>NC_058519.1:562196815-563446815 GCF_904849725.1 Hordeum vulgare subsp. vulgare
GATGGACATCACCATGATAGGTCTTCGTGCGCGTAGGAAAATTTTTGTTTCCCATGCGACGTTCCCCAACAGTGGCATCATGAGCTAGGTTCATGCGTAGATGTCTTCTCGAGTAGAACACAAAAGTTTTTGTGGGCGGTGATGTGCGTTTTGCTGCCCTCCTTAGTCTTTTCTTGATTCCGCGGTATTGTTGGACTGAAGCGGCTTGGACCGACATTACTCGTACGCTTACGAGAGACTGGTTTCATCGCTACGAGTAACCCCGTTGCTCAAAGATGACTGGCAAGTGTCAGTTTCTCCAACTTTAGTTGAATCGGATTTGACCGAGGAGGTCCTTGTATAAGGTTAAATAGCAATTCATATATCTCCGTTGTGGTGTTTGCGTAAGTAAGATGCGATCCTACTAGATACCCATGGTCACCACGTAAAACATGCAACAACAAAATTAGAGGACGTCTAACTTGTTTTTGCAGGGTATGCTTGTGATGTGATATGGACAACGATGTGATGTGATATATTGGATGTATGATATGATCATGTTGTAATAGATAATATCGACTTGCACTTTGATGGTACGGCAACCGGCAGGAGCCATAGGGTTGTCTTTAAACTAACGTTTGTGCTTGCACATGCGTTTACTATTTTGCTAGGATGTAGCTTTAGTAGTAATAGCATGAGTAGCACGACAACCCCGATGGCGACACGTTGATGGAGATCATGGTGTGGCGCCGGTGACAAGAAGATTGTGCCGATGCTTTGGTGATGGAGATCAAGGAGCACGTGATGATGGCCATATCATGTCACTTATGAATTGCATGTGATGTTAATCCTTTTATGCACCTTATTTTGCTTAGAACGACGGTAGCATTATGAGGTGATCTCTCACTAAAATTTCAAGATGAAATTGTGTTCTCCCCGACTGTGCACCGTTGCTACAGTTCGTCGTTTTGAGACACCACGTGATGATCGGGTGTGATAGACTCAATTTTCACATACAACGGGTGCAAAACAGTTGCACACGCGGAACACTTGGGTTAAGCTTGACGAGCCTAGCATGTGCAGACATGGCCTCGGAACACATGAGACCGAAAGGTCGATCATGAATCATATAGATGATATGATTAGCATAGGGATGCTTACCATTGAAACTATACTCAACTCACGTGATGATCGGACTTGAGCTAGTGTAGGTGGATCATGAACCACTCAAATGACTAGAGAGATGTACTTTTTGAGTGGGAGTTTAGCAAGTAATTTGATTAAGTTAAACTCTAATTATCTTGAACATAGTCTAAGTCCACGTTGAATATATTTGTGTTGTAGATCATGGCTCACGCGACAGTCATCCTGAATTTTAATACGTTCCTAGAGAAAGCTAAGTTGAAAGATGATGGAAGCAACTTTGTAGACTGGGCTCATAATCTTAAGCTAGTCTTACAAGCTGGGAAGAAGGATTATGTCCTTAATGCTGCGCTAGGAGATGAACCACCCGCTACGGCTGACCAGGATGTCAAGAACGCTTGGTTAACACGTAAGGAGGACTACTCGGTAGTTCAATGTGCAGTCTTGTATGGCTTAGAACCGGGACTTCAACGTCGCTTTGAGCGTCATGGAGCATATGAGATGTTCCAGGAGTTGATGTTCATCTTCCAGAAGAACGCCCGGATCGAGAGGTATGAGACCTCCGATAAATTCTATGCTTGCAAGATGGAGGAGAATTCGTCTGTCAGTGAACATGTGCTCAAAATGTCTCGGTACTCAAGCCGTCTAGCCGAGCTGGGGATTGAACTCCCGCAAGAGGCTATCACTGACAGAATCATTCAATCACTGCCGCCAAGCTATAAAGGCTTTGTGTTGAACTACAACATGGAAGGGATGAACAAGTCATCCGACGAGTTGTTTGCGATGCTGAAAGTCGCAGAGTCTGAACTCCGTAAAGAGCATCAAGTGTTGATGGTGAATAAGACCACTAGTTTCAAGAGAAGCGGCAAAGGCAAGAAGGGTAATTCAAAGAAAAGCGGCAAGCCTGTTGCCAATCCGACGAAGAAACCCAAAGCTGGACCTAAGCGTGAAACAGAGTGCTACTATTGCAAGGGTATGGGTCACTGGAAGCGCAATTGCCCCAAGTATCTGGCTGATAAGAAGGCGGCCAAAGAAAAATCAGGTATATTTGATATACATGTTATTGATGTGTACTTAACCGGCTCTCGTAGTAGTGCCTGGGTATTCGATACCGGTTCTGTTGCTCATATTTGCAACTCGAAACAGGAACTGCGGAATAGACGAAGGTTGGCGAAATATGAAGTGACGATGCACGTAGGAAATGGTTCCAAGGTTGATGCAATCGCCGTTGGCACAGTTTCACTTCAGTTACCATCAGGATTAGTTATGAACTTGAATCATTGTTATTTAGTGCCTGCGTTGAGCATGAAGATTATATCTGGATCTTGTTTATTGCGAGACGGTTACTCTTTTAAGTCAGAGAATAATGGTTGTTCTATTTCTATGAGTAACATCTTTTATGGTCATGCACCCAATGTGAGAGGATTGTTCATATTGAATCTTGATAGTGATACACACATACATAACATTGAGACCAAAAGAGTTAGAGTTAACAATGATAGCGCCATATTTTTGTGGCACTGCTGCTTAGGTCATATTGGTGTAAAGCGCATGAAGAAACTCCATGCCGATGGACTTTTGGAGTCACTTGACTTTGATTCACTTGACACGTGGGAAACATGCCTCATGGGCAAGATGACTAAAACTCCGTTCTCCGGAACAATGGAGCGTGCCAGTGACTTGTTGGAAATCATACATACCGATGTGTGCGGTCCGATGAGCGTAGAGGCACACGGCGGATATCGTTATTTTCTCACCTTCACTGACGATTTGAGTAGATATGGTTATGTCTACTTAATGAAGCACAAGTCTGAAACATTTGAAAAGTTCAAGCAATTTCAGAGTGAAGTTTAAAATCATCGTAACAAGAAGATCAAGTTCCTACAGTCTGATCGTGGGGGTGAATATCTGAGTTTCGAGTTTGGTAATCACTTAAGACAATGTGGAATTGTTTCACAGTTGACACCGCCTGGAACACCACAGCGTAATGGTGTGTCCGAACGTCGTAATCGTACTTTATTAGAGATGGTGCGATCTATAATGTCTCTTACCGATTTGCCGTTATCGTTTTGGGGTTATACATTAGACACAGCTGCATTCACTTTAAATAGGGCACCAGCGAAATCCGTTGAGACGACACCATACGAACTGTGGTATGGCAAAAGGCCAAAGTTGTCGTTTCTTAAAGTTTGGGGATGCGATGCTTATGTCAAAAAGCTTCAGCCTGAAAAGCTAGAACCCAAAGCGGAAAAGTGCATCTTCATAGGTTACCCAAAAGAGACAGTTGGGTACACCTTCTATCTCAAATCCGAGGGCAAAGTGTTGTTGCTAAAAGTGGAGCTTTTCTCGAGAAGGAGTTTCTCTCGAGAGAATTGAGTGGGAGGAAGATAGAACTTGAAGAGGTTGTCGAACCTCTCATCCCTCTAGATGGTGGCGCAGGGCAAGGGAAAACCTTTGTCATTGCGACGTCGGTTGAGGAGGAAGTAAATGATGATGATCATGAAACTCCGGCTCAAGTTCCTGTCGAACCACGCAGGTCGACGAGACCACGTGCTGCTCCAGAGTGGTACGGTAATCCCGTCATGTCAATCATGTTGTTAGACAACAATGAACCTGCAAATTATGAAGAAGCAATGGTGGGCCCAGATTCCAACAAATGGCTAGAGGCCATGAAGTCCGAGATAGGATCCATGTATGAGAACAAAGTGTGGACTTTGGAAGTACTACCTGAGGGCCGCAAGGCTATTCAGAACAAATGGATCTTTAAGAAGAAGACGGACGCTGACGGCAATGTGACCGTTTATAAAGCTCGACTTGTGGCAAAGGGTTTTTCACAAGTTCAAGGAGTTGACTACGATGAGACATTCTCACCTGTAGCGATGCTTAAGTCCGTCAGAATCATGTTAGCAATAGCTACATTTTTCGATTATGAAATCTGGCAGATGGATGTCAAAACGGCGTTCCTTAACGGTTTCCTTAAGGAAGAGTTGGATATGATGCAGCCCGACGGTTTTGTCGATCCTAAGAATGCTAACAAGGTGTGCAAGCTCCAGCGATCCATTTATGGGCTGGTGCTAGCATCTCGGAGTTGGAACAAACGCTTTGATGAGGTGATCAAAGCATTTGGGTTTATACAAGTGGTTGGAGAATCTTGTATTTACAAGAAAGTGAGTGGGAGCTCTGTCGCGTTTCTAATATTATATGTGGATGACATATTGCTGATTGGAAACAACGTAGAGTTTTTGAGGAGCATAAAGGATTTCTAGAATAAAAGTTTCTCTATGAAGGACCTAGGAGAAGCTGCTTACATTCTAGGCATTAAGATCTACATGGATAGATCAAAACGCCTGACAGGACTTTCACAAAGCACATACCTTGATAAAGTTTTGAAGAGGTTCAAAATGGAACAGTCCAAGAAAGGGTTCTTGCCAGTTTTACAAGGTACGAGATTGAGTAAGACTCAGTGCCCAGCAACTGATGAGGATAGAGAGCATATGAGCACCGTCCCCTATGCTTCAGCCATAGGTTCTATCATGTATGCAATGCTGTGCACTAGACCGGACGTTAGCTTGGCCATAAGTATGGCAGGCACGTTCCAGAGTAATCCAGGAATGGATCACTGGATGGCGGTCAAGAATATATCCTGAAGTACCTGAAAATGACTAAGGAGATGTTTCTCGTGTATGGAGGTGACGAAGAGCTCGCCGTAAAAGGTTACGTCGATGCAAGCTTTGACACAGATCCCGACGACTCTAAGTCGCAGACCGGATACATATTAATTCTTAATGGGGGTGCGGTAAGTTGGTGCGGTTCCAAGCAAAGCGTCGTAGCAGATTCTACATGTGAAGCGGAGTACATGGATGACTCGGAGGCGGCTAAGGAGGGTGTCTGGATGAAGCAGTAAATGACGGATCTTGGAGTAGTGCCAAGCGCACTGAATCCAATAACCTTGTTCTATGACAACACGGGTGCCATTGCCTTAGCAAAGGAACCGCGGTTTCACAAGAAGACCAGACACATCAAACGACGCTTCAACCTCATCCGCGACTACGTCGAAGGGGAGGACGTAAATATATGCAAAGTGCACACAGATCTGAATGTAGCAGGCCCGCTGACTAAACCTCTTCCACGGGCAAATCATGATCAACACCAGAACTGTATGGGTGTTAGATTTATTACAATGTAATTCGCATGATGATGTGAGGGCTAGATTATTGACTCTAGTGCAAGTGGGAGAATGTTGGAATTATGCCCTAGAGTCAATAATAAATATAGTTATTATTATAATTCCTGTATCAAGATAATCGTTTATTATCCATGCTATAATTGTATTGAATGAAGACTTATATACATGTGTGGATACATAGACAAAACATTGTCCCTAGCAAGCCTCTAGATGGCTAGCCAGTTGATCAAAGATAGTCAGGGTCTTCTGATTATGAACAAGGTGTTGTTGCTTGCTAACTGGATCACGTCATTAGGAGAATCACGTGATGGACTAGACCCAAACTAATAGACGCACCATGTTGATCGTGTCATTTCGTTGCTACTGTTTTCTGCGTGTCAAGTATTTATTGCTATGACCATGAGATCATATAACTCACTGACACCGGAGGAATGCTTTGTGTGTATCAAACGTCGCAACGTAAATGGGTGACTATAAAGATGCTCTACAGGTATCTCCGAAGGTGTTCTTGAGTTAGTATGGATCGAGACTGGGATTTGTCACTCCGTGTGCCGGAGAGGTATCTCGGGGCCCACTCGGTAATACAACATCACACACAAGCCTTGCAAGCAATGTGACTTAGTGTAAGTTGTGGGATCTTGTATTACGGAACGAGTAAAGAGACTTGCCGGTAAACGAGATTGAAATAGGTATGCGGATACTCACGATCGAATCTCGGGCAAGTAACATACCGAAGGACAAAGGGAATGGCATACGGGATTATATGAATCCTTGGCACTGAGGTTCAAACGATAAGATCTTCGTAGAATATGTGGGATCCAATATGGGCATCCAGGTCCCGCTATTGGATATTGACCGAGGAGTCACTCGGGTCATGTCTACATAGTTCTCGAACCCGCAGGGTCTGCACACTTAAGGTTCGACGTTGTTTTATGCGTATTTGAGTTATATGGTTGGTTACCGAATGTTGTTCGGAGTCCCGTATGAGATCACGGACGTCGCGAGGGTTTCCGGAATGGTCTGGAAACGAAGATTGATATATAGGATGACCTTATTTGATTACCGGAAGGTTTTCGGAGTTACCGGGAATGTACCGGGAATGACGAATGGGTTCCGGGTGTTCACCGGGGGGGCAACCCACCCCGGGGAAGCCCATAGGCCTTGGGGGTGGCGCACCAGCCCTTAGTGGGCTGGTGGGACAGCCCAAGAAGGCCCTATGCGCCATAGGAAGAAAATCAAAGAGAAAATAAAAAAAGAGGGGGTGGGAAAAGGGGGAAGGACTCCTCCTTCCAAACCTAGTTGGATTCGGTTTGGAAGGGGAGGACTACCCCCTTGGCTCGGCCGACCCCCTTGGGGCCCTTGAACCCCAAGGCAAGGCTCCCCCTCTTCCCCCTATATATACGGAAGTTTTAGGGCTGATTTGAGACAACTTTGCCACGGCAGCCCGACCACATATCTCCACGGTTTTACCTCTAGATCGTGTTTCTGCGGAGCTCAGGCGGAGCCCTGCCGAGATAAGATCATCACCAACCTCCGGAGCACCGTCACGCTGCCGGAGAACTCATCTACCTCTCCGTCTCTCTTGCTGGATCAAGAAGGCCGAGATCATCGTCGAGTTGTACGTGTGCTAAACGCGGAGGTGCCGTCCGTTCGGCACTAGATCGTGGGACGGTTCGCGGGGCGGATCGAGGGACGTGAGGACGTTCCACTACATCAACCGTGTTCACTAACGCTTCTGCTGTGCGATCTACAAGGGTACGTAGATCGAATATCCCCTCTCGTAGATGGACATCACCATGATAGGTATTCATGTGCATAGGAAATTTTTTGTTTCCCATACGACGTTCCCCAACAGGAACGAGTAAAGAGACTTGCCGGTAACGATATTGAAATAGGTATGCGGATGCCGACGATCAAATCTCGGGCAAGTAACATACCGAAGGACAAAGGGAATGACATACGGGATTATATGAATCCTTGACACTAAGGTTCAACCGATAAGATCTTCGGAGAATATGTAGGATCCAATAAGGGCATCCAAGTCCCGCTATTGGATATTGACCGAGGAGTACCTCGGGGCATGTCTACATAGTTCTCGAACCCGTAGGGTCTGCACAGTTAAGGTTAGGCGATGTTTTATTATAGTTGAGTTATATGTGTGGTTACGAATATTGTTCGGAGTCCCAGATGAGATCACAGATGTCATGAGGGTTTACAGAATGGTCCAGAAACGAAGATTGATATATAAGATGACTTCATTTGGTTACCGGAAGGTTTTCGGGCATTAGCGGCATTGTACCGAGAGTGACGAATGGGTTCCGGAAGTTCACCGGGAGGGGGCAACCCACCCGGGGGAAGCCCAATGACCCTAGGGATGGCGCACCAGCCCTTAGTGAGCTGGTGGAGCAGCCCATGAGGGCCTTGGCGCCAAGAATTAAAAACCAAAGAAAAAGAAAAAAAAAGAGGTGGGAATGAAGAGAAGGACTCCACTTTCCAATCCTAGTTGGAGTAGGATTGGAGTAGGACTCCTCCTCTCCCTTGGCCGGTGCACCCTTGAGGGCTTGGCCCTCAAGGCAAGTCTCCTCCCCCTCCTTCCTATATATAGTGGTGATTTAGGGATGATTTGAGACAACTTTTGCAATGTGCAACTTAGATCTAGACACCATAGTTTTACCTCTAGATCGTATTTCTGCGGAGCCCTGCAGGAGTAGATCCTCACCACCACCGGAGCGTCGTCAAGCTGCCGGAGAACTCATCTACTTCTCGGTCTTGCTTGCTGGATCAAGAAGGCCGAGATCATCGTCGAGCTGTACGTGTGCTGAACGCGGAGGTGTCGTCCGTTTGACACTAGATCGGTGTTGGGGAACGTCGCATGGGAAACAAAAATTTTCCTACGCGCACGAAGACCTATCATGGTGATGTCCATCTACGAGAGGGGATATTCGATCTACGTACCCTTGTAGATCGCATAGCAGAAGCGTTAGTGAACGCGGTTGATGTAGTGGAACATCCTCACGTCCCTCGATCCGCCCCGTGAACCGTCCCGCGATCAGTCCCACGATCTAGTGCCGAACGGACGGCACCTCCGCGTTCAGCACGCGTACAGCTCGACGATGATCTCGGCCTTCTTGATCCAGCAAGAGAGACGGAGAGGTAGATGAGTTCTCTAGCAGCGTGATGGCGCTCCGGAGGTTGGTGGTGATCTAATCTCAGCACGGCTCCGCCCGAGCTCCGCAGAAACGCGATCTAGAGGTAAAACCGTGGAGGTATGTGGTCGGGCTGCCATGGCAAAGTTGTCTCAAATCAGCCCTAAAACCTCCGTATATATAGGGGAGGAGGCGGAGCCTTGCCTTGGGGTCCAAGGACTCCCAAGGGGGTCGGCCGAGCCAAGGGGGGCAACCCTCCCCTTCCAAACCGAGTCCAACTAGGTTTGGAAGGAGGAGTCCTTCCCCCTTTTCCTACCTCCTCTTTTTTTTTCTTTTCTCTTTGATTTTCTTCCTATGGCGCATAGGGCCTTCTTGGGCTGTCCCACCAGCCCACTAAGGGCTGGTGTGCCACCCCCAAGGCCTATGGGCTTCCCCAGGGTGGGTTGCCCCCCCCCCCCCCCCGGTGAACACCCGGAACCCATTCGTCATTCCCGGTACATTCCCGGTAACTCCGAAAACCTTCCGGTAATCAAATGAGGTCATCCTATATATCAATCTTCGTTTCCGGACCATTCCGGAAACCCTCGTGACGTCCGTGATCTCATACGGGACTCCGAACAACATTCGGTAACCAACCATATAACTCAAATACGCATAAAACAACGTCGAACCTTATGTGTGCAGACCCTGCGGGTTCGAGAACTATGTAGACATGACCCGAGAGACTCCTCGGTCAATATCCAATAGCGGGACCTGGATGCCCATATTGGATCCTACATATTCTACGAAGATCTTATCGTTTGAACCTCAGTGCCAAGGATTCATATAATCTCGTATGTCATTCCCTTTGTCCTTCGGTATGTTACTTGCCCGAGATTCGATCGTCAGTAACCGCATACCTATTTCAATCTCGTTTACCGGCAAGTCTCTTTTACTCGTCCCGTAATACAAGATCCCGTGACTTACACTAAGTCACATTGCTTGCAAGGCTTGTGTGTGATGTTGTATTACCGAGTGGGCCTCGAGATACCTCTCCGTCACACGGAGTGACAAATCCCAGTCTCGATCCATACTAACTCAACGAACACCGTCGGAGATACCTGTAGAGCATCTTTATAGTCACCCAGTTACGTTGCGACGTTTGATACACACAAAGCATTCCTCCGGTGTCAGTGAGTTATATGATCTCATGGTCATAGGAACAAATACTTGACACGCAGAAAACAGTAGCAACAAAATGACACGATCAACATGCTACGTCTATTAGTTTGGATCTAGTCCATCACATGATTCTCCTAATAATGTGATCCTGTTATCAAGTGACAACACTTGCCTATGGTCAGGAAACCTTGACCATCTTTGATCAACGAGCTAGTCAGCTAGAGGCTTACTAGGGACAGTGTTTTGTCTATGTATCCACACATGCACTGTGTTTCCAATCAATACAATTATAGCATGGATAATAAACGATTATCATGAACTAATAAATATAATAATAACTAATTTCTTATTGCCTCTAGGGCATATTTCCAACAATCGGAACGGATTGTGGGACGGATCGCGGGACGGTTCGTAGGACGGTTCGTGGGGCTGATCGAGGGACGTGAAGATGTTCCACTACATCAACCGCATTTCTTAATGCTTCCTGTTGTGCGGTCTACAAGGGTACGTAGATTGACATCACCATGATAGGTCTTCGTGTGCGTAGGAATTTTTTTTTTCCCATGCAACGTTCACCAACAGGACAAAGTGGATAAGAACATCATTCTCCTCGCAAGTTAGATGTCATTCATAAGTGTAGTGTGTCGTGTCAATTAATTCTCGTATTTCACTCGAAGAAACGAAATAAGATGTAAATTATAAATATACAAATATAGTATGGATGAACACCAACTATTTTTAAATAGAAAATGCAAATTACTTGATAAATATGGTTGACAAACTCACATGGAGGTAAAACAGGAAGCATATCGACATCCACCCAAATGTCGATGTTACCTTCAATATGATCTTCAGGACGAAGATTGAAGGTTATTTCCATTGTTGGGGGACGTCGCATGGGAAACAAAAAAATTCCTACGCGCACGAAGACCTATCATGGTGATGTCCATCTACGAGGGAGATTTCAGATCTACGTACCCTTGTAGATCGCACAGCGGGAAGCGTTAATAAACGCGGTTGATGTAGTGGAACGTCCTCACGTCCCTCGATCCGCCCCGTGAACCGTCCCACGAACCGTCCCACGACCCGTCCCACGATCCGCTCCGATCTAGTGTCGAACGAACGGCACCTCCACGTTCAGCACACACAGAGCTCGACGATGATCTCGGCCTTCTTGATCCAGCAAGAGAGAAGGAGAGGTAGATGAGTTCTCTGGCAGCGTGACGGCGCTCCGAAGGTTGGTGCTGATCTTATCTCAGCAGGGCTCTGCCCGAGCTCCGCAGAAACGCGATCTAGAGGAAAAACGATGGAGGTATGTGGTCGGGCTGCCGTGGCAAAGTTGTCTCAAATCAGCCCTAGTACCTCAGTATATATAGGAGGGAGGGGAGGTAACTTGCCTTGAGGCTCAAGGGAGCCCCAGGGGGTCGGCCGAAGGGGGGAGGAGGATTCCTCCTCCAATCCTAGTCCAACTAGGATTGGAAGGTGGAGTCCTTCCCTTCCTTCCCACTTCCCCTTTTTTTCTTTCTCTTTGATTTTTCTTATCTCCTGCGCAGGGGCCTTCTTGGGCTTGCCCACAAGCCCACTAAGGGCTAGTGCGGCACCCCTAAAGCCTATGGGCTTCCCCGGGTGGGCTCCCCCCCCCCTCGGTGAACATCCGGAACCCATTCGTCACTCCCGGTACATTCCCGGTAATGCCAAAAACTTTCTGGTAATCAAATGAGGTCATCCTGTATATCAATCTTCGTCTCCAGACCATTCCGGAAACCCTCATGATGTCCGTGATCTCATCCGGGACTCCGAACAACATTCGGTAACCAACCATATAACTCAAATACGCATAAAACAACGT
Organism: Hordeum vulgare subsp. vulgare; assembly: GCF_904849725.1. NCBI lineage: Eukaryota > Viridiplantae > Streptophyta > Magnoliopsida > Poales > Poaceae > Hordeum > Hordeum vulgare. Next base: position 562,208,280 of record NC_058519.1, read on the forward strand.
CGAACCTTAAGTGTGCAGACCCTGCGGGTTCGAGAACTATGTAGACATGACCCGACGGACTCCTCGGTCAATATCCAATAGCGGGACCTAGATGCCCATATTGGATCGTACATATTCTAGAAGATCTTATCGTTTGAACCTCAGTGCCAAGGATTCATATAATCCCGTATGTCATTCCCTTTGTCCTTCGGTATGTTATTTGCCCGAGATTCGATCGTTAGTATCTGCATACCTATTTCAATCTCGTTTACCGGCAAGTCTCTTTTACTCGTTCTGTAATACAAGATCCCGTGACTTACACTAAGTCACATTGCTTGCAAGGCTTGTGTGTGATGTTGTATTACCGAGTGGGCCCCGAGATACCTCTCCGTCACACGGAGTGACAAATCCCAGTCTTGATCCATACTAACTCAACGGACACCTTCGAATATACCTGTAGAGCATCTTTATAGTCACCCAGTTACATTGTGACGTTTGATACACACAAAGCATTCCTTCGGTGCCTGTGAGTTATATGATCTCATGGTCATAGGAATAAATACTTGACAGGTAGAAAACAGTAGCAACAAAATGACACGATCAACATGGTACGTTTATTAGTTTCGGTCTTAGTCCATCACATGATTCACCCAATGACGTGATCCAGTTATCAAGCAACAACACCTTGCACATAGTCAGAAGACCCTGCCTATCCTTGATCAACTAGCTAGCCAACTAGAGGCTTGCTAGGGACAGTGTTTTGTCTATTTATTCACACATGTATATAAGTCTTCATTCAATACAATTATAGCATGGATAATAAACGATTATCTTGATACAGGAATTATAATAACAAACTTATTTATCATTGCCTCTAGGGCATAATTCCAACATTCTCCCACTTGCACTAGAGTCAATAATCTAGTCCTCACATCGCCATGCGAATTACATTGTAATAAATCGAACACCCATATAGTTCTGGTGTTGATCACGGTTTGCTCGTGGAAGAGGTTTAGTCAGCGGGTCTGCCACATTCAAATCCGTGTGCACTTTGCATATATTCACGTCCTCCTCCTCGACGTAGTCGCGGATGAGGTTGAAGCGTCGTTTGATGTGTCTGGTCTTCTTGAGAAACCGTGGTTCCTTTGCTAAGGTAATGGCACCCGTGTTGTCACAAAACAGGGTTATTGGATTCAGTGCGCTCGGCACCACTCCAAGATCCGTCATGAACTGCTTCATCCAGACACCCTCCTTTGCTTCCTCCGAGGCAGCCATGTACTCCTCTTCACATGTAGAATCAGCTACAACACTTTGCTTGGAACTGCACCAGCTTACCGCACCCCCATTAAGAATAAATACGTATCCGGTCTGCGACTTAGAGTCGCCCGGATGTGTGTCAAAGCTTGCATCGATGTAACCTTTTACGGCGAGCTCTTCGTCACCTCCATATACGAGAAACATCTCCTTAGTCCTTTTCATGTACTTCACGATATTCTTGACCGCCGTCCAGTGACCCACTCCTGGATTACTCTGGAACCTATTGGAAATATGCCCTAGAGGCAATAATAAAATGGTTATTATCATATTTCCTTGTTCATGATAATCGTCTATTGTTCATGCTATAATTGTATTAACAGGAAACAGTAATACATGTGTGAATAAATAGATCACAATGTGTCCCTAGCAAGCCGCTAGTTGGCTAGCTTGTTAGTCAATAGATGATCATGGTTTCCTGATCATGGGCATTAGATGTCATTGATAACGGGATCACATCATTGGGAGAATGATGTGATGGACAAGACCCAATCCTAAGCATAGCACTAGATCGTATTGTTCGTATGCTAAAGCTTTTCTAATGTCAAGTATCTTTTCCTTCGACCGTGAGATTGTGCAAGTCCCGGATACCATAGGAGTGCTTTGGGTCTATCAAACGTCACAACGTAACTGGGTAACTATAAAGGTGCACTACGAGTACCTCCGAAAGTGTCTGTTGGGTTGGTACGAATCGAGATCGGGATTTGTCACTCCGTGTGATGGAGAGGTATATTTGGGCCCACTCGGTAGAACATCATCATGAGCTCAATGTGACTAAGGAGATAGTCACACGATGACGTGCTACGGAACGAGTAAAGAGACTTACCGGTAACGAGATTGAACAAGGTATAGGTATACCGACGATCGAATCTCGGGCAAGTTCTATACCGACAGAAAAAGGGAATCGTATACGGGATTGATTGAATCCTTGACATCGTGGTTCATCCGATGAGATCATCGTGGAGCAAGTGGGAGCCACCATGGGTATCCAGACCCCGCTGATGGTTATTGGCCAGAGAGGTGTCTCGGTCATGTCTGCGTGTCTCCCGAACCCGTAGGGTCTATACACTTAAAGTTCGACGACTCTAGGGTTATAGGGAATTGTTATACGAGGTTAGCGAAAGTTGTTCGGAGTCACGGATGAGATCCCGGACGTCACGAGGAACTCCGGAATGGTCCGGAGGTAAAGATTGATATATGGGACGGATGGTTTCGGATACCGGAAGTGTTTCGGGCATCACCGGTAACGTATCGGGACCACCGGGACCATCGGAGGTGGCCCCGGGGGTCCACCGAAGGGGGGCAACGACCCCGGGAAGTAAGGTGGGCCAAGTGGGGAAGGGAACCAGCCCCTAGGTGGGCTGGTGCGCCTCCCCACTAAGCCCAATGTGTGGGGGAGAGAAAAGGGGAGGCAAACCCTAAGCCAGGTGGGCCCAAGGCCCACCAGGTGGTGCGCCACCCCCTCCCCAACCTAGCCGCTGCCCCCCTTTCCCATCTGGTGGCCGTCGACCCCTAGGCAGGGAACCCTAGGGGTGGCGCAGCCCCTCCCCCTCCTCCTATAAATAGAGAGGGGTTTCGGCCCTTTGGAGACAGACTTTTGCCTCTCCCTCGGCGCAGCCCTGCCCTTCTTTCTCCTCCTCTCTGCCGGTGCTTGGTGAAGCCCTGCCGGGAGACCTCGTCTCTCCATCGACACCACGCCGTCGTGCTGCTGGAGTTCTTCCCGAACCTCTCCCTCCTCCTTGCTGGATCAAGGTGCGGGAGACGTCACCGGGTTGCACGTGTGTTGAACGCGGAGGTGTCGTAGTTCGGCACTAGATCGGAATCACACCGCGATCCGAATCGCTGCGAGTACGACTCCATCAACCGCGTTCTAGTAACGCTTCCGCTTAGCGATCTTCAAAGGTATGAAGATGCTCTTACCCCTCTCTCGTTGCTGGTCTCTCCATAAGAAGATCTGAATATGCGTAGGAAAATTTTGAATTTATGCTACGTTACCCAACAGAACCTGCCTGCCATACTTATGGCCAGGCTAACGTCCGGTCTAGTGCACAGCATTGCATACATGATAGAACCTATGGCTGAAGCATAGGGGACGGAACTCATTGTATTTCTATCTTCCTCAGTTGCTGGGCACTGAGTCTTTACTCAATTTTATACCTTGTAATACTGGCAAGAACCCTTTCTTGGATTGATCCATTTTGAACTTCTTCAAAACTTGATCAAGGTATGTGCTTTGTGAAAGTCCTATCAGGCGTTTCGATCTATCCCTATAGATCTTTAATGCCTAGAATGTAAGAAGCTTCTCCTAGGTCCTTCATAGAGAAACTTTTATTCAAGTAACCTTTTATGCTCTCCAAAAGCTCCACGTTGTTTCCAATCAGCAATATGTCATCCACATATAATATTAGAAACGCCACAGAGCTCCCACTCACTTTCTTGTAAATACAGGATTCTCCAACCACCTCTATAAACCCAAATGCTTTGATCACCTCATCAAAGCGTTTATTCCAACTCCGAGATGCTTGCACCAGTCCATAAATGGATCGCTAGAGCTTCACACTTTGTTAGCATTTTCAGGATCGACAAAACCTTCGGGTTGCATCATATACAACTCTTCCTTAAGGAAACCGTTAAGGAACGCCGTTTTGACATCCATCTGCCAGATTTCATAATCGAAAAATGCAGCTATTGCTAACATGATTCTGACGGACTTAAGCATCGCTACGGGTGAGAACGTCTCATCGTAGTCAATTCCTTGAACTTGTGAAAAACCCTTTGGCACAAGTCGAGCTTTATAAACGGTCACATTACCGTCAGCGTTCGTCTTCTTCTTAAAGATCCATTTGTTTTGAATAGCCTTGCGGCCTTCAGGTAGTACTTCCAAAGTCCACACTTTGTTCTCATACATAGATCCTAGCTCGGACTTCATGGCCTCCGGCTATTTGTTGGAATCCGTGCCCGCCATTGATTCTTCATAATTCGGAGGTTCATTGTTGTCCAACAACATAATTGATAAGATGGGATTACCATACCACTCTGGAGCAGTACGCGATCTCATCGACCTGCGAGGTCCGATAGAAACTTGATCCGGAGTTTCATGATCATCATCATTAACTTCCTCCTCAACCGGCGTCGCAACGACAAGGGTTTCCCCTTGCCCTACGCCACCATCCAGAGGGATCAGAGGTTCGACAACCTCATCAAGTTCTATCTTCCTCCCACTCAATTCTCTCGAAAGAAACTCCTTCTCGAGAAAAGCTCCATTCTTAGCAACAAACACTTTACCCTCAGATTTTGAGATAGAAGGTATACCCAACTATCTCTTTTGGGTAACCTATGAAGACGCACTTTTTCGCTTTGGGTTCCAGCTTTTTAGGCTGAAGCTTTTTGACATAAGCATCACATCCCCAAACTTTAAGAAACGACAATTTTGGTCTTTTGCCATACCACAGTTCATATGGTGTCGTCTCAACGGATTTTGATGGTGCACTATTTAAAGTGAATGCAGCTGTTTCTAATGCATAACCCCAAAACAATAACGGCAAATCGGTAAGAGACATCATAGATCGCACCATCTCTAATAAAGTACGATTACGACGTTCGGACACACCATTACGCTGTGGTGTTCCAGGCGGTGTCAATTGTGAAACAATTCCACATCGTCTTAAGTGAGCACCAAACTCGAAACTCAGATATTCACCCCCACGATCAAACAGTAGGAACTTGATCTTCTTGTTACGATGATTTTCAACTTCACTCTGAAATTGCTTGAACTTTTCAAATGTTTGAGACTTGTGATTCATCAAGTAGACATAACCATATCTACTCAAATCGTCAGTGAAGGTGAGAAAATAACGATATCCGTCGCGTGCCTCCACATTCATCGGACCACACACATTGGTATGTATGATTTCCAACAAGTCACTTGCACACTCCATTGTTCCGGAGAACGGAGTTTTAGTCATCTTGCCCATGAGGCATGGTTCGCACGTCTCAAGTGAATCAAATTCAAGTGACTCCAAAAGTCCATCGGTATGGAGTTTCTTCATGCGCTTTACACCAATATGACCTAAGCGGCAGTGCTATAAAAACATGGCACTATCATTGTTAACTCTAACTCTTTTGGTCTCAATGTTGTGTATATGTGTATTATCACCATCAAGATTCAATATGAACAATCCTCTCACATTGGGTGCATGACCATAAAAGATATTACTCATAGAAATAGAACAACCATTATTCTCTGACTTAAACGAGTAACCGTCTCGCAATAAACAAGATCCAGATATAATGTTCATGCTTAACGCAGGCACTAAATAACATTTATTCTAGTTCATAACTAATCCTGATGGTAACTGAAGTGAAACTGTGCCGACGGCGATTGCATCAACCTTGGAACCATTTCCCACGCGCATCGTCACTTCATCCTTCGCCAGCCTCCACTTATTCCGCAATTCCTGTTTCGAGTTGCAAATATGAGCAACAGAACCGGTATCGAATACCCAGGTACTACTACGAGAGCTGGTTAAGTACACATCAATAACATGTATATCGAATATACCTGATTTTTTCTTTGGCCGCCTTCTTATCAGCCAGATACTTGGGGCAATTGCGCTTCCAGTGACCCATACCCTTGCAATAATAGCACTTCGTTTCAGGCTTAGGTCCAGCTTTGGGTTTCTTCGTCGGATTGGCAACACGCTTGCCGCTCTTCTTCGTATTACCCTTCTTTCCTTTGCCGTTTCTCTTGAAACTAGTGGTGTTATTCACCATCAACACTTGATGCTCTTTACGGAGTTCTGACTCTGCGACTTTCAACATCGTGAATAACTCGTCGGGTGACTTTTTCATCCCTTGCATGTTATATTTTAACACAAAGCCCTTATAGCTTGGTGGCAGTGATTGAAGAATTATGTCAGTGATAGCCTCTTGCGGGAGTTCAATCCCCAGCTCATCTAGACGGTTTGAGTACCCAGACATTTTGAGCACATGTTCAGTGACAGACGAATTCTCCTCCATCTTGCAAGCATAGAATTTATCGGAGGTCTCATACCTCTCGATCCGGGCATTCTTCTGAAAGATAAACTTCAACTCCTGGAACATCTCATATGCTCCATGACGCTCAAAGCGACGTTGAAGTCCCGGCTCTAAGCCATACAAGACTACACATTGAACTACTGAGTAGTCCTCCTTATGTGTTAACCAAGCGTTCTTAACATCTTGGTCAACCATAGTGGGTGGTTCATCTCCTAGCGCAGCATTAAGGACATAATCCTTCTTCCCAGCTTGCAGGAGCAACTTAAGATTACGAGCCCAGTCTACAAAGTTGCTTCCATCATCTTTCAACTTAGCTTTCTCTAGGAATGTATTAAAATTCAGTGTGATTGTCGCGTGAGCCATTGATCTACAACACAAATATATTCAAAGTGGACTTAGACTATGTTCAAGATAATTAGAGTTTAACTAATCAAATTACTTGCTAAACTCCCACTCAAAAAGTACATCTCTCTAGTCATTTGAGTGGTTCATGATCCAATTCCACTAGCTCAAGTCCGATCATCACGTGAGTTGAGGATAGTTTTAGTGGTAAGCATCCGTATGCTAATCATATCAACTATATGATTCATGATCGACCTTTTGGTCTCATGTGTTCTGAGGCCATGTATGCACATGCTAGGCTCGTGAAGCTTAACCCGAGTGTTCCGCGTGTGCAACTGTTTTGCACCCGTTGTATGTGAACGTTGAGTCTATCACACCCGATCATCACGTGGTGTCTCGAAACGACGAACCGTAGCAACGGTGCACAGTCGGGGAGAACACAATTTCGTCTTGAAATTTTAGTGGGAGATCACCTCATAATGCTATCGTCGTTCTAAGAAAAATAAGGTGCATAAAAGGATTAACAACACATGCAATTCATAAGTGACATGATATGGCCATCATCACGTGCTTCTTGATCTCCATCACCAAAGCACCGGCACGATCTTCTGTCACCGGCGCCACACCATGATCTCCATCAATGTGTCGCCATCGGGGTTGTCGTGCTACTCATGCTATTACTACTAAAGCTACATCCTAGCAATATAGTAAACGCATCTCCAAGCACAAACATTAGTTTAAAGACAACCCTATGGCTCCTGCTGGTTGCCGTACCATCGACGTGCAAGTCGATATTAACTATTACAACATGATCATCTCATACATCCAATATATCACATCACATCGTCGGTCATATCACATCACAAGCATACCCTGCAAAAACAAGTTAGACGTCCTCTAATTGTTGTTGCATGTTTTACGTGGTGACCGTGGGTATCTAGTAGGATCGCATCTTACTTACGCAAACACCAACGGAGATGTATGAATTGCTATTTAACCTCATCCAAGGATCTCCTCGGTCAAATCTGATTCAACTAAAGTTGGAGAAACCGCCACTTGCCAGTCATCTTTGAGCAACGGGGTTGCTCGTAGCGATGAAACCAGTCTCTCATAAGCGTACGAGTAATGTCGGTCCGAGCCGCTTCGATCCAACAAAACCGCGGAATCAAGAAAAGACTAAGGAGGGCAGCAAATCGCACATCACCGTCCACAAAAACTTTTGTGTTCTACTCGAGATGACATCTGCGCATCAACCTAGCTCATGATACCACTGTTGGGGAACGTCGCATGGGAAACAAAAAAATTCCTACGCGCACGAAGACCTATCATGGTGATGTCCATCTACGAGGGGGATTTCAGATCTACGTACCCTTGTAGATCGCACAGCAGGAAGCGTTAATAAACGCGGTTGATGTAGTGGAACGTCCTCACGTCCCTCGATCCGCCCCGCGAACCATCCCACGAACTGTCCCGCGATCCGTCCCACGATCGCTCCGATCTAGTGCCGAACGGACGGCACCTCCGCGTTCAGCACACGTACAGCTCGACGATGATCTCGGCCTTGTTGATACAGGAAGAGAGATGGAGAGGTAGATGAGTTCTCCGGGAGGGAGGGGAGGGACCTTGCCTTGATGCTCAAGGGAGCCCCAAGGGGTCAGCCAAAGGGGGGGAGGAGGATTCCTCCTCCAATCCTAGTCCAAATAGGATTGGAAAGTGGAGTCCTTCCCTTCCTTCTCACTTCCCCTTTTTTTTCTTTCTCTTTGATTTTTCTTATCTCCTGCGCAAGGGCCTTCTTGGGCTTGCCCACCAGCCCACTAAGGGCTGGTGTGGCACCCCTAAGGCCTATGGGCTTCCCACGGGTGGGATCCCCCCCGGTGAACATCGGGAACCCATTCGTCACTCCCGGTACATTCCCGGTAATGCCAAAAACTTTCCGGTAATGAAATGAGGTCATCCTATATATCAATCTTCGTCTCCGGACTATTCCAGAAACCCTCGTGACGTTCGTGATCTCATCCGGGACTCCGAACAACATTCGTAACCAACCATATAACTCAAATACGCATAAAACAACGCCGAACCTTAAGTGTGCAGACCCTGTGCGTTCGAGAACTATGTAGACATGACCCGAGGGACTCCTCGGTCAATATCCAATAACGGGACCTGTATGCCCATATTGGATCCTACATATTCTATGAAGATCTTATCGTTTGAACCTCAGTGCGAAGGATTCATATAATCCCGTATGCCATTCTCTTTGTCCTTCGGTATGTTACTTGCCCGAGATTCGATCGTCAGTATCCGCATACCTATTTCAATCTCGTTTACCGGCAAGTCTCTTTTACTCGTTCCATAATACAAGATCCCGTGACTTACACTAAGTCACATTGCTTGCAAGGCTTGTGTGTGATGTTGTATTACCGAGTGGGCCCCGAGATACCTCTCCATCACACGGAGTGATAAATCCCAGTCTTGATCCATACTAACTCAATGGACACCTTCGGAGATACTTGTAGAGCATCTTTATAGTCACCCAGTTACGTTGTGACGTTTGGTACACACAAAGCATTCCTCCGGTGCCAGTGAGTTATATGATCTCATGGTCATAGGAATAAATACTTGGCACGCAGAAAACAGTAGCAACAAAATGACACGATCAACATGCTACGTCTATTAGTTTGGGTCTTAGTCCATCACATGATTCACCCAATGATGTTATCTAGTTATCAAGCAACAACACCTTGCACATAGTTAGAAGACCCTGACTATCCTTGATCAACTGGCTAGCCAACTAGATGCTTGCTAGGGACAGTGTTTTGTCTATGTATCCACACATGTATCTAAGTCTTCATTCAATACAATTATAGCATGGATAATAAACGATTATCTTGATACAGGAATTATAATAACAAACTTATTTATCATTGCCTCTAGGGCATAATTCCAACATCCATATCGTTCTGAAATCCATATGCCTTGCAAAGAGCTTCCCAATTTGAGCACCCTAATTCTGTGTTATTAACATCATTCATTACTTTGACCAGAAATGTGTGACCATGTCTAGTCCTCAGGTTAGCTCTCCTTGTCTCCATACTCTCGTGGTCTTCGAAACCGAACCTCTCCAACACATACCTTCTTGCATGGGAGGGGAGGAACTAGTCGAATTGCATAAAACAGAAATTGCATGTTGAAGCAAAGAAACATAAGTCATGCTTAATTACGTAAAAACACTTGTCATCGTTGCGTTCCCTACAAACATCGAAGGTCTCGTTAAGCTTGATGGTGAAGAACTTGTCGTCTCGCGGGTGAAGCCGCCTGTCGCACAAACCCCGATCATCGCCGGAGTAATCACACTCACGGTTCCTATTGTCGTCACACATTTTCGATGTTTATGGATTAATTGCAATGAACTCAACTACATTAAAATAAACTTTAATAAACTACATTTCTCATGCTGTAACTAGCACCTTCTCAATACAAGGCAATGCAACAATATGATCATATAATATCACTAATAACTTTCAAATGATAAAATATTACTCCTCACCAGCGATCGTCGGGGACTCCTCCGACGATCGTCGGGGACTGCTCACATGCGATCATGTGGGCGGCGTTCAACACAAACACACTTTTTCCTAGTAATGCTTCTCCTTGCAGGCGCATGTGGGCGGCGTCGGTGCAGCTCGCTCCTCCGTGCGAGCGCAGGTGGGCGGCGACTGTGTAGGTGGCGGGGCGGCGCGGGTGGGCGGGGGCGATGGGAACGGAGGTAAAATTAGGTTTAAAAATCACAGGTTTTTTTCATTTACTGACATGTGAGATTCGCATGGTGTTGAGAGTGAACCGGTTAATGTTGATAAATACGAAGCTATAGATTTTTGTGGTGAAACGTATAATCATCAAGATGTGTATAGTGACCATATCGACTATATTCTTGAATACACTGATCAAAATGAATACAATAACCGTCGGCGTATTTTACTCAACTTGTTTTATCTTGTACTTAGACCCTGTTTGGTTCCAATAAGTCAGGTGACTTAAAACCAGTGACTTATAAGTCACGGCTGTTTGGTTGTCACGTGACTTATAAGTCACCTGACCACACCTTTCCATCCTGTTTTTTTTCGCCATTCTTCGCTTCCAGCCTGCCGCTGCGTCGACGGGGAGAGGCCTCCTGGGACTGCAGAACGCCGACAGGGCAGGAAAAGCTGGTACTCCAACAGGGCAGGAAACGCCGCCGCCTCGGGCCTCGAGTCGCCGCGCCCAGTGCTCCAGTCGCTGCGCCCAGTGCTCCAGTCGCCGCGCCCAAGGCTTCAGTCGCCGCGCCCAGGCCTCCAGTCGTCGGGCGGCGAAGCTCCTACCGGCCATGGTGGAGACCGGGCGGCGAGTGGAGGAGGCGAGCGGATCCAGGCGGAGGCGAGCGGATCCGGACGGCGGCGTGCTGGATCGAAAGGATTCCGGCCGGGACGAGCTCGCGATGGAGGGCGACGGCGGCGAGACCTGGGGTGCGCGGTGGGGAGGGATGGGGTGCGCGGTGGGCGAGTCCTGCCGGTGGGCTGATCCGGCGGCGGCGAGCTCGCGATGGAGGCGAGCGGATCCGGCCGGGGCGAGCTCGCGATGGAGGGCGGCGGCGGCGAGCTCGCGATGGAGGCGAGCGGATCCGGCCGGGGCGAGCTCGCGATGGAGGGCGGCGGCGGCAAGCTCGCAATGGAGGGCGGCGGCGGCGAGCTCGCGATGGAGGCGAGCGGATCCGGCCGGGGCGAGCTCGCGATGGAGGGCGGCGGCGGCGAGCTCGCGATGGAGGCGTGGGGTGCGCGGTGCCTGCGATGCGATGCGCGATGGGGAGGCGCGGTTTTTTTCAATTGCAGGGTTTTGACTATCAGACGCGACAGATCACACAGCCACGGATTTTTTCACGATTTTGACCCCTGGGATGAAAGTATTTCACGGGATGAACTCTGACTGAAACTATTTCACGATCTGACCTTTTTTGAAACGCCAGAGCCCGTGGCGTTGCAGACGCACATAGAAACGCCAGTCTACCGTGGCGTTGCTGCCCTACAGTGATACGCCTGTCTACCGTGGCGTTTTATATTTTCTGCAAGGCCAGTCTACCGTGGGGTTGCAGACCCACTGTGAAACGCCACCCGTGCTGGCGTTGCTGCCCTACAGTGACACACCTGTCTACCGTGGCGTTTTTTCTTTCTTGCAACGCCAGTTTAATGTGGCGTTGCAGGCCGATTGTCAAACGCCAGCAGTCCTGGCGTTGCAGACCCACTATGGAACGCAGCGACGACATCCAGCCAGCCCACGACATGTTGCTTGGTCTGCAACGCCAGCCTCTTGGCGTTTCTGCTTTGGTCTGCAACGCCAGCCCCCTTGACGCTTCTGCTAAGGCCTGCAACGCCACGGACTCTGACGTTTTTAAAAGGGTCAAAACATGAAATACTTTTGAATCGAGTTCGTTTTGTGATGAACTTACGTCTTAAGGATCAAAACAGTGAAAAAATCCGACAACCACACACCGACAGGCCACCGTCCGCATAGATCACAGTGCATATCACGTGTATCGCCCGTCCGGATTGTCAGGTCGGTAGCTCCCGCGACAAAGCAACCACTCGATGAGTGTGTAGCCACCTACGCCCTCTGGTTAGTCGCTACTCGCTAGTCCTGAATCCGTAGCCCTGCCCAGCATCAGCACGTGCAGACGACACCCCCCTGCCTGCATGCTCTATGCGCCTTCGCACTACATTCTGAAGACATCCAGGCATGAACCTCTGAACCCGTGTACAAATACTATACTTCCTGCACGGCGTGCGAAGATTTTAACCCGGTGCCGATGAGATTGTTGGGACACCGAGCACGTCGAGGAGCAACGAATCGAATCTTGCACCGTCATGCCTGAACTAAAATATTGTAACCCGCTGCAACATCCATCCTTCCTCCATGCATTGTTATTTCGAATTAATTCAGACTTGAGTCCTCGCTGCTGAATTTGAACCGCGTTCAGGCTTCTTAACCCCCCTATATAAACCCCCATCGTCCTCCTGTCACATCACACTCGCCTTGCTAATCCCTAGCAACCTTAAGTTTTAGTACAGCATCCCTCGCAAAACCACCAGCTTCACGCAAGGAGAGCAAATGGCGCCGTCGACCTCTCGCCGTATGGTTACGTCCGTCCTCCTTGTCCTCCTCCTCCTCGTCGCCACAGGTGATCTTAATCAGTCTTCTCGAATTTGTTAAGCCGTTCTCCTCAAGCTGTATATGTACATGAACATGCATGAGGAAGCTATCAGGCGTAGCGTCGGCCATGCATTTGTGTCTGATCTGACGGAGTGATCAAATTGCAGAGATGGGGACGACGAGGGTGGCCGAGGCGAGGCACAGGCACTGCGAGTCGCAGAGCCACAAGTACCGTGGAGCGTGCTGGAGGGGGGACAACTGCGAGAACGTCTGCCGCACCGAGGGCTTCCCCTCGGGCAAGTGCAGGTTCCATGGCATCGAAAGCAAGTGCTTCTGCATTAAACCCTGTTAGCCACTTCATCGACGGATGGGTTAGCTAGCTAGTTAGCCGCGCACCACGACCGCCCTCGTGTCTTCAGAGTGTTCCTCCCGTGTCCGTCTACCGCTTTCCTTATTACTACGAGTCTATAGTAAGGTCTACATGCGTTGCGCATGCCATTTTCCTTATTACAAGTGTCTTGCTTCGTACGGTGTAATAAACTAGCTGGAGTATTAATAAAAGTTGGTCGTCCGTGTGCTTGGCCGTCTTTTTTATCTCCTTGTAACTGCGCGCAGTGTAGCCCAAATACCATCGCTACCGCCGCATGAGTCTCTGTTGAACCCCCTCAACCGTGGGGTGGAGAAAAACCCCAAGCACCTTTTCGTTTTGAGGGGATAAACCCCGAAGCACCTACTATTTGCCGTAGCTGCAGCAAGGTGCCGCTGTTTCTCAAGAATAAATTTTATCTACCATCGGTGTTACTTACCATCACTTGCGTTATGTATATTGTATGTAGTATCTATCAAATTAGTCCCGGTTTAAATGAAAACCGGGACCAATGCCAGGCATTGGTCCCGGTTCTGTTTGTCGGGGCATTGGTCCCGGTTCGGTTCACCTCATTAGTCCCGGTTCGACGAAAAAATCGGGACTAAAGATCCAGCGACTGCCACGTGGCGTGCCACGAGCATTAGTCTCGGTTTGTGGCAAGAACCGGGACTAAAGGGTAGGCTTTTAGTCCCGATTTTAGACAAAAACCGGGACTAAAGTGATGCATATATAAACCCTAGCCTCTCCCACCCTCTCCTCTGTTTTTTTGAGTGTTGAGGTGTGCCATGGCATGCTCTTGTCACTCTAGTTCATGCACATGATGTGTTCGATGAAATGCTCGAGCCACACTACTTAAGCTTTCTCCTCTCCAAGCTCAACCTCCAAGCTCCATTTTCCTCAATATTTGTTTAGGTTTGTCCATGCACCAACTGCACAAGTGTTTTAAAAGGTTAGCTACTTCATTATTTAATTTGTCACTTCTAGTTTAGCTCATTTCAAATGCCCAAATTAACTTCTTAGAGTCTGCACATGTGTAGGGTGCCCGTCCTCATCGTTGTAGATCACCCCGCGCCGATCTCATCGCGAGCACCACCATGGTGAGCCTCTTGTTCTTATCTTCTTTTTAAAAGAAAAAAATCTTACTTGTATGATTTAGATACATACTTGTATAAATTACTTAATTTTATTATTTTTTGTTATTATATAGTGCAATGGTTTTGGTATCCGCCTCCGTCGGCCCTCGTCCTCTCTATGATATGGATGTGGTACATATTATCTTTTATAATTATTTGTTCTATTTAGTGTTTATGACAATTATGACGACCAACGTGACATATATTTTTTCATCTAGGAGGTATGTGAACCGGAAATTCCAACCCACATAGAAATTCTTGTCGAGAACTTAAATTTGGTTGAAAAACAAAATAAATACTTGAAGGAAAATTGAAAATAATTGAGGATAATAATATGGACCTGGAGTTGCATGTCGCCGATGTCATCGATGATCGCAAGATGAAGATGGATGCAATGCGCTTGAACATGGATGAAATGTGCTTGAAGATTAGGACTATTAGAAAATATGTCATTGATAAAGAGGCTTGGTGTCATTATGATGTTGGGTCAATTGTTACCTTAGTTGCGATTTTGATCGCATTTATTGTTGCATTTAATTTTTTTTACATAATTGTATGTTGTTTTATGAGAGAACTTTATGTATTTATTTTTTGCAATAATAACATTTGATCACTACTGTGCTTTCGTTTTAATATGATGATGAACTTGTATTAATTTGGTCATATGTTCTGCAATGGTTTTTTTTATATACTTAATTTCATAATATATGACACCATGCCAACTTTCAACATTTTCACAGTTCATTTGTAGTGCTTTTCAATTTTACGGTCAACTAGCTCAAAAAAAATAAGTAAATGCATGAAAAATACCAAATGAAGTAAGAAATTGTTGAAAATTTGTGATGTGCCTTTGAATGGTCCATTTTGAACACACAAAAAGTATGGAGTTCAAATAAGTTTAAAAAATGAAATCTCTTTGTAACAGATGAGTTATCGTCCGAAACCATGATACTTCGAGAGAGATTGTCCGTTTTGTACATGAAGTGCATTCAGTTTTTGTCGAAACCCTCTCAACTTTTTAGCACATGCTATGTGGATGAAATGATGATACCATGCCAACTTTCAACATTTTCAGAGTTTATTTGTAGTGCTTTTCAATTTCAGGGTCAACTAGCTCAAAAAAAGTAAATGCACGAAAAATACCAAATGAAGTAAGAAATTATAGAAATTTTGTGATGTGCCTTTGAATGGTGCATTTTCAACACACGAAAAGTATGGAGTTCAAATAAGTTCAAAAACATGAAATCCCTTTGTAACACATGAGTTCTCGTTCGAAACCCTCATACTTCGAGAGAGATTGTATGTTTTGTACACGAAGTGCATCCAGTTTTTGTCGAAGCCCTATCAACTTTTTAGCACATGCTATGTAGGTAAAATGATGATACCTTGCGAACTTTCAACATTTGCAGAGTACATTTGTAGTGATTTTTCAATTCCAAGGTCAACTAGCTCAAAAAAAAGTAAATGCACGGAAAATACCAAATGAAGTAAGAAATAGTTGAAAATTTGTGATGTTCCTTTGAATGGTGCATTTTGAACACAAAAAATTATGGAGTTCAAATAAGTTCAAAAAATGAAATTACTTTGTAACAGATGAGTTCTCGTTCGAAACCCTCATACTTCGAGAGAGATTGTCCATTTTGTACACGAAGTGTATCCAGTTTTTGTCGAAACCCTCTCAACTTTTTAGCACAAGCTATGTAGGTGAAATGATGATAGCATGCCAACTTTCAACATTTTCAAAGTTCATTTGTACTGCTTTTCAATTTTAGGACCAACTAGCTCAAAAAAAACAAGTAAATGCACGGAAACTACCAAATGAAGTAAGAAATTGTTGAAAATTTGTGATGTGTCTTTGAATGGTGCATTTTGAACACAAAAAAAGTATGGAGTTAAAATAAGTTCAAAAATGAAATCCCTTTGTAACAGATGAGTTCTCGTTTGAAACCCTCATACTTCGAGAGAGATTGTCCATTTTGTACATGAAGTGCATCCATTTTTTGTCGAAATCCTCTCAACTTTTTAGCACATGCTATGTAGGTGAAATAATGATACCATGTCAACTTTCAACATTTTCACAGTTCATTTAGAGTGCTTTTCAATTTCACGGTCAACTAGCTCACAAAAAATAAGTAAATGCATGAAAAATACCAAATGAAGTAAGAAAATTGTTAAAAATTTGTAATTTGACTTTGAATGGTGCATTTTGAACACAAAAAAGTATGGAGTTGAAATAGTTTCAAAAAAATGAAATCCCTTGGTAACAGATGAGTTCTCGTTCGAAACCCTCATACTTCGAGAGAGATTGTCCGTTTTGTACACGAAGTGCATTCATTTTTTGTCGAAAACCTCTCAACTTTTTAGCACATGCTATGTGGGTGAAATGATGATACCATGCCAACTTTCAACATTTTCAAGTTCATTTGTAGTGTTTTTCAATTTCAGGGTGAGGTAGCTCAAAAAAAGTAAAGGCACTAAAATGAATGAATTAAAAATAATCAACTAAAATTATCAAAGTGTTTATTTATTAAAAATAATTATGTAAAACATTAACTAAAAAGAAACAAAAAATATCAACTCAAAAGAATTTTCATAAAGTTTTTTGATTAAAATCTTTAATAGAAAACTAAAATAGAAGAGATAAAAAATCTTTAATAGCAAAAAATAAAAGTAAAGTTATTCACAAATTTCAAAAAAAAATAATTTTGAAAACTAAATATTTAGTTGTAAATAGAAAAAATAAAATAAATAAAGCAAAGAAAAAAACAAAAATAATGGAAAAAACTTGAAACCATATGAGAATTTATAGAGAAAATTCAAACTAAATTCAAAGTGATTCACTTTAAATTTAGGTTTGAATTTTGTCTTTAATTTCATATATTTTTTCATTTTTTAAATTTAGAGTGCGTTTAGGCCCGTAAGCCTGCTCTAGAGAGGAGCTCGAGACGGTTGGGGGCAGCGGAGCTTATAAACGAGTCGCAGCGCCTCTCGACAAGCGAGGTGGGACTAAACTTTGAACTGTCGCCAGCCTAAGGTCTCTAGTCCCGGGTCGTGGCTTGAACCGGGACTAAAGACCACCTTTAGTCCCGGTTCGAGCCACGACCCGGGACTAAAGATCCTCGTTTTCCGTCACTCCGCCTGCCGAAAAGGGGTCTTTAGTCCATGTTCGTGGCTCGACCCGGGACTAAACGGGGTCTTTAGTCCCAGTTCGAGCCACGACCCGGGACCAAAGCTCCCCCTATATAAGCGGGAGTTGGAAATTTGTGATATCGAAATCGTCGTTTCGATCTTCTTCCTCCTCGCGACGCGGACGAACCCTCGACGCCGCGAGGCTGCGCAACTCTTCTCCGACGTCGTCGCCGTCTCCGCGCTCCTCCCCGCCGTCGCCTCCCTTGTCGTCGTCCTCATTGTCGTCGTCGCCGCCGCCTCCTTGGCCGTCGCCGCCGCCCCCTCCCCTCCCGCTCCGGTAAGCCCCCTTCCCCTCTCCCGCTCCGATAAGCCCCCTCCCCATCCCGCTCCGGTAAGCCCCCACCCCCCTCCAGGCGCCCCCCCCTCCCCTCCCGATCTAGGCATCCCAAGGCTGCTGCCATTTTAATTTTAGGGTCGTCGGTTCAAGATGTCATCTTGAGATGCATCTTAATAATAAAATCAAGATATGTTTGTTGAAGATCTTTTGATGGGCTAACTAGAAAGAAGGAAAAAATTTATGTTTGTAAATTTCATGTAAGTAGGCACATTAGGTTTGAATTAGACAACCAATGGTTTCAAACAACTTATTTAAACTTTGGAGAGGAAAAATGGCACATACATATTTCACCAACCTAAATATCATCCTTTTGTTGGAGTTAATGCATAAAACAATAGTGAGTTTCTCACTTTTGCTTGCTAAGTTGTGCTAAGTTTTGCCGGAATGTCCGAGTAGCCTATGTTTATATATAGATGTTCAATTCTTTTGATATAGTGTCACGGTTGTTGTTTACACATTTACCACATTAAACAGGAAATGTCTCACAATGAATATTGGGAGTGTGAATATTGCGGCGACTGTTGGGGTATGTGCGACACGCCTCATCTGCGAGACGATATGTTCTTCAGCATGAAACTTGACGAGAATGGAGATATGTTCCTCCCTTGCCATGCAAGAAGATATGTGTTGGAGAGGCTCGGTTTCGAAGACCACAAGAGAATTGAGACGAGGACCGCTAACCTGAGGACTATACATGGTCACACATTTGTTATCAAAGTATTTAATACAGTTTTTCAAATAGAATTTGGGTGCCCAAATTGGGAAGATTTTTGCAAGGCATATGGATTTAAGGAGGGTATGAAAATAACCTTCGATCTTCGTCCTGAAGATAATATGCGAGGCAACATCGACATTTGGGTGGTTGTCGATATGCTTCCTGTTTTATCTCCATGTGAATTCCTCGACCATATTTGTCAAGTAATTTGCATTTATATTTAGAAATAGTTTGTGTTAATCCATATACTAAATTTGTTAAATTATAATTTACAACTTATTTCGTTTCTTTGAGTGAATTACAGAAATTAATTGACACGACACACTACACGTATGTATCACATCTAACTTGGGAGGAGAAGGATGTTCTTCTCTACTTTCTTGTTGGTGTTCTGGTTTCTAGGGATACCTTCCCATATAATTTTGGAATTGGACAAAATTATACATTTTACATTCCACTAGTGCATAGGTTGAGGCCGGATGGCATTCGCCGAAATTTCTTGGTAAGAGTTTCCTAATTAAGTATGCTCTACTGTTGCATAAATGTTGTTGATTACATTGCTAACTAGAGTATTATTATGTTCTTCAACAACAACTGCCACATGATGTATTGCCTCTGTTGATGCACCCAGAAGGTCATATGAAAATTAAAAACCCGTTGAGGGCTGAGTTTGATGCTCCATACTCGAGTAACCTCAAATCAAGATAAAAAAGGCTCCAAATTGAAGCATGGAGAGAAATAAAGAAGGATCTCAAGCCACAAGTTGGACACCGTTGGATCTCTGTGTTTCATCATGGAGACATAGGTGATATTCTGTTTTATGACATTATACCTAAGAGCGAGGACTAGGTCTTATGAGAGACAAGTTATTCTGGTTTATATTAATTTGACATGATCGATAAGGATGCATGCATATGATGACTATTATGATGTTTCTCTGTTTTACTTTACGTGTATCATATGATAATTTGGTATATGCTTAAGATGATGATGAGTTGTTAGATGAGTATATATATCTTCGACAACGCACGACGGATGAGATGGTGTAATATATTCGTGGCGATGAAAATGCCCAGAACAAATAAATGGGAAAATAGGGAGCAGCAAAATAGCCTCATCCAATTTAGTGCAAAACCCTAAAGTCAAAAATTGCTAAAAAAACAGCGAAGAAGTATCCCCGGTTCGTAATACGAACCCGGATTAATACCCCTCCCCCCCTCGCTCCCAGCCCCGCCACGTGGAAGCCCATTAGCCCCGATTCGGGGCCGGACCGGGGCTAACATTAGTCCCGATTGATTAGTCCCGGCTCGTGAATCGGGACTAATGGCCTAACCGAACCGGGACTAAAGGCCCTTTTTCTACTAGTGCAGGTGAATCCACGCCCGGGCATAAGCATAATGCATAATATGCACAAATCTTAAGAAAAGACACTTCTTCTTTGTTCTAGAATTTTTGGTACTTTATTTGTCTATCATTTTCTCTTCTTAAAGCATCTACATTTATTTTAAATTGATTATTTACAATACAAGATATTAACAAAAAAAATACACTTCTCTTTTATTCTAGACTCTTCGATACTTCAATTTTCTTAAGTTTTCCTTTTATAAATCTTACTTTCTCTGTACCTAAATAATTATAGTTGAAAAAAACTAGACTAGTTTTCTCCAACTATGTTTATTTAGGTAGAGTGGCAGTATATCCTTTACTTTATATGCTATGGTAGAATCTCCTAAAGTAAATTCGTTTTTTGCGTATGGAATACATAGCTACTTTTATATATTCACATAATTTTTTGGTTGTATATTCCATGGGGTCATCGAATTGTTTGGCTATAGTTTGATATTCAATGGAATGAACGATGTGGATTAAGTCCACGTTTTATATTTTTGAAGATGTGACTCCAAATTTACAATTTTACATCATATGATATGTTATATCAATATTTAATTGAATGTAGTTAAATCATTTTTTATGATATAATATAACTCACAAAGGTTTTGTTTTCCGAGTAAAAATAATATCAGGAAATTTAGGAACTGTGCCTTGAACGACTTTTGCCATCTCTCGCCCCCGCGTTGCGCCTCCGGGGCGGCACGGGAGGAACACCCAGCACCTGCGCCTCCGCTCCCCATCCCCCCACCCTCCCCCTTGCCGTCGCCGGCATACACCCGCGGGCAAAGCCCCCCAGGGCCGGCCGCGAGGGGAGCCGTTCTCCCGCACGTGCAGGTGGTGGTGGGGCTCGGTTGCTGCAGATTTGAGGCTGCCCCGGCGACTCGGGTGTAGAAGCGTCCCATGGCGGCGCTCCGGTGGTTCCTGGCAGCGCGCATCCGGTGGATGGCGGTGCGTGCGAGCGGCTCGGTCGCTCGCATGCGGCCCATCTACGGAGCGGCGGCTGGACGGGCGGTTTTGGTCGTCCTTCCTGCTCAGCGGGATGGGGCGGGGTGACGCCCCCCCTTCCTGGCTTGGTGTTAGGGATCTGGCCGTCCTTGCTGGCCCAGCGTGGATGGCGGCATGGTGGTGGTGGGGGAAGCTCTGCCCAGCGGGCTGCACTGGCGATCATCATGGATTCCTCGCAGCACCTTCGGCGGCGTCGGCAGATCTGAAGGCTTCGACTGGGCGTTTCTCGGGCGTGTAGGGTGTGGTGGCAGGCCACCTTCTTGCTCGTGAAGCTTGGTGGTCTCCGTGGCGGAGCGGTGGTGGGCACCAGATCTGGCCAGTTTGGCCGGCTGCAGCTCGTCGATGATTGCTGGCGGTGAGGTTGGTCGCTCCTACGTAGGGGTGGCGTCATCGCCTCGTAGGAGGCGTGTGGGACAGTGGGGTCACGGACTGGTGCTGCTGCACCGCCGATTCCGTGGGGGTTCTCGGCGAGGTGGCTCCGAGCGAAAGCCTAAACGGCACGACGTCCGTGGACGTCGTTTATCCTCTTTGGGGGTCTATGTGGAGCCTCTCCTTGCCCAGCACCTTCGGATCATGGCCATCGGGCGAAAACCTAAGACTCCGAAGTGAGTTGGGTGACGGCGTCGTTCTCCCAAGTTGCTACCCCCTTGGGGCTGTTGCCTTGAGGGTCATCAGTCCCCTTCGTGGTCCGCAGGTGCCCGACTGGCAATGTGGATGGTTGGCGTGACTTCTCGTGTGGTAACGATGGCGGCTTTGAGCAGAGTTGGTCTGCTGCTGAGTTTTGATAGTCGGTCTCATCCGACATGTTCGAGGGGTTGTCATGTCTCACTTCGTCTTTCTGGAGTCGGAGTCGTTGAGGAGGGGGGGTCCTTGCAGCAAAGATGATGCGAGGCGGATGGTCGGTTGTGGCGCTTGCGCGGCGCATGCTCGGTTCTTTTCTCCTGCAATGCTCGTTGATAGAGTCGGAGCTTCCTCGTAGTTGGCGCGTGTGGTTGACTGGTTGGCATCGGTTGGCGCAGGCCTCGACGTTTGCTTGCGGTGAGGGCTACATCGATGGTCGTCGATTATGGAGTTGGAGTCGCCCTTGTGGAAGGGTGATGACGATGACATCGGGTTGCAACCTCGATTGTGTTCTCTCCTCGACGACGTGTGTGTTCTTGTGTGGGTTGTGAGGTCGCCCTGTGTCCTTTGTGAACGTGTTGCAACGGTTTTCGTCCGATTTTCCGTTAATCAACTGGGCATGTCGTGGGTATAAGCCTGACAGTAGATGTGTAGGGTACGAATGAGATGGGCAGAGTCCTAGCTACGGCGAGGTTGTATGAGTTCAGGCCCCTCTGTGGTGGAGGTAACATCCCTATGTCTCAGTGCTCTCGGAGCTTGTTACCGATTGTGATATCAAGTACAAAGATTTTCTAACCCCTTGACCAGTGGGGGAGGGCGGCTTATATAGAGTTTGCTGCCCTCCACAACGGTTCTGACTCAGGGGTGGAGTAGTGGCGATTGAATGCATACGTTACAGATAACGTATGCTCTAAATGCTAGTAAATGCACCCGGAAACGTACAACAGTTTCCCTCCAGAGAGGTTACGACGTACCGAGTGTATCCAGTCGGTAGACCCGGTGCTCTCCGAATGTAGTCTTCGACTGGATGATTCTAGGCCTGTCACCGACTGGATGATGGGGGCACCTTAATTCAGTCGGGGCATACTTAAGGTCATGTCCCTTGTGTGGGGTAGTCCTTGGGTAGGACATGTAGGGCAGGCCTATGACCCTACCCTAGGACTATGACCCCATCATTAGTCCCCGAATGGATTGGGGTTGAAACGTTGAAGCAGTGCTCGAGGTTCAGATCCGACTGGACTAGGTTCAGCTTGGGTGTTGCTTGCCTCTATCCATTTTATTTCTCCTGACCGACGATCCGAGTGGAGGTGTTTTGCGAAACAGACTGTCGGGAACCGAGTGCTTTCGCGGCATCTTTTGATGCGACCGGTCATCTGACAGCGGCGGATTTTCCGGGATCTCAAATTTCGGGTTCCGCGCGCTCAGCGGGGATGACGTTGTAAGTGCATCTAGTGCCCCTTAGTGATTTTGGTGGTTTGAAGACTTATAGGTTAAGTATCTAATGTGTTTATAAGTGTACACAGGATCTATAAGTCATTGAGGAGTTTGAGATATTTGAAGAATATCGACCCCTAAAAATGTATATCTTCAGTTGAAGAAATTGGTCTGAAGCTGAAGAAATGAATCACGAGGAATTTGCGAGGAAATTGATATTCCTCATGAAGACACTGATATTGAGAAGATCGATGGTTCCTGAAGTAAATCATTCTGAAGAAATTGAAGCGTGAAGATTTAAGTTTTCTGTTTTACTTTCTTCGCATTTGATGAATAGGAACACCGTACTGTTAAAGGGGGTCAAAGTAACGCTATGGAATAAGTTTCCTCATGATGCTCAACCCAAGCCAAATCCTACCAAAAGCCTCAAGTGAGGAATATGAGTGACATGAGGACTCTCATAGTTGAGGGTCCCGACCGTTTCGATAGGCACGCCAAGTCACTGGTCTTATCCACTCCAACGGTCATATTATTTAAGGGCATTAATGTCAAATCACGTCGGGATGCTCCCAGGCTATAAATAGCCGCCCCCACAACCACTAGCTGGTTGGCTGCTCCGTTAGGAACTGACACTTGTCATAAGAGCAACCCAAATTCCTCAGAGCCTACGAGAGTAAATCATCAGTGAGGAAATACACCACCCACCGAAACCACAAACCAAACCTAGTGATTGAGCATCACTGAAGAAGTTGTTCCTGTGTGGAACTGAAGCCTTTTACCTTTGAGGACTGTGCATCCTCCAGACGGTTAGGCGTCATGGTCTAGAGCAATCCAGCAGTCAATTGTGGATCGCCGGGTGACCGAGTTTGTGAGGGTTTGGAAGTCTGCCCTGAAGACTTACCACGAGTGTTGGGCGAGGACTGTGTGTCCTTTGCTCAAGGAGAATACGGTAGTGACTGTGTGTCCCGGGACTGGGTGTCCTTTGGTTTAAATACCAAGCCGCTCCAAACCTGATGTACAACTGTCACAACAGTTGGAACTGGGTCATCAACAACAGTCTTCACCAAGAATCGGGTTCTAATTCCTCAACTCTTTACATTCTTTGTAGTATGTGTTGATGACATTCACACTGACTATTTGAAGAATTTGCTGAAGACTTTCTCTGAATTTCCTCAACCCCAAATTCTTCACTTGAGTTAATCATCATCTGTATTCTACGTGCGTGCTTACTGTGCAATCTGTTTTCATAATCTTCACTCTGTAATACTGCTGTTGTGAACGATTGCACGACTGATCCTTAACTGTTTCCGCTGTAAGTTAGTCATCAGTGAGGAATTTCCTCAAAAGGAATTTCCTCAGTGATGAAATTCTAAAAATCTCCTATTCACCCCCCTCTAGTCGATATAACGCACTTTCAGTTGGTATCACAGCAAGGTACTCCCTTGTTCTGTGTGATTTTGGTTTAACCACCTGGAGTTTTAGTTATGTCGACTGCAGGCATGTTTAAGGTGACTGCAACATGTCCTACCTACGAGGGAAAGAATTTTCCCTTCTGGAAGAACAAAATGCAAATGCATCTACAAGCTATAGACAATGATCTTTGGTATATTGTGGAAAATGGTGTCCCCATCATTTCTGCTAGTGTCACTGCAGCTGATGTGAAGAAATTCAAGCAACTCGATTCTCAAGCGAAGAACATCATCTGTGGTCATCTGAGCCCTGGCCAGTTTGGAAGAGTAAGTGCCTTAGGCTCTGCAACACTGATCTGGGAGAGACTTTGCAAGGTAAATGAAGGAGTATCAACCCAACGCGACTCTCGTGTTGATATTCTTCGCAATCTCTTCAATCGCTTCAAGAGACATGACAATGAAAGCTGCCAAGACACCTTTGATCGCCTCACTGACATATCAAATGAACTGCAAGCACTGGGAGCTCGAGACATCACTGATCACGACGTTGTGAAGAAACTGCTGAGATCTTTGGATTCTTCATTTGACACTTTAGTTCTGATGATTCAAGAAAGACCAGACTACAAGATGCTAGATCCTGCTGATATCCTCGAAAGGCTAAATACTCATGAATTCCAGCTAGAAGAAAAGAGAGATCTATATGGACAAAGCTATTCCAGACCACGTGCACTGAAGGCAAGAGCAATTTCCTCATCTGAAGAAGAAGACACATATGACAGCAGTTGTGACCCTGAAGAATTTGGTCAGGAACTTGCAATGCTTGTGAGGAAATTCCAGAGATTTACACGACGAGGCCAGTTCGGTAAATCATCAAGAAGAGACATGAGGAAATCGGAATCTGCATCTGAGGACTACAAGAAACGGACCTGTCACAAGTGCAAGAAATCAGGTCATTACATTGCTGATTGTCCTCGCTGGGGAAAGGAATCAAAGAAGAACAAATACAAGGATGACAGTTCTGATGACTCAAAGAAGAAGAAGAAATCTTCAAAATCCTCATCTTCAAAGTCCTCCTCACACAAGAAGACTAGCTTCAGAAAGGCTCGGGCACTTATTGGCAAGGAAATGGATTCCGAGGCAGAATCAGAAGAATGTGATGATGAAGAAGGCTCTGGAGAAGATTCAGAATCCGGACAGGCTAGTCTTGCACTAGCAACCAATTTCGTCAGCAAGTCAATCTTCAATCTTGAAGAAAATGAGTGCACCATCCATACTGATGACTATGCTGATGACTTCGCTCCAACCTATTGCTTCATGGAAAAAGGTTCAAAGGTATCACATAATGCCTCCTCCTCTGATTCAAGTGACTGTGAACATGATGATTACAAAAAACCCAGTTACAGTAAACTTGCCATCATTGCCACTAAACAACAAACTGCTCTGGAAAAGCTTCAAAAACTGCTAGACAAAAGTGATGATCTGTTGAATGATGAACGGAATCTTAATCAAATCCTCGCTCATGACATGAAAAATCTTCAGTCTAGATTTGATATTCTTCAGGATCGTTATGATACACTCCTCACTGATCATGAGAATCTTTCCTACGAATTTCTTCAAAGGAAGCTTGATCTTGAGAAGCTGAGGATGTCTTATGATGATCTTCGTATGGAAAATGATTCATTACTAGCTCAACAGATCAGCGCTAGTCAAGTTGAATTTATTCCTTCATGTCTTAAATGCATTGATCGTGAAACTGCTAATTCTTCACCAGAATCTTCAAATGCTACCACTGCCACAAATTCTTCAACTGCACCTGTTGTGTCTATTTCCTCACTTGAGGAAAACACAAATGTCACTGATGAAAATGCAGGGTTGAAGGAATTGTACGTGACAGGCATGTACAAAAGCCTCAAAGGACATCAAATCCTTTGTGATGTGCTCAAAAAGCAGATCTTGAACAGGAACCCGAGGAAAGAAGGAATTGCCTTTGAGAGGAAATTGAATGCTGATGGATCTTATTGGAAACCTGAGTAGTATCCCAAAACCTCATGGGTTGCTGCTACTGGGCCTCCTTTTGATCCATCTAATCTAACTGGCTTCTCATGTGAATTATCCAATTCCTCGGATGAGTCATTTGATTCCAACTATAAACTGTTCAAAAATCAATCTGGTGAAGTATTTGCTCGATATGTTGGAACTAACTGCAGGAATGGCCCTCCTCTGAGGAAAATCTGGGTTCCCAAAAGTTGTCTTGAAAATCTTCAAGTGAATGTCCTCATGACATCACCTCTGAAGAATCTGAACCCCATATCAAATTCCTCAGGAGGACCAAAGTCTTCAAGAGGATCAAAATCCTCAACTGGTCAAAACTATGCTCGTACCCATGCTTATGCCTCTAACATGCAGGGAAACTACAAGGAATATGATTATGAGTGCTACACCTCAAATCATTATGTTCATAAATCCTCAAACCAGTTCTCTGCATACTCATATGAGTACTTTAACCCCCCTACTGTTAAGAGAAGTGCATTAGCTTCAATGCAACCTTTCTCATATGGTGCTCGCAGGATGATGAACGCTTTGCCACCCCTTCATATGTGGGTGGTGAAGAAATCAAACTAATCACTTCTGCAGGTCAGGTCTCTAGATGAAAATCATCATCTGAAGAATTTGCTGGAGACGTGAGGAAATGCTTGATAGGACGCAAGCTAATGATTGATGAAATAGAAATATTTCACACGTCCTTACATTTCTGTTATGATGAAATTACTGAACTGATGAAATTAGTATCATATTCTTCAAATCTGAAGCATATGAGATGGTAAGCTGTACTAATTCATCTATAGGAAGACAAACCCAAAAATACTGAGTGGGTTCTCGATAGTGGCTGCACACATCACATGACTGGTGATAAAAGCCTACTGATGAATATGCCACTAACTCCATCACCTCTGAAGCAAATCACATATGCTGACAAAGGTAAAAAGCAAGGTATTGGGACTTGGCAAAGTAGCTATTTCCAAGGATAGGCATATGGACAAAGTGATGCTTGTTGAATCCCTTGGTTTTAACCTCATGTCAGTCTCTATGCTTTGTGATCTTGATATGATTGTTATCTTTGGTAGATATAGATGTGTAGTCATCATGGAATCTGATAGATCCAAAGTCTTCGAAGGTGTAAGAAGAGGGGATTTGTACATTGTTGACTTCTCTACAAGTCCTCAACCAGCCACTTGCTTACTAGCAAAAACCTCAGAAGGATGGCTGTGGCACCGAAGACTAGGTCATGCAGGCATGAGGAATTTGCACACACTTGCAAAGAAGAAGCACGTCATTGGCATCAAATCAGTCAAATTCCTCAAGGATCATCTGTGTGGTGCTTGTGAATCTGGGAATATGACCAGATCCAAGCATCCCTCCAAAACCATCATGACCACTACACGTCCATTTGAATTGCTTCATATGGATTTATTTGGACCTACTCACTATGCAACACTAACCAATGCAGCATCTCTATATGGCTTTGTCATAGTTGATGATTATTTCAGATACACTTGGGTGCATATTATAGTATATAAAACTGAAGTGTAGGAAATCTTCAAACGATTTTCTTCAAGGGCCTCGACGAACTTCGGCATCAAGATCAAACATATCAGGAGTGATAATGGAACCGAGTTCAAAAACACTGGTCTTGATGATTATCTTGATGAACTTGGTATTACTCACGAACTGTCTGCTCCTTATACTCCTCAGCAGAATGGTGTCGCCGAAAGAAAGAACAGGACTCTGGTTGAAATGGCAAGAACTATGCTTGAAGAATATCAGACTCCTCGTCGCTTCTGGCCTGAAGCAATCAACACTGCGTGTCATATCATCAACAGGGTATATCTTCACAAATTCCTCAAGAAAACCTCATATGAACTCCTCACTGACAAGAAACCCAATGTAAGTTATTTCAAAGTCTTCGGTGCAAAATGTTGGATTAGAGATCCTCATCATAGCTCAAAATTTGCACCTAAGGCACATGAAGGTTTTATGCTCGGTTATGGAAAGGACTCGCACACCTATAGAGTCTTCAACAACTATCACAACAAAGTTGTTGACACTGTAGATGTGCGGTTCGATGTAACTAATGGCTCGCAAAGAGAGCAATTGCCTTCTGATCCAGATAAGCTGTCTCCTGAGGAAGTAATAAAGCTTAAGCCTACTGAAGACATTGTCCCCACTGAGGAAATTGGTGAAGAAACGATCCCCATCGCTGATGAAAGCCAAGAAGATGCTCCTGAGGAAATTGCAACAGCACCACTTCCTCAGCTCAGACAAAATCCTCAACCAGCTCATCCGAGAATTGCAAATGAAGTTGAACTTGACAAAATCCTCAACGACATCAACGCGCCAGGTCCTCTCACTCGCTCAAAAGCTTCACACTTAGTTAACTTTTGTGGGCATTTTTCTTTTGTATCTATCACAGAACCCTCAAAAGTAGCTGAGGCTTTTCTGGAACCGGAGTGGATCCAAGCCATGCAAGATGAACTTCTTCAATTCAAGATGAATGACGTATGGGAGCTCGTCAAACGACCAGATCCTCGCAAGCATAACATCATCGGCACCAAGTGGATTTTCCGAAACAAGCAAGATGAGGACGGTCAAGTGGTGAGGAACAAGGCACGACTTGTAGCCCAAGGCTACACCCAGGTTGAAGGAATAGATTTCGATGAAACTTTTGCACCTGTTGCTAGACTTGAAGCTATTCGAATTCTACTTGCTTATGCTAATCATCATAACATCATCTTATATCAAATGGATGTGAAAAGTGCATTCCTCAATGGTAAGCTTGAGGAAGAAGTATATGTTGCTCAGCCCCCAGGTTTCGAGGATCCAAAGAATCGAGACAAAGTCTTCAAACTCAAAAAGGCTCTGTATGGCCTCAAGCAAGCCCCTCGGGCATGGTATGATACATTGAAGGAATTCCTCATGAAGAAAGGCTTCAAACCTGGTTCACTCGATCCAACTCTTTTCACAAAATCTTATGATAATGAGTTGTTTGTATGTCAAATATATGTTGATGACATCATATTTGGTTGTACTGACAAAACATATAGTGATGAATTTGCCTATATGATGAGTGAAGAATATCAGATGTCCATGATGGGGGAGCTGAAATTCTTCTTAGTTCTTCAAATTCGTCAACAAAACAATGGAATCTTCATATCACAGGAGAAATACCTCAAGGATGTTCTGAGGAAATTCGACATGCATGAATGCAAAGGTGCCAAGACTCCAATGCCTACCAACGGTCACCTCGGCACTGATGAAAATGGTAAAGATTTCGATCAGCAGGTATACCGTTCTATGATTGGCTCTTTATTGTATCTATGTGCATCTAGGCCAGACATAATGCTTAGTGTTCGCATGTGTGCACGTTTTCAAGCAAAACCGAAGGAATCACACCATAAGGCTATGAAACATATTCTTCGATACTTAGCTCACACACCAACACTAGGATTATGGTATCCCAAGGGCTCCAATCTTCATCTGGTAGGGTATTCTGATTCAGACTACGCTGGTGACCGTGTGGATCGTAAGTCAACATCTGGCACATGCCATTTCCTCGGAAGATCACTAGTTTGCTGGTCCTCAAAGAAGCAGAGTTGCGTATCACTCTCCACTGCCGAAGCTGAGTACATTGCTGCTGGTTCTTGCTGTGCTCAATTGCTATGGATGAAGCAAACCCTCAAGGACTACGGCATCAACATGAAGAATGTGCCTCTCTACTGTGAGAATGAGAGTGCTATCAAGATTGCCTACAACCCAGTGCAGCACTCGAAGACCAAGCACATCTAGATTCGTCATCATATTCTTCGGGACCATGTCCTCAAGGGCAATATCCTCATCGACCATGTGAAGACTGATGATCAACTGGCTGATATCTTCACTAAGCCCTTTGATGAGAGAAGGTTTTGCAAGTTGCGGTGTGAGCTAAATATCTTAGAGTCTTCAAATGTTTTGTAAAACATGCACACAGCCTAACACTTATGCAAAGTTGATGACTTAGATGTGCAACACATGATGAAACGATTTTCTTCAACCAATGAAGAAAGTCACTCTGAATGTGAAGAAATTAACAAAGAAATTGATTCTCACGGCCCTACGAAAATTGTACGCGGTGTCTATAATCAACATTCTTATATGGTGGGTAACGCCACCGCCCAATGTGAAATTCCTCAAGTTGATTTTCTTCAAATGATCAATTTCCTCACAATGCATTTTTCTTCAAAACAGCTGTTCTTCATTGTGATGATCTATTGCAAAATCTTCAAAAACACTTGATGACTTTCATTTGCCTAGGTAGACTGTGATTTCTAGTCCTCAACAGCATTCACTTATTGCTATTTCTTCAAGATGATGTTTCTGCTAAGTGAATGTGATCGGACCCGACTTTCCCTCTATGCTATACTTATCCAGTCCATTCAATACTTCATATGCGTTCTACTTGAAACATTGTTCAAAATCCTCACTGCATCCTTGTCAGCTGATGATTTTGTAACAAAAATCCTCAAATCTTCAAAAATTGTTTTCTTTAAAAGGAACAGTAACTGAACCCCCACTTCCCACGATCGGATAACCACGATCTCCACTATCTTCACTGCATCGTATGGGATCTACACGTGTCCAGCGGAGACGTAGAGGCAAGGGCTATTTGGTCCGAAACTTTCGCGCCAAACAGTAACTTTCGGGCTATAAATATGTCCTTATCCCCCTCGGTATCATCTTCTTCGCCTCATCGCTCTCCTGCCACAGCACACCGAACCCTAGCACCACCGCTGGTAGTCTTGTCGCCGGCAAGGAAGAGCTTCACTGCCTCAACCTTCTCGCCGCCAGGATCACGCCGGAGTCGGAACGTCTACGTCCGCCACCGCCGTAGACGTCCTCTGCTACCAAGTTAGGGTGCATTGGACACTTGACCGAAGAGCCTCTCCAACGCCACCTTTTTGTGTTCTTCGTTCGCACCTTCCAGGGTAAATATATCCCATTTTTACAGCAGATTAGATCTGAAATTTTACCTCTCCCATGTGAAATCTGTTTTTCCTCAAGATACGATGTGCACATGATTCCTCAAACACTATCCATCACCACAATCATTGATGAACTAGCTAAGCATCTAAGATTTTCACGAGATTCCTCAATTGTGCGAATTTTCGGATCTGTACAACTCTGGAACCCAAGAACAGTATGCTTAAGCAAATTCCTCAACCACTGGTTATATTCCTCAAACTGTCAAACTTTTTCATTTTCTTCGAATCTGAGAACGCATATGACCTCTCCAAATTCCTCGCAACTATACTCTGTTCACAGGTACACACATGTCAGCTGATGAATCTCTCGGTTCTCATCACATTAACTCATTTGCAGCGTTTCTGGAAGAAACTCTTCAAGGCTGATCAGAATCTTCAAGAGTTCAAAATCATCAGCAAATTCCTCATCTGAAGAAAATGGAGGAAGAAAGGAAACAGAAGGGAGGAAAGAAACTGGAGCAGAACACAACTGTTGATATTCCTGATGACATATACATGGACTATTGCACGCCTGATGATGAACCTGAGACAATGCCTAAAAGAAAGATTAGGCTGCTGAAAATTGAACGCAGATGGGCAAAGGAGTGGAAGGAGTACAGGTTTGTGACCCCAAAATATGCGAAGAAATTCGCTTTGAAGCCTCCTGGCAGAAGGGCTCCACTTGAGGATCATCAAGTAGCTCATCCCTCAAGTCTTATGACACTTGATGACTACCCAGATGAAAAAGAAAGGCATCTGGCCAAGCTCAAGAAGCAAGCCGAAACAGCAGTGAAGAAATTTAATGAATCCTCAGCTGCTGCCTCCGGTGCTGCTCATTCCTGAGCAGCAGAAACTTCAGGCTCAGAGATTCCTCAAAAGCAGTCTGCGCCATCAAAGCCAAAGGCTCCAAAGCCTCAAGAGAAGTCTGGACAGGCTTCTGTCACAAAACCCTCAGCTCTAAAACCCTCAGCTCCAAAACCCTCGGTTCCAAAACCGTCAACTCCAAAACCATCAGCGCCAAAACCGTCAGCACCCATCTCATCTACACCAAAGTCCTCAGCTCCACCTCCAAAGCCAGTACAGAAGAAAGTCGTGAAGGCTACGACTGCCAGCTCCAGCTCCTCACTCCCAGCTGCAACTAGCTCGGAGACAAAGTCTTCAACTCCCCATGTGAATACTTTGACAACTACTGAACCTGCACCTCTGCCCAGCCCCAGCAAAATCATCGCAGTCCCGTCTGCATCAAAGGGAAGTGATGAGTATGATGATGAAACTTTGCAAGCCATCATCAGAAACAAGCAAGAACGGGTAGCACAAGCATCAGGCAGTGCTATTCCTCTAGCCATGGACCCCAAGGTCCTCCTCGACTTCATCAATGTATGGTATGAAGACCCAAACACACCCATTGATGATTTGAAACTTCCTCCTGGCGTCTGCCACATGGTGGCTACCTTCATAAACGAAACCAAGTGGAAGGAACAGAAGGCCAAGCAGGCAAAGATTGCAAAGGCCAGAAAGGAGAAATTCCTCAGGCAAAATGTCCTCAAGCTGACGCCTGAAGCATTGGTGTCAACCCAGGCAGAGCTGCAAATCTTGACTGACAAGTGTGAGAAACTGTCAGACCGCACAAGCATCAAAAGCAATTTCATCAAGCTGGCCACTAGTGCTGTTGATGACTACAACAAGCGACACCCACAACCAGCACCAACTCCTCAGCCCCTGGTTGAACAGCCAGAAGATGCATCTCCTGATGAGGAGGAAATTCCTCAAAATGAGGAACAACACCAAGAGCGCCGAGCTGATGAGCCGGCCATTGAAGAAATCATCACCAAGACCACCACAGATGAAACTGCAACCCATGATGCAACTGCTACTGATCCAGCTGCTTCACCAAAGCAGGTTGATGACTCTGTTCCAGCTGGTTCCTCATTGCCAGCTGAAGAATCTGTCGAGAAAACACCTTCACCAAAAGCTTCAAAGGTGAAGAAGTTAATCCCGTCTGCATCAGACGCGAAAAAGACAAGAGCTGCTAAGAAGGAAGCGAAGAAGAGAAAAGCTTCCTCAGCAGAAGAAAAGATTGAGGCAAAACGCCTCAAGGAAACTGAAGAATCTGCCCCTCTGGACCCGGTGCCTCTAAATGTTGCACGTTCATATGAAATGGTCGTCATTGGTGACCAAACTACAAGGGCAGATGACGAAATGAAGGATGCTGCCTCTGAGGAGCATACTGATGAGGAAATACAGATTGATGACAGTCCTCAACCTCATATTCCTCAAAAAGAGACTACTCAAGCTTCAGCTGCAGCAACTGATGAATCTACTTCTGCCAGAAAGTCGGCTGATGAAAAACAAGCTGAAGAATATGTCCAGTCTGAGAAGGCTCCTCCCACTGAACAGGCTGACCAAACTCCTCAAGCTGAGGAGGAAGAAGAAATTCCTCAGCCTGAAGCTCAGCCAGAGCAAGAAATACCAGCTGATGAAATTCCTCAACCTGAGGACACTGCTGAAGAAAATGTTCCCACCCCTGACAATGAATTCATTGTGCTCAACCCAGAGACTGCCATGGTTGTTTCCCCACCCATTTCTCAGCACACTATCCAGCCAGTTCAGCGCCAGCCATTCTCGAAGCGGCCCAAGTTTCAGAAAGAAAATTTCTTTGAGGAACGCATGTATTTCATCGGAGAGAATCCTTATGACAAGCCTCAAATGAGGCATCTGAAGTTTTGGACAAGGACTCAGATGAACTACTATGCTTCTGTGCTCTGTGGACGCAACAAGATATTCCAGCACAGGCACATTCCTCATGATGAACTTGAAGAAATTCCCTGCATGGAACCAGTCCTCAGTGTACTCCATGATGCAGGTTTGCTCCCTATGTGCTCCGACATATCACATTAGAATAGTGAGCTTATTCTTCAGTTCTATGCAACTCTGCACATCTCGGGCAATGCTGATGACATCAACACTTGGGTGTTCGACTGGATGACCCAAAACACTCACTACAAGGCTCCAGCGTCTGAACTCCTCAGAGAACTGCCCGTACCAATTCCTTCAGAAGGGGCAGTGAAGCTTTATGGTGAGCGTGAGCTACCAAATGGAATGATGGAAGTCCTCATGAAGCCTTTGGCTGCAGGAAAGCCCTCAAGAACCACATTCCTCGTCCATGAGCTCAAGTACACACCCCGGTCTGTCTACCGCATTCTCTGCAGTGTGCTCGCGCCCATCAAAGGCCATGACCATGAAGAAGATATCGTCAGCCTCATGAAGAATATCCGCTTCAACATCATTCATGGTATCCCCATGAATATCCATGATTTCTTCTTGAGGACTTTGGCTGACAATGCAATGTGCCCCTATGATCACAAAATTTATGCACCATGGATCATGAGATTCCTCAGGACAAGGACAGGCATCAACTTCCACGCAGACTTCCAGAACCATGTTGGTTATATGCCTCCTATCCGGGTCAAGAAGAAGACTTTCGAGCCCATTGAGGGAAAAGGAAAGTCTGTGATTGATGAAGGCAGCAGGCCTCTTGATGGTCAATTTAAAGAGCCATATGCATATTCCTCATGGGACGATACTAAGACTCGTCCACCGAGCCCTGTTCCTCCTCGCGTGCTAAACACCAGAGAGCTTCTCCTCAGTCTTCATCAGAAGGTGGATCACAATCGCAAATGGGACAAACGCCAGTTTGGTGCCATTGTGAAAACCCTCACTGAGACACAGAACTCTGTGAAACTTAATCATCACTATCTGCATGAGGTTTTTGATCGCACCTGGGCTACCCTTGCACATCTGAAGACCCATACTGAGCTTGAAGAATTGAACTTTGAGCAGGACTTTGACTGGTCGTGGCCTCCCAAGAAGAAGTTCAGGCCCATTCCAGTGCCATATCTTGAAGACAGCTCCTTCTCGTCCTTCCGCGCCGCCGAATCTGATGAGGAACAACTCGACACCGCAATAGGCCCAAGGAAGAAGACTACACCCAAGAAGCGCCAAGGATCTTCATCCACCGCCAAGAAATGAAGTCTTCACGGGCGTTAGTCCTCAGTTTGTCCCTTTTTGTCACTTGATGACAAAGGGGGAGAAACTTGAGAGTTAGTCTTCAAACGGGATTTATTTTTGGGGCTTATGAACTATATTTAAGTTACAAACTCTTGGCTCTTCTGAAGTTTTTATGTAATGAGTTGTAACTTAAGCCCGATGGTACTCTGACGCTTTTTGAACGTTTTTCTTCGCATGCTTATTCCTCAAGTTTTAATGCACGCATGCTGGAATTCGTCAGATACCATTTGCCATCATGCATCTTCATTTTCTTCATATGATATGTTATATGTATGCATGATTTACAAGATTCAGGGGGAGATCTCCATGATATAAATCATCAATGTGCATATGCTATAAAAGCAAAATCCTCAAGGTATGCACATCTTCAGGAGGAGTCTCTGTGAATCTTGTCTTCAAATTCCTCAATTGAGTATTTACACTTCACATTTTTATTCCCTGTTGAAGACTTAACCTAATTGTCATCAACCACCAAAAAGGGGGAGATTGTAAGTGCATCTAGTGCCCCTTAGTGATTTTGGTGGTTTGAAGACTTATAGGTTAAGTATCTAATGTGTTTATAAGTGTACACAGGATCTATAAGTCATTGAGGAGTTTGAGATATTTGAAGAATATCGACCCCTAAAAATGAATATCTTCAGTTGAAGAAATTGGTCTGAAGCTGAAGAAATGAATCACGAGGAATCTGCGAGGAAATTGATATTCCTCATGAAGACATTGATATTGAGAAGATCGGTGGTTCCTGAAGTAAATCATTCTGAAGAAATTGAAGCATGAAGATTTAAGTTTTCTGTTTTACTTTCTTCGCATTTGATGAATAGGAACATCGTACTGTTAAAGGGGGTCAAAGTAACGCTATGGAATAAATTTCCTCATGATGCTCAACCCAAGCCAAATCCTACCAAAAGCCTCAAGTGAGGAATATGAGTGACATGAGGACTCTCACAGTTGAGGGTCCCGACCGTTTTGATAGGCACGTCAAGTCACTGGTCTTATCCACTCCAACAGTCATATTATTTAAGGGCATTAATGTCAAATCACGTCGGGATGCTCCCAGGCTATAAATAGCCGCCCCCCACAACCACTAGCTGGTTGGCTGCTCCGTTAGGAACTGACACTTGTCATAAGAGCAACCCAAATTCCTCAGAGCCTACGAGAGTAAATCATCAGTGAGGAAATACACCACCCACCGAAACCACAAACCAAACCTAGTGATTGAGCATCACTAAAGAAGTTGTTCCTGTGTGGAACTGAAGCCTTTTACCTTTGAGGACTGTGCATCCTCCGGACGGTTAGGCGTCATGGTCTAGAGCAATCCAGCAGTCAATTGTGGATCGCCGGGTGACCGAGTTTGTGAGGGTTTGGAAGTCTGCCCTGAAGACTTACCACGAGTGTTGGGCGAGGACTGTTGGAAATATGCCCTAGAGGCAATAATAAATTAGTTATTATTATATTTCTTAGTTCATGATAATCGTTTATTATCCATGCTATAATTGTATTGATTGGAAACACAATACTTGTGTGGATACATAGACAAAACACTGTCCCTAGTAAGCCTCTAGTTGACTAGCTCGTTGATCAAAGATGGTCAAGGTTTCCTGGCCATAGGTAAGTGTTGTCACTTGATAACGGGATCACATCATTAGGAGAATCATGTGATGGACTAGACCCAAACTAATAGACGTAGCATGTTGATCGTGTCATTTTGTTGCTACTGTTTTCTGCGTGTCAAGTATTTATTCCTATGACCATGAGATCATATAACTCACTGACACCGGAGGAATGCTTTGTGTGTATCAAACGTCGCAACGTAACTGGGTGACTATAAAGATGCTCTACAGGTATCTCCGAAGGTGTTAGTTGAGTTAGTATGGATCAAGACTGGGATTTGTCACTCCGTGTGACGGAAAGGTATCTCGGGGCCCACTCGGTAATACAACATCACACACAAGCCTTGCAAGCAATGTAACTTAGTGTAAGTTGCGGGATCTTGTATTACGGAACGAGTAAAGAGACTTGCCGATAAACGAGATTGAAATAGGTATGCGGATACTGACGATCGAATCTCGGGCAAGTAACATACCGAAGGACAAAGGGAATGACATACGGGATTATACGAATCCTTGGCACTGAGGTTCAAACGATAAGATCTTCGTAGAATATGTAGGATCCAATATGGGCATCCAGGTCCCGCTGTTGGATATTGACCGAGGAGTCTCTCGGGTCATGTCTACATAGTTCTCGAACCCGCAGGGTCTGCACACTTAAGGTTCGACGTTGTTTTATGCGTATTTGAGTTATATGGTTGGTTACCGAATGTTGTTCGGAGTCCCGGATGAGATCACGGACGTCACGAGGGTTTCCGGAATGGTCCGGAAACGAAGATTGATATATAGGATGACCTCATTTGGTTACCGGAAGGTTTTCGTGCATTACCGGAAAAGTTTCGGGCTCATCGGTAGTGTACCGGGAGTGCCGGGAGGGGTGCCGGGGACCATCGGGAGGGGTGTCACGCCCCAAGGGGTCTCATGGGCTATGGGAAGAGATAAACCAGCCCCTAGTGGGCTGGAATAAGTTCCCACTAAAGCCCATAAGGTTTGAGAAGGAAAAAACACAAGGTGGAAAGAGTTTCCAAGTGGGAAGGTGGAATCCTACTCCAAGTAGGATTGGAGTAGGACTCCTCCACCTCCAATTTCGGCCAAACCTTTAGGTTTTGAGGCTGCCTCCTCCCCTCCCTCCCACCTATATATACGGAGGTTTTAGGGCTGATTTGAGACGACTTTCTCACGGCTGCCCGACCACATACCTCCATAGTTTTTCCTCTAGATCGCGTTTCTGCGGAGCTCGGGCGGAGCCCTGCTGAGACAAGGTCATCACCAACCTTCGGAGCGCCGTCATGCTGCCGGAGAACTCTTCTACCTCTCCGTCTCTCTTGCTGGATCAAGAAGGCCGAGATCATCGTCGAGCTGTACGTGTGCTGAACGCGGAGGTGCCGTCCGTTCGGTACTAGATCGTGGGACTGATCGCGGGATTGTTCGCGGGGCGGATCGAGGGACGTGAGGACGTTCCACTACATCAACCGCGTTCTCTAACGCTTCTGCTGTACGATCTACAAGGGTACGTAGATCACTCATCCCCTCTCGTAGATGGACATCACCATGATAGGTCTTCGTGCGCGTAGGAAATTTTTTGTTTCCCATGCGACGTTCCCCAATAAGGACTGTGTGTCCTTAGCTCAAGGAGAATACGGTAGGGACTGTGTGTCCCGGGACTGGGTTGTTGGGGAACGTCGCATGGGAAACAAAAATTTTCCTACGCGCACGAAGACCTATCATGGTGATGTCCATCTACGAGAGGGGATGAGTGATCTACGTACCCTTGTAGATCGTACAACAGAAGCGTTAGAGAACGCGGTTGATGTAGTGGAACGTCCTCACGTCCCTCGATCCACCCCGCGAACAATCCCGCGATCAGTCCCACGATCTAGTACCGAACGGACGGCACCTCCGCGTTCAGCACACGTACAGCTCGACGATGATCTCGGCCTTCTTGATCCAGCAAGAGAGACGGAGAGGTAGAAGAGTTCTCCGGCAGCGTGACGGCGCTCCGGAGGTTGGTGATGATCTCGTCTCAGCAGGGCTCCGCCCGAGCTCCGCAGAAACGCGATCTAGAGGAAAAACTATGGAGGTATGTGGTCGGGCAGCCGTGAGAAAGTCGTCTCAAATCTGCCCTAAAAGCCCCATATATATAGGAGGAGGGAGGGGGACCTTGCCTTGGGGTCCAAGGGACTCCCAAGGGGTCGGCCGAGCCAAGGGGGAGAGGACTCCCCCCCCCCCAAACCGAGTTGGACTTGGTTTGGTGGGAGGAGTCCCCCTCCCTTCCCACTTCTTCCCTTTTTTTTTTTTTCCTTTGATTTCTTTCTCTTGGCGCATAGGCCCTCTTGGGGCTGTCCCACCAGCCCACTAAGGGCTGGTGTGTCTCCCCAAAGCCTATGGGCTTCCCCGGGGTGGGTTGCCCCCCCCCCCCCGGTGAACTCCCGGAACCCATTCGTCATTCCCGGTACATTCCCGGTAACTCCAAAAACCTTCCGGTAATCAAATGAGGTCATCCTATATATCAATCTTCGTTTCCGGACCATTCCGGAAACCCTCGTGACGTCCGTGATCTCATCCGGGACTCCGAACAACATTCGGTAACCAACCATATAACTCAAATACGCATAAAACAACGTCGAACCTTAAGTGTGCAGACCCTGCGGGTTCGAGAACTATGTAGACATGACCCGAGAGACTCCTCGGTCAATATCCAATAGCGGGACCTGGATGCCCATATTGGATCCTACATATTCTACGAAGATCTTATCGTTTGAACCTCAGTGCCAAGGATTCGTATAATCCCGTATGTCATTCCCTTTGTCCTTCGGTATGTTACTTGCCCGAGATTCGATCGTCAGTATCCGCATACCTATTTCAATCTCGTTTACCGGCAAGTCTCTTTACTCGTTCCGTAACACAAGATCCCGCAACTTACACTAAGTTACATTGCTTGCAAGGCTTGTGTGTGATGTTGTATTACCGAGTGGGCCCCGAGATACCTCTCCGTCACACGGAGTGACAAATCCCAGTCTTGATCCATACTAACTCAACTAACACCTTCGGAGATACGTGTAGAGCATCTTTATAGTCACCCAGTTACGTTGCGACGTTTGATACACACAAAGCATTCCTCCGGTGTCAGTGAGTTATATGATCTCATGGTCATAGGAATAAATACTTGACACGCAGAAAACAGTAGCAACAAAATGACACGATCAACATGCTACGTCTATTAGTTTGGGTCTAGTCCATCACGTGATTCTCCGAATGGCGTGATCCAGTTATCAAGCAACAACACCTTGTTCATAATCAGAAGACACTAACTATCATCGATCAACTGGCTAGCCAACTAGAGGCATGCTAGGGACGGTGTTTTGTCTATGTATCCACACATGTAAATGAGTCTTCATTCAATACAATTATAGCATGGATAATAAACTATTATCTTGATACAGGAATTATAATAATAACTATACATTTATTATTGCCTCTAGGGCATAATTCCAACAGTCTCCCACTTGCACTAGAGTCAATAATCTAGCCCTCACATCACCATGTGAATTACATTGTAATAAATCTAACACCCATACAGTTCTGGTGTCGATCATGTTTTGGCCGTGGAAGAGGTTTAGTGAGCGGGTCTGCTACATTCAGATCCGTGTGCACTTTGCATATATTTACGTCCTCCTCCTCGACGTAGTCGCGGATGAGGTTGAAGCGTTGTTTGATGTGTCTGGTCTTCTTGTGAAACCTTGGTTCCTTTGCTAAGGCAATGGCACCAGTGTTGTCACAGAACAAGGTTATTGGATCCAGTGCACTTGGCACCACTCCAAGATCCGTCATGAACTGCTTCATCCAGACACCCTCCTTAGCCGCCTCCGAGGCAGCCATGTACTCCGCTTCACATGTAGAATCTGCTACGACGCTTTGCTTGGAACTGCACCAGCTTACTGCACCCCCATTAAGAATAAATACGTATCCGGTTTGCGACTTAGAGTCGTCCGGATCTGTGTCAAAGCTTGCATCGACGTAACCTTTTACGGCGAGCTCTTCGTCACCTCCATACATGAGAAACATCTCCTTAGTCCTTTTCAGGTACTTCAGGATATTCTTGACCGTCGTCCAGTGATCCACTCCTGGATTACTCTGGAACCTACCTGCCATACTTATGGCCAGGCTAACATCCGGTCTAGTGCACAACATTGCATACATGATAGAGCCTATGGCTGAAGCATAGGGGACGGAGCGCATATGCTCTCTATCTTCATCAGTTGATGGGCACTGAGTCTTACTCAATCTCGTACCTTGTAACACTGGCAAGAACCCTTTCTTGGACTGTTCCATTTTGAACCTCTTCAAAACTTTATCAAGGTATGTGCTTTGTGAAAGTCCTATCAGGCGTTTTGATCTATCCCTATAGATCTTAATGCCTAGAATGTAAGCAGCTTCTCCTAGGTCCTTCATAGAGAAACTTTTATTCAAGTAACCTTTTATGCTCTCCAAAAGCTCTACATTGTTTCCAATCAGTAATATGTCATCCACATATAATATTAGAAACGCCACAGAGCTCCCACTCACTTTCTTGTAAATACAAGATTCTCCAACCACTTGTATAAACCCAAATGCTTTGATCACCTCATCAAAGCGTTTGTTCCAACTCCGAGATGCTTGCACTAGTCCATAAATGGATCGCTGGAGCTTGCACACCTTGTCAGCATTTTTAGGATCGACAAAACCTTCGGGTTGCATCATATACAACTCTTCCTTAAGGAAACCGTTAAGGAACGCCGTTTTGACATCCATCTGCCAGATTTCATAATCGAAAAATGCAGTTATTGCTAACATGATTCTGACGGACTTAAGCATCGCTACGGGTGAGAAGGTCTCATCGTAGTCAACTCCTGGAACTTGTGAAAAACCCTTTGCCACAAGTCGAGCTTTATAAACGGTCACATTACCGTCAGCGTCCGTCTTCTTCTTAAAGATCCATTTGTTCTGAATAGCCTTGCGGCCCTCAGGTAGTATCTCCAAAGTCCACACTTTGTTCTCATACATGGATCCTTTCTCGGATTTCATGGCTTCTAGCCATTTGTTGGAATCTGGGCCCACCATTGCTTCTTCATAATTTTCAGGTTCATTGTTGTCTAACAACATGATTGACAAGACAGGATTACCATACCACTCTGGAGCAGCGCGTGATCTCGTCGATCTGCGTGGTTCAATAGAAACTTGAACTGGAGTTTCATGATCATCATCATTAACTTCCTCCTCAACCGGGGACGCAACGACAGAGGTTTCCCCTTGCCCTGCGCCACCATTCAGAGGGATGAGAGGTTCGACAACCTCGTCAAGTTCTATCTTCCTCCCACTCAATTCTCTCGAGAGAAACTCCTTCTCGAGAAAAGTTCCGTTCTTAGCAACAAACACTTTGCCCTCGGATTTGAGATAGAAGGTGTACCCAACTGTCTCTTTTGGGTAACCTATGAAGACGCACTTTTCCGCTTTGGGTTCCAGCTTTTCAGGCTGAAGCTTTTTGACATAAACATCACATCCCCAAACTTTAAGAAACGACAACTTTGGCCTTTTGCCATACCACAGTTCGTATGGTGTCGTCTCAACGGATTTCGATGGTGCCCTATTTAAAGTGAATGCAGCTGTTTCTAATGCATAACCCCAAAATGATAACGGCAAATCAGTAAGAGACATCATAGATCGCACCATCTCTAACAAAGTACGATTACGACGTTCAGACACACCATTACGCTGTGGTGTTCCAGGCGGTGTTAACTGCGAAACAATTCCACATTGTCTTAAGTGAGTAATAAACTCGAAACTCAGATATTCACCCCCACGATCAGACCGTAGGAACTTGATCTTTTTGTTACGATGATTTTCCACTTCACTCTAAAATTGCTTGAACTTTTCAAATGTTTCAGACTTGTGCTTCATCAAGTAGACATAACCATATCTACTTAAATCGTCAGTGAAGGTGAGAAAATAACGATATCCGCCGCGTGCCTCCACGCTCATTGGACCACACACATCGGTATGTATGATTTCCAACAAGTCACTTGCACGCTCCATTGTTCCGGAGAACGGAGTCTTAGTCATCTTGCCCATGAGGCATGGTTCGCACGTGTCAAGTGAATCAAAGTCAAGTGACTCCAAAAGTCCATCAGCATGGAGTTTCTTCATGCGCTTTACACCAATATGACCCAAGCGGCAGTGCCACAAAAATATGGCGCTATCATTGTTTACTCTAACTCTTTTGGTCTCAATGTTATGTATATGCGTATCGCTATCAAGATTCAATATGAACAATCCTCTCACATTCGGTGCATGACCATAAAAGATGTTACTCATAGAAATAGAACAACCATTATTCTCAGACTTAAAAGAGTAACCGTCTCACAATAAACAAGATCCAGATGTAATGTTCATGCTCAACGCAGGCACTAAAGAACAATGATTTAAGTTCATCTCTAATCCCGATGGTAGTTGAAGTGACACTGTGCCGACGGCGATTGTATCAACCTTGGAACCGTTTCCTACGCGCATCGTCACTTCGTCTTTCGCCAGCCTTCGTCTATTCCGCAGTTCCTGCTTCGAGTTGCTAATGTGAGCAACAGAACCGGTATCGAATACCCAGGCACTACTACGAGAGCCGGTTAAGTACACATCAATAACATGTATATGAAATATACCTGATTTTTCTTTGCCCGCCTTCTTATCTGCCAGATACTTGGGGCAATTGCGCTTCGAGTGACCCATACCCTTGCAATAGAAGCACTCTGTTTCAGGCTTAGGTCCAGCCTTGGGTTTCTTCGGCGGATTGGCAACCGGCTTGCCGCTCTTCTTCGAATTGCCCTTCTTGCCTTTGCCGTTTCTCTTGAAACTAGTGGTCTTGCTCACCATCAACACTTGATGCTCTTTACGGAGTTCAGACTCTGCGACTTTCAGCATCGCAAACAACTCGCCGGGAGACTTGTTCATCCCTTGCATGTTGTAGTTCAACACAAAGCCTTTATAGCTTGGCGGCAGTGATTGAAGGATTTTGTCAGTGATAGCTTCTTGCGGGAGTTCAATCCCCAGTTCAGCTAGACGGTTTGAGTACCCAGACATTTTGAGCACATGTTCACTGACAGACGAGTTTTCCTCCATCTTGCAAGCATAGAATTTATCGGAGGTCTCATACCTCTCGATCCGGTCGTTCTTCTGAAAGATAAACTTCAACTCCTGGAACATCTCAAATGCTCCATGACGCT
This sequence comes from Hordeum vulgare subsp. vulgare, assembly GCF_904849725.1. Taxonomy (NCBI): domain Eukaryota; kingdom Viridiplantae; phylum Streptophyta; class Magnoliopsida; order Poales; family Poaceae; genus Hordeum; species Hordeum vulgare. Next base: position 562,252,717 of record NC_058519.1, read on the forward strand.
CGAAGCGACGTTGAAGTCCCGGTTCTAAGCCATACAAGACTGCACATTGAACTATTGAGTAGTCCTCCTTACGTGCTAACCAAGCGTTCTTAACATCCTGATCAGCCGTAGCGGGTGGTTCATCTCCTAGCGCAGCATTAAGGACATAATCCTTCTTTCCAGCTTGTAAGATTAGCTTAAGATTACGAGCCCAGTCTACAAAGTTGCTTCCATCATCTTTCAACTTAGCTTTCTCTAGGAACGTATTAAAATTCAGGATGACACTTGCGTGAGCCATGATCTACAACACAAATATATTCAAAGTGGACTTAGACTATGTTCAAGATAATTAGACTTCAACTTAATCAAATTATATGCTAAACTCCCACTCAAAAAGTACATCTCTCTAGTCATTTGAGTGGTTCATGATCCACTTACACTATCCCAAGTCCGATCATCACGTGAGTTGAGTATAGTTTCAGTGGTAAGCATCAATATGCTAATCATATCAACTATATGATTCATGATCGACCTTTTGGTCTCATGTGTTCCGAGGCCATGTCTGCACATGCTAGGCTCGTCAAGCTTAACCCGAGTGTTCCGCGTGCGCAACTGTTTTGCACCCGTTGTATGTGAACGTTGAGTCTATCACACCCGATCATCACGTGGTGTCTCGAAACGACGAACTGTAGCAACGGTGCACAGTCGGGGAGAACACAATTTCGTCTTGAAATTTTAGTGAGAGATCACCTCATAATGCTACCGTCGTTCTAAGCAAAATAAGGTGCATAAAAGGATTAACATCACATGCAATTCATAAGTGACATGATATGGCCATCATCACGTGCTTCTTGATCTCCATCACCAAAGCACCGGCGCGATCTTCTTGTCACCGGCGCCACACCATGATCATCCATCAACGTGTTGCCATCGTGGTTGTCGTGCTACTTATGCTACTACTACTATGGCTACATCCTAGCAAAATAGTAAACGCATCTGCAAGCACATATGTTAGTATAAAGACAACCCTATGGCTCCTGCCGGTTGTCGTACCATCGACGTGCAAGTCAATATTTCTATTACAACATGATCATCTCATACATCCAATATATCACATCACATCGTTGGCCATATCACATCACAATCATACCCTGCAAAAACAAGTTAGACGTCCTCTAATTTTGTTGTTGCAAGTTTTACGTGGTGACCAAGGGTATCTAGTAGGATCGCATCTTACTTACGCAAACACCACAACGGAGATATATGAGTTGCTATCTAACCTCATCCAAGGACCTCCTCGGTCAAATCCGATTCAACTAAAGTTGGAGAAACCGACACTTGCCAGTCATCTTTGAGCAAAGGGGGTTACTCGTAACGATGAAACCAGTCTCTCGTAAGCGTACGAGTAATGTCGGTCCAAGCCGCTTCAATCCAACAATACCGCGGAATCAAGAAAAGACTAAGGAGGGCAGAAAAACGCACATCACCGCCCACAAAACCTTTTGTGTTCTACTCGAGAAGACATCTACGCATGAACCTAGCTCTGATACCACTGTTGGGGAACGTCGCATGGGAAACAAAAAAATTTCCTACGCGCACGAAGACCTATCATGGTGATGTCCATCTACGAGAGGGGATGAGTGATCTACGTACCCTTGTAGATCGTACAGCAGAAGCGTTAGAGAACGCGGTTGATGTAGTGGAACGTCCTCACGTCCCTCGATCCGCCCCGCGAACAATCCCGCGATCAGTCCCACGATCTAGTACCGAACGGACGGCACCTCCGCGTTCAACACACGTACAGCTCGACGATGATCTCGGCCTTCTTGATCCAGCAAGAGAGACGGAGAGGTAGAAGAGTTCTCTGGTAGTGTGACGGCGCTCCGGAGGTTGGTGATGATCTCGTCTCAGCAGGGCTCCGCCCGAGCTCCGCAGAAACGCGATCTAGAGGAAAAACTATGGAGGTATGTGGTCGGGCAGCCGTGAGAAAGTCGTCTCAAATCTGCCCTAAAAGCCCCATATATATAGGAGGAGGGAGGGGGACCTTGCCTTGGGGTCCAAGGGACTCCCAAGGGGTCGGCCGAGCCAAGGGGGGGAGGACTCCCCCCCCCCAAACCGAGTTGGACTTGGTTTGGTGGGAGGAGTCCCCCTCCCTTCCCACTTCTTCCCTTTTTTCTCTTTTCCTTTGATTTCTTTCTCTTGGCGCATAGGCCCTCTTGGGGCTGTCCCACCAGCCCACTAAGGGCTGGTGTGTCTCCCCAAAGCCTATGGGCTTCCCCGGGGTGGGTTGCCCCCCCGGTGAACTCCCGGAACCCATTCGTCATTCCCGGTACATTCCCGGTAACTCCGAAAACCTTCCGGTAATCAAATGAGGTCATCCTATATATCAATCTTCGTTTCCGGACCATTCCGGAAACCCTCGTGACGTCCGTGATCTCATCCGGGACTCCAAACAACATTCGGTAACCAACCATATAACTCAAATACGCATAAAACAACGTCGAACCTTAAGTGTGCAGACCCTGCGGGTTCGAGAACTATGTAGACATGACCCGAGAGACTCCTCGGTCAATATCCAATAGCGGGACCTGGATGCCCATATTGGATCCTACATATTCTACGAAGATCTTATCGTTTGAACCTCAGTGCCAAGGATTTGTATAATCCCGTATGTCATTCCCTTTGTCCTTCGGTATGTTACTTGCCCGAGATTCGATCGTCAGTATCCGCATACCTATTTCAATCTCGTTTACCGGCAAGTCTCTTTACTCGTTCCGTAACACAAGATCCCGCAACTTACACTAAGTTACATTGCTTGCAAGGCTTGTGTGTGATGTTGTATTACCGAGTGGGCCCCGAGATACCTCTCCGTCACACGGAGTGACAAATCCCAGTCTTGATCCATACTAACTCAACTAACACCTTCGGAGATACGTGTAGAGCATCTTTATAGTCACCCAGTTACGTTGCGACGTTTGATACACACAAAGCATTCCTCCGGTGTCAGTGAGCGGTGTCAGTGAGTTATATGATCTCATGGTCATAGGAATAAATACTTTACACGCAGAAAACAGTAGCAACAAAATGACACGATCAACATGCTACGTCTATTAGTTTGGGTCTAGTCCATCACGTGATTCTCCCAATGGCATGATCCAGTTATCAAGCAACAACACCTTGTTCATAATCAGAAGACACTGACTATCATCGATCAACTGGCTAGCCAACTAGAGGCATGCTAGGGACGGTGTTTTGTCTATGTATCCACACATGTAAATGAGTCTTCATTCAATACAATTATAGCATGGATAATAAACTATTATCTTGATACAGGAATTATAATAATAACTATACATTTATTATTGCCTCTAGGGCATAATTCCAACATGGGTGTCCTTTGGTTTAAATACCAAGCCGCTCCAAACCAGATGTACAACTGTCACAGCAGTTGGAACTGGGTCATCAACAACAGTCTTCACCAAGAATCGGGTTCTAATTCCTCAACTCTTTACATTCTCTATAGTATGTGTTGATGACATTCACTGTGACTGTTTGAAGAATTTGCTGAAGATTTTCTCTGAATTTCCTCAACCCCAAATTCTTCACTTGAGTTAATCATCATCTGTATTCTGCGTGCCTGCTTACTGTGCAATCTGTTTTCATAATCTTCACTCTGTAATACTGCTGTTGTGAACGATTGCACGACTGATCCTTAACTGTTCCCGCTGTAAGTTAGTCATCAGTGAGGAATTTCCTCAAAAGGAATTTCCTCAGTGATGAAATTCTAAAAATCTCCTATTCACCCCCCTCTAGTCGATATAACGCACTTTCAGTCGGCATGAGCCTGCCGTCCCTTCAGCTCCTCCTGCATCGTCGAGTGCTCCGCGTGCGGCCCCGGCGGTACCGAGTGTTCGAGGCACCAAGAGGGCCAGGGACGCAGCCGCTGAACTTGCAGGCCAGTCCTCCAGGGTGCCCAAGCCGAGTGGGCCCAAACCTCGGAAGGCTCTGCCGCGGATGAGGATGGCCAGAATCTAACTTTCGGCTCTTTCTGTTGACCGAGTGTACTCCTGCTTTACAAGTCGAATGGACTTCACTCGACAGGGTTGCCACTTCTGCGACCTCGCCGGCCCGCCAAGGGGATGACCCCATGGACAAGGACAACGTCGTTTCGTCCCAGCCAGGTATATTGTGGGAGAGTCGGGTATTTTATTCCTGTAGACTGCGCCATCCTTTTCTTTTTCTGAGGCGCTGTGTTATACGGCTTGTCAGGGGCAACTTGTTTGGACGGGGACGACCAGGGGAGAGCCGACCCGGCCGTGGAGCCTGTCGTGGAGCCTGTCCCTGAGGCTGCTCCTCGTGCTGCCGCCCCTGCCGCCGACGCTCCACCGACCGAAGTGCCTCCACCAACTGAACCGGTGCCGGTGGGTGAGGAACCGACTGGGGCGAACCTTGGGATGCCCCAGGAAGTTCCCACGATTCCCGGTTCGTCGAATGCTGAATTCAGCATTCGGTGTGTCCCAGAGGAGCAGGTGGGAGCGGCCAAGGGGGCCATGGTCCAGGCGGAGCTGATGGCCGGAGAGGCCAAGAGGGCTTATGACTCCGTTGCGGCTTTGTACCAGCGGAGCTTGGAGCTGCGCGCTGACATCCGAGTAAGTAGTCTAGTAAGTACTTACTTTTCTTCTGTTACCCACTGGGTGTTGTCTCTTGTTTGCAATGGGTTCACTCCGAGTGAACCCAGTGGGTGTAGTCCCCGAGACATCTGTCGAGTGCTTGCACCGACAGTTGTCTTTATACATTTGGTATTTAGTTTGGTTGTGTCCGTAGATAAGATTTCCGAGTGCGAGTACTTATTGCAGTCGGAGCATTCTTGCGGTAAGAGTCCTCGAGAGTAAGTTGCACGCAGGTCGAGTAGTATTGGCCTCGGAGGCGTAGGTGAAAACGTGCACCTCAATAGGGCGGGCCTGTTTGAGGTGCATGCCAGTGGGGTCACTCTCAGTGAACCCACTGGGTGTAGTCCCCGAGACCGCTGTCGACTGCTTGCGTTGGCAGGGGTCTGAAGAACTTAGCCTGTGAACTGATAAACTTGTTGATTACCCTTTGTTTCTTGGTGCAGAAAACTTGTGAAATAGGAACTGCTTATGAAGCCTTGAGAGCGGAGAGGAACCAGTATGCTGGTGAACTGGAAGCTGCAATGCTCGCCATGGCTGGCATGAAGGACGCGCTGGAAGTTCGAGAGAAGTCCTTGGAGGAGGCGCTGGAGGCAAACAGGGTGTTGATGGCGGAGGTGGAGAGGACGGGGAAACAGAGGACTGAGCTGCACAAACAGATGGGCATCCTGAACAAACGATGCATAGCCCAAGAGAAGTATGTCACCGACTGGGCTGCGCAGATGATGACTCCTCTGGCTGGTAAGTCTTATGCTTTGTCGAGTGGTTGGACCGTGGGACGAACACTCGGTTTTTACTGTCTATTTGCTCGTTTGGTGCAGACTTTTGCGGTTTCGCCGAAGATGAAGCGGCGGCTGTGGAGCGGTCCATGAAGGACAATGTGCCACTCAGCGAGGACGCCAACCGGGATCTGCTCCGCGCGCATATCCGCGTAGGCAAAGTGGGTCCTTTCATCAGCCGACTGAAAGAAGTCATCGGCCGCATTGACAAGGAGCTTTGGCCGGAAGACGAGTCGCGGCAGGAGATGGAGACTCTGTTGGGGCGACTGGAGGAGATTCCGGGCCGAGTGCAATCGTGGAAGAAATCGGCAGCGCGTTGCGGTGCTGACGTTGCGTTGTCCTTGGTCCGAGTCCATTGCAAGGAGGTGCGGGAAGATAAGCTGAAGACATTGAAGGTTGACAATACGAAGAAGCTTCGATTCGAAGACTTCATGGAGACGTTCCTTGAGACTGCTACCCGCATCGCTGATGGAATCGACTTGGACACTTCTGTGGAGCCCTCCAATCCTGGCGCTGGCGCAGCTGATGCGTGATCAAACTTTATCCTCGGTATGCCGAGTGTTTACCTGTAAGATACACTGGCCACTTCTGTTGGCCGTCATACTTTTAAATCGGTGCGGGTAATCTTGATCCGCACTGAGTCAGCTATCGTTTTTGGACTTATGTTGTCGGAATGAAAGCATTTAGTCTTTTGTTGGAATGTTGTTTCGAGTGCAACACTTAGTGCGTACTCGGAGAAGATTAAGACTTAGGTGATTCTTGGTCACGTCTAAGTCCCCGAGTGCGACTTGTAGTGCACACTCGGAGGAGATTAAGACTTAGGCGATTCAGGATCGCAGCTAAGTCCCCGAGTGTGACGTATAGTTCACACTCGGAGGAAGTTATTACTTAGGTGATTCTTGATCACAGCTAAGTCTCCGAGTGCGACGTATAGTGCACACTCGGAGGAGGTTAATACTTAGGTGATTCTTGATCACAGCTAAGTCTCCAAGTGCGACGTATAGTTCACTCAGAGGCAGTTATTACTTAGGTGATTCTTGATCACAGCTAAGTCCCCGAGTGCGACGTAAAGTGCACACTCGGAGGGAGTTATTACTTAGGTGATTCGTGATCACAGCTAAGTCCCCGGGTGCGACGTATAGTGCACACTCGAAGGAAATTATTACTTAGGTGATGCGTGATCACAGCTAAGTCCCCGAGTGCGACGTATAGTGCACACTCGGAGGAAGTTAGTACTTAGGCGATTCAGGATCGCAGCTAAGTCCCCGAGTGCGACGTATAGTGCACACTCGAATGAGTTATTACTTAGGTGATTCGTGATCATAGCTAAGTCCCCGAGTGCGACGTATAGTGCACACTCAAAGGAAGTTAGTACTTAGGCGATTCAGGATCGCAGCTAAGTCCCCGAGTGCGACGTATAGTGCACACTCGAAGGAAGTTATTACTTAGGTGATGCGTGATCACAGCTAAGTCCCCGAGTGCGACGTATAGTGCACACTCGGAGGGAGTTATTACTTAGGTGATTCGTGATCACAGCTAAGTCCCCGAGTGCGACGTATAGTGCACACTCGAAGGAAGTTATTACTTAGGTGATGCGTGATCACAGCTAAGTCCCTGAGTGCGACGTATAGTGCACACTCAGAGGAAGTTAGTACTTAGGCGATTCAGGATCGCAGGTAAGTCCCCGAGTGCGACGTATAGTGCACACTCGAATGAGTTATTACTTAGGCGATGCAGGATCGCGGCTAAGTCCCCGAGTGCGACGTATAGTGCACACTCGGAGGAGGTTAATACTTAGGCGATTCAGGATCGCAGCTAAGTCCCCGAGTGTGACGTATAGTGCACACTCGGAGGAAGTGAGTACTTAGGCGATGCAGGATCGTGGCTAAGTCCTCGAGTGCGACGTATAGTGCACACTCGGAGGAGGTTAGTACTTAGGCGATTCAGGATCGCAGCTAAGTCCCCGAGTGTGACGTATAGTGCACACTCGGAGGAAGTGAGTACTTAGGCGATGCAGGATCGCGGCTAAGTCCTCGAGTGCGATGTATAGTGCACACTCGGAGGAGGTTAGTACTTAGGCGATTCAGGATCGCAGCTAAGTCCCCGAGTGTGACGTATAGTGCACACTCAGAGGAAGTGAGTACTTAGGCGATGCAGGACCGCAGCTAAGTTTTTTTGTGTGTGTGTGAGAACTCTGAATCTGCACAAAACTGAATATGCTGAATATATTATTTCTTCAAACTTGTTCGTTACACTGCTTCAGTCGACGATCACGTATAAAAACGTTTGAGGAGATCTTCGTTCCATGCACGCGGCTCGTCTGTCTCCCTCTGAATGATGTATAGTCTGTATGCTCCGTTGTTCAGCACCTTGGAAATGATGAAAGGCCCTTCCGAGGGCAGAGCCAACTTGTGTGGTCTTTGCTGATCCACTCGGAGTACCAAATCGCCAGCTTGGAATGTGCGACTCTTGACGTGACGTGCGTGAAAGCGTCGCAGATCTTGCTGGTAAATTGTTGAGCGAGTGAGTGCCATCTCGTGCTCCTCCTCTAGAAGATCGACTCCATCTTGCCTTGCTTCTTCTGCTTCCGCTTCGGAGAAGAGTTCAACTCTCGGGGCGTTGTGAAGCAGGTCACTCGGAAGGACCGCTTCTGCTCCATAAACGAGGAAGAACGGTGATCGCCCCGTTGATCTGTTCGGAGTGGTACGGAGGCCCCAAAGCACTGAAGGTAACTCGGTGACCCATGCACCAGCAGCATGTCCTACCTCTCGCAAGAGTCGGGGCTTCAAACCTTGAAGGATAAGTCCGTTCGCACACTCAGCTTGTCCATTGGATTGCGGATGTGCTACGGAAGCAAAATCCACTCGGATACCCTGACTCGCACAGAAGCCTTTGAACCTGTCTGAGTCGAAGTTTGTCCCATTGTCCGTGATTATGCTGTGAGGCACTCCGAATCTGGAGATGATGTCTCTGACAAACTTAACGGCTGTGGAGGCGTCGAGTTTCTTGATGGGCTTGGCTTCTATCCATTTTGTAAACTTGTCGACTGCCACCAACAGATGTGTGTAGCCTCCTTGGCCTGTCTTTAATGGCCCGACTGTGTCTAATCCCCAAACTGCAAATGGCCACACAAGTGGAATTGTCTTTAGTGCAGATGTTGGCTTGTGGGACTTGTTGGAGTAGAACTGACAGCCTTCACATCGGTCGACCATAGCTTTGGCCATCTCGGTAGCCTGCAGCCAGAAGAATCCAGCTCTGAACACCTTGGCGACGATTGCTCTCGAAGAAGCGTGATGGCCGCAGGTTCCCGAGTGGATATCCTCTAGGATCAACTGTCCTTCCTCTGGGGAAATGCAACGTTGGAGGACGCCTGAAACACTCTCCTTGTACAATTGACCGTCAATGACAGTGAATGCCTTCGACCTGCGAACTATTTGCCGGGCTTGGACTTCATCTTCTGGAAGTTCCTGTCTCAGGATATATGCCATGATCGGCACAGTCCAATCGGGAATGACTACCAGAATCTCTGTGACTAGATCAACCACAGCAGGCACATCGACTTCAGTCGGATCTGTTGCGCTCTTGGGTTGTACCGGTTCTTCTGTCAAGGGATCTTCTTTGACTGAAGGAAGATGGAGGTGCTCAAGACAGACATCACTCGGGACTGGTCTCCGAGTGGATCCGAGTTTCGCCAACTCGTCAGCTGCTTGGTTCTTCAGTCTTGGAACATGATGAAGTTCTAGACCTTCAAACTTCTTCTCCAGTTTCCTGACTGCATTGCAGTATGTCGTCATGGTGGGGTTCCTTACGTCCCACTCTTTCATCACTTGGTTGACCACCAAGTCCTAATCGCCGTAGACCATCAGGCGACGGACGCCGAGTGAAATGGCCATGCGCAATCCGTAGAGAAGAGCTTCATACTCTGCCTCGTTGTTAGAGAAATCAAAGTGTATCTGAAGCACCTACCTGAGCTTGTCACCCTTTGGCGATATGATCACAACACCAGTGCCGGATCCATTCAACATCTTAGACCCATCGAAGAACATTGTCCAATGAGCCGAGTAGATGTGAGTCGGTTGCTGTTGTTCTACCCATTCTGCTATAAAGTCAGCCAGGGCTTGAGACTTAATAGATTTCTTGGCTTCGAACTTGATGTCGCAGTACAGCATCTCCATCGCCCACTTCGCCACTCGGCCCGATGCGTCCCGATTGTGGAGAATTTCCCACAACGGAGCATCAGAGACGACAGATACCGAGTGGTCTTGGAAATAATGGGCCACCTTCTTTGCAGTCATATAGATCCCATAGATAAGTTTCTGATAATGGGGATACCTCTGCTTGGAAGGGGTCAGGACTTCAGAGACGTAGTACACTGGCCGCTGAACTTTGTATGCTTTGCCTTCTTCTTCTCGCTCGACTGTAAGAACAGTACTGACGACTTGATTTGTAGCCGCGATATATAGAAGGGGCTCTTTACTGAGTGGAGAAGTAAGAACCGGCTGGGTGGAAAGTAGGACTTTGAGGTCGTCGAATGCGACTTGGGCTTCGTCTGTCCACTCGAAGGTATCTGACTTCTTCATGAGTCGGTACAGAAGAAGTGCTTTTTCGCCGAGTCGACTGATGAACCTGCTCAAAGCCTCTAGGCAACCTGTGAGCCGTTGAACATCGTGTATTCAGACCGGCCTCTCCATTCGGACGATGGTCCTGATCTTTTCGGGGTTAACATCGATCCCTCGTTCGGAAACGAAGAAACCGAGTAACTTTCCGCTGGGAACACCGAATGAACATTTGGCTGGGTTTAACTTGATATCGTACCTACGAAGGTTGGCGAATGTTTCTGCCAAGTCAGTCAGCAAGTCGAAACCTTTGCGTGACTTAACTACGATATCATCCATGTATGCCTCCACATTGCGACCGATCTGGTCGAGGAGACATTTTTGGATCATGCGCACAAAGGTAGCTCCTGCATTCTTCAGACCGAAAGGCATAGTGATGTAGCAGAAGCACCCAAACGGGGTGATGAAAGCTGTTTTCAACTCATCAGGACCATACAGACGGATCTGATGATAACCCGAGTAGGCATCAAGAAATGACAAACGCTCGCATCCCGCAGTCGAATCGATAATTTGATCTATGCGGGGGAGCGGAAAATGGTCTTTCGGGCAGACCTTATTGAGGTGCTTGAAGTCAATGCACATTCGGAGTGACTTGTCCTTCTTGGGCACCATGACGACATTGGCGAGCCACTCGGAGTGGTGAACCTCGCGAATGAAGTTGGCAGCCAGCAGCTTGGCCACCTCTTCTCCGATTGCCTTCCTCTTGTGCGCGGCGGATCGACGCAGGCGCTCTCGGACGGGCCGAGCGACGGGATCCACATGTAGTCGGTGCTCAGCCAACTCCCTGGGTACACCCGGCATGTCAGAAGGTTTCCATGCGAAGATGTCCCAGTTCTCACGGAGGAGTTGGGTGAGCTCGGCTTCCTATTTAGGATCGAGGGTGGTGGAGATGTTCGTCGGGGCGGCAGACTCGTCCGTCGGGTGGATGCTGACCTTCTTCGTCTCTCCCGCCGACTGGAACGCAGACTCAGAAGCTGGTTTCTTCGAGCGCATCAGGTCGGCAGGGTCGACTGTCTTCTTGTATTCGTCGAGCTCGAGCACCGCCATCTGATGGTCGGCGATTCTTGATCCCTCTTGCAGACACTCCTCGGCTCGCTGGCGGTTGTCGGTGATGGTGATAACGCCTTTTGGGCCCGGCATCTTCAACTTCAAGTACACATAGCATGGACGTGCCATGAAGCTCACGTATGCCGGACGACCCAGAATTGCATGGTAAGCGCTCTGGAAATCCGCCACCTCAAATGTGAGCTTCTCCTTGCGAAAGTTTTGGTCGGAGCCGAAGGTGACGTCCAACGCGATCTGGCCGAGTGACCTGGCCTTCCGTCCAAAGACGACTCCGTGAAACTGCATACTGCTCTTGCTGAGTCGGGACATCGGAATGCCCATTCCCTTGAGAGTGTCAGCGTACATGATGTTCAGTCCGCTACCGCCGTCCATGAGGACTTTGCGCAGTCGGACTCCTTCCACCACCGGGTCGACGACCAGAGCCTATCTTCCTGGGGTGGGGACATGCGTTGGATGATCCGACTGATCAAAGGTGATCGCAGTCTGAGACCATTTCAGAAACTTGGGAGCAGTCGGAACGGCCATGTTGACCTCTCTGTTCACCAACTTCAGACGACTCTTGCTTTCGACGTCAGCAAAAAACATGAGGGTTGCATGGACTTGGGGGAACGGATCCTCCTTATCCTCCTCATCTTGTTGAGGATTCTTCTCACTCGGTTGTCCTTCGCTGAACCCCTGGATCAGGAGACGACACTGCCGAGTGGTATGCTTCGCGTATATGGGATTGCCTTCTTCGGCCATCTTCGTGTGAATTGGACAAGGCTGATCCAGGATGGGATTGTTGAACGGCTTCTTCTTGGGGGCAGACTGCGCTTTCCCTTTGCCCTTGAACTTGGCGCTGGTCACAGCTGCAGCTTTTGCCTGCGGAGTGGGTGGAACTTTTTGTGTCTGCTTCCGAGTGTTGCCTCCGTCGGCATCGCCAACTGTCTTGTGTTTACCGCTCCGGATGCGGTCTTCTTCTTCGCCATTTGCATAGCGAGCAGCTATCTCCATCATCTTGCTCATGGAGATGTCGCCCGTCCGTCCGAACTTTAGGTACAGTTCTTTGTACCGTACGCCTGCCTTGAATGCGCAGACTGCTTGATGCTCGGTGACGTTCTCCACCGTGTGGTAGAGAGTTGTCCATCGCTGGATGAAGTCGCGCAAGGGCTCATTCGGCTTCTGGACACAGTGCTGAAGCTCCACAAGGCCTGCAGGGCGTTTGCCCGTCCCTTCGAAGGTCCTGATGAACACTCGGGCCAGATCTGTCCAACTGTAAATGCTTGAGGGGGCCAACTGGTTCAGCCAAGCTCGCGCCGAGCCGTCGAGCATCAGAGGGAGGTGCTTCATAGCGACATGGTCATCCCCTCCTCCGATCTGTACTGCCACTCGGTAGTCGTCTAGCCATGTTTCAGGCTTGGATTCCCCCGTAAATTTACCGATTCCCGCTGCCAATCGGAAGTTGGGCGGGATGTCAGCCGAGCGCATGGCTCGACTAAAACACTCGGGGCCGGACACGATGGTCCTGCTGCCACTCGGACGATCCAGATCGTGGCCATCGCGGTTGGCTCGACCTCTGTCGACTCTTCGCTGGGCGATTCTCCCTCTTGCGTCGGGTCTCGGGTCGTAAGTGTCGCCGACTGAACGCTGATTATCATGATGTCGAGACCCATAGGGCCCACCCCGCGGAGGGGTGCGCGAACGGCGGCGATCTTCACGGACCATAGAACGTCTGCCTCCCCTGTGGTGTTGATAGGAGCCGAGGCTGTGAACCGACCGATGCGTGTTTGCATGGACGAAACTATTGTGGATCCGATTGTGCGACTGGGAGACTGCCGAATTCTGCTGCTGCGCCGTGTGCAACAGAGCACGGATCTGCTCGATTCCTCTTCCTGCCTCTGAATCAGTCGGCTGGAGGGAATCGGCGATCTTGGCTGCTGCAGCCAAGTTGAGGAGAGGTGTGCGGAACAACTCTACGTTGCTCTGCCGGGTGTGCCGACTGGCAGAACGGCGAGGCGGTCGGCGTGCACCGGATGCTTCACCGACTTCGCGCTCGTTCCGGCCGGCCTGATGGGGATCTTCAAGGGTGTTGGCCATGTGAACTTCTGCTGCAGGCCCGTGGCCCACGTACTCGGAAGGGAGCTCAGTCGGAACCGAGCCCAAGCACTGGGAACGCGGGGCAACCACAACAGACTCCAGAACCGCCACCTGAGAGGACGCGAACTGACGCGCTCGGGCATGCTGCACCCAACGTTGTAGACGCGGACTGCGAGACCGCTTGCTGCGGCGCCTGACGAAGGTGCAAGCTGGCAATGGAGCCGATTGTTGGAGAAGAAGAACGCCGCGAGCGCCGGCACGGAAGTGTGTGGCCCCGCGACGGGGAAGCGCCTCGACGTCGAGAGGTGCCTCCCAAAGCCACGCCGAATCGTCGACGACGAAGGAGAGAGCGCCGAAGAGGATCTCGTGACCCATGCTCGAATCTCCAACGGACGACATGACGAAAGGAAGTAGTCGCAAACTCGCCGGAAGTCGCTTAGACGCCTGCCCCACGATGGGCGCCAACTGTCGTGGGTATAAGCCTGACAGTAGATGTGTAGGGTACGAATGAGATGGGCAAAGTCCTAGCTACGACGAGGTTGTATGAGTTCAGGCCACTGTGCGGTGGAGGTAACAGCCCTACGTCTCAGTGCTCTCGGAGCTTGTTACCGAGTGTGATATCAAGTACAAAGATTTTCTAATCCCTTGACCAGTGGGGGAGGGCGGCTTATATAGAGTGCGCTGCCCTCCACAACGGTTCTGACTCAGGGGTGGAGTAGTGGCGATTGAATGCATACGTTACAGGTAACGTATGCTCTAAATGCTAATAAATGCATCCGGAAACGTACAGGAGTTTCCCTCTAGAGAGGTTACGACGTACCGAGTGTATCCAGTCGGTAGACCCGGTGCTCTCCGAATGTTAGTCTCCGACTGGATGATTCTGAGCCTGTTACCGACTGGATGATGGGGACACCTTAATTCAGTCGGGGCATACTTAAGGTCCTGTCCCTTGTGTGGGGTAGTCCTTGGGTAGGACATGTAGGGCAGGCCTATGACCCTACCCTAGGACTATGACCCTACCCTAGGACTATGACCCATCAAGGCAGTTCTCTTCCTCTTTATCAATGAGATGAGACAAAGCTATTGTCTTCATTTAAAAAAAATCAGGAAATTTACATACACAGGCGAACAATAAATCGGGTTTGCAGTGCATCCATGGAGCCTTACTATTTTCTGCGTGCTTCTCGAGTGGTCTACTTAGTTCTAGTTCGATTCGACGGTCCATTACTAGAAGATCGTCTTTCCCTTAAAAAAAAATACACTAGAAGATCGTCCAAGCATAGCACGTACTCGTAGCGGGCAGCCCAGCCGGACACGGTCGCGCGTCGTGGACGTGGGCTGGTCCACCACAACAGCTCCGAAGTCATATGCATGTCGTGCTCGTCTCCCCCGCCACACAACGCGGCCGGGACGGGCGCTACATACGTACACAAGAAGTTGGACAATTCAAGATTCCGACGGCGCTATCCGAGGTTGATTCGAGCGTTCTACAACCGGTCCGATTCAAGGGCCCATGCCGAACGCGGCCGGTGCATGGGTCATATGGCAACACGTCGATCGTTCACGTGGGGGCGTGCATCCCCTAAAAGTTGTACAATTAATTCCGTGTCCTTTAGTAGCCGGATGAAGGCTGCCTTTAGTAGCACATATGAGGGAAGATGCCTCGCCCTCGCGTCCGGTCCATATCAGGTACCCGTGGGCTGTGGCGCGTTGCTCCTAGTTTGCACCAATGGCAGCGTCCTTTTGTGGTTATTATTCCCATGTCATACAGCGATCATCTAGACTAGACTGCAACAGGACAGTCGACATATACACTGGGAAAACAAAGGCAGCAACACTGGCATTTTCCATTCACCAACAATGAAAGTTGGCGGCAACGACTTGTGTGCGCTCTGCGATCCGGCCCTAGCTTCACGTGGCATTGGAGCCCACAAAGGTTCCGTGTCATTCGACTCGACGCGCCTCTGTTTCGACGGTGGCCACGGTCCACGAATGCATCCCCAAGGGATCATGAGGCGCGAAGAGACGCGTCCGAGTCTGCCGCACACATCGGCGGCACCATAAAGCGTGCCCTCGTCCCCTTCAGTGAGTGCCAAGTGAGGTCGATGTGCCTCTCAAACGCGATGTCATCGTCAGGCCCGCTGCCTTTGCACGTGAAGCCCATCTTTCCGATCACTGCAGCTACGGATGCTCTCCCTCCACCGGACAGGCAGGGGCTCGCATTTCAGACGGTCGCTGCCGGCCGTGGGCACCGCCTCCGAGCTTGTGACGTGGAACCGTTGCAACACGGTTCGACATTGTGTTGCATGTGACTGCACACGGTAGGCTTTGAACCGATGGCCGCAATATGGGCATCTCCACATATGGTGAGGCCGCAGCCTGCACTTACATCATCTTCAAACCGGACCTTAGAGCATCTACATCCGGACTTTCAAACCCTCCTCAAACGTTTGACACAAACAATCCAATCATTATTCGGTCATAAAAAATTGACTCACACAAACCTTTCACCGGCTTCAAACGTCCGGGTTGACCGGCACCCTCATTTCCAGCCGAAATATGGGGCGGATATGGGGAGTCCGGGTGTGCCCGCCACATCGGCCTAACGTTTTGGCCTCACGCGGATTCGCCGGGAAACCCGACGGTCCGACGGACGTCTCGACCGTCGGCGTGGTGTGAACGCCGTGTGGCGCCGCTCTCGGGTTGGGGCCGACTATTTAAGCCGACCGGCGCCCCCAAACCTAGCACATCCGCCTCCCCCCTCTCTCCCCCGCCACCCGAGCACTTCCCTCTTCGAACCCGTCACCCATGCCTCCACTTCGCCTGAGGGAGTCCGGGATTATGGGGTCCTTGGTGTGGAAATTGTGGAAGCGTCTCAATCTCCATACATGGAGACCCGCGGTATATATATTGATTAGAGGGGATCCGTACATACATAAAGATAGCAGCATCGAGGCTAACCACCAGGAGATATTACAGGAGGGTTTTAGGAGATAGAAAGATAAACATAAACAGAGAGAATCTCCTAACTACCAACCTATACATAGATATTTAACACTCCCCCATAATCACAACTATGACAAGTTGAAATTACGTTTAAACTCTTCAAAACTTCGGGCTGGCAAAGCTTTGGTAAATCCGTCGGCAAGCTGATTTTTGGATGGTATAAATCTGATCACAAGCTGTTTGTTGGCAACACGTTCCCTCACAAAATGAAAATCTATCTCAATGTGCTTTGTCCTGGCATGAAAGACTGGATTTGCAGACAAGTATGTGGCACCAAGATTATCACACCATAAGCATGGTGGCTGAGTTCGAACTACCCCAAGTTCTCTAAGCATGGATTGAACCCAAATGACTTCTGATGTTGCATTTGCTAGTGCTTTATACTCTGCTTCAGTACTTGACCTGGAAACAGTAGCTTGCTTGCGTGCACACCATGATATTAAGTTAGATCCATAAAAAATGGCAAAACCACCTTTTGACCTTCTATCATCCAAACAACCAGCCCAGTCTGCATCTGAGAATATACTAACAAGTGTGGAAGGTGACTTGCTGAGTGTAAGACCCAAGTGCATAGTGTTGCTTATATACCTGAGGATTCGTTTTGCGGCTGTCCAGTGGGCTGTGGTAGGTGCATGAAGATACTGACACACCTTATTAACTGCAAAAGAGATGTCAGGTCGAGTAAGAGTCAAGTATTGGAGCCCACCAACCAGACTTCTGTAACCACTGATGTCCTCTTGGTGCAAGGGTTCTCCTTCTGTTAAGGACAACGGTTCTGAACTAGACAGAGGTGTTGGTGAGGATTTACAATTCTGCATACCAATTCTCCTTAGCAATTCAGAGGCATACTTTGCTT
This sequence comes from Hordeum vulgare subsp. vulgare, assembly GCF_904849725.1. Taxonomy (NCBI): domain Eukaryota; kingdom Viridiplantae; phylum Streptophyta; class Magnoliopsida; order Poales; family Poaceae; genus Hordeum; species Hordeum vulgare. Next base: position 562,269,761 of record NC_058519.1, read on the forward strand.
GAGATAGATGAATACCATTACTATGTTTCTTGACTTCAATACCCAAGAAAAAGTGTAGATCTCCCAAATCCTTGAGAGCAAACTCAGAGCCTAAATCCTTAAGCAATGCTGTCACGACTTTATCAGAAGAGCTAGTGACAATGATATCATCAACATATATCAAAACAAATATGGATGTTTTATGCTTGTTATAAATGAACAGGGAGGTGTCAGATTTTGATGGAACAAAACCAAGAGACCGGAGTTTCATACTTAACTGTGAATACCATGCTCTGGGCGCCTGTTTCAAACCATACATGGCTTTATCAAGTTTGCAGACATATGATGGTGCACTCTTATCCTATAACCAGGAGGCTGTTTCATGTAAACTTCCTCTTCCAGAACACCATGGAGAAACTCTGGACATCTATCTATCTCAGGCTCCATCCCCTGGACACGGCTATTGATAACACAAGACGGATTGTCGCAGCTTTAACAACAGGACTGAATGTATCTTCATAATCTATACCATACCTTTGCTTGAATCCCTTTGCTACAAGTCTTGCCTTGTATCTGTCTATGGTACCATCAGATTTTTTCTTGATTCTATAGACCCACTTACAGTCAATCAGATTTCTGCCTGGTCGTGGGGGCACTAGGTGCCATGTTTTGTTCTTGCGCAATGCCATGATTTCATCTTCCATGGCTGCTTTCCACCTCGGATCATCAAGTGTTGTCATTAAACTGTTAGGCTCACCAGTTGTGCAAGACATGCCAATTTTAGAGAAATTTTTGTAGTTTAAGCGAGTAGTAACTCCCTTCTGTAGCCTTGTGCGCGGCGCCACAGGGGTGACCTCAGGAGGTGGAGCCACAGGAGATCCACGATCTGCATCACGTGCTGGTGAATCGGATCCCGAGGATGATTCTGTCGCTCTTGCTGGCGACAGCGATCGAGGCGAGGTGGCTGGTCCGGGCGATCCTGGCGCATGCGACCGGTCGGCGGTAGAGGGCCCCGATGAATCTGGCGCGGGCCAATCAGGAGAGTGCGGCCTAGCCGCGCGAGTAACTCCCGGCACGCGTCGTTAGGTGGTTGATGCGGGGCGGCAACGTCGCTTTCGCGACCGTGCACGCGCTCGAGGCGCTCGGGGCACGAGGTGCGACCAGGTGTTGTTCGCCCTGTCCACCCAGATCCCGGAGGGGATGTTGTCTCCTGGCGTGAGGATTCCGAGGCAGATCCTCCTCGGTGTGCGTCCATGTCTCCAGCTGGGTGGCACATAAAATCTTGGCCGTTTTGCCTAGGGTTTTCACCATTTTCTGCAGCAGTAATCTCAGGAATAATATGAGGATTAGATGTAAGTTGATTAGTACTATTAATCTCTCCCCCCATGATCAACACCGGATAAGAAAGAGGGCAGAAGTAGTATTTCTGTGCGAAGCAAGGCGCCGGCATTTGGGTGGAGTTTGGCAAAGGGAAAAATTGTTTCATCAAAGACTACATCTCGAGAGATATACACACGTCCTGTAGCGACGTCAAGGCACTTGACGCCTTTGTGTTGGGCACTGTAGCCTAGAAAAACGCACTGTGTCGAACGAAACATAAGTTTCTTGGTGTTATAGGGGCGGAGGTTTGGCCAACATGCACAGCCAAACACACAAAGGTGGGAGTAGTCGGGTTTGGTATGAAGAAGACATTCTGTTGGTGTTTCGTGATTGATGACACGGCTAGGCAGAATATTTATGAGGTGTACGGCGGTGAGAAAGGCCTCATCCCAAAACTTTAGTGGCATAGATGTAGCAGCAAGGAGGGAGAGGCCAACATCAACAATGTGCCTGTGCTTGCGCTCTGGTGACCCGTTTTGTTGATGAGCGTGATGGCAGGAAACATGATGGGAGATTCCTATTTGTTGGAAAAAGGAGTTGAGTTTTTCGTACTCACCTCCCCAGTCGGATTGCATAGCAAGTATTTTGCAGTCGAATTGGCGTTCTACAAGAGCCTAAAAATTAAGGAATACTTGGAAAACGTCGGAGCCTTTTTTAAGAAGGTATATCCAGGTATACTTGCTAAAATCATCAATGAAGCTTACATAATAGGTGTGGCGGCCAACAGAGGAGGGGGGCGGTCCCCAAACATCTGAAAACACAAGTTGGAAAGGTTTTGTAGACACACTGGTGGATATAGGGTATGGTAACTGGTGGCTTTTTGCTCTTTGGCAAGAGTCACAAATAGTTTCACGATCATGCTCATCAACAAATGCGAGCTTATTTTTGCTAAGAATCTGATAAACAATGGAAAAAGATGGGTGGCCTAAACGATTATGCCATCATTCTGAAGACACTTTGAAGACTCCATAGGCTTGCTTGTTGAACTTGGAAATTTGGGGTATCAATGGGTAGAGGCCTTGCACACATCTACCGCGATAAAGCACCCTCCTCGTGACCTGATCCTTGATCAAAAAGAAAAATGGGTGAAACTCTATGAAGACACCATTATCAAGAGTAATGAGATGTACTGACAGAAGGTTTTTGGATGCATTGGGAATGTGAAGGACATCATCTACAAGAATATCACGGTGTGGGTTTTGAATAATAGACTCTCCAACATGACTAATCGTCATACCTGGACCATTTGCAGGGGTTTGAACTTGATCTTGGCCGTGATACTTTTCGTGCATGGTCATCTTCTCGAGTTCAGAGGTGATGTTCTCATTCGAGCCGGAGTCAAGATACCAATTGGAATCAACTCCGTATGAGGCATCCGCTGCAGCTGCAACACGCCTTTTTCTAGAATTATCCTCTGCATAGTGCCACTTACATTCTTTTGCAGTATGGTTAGTTTTCTTGCAGATCTGGCATTTGTTTTCATACTCCTCATACCCGGCGAAACGGCCCCCTTGGTTGTTGTTGTAGTAGTGGTGCGGAGGGCCATTGTTGTTGTGGTAGCCCCCTCCGCCGCCGCCACGGTGACCACTGCCTTGGCCACCGCCAGAGTAGCCGCCACCGCCGGTGCCGTGGTTGTTGTAGCCGCCACCGCCATGGTTATAGCCGCTGCTGCCCGGGCCAGGGTAGCCGCTGCTAGGGTTTTGGCCGCCACCGCCAGAGTAGCCGCCGACGCGACCACCTTGCTTCTGGTTGCGGTAGCCGCCTCTGCCACCACCTGATCGACCCCTGGCAGCGGCGTTTGCTGATGACTTGAAGCCACCAGCGCTGCTGAACATCTGAGCGCGTGGATCGAAGTTTGCCACCATGGAGAAGAGCGCGTCGACGGTGATGGGTTCGATGCGGACGTCGAGTGCAGAGATGATGGGCTGATACTCCATATCAAGCCCGGCGACGATGAAGGAGATGAGTTCATCCTCCCCGATCGGTTTGCCTGCCGCCGCAAGCTCGTCGGAGAGGGCACGCATCTGCCCAAAGAAGGTAGAGGCCGACTGTGACCCCTTTTGGGCGTTCGTGAGGGCCGATCTGATGTTGTTGACACGAGACAAAGAGACCGCAAAAAACATATTTGCTAGCGTGGTCCAAATCGCATATGATGATTCTAGCGAGGCTACTTGAACAAGGACTTCCTTGGACAGGTTTCGGAGAAGATATGCTACGATTTGCTGATCTTGAACTAGCCAGGGATTATGAGCAGGGTTGGGAACTACCTGTTCTTTGCCATCTTTATCTTTGCTGATGACTGTTTTTGGAGGCTCCTCTATAGTCCGATCTATGTAGCCAAACAAGCCGGCGCCCAATATCTGGGATCGTGCTTGGGCTCGCCAGAGAACATAGTTCGTCCGGCTAAGGGGTTCTGAGGTGTTGTAGTTGAGGCCAGAGGAGGGGAGTGTGGAGGAGGAGGAGGACATGGTTGCGGCATGGTGGGTTTGGGAGGGAAACAGATGGAGGAAGATGAGCTAGATGTCGTGGAAGAGGCCTGCTCTGTATACCATGTGGAAATTGTGGAAGCGTCTCAATGTCCATACATGGAGACCCACGGTATATATATTGATTAGAGGGGATCGGTACATACATAAAGATAGCAGCATCGAGGCTAACCACCAGGAGATATTACAGGAGGGTTTTAGGAGATAGAAAGATAAACATAAACAGAGAGAATCTCCTAACTACCAACCTATACATAGATATTTAACACTTGGGTCGTGTGCCTATTCTCATGTATCGGACTCCATGGGCATGTTTGACTGTGAGTAGAAGTATCGGACTTAAGATGGACTCTTTCAAAGACTTAGCGCACAATCCAAGGCGATGTAGTAATCGACATATTCCTTCTCTATTGTAACCGACCTTGTGAAACCCTAGTATCCATGGCATCTATATAAGCGAGAGGGCCATCATTCGTAGGACATATTAAGCTCATTACGATTAGGGTTTAGATCACAACATCCGATCTCGCAGTAGATTAACTCTATACTCTGTACTACTTCATCAATAACAACAAGAGCAGGACGTAGGGTTTTACCTCCATCAAGAGGGCCCGAACCTAGGTAAAACACCGCTTTCTTTGTCTCTTGCTACCCGTGGACCCTAGATCTATAGTTCGGACCCCTTACCCGAGATCAGCCGGTTTTGACACCGACATTGATGTTTTCATTGAGAGCTCCGCTGTGAGATCGCAAAAAGGATCAATGGCTCGCTTGGTCACCAGCAACAACGTCAAGGCCGGGGATATATTCATCTCCAACCAATCCTCTGCTTTTAGCAGCGCCACCCCGCACGTCAAGGCGGTTCATCATCGGATTGACGGGCTCACCCCGGGTGAGGAATTTAAGTTCGGTGTGTTGGAATTCGTTGCCAACACCCGAGGCGACCTGATCCTCTACGAGGTCTCGGCCTTGGCCGAAGAGCTCGAAAATTGCAAAGCCTTAACTTCAGGTCCTCTTCCCGACCATGAGTACGGAATATATTCTAACCTTGATTCGGCCTTGAGCCAAGATCTGACCATGATGTTCGGGGGGGCGAGGGTAATCCCGCCCGAACACACTTCCTACGTGGAAGATCCGGAGTGCGGCTTTGTCGGGGCTCTTAGGATTAGTACGAGAAATATCTCATGGTCAAATGAGATGATGGCCCAAGTCCAAACTGCATATGGTTTGGACAAGCCGACCCGGGACCCTTCCAGCCCCGGAACTAGGTGCAAGGATCTTTATTCCCCACCCAGCACACACTTTGTTGCCACTATTGAAGATCTAACCGATCTGTTAGGCTTCTCTTCTGAAGAAGCCGAAGATATGGATACATCTATTCAATCACCTAGTCCTGCCATAACGAGGCGATGGACAGAGACCTCCAAGTATGATGTGTACATGGTGGACAACCCTAGGGATGAGGGCGCCATGGGGAAAAGTGATGATGACACCCCGGTTAAAAATAGCGGCGACGAGCCTGTTAAGCGTCATCGCCAGCATAAAAAACCTACAGCTCGTAAGGGCAACGAGAGCAACACATGCACTGGGAATAATTCAAACCCCGATGATATAGAAAATCCAACCAAATCCCCAAAACCCGACGACCCCGTATACGACCCCAACCTACCAGCATACATGGATACACACCAACCTGAAGATCTCGGCAATTCTGAAGACAACAACTATGTCCCTCCGGTAGAGGAGGGGGAGAGCTTGGGAGATGAGGATTTCATCATCCCAGAGGACGCACTGGATCAGGAAGTATTCACGCAACAACTCATCGCTACTGCTTGGAGCCTTAAGCTTAAGCGGAGACAACGCAAAGCCGAACAAGACTCCATCAATGAAAGATGGTATTAAGTATTGGTCGTCGAAGAAGGTGTTGGAAATATGCCCTAGAGGCAATAATAAAATAGTTATTATTATATTTCTTGTTTCAAGATAATCGTTTATTATCCATGCTATAACTGTATTGAATGGAAACATAAATGCATGTCTGGATATATAGACAAAACAATGTCCCTAGTGAGCCTCTAGTTTACTAGCCTGTTGGTCAAGGATGGTTAAGGTTTCCTAGCCAGAGACAAGTGTTGTCACTTGATGACGGGATCACATCATTAGGATAATGATGTGAGGGACAAGACCCAAACTATAAACGTAGCATATGATCGTGTCATTTTGTTGATATTGTTTTCTACATGTCCAGTATACATTCCTATGACCATGAGATCATGTAACTCACTGACACCGAAGGAATGCCTTGTGTGTATCAAACGTCGCAACGTTACTGGGTGACTATAAACGTACTCTAGAGGCATCTCCGAAGGTGTCAGAGTTAACATGGATCAAGACTGGGATTTGTCACTCCGTGTGACGGAGAGGTATCTGGGGGCCCACTCGGTAATACAACCTCACAAACAAGCCTTGCAAGCAATGTGACTAAAGAGTTGACCACGTGATCTTGTATTACAGAATGAGTAAAGAGACTTGCCGGTAACGAGATTAAAATAGGTATGGTGATACCGACGATCGAATCTCGGGCAAGTAACATACCGAAGGACAAAGGGAATGATATACGGGATTGTGTGAAATCTTTACATAGAGGTTCAACCAATAAGATCTTCGTAGAATATGTAGGATCCAATATGGACGTCCATGTCCCGCTATTGGATATTGACCAAAGAGTGTTTCGGTCATGTCTACATAGTTCTCGAACCCGCAGGGTCTGCACACTTAAGGTTCGGTGACGTTTTTGGTATAGTTGAATTATTGATGTTGGTAACTGAATGTTGTTTGGAGTCCCGGATGAGATCCTGGACGTCACAAGTGTCTCCGTAATTGTTTGTAAACAAAGATTGATATATAGGATTGTTGCATTTGGCTTCCGGAAAGATTTCGGGCATTACCGGTAAAGTATCGTGAGTGACGAATGGGTTCGGGGGTTTTACCGGGAGGAGCCACCCACCCGGGAGAGAACCAAATAGGCCCATGGGTGGTGCACCAGCCCTTAGTTGGCTAGTGAGGCCAGCCCAATAAGGCTATTTCGGCCAAGGCAATAATAAAGAAGGAAAAAAAGAAGGAGGTGGACAAGATAGGAAGGAGTCCTCCACCAAACCGAATTGGAGGAGGACTCCTCCCTCCTTGCCTCGGCCGAAGGCTCCTCCTTGGAGTAGGAGGCAAGCCAACCACCCCTTGGTTCCTCCTATATATAATGAATGGTTTTATGGTTTTTGCACCTCAAGCCTTTGTGCAGCCCTCTCTCCCTCCACTACTTCGTGACACCTCGTAGCTAGATCGGTACGACACGACAAAGGCCTGCCGGAGTAGCTCCACCATCATCACCGCCACACTGTCGTGCTACTAGAGAATTCAGCAACCTCTTTGTCTCTCTTGCTGGATCAAGAAGGTGGAGATCGTCATCGATTTGTACGTGTGCTGAACGCGGAGGTGCCTTCCGTTCGGCGCTAGATCGGGATGGATCGTGGGACGGCGGCGATTTGGATTGCAAAGATGTTCCACTACATCAACCACATTTCTTAACGCTTCCCGCTTAGCGATTTACAAGGGTATGTAGATCTGATCTCCCTCTCATATATGATCATCACCATGATAGGTCTTTGTGTGCGTAGGAAATTTTTTGTTTCCCATGCAACGTTCCCCATCAGTGGCATCATGAGCTAGGTTCGTGCGTAGATGATATCTCGAATAGAACACAAAAGAGTTTGTGGGCGTTGATGTTCAATTTTCTGCCCTCCTTATTCTTTTCTTGATTCGGCGGTATTGTTGGATTGAAGCGGCTCGGACGAACTTTACTCGTACGCTTACGACAGACCGGTTTCATCGACTGACATGCAACTTGTTGCATAAAGGTGACTGGCGGGTGTCTCTTTCTTCAACTTTAGTTGAATCGGATTTGACCGAGGAGGTCCTTGGAGAAGGTTAAATAGCAAATTGCATATCACTGTTGTAGCTTTGCGTAAGTAAGATGCGATCATACTAGATACCCATAGCAGCCACGTAAAACATGCAACAACAAATTAGAGGACCTCTAACTTATTTTTGCAGGGTATGCATGTGATGTGATATGGCCAAAGACATGATATGATATATTGGATGTATGAGATGATCATGTTGTAATAGTTAATATCGACTTGCGCGTCGATGCTACGGCAACCGGCAGGAGCCATAGTGTTGTCTTTAAACTAACATTTGTGCTTGCACATGCTTTTACTATATTGCTAGGCTGTAGCTTTAGTAGTAGTGGCATAGATAGCACGACCACCTCGATGGCGGTACGATGATGGAAATCACGATGATGGAGATCAGGGTGCGGCACCGGTGACGATGGAGATCATGCCGGTGCTTTGGTGATGGAGATCAAGAAGCACAAGTTCATGGCCATATCATGTCACTTATGATTTGAATGTGATGTTAATCCTTGTATGCACCTTATTTTTCTTAGAACGAGGTAGCATTGTAAGGTGATCACTCACTAAAATTTCAAGATAAAATTGTGTTCTCCCCGACTGTGCACCGTTGCGACAGTTCGTCGTTTCGAGACACCACTTGATGATCGGGTGTGATAGACTCAACGTTCACATACAACGGGTGCAAAACGGTTGCACACGCGGAGCACTCGGGTTAAACTTGACGAGCCTGGCATGTAAAGACATGTCCTTGGAACACAAGAGACCGAAAGGTCGAGCAAGAATCATATAGTTGATATGATCAACATGGAGATGTTCACCACTGAAACTATACTCAACTCACGTGATGATCGGACTTGAGTTAGTGCATTTGGATCATGCGACACTCGAATGACTATAGGGATGTCTATTTGAGTGAGAGTTTATTAGTAATATGATTAGCTAAATTCAATTGTCTTGAACATAGTTTAAGTAATCTTTGCAAAATTTTATGTTGTAGATCAATGGCTCGCGTAGTAGCAATCCTGAATTTTAATATGTTCCTAGAGAAAGCTAAGCTCAAAGATGATGGAAGCAACTTTGTTGAGTGGGCTCGAAATCTGAGGCTTATCCCCAAAGCTGGAAAGAAGCAATATGTGCTTGATGCTGCGCTAGGTAATGCACCACCCGCTATGGCAACCCAAGGTGTTTTGAACGCTTGGCAAGCGCGTAAGGATGACTACTCACTAGTTCAATGTGCAGTTTTGTATGGCTTGGAACCGAGACTTCAAAGACGTTTTGAACGTCATGGAGCATATGAGATGTTCTAGGAGTTGAAGTTTATCTTTGAGAAGAATGTCCGTATCGAGAGGTATGAGACGTCCGATAAGTTCTATGCTTGCAAACTGGAAGAGAATTCGTTTGTCAGTGAACACGTGCTCAAAATGTCTGGGTACTCTAATCGTCTAGCTGAACTAGGGATTGAACTCCCGCAGGAAGCTATCAGTGAGAGAATTCTTCGGTCACTGCCACGTAGCTATAAGATCTTCGTGTTGAACTATAACATGCAAGGGATGAATAAGTCACCCGACGAGTTATTTGCGATGCTAAATGTTGCTCAGTCAGAAATCCAGAAAGAACATCGAGTCTTGATGATCAATAAGACCACTAGTTTCAAGGAAAACGACAAAGGCAAGAAGGGTAACTCCAAGAAGAGTGGCAAAGCTGTTGCCCCTCCAACGAAGAAACCTAAGGTTGGACCTAAGCCAGAAAGTGAGTGCTATTATTGCAAGGGGACTCGTCACTAGAAGCACAACTGTCCCAAGTTTCTGGCCGATAAGAAGGCGGCCAACGCCAAACAAGGTATATATGATATACATGTTATTAACGTGTACCTCACGAGCTCTCGTATTAGTGCTTTGGTATTTGTTACCGGTTCTGTTGCTCACATTTGCAACTCAAAACAGGAATTGCGGAATAAACGAAGGCTGGCGAAGGATGAAGTGACGATGCGTGTGGGAAATGGTTCCAAGGTCGATGCGATCACCGTCGGCACGGTCTCACTTCAATTACCATCGGGATTGGTGATGAACTTAAATAATTGTTATTTAGTGCCTGCATTGAGCATGAACATTATATATGGATCTTGTTTATTGCGAGACTGTTACTCATTTACGTCAGAGAATAATGGTTTTTCTATTTATATGAGTAATACCTTGTTGGGGCATAGTTTGTGCCTAAGTAATTTTGGTGATTGATGACAGTACCGCAAAGGACTAACCGTGTGTGTTAAGATTTCAGATAACACACGTCAACGGCACAAGACGACTCGCCCCCTCTTTCGTGGAACAGAAGCACGGTGTTCTCTATGATTCTCTTTATTTGAGTCAAAGGAAAGCCGTACTATTAAGAGGGGAACCGTAGTGGAAAGGTTTGGGTGGAATCAATCTTGCACGCGCACACTTCACCTCTTTTCCCCCTTGCCGGCAACTTTGGAGTGGCTCCCGCCGTGGTGTTTCTTTCTTCTTTGCAAATGGTCCCCCAGCGGTAGTACCGCTGGATCTAGCATTAGTACCGCTAGCCCTAGCGGTAGTACCGCTGCAGCCAGCGGTAGTACTGCTAGCTGGCGGTAGTACCGCCCCTGGTCAGCGGTAGTACCGCTCCAGGAGCTTAGTACCGCCTGCCTAGCGGTTGAACGTGGACGGACCTTTTTGCGAAGACTTTCTTGGCGGTGGTAGTGTTTATGCACTACCAGGGGCCCAGCGGTAGTACCGCTGCAGTGCGAGCGGTAGTACCGCTGCATCTAGCGGTAGTACCGCTAGGCACGGGCTGTGAGTGGGAAAACGGTTGGATTCCCCCCCCCCACTATATAAGGGGTTCTTCTAGCTCTGGAACCTTATCTCTTACCCTCCCAAGCTCCATTGTTGCTCCCAAAGCTCAAAAGTGCCCGATCTCTCTCCCTAGCCAATCAAACTTGTTGATTCTTTAGGGATTGGTTGAGAAGGCCTAGATCTACACTTCCACCAAGAGAAAAGTTGATTCCCCCACCAATCCCTTGCGCATCTTGTTACTCTTGGGTGTTTGAGCATCCTAGACGGTTGAGGTCACCTCGAAGCCACATTCCATTGTGGTGAAGCTTCGTGGTCTTGTTGGGAGCCACCAAGCTTTGTGTGGAGTTTGCCCCAACCTCGTTTGTAAAGGTTCGGTCGCCGCCTTCAAGGGCACCTATAGTGGAATCACGATACCTTGCATCGTGCGAGGGCGTGAGGAGAATACGGTGGCCTTAGTGGCTTATTGGGGAGCATTGTGCCTGCACACCACTCCAACGGAGACGTACTTCCTGTCAAAGGGAAGGAACTTCGGTAACACATCCTCATCTTCATTGGTTCCACTTGTGGTTATCTCTAACCTTTACTTTGTGTATGCTTATGTTGCTATCTATCTCTTACTTGTCTTAGTAGCTATCGTTGTTAGCTTCATTACGGTTCACCCCATTGTTGTTATATTTGTGAACCCGTATGTTGTTTACCCTAACTTGCTAAGATTAATTAAAAAGTGGTTGTTGCCTATTCACCCCCCCTCTAGTCAACCATATCGATCCTTTCAATTGGTATCAGAGCCACGTCTCCTTATTAAGGGTTTCACCACCCGAAGAGTATGGAAGGCGAAGAGGGAATTAACCATGGGCAACCCGAGGCCATGGACTTGACTTCGATCACAAGGGACGACTTGAATACGGCTATGGCCGCCCTCAAGACGTCCTTGACGAACAAAGTCAAGACCATGCTTAAAGAGTTAATTGAGGGATTTAAAAGTCCACCCGAACCGGCGTTAGTGGTTAAACCCACCATCACCAATTCGGAGGCCAATTCCTCTAAGGAAGCGGCTAAAGGTATGCGACCTTCCTCATCTCACGAAAAGGATGGGACTGGAACCTATGCCTCAGTTCCACCCCCCATGGTCTATGGAGGATCCGTTCCCACACCGTGTCTTAACCATGTTGGTCCTCCTCCTAAGATTGTGAAAGGTGACTTTGCTAACTGGTATTTTCTATTAAGTCTCATTTGAATCACAGCTCAACAAATTTGTGGAGAATCATCGAGTAAGGATATTATCCCCATGATCCAAGCAACCTCACTCCAAGAGAAGATGCAGACAATCAATACAATCACTCCGCTTTGTTCATTCTCCAGTCCGCAGTGCCACATGAAGATCTTCCTCACCTGCGTCCCTTCACTTTGGCCAAGGATTGTTGGGAGCATATTATGGTGTTGTACAAGGGAAGCTCAAGCATTCAATGATCCAACTATGAAGTGATCCTTGATAAGGCCGATGAGTTTGTGATGAAGGAAGACGAGGACCCTCGTGATCTCTATCGGAGGGTGACTGCTATTGCTGTGGCACTCAAGGATCATGGGAGCAAGGATGTGGATGATACATGGGTCAAGCGCAAGTTTCTCAATGCCATCATGCCTTTCAACAAAGCCATGTCATCTGTCATTCGTCAGCGGCCAGACTTCCACTCCTTGTCTTCCAGTGAGGTGTTGGATGAATTTATTGCAATGTCAATCATGAACGAAACAGCCGACAATGCACTTGCTCGTGTTCGCTCAAAGACAACTTCACCCAACCTTGCGTTAAAAGCAAAAGCAATGTTTGAAGAAGAATAAGATGATGAGGAAGAGGAGAGCTGCCCTAAAGACACAAAGTATGCCTATCATGAGCACATGGCTCTTGCGTCAAGGCAATTCAGGGGCAACAAGAGGAACTCAAGACCCACCTTCACCAAGAACAACTCGAGTGGATTCAAACCCAAGCAACGAGTGAGGACATGTTATAACTGTGGTAACATGAGCCACTTCGTGGCTGAATGTCCCTATGAGAAAAGGGAAGACAACGGGGGCAAGCTCATTCGCAAAGACAAAACCAAATCATTTCCAATCAAGAACAACTTTGTGAAGAAACCCCACCCAAAAGGGATGGTGGCCCTTGAAGAGTACCCTTCCGATGATGATGATGATGATGATGATACAGTGGCAACGGCAATTGTTGCTATTGCCACTATCTCTCCCCAGAAGGTGTCTCTCTTCAACGCCCCCAACGAGAACCACATCACCAAGTGCCTCATGGCAAAAGGTATCAATCAGGTAACCCCCATCATTAAGACCAACATCGCTACTGCTCCTTCATTGTTAAATTGTGTTGATGATAGTGATGTTGGGGAACTTAATGAGCATGATCTTGACAAGTTTCTGTGCACTATTAAGGGAGAATCCAAGAAGCACTTTGTTGCTCTCTTGGAACAACTGGGTGAGGCCAATGACCTCATTGAGTCTCATGAGGAGACCATCTCCAAGCTTCAGGTACACAGTCGTGACTATGCCGATGAAATTGTTGAATTATCTATTGCTCTAGAAAAGGAGCGCACTCTTCGTTTGGCTCTTGAGGAGTCATATAACGATGACTGCGCTAAAATGCAAAAGAAACTAGATCATGATGTTGTTCTGTTGGGGAACGTCGCATGGGAAACAAAAAATTTCCTACGCGCACGAAGACCTATCATGGTGATGTCCATCTACGAGAGGGGATGAGTGATCTACGTACCCTTGTAGATCGTACAGCAGAAGCGTTAGAGAATGCGGTTGATGTAGTGGAACTTCCTCACGTCCCTCGATCCGCCCCGCGAACAATCCCGCGATCAGTCCCACGATCTAGTACCGAACGGACGGCACCTCCGCGTTCAGCACACGTATAGCTCGACGATGATCTCGGCCTTCTTGATCCAGCAAGAGAGACGGAGAGGTAGAAGAGTTCTCCGGCAGCGTGACGGAGCTCCGGAGGTTGGTGATGACCTTGTCTCAGCAGGGCTCCGCCCGAGCTCCGCAGAAACGCGATCTAGAGGAAAAACCGTGGAGGTATGTGGTCGGGCAGCCGTGAGAAAAGTCGTCTCAAATCAGCCCTAATTGCTCCATATATATAGGAGGAGGGAGGGGGGCCTTGCCTTGGGGTCCAAGGACCCCCAAGGAGTCAGCCGAGCCAAAGGGGGGGAGGACTCCCCCCCCCCCAAACCGAGTTGGACTTGGTTTGATGGGAGGAGTCCCCCTCCCTTCCCACCTCCTTCCTTTTTTTTCTCTTTCCTCTTGATTTTTCTTCTCTTGGCGCATTGGGCACTTGTGGGCTGTCCCACCAGCCCACTAAGGGCTGGTGTGGCTCCCCAAATGCCTATGGGCTTCCCCGGGGTGGGTTGCCCCCCCCCCCCCCGGTGAACTCCCGGAACCCATTCGTCATTCCCGGTACATTCCCGGTAACTCCGAAAACCTTCCGGTAATCAAATGAGGTCATCCTATATATCAATCTTCGTTTCCGGACCATTCCGGAAACCCTCGTGACGTCCGTGATCTCATCCGGGACTCCGAACAACATTCGGTAACCAACCATATAACTCAAATACGCATAAAACAACGTCGAACCTTAAGTGTGCAGACCCTGCGGGTTCGAGAACTATGTAGACATGACCCGAGAGACTCCTCGGTCAATATCCAATAGCGGGACCTGGATGCCCATATTGGATCCTACATATTCTATGAAGATCTTATCGTTTGAACCTCAGTGCCAAGGATTCGTATAATCCCGTATGTCATTCCCTTTGTCCTTCGGTATGTTACTTGCCCGAGATTCGATCGTCAGTATCCGCATACCTATTTCAATCTCGTTTTACCGGCAAGTCCCTTTACTCGTTCCGTAATACAAGATCCCGCAACTTACACTAAGTTACATTGCTTGCAAGGCTTGTGTGTGATGTTGTATTACCGAGTGGGCCCCGAGATACCTCTCCGTCACACGAAGTGACAAATCCCAGTCTTGATCCATACTAACTCAACTAACACCTTCGGAGATACCTGTAGAGCATCTTTATAGTCACCCAATTACGTTGCGACGTTTGATACACACAAAGCATTCCTCCGGTGTGAGTGAGTTATATGATCTCATGGTCATAGGAATAAATACTTGACACGCAGAAAACATTAGCAACAAAATGACACGATCAACATGCTACGTCTATTAGTTTGGGTCTAGTCCATCACGTGATTCTCCCAATGACGTGATCCAATTATCAAGCAACAACACCTTGTTCATAATCAGAAGACACTGACCATCATTGATCAACTGGCTAGCCAACTAGAGGCATGCTAGGGACGGTGTTTTGTCTATGTATCCACACATGTAAATGAGTCTTCATTCAATACAATCATAGCATGGATAATAAACTATTATCTTGATACAGGAATTATAATAATAAATATACATTTATTATTGCCTCTAGGGCATAATTCCAACAGTCTCCCACTTGCACTAGAGTCAATAATCTAGCCCTCACATCACCATGTGAATTACATTGTAATAAATCTAACACCCATACAGTTCTGGTGTCGATCATGTTTTGGCCGTGGAAGAGGTTTAGTGAGCGGGTCTGCTACATTCAGATCCGTGTGCACTTTGCATATATTTACGTCCTCCTCCTCGACGTAGTCGCGGATGAGGTTGAAGCGTCGTTCGATGTGTCTGGTCTTCTTGTGAAACCTTGGTTCCTTTGCTAAGGCAATGGCACCAGTGTTGTCACAGAACAAGGTTATTGGATCCAGTGCACTTGGCACCACTCCAAGATCCGTCATGAACTGCTTCATCCAGACACCCTCCTTAGCCGCCTCCGAGGCAGCCATGTACTCCGCTTCACATGTAGAATCTGCTACGACGCTTTGCTTGGAACTGCACCAGCTTACTGCACCCCCATTAAGAATAAATACGTATCCGGTTTGCGACTTAGAGTCGTCCGGATCTGTGTCAAAGCTTGCATCGACGTAACCTTTTACGCGAGCTCTTCGTCACCACCATACACGAGAAACATCTCCTTAGTCCTTTTCAGTTACTTCAGGATATTCTTGACCGCTGTCCAGTGATCCACTCCTGGATTACTCTGGAACCTACCTGCCATACTTATGGCCAGGCTAACATCCGGTCTAGTGCACAACATCGCATACATGATAGAACCTATGGCTGAAGCATAGGGGACGGAGTGCATATGCTCTCTATCTTCATCAGTTGCTGGGCACTGAGTCTTACTCAATCTCGTACCTTGTAAAACTGGCAAGAACCCTTTCTTGGATTGTTCCATTTTGAACCTCTTCAAAACTTTATCAAGGTATGTGCTTTGTGAAAGTCCTATCAGGCGTTTTGATCTATCCCTATAGATCTTAATGCCTAGAATGTAAGCAGCTTCTCCTAGGTCCTTCATAGAGAAACTTTTATTCAAGTAACCTTTTATGCTCTCCAAAAGCTCTATGTTGTTTCCAATCAGCAATATGTCATCCACATATAATATTAGAAACGCCACAGAGCTCCCACTCACTTTCTTGTAAATACAAGATTCTCCAACCACTTGTATAAACCCAAATGCTTTGATCACCTCATCAAAGCGTCTGTTCCAACTCCGAGATGCTTGCACCAGTCCATAAATGGATCGCTGGAGCTTGCACACCTTGTCAGCATTTTTAGGATCGACAAAACCTTCGGGTTGCATCATATACAATTCTTCCTTAAGGAAACCGTTAAGGAACGCCGTTTTGACATCCATCTGCCAGATTTCATAATCGAAAAATGCAGCTATTGCTAACATGATTATGACGGACTTAAGCATCGCCACGGGAGAGAAAGTCTCATCGTAGTCAATACCTGGAACTTGTGAAAAACCCTTTGCCACAAGTCGAGCTTTATAAACGGTCACATTACCGTCAGCGTCCGTCTTCTTCTTAAAGATCCATTTGTTCTGAATAGCCTTGCGGCCCTCAGGTAGTATCTCCAAAGTCCATACTTTGTTCTCATACATTGATCCTATCTCGGATTTCATGGCTTCTAGCCATTTGTTGGAATCTGGGCCCACCATTGCTTCTTCATAATTTGCAGGTTCATTGTTGTCTAACAACATGATTGATAAGACGGGATTACCGTACCACTCTGGAGCAGCGCGTGATCTCGTCGACCTGCGTGGTTCAACAGAAACTTGGACTGGAGTTTCATGATCATCATCATTAACTTCCTCCTCAACCGGCGTCGCAACGACAGAGGTTTCCCCTTGCCCTGCGCCACCATCCAGAGGGATGAGAGGTTCGACAACCTCGTCAAGTTCTATCTTCCTCCCACTCAATTCTCTCGAGAGAAACTCCTTCTCGAGAAAAGCTCCGTTTTTAGCAACAAACACTTTGCCCTCGGATTTGAGATAGAAGGTGTACCCAACTGTCTCTTTTGGGTAACCTATGAAGACGCACTTTTCCGCTTTGGGTTCCAGCTTTTCAGGCTGAAGCTTTTTGACATAAGCATCATATCCCCAAACTTTAAGAAACGACAACTTTGGCCTCTTGCCATACCACAGTTCGTATGGTGTCGTCTCAACGGATTTTGATGGTGCCCTATTTAAAGTGAATGCAGCTGTTTCTAATGCATAACCCCAAAATGATAACGGCAAATCAGTAAGAGACATCATAGATCGCACCATCTCTAACAAAGTACGATTACGATGTTCGGACACACCATTACGCTGTGGTGTTCCAGGCGGTGTTAACTGCGAAACAATTCCACATTGTCTTAAGTGAGTACCAAACTCGAAACTCAGATATTTACCCCCACGATCAGACCGTAGGAACTTGATCTTTTTGTTACGATGATTTTCCACTTCACTCTGAAATTGCTTGAACTTTTCAAATGTTTCAGACTTGTGCTTCATCAAGTAGACATAACCATATCTACTTAAATCGTCAGTGAAGGTGAGAAAATAACGATATCCGCCGCGTGCCTCCACGCTCATTGGACCACACACATCGGTATGTATGATTTCCAACAAGTCACTTGCACGCTCCATTGTTCCGGAGAACGGAGTCTTAGTCATCTTGCCCATGAGGCATGGTTCGCACGTGTCAAGTGAATCAAAGTCAAGTGACTCCAAAAGTCCATCAGCATGGAGTTTCTTCTTGCGCTTTAGACCAATATGACCCAAGCGGCAGTGCCACAAAAATATGGCGCTATCATTGTTTACTCTAACTCTTTTGGTCTCAATGTTATGTATATGCGTATCGCTATCAAGATTCAATATGAACAATCCTCTCACATTCGGTGCATGACCATAAAAGATGTTACTCATAGAAATAGAACAACCATTATTCTCAGACTTAAAAGAGTAACCGTCTCGCAATAAACAAGATCCAGATATAATGTTCATGCTCAACGCAGGCACTAAATAACAATGATTTAAGTTCATCACTAATCCCGATGGTAGCTGAAGTGACACTGTGCCGACGGCGATTGCATCAACCTTGGAACCATTTCCTACGCGCATCGTCACTTCGTCTTTCGCCAGCCTCCGTCTATTCCGCAGTTCCTGTTTCGAGTTGCAAATGTGAGCAACAGAACCGGTTTCGAATACCCAGGCACTACTACGAGAGCCGGTTAAGTACACATCAATAACATGTATATCAAATATACCTGATTTTTCTTTGCCCGCCTTCTTATCTGCCAGATACATGGGGCAATTGCGCTTCCAGTGACCCATACCCTTGCAATAGAAGCACTCTGTTTCAGGCTTAGGTCCAGCCTTGGGTTTCTTCGGCGGATTGGCAACAGGCTTGCCGCTCTTCTTCGAATTGCCCTTCCTAACTTTGCCGTTTCTCTTGAAACTAGTGGTCTTGCTCACCATCAACACTTGATGCTCTTTACGGAGTTCAGACTCTGCGACTTTCAGCATCGCAAACAACTCGCCGGGAGACTTGTTCATCCCTTGCATGTTGTAGTTCAACACAAAGCCTTTATAGCTTGGCGGCAGTGATTGAAGAATTCTGTCAGTGATAGCCTCTTGCGGGAGTTCAATCCCCAGCTCAGCTAGACGGTTTGAGTACCCAGACATTTTGAGCACATGTTCACTGACAGACGAGTTTTCCTCCATCTTGCAAGCATAGAATTTATCGGAGGTCTCATACCTCTCGATCCGGGCGTTCTTCTGAAAGATAAACTTCAACTCCTGGAACATCTCAAATGCTCCATGACGCTCAAAGCGACGTTGAAGTCCCGGTTCTAAGCCATACAAGACTGCACATTGAACTATTGAGTAGTCCTCCTTACGCTCTAACCAAGCGTTCTTAACATCCTGATCAGCCGTAGCGGGTGGTTCATCTCCTAGCGCAGCATTAAGGACATAATCCTTCTTCCCAGCTTGTAAGATCAGCTTAAGATTACGAGCCCACTCTACAAAGTTGCTTCCATCATCTTTCAACTTAGCTTTCTCTAGGAACGTATTGAAATTCAGGATGACACTCGCGTGAGCCATGATCTACAACACAAATATATTCAAAGTGGACTTAGACTATGTTCAAGATAATTAGAGTTCAACTTAATCAAATTATATGCTAAACTCCCACTCAAAAAATACATCTCTCTAGTCATTTGAGTGGTTCATGATCCACTTACACTATCCCAAGTCCGATCATCACGTGAGTTGAGTATAGTTTCAGTGGTAAGCATCCCTATGCTAATCATATCAACTATATGATTCATGATCGACCTTTTGGTCTCATGTGTTCCGAGGCCATGTCTGCACATGCTAGGCTCGTCAAGCTTTAACCCGAGTGTTTCGCGTGCGCAACTGTTTTGCACCCGTTGTATGTGAATGTTGAGTCTATCACACCCGATCATCACGTGGTTTCTCGAAACGACGAACTGTAGCAACGGTGCACAGTCGGGGAGAACACAATTTCGTCTTGAAATTTTAGTGAGAGATCACCTCATAATGCTACCGTCATTCTAAGCAAAATAAGGTGTAGAAAAGGATTAACATCACATGCAATTCATAAGTGACATGATATGGCCATCATCACGTGCTTCTTGATCTCCATCACCAAAGCACCGGCACGATCTTCTTGTCACCGGCGCCACACCATGATCATCCATCAACGTGTTGCCATCGGGGTTGTCGTGCTACTTATGCTATTACTACTAAAGCTACATCCTAGCAAAATAGTAAACGCATCTGCAAGCACAAACGTTAGTATAAAGACAACCCTATGGCTCCTGCCGGTTGCCGTACCATCGACGTGCAAGTCGATATTTCTATTACAACATGATCATCTCATACATCCAATATATCACATCACATCATTGGCCATATCACATCACAATCATACCCTGCAAAAACAAGTTAGACGTCCTCTAATTTTGTTGTTGCATGTTTTACGTGGTGACCAAGGGTATCTAGTAGGATCGCATCTTACTTACGCAAACACCACAACGGAGATATATGAGTTCCCACTTCTTCCCTCTTTTTTTTTCTTTCCTTTGATTTTTCTTCTCTTCGCGCATAGGCCCCTTTGGGGCTGTCCCACCAGCCCACTAAGGGCTGGTGTGGCTCCCCAAAGCCTATGGGCTTCCCCGGAGTGGGTTGCCCCCCTCCGGTGAACTCCCGGAACCCATTCGTCATTCCCGGTACATTCCCGGTAACTCCGAAAACCTTCCGGTAATCAAATGAGGTCATCCTATATATCAATCTTCGTTTCCGGACCATTCCGGAAACCCTCGTGACGTCCGTGATCTCATCCGGGACTCCGAACAACATTCGGTAACCAACCATATAACTCAAATACGCATAAAACAACGTCGAACCTTAAGTGTGCAGACCCTGCGGGTTCGAGAACTATGTAGACATGACCCGAGAGACTCCTCGGTCAATATCCAATAGCGGGACCTGGATGCCCATATTGGATCCTACATATTCTACGAAGATCTTATCGTTTGAACCTCAGTGCCAAGGATTCGTATAATCCCGTATGTCATTCCCTTTGTCCTTCGGTATGTTACTTGCCCGAGATTCGATCGTCAGTATCCGCATACCTATTTCAATCTCGTTTTACCGGCAAGTCTCTTTACTCGTTCCGTAATACAAGATCCCGCAACTTACACTAAGTTACATTGCTTGCAAGGCTTGTGTGTGATGTTGTATTACCGAGTGGGCCCCGAGATACCTCTCCGTCACACGGAGTGACAAATCCCAGTCTTGATCCATACTAACTCAACTAACACCTCCGGAGATACCTGTAGAGCATCTTTATAGTCACCCAATTACGTTGCGACGTTTGATACACAAAAAGCATTCCTCCGGTGTCAGTGAGTTATATGATCTCATGGTCATAGGAATAAATACTTGACACGTAGAAAACAGTAGCAACAAAATGACACGATCAACATGCTACGTCTATTAGTTTGGGTCTAGTCCATCACGTGATTCTCCCAATGACGTGATCCAGTTATCAAGCAACAACACCTTGTTCATAATCAGAAGACACTGACCATCATTGATCAACTGGCTAGCCAACTAGACGCATGCTAGGGACAGTGTTTTGTCTATGTATCCACACATGTAAATGAGTCTTCATTCAATACAATCATAGCATGGATAATAAACTATTATCTTGATACAGGAATTATAATAATAAATATACATTTATTATTGCCTCTAGGGCATAATTCCAATAGTTCTTACTCGCATGCTTAAGTCTGAAAAGTATGCTCTTGGGGTTGGTCATGACAGACTCAAAGTGGAGTTTGACACACTTGACAAGGCCCACAAGGTCTTGAAAGGTGTTCATTTCTCTTTGAAAGAGTCTCATGATCAACTCCAAGCAAAGCTTACCAAGGAGATCTCTACTTGTCCTCCCTTTGTGTTAATTGATAATGCTTGTGCAACTAATCCCTGTTGTGAGCATGTACATCTTGTGGAGGAAAATGTCAAGTTAAAGGAGAAACTTGAGAAGGGCCTTGTGGCATGCATACAAGGTGAGAAGAGCCTGAATGATCTCTTGAGCACTCAAAAAGGTGTTGTAGGAAAGGAGGGGCTTGGACTTACCTCCAAGTCAAAAGGTAAAAGGAGGAACAGGAACAAACGTTCTCCTACCCTCATGGACATCTTTGTCAAAGAGGGTGAGGGGACTCAGAAGGTGAACAGGAACAAGGTGGACTATGGAAACCTCAAGAAGGGCAAAACCATTCCTACTAACACAACCGACAAACTCAATTCTTCTTATGTCTTATGTCGCGCTAGTGATGGGCATGTTTATGCCAGATTTGTTGGTTCCTACGATGAGTACATTGAATGGGCTATCTGGGTTCCTAAGACCCTTGTCTCTAACATGAAAGGACCCATTAAAAAATGGGTACCTAAAACCAAGCCTTGATCTATTGCAGGAGTTTGCTTCCGGTGGGGTGTCATGGTTGCTCGATAGTGGAGCAACAAATCATATGACCGGAAGCAAGGACTTAGTGGTGGATGTGCATCCTTCTCCATCTATGCCCACCCATGTCCAATTCGCCGATGCATCCTCGTCAAAGGTATTGGGATTTGGTAAGGTGGTCGTCTCTCAAGAGTTATCTATTGAGAAGGTCATGCTTGTTGAGTCACTTGCCTACAATTTACTTTCATTTCGTCAACTTGCAATTATGGGTTTTTCCACATTCTTTAATCTTGATATTGTGGTCCTCCTGTGGAGCAAGACTCTTAAAGTAGCCTATGTTGGATATGTCGAAAATGGTCTTTATGTGGTGAACTTCTCAAAGCGACCCACTAAGACCGCGACCTGTTTAATGGCTAAAGTTGATGTGGGCTGGCTTTGGCATCGCCGTTTAGCTCATGTCAATATGAGATCTTTGCAAAGTCTTCTAACAGGGGACCATATTCGTGGACTAACAAATGTGAGTTTTGCTAAAGATCGTGTTTGCAGTGCCTGCATTGAAGGAAAGATTCATGAAACTGCTCATCGTCCAACGACTCTCATCTACACTAAGAGGCCATTGGAGCTCCTCCATATGGATCTGTTTGGCCCTCCATCATTTGATAGTCTTGGAGGCAGAAAGTACTGCTTGGTGATTGTTGACGACTACTCAAGATACACCTGGGTATATTTCTTAAAAGGAAGAGTGAAACTCAACAAACTGTCATCAACTTTGCTAATGAAGCTCAACGTCAACATGAAGCAAAGATCTTGATGATTAGAAGTGACAACGGCACCGAGTTCAAGAACTACACCTTGGATGAGTTTCTAGGTGATGAGGGAATAAAACATCAATATTCAGCACCATATACCCCTCAACAAAATGGCGTGGCAGAAAGGAAGAACCGGACCTTGATAGACACTGCAAGAACAATGATGGCGGAATTCAAACCTCCATATAACTTTTGGGCAAAGGCCATCAACACAGCATGTCATGCGTCCAATGGGCTCTATATCCGCAAAGGCTTGAACAAGACTCCGTATGAGATTCTAACTAGAAACAAACCCAATCTCAAGTACTTCGGGTATTCGGTTGTAAGTGTTTCATTCTCAAGAAAGGTGCACGTTTAGCTAAATTTGATTCTAGAGCACATGAGGGCATCTTTGTTGGTTATGCTACAAACTCTCATGCTTACCGTGTCCTCAACAAGTCCACCGGACTCATTGAGGAGACGTGTAACGTGGAGTTTGATGAAAATAATGGCTCCCAAGTGGAGCAAAGTGGTCTTTGTGATGTAGGTGATGAAATTCCTCCCCAAGCCATAAGAAGAATGGGGATTGGTCAAATACTCTCCATTGAGGAACCCCTTGTAGCCGAAGGAGAAGGACAATGCTCTACTCAATGGATAAATCACCTCCACAAGCCCCACACGCTTCCGATGAACAAAGAGAAGACTCTCAACAAAATGAACAAGCCCAAGGTCAAGATAAATTGCCCAACAATGATGATGTGCCCCATGATATTCAAGCACTCACCCAAGGCTCCGAACCTGCTCATGATCAAGATCAAGTGCAACCGCGAGATCCAGACCAAGTAGAAGCACAAGATCAAGAGCAAGAGCAACCACAAATATGAGAACAAACAAGTGAACCTGCTCAAGTCGAAAGTCAAGATGATCAGGATACTGTCTCACAATTCCCTTCTACAGCACCAACAGCCGGTGCCAAGGGAGGCTCAAGACGCAAGGGCAAGCAAAGTAAACAAGTCGATGCTCCCCAGTTATCCAATGAAGAACTCTTGGAGCGTCGAGCAGCCAAGATTGCGAACAAGCTGAGAGTCAAGTCACATCTTATGAAGAATGTACTTGGCAGTTTAAAAAGGGGAGTATCCACCCGTCAACAGATTTGGAATTATTGTGAGCATCACGCGTTTGTTTCGTATTGTGAACCTCAGCAGGTACAGGAAGCGCTCGATGATGAGGATTGGCTTATGGCCATGCATGAAGAACTTAACAACTTCGAGCGTAACCAAGTCTGGGATTTAGTGCCTTTCTTAATGGTCCTTCAAATTACAAAAAATGTATGTGAAAAGTGCCTTTCTTAATGGTCCTTTAAATGAGTTGGTCTATGTCAAACAACCCCCGGGATTCGAACATCCCAAGCTCCCCAATCATGTGTACAAACTTAATAAGGCACTCTATGGCCTTAAACAAGCCCCACGTGTGTGGTATGAGTATCTTACTGAGCTGTTACAAGATCGTGGGTTTGAAATTGGGAAGATAGATCCCACTCTTTTTACTAAGAGGGTTAAAGGGGATTTGTTCATATGCCAACTATATGTTGATGATATTATCTTTGGATCTCCTAACATTTCCTTCAATGAAGAATTTGCTGCACTAATGACTGAGAAATTTGAGATGTCCATGATGGGAGAGTTGAAGTTCTTCCTCGGGTTCGAGATTAAACAAGGCCTAGAAGGGACCTTCATCAAACAAGCCAAGTACACTCAAGACATGCTCAAACGGTTCGAGCTTGAAGATGTCAAACCGGTCAAGTTCCCCATGCCAACAAGATGCAAGCTTGACAGTGATCCCAATGGTAAAGTAGTGGATCAAAAGGTATATCGCTCCATGATTGGATCCCTCCTTTACCTTTGTGCATCTAGACCGGATATTATGCTGAGTGTAGGAATATGTGCACGGTTTCAATCCGCACCAAAAGAAAGTCATTATATGGTTGTTAAGCGAATCTTTCGATATTTGGCTCATACCCCAAACTTTGGCCTATGGTATCCCAAAGGAGCAAACTTCAACCTAGTTGGCTATTCTGACTCAGATTGGGCAGGAGATTGTGTGGAGAGGAAGTCAACTTCTGGAGGATGCCAAATCCTTGGTCGCTCACTGGTAAGTTGGTCTTCAAAGAAGCAGAATTGCGTCTCTCTATCATCCACCGAAGCTGAGTATGTGGCAGCTGCAAGTTGTTGTGCACAATTGCTATGGATGAGGCAAACTTTAAAGGATTACGGTGTCACTTGTGGCAAAGTGCCTCTTCTATGTGACAATCAAAGTGCTATCAAGATTTCCCTCAACCCAGTGCAACATAGCAAAACCAAGCATATTGATATCCGCCATCACTTCATTCGTGAACATATCAAGCTAGGTGATATTGAGGTCCACTTCATCCACACTGAAGAGCAACTTGCAGATATCTTCACTAAGCCCCTAGATGAAGCAAGGTTCCGGGAGTTAAGGCATGAGCTAAATATCATTGATTCAAGTAATGTGGATTGAAGCTAGGCACGTTGCACCTTACTATGCATTCTATCTTGTTCTAGATGTAGGCATGGACATAGGGGGAGTGTTGTTCTCTCAATGAACTTTTCCTCCCCCCATTATGCATAAATCGATCTAGTATTTCATTTAGCCATTGACAAATGGCACTTGTGCTTCAAAGACGAGCGTTGGTCATGAACCCAAGGATAATTCTTCGCGGTGTCATACCTTTTGTCTCAAACATAGGTGGCCTCGGCCACCGCCCCCCACCTTTCTCTCATATAGAAGAAAGGATATAAAATGACAAGTCAGTATATCTTGCTGGTGCTATCTTCTTTTTTCCACTAACTTGTCATTTGCCCACGTTCTTCTCTTCCCCTAGGTCCCATTGTGACATTTGCAGCGGTACTACCGCCAGGGGTAGCGGTACTACCGCCAGGACCCCAGCGGTACTACCGCCAAGGGTAGCGGTACTACCGCCAGGACCCCAACGGTACTACCGCGAGGACCCCAACGGTACTACCGCCAGGGGTAGCGGTACTAGCACCAGGACCCCAGCGGTACTACCGCGAGGGAGCGGTACTACCGCCAGGACCCCAATCTACCACGACCTAACTAGGACATTTTTAGGGCTGTCTCACGGGGAGCGGTACTACCGCTAGGACCCCAGCGGTATTACCACCAGGTAGCGGTACTACCGCCAGGACCTCAGCGGTACTACCGCTGGCCCGTACCCCTTGGGCTATATAAAGGAGGGGGAGCCCGTTTTTCCTGCCTCTTTCTTCTTCCTCGTGGCTCCTCCCTCCCCAACCCCGAAATCCCCCTAGTTGGATCTCTATCCTTGGAGCCCCTTCTCTCCGTTGACTTGGAGGGTTTGCTCCACTTCTCCTTCCTCCTCCAACTGCCATGGATCCTGGTAAAGCTCCTCCCCTTATTCTCTTGGTTGATGTTCTCTTGTTCTAGGGTTAGGAGCATTGGTGGTTTGGATCCATGTCTTTGATATTGTGCTTTGTTCTTGAATGGCATGAAGGAGGTATTCGAGGGGAGTTTAGGTCCTATGAATCTTTGCTTTTATATTGCCATGCCCTAGGATTTTCATGTTTTAGATCAAGCATGTCTTCTACTTTTGGATTAGATCTAAAACTTGCATCCTCTTGCCTAGGCATGTCCTTATTTAGATGGTACTTCTGATCCTCATATGGTTAGGGCTGTGGTGGCGTTCTTAGTGATTATACACAGCCCATGGCCCTCGTAAATTCCATGTAGCCATCTCTATGGGTTCTTTTCATATTCAGATCTGAAAATCAAACCCCAGCGGTACTACCGCCAGGACCCCAGCGGTACTACCGCCAGGACGATTCTCTGTTTATTCTTTTCATTTGCTTGGCAATGAGTGTTTACTTTTCTGCATTTTCTTGTTCATTGCCTTGACTCCTTTCGTCGCTCTTTTTCGGTGTGTGTTTTGTGTCACAGGTGGTGCTCGCCGCTCGAACCCCCCACGGGACACACAGTCCAAGCATTATCGCAATCGAGAGGCTCCAAAGGGCTCCGCCACTTCAGGTCTGCCACCCAAAAAGAAGGCCTTCAAGAAGACCGCTCACAAGGACAAGGGGATCAACGTTCGCACCATGCCCCCTAAGGACTTTCTACGGTTCCGCAACCAAAGCCACTATCTCCAAGAGAGGGTTGTGATCAAGAATGTCGAGCATGTTTGGGCAAAGGATCACTGCAGGATCTACTGTGATATCATCAAGCATTTCAAGAAGAGTTTTGTTCCCGTTCAGTGGATTGACTTGGCTCACCTTCAGCGGAACCTGGATTACTTTGGTGATGCTCTCTCTCTCTCTCTGATTGACAAGCTGGGCATTAAGGACATCATCTCCTTCAAGACTGACTTTGATCCCAATGTTGTTGCCCAGTTCTATGTCACGGTTCACTTCTCGCCTGATGACGAGCGCTCCCTGGTTTGGATGACTGGGACTCGGAAGATGACAGGTTCCTGGTGTGAATTCATGGAATTCCTCAAGGTTAATTTTCAGGGAGCTGACACTCCACATGGGTCGCGTCCTCATGCTGCAGCTCCCACTGATAGGGCCTCTGCCAAGGACAGGTTGCAGCAACTCTATGTGAAGAAAGGTGTGCTCCCCAGGCATCTGGACATCATGCATCAGATCTTCTCCAACACCCTCTTTCCTCGCATTGGCAACTTCGACGAGGTACATGGCTCTCTGGCTGAGATGCTACTCCTCTGTGAGGAGGCTATGACTAAGGAGTCTGTCCCTCTTGATATTTCTGATGTGATGTTCACTGAGCTCTGGAACTGCATCATGATGCGCAAGGTTCCCATCTACGGGCCCTACTTGTTTGTTTATATCAGTCAGAAGTGGAAAGACACCTATCCGCTTGAGAAGTTATACATTCAGGTTGACTACTTTGTGCACGATTCTATCAAGCTTCGCGTCAAGGACAAATGGGCCAACCCATCAACTTCATCTGAGCACATGGACACTGACAGAGAGACTGCTGCTGACAGAGGAACCGCTTCTCAGTCCCGCTCTTCTGCCATGCCATCTTGGGCCATGAAACTACAGGATAAGATGAAGACTCTCTTCTGTATGCAGGCTAAGGACCAGTATCAGACGCACGTGGCTCAGAAGGAGAACCGTCAGCGGCACAAGCGTGTCCTGAGGACACTTGATGTTGACATCTCCAGCGGATCAGAGGACGACATCACTCCAGAGTCTGCTTGGATGCAGGCTCAAGGATACGAGTGGTCTGGCGCAGAGGAGGAGGAGGACCATGAAGAGGAGCAGGACGATCCGGATGCTACGGACGAGTCTGGGGATGATGAGGATGAGGAGTGACCACCTGTGTCATTAGGTGTGCCCCTTTTTGGTGTCTTGTGCCAAAGGGGGAGAGAGTCTAGGAGCTGGATTTGGATTTGAGAGTTGAACTTTGCTTAGCTTTGCTTATCTTTCGTGTTTGCTTCGAACTTGGTTTGCTTCTATTTTGCTATCTTTGCTTTGTGTGACATGAGACATGAACTAGTGTGAGATTTATTTCCATCATATGCTGTGAGTCATATGCTCCTTATTTTCATATATCTCTATCTTTTTGTTCACATGTTATTCACTGTGCAAATCCGGTATTGTCATCAATCCACCAAAAAGGGGGATTGTTGGGGCATAGTTTATGCCTAAGTAATTTTGGTGATTGATGACACTACCGCATTGGACTAACCGTGTGTGTTAAGATTTCAGATAACACACGTCAACGACACAAGACGACTCGTCCCCTCTTTCGTGGAACAGAAGCACGGTGTTCTCTACGATTCTCTTTATTTGAGTCATAGGAAAGCCGTACTATTAAGAGGGGAACCGTAGTGGAAAGGTTTGGGTGGAATCAATCTTGCACGCGCACACTTCACCTCTTTCCCCCCTTGCCGGCAACTTTGGAGTGGCTCCCCCCGTGGTGTTTCTTTCTTCTTTGCAAATGGTCCCCAAGCGGTAGTACCGCTGGGTCTAGCGGTAGTACCGCTAGCCCTAGCGGTAGTACCGCTCACCCTAGCGGTAGTACCGCTGGAGTGCTAGCGGTAGTACCGTTGCAGCCAGCGGTAGTACCGCTAGCTGGCGGTAGTACCGCCCCTGGTCAGCGGTAGTACCGCTCCAGGAGCTTAGCACCGCCTGCCTAGCGGTTGTACATGGACGGACCTTTCTGCGAAGACTTTCTTGGCGGTGGTAGTGCTTATGCACTACCAGGGGCCCAGCGGTAGTACCGCTGGAGTGCTAGCGGTAGTACTGCTGCATCCAGCGGTAGTACCGCTAGGCATGGGTTGTGAGTGGGAAAACACTTGGATTCCCCCCCCCCCCCACACACACTATATAAGGGGTTCTTTTAGCTGTAGAACCTTATCTCTTACCCTCCCAAGCTCCATTGTTGCTCCCAAAGCTCAAAAGTGCCCGATCTCTCTCCCTAGCCAATCAAACTTGTTGATTCTTTAGGGATTGGTTGAGAAGGCCTAGATCTACACTTCCACCAAGAGAAAAGTTGATTCCCCCACCAATCCCTTGCGGATCTTGTTACTCTTGGGTGTTTGAGCATCCTATACCGTCGAGGTCACCTCGAAGCCACATTCCATTGTGGTGAAGCTTCGTGGTCTTGTTGGGAGCCTCCAAGCTTTGTGTGGAGTTTGCCCCAACCTTGTTTGTAAAGGTTCGGTCGCCGCCTTCAAGGGCACCTATAGTGGAATCACGGTACCTTGCATCGTACGAGGGCATGAGGAGAATACGGTGGCCTTAGTGGCTTATTGGGGAGCATTGTGCCTCCACACCGCTCCAACTGAGACGTACTTCCTGTCAAAGGGAAGGAACTTCGGTAACACATCCTCGTCTTCATTGGTTTCACTTGTGGTTATCTCTAACCTTTACTTTGTGTATGCTTATGTTGTTATCTATTTCTTACTTGTCTTAGTAGCTCTCGTTGTTAGCTTCATTACGGTTCACCCCATTGTTGTTATATTTGTGAACCTGTATGTTGTTTACCCTAACTTGCTAAGATTAATTAAAAAGTGGTCGTTGCCTATTCACCCCCCCTCTAGTCAACCATATCAATCCTTTCATACCTTTTATGGTCATGCACCCAATGTGAGGGGTTTTTTCATATTGAATCTCGATTGTGATGACACTCATATCCATAACATTGAGACCAAAAGATGTAGAGTTAAAAATGATAGCGCCACTTTCTTGTGGCACTGCCGCTTAGGTTATATTGGTGTTGTTGGAATTATGCCCTAGAGGCAATAATAAATGTATAGTTATTATTATAATTCCTGTATCAAGATAAAAGTTTATTATCCATGCTATAATTGTATTGAATGAAGACTCATTTACATGTGTGGATACATAGACAAAACACCGTCCCTAGCATGCCTCTAGTTGGCTAGCCAGTTGATCAATGATAGTCAGTGTCTTCTGATTATGAACAAGGTGTTGTTGCTTGATAACTGGATCACGTCATTGGGAGAATCACGTGATGGACTAGACCCAAACTTATAGACGTAGCATGTTGATCGTGTCATTTTGTTGCTACTGTTTTCTGCGTGTCAAGTATTTATTCCTATGACCATGAGATCATATAACTCACTGACACCGGAGGAATGCTTTGTGTGTATCAAACGTCGCAACGTAACTGGGTGACTATAAAGACGCTCTACAGGTATCTCCGAAGGTGTTAGTTGAGTTAGTATGGATCAAGACTGGGATTTGTCACTCCGTGTGACGGAGAGGTATCTCGGGGCCCACTCGGTAATACAACATCACACACAAGCCTTGCAAGCAATGTAACTTAGTGTAAGTTGCGGGATCTTGTATTACGGAACGAGTAAAGAGACTTGCCGGTAAAACGAGATTGAAATAGGTATGCGGATACTGACGATCGAATCTCGGGCAAGTAACATACCGAAGGACAAAGGGAATGACATGCGGGATTATACGAATCCTTGGCACTGAGGTTCAAACGATAAGATCTTCGTAGAATATGTAGGATCCAATATGGGCATCCAGGTCCCGCTATTGGATATTGACCGAGGAGTCTCTGGGGTCATGTCTACATAGTTCTCGAACCCGCAGGGTCTGCACACTTAAGGTTCGACATTGTTTTATGCGTATTTGAGTTATATGGTTGGTTACCGAATGTTGTTCGGAGTCCCGGATGAGATCACGGACGTCACGAGGGTTTCCGGAATGGTCCGGAAACGAAGATTGATATATAGGATGAACTCATTTGATTACCGGCAGGTTTTCGGAGTTACCGGGAATGTACCGGGAATGACGAATGGGTTCCGGGAGTTCACCGGGGGGGCAACCCACCCCGGGGAAGCCCACAGGCATTGGGGGAGCCACACCAGCCCTTAGTGGGCTGGTGGGACAGCCCACAAGTGCCCAATGCGCCAAGAGAAGAAAAATCAAGAGGAAAGAAAAAAAAAGGAAGGAGGTGGGAAGGGAGGGGGACTCCTCCCACCAAACCAAGTCCAACTCGGTTTGGGGGGGAGTCCTCCCCCCTTTGGCTCGGGCGACTCCTTGGGGGTCCTTCGACCCCAAGGCAAGGCCCCCCTCCCTCCTCCTATATATATGGAGCAATTAGGGCTGATTTGAGACGACTTTCTCACGGCTGCCCGACCACATACCTCCACGGTTTTTCCTCTAGATCGCGTTTCTGCGGAGCTCGGGCGGAGCCCTGCTAAGACAAGGTCATCACCAACCTCCGGAGCGCCGTCACGCTGCCGGAGAACTCTTCTACCTCTCCGTCTCTCTTGCTGGATCAAGAAGGCCGAGATCATCGTCGAGCTGTACGTGTGCTGAACGCGGAGGTGCCATCCGTTCGGTACTAGATCGTGGGACTGATCGCGGGATTGTTCGCGGGGCGGATCGAGGGACGTGAGGACATTCCACTACATCAACCGCGTTCTCTAACGCTTCTGCTGTATGATCTACAAGGGTACGTAGATCACTCATCCCCTCTCGTAGATGGACATCACCATGATAGGTCTTCGTGCGCGTAGGAAATTTTTTGTTTCCCATGCGACGTTCCCCAACAGTGGCATCATGAGCTAGGTTCATGCGTAGATGTCTTCTCGAGTAGAACACAAAAGTTTTTGTGGGCGGTGATGTGCGTTTTGCTGCCCTCCTTAGTCTTTTCTTGATTCCGCGGTATTGTTGGATTGAAGCGGCTTGGACCGACATTACTCGTACGCTTACGAGAGACTGGTTTCATCGTTACGAGTAACCCCCTTTTCTCAAAGATGACTGGCAAGTGTCGGTTTCTCCAACTTTAGTTGAATCGGATTTGACCGAGGAGGTCCTTGGATGAGGTTAAATAGCAACTCATATATCTCCGTTGTGGTGTTTGCGTAAGTAAGATGCGATCCTACTAGATACCCTTGGTCACCACGTAAAACATGCAACAACAAAATTAGAGGATGTCTAACTTGTTTTTGCAGGGTATGATTGTGATGTGATATGGCCAACGATGTGATGTGATATATTGGATGTATGAGATGATCATGTTGTAATAGAAATATCGACTTGCACGTCGATGGTACGGCAACCGGCAGGAGCCATAGGGTTGTCTTTATACTAACGTTTGTGCTTGCAGATGCGTTTACTATTTTGCTAGGATGTAGCTTTAGTAGTAATAGCATAAGTAGCACGACAACCCCGATGGCAACACGTTGATGGATGATCATGGTGTGGCGCCGGTGACAAGAAGATCGTGCCGGTGCTTTGGTGATGGAGATCAAGAAGCACGTGATGATGACCATATCATGTCACTTATGAATTGCATGTGATGTTAATCCTTTTCTGCACCTTATTTTGCTTAGAACGACGGTAGCATTATGAGGTGATCTCTCACTAAAATTTCAAGACGAAATTGTGTTCTCCCCGACTGTGCACCGTTGCTACAGTTCGTCGTTTCGAGACACCACGTGATGATCGGGTGTGATAGACTCAACGTTCACATACAACGGGTGCAAAACAGTTGCGCACGCGGAACACTCGGGTTAAAGCTTGACGAGCCTAGCATGTGCAGACATGGCCTCGGAACACATGAGACCAAAAGGTCGATCATGAATCCTATAGTTGATATGATTAGCATAGGGATGCTTACCACTGAAACTATACTCAACTCACGTGATGATCGGACTTGGGATAGTGTAAGTGGATCATGAACCACTCAAATGACTAGAGAGATGTATTTTTTGAGTGGGAGTTTAGCATATAATTTGATTAAGTTGAACTCTAATTATCTTGAACATAGTCTAAGTCCACTTTGAATATATTTGTGTTGTAGATCATGGCTCACGCGAGTGTCATCCTGAATTTCAATACGTTCCTAGAGAAAGCTAAGTTGAAAGATGATGGAAGCAACTTTGTAGACTGGGCTCGTAATCTTAAGCTGATCTTACAAGCTGGGAAGAAGGATTATGTCCTTAATGCTGTGCTAGGAGATGAACCACCCGCTACGGCTGATCAGGATGTTAAGAACGCTTGGTTATCGCGTAAGGAGGACTACTCAATAGTTCAATGTGCAGTCTTGTATGGCTTAGAACCGGGACTTCAACGTCGCTTTGAGCGTCATGGAGCATTTGAGATGTTCCAGGAGTTGAAGTTTATCTTTCAGAAGAACGCCCGGATCGAGAGGTATGAGACCTCCGATAAATTCTATGCTTGCAAGATGGAGGAAAACTCGTCTGTCAGTGAACATGTGCTCAAAATGTCTGGGTACTCAAACCGTCTAGCTCAGCTGGGGATTGAACTCCCGCAAGAGGCTATCACTGACAGAATCCTTCAATCACTGCCGCCAAGCTATAAAGGCTTTGTGTTGAACTACAACATGCAAGGGATGAACAAGTCTCCCGGCGAGTTGTTTGCGATGCTGAAAGTCGCAGAGTCTGAACTCCGTAAAGAGCATAAAGTGTTGATGGTGAGCAAGACCACTAGTTTCAAGAGAAACGGCAAAGGCAAGAAGGGCAATTCGAAGAAGAGCGGCAAGCCTGTTGCCAATCCGCCGAAGAAACCCAAGGCTGGACCTAAGCCTGAAACAGAGTGCTTCTATTGCAAGGGTATGGGTCACTCGAAGCGCAATTGCCCCAAGTATCTGGCAGATAAGAAGGCGGGCAAAGAAAAATCAGGTATATTTGATATACATGTTATTGATGTGTACTTAACCGGCTCTCGTAGTAGTGCCTGGGTATTCGATACCGGTTCTGTTGCTCACATTTGCAACTCGAAACAGGAACTGCGGAATAGACGGAGGCTGGCGAAAGACGAAGTGACGATGCGCGTCGGAAATGGTTCCAAGGTTGATGCAATCGCCGTCGGCACAGTGTCACTTCAGCTACCATTGGGATTAGTGATGAACTTAAATCATTGTTATTTAGTGCCTGCGTTGAGCATGAACATTATATCTGGATCTTGTTTATTGCGAGACGGTTACTCTTTTAAGTCTGAGAATAATGGTTGTTCTATTTCTATGAGTAACATCTTTTATGGTCATGCACCGAATGTGAGAGGATTGTTCATATTGATTCTTGATAGCGATACGCATATACATAACATTGAGACCAAAAGAGTTAGAGTAAACAATGATAGCGCCATATTTTTGTGGCACTGCCGCTTGGGTCATATTGGTATAAAGCGCATGAAGAAACTCCATGCTGATGGACTTTTGGAGTCACTTGACTTTGATTCACTTGACACGTGCGAACCATGCCTCATGGGCAAGATGACTAAGACTCCGTTCTCCGGAACAATGGAGCGTGCAAGTGACTTGTTGGAAATCATACATACTGATGTGTGTGGTCCAATGAGCGTAGAGGCACGCGGCGGATATCGTTATTTTATCACCTTCACTGACGATTTAAGTAGATATGGTTATGTCTACTTGATGAAGCACAAGTCTGAAACATTTGAAAAGTTCAAGCAATTTCAGAGTGAAGTGGAAAATCATCGTAACAAGAAGATCAAGTTCCTACGGTCTGATCGTGGGGGTGAATATCTGAGTTTCGAGTTTGGTGCTCACTTAAGACAATGTGGAATTGTTTCGCAGTTAACACCGCCTGGAACACCACAGCGTAATGGTGTGTCCGAACGTCGTAATCGTACTTTGTTAGAGATGGTGCGATCTATGATGTCTCTTACTGATTTGCCGTTATCATTTTGGGGCTATGCATTGGAGACAACTGCATTCACTTTAAATAGGGCACCATCAAAATCCGTTGAGACGACACCATACGAACTGTGGTATGGCAAGAGGCCAAAGTTGTCGTTTCTTAAAGTTTGGGGATGTGATGCTTATGTCAAAAAGCTTCAGCCTGAAAAGCTGGAACCCAAAGCGGAAAAGTGTGTATTCATAGGTTACCCAAAAAAGACAGTTGGGTATACCTTCTATCTCAGATCCGAGGGCAAAGTGTTTGTCGCTAAGAACGAAGCTTTTCTTGAGAAAGAGTTTCTCTTGACATAATTGAGTCGCAGGAAGATAGAACTTGATGAGGTTGCGGAACCTCTGCTTCAACAAGATGGTGGTGCAGGGCAGAAAGAAATTTCGGTCGAGGCAACACCAGTTGAAGAGGAAGCTAATGATGATGATCATGAAATTTCATATCAAGTTACTATCGGATCTTGCAGGTCGACAAGAGCACTAACTGCTCTGGAGTGGTACGGGAATCCTTTCTTGTCAATCATCTTCTTGGACAGCAATGAGCCTGCGAATTATGGAGAAGCAATGGTGGGCCCAGATTCCAATAGATGGTTAGAAGCCATGAAATGCGAGATAGGATCTATGTATGAAAACAAAGTATGGACTTTGGGAGTATTACCTGAAGGTCGCAAGGCTATTCAGAACAAATGGATCTTTAAGAAGAAGACGGACGCGGATGGTAATGTGACCGTTTATAAAGCTCGACTTGTGGCAAATGTTTTTTCCCAAGTTCAAGGAGTTGACTACGATGAGACATTCTCACCCCGTAGCGATGCTTAAGTCCGTCCGAATCATGTTAGCAATAGCTGCATTTTTCGATTATGAAATCTTGCAGATGGATGTCAAAACGGCGTTCCTTAATGGGTTTCTTAAGGAAGAGTTGTATATGATGCAACCTGAAGGTTTTGTCGATCCAGAGAATGCTGACACAGTGTGCAAGCTCCAGCGATCCATTTATGGACTGTTGCAAGCATCTCGGAGTTGAAATCAGCGCTTTGATGAGGTGATCAATGTTGGGGAACGTAGTAAATTCAACAAAATTCCTACGCCATACAAGGATCTATCTATGGAGAAACCAGCAACAAGAGAGGTTGTAGAGCGTCTTCATACCTTTGAAGATCGCTAAGCGGAAGCATTAATATGAACGCGGTCGATGGAGTCGTACTCGCAACGATTCAGATCGTGGTCGGTTCCGATCTATGTGCCGAATCACGGCACCTCCGCGTTCAACACACGTACAGCCCGGTGATGTCTCCCACGCCTTGATCCAGCAAGGAGGAGGGAGAGGTTGAGGGAGAGCTTCGGCAACATGACGGCATGGTGGCGGTGGAGCTACGAGGTATTCCGACAGGGCTTCGCCAAGCATCGCGGAAGAGGAGGAGCAGGCCTGCGCCGAGAGAGAGATTTCTATGTTCTCAAATCAGCCAAAAAAACTCCACAATATATAGGGGAGAGGGAGGAGGTGCCCACCCTTAGGGTTCCCACCCCTAAGGGGTGCGGAAGCCCCATCTGCGCCAAGAGGTGGTGGCCAGGCCAGGGAGAGGAGGGGTGGCGCCCTCTGATGGGCCTTGGGCCCATCTGCCCTAGGGTTTGCCCCCCTTTCCTCCTATGTTGCACCTCGGGCCTAGGTGGGAGGCGCACCAGCCCACTCTGGGCTGGTTCCCTTCCACCTTTTGGCCCATGTTAGCCTTTGGGGCTGGTGGCCCCTCCCGGTGGACCCCCAGAACCCTTCCGGTGGTCCCGGTACGTTACCGGTGATGACCAAAACATTTCTGGTGTCCAAAACCTCTCATCCTTTATATCAATCTTTATCTCCAGACCATTCCAGAGCTCCTCGTGACGTCCGGGATCTAATCCGGGACTCCGAACAACCTTTGGTAACCACGTATTCTATTTCCCTATAACCCTGGCGTCATCGAACCTTAAGTGTGTATACCCTACGGGATCGGGAGATGTGCAAACATGACTGAGACATCTCTCCGGTCAATAACCAACAGCGGGTTCTGGATATCCATGTTAGTTCCCACATGTTCCACGATGATCTCACCGGATGAACCACGATGTCAAGGATTCAATCAATCCCGTATGCAATTCCCTTTGTCTATCGGTATGATACTTGTCCGAGATTCGATCGTTGGTATCCCTATACCTTGTTCAATATCGTTACCGGCAAGTCTGTTTACTCGTTCCATAACACATCATACCGTGTCTAACCCCTTAGTCACACTAAGCTCAATATGATGATGGATTACCGAGTGGGCCCAGAGATACCTCTCCGTCACACGGAGTGACCAATCCCGGTCTCGATTCGTACAACTCAACAGTCACTTTTGGAGATACCCGTAGTGCACCTTTATAATCACCCAGTTACGTTGTGACGTTTGGTACACCCAAAGCACTTCTACGGTATCCGGGAGTTGCACAATCTCACGGTCTAAGGAAATGATACTTGACATTAGAAAAGCTTTAGCAGACGAACATCACGATCTAGTGCTATGCTTAGGATTGGGTATTGTCCATCACATCATTCCCCAATGATGCGATCCCGTTATCAATGACATCCAATGTCCATGATCAAGAAACCATGATCATCTATTGATCAACGAGCTAGCCAACTAGAGGCTTACTACGGACACATTGTGATCTATACATTCACACATGTATTACGGTTTCTGGTTAATACAATTATAGCATGAATAATAGACAATTATCATGAACTAGGAAATATAATAATAACCAATTTATTATTGCCTCTAGATCATATTTCTAACAGGCTTCCACTTGCACTAGTGTTAATAATCTAGTTCACATCACTATGTGGTTGCAATGAATCCAACACCCATACAGTTCTGGGGTTGATCATGTCTTGCTTGTGAGAGAGGTTTATTAGTCAACGGGTCTGAACCTTTCAGATATGTGTGTGCTTTACAAATCTCTATGTCTTCATATGAATATTGCTACCATGCACCATTTGGAACTATTCCAAATGACTACTCCACTATACGAATCCGGTCTACTACTCATAGTCATCCGGATTAGTGACAAAGCTTGCATCGACGTAACCCCTTTACGACGAACTCTTTGATCACCTCCATAATCGAGAAAAATTCCTTAGTCCATTAGTTACTAAGGATATCTTTACCACTGTCCAGTGATCCATTCCTAGATCACTCTTGTACCCCTTGACTGACTCATGGCACGGCACACTTTAGGTCCGATACACAACATATCATACTTATAGAGCCTACGGCTGATGCATAGGGGACGGCATTCGTTCTTTCTCTTTCTTCCCCCGTGGTCGGGATTTTGAGTCTTACTCAAAAATTCACACCTTATAACACACCCAAGAATTCCTTCTGTTGCCGATCTATTTTGAACACTTTCAAAAACTTGTCAAGGCATGCATTTTGTTGAAAGTTCTATTAAGCACTTTGATCTATCTCCATGGATCTTGATGCTAAATGTTCAAGTACCTCATCCAGGTTTTCCTTTGAAAAAATCCTTTCAAACAAACCTTTATGCTTTCCAGAATTTCTACATTATTTCCGATCAACAATATGTCAACCACATATATTCATCAGAAATTCTATAGTGCTCCCACTCACTTATTTGGAAATACAAGTTTCTCATAAACTTTGTATAACACCAGAAACTTTGATCATCTCATCAAAGTATATATTCCAACTCCGAGATACTTGCTCCATTCCATAAAAGGATCGCTGGAGCTTTGCATACTTGTTAGCACCCTTTAGGATCGACAAAATCTTCTGGTTGTATCACACATAACCTTTCCTCAAGGAAACCATCAAGAAAACAATATTTTGACATCCTATCTGCAAGATTTCATAAATGATGCAGCAACTACAAACATAATTCCAACAGACTTTCAGCATCGCTACGAGTGAGAAAGTCTCATCGTAGTCAACTCTTTGAACTTTGTCGAAAACATCTTTGCGACAAGTCGAGCTTTCTTAATGGTGACTTTTCACCATCATCGTCTGTCTTCCTTTTAAAGACCCACCCATAGTTAATAGTCTTACGACCATCAAGTAGTTCTTCCAAAGTCTACACTTCGTTTTCATACATGGATCCTCCTCTTGGATTTCATGGCCTCCACCCATTTTTCGGAATGCGGGCCCACCATCGCTTCTCCATTGCTCGTAGGTTCATTGTTGTCCAACAACATGACCTCTAAGACAGGGTTGCCGTACCACTCTCTAGCAGCAGCACGTGACCTTGTCGACCTAGGAGGTTTGTAGTGACTTGATCCGAAGTTTCATGATCACTATCATTAGCTTCCACTTCAATTGGTGTAGGCTCCACAGGAACAACTTCCTACGCCGTACTACATACACTGGTTGAAGTGATGGTTCAATAACCTCATCCAGTCACCACCATACTCCCACTCAATTCTTTCGAGAAAGGACCCGTTTCTAGAAACAAACACTTTCGTTTCCGGATCTGAGATAGGAGGTATACCCAACTGTTTTGGGTGTCCTATGAAGATGCATTTATCTGCTTTGGATTCTAGTTTATCCGGCTGAAACTCTTTCACATAAGCATCGCAGCCCCAAACTCTTATGAAATGACAGCTTAGATTTCTCTAAACCATAATTCATACGGTGTCATCTCAACGGAATTACGTGGTGCCCTATTTAAAGTGAATGCGGTTGTATCTAATGCCTAACCCATAATCGACAGTGGTAATTCGATAAGAGACATCAAAGTATGCACCATATCTAATAGGGCACGACTATGACATACGGACACACCATGAGAGTATGGCGTTCCAGGTGGCATGAGTTGTGAAAAAAATTTCACATTGTCTCAAATGTTTACCAAACTCGTAACTCAGATATATATGTTTACCTCCACGATCACATCGTAGACATATTATCCTCTTGTCACGATGATCTTCAACTTCACTCTGGAATTACTTGAATCTTTTAATAATTCAGACGTGTGTTTCATCAAGTAAATACACCAGTATCTACTCAAATCATTTGTGAAGTAAGAACATGGATGAAGCAGTTCATGTCAGATCTTGAAGTAGTGCCAAGTGCACTGGACTCAATCAATCTGTTCTGTGACAACGCGGGTGCCATTGCTCTAGCCAAGGAACCAAGGTTTCGCAAGAGGACCAGACACATAAAGCGACGCTTCAATGCAATCCGCGATTACATCAAGGAAGAGGACATAAATATTTGGAAAGTGCACACGGATCTGAATGTTGCAGATCCGCTGACTAAACGTCTTCCACGAGCAAAGCATGATCAACACTAGAGTTGTATGGGTGTTAGATTCATTATATTGTAAATCACATAGAAATGTGAAGCTAGATTGTTGACTCTAGTGCAAGTGGGAGACTATTGGAAATATGCCCTAGAGGCAATCATAAAATAGTTATTATTATATTTCCTGTTTCAAGATAGTCGTTTATTATCCATGCTATAATTGTATTGAATGGAAACATAAATGCATGTGTGGATATATAGACAAAACAATGTCCCTAGTGAGCCTCTAGTTGACTGGCGTGTTGGTCAAGGATGGTTAAGGTTTCCTAGCCATAGACAAGTGTTGTCACTTGATGACGGGGTCACACCATTAGGAGAATGATGTGATGGACAAGACCCAAACTATAAACGTAGCATATGATCGTGTCATTTTGTTGCTATTGTTTTCTACATGTCAAGTATACATTCCTATGACCATGAGATCATGTAACTCATTGACACCGGAGAAATGCATTGTGTGTATCAAACGTCGCAACGTTACTGGGTGACTACAAAGGTACTCTACAGGCATCTCTGAAGGTGTCCGTTGAGTTAGCATGGATCAAGACTGGGATTTGTCACTCCGTGTGACGGAGAGGTATCTCGGGGCCCACTCGGTAATACAACATCACAAACAAGCCTTGCAAGCAATGTGACTAAAGAGTTAGCCATGGGATCATGTATTACGGAACGAGTATGGAGACTTGCCGGTAACGAGATTGAAATAAGTATGGCTATACCGGCGATCGAATCTCGAGCAAGTAACATACTGAAGGACAAAGGGAATGATATACGAGATTGTGTGAATCCTTGACAAAGAGGTTCAACCGATAAGATCTTCGTAGAATATGTAGGATCCAATATGGACGTCCAGGTCCCGCTATTGGATATTAACCGAAGAATGTCTCGGTCATGTCTACATAGTTCTTGAACCCGCAGGGTCTGCACACTTAAGGTTCGATGACATTTTCGGTATAGTTGAATTATTGATGTTGGGAAACGAATGTTGTTCGGAGTCCCGGATGAGATCCTGGACGTGACGAGTGTCTCCGGAATGGTCCATAAACGAAGATTGATATATAGGATTGTTGCATTTGGCTTCCGTTAAGATTTCGGGCATTACCTGTAAAGTGCCGGGAGTGACGAATGGGTTCCGGGGTTTTATCGGGAGGGGACACCCACCCGAGAGAGAACCAAATAGGCGCATGGGTGAAACACCAGCCCTTAGTGGTCTGGTGAGACCAGCCCAATAAGGCTATTTCGGCCAAGGCAAATATAAAGAAGGAAAAAAAGAAGGAGGTGCACAAGATAGGAAGTAGTCCTTCATCAAACCGAATTGGAGGACTCCTCCCTCCTTGCCTCGGCCGAAGGCTCCTCCTTGGAGTTGGAGGCAATCTAGCCACCCCTTGGTTCCTCCTATATATAGTGGAGGGTTTTATGGTTTTTGTACCTCAAGACTTTGTGCAGCCCTCTCTCCCTCCACTACTTCGTGACACCTCATAGCTAGATCGGTATGGCACGGTGAAGCCCTGCCGGAGTAGCTCCACCATCATCACCGCCACGTCGTCGTGCTGCCGGAGAATTCAGCTACCTCTTCGTCTCTCTTGTTGGATCAAGAAGGCGGAGATCGTCATCGAACTGTACGTGTGCTGAACTCGGAGGTGCCGTCCGTTCGGCGCTAGATGGGGACGGATCATGGTACGACGGTGCTTTGGATCGCGAAGACGTTCGAGTACATCAACCACATTTCTTAACGCTTCCCGCTTAGCGATCTACAAGGGTATGTGGATCCGATCTCCCTCTCGTAGATGATCATCACCATGATAGGTCTTCATGTGCGTAGGATTTTTTTTGTTTCCCATGCAACATTCCCCAACAAATACTCCTCTGATTATGAACATGAATATGCTTTGTGAGTAGTTACGTTCGATCTTGAGGACATGAGATAAGTCTTCTTATAAGTAATCATGTGAATTTGGTATTCGTTCAATATTTTGATAAGATGTATGTTGTATCTCCTCTAGTGGTGTCATGTGAACGTCGTCTACATGACACTTCACCATTATTTGGGCCTGGAGGAAGGCATTGGGAAGTAATAAGTAGATGATGGGTTGCTAGAGTGACAAAAGCTTAAACCCTACTTTAGGTGTTGCTTCATAAGGGGCTGATTTGGATCCATATGTTTTATGCTATGGTTAGATTTATCTTAATTCTACTTTCGTAGTTGTGGATGCTTGCGAGAGAGGTTAATCATAAGTGGGAGGTTTGTCCAAGTAAGGGCAGCACCCAAGCACCGGTCCACCCACATATCAAATTATCAAAGTAACGAACACGAA
Organism: Hordeum vulgare subsp. vulgare; assembly: GCF_904849725.1. Classification (NCBI taxonomy): domain Eukaryota; kingdom Viridiplantae; phylum Streptophyta; class Magnoliopsida; order Poales; family Poaceae; genus Hordeum; species Hordeum vulgare. The sequence continues at coordinate 562,312,490 of NC_058519.1, forward strand.
TCATATAAGCATGATGAAAACTAGTTTGATATAAATTCCCATGTGTCCTCGGAAGCGCTTTCCTTATATAAGAGTTTGTCCAGGCTTTTCCTTTGCTACAAAAAGGAGTGGGCCATCTTGCTGCACCATTGTTACATTTGTTACTTGCTACCCGTTACGAATTACCGTATCACAAAACTATCTGTCGCCGATAATTTCAGTGCTTGCAGAGAATACCTTACTGAAAACTGCTTGTCATTTCCTTCTGCTCCTCATTGGGTTCGACACTCTTACTTATCAAACGGACTACGATAGATCCCCTATACTTGTGGGTCATCAGGGCTGTTTGGTTCTTTTTATGGACCGGACTCCTGGGTCGTTTTATTGTCATTATTGGACTTAGGATAAGTAAAGTGATGTTGTAATCAACACGAACTATTTAGAAAACTTGGCACGTACTCCATGTCCTTGTGATAGTCCGCCTGTTTGCTTCCTGATTGTAACCGAAGTTGTGTAACCCTAGCACCCCAGGTACCTATATAAATCGGGGGGGGGGGGGGGGTAGGCCATAGGACATGTTAAGTTCATTACTCCTAGGGTTTTATACCACAACATTCGATCTCGAGATAGATCAACTCTGCACTTGATACTCCACAATTAGTATAAACAAGAGTATGACATAGGGTTTTACCTACATCAAGAGGGCCCAAACCTGGTTAAACATTGTCTCCTTTGTTTCTTGTTACCAATCGATCCAAGATCCACAGTTCGGACCCCGTACTCGAAATCTGTCGGTTTTGACACCGACACCTATCTCTATAAGACCCGTCGGTTGACCTGGGAGATGTCAGTGTGGAAATTTTTGCTTTCACAGCAGTTTGACCGGCTCTGTGGGACCCGTCAGTCGACCTATGAGATGCCGGCGTGGAATTCTTTGATTTCAAATCTCCTCTCCTCCTCTGCGAGACACGTCCGTCGACCTACGAGATCTCGGCATGGAAATTTTTGCTTTCACAACTCCTCTGCCGACTCTACGGGCCCGTCGGTCGACCTGTGAGATGTGGGTATAGGGATTGGGTAAATATATCGTGTTGGCGACAAGGTCGGTCTTGGGGCATTGTTGACTAGGAAACTAGGTATGTTAACCTGTCTTCGAGGTCAGCCTCCGTACAGGGTTTTTCTGGTCCTCATACCTTCCTTCAAATATGTTTTGACTCGATCACGACATTATCGGTCGCATGTGGGTGTGTGTGTGTGGGTGTGCGTCTGAGAGAGAGGGACAGAGGGCAGAGAGAGAAGGTAGCGATGCACGCCATTGATCGAACATAAAATCCAACGTCTCACAATGTTGAATACTGATTTGGCCCAATAAAAGGCTTGTGGGCTAAAAGTTTAAGTGGGCCACACAATTAGCTGCTGGTGTGTTCTAGCTATTGTAGCGGCCTAGTTAGGTCGTAAAATAAGTTTTCCTTATTATATTCTATGGAAAATTAATTTTAGCTCCAAAATTAATCTAGAACATTTTTCTAAAAATACTAAAGGAATCACAAAAAATAAAATTACCCAGATAGAGCCTAGGAAATTATTTCCAACCCCAATGCATTTATTTATTTATTTTTATTTCATAAAGCCATTTGGGAACACTAATAATTCCCTAAATTTATATTTAGGTTTTATTAAATTTCTACAATAATTTTATCAACTGCAAAGAAATATTGAAATCATTTCCCAATCATTTCAAATTAAAGAATTCATATTATCTTCTCTTATTTGTATTATTTTAAATTGTAATTTTTTGAATATTTTAAAATGAAACTAAACTTTCAAATGCAACAAAAATCCTAATGTGGAACTTTGGGAAGTCATTTTGTTCCCTCCGTATTAAACATTCAAATAAACTCTAAAACCTTCGAGATCCTACTCAAATTCAACATAAAACAATTTACTATTTAATTAATTAGCATTCCTAAATTTAGAATTTTGGATGTTACATGCATAAAGTCATATCATTATCTATGAGAAAATTATCAGCATAAATACATGGATTGAGTCCAAAAAAATCTAAGAATCCACAAAAAAGAAAATCTAAGGACATAAAAATTCTCCAAAGATAAGAATTAGAACCTAACATGATATGTTTTTGATAAAATTAAACTAGTGAATCTGCTCTCGAGGTGGAGGTCTCATACCACGTTGTCCACAATGTTAGGGGAGCCCCCTTTTAACCCGAGTCTAATATATTCACATACAACTCTTCTCCATGTTTTGATAAAAAAATGTTTGTGGATCCTGTTTTTACATCCTTCTAACATATTCGCATGCAGCTCTCCTGCGTATTTCAAAGAAAATTTTAAGGGATCCTTGAAGGACAATGTTTGAATATCCAATATCAAATCATTTATCCAATTATCAATGGCCTACATTTATGAGTTTGTCTCCTTTGACAAGCATGTGCGATATTTATCTTGACGATGACACGGAGGATGACATTATTTGAAAACACACGACTAGCGGCCAACACTTGGCGGACTCCCATTACAAGGCGGCATTCTTGAAAGGTATGCACACCACTGTGAAAATAATGGTTTGGAAGACATGTGCACCATGAAAGGTGATCTTTTTCATGGTTGGGTATTCAAGATAAGATTTGGATCACACATAGTTTGAATAAATTGTGTCTTATGTTTTTTTTTACAAAAGGAGAGCAAGAATCGCGGTTTGCCTCTTGTACAAATGCCTTATCACTTTTGAGTCTATGGGGATGGTCAAGGAGCGGCTCAGCCTCACGAGCTTGGACACTTCTTATTAGAATGCGGAACATTCCATCGAAGAGTGGTGGATCAACATGTCTGATTATTTCTAATAGAGGGGCCATCACCCCCCCCCCCCCCCCCCTCCCCAAAAAAAAGTTGGACAATTTATACTGGAAGAGGTGCAAGAGTTTTTCGTCATATTTTGCGTTCAAGGTCATTCTCCTTTACGCCATCAAGATAGAGGCAACCCTTTGAACTACCGTGGGTGCAAAACATTTTACACAAATCATGCGCGGAGGGCAATTGCCCTAATATAATAATTTACTCTATGTAGAACCCTCTCTAACTTCGTGTTAATGAATGGATCAAACAAATCTTATGCATCCGTTCCGTAGGAACTCTTTCGTTGCCCATGAATATGCACCAAGCTCCAGTTCAAACAAATGATAATACGACGTTTTAAGTGGGACTGTTTTTCTTACAACACTCATATGTTATGTTGATATAAAAATATGCTTGTTTAGTGAAAACATCTCATTTCGAACAACGTTAAAGCAGGCTTAGGTCCTCGTCCGTCCACGTTTGTTCGTCCTAGTACGCACGACAAGACGAAAGGAATACTTGCAACAACAACAAAAAAAGGACCAGACGAAAAGAAGTAACGAGGAACAAAGCAAACGAGAGCAGATGGGCAGGCGTATCACCATAGCATCATGTTATATTCGATTGATTCCTCCATCATTATCTCGTGCTATAGCACCTATCACCTAGTAGGCCCAAAAGGGGCGAACCAAAACTAGAATAGAAATAGAAATAGAAAGAATAAAGAAAAGGAGGAAAACTTGTCCGGTGACGCACGACGCTCCTACGGTGAGATTTGGGTTCACAGGGGTTAATTAAGATTAAGAAGAGAGGCCGTGAACGGGAGAGTGTTTGAGAAAGTTGGGGAGGCCAATCTTTTTGCCGGTTCTCTTGACGTCGTCCTGCACTTTCCTACGGTACTCCCCGAAGGTAAACGGCCTGTACGGCGACGGCTCGCTGCATGTTCCGACGGGCGAGTCGTAGGACGGGCACAGGAAGTAGGCGACGGAGAAGCGCTCCGCCTTGTAGTTGGCCACCACTTTGTGCTCCACGCTCTTGTACCTGTTGTTGCTCCACGCCTGAAACACCACCCAAATGCAGAGCGCCAAAATATGTAAGACGGCGAAAAATGCGTCCACACACAAACACAAAATGAATACCATCTGATGCGACGGTCGGGTACACCTCTCTGCTTGGTCAGAACTCCCGCACGTAGCATGCGTCTGTGTTACGTACTGTACGGGGTAAGACGCCGGCCGGGGAGGGGACTGTTACCTGAAACAGATCGCCGACGTTGACGATGAGCGCGTCGGGGTGTGGTTTCACGGCGACCCAGCGCGCGTCCTTCATCAGCTGTAGGCCCCCGACCTGATCCTGGCAGAGGATGGTGAGGAAGTCGCTGTCCGTGTGCGGCACCAGGCCGAACGTGTCCGGCGCGAACGGGCACGCCGGGTACCTGTTGAGCCGCAGGAAGCACGTCGTCCCGTCGCACCCCGCCGGGAACGTCGACTCGCCGCCCCCCGCCGCGTGCCCGAGCTCCTCCGCCAGCGCCCCGGCCACCGTGTCCGCCACACACGACATAGCGTCCGCCACCTCCTGCATCACCTCCCTGCTCGCGTGATATATACAACGTGTACCCATCAGCCATCAGTAGTAATACCACTGCTCCGTTAGGACCAAAAAAGTCTATAAAACTAGCGCTACTTGGTAAAATTCTCGCCAAGTGCGACTGGTGACCGACGTAAACACACGTATGTGAAGGCCATGTAGTACTAAAACTAGTGCTCATGCATGTACCGATTCGATCCATGGTCGTGTGTATGGCTGGATCATACACGTACACTCCTAGGCTTGGGATATTTCTCTATCCGGGCACTGTACACGGAAGGGTACCTCGCAGCACACGAATTAATATTCGGCGTATCATGGTCCTGCGGATGGGGGGTTGGTAGGCTGGTTCGATGGACACCAAGGCGTGAAATTCGGTTAGTGTACTCAAAGCCCACATGTTTCGTGGGCACATATGCAGCCGCACACATGATATCGTCACTCATCGACCCAAACAAAGCGGAATTAATGTACTTGACAGGAAAGTTTGCCGCGCGCCTCCACCTTGTTCCCTCCTTCTTCTTCTTCTTCTTCTTCTTCTTCTTCTTCTGCTATTACTACACATCTACTCCCTTCATTCCTAAATATATGTTTTTCTAAAATTTTACTAACGAACTACATACAAATCAAAATGAATGAATATATAATCTAAAATATGTCTATATACATCCGTACATAGTCTTTTAATAAAACATCTAAAAAGACTTATACAATATTTCCTCCATCCGGAATTACTTGTCGTACAAATGTATAAAAATGAATGCATCTAAAACTAAAATACATCCATATACATTTATTTTTATGATAAATATTTCCAGAAGGATGGAGTATTTAGGAAGGGAAGGAGTACTATATATGCCGACAGCAAACGAATATAACCATCGCTCGCGTAATGAATAACTATCAAAAGCGTGCTTTCGTCTTGGGGCTTTTAGTACCATTTTTTTTTATCTCTGTCAACGGGACTGATTAATGCGAGTAATTGCAATTAAGCTGGCGGCGGGGCACGTTGGCTAAACGTGTGGCAAAGTAAGTAACACGAAGGAGCATGCATATGCATATGGGGTGGGCGTACGACGTAAGCACGTACCTCAAGGAGCTGAGCTTTCCATAGTCGCAGTCCTCCCGGGAGATGGTGGCGAGCGGAACGTGGAAGGCCTCCGACCACGAGAGGTGCCGGAGCGACGTTGCCGTCGGGTTGCCCCACCGGTACGAGCCGTTGAGGAGCCCGGCCTTCTCCTTGGTGTCGAACGGCAGGCGGAACAGCCGCGCCTGCTCCCGCCTCATCTCCTCCAGCAGCTGCCGCCCCACGCCGTGGTTGATCACCTGGAAGAAGCCCCACTCCGACGCCGCGGCCGCCATGGCGTCCGCGCACGCCTTCCTCTCCCTCGCGTCGCCGCTCCTCAGGCGCTCCAGGTCGATCATCGGCAGGTCGCGCTCCAGCACGGCCACGCTGCCCGTCGCCGGCGCCGCCGCAATGCCGGCGCGCTCGTCGCTGCGCAGGAGCGCGCGGTAGCTGTCCGCCAGAGGCGGATCAATGGCAGGCTCGGCGAAGGCCGGCATGGTCGATCGGTGGACGGAGGTGAAAGATAGAGCTAGCTTAGACACGTGCGTGCGGTGCGTACGTCTAGGCCTAGCTAGCTAGCGGCCGCGCTTGGGATGGACCAACCAGTCCTCGTGTCACACGCAGTGCACACTCACTTGCTTAGCTTGGCTACAAACTGGGCAGTGGCTATGGCGAACCGCGGTGCTACGAAAGATCTGGGAAGCGAGAGGTGTATATATAGGAAGGAGGGCAGGGGAGGGCCGGGCGCGCGGCGGTAGCTATAGCCAGTGGTTGCCCGGTGGGCGAAGAGCTGGACATGTGCTCGATCGCACGTTCTTTCTTGCATTTGCATGGGGCGCTCGATCGCCCGGCTCGCGGCCGCCTTTACTTACGGACGGTGTATCGATCGATCGGGGAATAGCCTAGCCGTTTCGAGGGACTGGTGATCTTTTGCGACTAGGACCGAGCGACACTTGGGGCGGCGTCGTGTGGGGGCGCAACACGATATGGGGGCCTTGTCTTTGACCGCGCGACTTGGGGCTCCATTCAATGCCAAAAGTGCAAGAGGGGTGAAAGCTCCGGCTATGCTCGGTGCATTGCATGAGTGACCACGATGCGAAGGACCAAATTAATCTTGTTGTTTTTTCCTCAGATGCACGTCGCACAATATCGGCCCTCTTAGCCTTCTCCATGGCACTTACTGTTGATGTACTACTGTGTGTATCGTGTGGGTGCATGTATGACTAGATCACGCGCGCGTGATGGTTGGAGCGCAATATCTAGAGTTGATCAGCGTCTCACAGACTCGCAGCAGTAGTAATTACTTGAAGCTTAGAGCATCTCTAACAGCTGCCCTATTCCTTTTAATTATAGGACAGGCAAAATTAAAATTTGAGACAGTAAAACAGCATCCACTTTACCAGCAGCCCAACATAGGACACCACTTTCCCAGCAGCTGCCCTATATGGGACACGGCTGCACAAAACTTTTTCTCTATTTTCTACATCTTTGCACATATATCACATATTTTTTTTTGATAAATAAGGTAAAATAAAATTCAAGCAAATAATAATTCAATATTACTAATTATTACAACAATAGTTCATCAATAGTTCTTCCATCTCCGGTGCATGCAATCTATGGACCCGAGCATTCCTGAAAAACCCCGAGCCTTATTAATCTCAAAGATCCTGCAGTGTCATGAGCATTGGGAGCTCTCAAAAACTCAAGGCCAAAAGCTTCAACCATTGCATCCGGAGGCATTCCTCTTTTGCACGAAGAACCTGTCATGAAACGCTCGGCAATTTAGTTGAGCAGTCTGAGAGACATCCGAAACCGGCGCCGGAAGAAACGCTCGGGGTAAATCGGATTGGGATTGAAATAGTTGCGCATGAGATTGTTGTCGGCATCAATGCGTTCCCTCCGAATCACCTCACAGCCATAGACCAAATTTCCATGCTTGGGCTTCTTCCTCTTGTGCAATAGCAAAATCAAAGCAATGTCTTCTTCATCCTCCAAATCGTACTCCTCATCGGATGAATCCTCAATCAAAACCATCTACAAACAAACTACTCCTTATTAAAAGTGTAATCCTAAAACTTCAACCAAAAACATGAAATTTTTTTGACAACACACTACCTCGAACACCTTGCGGGCGGCCGGATCGGTGGGTGGCAGTTGCGTCGTCGGAGCAAGTCACTCCTAGGTGCTGCTGCCGTCGCGTGGTGTTGTAGGCGGCCTAGTGGATGCGTAGGAGTGGCGGCGGCAGGATCGGTGTCGGTGTCCTGGAGTACAACAGCGGTTGCGGCGGCGGCAGATCGGCAATTTCGGCGACGGGCAGCGATATTCTGGCGGCAGCGAGGTGTGGGAGGGTCCGGCGGTGGACGGACAGTGTTTTTTGGGCGGGGCGCGGCCTACGGGTGGCGGATTCGCGCCGGTGGCGGTGCGGTAGTTTGGCGGTGTCGGGGGCGGGAGCGGGGATGAAGCTTCCGGATGGCAGTCGGGTTGCGTGCGCGCGTGGTTTCAGATTTGTGGCAGGCACGCAAGTGTTGTAAATATGCCACAGTTGACCCAAATTTGAGGCAGAGTTGTAAAATATTTGGGGCAGTTGATGATGATGGGGCTGCGTTGGAGCTTGTTTTTGGGTCAATGTTGTTCTATTTGACAGTTTTTAATGAAGCATTGTCCTATATAAGACAACTGTTAGGCTGGTCGTAATGGTAGTATCATAGGTAGTATCATGCATGCCAACTAGACAATTTTGATGAGGTGGCTTAGAATTAAATGAAGAAAGAGAGGATTGAGTATCATATCATGGTACCGTATCATATTAAATGTTGTGTTACTACTCCCTCCGTTCCTAAATATAAGTCTTTTTAGACATTTCAATAGTAACTACATACGGATGTATATAGACATATTTTAGTGTGTAGGTTCACTCATTTTGCTCCGTATGTAGTTCCCTGTTGAAATGTCTAAAAAGACTTATATTTAGGAACGGAGGGAGTATGTGTCATGCATGACAATAAATAACCTAGCCTATGATACTAACATATGATACTATGCATTACGGGTGTAGTATCATACACTAGTATCATATGGGTGATACTAGTATATGATACTCCCCACTACAACCAGTCTTAGAGATGCTTTTAAGTGACCTCTTTCCGATCTCCTTTCACCTCACTCAGAAAGTGAGAGAGGAGAGAAAGCAGCAGGGACAAGGTAGTACGCCGTGGCCCGTTTGCATCCTGCTGTTCAATTTCGAGCAGTGTTGCATGCAACATGCTGGGTCCTCGTGGGCAGGCTGACACCCCGACAGAGGTTGCCCTTTAGACTTACGATTTGGCATCCCTGTCCAGCCTCACAGAGGAGGGCACAGGTACAAACAAGCCGGGCAAGTGCACATGAGGAGAAACAGGATCGCGGACCAGCCCAAAAGTAACCAACTCGCAGATTTGCTTCTCCAATCGAATTTTAATATCCAAAGCACTACTATTACTAGTACCATATACTTTCTCCATCTGAAAATAACTATCTTAATTTTGTACTAAAGTAAAGTTATACCTAAACTTAAAACAATTATTTTGAAACTCGGAGGAATAGTTATTAGTGGCCCCGGTACAACTCCAGCATGCTCGAATCCAATCCAGTACTAGCTAGAGTAGACATGGTCTCTACTGCTCTCTTGTGCCAAACAACTGTACATAGTAGTATTAAATACTGAAATAATGTGACACAACATTGATGCTAGTTGTATAGTGGTGGAGTACATATACTACCTTCCGTATTATATTTATATAATGCAGACTACAGGAATTCAACGGCCTCACAGGCTGACACGCACAGTGAGGATCACGCGTAGGCTTCGTCGTTATATTTTAGGGGCCAACTGCTTTACCAAGGCAGAAGGAGCTGGAAGCCTGACATGGCGCGAACACGCCATGTTCCACCGCTCGAAAGCAACATGTACGTACGCGCGCCGCCATACCCTGTGCTTGATGTGCTCTAGCTAGCCTGCAGTATAGCAACAACTGGCGCCTCATCCTTTGTGAGATTCTGTACAGCGATGTGAGAAAAATCTCTAGGGAATACTGTACGTAGTAGCTAGATACTTCTAGACCCAGAGAGCAAATCTGCCTCGCAGTCGCAGGTCATGGGCAGGCTGAGTGGTGCTCTCCAGGGCAGAAACAAAAATCTGAAATGTTATCCTCGAGCCTCCGGTTGTTCTTCGGTGAAATGGGAGAGCAAAAGATCACGAGTGTGACTAGACCGATAAACTGGCAGCCGGGGATTGATGTGCTATACCGTGCTATGGAGACACGTCATCACTAGATATGTTGTCTATCGGCTTATAGTCAGACTTGGTTTCTTCTTCACTTACTACTAAACATTAGTACAAGGCTGATGGATTCGGTCCAACTTGATGTATTTCTTGTCACGATACATGAGACCGACACTCTGAGGAAAATCCACATCATACACAAATGATTATGTTGCGATATTGGATTTTCGTTGATGTACTTTATATTGTTGATCTACTTTATGTTTGTAGGTCTAGGAGTACTTTAGGCCAATTCCAATCTCTCTCTTCTTTAATTATCTACCACATCAGCATGTTTGCTAGTCTCAAGTACTATGATACCGTCTAAGTTAATTTCACTATGACCAGCCTAAGATGAGGTGTTAAGCACATTAAATAGTTTAACAACTAAAGTCTTCAATGCATAGTTGCTTAACTTATTGTAGCTAAGCCTTTATATTTAATGCTTTTGCAATTAAAATTGTGCATGTGCATTTCTTTTATTTAATTATTTTATCTAGGTTCACGTGTTTAGCATCGTTTTTTCCTCGGGTCACCACACTCATCTCTCTCCTATAATTAACTTGCCACATCGGATTTTTTATCTATGTGACAGCCTTAGCACCTGTATAAGGTGGAGCATTGAGAGTAACCTTATATTTCATTGCGATTTTGTTGACTCCCGGACTCTGAAGTTGGTGAGCGTTAATCAAAGTGTCTTTATTGGTTGTTGGGCTTATTGTACACAAAAAAATAATGATGCAGGAATGCATCCATAGGCGGCAAAATTCTACGTTTTGACCCCTTTTGAAAAGATTACCAGGAGCTGACACTGCTTAAAAAACGGAATTTGACCTTTTTCTGCCACGTAGGTTGCCGTTAGGGTTATATAGGCTACCGTCAAGGCCTCCAACAGTATAGTAACGACAAGATCCTCAAGTGATAGCCCAATGGGTTGACGTGGCGTAACGATCGTACCGTCGAGGCATGTGGCGGTAGGATGTAAGACCCTACCACGGAGACCCAAAGGGTTGAATCTTGCCATATGCAAACGTTCTGTAACCGGGATTTGCTCCAAAAAAAGTAGGGTTTCACACCCACCGCGAGGGTGTACGGCGGTAGGATCTGAACCTAGTTTAAATTTTTTTCAAAAACTTGATAGTTTCAATTCAAAAAAATTGGCACAACAATACTATAGTTTGCAAATAACAAAAAAATACAGATCACACATACTATAACGTACATCGATCCTCGATATGAATGATAGTTCAACACACTAAACATGTCAAACCGGTTTACATTGTCACATATAACAAATAGGTAGCAAATAGTTCGACATAGCAAAGGGCAAATAGTTCGACATCATAGCCAACAAGTATAGCAAATAGTTTAATGAAAGCCATTTCACTTCCTGTTCCTTAACATCTTCGAGGTACGTTCCTCATTATTGTTTGAGTGGGTCTGATCCGCATTCTTCTTGTGGAGACGAGCACGTGGTTTCTGAAATGGGGATGGACTCTGCCACTCCTTCTTCGGTTGTTTCCCCCCTCTTGTCCTGGGTTGATTGAGTTTGTGGATGTCCATGATCATCATCCTACTCCTCCACATCATCTCATTCCTCTTATTCCTCTGCTTGATCCTAATCAACACTTCTAGCCCTTCACAAGCAACAGTCCAATGTTTCGGTGCAAAGATTGAACACAAGAGATGAACTAGGGTTTGAGAGGAGATGGTGTTGTTGAATATGTTGATGAAGACTGGCCTCCTCAAGATGTGAGGGTTGTTGGTGATGATGATGACGATGATTTTCCCCTCCGGGAGGGAAATTCCCCCGGCGGAATCGCTCCGCCGGAGGGCAAAAGTGCTCCTGCCCAAGTTCCGCCTCGAGACGGCGGCGCTTCATCCCAAATGTCCTCCTCTATATTTTTTAGGTCAAAACCAAATATATACCATATGGGGGGCATCGGAGGTGGGCCGGGCTGAGCACCACCCACCATGGCGCACGTGGGGGGCGTGGCACACCCTGGTGTCTAGTGCTCACTAGGTGGGGCCCCTCCGGTAGCTCTTTGCTCCAGTATTTTTTATATATTCCAAAACAAATCTTCATGAATTTTCAGCTCATTTGGAGTTGTGAAGAATAGGTAACTTGACGTAGCTTTTTCACGTCCAGATTTCCACCTGTCGGTATTCCCCCTCTTTGTGCAAACCTTGCATATTATGAGATAAAATGCATTATAAATACTCCCGACAACATTATTACGCATAAAAACATTATAAATAACAGTAGGAAAATAAGATGCAAAATAGACGTATCAGTGGATCAATTATTTGTGCACTATATGCCTACCTTAATGGCTTTAAAGAAAGCACTGTGAGGGAGACAACCCAAAAGATTTAGAGAATTGTTTTATTATGTTGTGTGCTTTTAAAGTAATTAAAAAAATTAAAGTGGGGACGATAATATTTTCAAAAATAAAAGTTCAACTGAGAAAGAGAAGCACCATTCAAGTGAGGGACGTCCTTGAACTTTTTTTCTTGCCCATGGAAACTTTGTGGATCTTGCTTACAACAATTTTTCAACAAAAATAATTATCCCCTTGTACAAAAACATTATGTTATAAAAATAATGTGCCAAGATTTATGTTTAGGATGTTTAAATTGTTTGTTTGATAAAAAATCTAATTTTTTTACAAAGTATTGTTATGATATTTTTATTACCTCCTAATTTTTGAGAATGTTGAGTGACATAATTATATTTTTCATCTTCATCTTTACAAATTGTCCTCTTTTTCACAAATAGCTATTATAGTTTCTTTGTCTGCTTTTGTTTGAGTCTTTGTTAAGCCCCCATTGACTTGGGAGCCATATTTTCATAGCGTACAATAGGTAATGTTAGATTCTAATTATACAATAATGTTATGGCAGGACATGATGGGATTTAATGTTATATGTACTAACCTTTCTATCGAACGTTCTGTTAAGATTTATGTGGATTAAGTGCTCGAAGATCAAGGAGGTATCGATATGAGAAGAATAAGGAGAGGCACAATCTTGCAATGCCCAAGTCACCCCAAGTAAATATTCAAGGATACTCAAGCGTCTAAGTTTGGGGATGCCCCGAAAGTAATCGGCATGTCTCGGTTTTTATTTTATTCACATGATGTGCGTAAATTCTAGGAGTGTCTTGTGAATTTTATTTTTCTTTTAATAATGCACCATGCTCGTATGGGATAGTCCTTGGTTGATTTATAGAATGCTTCATGCACGCCACTTATATCTTTTGTGTATGGCTTTATAGAATGCTTCGTGTGCTTCACTTATATATTTTGAAGTTTGGATGCCTATTTGTCTACATATAAAAAACCATTATTTGTAGAATGATCTTTTTTAACTTATATTTATTAGAGTGTGGTCCTCTGTAGAAAGAAATTAAACTCTCATGCTTCACTTATAACTATTTAGAGAGTTAAGATGAATTTTTCATTACATGGTTAGTTATAAAATCCTACATAAAACTTGTAGATCACTGAATATGATATGTTTGATTTCTTGCAATAGTTCTGTGATATTAAGACGGTAATATGTGTGCGTACTAGTGAATGATTGTGGTTTGTAATAATATTGGTGTTAACATTTTTGATTCCCGAAGCATGCACGTATAATCTCTAGTTATGCGATGAAGTTGGAAGATAATTTATCCTTGATTGAAATCCTTTCTATTATTATAATCAGGGGCGCACGATGGTTAACTCGTACCAACCTCCTCCTTAGTGGCATGCAAGTAGTACGTTGCTCCGAGAGAGCTAATAGGCATTATAATAAGTGTATGAGTTCTTTATGGCTAATGTGAATCCATGGATATACGTGCTCTCACCTTTCCATAATTGCTAGCCTCTTCGGTACTATGCATTGCCCATTCTCACCTCGACGATCGGTGCAGCCTTTGCATGTGCATGCAAACCTCTGTTGGGGAACGTTGCATGGGAAACAAAAAAATTCCTACGCACACGAAGACCTATCATGGTGATGTCCATCTATGAGAGGAGATTTGGATCTACGTACCCTTGTAGATCGCACAGCAGGAAGCGTTAAGAAATGCGGTTGATGTAGTGGAACGTCTTCACGTCCCTCGATCAGCCCCACGAACCGTCCCGCGATCCGTCCCACGATCCATTCCGATCTAGTGCTGAACGGATGGCACCTCCGCCTTCAGCACACGTACAACTCGACGATGATCTCGGCCTTCTTGATCCAGCAAGCAAGACGGAGAAGTAGATGAGTTCTCCGGCAGCGTGACGATGCTCCAGTGATGGTGAGGATCTACTCCTGCAGTGCTCCGCCCAAGCTCCGCAGAAATACTATCTAGAGGTAAAACTATGGTGTATAGATCTAAGTTGCACGTGGCAAAAGTTGTCTCAAATCAGCCCTAAATCACCACTATATATAGGAGGGAGGGGGAGGAGGCTTGCCTTGAGGGACAAGCCCTCAAGGGTGCGCCGACCAAGGGAGAGGAGGAGTCCTACTCCAATTAGGATTGGAAAGTGGAGTCCTTCTCTTCCTTCCCACCTCTCTTTTTTTTCTTTTTCTTTGGTTTTCTTTCCTTGGCGCATAGTGTTGGAAATATGCCCTAGAGGCAATAACAAATTAGTTATTATTATATTTCTTAGTTCATGATAATCGTTTATTATCCATGCTATAATTGTATTAATTGGAAACACAATACTTGTGTGGATACATAGACAAAACACTATCCCTAGTAAGCCTCTAGTTGACTAGCTCGTTGATCAAAGATGGTCAAGGTTTCCTGGCCATAGGCAAGTGTTGTCACTTGATAACGGGATCACATCATTAGGAGAATCATGTGATGGACTAGACCCAAACTGATAGACATAGCATGTTGATCGTGTCATTTTGTTGCTACTGTTTTCTGCGTGTCAAGTATTTATTCCTATGACCATGAGATCATATAACTCACTGACACCGGAGGAATGCTTTGTGTGTATCAAACGTCGCAACGTAACTGGGTGACTATAAAGATGCTCTACAGGTATCTCCGAAGGTGTTAGTTGAGTTAGTATGGATCAAGACTGGGATTTGTCACTCCGTGTGACGGAGAGGTATCTCGGGGCCCACTCGGTAATACAACATCACACACAAGCCTTGCAAGCAATGTGACTTAGTGCAAGTTACGGGATCTTGTATTACGGAACATGTAAAGAGACTTGCCGGTAAACGAGATTGAAATAGGTATACGGATACTGACGATCGAATCTCGGGCAAGTAACATACCGAAGGACAAAGGGAATGACATACGGGATTATACGAATCCTTGGCACTGAGGTTCAAACGATAAGATCTTCGTAGAATATGTAGGATCCAATATGGGCATCCAGGTCCCGCTATTGGATATTGACCGAGGAGTCTCTCGGGTCATGTCTACATAGTTCTCGAACCCGCAGGGTCTGCACACTTAAGGTTCGACGTTGTTTTATGCGTATTTGAGTTATATGGTTGGTTACCGAATGTTGTTCGGAGTCCCGGATGAGATCACGGACGTCACGAGGGTTTCCGGAATAGTCCGGAAACGAAGATTGATATATAGGATGACCTCATTTGATTACCGGAAGGTTTTCGGAGTTACCGGGAATGTACCGGGAATGACGAATGGGTTCCGGGAGTTCACCGGAGGGGGGCAACCCACTCCGGGGAAGCCCATAGGCATTTGGGGGGGTCACACCAGCCCTTAGTGGGCTGGTGGGACAGCCCACCAATCCCCTATGCGCCAAGAGAGAAAAAAATCAAAGGAAAGGAAAAAAAGGGAAGAAGTGGGAAGGGGGAAGGACTCCCTCCCACCAAACCAAGTAGGACTCGGTTTGGGGGGGGGGAGAGTCCTCCCCCCTGGCTCGGCCGACCCCTTGGGGATCCCTTGGACCCCAAGGCAAGGTCCCCCTCCCTCCTCCTATATATATGGGGCTTTTAGGGCAGATTTGAGACGACTTTCTCACGGCTGCCCGACCACATACCTCCATAGTTTTTCCTCTAGATCGTGTTTCTGCGGAGCTCGGGCGGAGCCCTGCTGAGACAAGATCATCACCAACCTCCGGAGCGCCGTCACGCTGCCGGAGAACTCTTCTACCTCTCCGTCTCTCTAGCTGGATCAAGAAGGCCGAGATCATCGTCGAGCTGTACGTGTGCTGAACGCGGAGGTGCCGTCCGTTCGGTACTAGATCGTGGGACTGATCGCGGGATTGTTCGCGGGGCGGATCGAGGGACGTGAGGACGTTCCACTACATCAACCGCGTTCTCTTACGCTTCTGCTGTACGATCTACAAGGGTACGTAGATCACTAATCCCCTCTCGTAGATGGACATCACCATGATAGGTCTTCGTGCGCGTAGGGAATTTTTTGTTTCCCATGCGACGTTCTCCAACAGTGGCATCATGAGCTAGGTTCATGTGTAGATGTCTTCTCGAGTAGAACACAAAAGTTTTTGTGGGCGGTGATGTGCGTTTTGCTGCCCTCCTTAGTCTTTTCTTGATTCCGCGGTATTGTTGGATTGAAGCGGCTTGGACCGACATTACTCGTACACTTACGAGAGACTGGTTTCATCGTTACGAGTAACCCCCTTTGATCAAAGATGACTGGCAAGTGACGGTTTCTCCAACTTTAGTTGAATCGGATTTGACCGAGGAGGTCCTTGGATGAGGTTAAATAGCAACTCATATATCTCCATTGTGGTGTTTGCGTAAGTAAGATGCGATCCTACTAGATACCCTTGCTCACCACGTAAAACATGCAACAACAAAATTAGAGGACGTCTAACTTGTTTTTGCAGGGTATGATTGTGATGTGATATGGCCAATGATGTGATGTGATATATTGGATGTATGAGATGATCATGTTGTAATAGAAATATCGACTTGCACGTCGATGGTACGGCAACCGGCAGGAGCCATAGGGTTGTCTTTATACTAACGTTTGTGCTTGCAGATGCGTTTACTATTTTGCTAGGATGTAGTTTTAGTAGTAATAGCATAAGTAGCACGACAACCCCGATGGCAACACGTTGATGGATGATCATGGTGTGGCGCCGGTGACAAGAAGATCGTGCCGGTGCTTTGGTGATGGAGATCAAGAAGCACGTGATGATGGCCATATCATGTCACTTATGAATTGCATGTGATGTTAATCCTTTTATGCACCTTATTTTGCTTAGAACGACGGTAGCATTATGAGGTGATCTCTCACTAAAATTTCAAGATGAAATTGTGTTCTCCCCGACTGTGCACCGTTGCTACAGTTCGTCGTTTCGAGACACCACGTGATGATCGGGTGTGATAGACTCAACGTTCACATACAACGGGTGCAAAACAGTTGCGCACGCGGAACACTCGGGTTAAGCTTGACGAGCCTAGCATGTGCAGACATGGCCTTGGAACACATGAGACCGAAAGGTCGAGCATGAATCGTATAGTTGATATGATTAGCATAGAGATGCTTACCACTGAAACTATTCTCGACTCACGTGATGATCGGACTTGAGATAGCGGATTTGGATCATGTACCACTCAAATGACTAGAGAGATGTACTTTTTGAGTGGGAGTTCTTAAGTAATATGATTAATTGAACTAATTGTCATGAACATAGTCTAATGGTCTTTACGAATTACGATGTAGCTTGCGCTATAGCTCTACTGTTTTTTATATGATCCTAGAGAAAATTTAGTTGAAAATTGATAGTAGCAAACTTTGCAGACTAAGTATGTAAAACCGAGGATTGTCCTCGTTGCTACGCAGAAGGCTTATGTCCTTAATGCACCACTCGGTGTGCTGCACCTCGAGCGTCGTCTGTGGATGCTATGAACATCCGACATACACGTTTCTGATGACTACACGATAGTTCAGTGCAAAATACTTAATGGCTTAGAAGCAAGGCGCCGAAAACGTTGTAAAACGTCACGGAACATAAGTGATGTTCTAAAGAGATGAAATTGTGATTTCATGCTTGTGCCCTTGTTAAGAGGTACGAGACCTCCGATAAGATTCTTCGTCCACAAAGTAAAGGAGAAAGGCTCAATTGTTGAGCATGTGCTCGGATTGTCTGAGTACGACAATCACTTGAATCAAGTGGGAGTTAATCTTCCAGATGAGATAGTGATGGTTCTCCAAAAGTCACTGCCACCAAGCTTTGAGAGCTTCGTGATGAACTATAAACATATCAAGGATAGATACAATGATCCTTGAGCGATTCGCAACGTTTGACACTGCGAAAGTAGAAATCAAGAAGGAGCATCAATAGTTGATGGTTTGAAAAACCACTAAGTTTCAAGAAAGGCGAGGGCTAGAAGGGATACTTCGTGAAACGGCAAAACAGTTGCTGCGCTAATGAAGAGACCCAAGATTAAACCCAAACCCGAGACTAAGTGCTTCTGTAATAAGGGGAACAGTCACTGAGGCGGAGCAACTCTAGATACTTGGTAGATAAGAAGGCTGGCAAAAGTCGAGAGAAGTATATTTGATATACATAATGTTGATGTGTACTTTACTAGTACTCCTAGTAGCACGAGGGTATTGGATACCGGTTTGGTTGCTAAGTGATTAGTAACGCGAAATGAAAGCTACGACATAAACGGAGACTAGCTAAAGGCGAGGTGACGATACGTGTTGGAAGTGTTTCCAAGGTTGATATGATCAAACATCGCACGCTCCCTCTACCATCGGGATTGATGTTAAACCTAAATAATCGTTATTTGGTGCTTGCGTTAAGCATGAACATGATTGGATCGTGTTTATTGCAATACGATTATTCATTTAAAGAGAAATAATGGTTACTCTATTTTCTTGAATAATCACCTTCAATGGTTTATTGAATCTCGATCGTAGTGTTACACATGTTCATGATATTGGTGCCAAAAGATACGAGTTAATGATGATAGTACCACTTACTTATGGCACTGCCGCTTGAGTCATGTTAGTATAAATTGCATGAAGAGGGTCCATGCTGATGGATCTTTACTCACCTGATTTCGAATCACTAGTGACATGCAAATCGTACCACATGAGCAAGGCCTTGTTTTCATTGAGATGAAACAAGATAGTAACTTGTTGGAAGTGATACATTTTGATGTATGCAGTCCAATGAGTGCTGAGGCACGCAGTGGATATCATTATGTTCTTACTTCACTGACGACTTGAGTAGATGCAGGAGTATTTACTTAGTGAATCACAAGTCTGAAATATTGAAAAGTTCAATTCCGTTTCAGAGTGAAGTTCGTCGTAACAAGAGGATGAACTGTCTACGATATGATCATAGAAATGAATATCTGAGTTACGAGTTTTTGGTACACAGTTAAGATAATGTGGAAATTGTTTCGCAGTTCATGCCACCTGGAACATCATAGTGTGATGATGTGTCTGAACGTCATAGCCACGCACTATTTGGTATGGTGCATACTATGATGTCTCTTATTGAATTACCACTATCGTTTATGGGTTATGCATTAGAGACAACCGCACTCACTTTAAATAGGGCACCGCGTATTTCCGTTGAGATGACACAGTATAGACTGAGGTTTAGAGAAATCTGAACTGTCGTTTCTTGAAAGTTTGGGGCTTCGACACTTATGTGAAAAAGTTTCAGTCTGATAAGCTCGAACCCAAAGCGGATAAATGCATCTTCATAGGATATCCAAAACAGTTGGGTACATCTCCTATCTCAGATCCAAAAGCAAAGTGTTTGTTTCTAGAAACGGATCCTTTCTCGAGGAAAGGTTTCTCTCGAAAGAATTGAGTGGGAGAGTAGTAGAACTTGATGAGGTTATTGAACCATCACTTCAACCAGTGTGTAGCAGTGCGCAGGAAGTTGTTCATGTGGCGCCTACACCAATTGAAGTGGAAGCTGATGATGATGATCATTGAGCTTCGAATCAAGTTACTACAAACCTCGTAGGTCGACAAGGTCGCGTACTGCTGCAGAGTAGTACGGTAACCCTGTCTTGGAGGTCATGTTGTTGAGCAACAGTGAACCTACGAGTTATGGAGAAAGCGATGGTGGGCCCAGATTCCGACAAATGGCTGGAAGCCATGAAATCCGAGAGAGGATCCATGTGTGAAAACAAAGTGTAGACTTTGGTAGAGCTACTTGATGGTCATAGGACTATTGAGTAAAAATGGATCTTTAAAAGAAGACAGACGATGATGGTGATAAGTCACTATTAAGAAAAGCTCGACTTGTCGCAAAGATGTTTTCGATAAGATCAAACAGTTGACTATGATGAGACTTTCTCACTCGAAGCGATGCTAAAAGTCTGTTAGAATTATGTTAGTTGTTGATGCATTATTTATGAAATATTGCACGTAGGATGTCAAAACATTGTTTTCTCGACGGTTTCCTTGAGCAAACATTGTATGTGATACAACCAGAAGGTTTTGTCGATCCTGAGGATACTAGCAAGTATGCAAGCTCCAGTGATCCTTCAATGGACTGGTGCAAGCATCTCGGAGTTGGAATATACACTTTGATGAGATGATCAAAGATTTTGGGTTTGTACAAGGTTTATGAGAAACTTGTATTTCCAAAGAAGTGAGTGGGAGCACTATAGAATTTCTGATAGGTATATGTGGTTGACATATTGTGGATCAGAAGTAATGTAGAATTTATGTAAAGCATACAAGGTTGTTTGAAAGAAGTTTTCAAAGGAGTACCTGGATTACGCTACTTGAACGCTGAGCATCGAAGATCTATGGAGATAGATCGAAAGCGCTTAATAGAAGTTTCAACAAGATGCATGGCTTGACAAGTTTTTGAAAGAGTTCAAAATAGACCAGCAAAGAAGGAGTTCTTGGTTGCGTTGTGAGGTGTGAATTTGAGTAAGACTCAAAACCCGACCACGGCAGAATAAAGAGAATAGACGAAGGTCGTCTTCTATGCCTTAGCCATAGAATCTAAAGTATGCCATGCTGTGTACCGCACCTGAAGTGTGCCTTGACTCAAAGTATGTTGAGAGGTACAGAGAGTGATCCATGATTGAATCACTAGCAGCGGTCGAAATTTATCCTTAGTAACTAATGGACTAAGGAATTTTTCTCGATTATGGAGGTGGTTAAAGAGTTTGTCGTAAAGGGTTACGTCAATGCAAGCTTTGACACTAATCCGGATAACTATGAGTAGTGAAACGGATTCGTATAGTAGAGTAGATATTTGGAGCATTTCTGAATAGCACGTAGTAGCAGCATCTATAAGATGACATAAAGATTTGTAAAGAATGCACGAATCTGAAAGTTTCAGAACCGTTGACTAAAACCTCTCTCACGAGCAAGACGTGATAGACCCCATAACTATATGGGTGTTGGATTCGTTGGAATCACATGGTGATGTGAACTAGATTATTGACTCTAGTGCAAGTGGGAGACTGTTGGAAATATGCCCTAGAGGCAATAATAAATTAGTTATTATTATATTTCTTAGTTCATGATAATCGTTTATTATCCATGCTATAATTGTATTAATTGGAAACACAATACTTGTGTGGATACATAGACAAAACACTGTCCCTAGTAAGCCTCTAGTTGACTAGCTCGTTGATCAAAGATGGTCAAGGTTTCCTGGCCATAGGCAAGTGTTGTCACTTGATAACGGGATCACATCATTAGGAGAATCATGTGATGGACTAGACCCAAACTGATAGACATAGCATGTTGATCGTGTCATTTTGTTGCTACTGTTTTCTGCGTGTCAAGTATTTATTCCTATGACCATGAGATCATATAACTCACTGACACCGGAGGAATGCTTTGTGTGTATCAAACGTCGCAACGTAACTGGGTGACTATAAAGATGCTCTACAGGTATCTCCGAAGGTGTTAGTTGAGTTAGTATGGATCAAGACTGGGATTTGTCACTCCGTGTGACGGAGAGGTATCTCGGGGCCCACTCGGTAATACAACATCACACACAAGCCTTGCAAGCAATGTGACTTAGTGTAAGTTACGGGATCTTGTATTACGGAACGAGTAAAGAGACTTGCCGGTAAACGAGATTGAAATAGGTATACGGATACTGACGATCGAATCTCGGGCAAGTAACATACCGAAGGACAAAGGGAATGACATACGGGATTATACGAATCCTTGGCACTGAGGTTCAAACGATAAGATCTTCGTAGAATATGTAGGATCCAATATGGGCATCCAGGTCCCGCTATTGGATATTGACCGAGGAGTCTCTCGGGTCATGTCTACATAGTTCTCGAACCCGCAGGGTCTGCACACTTAAGGTTCGACGTTGTTTTATGCGTATTTGAGTTATATGGTTGGTTACCGAATGTTGTTCGGAGTCCCGGATGAGATCACGGACGTCACGAGGGTTTCCGTAATAGTCCGGAAACGAAGATTGATATATAGGATGACCTCATTTGATTACCGGAAGGTTTTCGGAGTTACCGGGAATGTACCGGGAATGACGAATGGGTTCCGGGAGTTCACCGGAGGGGGGCAACCCACTCCGGGGAAGCCCATAGGCATTTGGGGGGGTCACACCAGCCCTTAGTGGGCTGGTGGGACAGCCCACCAATCCCCTATGCGCCAAGAGAGAAAAAAATCAAAGGAAAGGAAAAAAAGGGAAGAAGTGGGAAGGGGGAAGGACTCCCTCCCACCAAACCAAGTAGGACTCGGTTTGGGGGGGGGGGGAGAGTCCTCCCCCCTGGCTCGGCCGACCCCTTGGGGATCACTTGGACCCCAAGGCAAGGTCCCCCTCCCTCCTCCTATATATATGGGGCTTTTAGGGCAGATTTGAGACGACTTTCTCACGGCTTCCCGACCACATACCTCCATAGTTTTTCCTCTAGATCGTGTTTCTGCGGAGCTCGGGCGGAGCCCTGCTGAGACAAGATCATCACCAACCTCCGGAGCGCCGTCACTCTGCCGGAGAACTCTTCTACCTCTCCGTCTCTCTTGCTGGATCAAGAAGGCCGAGATCATCGTCGAGCTGTACGTGTGCTGAACGCGGAGGTGCCGTCCGTTCGGTACTAGATCGTGGGACTGATCGCGGGATTGTTCGCGGGGCGGATCGAGGGACGTGAGGACGTTCCACTACATCAACCGCGTTCTCTAACGCTTCTGCTGTACGATCTACAAGGGTACGTAGATCACTAATCCCCTCTCGTAGATGGACATCACCATGATAGGTCTTCGTGCGCGTAGGAAATTTTTTGTTTCCCATGCGACGTTCTCCAACACATAGGCCCTCTTGGGCTGTCCCACCAGCCCACTAAGGGCTGGTGCGCCACCCCTAGGTCCATTGGGCTTCTCCCGGGTGGGTTGCCCCCCTCCCGATGAACTTCCGGAACCCATTCGTCACTCTCGATACAATGCCAGTAATGCCCGAAAACCTTCCAGTAACCAAATGAAGTCATCCTATATATCAATCTTCGTTTTCCGACCATTCCGAAAACCCTCATGACATCCGTGATCTCATCCTGGACTCTGAACAACATTCGGTAACCACACATATAACTCAACTATACTAAAACATCATCGAACCTTTAGTGTGCAGACCCTGCGGGTTCGAGAACTATGTAGACATGCCCTGAGGCACTCCTCGGTCAATATCTAATAGCGGGACCTGGATGCCCATATTGGGTCCTACATATTCTCCGAAGATCTTATCGGTTTAACCTCATTGTCAAGGATTCATATAATACCGTATGTCATTCCCTTTGTCCTTCGGCATGTTACTTGCTCGAGATTTGATCGTCGGTATCCGCATACCTATTTCAATCTCGTTACCGGCAAGTCTCTTTACTCGTTTCGTAATACAAGATCATGTGACTTACACTTAGTCACATTGCTTGCAAGGCTTGTGTGTGATGTTGTATTACCGAGTGGGCCCCGAGATACCTCTCTGTCACACGGAGTGACAAATCCCAGTCTTGATCCATACTCACTCAACGGACACCTTCGGCTATACCTGTAGAACACCTTTATAGTCACCCAGTTACGTTGTGACATTTGATGCACACAAGGTATTCCTCCGGTGCCAGTGAGTTATATGATCTCATGGTCATAGGAGCAAATACTTGACACGCAGAAAACAATAGCAATAAAACGACACGACCAATATGCTACGTTCATAGTTTGGGTCTAGTCCATCACATGATTCTCCTAATGATGTGATCCAGTTATCAAGTGCCAACACTTGCACATAGTCAGAAAACCTTGACTATCATTGATCAACTCGCTAGGCAACTAGAGGCTTGCTAGGGACATTGTTTTTTTTATGTATCCACACATGTATCTATGTTTTCATTCAATACAATTATAGCATGGATAATAAACGATTATCTTTAACAGGAGATATAATAATAACTATTTATCATTGTCTCTAGGGCATATTTCCAACAGTCTCCCACTTTCACTAGAGTCAATAATCTAGTCCTCACATCGCCATGCGATTTACATTGTAATAAATCGAACACCCATACAGTTCTTGTGTTGATCATGTTTTGCCCGTGGAAGAGGCTTAGTCAGCGGGTCCGCTACATTCAGATCCGTGTGCACTTTGCAAATATTCACGTCCTGTCCTTCGACGTAGTCGCGAATGAGGTTGAAGCGTTGTTTGGTGTGTCTGGTCTTCTTGTGAAACCTTGGTTCCTTTGCTAAGGCAATGGCACCTGTGTTGTCACATAACAGAGTTAATGGATCTAGTGCGCTTGGCACAACTCCAAGATCTGTCATGAACTGCTTCATCCAGACACCCTCCTTTGCTGCCTCCGAGGCAGCCATGTACTCCGCTTCACATGTAGAATCTGCTACGACGCTCTGCTTGGAACTGCACCAGCTCACTGCACCCCCATTAAGAATAAATACGTATCCAGTTTGCGACTTAGAGTCATCGGGATCGGTGTCAAAACTTGCATCGACGTAACCTTTTACGACGAGCTCTTTGTCACCTCCATAAATGAGAAACATTTCCTTAGTCCTTTTCAGGTACTTCCGAATATTCTTGACCGCCGTCGAGTGATCCACTCCTGGATTACTCTGAAACCTGCCTGCCATACTTATGGCCAAGCTGAGGTCTGGTCTAGTGCACAACATTGCATACATGATAGAACCTACAGCTGAAGCGTAGGGGACAGAACTCATTTGTTTTCTATCTTCTGCAATTGCTGGGCACTGAGTCTTACTCAATTTTATACCTTATAATACTGGCAAGAACCCTTTCTTGGACTGATCCATTTTGAACTTCTTCAAAGCTTTATCAAGGTATGTGCTTTGTGAAAGTCCTATCAGGCGTCTCGATCTATCCCTATAGATCTTAATGCCTAGAATGTAAGCAGCTTCTCCTTGGTCCTTCATAGTGAAACTTTTATTCAAGTAATCCTTTATGCTCTCCAAAAGCTCCATGTTGTTTCCAATTAGCAATATGTCATCCACATATAATATTAGAAATGCCATAGAGCTCCCACTCACTTTCTTGTAAATACAAGATTCTCCAACCACTTGTATAAACCCAAATGCTTTGATCACCTCATCAAAGTGCTTATTCCAACTCTGGGATGCTTGCACCAGTCCATAAATGGATCGCTGGAGCTTGCATACTTTGTTAGCATTCTTTGTATTGACAAAACCTTCGGGTTGCATCATATACAAATCTTCCTTAAGAAAACTGTTAAGGAACGCCATTTTGACATCCATCTGCCAGATTTCATAATCATAAAATGCATCTATTGCTAACATGAGTCGGACAGACTTAAGCATCGCTACCGGTGATAAAGTCTCATCGTAGTCAACTCCTTGAACTTGTGAAAAACCCTTTGCCACAAGTCGAGCTTTATAAACGGTCACATTACCATATGCGTGCGTCTTCTTCTTATAGATCAATTTGTTCTGAATAGCCTCGCAGCCTTCAGGTAGTACTTCCAAAGTCCACACTTTGTTCTCATACATGGATCCTATCTCGGACTTCATGGCCTCCAGCCATTTGTTGGAATCCGGGCCCACCATTGCTTCTTCATAATTCGCAGGTTCATTGTTGTCCAACAACATAATCGTTAAGACAGGATTACCGTACCACTCAGGAGCAGTATGTGATCTTGTCGACCTGCGAGGTCCGATAGCAACTTGATCCGAAGTTTAATGATCATCGTCATCAACTTGCTCCTCAATCGGTGCCGCAGCAACAGGGGTTTCCCCTTGCCCCATGCCACCATCTAGAGGATTTAGAGGTTCAACAACCTCATCAAGTTCTATCTTCCTCCCACTCAATTCTTTTGAGAGAAACTCCTTCTCAAGAAAAGCTCCGTTTTTAGCAACAAACACTTTGCCCTCGGATTTGAGATAGAAGGTATACCCAACTGTCTCTTTTGGGTAACCTATGAAGACGCACTTTTCCGCTTTGGGTTTCAGCTTTTCACGGTGAAGCTTTTTGACATAAGCATCACATCCCCAAACTTTAAGAAACGATAACTTTGGTCTTTTGCCATACCACAGTTCGTATGGTGTCATCTCAACGGATTTTGATGGTGCCCTATTTAAAGTGAATGCAGTTGTCTCTAATGCATAACCCCAAAACGATAACGGAAAATTGGTAAGAGACATCATAGATCGCACCATCTCTAATAAAGTACGATTACGATGTTCGGACACACCATTACGTTGTGGTGTTCCAGGAGGTGTCAACTGTGAAATAATTCCACATTGTCTTAAGTGAGCACCAAACTTGAAACTCAGATATTCACCCCCATGATCAGACCGTAGGAAATTGATCTTCTTGTTATGATGATTTTCAACTTCACTCTGAAATTGCTTGAACTTCTCAAATGTTTCACACTTGTGCTTCATCAAGTAGACATAACCATATCTACTCAAATCGTCAGTGAAGGTAGGAAATAACGATATCCGCTGCGCGCCTCCACACTCATCGGACCGCACACATCGGTATGTATGATTTCCAACAAGTCACTTGCACGCTCCATTGTTCCGGAGAACGGAGTCTTAGTCATCTTGCCCATGAGGCGTCAAGTGAATCAAAGTCAAGTGACTCCAAAAGTCCATCGGTATGGAGTTTCTTCATGCGTTTTACACCAATATGACCTAAGCGGCAGTGCCATAAAAACATGGCGCTATCATTGTTAACTCTAACTCTTTTGGTCTCAATGTTATGTATATGTGTATCATCGCTATCAAGATTCAATATGAACAATCCTCTCACATGGGATGCATGACCATAAAAGATATTACTCATAGAAACAGAATAATCATTATTATCTGACTTAAATGAGTAACCGTCTTGCAATAAACAAGATCCAGATATAATGTTCATGCTTAACGCAGGCACTAAATAACAATTATTTCAGTTGATAACTAATCCTGATGGAAACTGAAGTGAAACTGTGCCGACGGCGATTGCATCAACCTTGGAACCATTTCCCACGCGCCTCGTCACTTCATCGTTCGCCAGCCTTCGCTTATTCCGCAGTTCCTGTTTTGAGTTGCAAATATGAGCAACAGAACTGGTATCGAATACCCACGCACTACTATGAGAGTTGGTCAAGTACACATCAATAACATGTATATCGAATATACCTGATTTTCCTTGGCCGCCTTCTTATCATCCAGATACTTGGGGCAGTTGCGCTTCTAGTGACCCAAACCCTTGCAATAATAACACTCTGTTTCAGGCTTAGGTCTAGCTTTGGGTTTCTTTGTCGGATTGGCAACAGGCTTGCTGTTCTTCTTTGAATTATCCTTCTTTACTTTGCCGTTTATCGTTAAACTAGTGGTCTTATTCACCATCAACACTTGATGCTCTTTATGGAGTTCTGAATTTGCAACTTTTAGCATCGCAAATAACTCGCTGGGTGACTTGTTCATCCCTTGCATGTTATAGTTCAACACAAAGCTCTTTAGCTTGGTGGCAGTGATTGAAGAATTCTTTCAGTGATAGGCTCTTGTGGGAGTTCAATCCCCAACTCAGCTAGACGGTTTGAATACCCACACATTTTGAGCACATGTTCACTGACAGACGAATTCTCCTCCATCTTGCAAGCATAGAATTTATCGGAGGTCTCATACCTCTCGATCCGGGCGTTCTTCTGAAAGATAAACTTCAACTCCTGAAACATCTCAAATGCTCCATGACGCTCAAAGCGACGTTGAAGTCCCAGCTCTAAGCCATACAAGAGTGTGATACGTCTCCAACGTATCTATAATTTTTGATTGTTCCATGCTATTATATTATCAACTTGGAATGCCTTATATGCATTTATATGCCATTTTATATCATTTTTGGGACTAACCTATTAACTCAGTGCCTAGTGCCAGTTTCTGTTTTTTCCGTGTTTTTGACTTTTTTCAGAAAAGAATATTAAACGGAGTCCAAACGGAATAAACCCTGCAGGATGATTTTTTCCATAACAGAAGATACCAGAAGACTTGAGAATCAAGGCAGGAGGTCTCATGGGAGGTCAAGATCTCCCTTGGTGCGCCCTAGAGGGGGTGCCTCGCAGGCTTGTGGCCCCCCCTTGCCTCCTCTGCCCTACCTCTTTCGCCTATAGATTCCCAAAAATCCCAAAACCTAAGGAGGGAGCCATGAAAATACTTTTCCGTCTCCGCAAGCTTCTGTCTCCGCGAGATCCCATCCAGGGACCGTTCTGATGCCCTGCCGGAGGGGGATTCGGACACGGAGGGCTTCTTCATCAACATCATTGCCTCTCCGATGACACGCGAGTAGTTCACCATAGACCTTCGGGTCCATAGCTAGTAGCTAGATGGCTTCTTCTCTCTCTTGGATCTTCAATACAAAGTTCTCCATGATCTTCATGGAGATCTATCCGATGTAACTTTCTTTTGCGATGTGTATGTCGAGATCCGACGAATTGTGGATTTATGATCAGATTATCTATGAATATTATTTGAGTCTCCTCTGATTTCTTATATGCATGATTTCGTATCCTTGTAATTCTCTCCGAGTTATGGGTTTCGTTTGGCCAACTTGATCTATAATTCTTGCAATGGGAGAAGTGCTTGGTTTTGGGTTCATACCGTCGGTGTCTGATACGTCTTCATCGTATCTACTTTTCCAAACTCTTTTGCCCTTGTTTTGGACTCTAATTTGCATGATTTGAATGGAACTAACCCGGACTGACGTTGTTTTCACCAGGATTGCCATGGTGTTGTTTTTGCGCAGAAATGAAAGTTCTCGGAATGACTTGGAAATTTACAAGGATTTTTTGTAGAATATAAAAAAAATACTGGCGCAAGAATTACGTAGAGGGATGGAGCCACGAGCCCACAAGCCCAGGAGGCGTGGCCCCCCCTGGCCGCGCCTAGCAGGCTTGTGAGGCTCTCGTGGCTCTGCCGCCTCCAACTCCAGCTCTATATAGTCTCTCTTGCCCAAAAAAAATTAGGAGAGAATATTTCATCGTGTTTTATGACACGGAGCCACCGCCACCACCTCTTCTTCCTGTGGAGGGAACATCTGGAGTCCGTTCTGGGCTCCGGAGAGGGGAAATCGTCGTCGCCATCATCACCAACCTTCCCCCATCGCCAATTCCATGATGCTCTTCATCGTTCGTGAGAAATCTCATCGTAGGCTTGCTGGACGGTGATGGGTTGGATGAGATCTATCATGTAATCGAGTTAGTTTTGATGGGGTTTGATCCCTAGTATCCACTATGTTCTGAGATTGATGTTGCTACTATTTTGCTATGCTTAATGCTTGTCACTAGGGCCCGAGTGCCATGATTTCAGTTCTGTACCTATTTTGTTTTCATCAATATATGAGTGTTCTTGATCCTATCTTGCAAGTTGTAGTCACCTACTATGTGTTATGACCTGGCAACCCCGGAGTGACAATAGCTGGAACCACTCCCGGAGATGACCATAGTATGAGGAGTTCATGTATTCACTAAGTGCTAATGCTTTGTTCCGGTTCTCTATTAAAAAGATACCTTATTGTCCCTTAGTTTCCATTAGGACCCCGTTGCCACGGGAGGGATGGACAATAGATGTCATGCAAGTTCTTTTCCTTAAGCACGTATGACTATATACGGAATGCATGCCTACATTACATTGATGAACTGGTGTCATGCGACATAATTATCCATCACCTATCCAGTGCCTACGAGCTTTTTCTACTGGTCCTTGCTATGTTACTTTACCACTACTGCTGTCACTGCTGCTATTGTTACCACTACTGCTGTCACTACTGCTACTGTTACCGCTGCTACTGTTACTATCACACTACTTTGCTACTGAAACTTTGCTGCAGATACTAAGTCTTTCAGGTGTGGTTGAATTGACAACTCAACTGCTAATAATCGAGAATATTCTTTCGCTTCCCCTTGTGTCGAATCAACAAATTTGGGTTGAATATTCTACCCTCGAAAACTGTTGCGATCCCCTATACTTGTGGGTTATCACGACTATTTTCTGGCACCGTTGCCGGGGAGGCCTAGCTCTATTCTCTGAGTCACTTGGGATTTACGTCTGTTGATCACTATGAGGAAGCCGAGAGATCCAAAAACTAAAGTCTTGCCCTCAACTACGAGGACAAGTAAGGAACTGCCATCTAGCTCTGCACTTGATTCACCTTCAATTATGAGTAAGTTTGCGAAAACACGAGCTGCTAGAAATTCTGATATGTCGCCTGTGCTTGATGATGCTACTTCTACTATCCATGATGCTTATCATGATGCTTTGCTTGATACTGCTTTGCCACTAGGTGCATTCCTTGATGCACAAATTGCTAGAGTTGCTGCTGAATGTGATGATACTTTTGAAACTGCTGAAATTATTGAAGTAGAACTTGCTGTTTCACCTGTTAGAACTAACTCTCCTAGATATGAATTGCCTGATATACCTGAGGGTTATGTTATGGAGGGAGAGGTAGCTGAGGACTTTCTTGCTTGTAAGGATAGCTATGATCTTGAGAATTTATTGCGCAAGTGGAAAGAAAAATCTCTGAATGCTAGAATGAAATGCGATCCTAAGTTTTCTACTTCACCCATCCTTGTGATTGATAAGGATTATGAATTCTCTGTCGATCCTGAGTTAATCACTTTGGTCGAATTTGATCATTTTCATGGTTATGAGTCTGAAACGGTTGTAGCACATCTTACTAAGCTAAATGATATAGCCACCCTATTCACGAGTGAGGAAAAGATTCGCCATTACTATATCCTTAAGTTGTTTCCTTTCTCGCTAAAGGGTGATGCTAAGACTTGGTTTACTTCTCTTGCTCCTGATTGTGTGCGTAGTCCCCAGGATATGATCTACTACTTCTTTGAGAAATATTTTCCTGCCCATAAGAAACAAGCTGCCTCGCAGGATATATATAACTTTGTGCAAGTTGAAGAAGAGAGTCTCCCACAAGCTTGGGGAGGCTTGTCCAGTTACTCAATGCTTTGCGTGATCACCCTCTTGAGAAAAATGAAATACTTGATATCTTTTATAATGGACTAACCGATGCTTCTAGGGACCACCTAGATAGTTATGCTGGTTGTATTTTCAGGGAACGAACTGTGGAACAAGCTGAAATTCTATTGAATAATATCTTGAGCAATGATAATGCTTGGACTATTCCCGAACCACATCCGAAGCCAACTCTGAAAAAGAGGTATTCTATTCCTCAGTCCTGAAGATATACAAGAAGCCAAGAAATCTATGCAAGAGAAAGGTATTAAATCGGAAGATGTTAAGAATCTACCACCTATCGAAGAAATACATGGTCTTGATAACCTGACGTAGGTAGTAGAGGTAAATTCTCTTCGTAGATTCAATGAGAGTGATATTCCTTATGATAAACCTGCTAGCTTATGCTTAGATGAATTTGATAACTTTGTTGCCAAACAACAAAGTTTCAATGATTACGTTAGTAGACAATTGGAACAAAATGCTCGCATGATTAATCATTTAAGTGCTTGTGTGGATAGAAATGTCAATGATCTTAAGCTTTTGAGTAAACATGCCTCTATGGTCACTACTCAAGTAGAACAAGTACTAAAGGCTCAAAATGACTTGCTCAATGAGTTGAATGACAGTTCTGTTAGAGTCGTCATTAGAGGTGGTAGAATGACTCACGAACCTTTGTATCCCGAGGGCCATCCTAAGAGAATTGAACAAGATTCTCAAGGAATTAGCACCGAGGCACCTAGTCATCCTAGTAATAGGAAGAAAAAGAAAGATGATAGGAACTTGCTGTTGGGGAACGTCGCATGGGAAACAAAAAATTTCCTACGCGCACGAAGACCTATCATGGTGATGTCCATCTATGAGAGGGGATGTGTGATCTACGTACCCTTGTAGACCGTACAGCAGAAGCGTTAGTGAACGCGGTTGATGTAGTGGAACGTCCTCACATCCCTCGATCTGCCCCGCGAACTATCCCGCGATCAGTCCCACGATCTAGTGCCGAACGGACGGCACCTCCGCGTTCAGCACACGTACAGCTCGACGATGATCTCGGCCTTCTTGATCCAGCAAGAGAGACGGAGAGGTAGAAGAGTTCTCCGGCAGCGTGACGGCGCTCTGGAGGTTGGTGATGATATCGTCTCAGCAGGGCTTCGCCCGAGCTCCGCAGAAACGCGATCTAGAGGTAAAACCGTGGAGATATGTGGTCGGGCTGCCGTGGCAAAGTTGTCTCAGATCAGCCCTAAAACCCCACTATATATAGGAGGGAGAGGGGGGAGCCTTGCCTTGGGGTCCAAGAACCCTCAAGGGGTCGGCCGAGCCAAGGGTGGAAGGTCTCCCCCCCCAAACCGAGTCCTACTTGGTTTGGAAGGTGGAGTCCTTCTTCCCTTTCCCACCTCCTCCTTTTTTTTTCTTTTTCTCTTTGATTTTTTCTCCCAATGCGCATAGGCCCCTTTTGGGCTGTCCCACCAGCCCACTAAGGGCTGGTGCGGGACCCCCAATACCTATGGGCTTCCCCGGGGTGGGTTGCCCCCTCGGTGAACTCCCGGAACCCATTCGTCATTCCCGGTAACTCCGAAAACCTTCCGGTAATCAAATGAGGTCATCCTATATATCAATCTTCGTTTCCGGACCATTCCGGAAACCCTCGTGACGTCCGTGATCTCATCCGGGACTCCGAACAACATTCAGTAACCGACCATATAACTCAAATATGCATAAAACAACGTCGAACCTTAAGTGTGCAGACCCTGCGGGTTCGAGAACTATGTAGACATGACCCGAGAGACTCCTCAGTCAATATCCAATAGCGGGACTTGGATGCCCATATTGGATCCTATATATTCTACAAAGATCTTATCGTTTGAACCTCAGTGCCAAGGATTCATATAATCCCGTATGTCATTCCCTTTGTCCTTCGGTATGTTACTTGCCCGAGATTCGATCGTCAGTATCCGCATACCTATTTCAATCTCGTTTACTGGCAAGTCTCTTTACTCGTTCCGTAATACAAGATCCCACAACTTACGCTAAGTCACATTGCTTGCAAGGCTTGTGTGTGATGTTGTATTACCGAGTGGGCCCCGAGATACCTCTCCGTCATACGAAGTGACAAATCCCAGTCTCGATCCATACTAACTCAACGAACACCTTCGGAGATACCTGTAGAGCATCTTTATAGTCAGCCAGTTACGTTGCGACGTTTGATACACACAAAGCATTCCTCCGGTGTCCGTGAGTTATATGATCTCATGGTCATAGGAACAAATACTTGACACGCAGAAAACAGTAGCAACAAAATGACACGATCAACATGCTACGTCTATTAATTTGGGTCAAGTCCATCACATGATTCTCCTAATGATGTGATCCCGTTATCACGTTACAACACTTGCCTATGGCCAGGAAACCTTGACCATATTTGATCAACGAGCTAGTCAACTAGAGCTTACTAGGGACAGTGTTTTGTCTATGTATCCACACATGCACTGTGTTTCCAATCAATACAATTATATCATGGATAATAAACGATTATCATGAACTAAGAAATATAATAATAACTAATTTATTATTGCCTCTAGGGCATATTTCCAACAGTCTCCCACTTGCACTAGAGTCAATAATCTAGTTCACATTACCATGTGATTTCAACGAATCCAACACCCATATAGTTCTGGGGTCTCATCACGTTTTGCTCGTGAGAGAGGTATTAGTCAACGGTTCTGAAACTTTCAGATCCGTGCGTTCTTTACAAATCTTTATGTCATCTTATAGATGCTGCTACTACGTGCTATTCGTAAATGTTCCAAAAATCTACTCTACTATACGAATCCGTCTCACTATTCATAGTTATTCGGATTAGTGTCAAAGCTTGCATCGACGTAACCCTTTACGACGAACTCTTTAACCACCTCCATAATCGAGAAAAATTCCTTAGTCCATTAGTTACTAAGGATAAATTTTGACCGCTGTTTAGTGATTCAATCATGGATAACTCTCTGTACCTCTCAACAGACTTTGAGTCAAGGCACACATCAGGTGCGGTACACAGAATAGCATACTTTAGATTCTACGGCTAAGGCATAGAAGACGACCTGCGTCTATTCTCTTTATTCTTCCGTTCAAAAACTCCTTCAAAAACTTGTCAAGGCATGCATCTTGTTGAAACTTCCATTAAGCGCTTTCGATCTACCTCCATAGATCTTTGATGCTCAACGTCAAGTAGCTCAATCCAGGTATTCCTTCGAAAACTCCTTTCAAACAACCTTGTATGCTTTACAGAAATTCTAAATAACTTCTGATCTACAATATGTCAACCACATATATTTATCAGAAATTCTATAGTGCTCCCACTCACTTCTTTGGAAATACCAGTTTCTCATAAACCTTGTACAAACCCAAAATCTTTGATCATCTCATCAAAGTGTATATTCCAACTCCGAGATGCTTGCACCAGTCCATTGAAGGATCACTTGAGCTTGCATACTTGCTAGTATCTTTAGGATCGACAAAACCTTCTGGTTGTATCACATACAATGTTTGCTGAAGAAAACCGTTGAGAAAACAATGTTTTGACATCCTACGTGCAATATTTCATAAATAATGCATCAACAAATAACATAATTCTAACAGACCTTTAGCATCGCTACGAGTGAGAAAGACTCATCATAGTCAACAGTTTGATCTTGTCGGAAACATCTTTGCGACAAGTCGAGCTTTTCTTAATAGTGACTTATCACCATCATCGTCTGTCTTCCTTTTAAAGATCCATCTTTACTCAATAGTCCTCTGACCATCAAGTAGTTCTTCCAAAGTCTACACTTTGTTTTCATACATGGATCCTCTCTCGGATTTCATGGCTTCCAGCCATTTGTCGGAATCCGGGCCCACCATCGCTTTCTCCATAACTCGTAGGTTCACTGTTGCTCAACAACATGACCTCCAAGCCAGGGTTACCGTACCACTCTGTAGTAGTACGCGACCTTGTCAACCTACGAGGCTTGTAGTAACTTGATCCGATGCTTGATGATCACCATCATCAGCTTCCACTACAATTGGTGTAGGCGCCACAGGAACAACTTCCTGCACCCTGCTACACACTGGTTGAAGTGAGGGTTAATAACCTCATCAAGTTCTACTACCCTCCCACTCAATTCTTTCGAGAGAAACCTTTCCTCGAGAAAGGATTCGTTTCTAGAAACAAACACTTTGCTTTCGGATCTGAGATAGGAGATGTACCCAACTATTTTGGATATCCTATGAAGATGCATTTATCCGCTTTGGGTTCGAGCTTATCAGACTAAAACTTTTTTCACATAAGTGTCGAAGCCCCAAACTTTCAAGAAACGACAGTTTAGATTTCTCTAAACCTCAGTCTATACTGTGTCATCTCAACGGAAATACGTGGTGCCCTATTTAAAGTGAATGCGGTTGTCTCTAATGCATAACCCATAAACGGTAGTGGTAATTCGATAAGAGATATCATAGCATGCACCATACCAAATAGTGTGTGACTATGACGTTCAGACACATCATCACACTATGATGTTCCAGGTGGCATGAACTGCGATACAATTTCCACATTGTCTTAACTGCGTACCAAAACTCGTAACTCAGATATTCATTTCTATGATCATATCGTAGACAATTTATCCTCTTGTTACGACGAACTTCACTCTGAAACAGAATTGAACTTTTCAATATTTCAGACTTGTGATTCATTAAGTAAATACTCTTGTATCTACTCAAATCGTCATTGAAGTAAGAACATAATGATATCCACTGCGTGCCTCAGCACCCATTGGATTGCATACATCAAAATGTATCACTTCCAACAAGTTACTATCTTATTTCATCTCAATGAAAACAAGGCCTTGCTCATGTGGTATGATTTGCATGTCACTAGTGATTCAAAATCAAGTGATTATAAAGATCCATCAGCATGGAGCCTCTTCATGCAATTTATACCAACATGACTCAAGCGGTAGTGTCACAAGTAAGTGTTACTATCATCATTACCTCGTATCTTTTGGCACCAATATCATGAACATGTGTAACACTACAATCGAGATTCAATAAACCATTGAAGGTGATTATTCAAGAAAATAGAGTAACCATTATTCTCTTTAAATGAATAATCGTATTGCAATAAACACGATCCAATCATGTTCATGCTTAACGTAAGCACCAAATTACAATTATTTAGGTTTAACACCAATCCCGATGGTAGAGGGAGCGTGCGACGTTTGATCATATTAACCTTGGAAACACTTCCAACACGTATCGTCACCTCGCCTTTAGCTAGTCTCCGTTTATGACGTAGCTTTCATTTCGTGTTACTAATCACTTAGCAACCGATCCGGTATCCAATACCCTCATGCTACTAGGAGTACTAGTAAAGTACACATCAACATCATGTATATCAAATATACTTCTTTCGACTTTTGCCAGCCTTTCTTATCTACCAAGTATCTAGAGTTGCTCTGCCTCAGTGACTGTTCCCCTCATTACAGAAGCACTCAGTCTCGGGTTTGGGTTTAGTCTTGGGTCTCTTCATTAGTGCAGCAACTGTTTTGCCGTTTCACGAAGTATCCCTTCTAGCCCTTGCCTTTCTTGAAACTTAGTGGTTTTACAAACCATCAACTATTGATGCTCCTTCCTGATTTCTACTTTCGCAGTGTCAAAGATCGCGAATCGCTCAAGGATCATTGTATCTATCCTTGATATGTTACAGTTCATCACGAAGCTCTCACAGCTTGGTGGCAGTGACTTTGGAGAACCATCACTATCTCATCTGGAAGATTAACTCCCACTTGATTCAAGCGATTGTCGTACTCAGACAATCTGAGCACACACTCAACGATTGAGCTTTTCTCCTTTACTTTGTGGACAAAGAATCTTGTCGGAGGTCTCGTACCTCTTAACAAGGGCACAAGCATGAAATCACAATTTCATCTCTTTAGAACATCAGTTATGTTCCGTGACGTTTCAAAACGTTTTCGGCGCCTTGCTTCTAAGCCATTAAGTATTTTGCACTGAACTATCGTGTAGTCATCAGAAACGTGTATGTCGGATGTTCACAGCATCCACAGATGACGCTCGAGGTGCAGCACACCGAGTGGTGCATTAAAGACATAAGCCTTCTGCGCAGCAATGAGGACAATCCTCGGCATTACAGACTTAGTCTGCAAAGTTTGCTACTATTAATTTTCAACTAAATTTTCTCTAGGAACATATAAAAAATAGTAGAGCTATAGCGCAAGCTACATCGTAATTTGCAAAGACCATTAGACTATGTTCATGACAATTAGTTCAATTAATCATATTACTTAAGAACTCCCACTCAAAAAGTACATCTCTCTAGTCATTTGAGTGGTACATGATCCAAATCCACTATCTCAAGTCCGATCATCACGTGAGTCGAGAATTGTTTCAGTGGTAAGCATATCTATGCTAATCATATCAACTATACGATTCATGCTCGACCTTTCGGTCTCATGTGTTCCGAGGCCATGTCTGCACATGCTAGGCTCGTCAAGCTTAACCCGAGTGTTCTGCGTGTGCAACTGTTTTGCACCCGTTGTATGTGAACGTTGAGTCTATCACACCCGATCATCACGTGGTGTCTCGAAACGAAGAACTGTCGCAACGGTGCACAGTCGGGGAGAACACAATTTCGTCTTGACATTTTAGTGAGAGATCACTTCATAATGCTACCGTCGTTCTAAGCAAAATAAGGTGCATAAAACGATTAACATCACATGCAATTCATAAGTGACATGATATGGCCATCATCATGTGCTTCTTGATCTCCATCACCAAAGCACCGACACGATCTTCTTGTCACCGGCGCCACACCATGATCTCCATCAACGTGTCGCCATCGGGGTTGTCGTGCTACTCATGCTATTACTACTAAAGCTACATCCTAGCAAAATAGTAAACGTATCTGCAAGCACAAACGTTAGTTTAAAGACAACCCTATGGCTCCTGCCGGTTGCCGTACCATCGACGTGCAAGTCGATATTATCTATTACAACATGATCATCTCATACATCCAATATATCAAATCACATCGTTGGCCATATCACATCACAAGCATACCCTGCAAGAACAAGTTAGACATCCTCTAATTTTGTTGTTGCATGTTTTACGTGGTGACCATGGGTATCTAGTAGGATCGCATCTTACTTACACAAGCACCACAACGGAGATATATGAGTTGATATTTAACCTCATCCAAGGTCCTCCTCGGTCAAATACGATTCAACTAAAGTTGGAGAAACTGACACCCGCCAGTCATCTTTGAGCAACGGAGTTACTCGCAGCGATGAAACCAGTCTCTCGTAAGCGCACGAGTAATGTCGGTTCGAGCCGCTTCGATCCAACAATAGGGCGGAATCAAGAACAGACTAAGAAGGGCAGCAAAACGCACATCACCGCCCACAAAAAATTTTGTGTTCTACTCGAAAAGACATCTACGCATGAACCTAGCTCATGATGCCACTGTTGGGGAACGTCGCATGGGAAACAAAAATTTTCCTACGCGCACGAAGACCTATCATGGTGATGTCCATCTACGAGAGGGGATGTGTGATCTACATACCCTTGTAGACCGTATAGCAGAAGAGTTAGTGAACACGGTTGATGTAGTGGAACATCCTCACGTCCCTCGATCCTCCCCGTGAACTATCCCGCGATCAGTCCCACGATCTAGTGCCGAACGGACGGCACCTCCGCGTTCAGCACACGTACAGCTCGACAATGATCTCGGCCTTCTTGATCCAGCAAGAGAGACGGAGAGGTAGAAGAGTTCTCCGACAGCGTGACGGCGCTCCGGAGGTTGGTGATGATCTCGTCTCAGCAGGGCTCCGCCCGAGCTCCGCAGAAACGCGATCTAGAGGTAAAACCGTGGAGATATGTGGTCGGGCTGCCGTGGCAAAGTTGTCTCAAATCAGCCCTAAAACCCCACTATATATAGGAGGGAGAGGGGGGAGCCTTGCCTTGGGGTCCAAGAACCCTCAAGGGGTCGGCCGAGCCAAGGGGGGAAGGTCTCCACCCCCAAACCGAGTCCTACTTGGTTTGGAAGGTGGAGTCCTTCTTCCCTTTCCCACCTCCTCCTTTTTTTTCTTTTTCTCTTTGATTTTTTATCCCAATGCGCATAGGCCCCTTTTGGGCTGTCCCACCAGCCCACTAAGGGCTGGTGCGGCACCCCCAATACCTATGGGCTTCCCCGGGGTGGGTTGCCCCCCCGTGAACTCCCGGAACCCATTCGTCATTCCCGGTACATTCCCGGTAACTCCGAAAACCTTCCGGTAATCAAATGAGGTCATCCTATATATCAATCTTCGTTTCTGGACCATTCCGGAAACCCTCGTGATGTCCGTGATCTCATCCGGGAGTCCGAACAACATTCGGCAACCAACCATATAACTGAAATACACATAAAACAACATCGAACCTTAAGTGTGCAGACCCTGTGGGTTCGAGAACTATGTAGACATGACCCGAGAGACTCCTCGGTCAATATCCAATAGCGGGACCTGGATGCCCATATTGGATCCTACATATTCTATGAAGATCTTATCGTTTGAACCTCAGTGCCAAGGATTCATATAATCCCGTATGTCATTCCCTTTGTCCTTCGGTATGTTACTTGCCCGAGATTCGATTGTCAGTATCCGCATACCTATTTGAATCTCGTTTACTGGCAAGTCTCTTTACTCGTTCCGTAATACAAGATCCTGCAACTTACACTAAGTCACATTGCTTGCAAGGCTTGTGTGTGATGTTGTATTACCGAGTGGGCCCCGAGATACCTCTCCGTCATACGGAGTGACAAATCCCAGTCTCGATCCATACTAACTCAACGAACACCTTCGGAGATACCTGTAGAGCATCTTTATAGTCAGCCAGTTACGTTGCGACGTTTGATACACACAAAGCATTCCTCCGGTGTCCGTGAGTTATATGATCTCATGGTCATAGGAACAAATACTTGACACGCAGAAAACAGTAGCAACAAAATGACACGATCAACATGCTACGTCTATTAGTTTGGGTCTAGTCCATCACATGATTCTCCTAATGATGTGATCCCGTTATCAAGTGACAACACTTGCCTATGGCCAGGAAACCTTGACCATCTTTGATCAACGAGCTAGTCAACTAGAGGCTTACTAGGGACAGTGTTTTGTCTATGTATCCACACATGCACTGTGTTTCCAATCAATACAATTATAGCATGGATAATAAACGATTATCATGAACTAAGAAATATAATAATAACTAATTTATTATTGCCTCTAGGGCATATTTCCAACACTTGCATGCTAGCAAACATGTTGCTGTTACACCTGAGGATCCAAATGATATGTCTGTTTCTGATGCTGAAACACAATCTGGTGATGAACATGAGCCTAGATATAATATCGATAGTGGTGTTCTTTATGATGCTCAACCTAGTAATGATAAGGATGTGGAAATTGAACCTAGTGTTGATCTTGATAACCCACAACCTAAGAACAAGAGATACGATAAGAACGACTTTATTGCTAGGAAACATGGTAAAGAAAGAGAACCATGGGTTCAGAAACCCATGCCCTTTCCTCCCAAACCATCCAAGAAAAAGGATGATGATGATTTTGAGCGCTTTGTTGAAATGATTAGACCTGTCTTTCTGAAATGCGTTCGACAGATATGCTCAAAATGTCTCCTTATGGTAAGTACATGAAGGATATTGTGACTAATAAAAGGAAGATACTTGAGGTTGAGATTTCCACCGTGCTTGCCAGTTACACCTTCAAGGGTGGGACTCCTAAGAAACTAGGCGATCCCGGAGTGCCCAGTATACCTTGCTCCATTAAACAAAATTATGTCAGAACCGCTTTATGCGATCTTGGAGCTGGTGTTAGTGTTATGCCTCTCTCTCTCTTTATCATAGACTTGAATTGGATAAGTTGACACCCACTGAAATGTATTTGCAAATGGCCGACAAATCAACTGCTTTTCCTATCGACATTTGCGAGGATGTGCTTGTTGTGGTTGCTAATGTTACTATCTTAACAGACTTTGTTATTCTGGATATTCCCGAGGATGATGCCATGGCGGTCATCCTTGGAAGACCCTTTTTAAACACTGCAGGGGCTGTTACTGATTGCAACAAAGGCAATGCCACTTTCCATGTTAATGGTAATGAGCACACGGTGCACTTTACGAAGAAACAATATCGAGTACATTGCATCAATGCTATTGAAAGAACTTCATCAATTCTTATTGGGAGCTTTGAATGCCCTATACTTACTGTCAAGATGAAGTATGATTTACTTGTTGGGGATATGCACATCCCCGTTGAGGTAACCTAGTGATTATTCGAAAATTCTCCGGTTTCATGCGAGTCGAAAGAAGTTTGTCAAGGAGACTTGATCAACCTCATTGACGGATTTCTTTTGATGACCATGAGATGGATGAATCTAGGAGTCACAACCCTGTGTTCTGAACTTTTACTTTTTGTTGTTTAGAAGAAAAATGATAAATTTAGCTTTATTTTCCTGTTTTCTGCTTTTTGTGGCCCTTAGAAAAGTGTCCCGAAAATAAAAGTTCTTCAAATGCCCTAAAAATCAAGTATGTTTTTTCTGGAATTTTTTGGAGGTGCGGGCACCCACCTGGCCGTGCCTGGCAAGCTTGTGGGCCCCACGTGCCCCCCCTCCACTTATTCCAGCTCCCATCTCCTTCTCCTACCTCCAAAAAAAATCATTCCACAACTCAAACCAGTGTTCTTGCTCTTCTTGCTGCATTTTTCGATGTCCTTGTGGAAAGCCCCATTTACCAAACTGTTTTGGGGGATTTGTTCCTTGGTATGTGACTCCTCCATTGGTCCAATTAGTTTTTGTTCTAGTGCTTTATTCGTTGCATATTTTTGCTGCCTTGGTGACCCTGTTCTTGAGCTTTGCATGTTAATTTTAGTTGGTCCCAAGTAGTTTTGATGCATGATATGGCCTCTAGGCACTTGAAGGAGTAGTTGCTATGAGTTTTGTTGAGCCTTGATCACTTTTCTTTTGAGTCACTAAAAATTTCAGAAAAATAAGATGTTCAGGAGAAACTATCATGGTGGTTCCTCAAGCAAAAGGGGTCCCCGTCTCTCTATTCGGGAGCCCGATCCTTATCAGCCGAGGAACGCACAGGTAAAACCATGTGAATGGCCTTCCGATGAATTCATGATTGATGCAGGTTTCAAGGACGAGTTTGATACATTTGTTCACAACACCGGGCTCGAATAATTCATCTCCAAAAAATGCGAACTGTATACTACACTCACTGCCTCTTTTGTTCGTAGATTCAAATTTTCAGTTGGCCGTGATACATCCATACTGTTTGGTCTTTATGACAAATCGTATACTATGGATATCGCCCAGACCAGCCATGGGAGTAGACCAACTTAGGCCAAAAGCCTAAGCTTGGGGGAGTACGTGTTTCTCACCGACTTTATATTCATGCTCACACATTCACTTTGATAGTCGTTGTTCACACCTTACGATTGTATCATCCATGCTAGTTTATTTCTTTTTCTCGCTTTCTTCTCGTGTGTTTGTTTGAATTTGAGAAAAACAAAAAAAATTAGTCGTAAGTTTACTTTCTAGCTTGCTTAGTGGTGTTTAAAAAGAAAACCCAAAAGATTTCCCGTTCTTCTTTTGCTTGTTGGGAACTTTCCCATGTAAATAGTTTTCTTTTTCTTTGGGTCAAGGTAGAAGACCATGGTTAAAATGTTTAGTGGCTCTCACTTGCATATCTATTTATCCGTCAAAGAGCCATATTACTTTGTATTATCCTTTGTGTTTGCTTGCAGATTCCAGCTTAGTCCAATGCACGAACACTCTCATTATTATTCACATCATTCGGTCGTGCAAGTGAAAGGCAATAATGACGATATATGATGAAGTGACTGAGCCTGGAAAAGCTGGTATGAACTCGATCTATTTTGTTTTTGTAGATATGACTAGCTCATCGTTCCTAATTCAGATTTGTTATGAGAGAAACGTGTTTGCAATGACAACCTAGAGATCATAGTTTCTAATGCCATGCTTAATTAGCTAGGAGCTTATAATGGTTTGTCTTGGATGCCAACATCAATTTCAAGATGATTATGATGTAGTATGATAGGATGGTATCCTCCTTTGAATGATTCGAGTGGCTTGACTTGGCGCATGTTTACGCATGTAGTTGAAACAAAATCAACATAGCCTCTATGATATTCATGTTTATGGTGATTTATGTCCTACTCATGCTTGCCCTGAATGTTTGTTTATTTCAGTGCATATTGATGACCGTTGTCGCTCTCTAGTTGGTCGCTTCCCAGTCTTTTGCTAGCCTTCACTTGTACTAAGAGGGAATACTACTTGTGCATCCACTTCCATAAAGCCAAAGTTGTTCCATATGAGTCCACCATACCTAGCTATATGCGGTATCTACCTGCCGTTCTAAGTAAATTTGCATGTGCCACTCTCTAAAACTTCAAGTAATAATCTATTTTGCA
Organism: Hordeum vulgare subsp. vulgare; assembly: GCF_904849725.1. Lineage (NCBI taxonomy): Eukaryota > Viridiplantae > Streptophyta > Magnoliopsida > Poales > Poaceae > Hordeum > Hordeum vulgare. The sequence goes on from NC_058519.1 coordinate 562,356,200, forward strand.
TGCCCGAACCGCTCATGTGGTGACGAGGTGCGGTCAGTATCTTCCATGCTAGGCGTGTTATCCTCGATATGTGTTTATTCACTATCACTCACGAGAAAGGGCCCGGTAATTGGAATGCCCAGTTCCATGCTCAAATCGAAAATATAATTGCAAACAAAACTCCCCATGGATTGTTGTTGGTATGGATGGCACCCAAGGATTCGGCTAGTCGTGGAGTGTGATTGATTGGTGGTGGGGGAGTCAAAACTTTACTTTTCTGTTTGGGAACCGCCTATAATATGTGTAGCATGGAAGATGGTGAAAACTCTTGGTCATCGCGTTGACAATGAAAGCATACCACCCAAAATTATTTATCTCCGTTTTAAAAGCTTGAGCTCTCGCACCTCTACAAATCAATGCTTCCCTCTCTAAAGGGGCTATCTATTTACGTTTCTGTTGAGTCATCTTCTCCTTATAAAAGCACCAGTTAGAGAGCGACTCCGTTATTTTTATGCTTTGCTATTAATTGATATTGAGTATGACTGTGACTGGATCTTCTTTGCCATGAATTACAATCACTACTGGAATTCCTATATTTGCCGTCTGCCAAATCTTTGCCATCAGCCAGCAGACGGCGAAGAACCTCTTTACCGTGTGCTGGCAAAAAACAGATGGTAAAGAGGAGGCTGATGGCAAAATACATATTTGCCATCAGCCACCTCTTTGCCGTCCGTCAACAGACGGCAAAGGTAGGGATGGCACACGGCAAAGCTATCCCACCCCACCCCTCCTCTCTCCCCATCCCACCCCGGCCCCACCCACCCCTTTGCCGTCTGCCTGACTAGCTTTGCCGTCCGTGGCAGACGGCAAAGGGGATGGACCCCCCAAACGTTAACGGTCGCCACGCGCCCCACCTCTCTCCTCTCTCCCACGCACTCTCTCTCACTTCTCTCCCCTCAGCGCCGCCGCAGCCGCCCCCGGCCCCCAGCGCCGCCGCCGCCCCACCGCCGCCGCCGACGCCACCCCCACCCCACCTCCCCACCCCACCGCCGCCCTGCGCCCCCCCTGCGGCCCTTCTCCTCCTCCCTGCGCCCCCACGCCGCCGCCGCCGACGCCACCCCCACCCGACCTCCCCACCCCACCCCACCGCCGCCCTGCACCCTCCTCCACCGCCGCCCTCCTCCCCCTGCGGCCCTCCTCCTCCTGGTAAGTTTCTGTTTCTTCTTCTTTTTTAATAGTTTTTGTTTAATTAGTTCTTACTTTTAGTTTAGTTTTAGTTTCAGTTTTAGTTTAGGTTTAGTTAGGTTAGTTTCAGTTTTAGTTTAGTTAGTTTCAGTTTTAGTTAGGTTAGTTTCAGATTTAGTTAGGTTAGTTTCAGTTTTAGTTAGGTTAGTTTCAGTTTTAGTTTAGTTTTAGTTTCAGTTTTAGTTTAGGTTTAGTTAGTTTAGGTTTAGAAGAAGAAGAAGAAGGAGAAAGGAGATGAAGAAGAAGGAGAAAGGAGAAGAAAAAAATAAGAAGAAGAAGGAAAATAAGAAGAAGGAAAAGGAAGGGAAGGAGAAGAACCAAGAAGAAGAAGAAGAAGAAAAATAGGAGAGGAAGAGAAGAATAAGAGGAAAAAAGAAAATAAGAAGAAGAAGAAGAAGAAGAAGAAGAAGAAGAAGAAGAAGAAGAGAAGAAGAAAACAAGAAGAAGGAGAAGAAGAATAAGAGGAAAAAATAAAAAATAAAATAATAATTAGAAGAAGAAGAATAAATTAGTAGATTTAGTAGGTAGTTTCTGTTAGTTAATTAGTAGATTTAGTAGGTAGTTTAGTGGTAGATTAGTAGTTAATTAGTAGTTTTAGTGGTAGATTCTGTTAGTTAATTAGTAGATTTAGTAGAAGAAAAGAAGAAGAAAAGAAGAAGAGAAGAAGAAGAGAAGAAGAGAAGAAATAGGCAAAATGGGCTAATTAACCCAACAATGACATAACCTGAAAAGTAGTATAGGTAACCTGGAAAGTCCTCTGGACCAAAAGGGCAACTTCTGGACCTGCTTAATAGAAAGAATAGGAAGAAGAAGAAGAGGAGGAGGAGGAGAAGAGGAGGAGGAGGAGAAGAGGAGAAGAGGAGGAGGAGAAGAAGAAGAAGAAGAAGAGGAGGAGGAGGAGGAGGAGAAGACAAAAATAAGAAGGAGAAGAAGAAAAGAAGTAGTATAGGACAATGACATAACCCAGCTCATTAATATTATATACTTAGCTTGTTTTCCTCTAAAATGGGATAATTAGCCCATTTAGCTCAAAAAAGACATAATTAGGTAATTTAGCTCCAACATAATTAGGTAATTGTTGTACGAGCTCCGCCCCTGCATTCGTGGGTCAGTACAAATTTCATCTCCTCCCCGCCCCTTCATTTACTGTGGCTCGGTTTCCGGATGCAACTTTCTAGATTTAGGTAATTCAATTAATTTATCAGTATGCGTGACTAGTATGCGTCTCCCGTTCGAAAGGGCGACATCTATAAATATGCATGTCTTTGCATATTTATAACCGCCATCCTTTCGAATTGTCCAACATTATCCATGGACAGCCCGAGTATGTGTAGATTGGGTTCGTTTTCCCGTATGCTGTGCTCTGGATCCGATGCGGAATTTTGTCAGTGCCTCCCTGTTGTTCTCCGGATGCACATCCTCTCTGTTTATTGCGGAGACGTGTATCAGGAGAACAACGGGGAGGTGCTGCCGAAATTTTGCGTTGGATCCGGAGCAGAGCATGGGAAAACGAACCTAATCTACACATACTCGGGTGGGATTAGGACCTATCTTTACCTATTAGCGTGTAGGTTGCCTGGACGTAATAAAAATGGCGAAAGATGAATATAAATGCTAAATTATATATAAATATATTTCCTCTGTCTTTAGTAGCTACGCAAGATGAGTGATCGTGCGTGGATGTATACCGGTCACCCTAGTCAGAAAGAGATGACGAAAGAATGGTTTTTAAAAACAAAGGAATTTGTGAAAGCCGCATTCGCAAATGGCCAGGAAAGAAACTATTGCCCCTGTCCTGGATGCGACAACTATAAAAAGACGACAGAGGCTGTAATGATTAAACACCTGCACAGGAGGGGTTTTAAGCCTAATTATACGGTGTGGACATTTCATGGTGAGTCTATACAACGCACAAGAGCTGAGGTGGTCCGTCGTCGCACGGACGAGCATGGTACTGGGATCGAAGACATGGTGCAAGACTTTGATGATGCTCGGGATTCGGAAGATGAGATGGAGGAATCTGCAAAGGCCTTTTATGAAATGTTGGAGTCTTCAAAACGTCCTCTCCATGAGCACACCGAGCTCTGTCAGCTGGATGCAATTGCACAAGTAATGGCTCTGAAGGCTCAGTTCAACTTGGGAAGAGAATGCTACGACGCGATGATGACACTATTTGGACGTTTCCTACCCAAAGGCCATGTCATGCCTGCAAACCTGTACCAGTCGGACAAAATACTTCGTGTACTTAAGATGCCCTATGAGAAGATAGATGCATGTGAGAAAGGATGTGTCTTATTTAGGAAGGAGTATGCACACTTGGACTATTGTCCCAATTGCGAGTCTTGCAGGTATCTTGTGGTAGACAACGATATGGGTGAGAAGAGGCAGACCAAAATCGCAGTTAGTGTTCTTCGGTATATGCCAATCGTACCAAGACTTCAACGTCTTTTCATGGTCGAAGAGACAGCCAGACAGATGACATGGCACAAATTGGGCAAAAGAACCGAACTAGATGCGGATGGGAATAAGATGATGGTACACACATCGGATGGGGAAGCGTGGAAACATTTCAATGGATTGCATCAGGATAAAGCGGCAGATCCAAGGAATCCTCGAGTCTGCGCCGCCACGGATGGTTTTAATCCCTTCGGCATGACGGCAACCCAATACAGTTGTTGGCCTGTATTTGTCATTCCACCGAATCTCCCCCCCGGGAAGATTATGCAAAGAAAGAACATATTTCTGACGTTGATAATTCCAGGGCCCAATTATCCGGGGAAGAATATGAATGTGTACCTGCAACCTCTTAAGGATGAATTGGAAGAAGCTTGGGAAAATGGGGTCAAGACATACGATGCCGCTAGAAAAGAAAACTTTGAAATGCATGTGTGGTACATGTACTCTATGCATGACTTGCCAGCGTATGCGCTATTCTCTAGATGGTGTGTGCATGGAAGGTTCCCGTGCCCCCAATGCAAGGAAGCTCTTCAGTTTCATTGGTTGAAGGAGGGTCGGAAGTATTCTTGCTTTGACTTGCATAGACAGTTCCTGGATCCTGACCATCAGTTCAGAAAAGACAAGAAGAACTTTACCAAAGGTAAAGTTGTCAAAAACATGGCACCACATGCGTTCACAGGCCAACAGATCCTGGATCAGTTAAACGCCCTCGAGCCTGATCCAGAGCGTCTAGGGTATTTCAAGGGGTATAATTCAAAACATGCCTGGACTCACAAGCCATGCTTCTGGGATCTGCCTTACTTCAAAGACCTCCTTCTTCCACACAATATCGACATCATGCACACTGAAAAGAATATCGGAGAGGCTATTTTTGGTACATTGTTCGACATAGATGGGAAGACAAAGAATAATATTAAGGCTAGAGTCGATCAAGAGACACTATGTCATAGACCGTTACAAAACATGCGAGAAGGCAAATGAAAGCAGAAGTGGTCGAAGCCAAAGGCCTGGTTCAATCTTGGAAGGCCAGCTATGAGGGAAATTATCTTGTGGGTCAAAATGCACTTGATGTTCCCCTGAGTCTGACCTGGATGATCCCAGTAACTTCACCAACATATCATCCCACCAGAAGCTCGTGGCATACAGGGACGCGGGGAAGGCTACGAAAGGGGATGACTTTAACCCTAGCCAGGAACCTTTGGATCCAGAGCTGGTGATGATATCTGGTGGCGGGAGGCCCCATGGCTCGATAGCCATTGGAGATGGGATAATACGTTGTCCACTCACTCTTCCGGAGATCAAGGCGCGCCAGTCGAGCAACTGTCGTGAGATAACGCGTCGTCCACGGCCAGTCGAACTTGCCATCGAGGTTAGTTGTACGGACTAAGAACACTTTCATCCATTTCATTATGTGTGTCACCATAGATCATTACTGTGGTAACGAGGAATGGTTTTTTAGGCTGCTCTTCAGAAAGAGAGAGCGGCAAACCAGGCTGCTCTTGAGAAAGAGAGATTGGCAAGCCAGGCTGCTCTTCAGGCTGCTCTTGATGAGAGGGACCAGAGCACGACACGATTGCTTGAGGAGGAGAGGGCCCGGAATGAGGCGGGTCAACGGGCCCTGTACGAGCTTTTTGTGGTATGTTTTTTTCACATTAGCCAAATCATGTGTGTAATGTTTGTATCAATACTAACTAATACGACCCACTCTTCAGGGTCTGTGCGAGAAGAGCGGTCAAGTCCCTCCGCCGATGCCCGTCTTCTCTTCGATTGGCACGGTGAGTTTCATTATAAACTAGTATTAATAATTGTGTGTCATCATGCTAACTGAGACATTGCAAAATATCTTTTCTGCAGAATAACTCCCGAGCGGCATTGCACGACCCTTCTCCAGGGCAACCGTCTCCAAACGAAGCCGGCGCGAGCAACCGTGGTGTTTCTCCTCCTTGATGACCACTACGGTAAGTTTCTCCTCCAAACTTAGCTTGTTTTCCTCTAAAATGAGATAATTAGCCAATTTAGCTCCAAGAAGACATAATTAGGTACTTTAGCTCAAAAAAGACATAATTAGGTAATTTAGCTCAAAAAAGACATAAAGAGGAGGAGGAGGAGGAGGCCAAGGCCAATTTGACATCCCAGCCGCCAGAATGTCATTGTGAGGGCGTAGAAGTCCCACACGATGGGCCCGAGGGTCCGGAGAAAGTCCACACCGAGGATGAAGTCGAAACAGCCGAGGTCGATGCCGGCACAGCTAATGGAAAAGTGTTACCCCCGATGGTGATGGGAACGTCGCGGGCGAGTCCATGACACTGGACGCGGTCACCGTTGGCCACCGTGATCCGAAGGCGCTCCGCGCCCGTGGTCGGAATAGCTAGACGACGCATGGTTGCCTCGGGAAGGAAGTTATGAGTGGAGCCCGTATCCAGCAGGGCGACCAGCTGCTCGCCATGGATCGTCACGGGCAGCAACATGGTCCGCTGCTGTTGCGGCTCGCGGAGGCCGGCCCGATGCTGGAAGGGTCGGCACGGGTCGACTGAGCTGGCGGCCTCCTCGTCCAGGCGGTTACTGCAGTGCCTGGGCCCGCTGCTCGAAGGCCCGGGTGTAGTACATGGCGTACTGAAGGTCGGGGGGGTTCTCGGAGCTCGACATCCACGCGAATATGGTCCGGTAGGCCACCCACAAAGAGCTCAGCGCGCTGAGACGCGGATATGCCTGGCGCGTGGCATGCCAGGGCTTGGAATCGGTCGGCGTAGTCCTGGACCGTTGAGGTAAACGGTAAGCGGCCGAGGGCTGCCAGTCGGCTGCCACGGATGGGGGGGCCAAACCGGAGAAGGCAGAGCTCGCGAAAGCGGTCCCACGGTGGCATGCCGCCCTCGTCCTGCTCGAGGGCGTAGTACCAAGTCTGGGCAGTACCACGGAGATGATAGGACGCGAGCCAGGTGCGATCCGACGCGAGCGTCCGCTGCCCCCGAAAGAACTGCTCGCACTGGTTGAGCCAGTTGAGGGGGTCTTCCGCGCCGTCGTAAGTGGTGAAGTTCAGCTTAGCGAACCGAGGAGATGTCGGCCCGCCGTGTCCGGGAGCCGCGGATGTCGGTGGCCTCGCGTATGCCGGGTCGGGAAACTCCGGGCTGTAGGGCGCCGAGCTGGAGGACCGCTCGAACGGCAGAGAGGGCGCCGGGTGTTCCGGTGCCGGGGTATAGATCGGACCCGAAGATGATCCGGCTGCCCACGCGGGAATTGGCGATGGCGATGACGGGAACTGCACCTGGTGCAGGGGCCGACCGGTGGTTCGGGGCGCTGGAGGTGCTGCTGTCGATGGCAGCGGCGGCTGCTGGTGCGGCGCCGGAGCCTGCGCCGTGGTGGCCGGTAGCGACTGGTGGGGCAGCCCCCCCAGCGGCGCGGTGGTGGCCGGCCACACCGGCCAGGGAGTGCCCGCGGCGTGGTAGTGCTGCAGCAGCAGCTGCGGCGGCGGCGGCGGCGCCCCTCCGTGGAGTGGCTGGAAGGCCGGGGTGGCCCACGGCAGCGACGGCGGCCCGTAGGTAGTGGGGGCGACGCTCGGCGGCGGGGGTTGGGTCCCAGCGAGGTAGAGGCTGATGCCTCGGACCGCTTGGACAAGCTCCCGCAGGGTGCCCGATATCGCCTCGGGCGAGAGTATGGGGAGCGGCTCCTCCGCGGTGATGATCGGCACTGGTGAGGGAGCGGTCCCGGACGTGAGCGGCAGCGGCGGCGGGGCGTTGGTGGTGGTTTGCAGTAGTGGGGCGGTGGTGGTGTTGAGCGGCGGCAGTGGTGGAGGGTGCGACATGATCAGCCTGGAATCTCTGGATACCAAATTGGTAGGACTAGGGTTCTTACCGGGCCTCCGGCGTAGGTTGTAAGGGCAGGGAGGAGGGGAGCGAGGGCTGGAGCGGACGCGCCGGCGAGATGGCGCCGTCGCGGCTAGGGTTAGGTGCGGCGGAGGCTAGATTCCGGCTCCTTGGAGAGCCGGGCAACAGAAGATAATATCTTTATTGCTTGATCTCAATTGATGTCTTACAACTAGTATTTATAACTCGAGCCTAAGATAACTTTCCTAAAGTAATTTACCTAAGATAACTTGCGGGCCAAGCCGCTAATATTAACGCCCAATGGGCCTACGCCGGCCATAGGCCAAGCCGGTCATAACAGAGGAGGAGGAGGAGGAGGAGGAGGAGGAGAAGGCCAAGGCCTTCTCCTCCTCCTCCTCCTCCTCCTCCTTCTTCTTGATTTCTTCTTCTTCTCCTCCTCCTCCTCCTTCTTCTTGATTTCTTCTTCTTCTCCTCCTCCTCCTCTTTCTTCTCCTCTTTCATATTATCCTTGCTTTAATTAACCCAACAATGACATAATTATCCCATTTAGCTCCAAAATACCATAATAAGCTCAAAATGGCATAAGAACCTTGGTTAGCTCATGAATATTATATACGTAGCTTGTTTTTCTCTAAAATGACATAATTAGCCCATTTAGCTCAAAAAAGACATAATTAGGTAATTTAGCTCCAACAAGAGGAGAAGAGGAGAAGAAATAGGCAAAATGAAAAGAAAGAAGAAGAAGAGATGAAGAAGAAGAGAAGAAGGAGGAGGAGGAGGAGGAGGAGGAGAAGGCCAAGGACCTTCTATCCTTCTCCTCCTCCTCCTTCTCCTCCTTCTTCTTGATTTCTTCTTCTTCTCCTCCTCCTCCTCTTTCTTCTCCTCTTTCATATTATACTTGCTTTAATTAACCCAACAATGACATAATTAGCCCATTTAGCTCCAAAATACCATAATAAGCTCAAAATGGCATAAGAACCTTGGTTAGCTCATGAATATTATATACTTAGCTTGTTTTCCTCTAAAATGACATAATTGGAATATTTAGCTCAAAAAGAAGGAGAAGGAAGAAGAAGAAGAATAAGAGAAGAAGAATAGAAGGAGAAGGAGAAGAATAAGGAGGAGGAGGAGAAGAAGAAGAAGGAGGAGGAGAAGAAGAGAAGAAGAAGGAGAAGGAGGAGAAGAAGAAGGAGAAGGAGAAGGAGCCCTCCTTCTTCTCCTTCTTCTTCTCTCCTTCTTCTCCTCCTTCTTCTCCTTCTTCTTCTCTTCTTTTTTCTTCTTCTCCTCCTCCTTCTCCTTCTCCTTCCCCTTCCCCTCCTCCTCCTCCTCCTTCTTGTTTTTCTTCTCCTTGTTCTCTTATTGCTTCTTCTCTTTCTTCTTCAATTTAGCTTATTTGTCATATATATGTTGTTGTTCTTCTTCTACTTACTTTCTTATTCCCATTTTGCAGATTGGATGTACTACATGCATGGAAGCTGGCATTGGAGTGCTTTAGTTTCCGTTTTTATTTGAGTTGATGAACAATGTGTTGGTTCTTTGTATGTGTTGATGAACAATATATGTGCAACTATATGTATGTATATATGGATGAAACTTCGTATGTGTTGGTTCTTTTGATATATGGGATGTACGTTGATGAACAAATGGCATTGATGAGCTTTATATGTATATCATATATGTGTTGTGATCTATTTATGATATATGTGCTCTGAATTATATGTATATGTGATGTGAAATAGAAAAAATAAATAAATATGGGACAATATAGGATCTTTGCCGTCTGCCAGCTGATGGCAAAGGCCTTTGCCATCAGCCCGCAGACGGCAAAGGTGCCATGTGGCGCCCAGCTGTGCAACCTGGGCAGTAGCAGCTGGCCATATAGTCTCTTTGCCATCTGCCTGCTGGGTGGGCAGACGACAAAGAAGAGGGCACAGAGGAGGGGGCAGAAGACAAAAGTGGAGAGAGGGGGGAGGGGAGGACACGGCAGACGGCAAAGATAGTCAAGGGGGCAGACGGCAAAGATGGAGCGGGGGAGGGGAGGGGAGGAGAAGGCGGACGGCAAAGCTTGACCGGGAGGCAGACGACAAAGATTGCCGAGGAGGCAGACGACAAAGGCTCCGTTAACCCCTAACGGAGGCAACGCCTCTCGTCTGCCGTCCCAAACTCTTTGCCAACTGCTCCTCAGAAAAGCTGACGGCAAAGAGCTTTGCCGTCCGCTTTAGGGGGGCAGACGGCAAAGAAGGTCCTATGCCGTCGTAGGCTGACGCAGAAAATTTGCCGGCCGTGACAATCTTTGCCGTCTGTGGTACTGTCTTTGCCATCCGGGTATTTGTCTTTGCCGTCTGTGAGGGCAGACGGCAAAGAAGGTGATTCCTGTAGTGAATGTTCAGTCCTCCCTTGGTCTTTGAAGGTGCTCTGCATTTATGTTTTGCGGTCTCAGAAAGAGCTAGCGAGATACCATCTGTTGATATTGTTTCATGATTGTTTTGATTGAAGTGTTGACATTTGAAACTTACTATTATTGCTCGCTAGTTGAATATGCCATTGATATGAGTACATCATGAGACCTAAATGTCATTGCTTATGTGGTTAGCTTATGATCTTGCTGAAAATCTGAATATGAGTTAGACATAATTACAACAACAAGATCAAACAGAGTTCGTAAAAGTTTTTCTTTCGTCTCTTTCAGTTTGTCAACTGAATTGCTTGAGGACAAGCAAGGCTTTAAGCTTGGGGGACTTGATACGTCTTCATCGTATCTACTTCTCCAAACTCGTTTGCCCTTGTTTTGGACTCTAATTTGCATGATTTGAATGGAACTAACCCGGACTCAAGCTGTTTTCAACAGAATTGTCATGGTGTTGTTTTTGGCGGAGAAATGAAAATTCTCGGAATGACCTGGAAATTTACGAGGATTTTTTGTGGAATATATAAAAAATACTGGTGCAAGAATTACCTGGAGGGACGGAGCCAGGAGCCCACAAGCCCAGGAGGGGCGGTCCCCCCTAGCCGCGCCTGGCAGGCTTGTGAGGCCCTCGTGGCTCCGCCGCCTCCAACTCGAGCTCTATATAGTCTCTCTCGCCCAGAAAAAATTAGGAGAGAAGAGTTCATCGCGTTTTACGACACGGAACCGCCGCCACCACCTATTCTTCCTCTGAAGGGCAGATCTAGAGTCCGTTTTGGGCTCCGGAGAGGGGAAATCGTCGCCGTCGTCATCACCAACCTTCCTTCATCGCCAATTCCATGATGCTCTTCATCGTTCGTGAGTAATCTCATCGTAGGCTTGCTGGACGGTGATGGGTTGGATGAGATCTATCATGTAATCGAGTTAGTTTTGATGGGGTTTGATCCCTAGTATCCACTATGTTCTGAGATTGATGTTGCTACTACTTTGCTATGCTTAATGCTTGTCACTAGGGCCTGAGTGCCATGATTTCAGATCTGAACCTATTATGCTGTCATCAATATATGTGTGTTCTTGATCCTATCTTGCAAGTTGTAGTCACCTACTATGTGTTATGACCCGGCAACCCCGGAGTGACAATAGCCGGAACCACTCCCGGAGATGACCATAGTATGAGGAGTTCATGTATTCACTAAGTGCTAATGCTTTGTTCCGGTTCTCTATTCAAGGGAGACCTTAATATCCCTTAGTTTCCATTAGGACCCCGCTGCCACGGGAAGGATGGACAATAGATGTCATGCAAGTTCTTTTCCTTAAGCACGTATGACTATATACGGAATGCATGCCTACATTATATTGACGAACTGGAGCTAGTTACACATCTCCCCATGTTATGACTGTTACATGATGAATGTCATCCGACATAATTATCCATCACCGATCCAATATCTACGAGGTTTTCCTACTGGTCCTTGCTACATTACTTTACCGCTACTGCTGTCACTACTGCTACTGTTACCGCTGCTACTGTTACTATCACACTACTTTGCTACTGAAACTTTGCTGCAGATACTAAGTCTTTCAGGTGTGGTTGAATTGACAACTCAACTGCTAATACTCGTGAATATTCTTTAGCTTCCCCTTGTGTCGAATCAACAAATTTCGGTTGAATACTCTACCCTCGAAAACTGTTGCGATCCCCTTACTTGTGGGTTATCAGTGTCCTCACCTAGTGACAGAAGGGGTAGCGAGGGACGCATCGTGTTGTTGCCATCAAGGGTAAAAAGATGGGGCTTATATCAAATGGCATGAATTTATCCCTCTACATCATGTCATCTTGCTTAAGGCGTTACTCCGTTTGTTATGAACTTAATACACTAGATGCATGGTGGATAGCGGTCGATGTGTGGAGTAATAGTAGTAGATGCAGACAGTATCGGTCTACTTGTCTCGGACGTGATGCCTATATGTATGATCATTGCCTTAGATATCGTCATGACCTTACGCGATTCTGTCAATTGCTCGACAGTAATTCGTTCACCCACCGTAATACTTGCTATCATGAGAGAAGCCTCTAGTGAACACTATGGCCCCCGGGTCTATTTTACACATCATATATTCAGATCTACATACAAATTACCAAAAATACCTTGCTGCACTTTTACTTATTCACCTTTCATCACTATCACATCTCACCTTGCAAGTAATCGTGAAGGGATTGACAACCCCTTTATCGCGTTGGGTGCAAGTTTGTTTGTTTTTGCGTAGGTTCATTGGTGCCTCATCTTGATACTCCTACTGGATTGATACCTTGGTTCTCAAACTGAGGGAAATACTTTTTCTACTTTGCTGCATCACCCTTTCCTCTTCAAGGGAAAAATCAACGCAAGCTCAAGAAGTAGCAGACTGCACATTGAACTACTGAGTAGTCCTCCTTGCATGCTAACCAAGCATTCTTAAGATCTTGGTCAGCCACGGCGGGTGGTTCATCTCCTAGTGCAGCATTAAGGACATAATCCTTCTTCCCAGCTTGCAGGAGCAATTTAAGATTACGAGCCCAGTCTACAAAGTTGCTTCCATCATCTTTCAACTTAGCTTTCTCTAGGAACGTATTAAAATTCAGGGTGACTGTCGCGTGAGCCATTGATCTACAACACAAATATTTTCAAAGTGGACTTAGACTATGTTCAAGATAATTAGAGTTTAACTAATCCAATTACTTGCTAAACTCCCACTCAAAAAGTACATCTCCCTAGGCATTTGAGTGGCTCATGATCCAAATTCACTAACTCATGTCCGATCATCACGTGAGTTGAGAATAGTTCAGTGGTAAGCATCTCTATGCTAATCATATCAACTATACGATTCATGCTCGACCTTTCGGTCTCATGTGTTCCGAGTCCATGTCTGCACATGCTAGGCTCGTCAAGTTTAACCCGAGTGTTCCACGTGTGCAACTGTTTTGCACCCGTTGTATGTGAATGTTTAGTCTATCACACCCAATCGTCACGTGGTGTCTCGAAACGACGATCTGTAGCAACGATGCACAGTCGGGGAGAACACAATTTTGTCTTGAAATTTTAGTGAGAGATCACCTCATAATGCTACCGCCGTTCTAAGCAAAATAAGGTGCATAAAAGGATTAACATCACATGCAATTCATAAGTGACATGATATGGCCATCATCATGCACTTCTTAATCTCCATCACCAAAGCACCGGCACGATCTTCTTGTCACCAGCGCCACACCATGATCTCCATCATCATGATCTCCATCAACGTGTCACCACTGGGGTTGTCGCGCTACTTATGCTATTACTACTAAAGCTACGTCCTAGCAATATAGTAAACGCATCTGCAAACACAAACGTTAGTTTAAAGACGACCCTATGGCTCCTGCCGGTTGCCGTACCATCAACGTGCAAGTCGATATTAACTATTACAACATGATCATCTCATACATCCAATATATCAGATCACGTCATTGGCCATATCATATCACAAGCATACCCTGCAAAAACAAGTCAGACGTCCTCTAACTTGTTGTTGCATGTTTTACGTGGCTGCTATGGGTATCTAGTAGATCGCATCTTACTTACGCAAAAACCATAACGAAGATGTGCAAATTGCTATTTAACCTCTGCAAGGACTGCCTCGGTCAAAACCAATTCAACTAAAGTTGAAGAAACCGACACCCGCCAGTCATCTTTATGCAACGAGGTTGCATGTCAATCGATGAAACCAGTCTTTCGTAAGCATACGAATAATGTCGGTCTGGGCCGTTTCAATCCAACAATACCGCCGAATCGAGAAAAGGCTAAGGAGGGCAGAAAATCGAACATCACCGTCCAAAATACCCTTTGTGCTCTACTCGAGATAACATCTACGCATGAACCTAGCTCATGATGCCACTGTTGGGTAACGTTGCATGGGAAACAAAAATCTTCCTACGCACACGAAGACCTATCATGGTGATGCCCATCTACACGAGGAGATTTGGATCTGCATATCCTTGTAGATCGCACAACATGAGGTGTTAAGAAATGCGGTTGATGTAGTGGAACGTCTTCACGTCCCTCGATCTGCCACATGAACCGTCCCACGAACCGTCCCGCGATCCGTCCCACGATCCGTTCCGATCTAGTGCCGAACGGACGGCACCTCCGCGTTCAGCACACGTACAACTCGACGATTATCTCGGCCTTCTTGATCCAGCAAGAAAGACAGAGAAGTAGATGAGTTCTCTGGCAGCGTGACGGCGCTCCGGTGGTGGTGAGGATCTACTCCAGCAGGGCTCCTACCGAGCTCTGCAGAAATAGGATCTAGAGGTAAAACTATGGTGTCTAGATCTAAGTTGCACGTGGCAAAAGTTGTCTCAAATCAGCCCTAAATCAACACTATATATAGGAGCGAGGGGAAGGAGGCTTGCCTGGAGGGCCAAGCCCTCAAGGGTGCACCGGCCAAGGGAGAGTAGGAGTCCTACTCCAATCCTATTCCAATTAGGATTGGAAAGTGGAGTCCTTCTCTTCCTTCCCACCTCTCCTTTTTTTTCTTTGGTTTTCTTTCCTTGGCGCATAGGCCCTCTTGGGCTGTCCCACCAGCCCACTAAGGGCTGGTGCGCCACCCCTAGGGCCATTGGGCTTCTCCCGGGTGGGTTGCCCCCTCCCGGTGAACTTCCGGAACCCATTCGTCACTCCCGATACAATGTCAGTAATGCCCGAAAACCTTCCGGTAACCAAATGTGGTCATCCTATATATCAATATTCGTTTCCCGACCATTACGGAAACCCTCGTGACGTACGTGATCTCATCCGGGACTCCGAACAACATTCGGTAACCATACATATAACTCAACTATACTAAAACATCAGCGAACCTTAAGTGTGCAGACCCTGCGGGTTCGAGAACTATGTAGACATGCCCCAAGGAACTCCTCGATCAATATCCAATAGAGGGACCTGGATGCCCATGTTGAATCCTACATATTCTCCGAAGATCTTATCAGTTGAACCTCAGTGTCAAGGATTCATATAATCCCGTATGTCATTCCATTTGTCCTTTAGTATGTTACTTGCCCGAGATTCGATCGTCGGTATCCGCATACCTAATTCAATCTCGTTACCGGCAAGTCTCTTTACTCGTTCCATAATACAAGATCCCGTGACTTACACTTAGTCACATTGCTTGCAAGGCTTGTGTATGATGTTGTATTACCGAGTGGGCCCCGAGTTACCTCTCCGTCACACGGAGTGACAAATCCCAGTCTTGATCCATACTAACTCAACGGACACCTTCGGAGATACCTGTAGAACGCCTTTATAGTCACCCAGTTACATTGTGATGTTTGATTCCACAAGGTATTCCTCCGGTGCCAGTGAGTTATATGATCTCATGGTCATAGGAACAAATACTTGACACGCAGAAAACAATAGCAATAAAACGACACGATCAATATGCTACATTCATAGTTTGGGTCTAGTTCATCACATGATTCTCCTAATGATGTGATCCAGTTATCAAGTGACAACACTTGCACATAGTCAGAAAACCATGACTATCATTGATCAACTGGCTAGCCAACTAGAGGCTTGCTAGGGACATTGTTTTGTCTATGTATCCACACATGTATCTATGTTTTCATTCAATACAATTATAGCATGGATAATAAACGATTATCTTTAAACAGGAAATATAATAATAACTATTTATCATTGCCTCTAGGGCATATTTCCAACAACCTCGTGATATGATACACTCTATCACACATAAGCCACCCTATATATTCCTCAAAACATCCACCATACCTACCTATCATGGCATATCCATAGCCATTCCGAGATATATTGCCATGCAAATTTCATCATCATCATATACATGACTTGAGCATTCATTGTCATATTACTTTGCATGATCATAAGATAGCTAGCATGGTATTTCCATGACTTGTATGCTTTTTGATATCTTTTCTATGCTAGATCATTGCACATCCTGGTACACTACCAGAGGCATTCATATAGAGTCATCCTGTATATCTTTATCATTATATCGAGTTGTAAGTAAATAAAAGTGTGATGATCATCAATATTAGAGCATTGTTCCAGTAAGGAAAGGATGATGGAGACTATGATTCCCCCACAAGTCGTGATGATACTCCAGACGAAAAATTAAAAATGGGGGAGGCCAAATGAGCCCACCAAGAAAAAGGAAAAAGAAGAAGACAAAAAGAGAAAAGGGAAAAAATGAAATAATAATGAGAGAAAAAGAGAGAAGGGGCAATGCTACTATCTTTACCACACTTGTGCTTCAAAGTAGCACCATGTTCTTCATATAGAGAGTCTCCGGAGCTGTCACTTTCATATACTAGTGGGAAATTGTCATTATAGAACTTGGCTTGTTTATTTCGATGACGAGCTTCCTAAAATGCCCGAGTTCTTCATGAGCAAGCAAGTTGGATGCACACACACTCAGTTTCATTTGAGCTTTCATACACTTATAGCTCTTAGTGCATCCTTTGAATGGTAATCCCTACTCATCGCATTGATATCGATTGATGGGAATCTCGCCCATTGGTCCGCCTAGTTGTTGCGGGACTTCCTTTCCACTTTGACCCCTCTTGATCTCTTCCACCATAGAATATTCCACACATATGCCATATCCAATCTTTACACTCTTGTATTGAGTGAGGTTGAAAATACTGAAATGCGTTAGAAGTATGAGTCAATTGCTTGGTTTGACACCAGGGTGCTCATGATTTATACTTTATGCTAGGAAGACTAAATAATTTATAGGCTATATGATTTTCTAGGGATTGCATTCTTTAGAATTGTTATATTAGAAGACACGATTGGTTTTGGTGTGCTTGAGTATTTATGTATTTATATCAAATGATAGACTAGTGTCGTGAATCATTTGTATCTTAATATTCATGCCATGATCAGACATTTGTTCAAGATTATGTTAGGTAGAATTCCACATAAAAAAATATATTTTTATGGTTTAACTACTCGAGGACGAGCATGAATTAAGATTGGGGATGATGATACATCTCCGTCGTATCTATACTTTTTGATTGTTTCTTGCCAATACTCTACAACTTTCATATACATTTGGTAACGTTTTATATTATTTTTGGGACTAACTTATTGAACGAGTGCCCTGTGCTAGTTTTTTGCATGTTTGGCAAAAAATGTAACGAAGTTCAAACATGATAAAAATTGAAGGAGATTTATGTTGGAATATATGTGAATTTTGGGAGAAAAAAATCAATGCAAGACGGTGCTTAACGTGGTCCAAAGGCAACAGGGCGCACCAAGGGGGTATGTGCACGCCGTGTTGCCTTGGGATTCCCTCTTAAGTTGGTTGGAGACCTTCTTTCGCTTCAAGAAATATAATTTCCCTAGACAAATCCCCTTACAATTTCAGACCAATCGGAGTTACGAATCTATGGATATTTAAGAAATGGTGAAGCGCGAGAAAACGGGGACGCAGAAAAACAGAAGAGAAATAGATAGAGAGATCCAATCTCTGAGGGCTCCTGCTCTCCGGGAGCCATGGAGGCCATGGACCATAGGGGGAATGCTCCTCGCATCTAGGTGGAAACCAATGAAGAAGAAGGAGGGGGCTCTCTACCCCTCTCCCCCGATGGCGCCGGAACGTCACCGGGGCAATCATCGTGTGAAGGCGATCTACTCCAACAACTCCGTCATATTCATCAACACCTCCATCACGTTCCCGCATCTATTTTCAGCGCTCCACTCTCTCACAAGCCGCTGCATCCCCTACTTGAACATGCTACTTTATGTTTCCTATTATTTTTTATGTGTTCCCATCTTATGATGTTTGAGAATATTTTTTTGTCTTATGGGTGATTGGTGAATTGCTATGATTGCTTCAAATTGATTACGCTTATGTTGTTGTCCTTTGGTGCCCATCATATAAGAGCGCGTGTGGATCACACCATAAGGTTAGTTGTATATTGACAGGACTATGCATTGGAGGGCAAGAGTAACAAAAGCTTCTTCCTAACATAGAAGTTGACTCATATGGGATTGAAGGGGACCAATATATCTTAATGCTATGGTTGGGTTTTACCTTAATGAATATGAGTATTTGAGGATGCTTGCCAATAGTTCCAATCATAAGTGCATATAATTCCATGTAAGGGATGACACGCTAGGAGTGGCCTCTCCCACATAATAACTTTCTATCGGTCTAGTGACTTAGCCAATCCCTTAGGGATAATCTTGCAAATCCCACCACCACTGTTACACACTTGGTATATTTACTTTATTTTTCTTTTGTTAAAACAGAAGATAACTTTGATTTCCATTTTGTTTATTATCTTGCAAACCTATCTTACTACACCTACAAAGTACTTCTAGTTTTATTCCCGCAAAGTTGTTTATTTCTTATACTAGGTATAATGAACATTGTTGAGCATAGAGTTGTATCGGTGGTTGATAAAACTTGAGTGAATATTAGTTCTACCTTTATCTCCTCATTGGGTTCGACACTCTTACTTACCAAAAAAGTCTACAAAATCGTCTATACTTATGTGTTATCAAGTATTTACATGTTGCCTTCCTAGCAACGGTGCTCGAAAAGTTGGTTGATCCCCTTTGGGATCCACTTGGATAAGAGAGGTTTCCCACACCTTTCCCCCAAGGAGTGACACTGAGTTATCGAACCCCCGAGAGGATATGCGCTATAACAAAGGCTCTGAAATGTCCTTGCTATTGAATTAACTTCTAGTTTTTCGAACTAAAACAAAAATGAATTAAAGGAGGTATGGCTCTATGTGTCTTTGCGCGTGCGATAATGCCTCCTTCAGTTGGTAGATAGACTGCTCCTGGTTATATTACACTTGGCCTAGTGGTTCCATGGTAGAGTCGTCATCGTTCACATCCACGGTGGAGGAGGTTCACTCACTAGTAGAAAAGTGTGCTTTGGCCACTTGATGAAATTCCATTAGTCCCGGTTCACTCACGAACCGGGACCCATGTGGGCATAGGTCCCGGTTCATGAGGCCAGGGCGCCGGCTAGACCTCGTGGGCCATTTGTCTCGGTTTGTTTGTCACCTTCCGTCCCGGTTCCAGACACGAACCGGGACCAATGTGCCTTGCTCCTGGCCCACAACCAGTAGTCCCGGTTTGTGGCTGGAACCGGGACCTCAAGTTGTCCTTTGGTCTTGGTTCCAGCCACAAATTGGGACCAACGGTTGGCCTACATATACCCCCGCGAGCAGAGCAGTGCGCTGCTCTGTTTTTTAGGCACGCCATGGGAGAGCTTTGTGCTTCTCTAGCTCACCTCCTATGTACATGAGGTGTTTGATGAAATGCCTGAGCCACACTTAAGCTTTCTCCTTTAAAAGCTCCTTGTCGAAGCTCCATTTTCATCAAGATTTGTGTAGTTTTTAATACACTTTGTTATATAACGCACACAGATGAACCGTCAATGGATGTACAGTGATTGACGCAGCTGCGAGTATATTAATGGCCTGCATAATTTTCTCAAAGCGGCTAAGGCAAACAAGCGGAATGGTTTTATGCATTGTCCATGTACTGTGTGTGGGAATACGAAGGAATTCTCCGACTATAAAACCCTTCACTTCCACCTACTTCAGAAGGGTTTTATGCCACACTATAATGTTTGGACCAAGCACGGAGAAAGAGGGTTTATGATGGAAGACAACATAGAAGAAGAGGATGATGAAAACTACCCACGCCCTGAATACGGTGATGCTGCAATGGGGGAAGCTGAAGATCAAGAGGAACCAAACGATGTGCCCGATGATGATCTTCGTCGGGTCATTATGATGCACATAGAGAATGCGAAAGTGAAAGGGAGAAGTTGAAGTTCGATCGCATGTTAGAGGATCACAAAAAAGGGTTGTATCCAAATTGCGAAGATGACAACACAAAGCTCGGTACCACATTGGAATTGCTGCAATGGAAGGCACACAATGGTGTATCTCACAAGGCATTTAGTTCGCTACTGAAATTAATGAAGAAGAAGCTTCCAAAGGATAACGAATTGCCCGGAAGTATGTACGAAGCGAAGAAGGTTCTATGTCCTCTAGGATTGGAGGTGCAGAAGATACATGCATGCCCTAATGACTGCATCCTCTACCGCGGTGCGTATGAGGATTTGAGCGCATGCCTGGTATGCGGCACATTGCGGTATAAGTTCAGAAGAGATGACCTAGTGATGTTGAGGGACAGCGCACCGGGAAGATGGTTCCTGCCAAGGTGATGTGGAATGCTCCTATAATACCATGGTTGAAACGTCTGTTCAGAAACAAAAAGCATGCCGACTTGATGCAATGACACATAAAAGACCGTAAGGAAGACAGGAAGTTGAGAGCACCCGCTAACGGGTCGCACTGGAGAAAGATAGAGAGAAAGTGGAGCAACTTTACACGTGACCCAAGGAACGTATGGTTTGGTTTGGATGAAGATGGCGTTAATCCTTTTGGGGAGCAGAGAAGCAAGCATGGCACATGGCCTGTGACTCTATGTATGTATAACCTTCCTCCTTGGTTGTGCATGAAGCGGAAGTTCATTATGATGACAGTGCTCAACCAAGGCCCTAGGCAACCCAACAATGACATGGATGTGTACCTAAGGCCATTAGTTGATGAACTTTTACAGCTATGGAATGGAAATGGTGTACGTGTTTGGCATGAGAACGAACATGAGGAATTTTACCTACATGCGTTGTTGTTTGTAACCATCAACGATTGGCCTGCTCTCAATAACCTTACAGGACACACAAAAGGGATACAACACATGCACACACTATTTAGATGACACCGACAACATATATTTGTACAAATGCAGGAAAAATGTGTACATGGGGCATCGTCGATTTCTTCCGACCAACCATCAATGTCGAAAGAAAGGAAAGCATCTCAAAGGTGAGGCAGATCACCAGAAGAAGCCCGCCCTCTGTAGTGGTGATCACATACTTGATATGGTCAATGATTTACACCTAATCTTTGGAAAGGGTCCTGGCGGACTATCTGTTCCGAATGACGATGTGGTACACGCACCCATGTGGAAGAAGAAATTATATTTTGGGACCTACCCTATTGGAAAGACCTAGAGGTCCGCTCTGCAATTGACGTGATGCACGTGACGAAGAATCTTTGCGTGAACCTGCTAGGCTTCTTGGGAGTGTATGGGAAGACAAAAGATAGACCGGAGGCACGGGAGGAACATCAACGTGTGCATGAAAAAGACGGCATGCATCCAGAGCAGTATAAAGGTCCTGCCAGCTACGCTCTTACCAAAGAAGAGAAGGAAATCTTCTTTGAATGCCTGCTCAGTATGAAGGTCCTGTCTGGCTTCTCGTGGAATATAAAGGGAATAATAAATATGGCACATAAAAAGTTCCAGAACCTAAAGTCTCATGACTGCCACGTGATTATGACACAACTGCTTCCGGTTGCATTGAGGGGGCTTCTACCGAAAAATGTTCGATTAGCCATTGTGAAGCTATGTGCATTCCTCAATGCAACCTCTTAGAAGGTGATCGATCCAGAAATCCGGCCAAGGTTAAGGAGTGATTTGGTGCAATGTCTTGTTAGTTTCGAGCTGGTCTTCCCACCATCCTTGTTCAATATCATGACGCACGTCCTAGTTCATCTAGTCGACGAGATTGTCATTCTCGGCCGTGTATTTCTACACAATATGTTCCCCTTTGAGAGGTTCATGGGAGTCTTAAAGAAATATGTTCGTAACCGCGCTAAGCTAGAAGGAAGCATCTCCATGGGTCATCAAACAGAGGATGCCACTGGATTTTGTGTTGACTTCACTCGTGACCTTAAGAAGATTGGTCTCTGATACGTCTCAAACGTATCTATATTTGTTATGGTTTCATGCTGTTATCTTGTCAACTTTGGATGTTTTATGTATCTTTTATATCTTTCTTAGGACTAACTTATTAATTCACTGCCAAGTGACAGTTCCTGTTTTTCTGTGTTTTTGACTCTTTTCAAATCTGATTTTGGAACAGAGTCCAAAGGGAATAAAATCCTCGAATTAATTTTTTCCAGAACGGAAGAAGATCAGGGGACTTGAGGGCCAAGGCTTGTGGCCTCCCTGGAGTCCCCGTGCCCTAGCTCTTTCGCCTATATATTCCCTAAAATCCAGAAAAAATCAGGGCATCCACGAAAACACTTTTCTGCCGCCGCAAGCTTCCATTTCCGCGAGATCTCATCTGGAGACCCTTCCCGGTGCCCTGCCGGAGGGGACTTTGAAGTTGGAGGGCTTCTACATCAACATCATCGCCTCTCCAATGACTCGTGAGTAGTCTACTTCAGACCTACGGGTCTTTAGTTAGTAGCTAGATGGCTTCTTCTCTCTCTTGGATCTTCAATACAAAGTTCTCCATGATCTTCATGGATATCTATCCGATGTAATCCTCTTTGGCGGTGTGTTTGTCGAGATCCGATGAATTGTGGATTTGTGATCAGATTATCTATGAATTATATTTGAGTCTTTTCTGATTTCTTATATGCATGATTTGATATCCTTGTAAGTCTCTCCGAGTCTTGGGTTTTGTTTGGCCAACTAGATCTATGATTCTTGCAATGGGATAAGTGCTTGGTTTTGGGTTCATACTGTGTGGTGACCTTTCCCAGTGACAGAAGGGGCATCAAGGCACGCATCGTGTTGTTGCCATCAAGGGTAACAAGATGGGCTTTTATCGTAGATATGAGATTGTCCATCTACATCATGTCATCTTGCTTAAGGCGTTACTCTGTTCTTTTGGACTTAATACACTAGATGCATGCTGGATAGCGGTCGACGTGTGGAGTAATAGTAGTAGATGCAGAAAGTATCGGTCTACTTGTTTTGGACATGATGCCTATAGATATAATCATTGCCTTAGATAACGTCACGACTTTGCGCGGTTCTATCAATTGCTCGACAGTAATTCGTTCACCCACCGTCTACTTGTTTTCATGAGAGAAGCCACTAGTGAACACTACGGCCCCCGAGTCTATTCACAACTATCGTTTCCACTTTCACTTTTACTTTGCTCTGTTTACTCTTTGCTTTCAGTTCTCACTTTGCAAACAATCTATAAGGGATTGACAACCCCTTCATAGTGTTGGGTGCAAGCTCTTTGTGTTTGTGCAGGTACTTGTGACTTGACGAGATCTTCCACTGGTTCGATACCTTGGTTCTCAAAACTGAGGGAAATACTTACCGCTGCTGTGCTACATCAACCTTTCCTCTTCAAGGGAACATAAACGCAAGGCTCCAAGGCCGTGGGGAAATCCTTTGTATATTTTCCAGGGAAGTCCCTAAAGGCGTAGCCGTAGCAGCAGGATTCCTGGCTTCGTACCAGGGAAGGTATGTTGTCGCATTAGCAGAAGGATTTCTGGCGCCGTTACCGGGGAGATCAAGTCAAGAATAGTATCTCTTCAACGTGCTGATTTCTAGCACAAGGAGGAGAGATCAAGTCATCTATCCAAGTAGGTGTCACAAACTCATCTCTTGCATTTACTTTTTTTGCCAGTTGTCTCTCGTTTCCCTCTCCCCCACTTCACATTTGCCGTTTTCATTTGCCTTTACCCTTTTGACATTTCCTTTTGCCTTTTTGATGTCTTCCTTTGCCGTTCTCTTTTGCCCGCTTCACTCGCTTACTTCCTGCTCCTTTATGTGTGGGATAGTCCATCAATGGCTAGACCCACTACTCCAAACGATACCCGTGAGAATGAAGTTCTAAATTTCAGGCAAAATGAGGAAGAAAATTTAAAGGACGCTTGGTACCGGATTTGCAATGCTCAAAGTAGATCTACTCGTAAGCAATCCACTACCGTTCTTCTTCGCAGTTTTTATGTTGGAATCTCTCCTTGGAATAGGTATATCCTTGATACCATCGTAGGCGGGAATTTTTTGGGGAGCCATACTGTTGACTCCTATGGAGCTATCATGAATTTGGTTGGCTCACCCCCGCTCATGCTTAATGGAACTACCTTTTCCTTGGAACACGTGATGCAAAGGCTTGACGCTATTGAATTTTTTTTTGCTACAATTGAACTTATTGAGAGTTTGGATAGAAAGATCCACAATCAAATTACTCAGTATGGATCCAAAGTGGGAATGGTCTTGAAAATTTGAAGGGAGAAGGAACCCATACTTAATGATTCCTCTAGAATTGGCAAACTAGAAGATGTCATAACCAACTTGGGTTCCGCTTTTGCCGCTGTGCAAACTACTCCAAATCTCACTCTCAAAAAGATCGTCAAGTCTGTTTTTGTTACTAAAGCTAGTGGTGAGTCATCCAATAAAGATGAAGATCTTAAGATGATAAATGATCACACTATTTATGGTTTGAGCACCAAAGATGACTATACGTGATTCCATCACCTTTTGCCTAGCTAAGGGCATTAAACAATAGCGCTTGTTGGGAGGCAATCCAACGAATCTATCCTTTTTATTTCTGTTTTGTGTTTTCTACACTTTCATAATTCTGTTATGATTGTGTTTTTTGTGTTTCTTTTTGTGTTTGTGCCAAGCAAAACCGTTATGATTAGTCTTGGGGATGATCGTTTGGTTATGCTGGAAAAGACAGAAACTTTCTCCTCACGAAAAGAATTTTTTTTTCTGTAAGATCTTTTGAGTTGATTATTTTTGCTGCTGATTGCTACGCAAATTCTTCATATTGTCGTAATTTTTCAGAAGTTTTTAAGTACCAGAAGTATACGAAGTATACAGATTGCTATAGACTGGTCTGCTGTTAACAGATTCTGTTTTCGTTGTGTTGGTTGCTTATTTTGATGAAACTATGGATAGTATCGGGGGGTATTAGGCATGGAAGATTGAAAATACACTAACCCAACATCAACATAAGTAGAATTTAATTTTCTACAGTACCTAAGGAAGTGGTGGTTTGCTTTCTTGTACTAATGTTATCACGAGTTTCTGTTTAAGTTTCGTGTTGTGAAGTTTTCAAGTTTCGCGTGAAGTTCTTATGGACAAAAAGATAAACAGTGGCAAGAGATCAAGCTTGGGGATGCCCGAGGCCCCCAAGATGATTCAAGGATGCCGTAAAAGCCTAAGCTTGGGGATGCCCCGGGAAGGTATCCCCTCTTTCGTCTTCAATCCATCGGTAACGTTACTTGGGGCTATATTTTTATTCACCACATGTTATGTGTTTTGCTTGGAGCGTCTTGTATCGTAGGTGTCTTTTATTTTTGTTGTGTCACAATCATCCTTGCTGCACACCTATAGAGAGAGACATGCACTCACCGTGATTTTGTCGAGCTTCACTTATATCCTTTGGTTAGACAATTCACCTCATATGTGCTTCACTTATATCTTTTGAGCTAGTTGATTTTGCTCTATGTGCTTCACTTAGATCTTTTAGAGCACGGCGGTGCGTGGCTTGGTAGTTGATCTATGCTATGAAAGTAGTCTCAAAAGGGGTAGTTATCCAAAGGGATATGAAAACTTCCACCTTCATGTGCATTGAATAGTTAGAGAAGTTTGATTCATCTCAATTAGTTTTGAGTTGTGGTTATGGTAATATTGAAATTATATTAGTAAGGTGTTGTGGATCTAGAAATACTTGTGTTGAAGTTAGTGATTCCCGTAGCATGCACGTATGGTGAACCGCTATGTGATGAAGTCTGAGCATGATTAGTCTATTGATTGTCATCCTTTGTGTGGCGGTCGGGATCGCGCGATGGTTTATACCTACCAACCCTTCCCCTAGGAGTATGCGTTGAATGCTTTGTTTTGATTACTACTAAAACTTTTGCAACAAGTATACGATTTATTCATGACTAATGTTGAGTCCATGGTTTAGATGCACTTTCACCTTCCACCATCACTATCTTCTTAGTGTCGTGCAACTTTCGCCGATGCACAAAACCACCATATAGCCTCCCTCAAAACAGCCACCATACCTACCTACTATGCCTTTTTCAAAGTCATTCCGAGATATAATGCCATGCAACTACCACCATAACATGTGCCACCACTTCCACATTGCCATTGCATGATCGTAAGATAGATAGCATGATGTTTCCATTAATGTCTATGCCATGCTAGATCATTGTCCCGGTACACTACCGAAGGCATTCCATATAGAGTCATCATTGCTATAAGTTTTGAGTTGTAAGTGTGATGATCATCATTGATGGAGCATTGTCCCATGTGAGGAAATAAAATAGGCCAGCGAAGCCCATATACAAAAAGAGGCCAAAGATGCCCACGAAAAAAATGAGAGAAAAAGACAAAAGGGACAATGCTACTATCCTTCCACACTTGTGCTTATTAAGCACCATGATTTTCATGATTGAAAGTCTCTCGTTTTTTCACCACCAGATAGCTAGTGGGAAATTTTCATTATATAACTTGGCTTGTATATTCCAATGAGAGGCTTCCTCAAATTTGCCTTAGGTCTTCGTGAGCAAGCAAGTTGGATGCACACCCACTAGTTTTCTTTAACAACTTTCACATACTCTTAGGTCTAGTGCATAGTTTGTATGGCAATCCCTACTCATTCACATTGATATCTATTGATGAGCATCTCCACAGCTCATTGATATGCCAAGTTAATGTGACCGTCTTCTCCTTGTTTGTCTTGCAACCTCCACCACACTCCACACCAGTTATAGTGCTAAAACCATGGCTCACACTCATGTATTGCGTGAGAGTTGAAAAAGTTTCAGAAAGTAAAGGTGTGAAAACAATTACTTGGACAATACCGGGGTTGTGCATGATTTAAATTCGTTGTGCAATGATGATAGAGCATAGCCAGACTATATGATTTTGTAGGGATAACTTTCTTTTGGCCTTGTTATTTTGAAAGTTCATGATTACCTTGCTAGTTTGCTTGAAATATTATTGTCTCCACGTCAATAGCAAACTATTGTTTTGAATCTAATGGATCAGAACATTCACGTCACATAAGAGGAGTTACAAAGGACATCTATGCTAGGTAGCATGAAAGTATCAAAAATTCATTCTTTATCACTTCCCTACTCGAGAACGAGAAGGAGTTAAGCTTGGGGATGCTTGATACGTCTCAAACGTCTCTATAATTTTTGCTGGTTTCATGTTGTTCTCTTGTCAACTTTGGAAGTTTTATGTACCTTTTATATCTTTTTGGGGACTAACTTGTTAATTCAGTGCCAAGTGCCACTTCCTGTTTTTCTGTGTTTTTGACTCTTTTCAGATCTGATTTTGGAATGGAGTCCAAACGGAATAAAATCCCCGAATTAATTTTTTCCAGAACGGAAGAAGATCAGGGGACTTGAGGGCCAACACTTGTGGCCTCCCTGGAGCCCCCCCTGCCCTAGATCTTTCGCCTATATATTCCCTAAAATTCAAAAAAAAATCAGGGCATCCACGAAAACACTTTTCCGCCACCGCAAGCTTCCGTTTCTGCGAGATCTCATCTGGAGACCCTTCCCGGTGCCCTGCCGGAGGGGACTTTGGAGTTGGAGGGCTTCTACATCAACATCATCGCCTCTCCAATGACTCGTGAGTAGTCTACTTCAGACCTACGGGTCCGTAGTTAGTAGCTAGATGGCTTCTTCTCTCTCTTGGATCTTCAATACAAAGTTCTCCATGATCTTCATGGAGATCTATCCGATGTAATCCTCTTTGGCGGTGTGTTTGTCGAGATCCGATGAATTGTGGATTTGTGATCAGATTATCTATGAATTATATTTGAGTCTTTGCTGATTTCTTATATGCATGATTTGATATCCTTGTAAGTCTCTCCGAGTCTTGGGTTTTGTTTGGCCAACTAGGTCTATGATTCTTGCAATGGGAGAAGTGCTTGGTTTTGGGTTCATACCGTGTGGTGACTTTTCCCAGTAACAGAAGGGGTAGCAAGGCACACATCATGTTGTTGCCATCAAGGGTAACAATATGAGCTTTTATCGTAGATATGAGATTGTCCATCTACATCATGTCATCTTGCTTAAGGCGTTACTATGTTCTTCTGGACTTAATACACTAGATGCATGATGGATAGCGGTCGATGCAGAAAGTACCGGTCTACTTGTTTTGGACGTGATGCCTATAGATATAATCATTGCCTTAGATAACGTCACGACTTTGCGCGGTTCTATCAATTGCTCGACAGTAATTCGTTCACCCACCGTCTACTTGCTTTCATGAGAGAAGCCACTTGTGAACACTACGGACCCTGGGTCTATTCACAACTATTGTTTCCACTTTCACTTTTACTTTGCTCTATTTACTCTTTGCTTTTAGTTCTCACTTCGCAAACAATCTATAAGGGATTGACAACCCCTTCATAGCGTTGGGTGAAAGCTCTTTGTGTTTGTGCACGTACTTGTGACTTGACGAGATCTTCCACTGGTTCGATACCTTGGTTCTCAAAACTGAGGGAAATACTTACCGCCGCTGTGCTACATCACCCTGTCCTCTTCAAGGGAACACCAACACAAGGCTCCGAGGCCGCGGGGAAATCCTTTGCATATTTGCCAAGGAAGTCCCTAAAGGCGTAGCCGTAGCAGCAGGATTCCTGGCGCCGTACCAAGGAAGGTTTGTTGTCGCAGTAGCAGTCTCCCTCAATCGCGATATGATGGGAGACTCAGTGGAAAAGGCACGCTTGGAGCGGAGTCAATAATGTGTACGGACGGGCATTCTTGGTCTCAAGCACACTACATAGTTCTACAGAATTCTACGTTGGTGACCCCGTATGTCGATGAACACAAGAATATTCAGATCTCCATACATCCGGAGTAGTGTGACGACTGGATTACAGTTGAACACATCAGGACTTTCAGCAGTTGGTTGCAAAAATGTCTCATGTGTGACAACATTGTTTCTGATGAGCTGTACTCGTTGGCCAGGGGATCATCTTCGACTGTATTGACTTACCAAGGGTACGAGATAAATGGGAATACATTTTACATGATCACCCAAGATCAAAAGAGTACCAACCAAAACAGCGGTGTCCGCTCTGATGCAGCAACCGAGAGGGGAAAGGACACATATTATGGTTACATAGTGGACATATAGGAACTTGACTATGGACATGATTCGCAGGTCCCTTTGTTTCATTGCAAATGGGTCAATCTGTCAGGAGGCGGGGTACAGATAGACCCACAGTAAGGAATGACAACAGTGGATCTGAACAATCTTGCGCACGCACAGGAACCATTCGTCCTAGCCAATGATGTGGCGCAGGTTTTGTATATGAAGGACATGTCTACCAAACCGAGAAAAAGAAAATATAAGGAAGCGAATACATCACACGATGAGCCAAAGCGCCACATAGTTCTTTCAGGAAAAAGAGACATTGTGGGATTGGAGGGCAAGAGATCTTTGTAATACATGAGTTTTCGTATGAAACCGTGATACTTCGAAAGAGGTTGTCCATTTTATACACGAAGTTAATAAAGTTTTTGCCGCAACCCTCTCAACTTTTTAGCACATGTTATGTGGGTGAAATGATGATACCATGCCAACTTTCAACCTTTTCAGAGTTCATTTGTAGTGCTTTTCAATTTAAGGGTCATTTAGCTCAAAAAAATCATTCAATGCATGAAAAATACCAAATGAAGTCAGAAATAGCTAAACATTGATGATGTGTCTTTAAAGGGTGCATTTTGAAAATACAAAAAGTCTGGAGTTCAAATAAGTTCAAAAAAATGAAATCCCTTTGTAAAAGATGAGTTTTCATATGAAACCCTTATACTTCGATAGAGATTGTCCGTTTTGTACACGAAGTGCATCCAGTTTTTGCCGCAACCCTCTCAACTTTTTAGCACATGCTATGTGGGTGAAATGATGATACCATGCCAACTTTCAACATTTTCAGAGTTCATTTGTAGTGTTTTTCAATTTAACGGTCATTTAGCTCAAAACAAATCAGTAAATACATGAAAAATACCAAATGAAGTCAGAAATAGTTGAAAATTGATGATGTGTCTTTGAATGGTGCATTTTGAACACACAAAAAGCTGGAGTTCAAATAAGTTCAAAAAATGAAATCCCTTTGTAACACATGAGTTTTCGTATAAAACCCTAATACTTCGAAAGAGATTGTGTGTTTTGTACAAGATGTGCATCCAGTTTTTGCCGCAACCCTCTCAACTTTTTAGCACATGCTATGTGCGTGAAATGATTATACCATGCCAACTTTCAACATTTTGAGAGTTCATTTGTAGTGCTTTTCAATTTAAAGGTCATTTAGCTCAAAATAAAAATCAGTAAATGTATGAAAAATATCAAATGGGCCGACGGACCTTTTGTCCCGGTTCTAGCCACCAACCGGTACAAAAGTAATCTTCTTCCCGCCCTTTTGGTCCAGCGGAAGTGTGGCTTTGATCCCGGTTGGTGCCACAAACCGAAACCAAAGGTTTTGCATATACTGCGGGAGTTGTTGAAATTGACCTTTAGTCCTGGTTGGTGTTACAACCCGGGACTAAAGGTGTGATTTGGTCCCGGTTTGGGCCACCAATTGGAACAAAGGTGTTCGTATATTGCGGGAGTTGTCGAAATTTCCACCAACTTCCATTTCCCCCGTTCTCTCTTCGTCGTCGTTGCACCCGAGCTCGTCGCCACCGGCCCGCGCCTCCTCCACGAGCCCGTCATCGCCGTCGCTCACGAGCCCGTCGTTGGCCGGAGCCCATCGCTCCCGAGCCCGTCGCCGTCCCCGTCTTCCCCGAGCCCATCGTCATCGCCGTCGTCCCCAAGCCCATCATCGTCCCCGAGCCCATCGTCGTCGTCGTCCTCCCCGAGCCCATCGCCGTCGCTGTCGCCCCCGAGCCCATCGACGCCGTCGTCGTCGCCCGTCTCCGTCCCCCCAAGCCCATTGCCGTCATCGTCGTCGCCCGTCGTCGCTGTCGCCGTCGCCCCCGAGCCCATCGCCGTCGTCGTCGTCGCCCATCGCCCGTCGTCGTTCCGAAGCCCGTCGCCGTCGCCCGTCGACGCACGGGTAGCACGTCCATCGATCTCTCCATCTCCCTATTTGCGAATCCATGTGTGTGAGAAGACGTAGTCTAATTGCGAATCCATGTGTGTGTATTCTAGTCATATTGGATTCACTCTCAATAGCAAATAAAGTTATAAAAATTATAAAAATATTTAGATTAGATTCAGTTTCAATAGAAAATAAATTTATAAAAATTATAAAAATATTTAGATTAGATTAAGTTACAAAATAAGTCTTTATGTTAATATTTGGGATTATATATAAAGGGCTTCCCCCACTTTGAAATATTTGTAGAAACAATGGATATTCCAAGAGACATGGAAAAAGAAGAAATTTTGGGGGATATAATCCACGGTGACGGTAGTAATGTATATTTTTTGCTCAATGAACTCGTAGACTACCGAATCCCGGAGGAAGATCATGATGGCTTCGGTGATCGAACACTGGAGGAGTAAGGACATTATCATGATGGCTTCGGTGATTACCAAATCCCGGAGGAAGGAGACCATGATGAAGGCTCCGGTGACCGAATGGAGGAGGGAGCTATTGAAAAGTCTGGATCGAGCCAAACTTCGGTAACGAGACGAGGCCCGACGAGAAGGTTGGGCAAGGATCAAAAGTTCACGATCACAGAATTGCCGGACGATGGCCAACCGATTGAACCCAGGCGGACCAGGGACACATTTTCTGCTCAGTGCGGAGCTATTGTGAGGGATAACATCCCGATCAGCATCAATTAATGGAATAAGCCTAAGGGCGACAACGTCCCTGAAGGTGATTATGTCACCGATAGGCTGAAAGATGATCTTTGAACCGTGTTGAAGGAAAATTTGACCCTACCGCCAGAGGAGGGTCTGAATAAGCCAGTTATAGAGCCACTTGTCAAGGCGTGTGCTCTTAAGAAGATGGCAGAACTATTCAGGAGCTGGAAGAAAGAGTTGAAATCAAAGTATGTCGACCAAGGGAAGACTCAAGAATTCGTCGGACGATTTGTGAAGATTAGAGATCACTAGCCCGCATTTGTGGCCTAGAAGTCGTCGGACAAGAGTAAGGAAATGTCAGAGAGAAACAAGAACAATGCTGCAAAGAAGCAGTATCACCATCACACAGGGTCAGGTGGCTACCTCAAAGGCCATCCGTTGTGGGACAAAGCTGAGAAAGACCTGATTGCTAAAGGGGTCCAACCACACACATGGAACTGGCCCGACCGTTCAAGGAACTGGTTCTTTGGAGTTGGGGGAAATTTGGACCCTGAAACAGGGGATTGTCGTTGGACGGACGAGCAACTTGCAACACCCATCAACAAGCTTCAGCAGTGTATCACCGCAGTGCAAGAAAAGTCGTTCTTTCCCGAAAGAGAGAAGGACGAGCTGACTGAGGCCCTAGGGAATGCTGAGCACCCTAGACGAACACGAGGCACACCAGGCTCCGTTCCGTGGAAGGTTGGGTTTCCCGGCGCAGTCGTTACAGAAGTCGAGCGATAAAGAGGAAAGCGGAGCTGAGCGATATGCAGAAGATCAATGCAAGACTACAAATTCGAGAGGAACTTCAGAGCCAGCGAGCTGTCGACCAACCATCTCAGCGACACGAATCTACCCCAGAATTTACCCGCCATCTCAGCGGAGAAGAAGCGTGGCTTCCAGGAAGCTCGTTCAGCCTGACTTCACGGCTCCTAGCTACCCCGTGGATACTATCACGAAGTCTCAACCTTGCGAGCTTTTAACGAAATGTCGGTACCTCACTGTCAAGGCTGCTATCGACGTTGTTGCACCTTGCTACTGCAACAAAAGACCTTCCAACGGTGCCAGAAATAGGAGTGTTGCTTGATACTCCTCAGCAACGGCACCAGGAATCCTTCTGGTACGGCTATGCCTTAAGGGACTTCCTAGGCAAATATGCAAAGGATTTCCCCCGTGTCCTTGGAGCCTTGCGTTGGTGTTCCCTCGAAGCGGAAAGGGTGATGTAGCACAGCGGTGGTAAGTATTTCCCTCAGTTTGAGAACCAAGGTATCGATCCAGTGAAGGAGTATCTCAAGAGCCCGCACCAACAAAAAAAGCTTGCTCCCAACGCTATGAAGGGGTTTTCAATCCCTTATAGATTGTTTGCCAAGTGAGAACTGAAAGCAACAAAGTAACAAAGCAAAGTAAAAACGAAAGTGGAAACGATAGATGTGAATAGACCCGGGGGCCGTAGTGTTTACTAGTGGCTTCTCTCATGAAAGCAAGTAGACGGTGGGTGAACAAATTACTGTCGAGCAATGGATAGAACCGCGCAAAGTCGTGACGATATCTATGGCAATGATTATATCTATAGGCATCACGTCCAAAACAAGTAGACCGATACTTTCTACATCTACTACTATTACTCCACACGTCGATCGCTATCCAGCATGCATCTAGTGTATTAAGTCAAAAGAACAGAGTAACGCCTTAAGCAAGATGACATGATGTAGATGGATAATCTCATATGTACGATAAAATCCCATCTTGTTACCCTTGATGGCAACAACACGATGCGTGCCTTGATGCCCCTTCTGTCACTGGGAAAGGTCACCAGACGGTATGAACCCAAAACCAAGCACTTCTCCCATTGCAAGAATCATATATCTAGTTGGCCAAACAAAACCCAAGACTCGGAGAGACTTACAAGGATATCAAATCATGCATATAACAAATCAGCAAAGACTCAAATATATATCATAGATAATCTGATCACAAATCCACAATTCATAGGATCTCGACAAACACACCACCAAAGAAGATTACATCGAATAGATCTCCATGAAGATCATGGAGAACTTTGTATTGAAGATCCAAGAGAGAGAAGAAGCCATCTAGCTACTAACTACGGACCCGTAGGTCTAAAGTGAACTACTCACGAGTCATTGGAGGGGCGATGATGATGAAGAAGAAGCCCTCCAACTCCAAAGTCCCCCCCGGCAGGACGCCGGGAAGGGTCTCGAGATGAGGTCTCGCGGAAACGGAAGCTTGCGGCGGTGGAAAAGTATTTTCGAGGCTCCCTTGATTTGTTACTGATTTTTAGGGAATATATAGGCGCAATATCTAGGTCAGGGGGGCGCCAGGGAGGCCACGAGCCTCCCCACCGCCGCCCCCTGGTGGCGGAGTGGGGGCTTGTGGGCTCCCTGCAGCCCTCCTGGCTTGGCCCACACGCCCCCTGATCTTCTTTCGTTCGGGAAAAAATCATTTCGGGGATTTTATTCCGTTTGGACTCCGTTCCAAAATCAGATCTGAAAAGAGCCAAAAACACAGAAAAAAACAGGAACTGGCACTTGGCACTGAATTAATAAGTTAGTCCCAAAAAAGATATAAAAGGTACATAAAACATCCAAAGATGACAAGATAACAACATGAAACCATCAAAAATTATAGATACGTTTGAGACGTATCAAGCATCCCCAAGCTTAACTCCTGCTCGTCCTCGAGTAGGGAAGTGATAAAGAATGAATTTTTGATGCTTTCATGCTACATAGCATAGGTGTCCTTTGTAACTCCTCTTATGTGACGTGAATGTTCAGATCCATTAGATTCAAAACAATAGTTTGCTATTGACGTGGAAACAATAATAATTGAAGCAAACTAGCAAGGTAATCATGAACTTTCAAAATAAAAAGGCCAAAAGAAAGTTATCCCTACAAAAGCATATAGTTTGGCTATGCTCTATCATCATTGCACAACGAATTTAGATCATGCACAACCCCGGTATTGGCCAAGTAATTGATTCACACCTTTACTTTCTCAAGCATTTTCAACTCTCACGCAATACATGAGCGTGAGCCATGGTTATAGCACTATCGATGGTGTGGAGTGTGGTGGAGGTTGCAAGACAAAATAGGGGAAGATGCTCACATTAACTAGGCATATCAATGAGCTGTGGAGATGCTCATCAATAGATATCAATGTGAATGAGTAGGGATTTCCATACAAATGATGCACTAGAGCTAAGAGTATGAGAAAGCTCTTAAAGAAAACTAGTGGGTGTGCATCCAACTTGCTTGCTCACGAAGACCTAAGGCAATTTCGAGGAAGCCTATCATTGGAACATACAAGTCAAGTTATATAATGAAAATTTCCCACTAGCTATATGGTGCTGACAAAACGAGAAACTCTCAATCATGAAGATCATGGTGCTTAATATGCAGAAGTGTGGAAAAAGTGGTAGCATTGTCCCTTCTCTCTTTTTCTCTCATTTTTTGGTGGGTTCTTTGGCCTCTTTTTTTATTTTGGTGGGCATCTTTGGCCTCTTTTATTTCCTCACATGGGCCAATGCTCCATCAATGATGATCATCACACTTTCAACTCAAAACTTAGAGCAACAATGACTCTATATGGAATGCCTTCGGTAGTGTACCGTGACAATGATCTAGCATGGCATAGACATTAATGGAAACATCATGCTAGCTATCTTAAGGTCATGCAATGGCAATGTAGATGTGGTGGCACATGTCTTGGTGGTAGTTGCATGGCAATATATCTCGGAATAACTTTGAAAAAGCCATAGTAGGTAGGTATGGTGGTTGTTTTGAGGGAGGGTAATGGTGGGTTTTGTGCACCGGCGAAAGTTGCACGACACTAAGAAGATAGTGATGGTGAAAGGTGAAAGTGCATCTAAACCATGGACTCAACATTAGTCATGAAGAACTCATATACATGTTGCAAAAGTTTTATTTGTAATCGAAACAAAGCATTCAACTCATACTCCTAGGGGAAGGGTTGGTAGGTATAAACCATCGCGCGATCCCGACCGCCACGCAAAGGATGACAATCAATAGACTAATCATGCTCAGATTTCATCACATAGCGGTTCACCATACGTACATGCTACGGGACTCACTAACTTCAACACAAGTATTTCTAGATCCACAACACCTTATTAGCATAACTTCAATATTATCATAACCACAACTCAAAACTAATTGAGATGAATCAAACTTCTCTAACTATTCAATGCACATGAAGGTGGAAGTTTTCGTATCCCTTTGGATAACTACCACTTTTGAGACTACTTCCAAAGCATAGATCAACTACCAAGACACACACCGCTGTGCTCTAAAAGACATAAGTGAAACACATAGAGCAAAAGTATCTAGCTCAAAACATATAAGTGAAGCACATGTGAGCTGAATTGTCTACCAAAAGATATAAGTAAAGCTCGACAAAATCACTGTGAGTGCATGTCTATCTATCTAGGTGTGCAACAAGTATGATTGTGACACAACAAAAATAAAAGACTCCTACGATACAAGATGCTCCAAGCAAAAACACATAACATGTGGTGAATAAAAATATAGCCCCAAGTAATGTTACCGATGGATTGAAGACGAGAGAGGGGATGCCTTCCCGGGGCATCCCCAAGCTTAGGGTTTTACGGCATCCTTGAATCTCTTGGGGTGCCTTGGGAATCCCCAAGCTTGAGCTCTTTCCGCTCTTTATCTCTTTGTCCATAAGAACTTCACCCAAAACTTGAAAACTTCACAACACGAAACTTAAACATAAACTCGTGATAACATTAGTATGAGAAAGCAAACCACCACTTCCTTAGGTACTATAGCAAACTTAAATTATACTTGTGCTGATGTTGGGTTACTGTATTTTCAATCTTCCATTGCTAATACCCCCCGATACTATCCATAGTTTCATCAAAATAAGCAATCAACACAACAAAAACAGAATCTGTTAACAGCAGACCAGTCTGTAGCAATCTGTATATTTCGTATAATTATGGTACTTAATAAATTCCGAAAAATTCCTACAGTCTTAAGAATTTGCGTAGCAATCAGAAGCAAAAAAGAATCAACTCAAAATCTCTTACGGAAAAAATGAAAATTCTTTTCGTGAGCAGAAAGTTTGTGTCTTTTCCAGCATGACCAAACGATCATCCCCAAGACTAATCATAACGGTTTTGCTTGGCACAAACGCAAAAAGAAACACAAAAAACACAATCATAACAGAATTATGAAAGTGTGGAAAATACAAAACAGAAAGAAAAAGGATAGATTCATTGGGTTGCCTCCCAACAAGCGCTTTTGTTTAACGCCCTTAGCTAGGCATTGATAATTCAATGATGCTCACACAAAAGACAAGAATTGAAGCACAACGAGAGCATCATAAAGCATGTGAAAATCACATCTAAGTCTATCGTACTTCCTATGCATAGGCATTTTGTAGGAGAACAAATTGGCAAGACAACCAATAGTTACCAAATGCAAGGAAGAAGAAAGAGACAATAGCAATCTCAACGTAACGAGAGGTAATTTAGTGATATGAAAGTTTCTACCACCATATTTTCCTCTCTCATAATAATTACATGTGGGATCATATTCGAATTCAACAATGTAACTATCACATAGGATATTATTTTCATGATCTACATGCATGCAAAGTTGACGCTCTTCAAAAATAGTGGGATCATCATCAAATAAAGTCATGACTTCAAAAATAGTTGTTGCAAATGTCATATTCATCATGAGGTTTGAAAAAAAATCAAGATCATAAGAAAGATCATCACCCCAATCATGATTATTGCAACAAGTAGTGGACAAAGAAAAACTAGCATCCCCAAGCTTAGGGTTTTGCATATTCTTAGCATGATTGTCACTAATAGGATTTATAGTGAAACCATTGCAATCATGCTTTTCATCCAAGGAGCCCTCGTGAATCACTTCATAAGTTTCTTCATTACGATTTTCACATTCATGCATCTCAAGCAAAACTCCATAAAGATAGTCAAGTGCCCTCAACTCACTAGCGATTCGTTCCACATAAGTGGGTCTCTTAAAGATATTAGCTAGTGGATGAGGATCCATATCACTACATTTTCAGCAAGCGAAGATGCAAGCATAATGAAGTCACATGGCACACAAGCGAACAGAAAGCAAGTGAGAGAAAAGGGCGAACGAAAAGGCAAACAAAAAAGGAAAACGAAAAAGGCAAAGGAGAAAGGCAAATGAAAACGGCAAATGTCAAGTGGGGGAGAGGAAAACGAGAGGCAACTGGCAGAAAACGTAAATGCAGGAGATGAGTTTGTGAGACCTACTTGGATAGATCTCTCCTTCCTCGGCAACGGCGCCAGAAATACTTCTACTACTGCAACAAAAGACCTTTCAACGGCACCAGAAATAGGAGTGTTGCTTGATACTCCTCAGCAACGACACCAGGAATCCTTCTGCTACGGCTACGCCTTAAGGGACTTCCTAGGCAAATATGCAAAGGATTTACCCCGTGGCCTTGGAGCCTTGCGTTGGTGTTCCCTCGAAGCGGAAAGGGTGATATAGCACAGCGGTGGTAAGTATTTCCCTCAGTTTGAGAACCAAGGTATCGATCCAGTGAAGGAGTATCTCAAGAGCCTGCACAAACACAAAAAGCTTGCTCCCAACGCTATGAAGGGGTTGTCAATCCCTTATAGATTGTTTGCCAAGTGAGAACTGAAAGCAACAAAGTAACAAAGCAAAGTACAAACGAAAGTGGAAACGATAGATGTGAATAGACCCTGGGTCCGTAGTGTTTACTAGTGGCTTCTCTCATGAAAGCAAGTAGACGGTGGGTGAACAAATTACTGTCGAGCAATTGATAGAACCGCACAAAGTCGTGACGATATCTATGGCAATGATTATATCTATATGCATCACGTCCTGCATCTACTACTATTACTCCACACGTCGACCGCTGTCCAGCATGCATCTAGTGTATTAAGCCCAAAAGAACAGAGTAACGCCTTAAGCAAGATGACGTGATGTAGATGGACAATCTCAGATCTACGACATAGCCCACCTTGTTACCCTTGATGGCAACCACACGATGTGTGCCTTGCTGCCCCTACTATCACTGGGAAAGGTCACCACACGGTAAGAACCGAAAACCAAGCACTTCTCTCATTGCAAGAATCATAGATCTAGTTGGCCAAACAAAACCCAAGACTCGGAGAGACTTACAAGGATATCAAATCATGCATATAAGAAATCAGCAAAGACTCAAATATATATCATAGATAATCTGATCACAAATCCACAATTTGTCGGATCTCGAAAAACACAACGCCAAAGAATATTACATCAGATAGATCTCCATGAAGATCATGGAGAACTTTGTATTGAAGATCCAAGAGAGAGAAGAAGCCATCTAGCTACTAACTACAGACCCGTAGGTCTGAAGTGAACTACTCACGAGTCATTGGAGGGGCGATGAGGATGATGAAGAAGCCCTCCAACTCCAAACTCCCCTCCGGCAGGACGCCGACAAGGGTCTCCAGATGAGATCTCGCGGAAACGGAAGCTTGCGGCGGTGGAAAAGTAATTTCGAGGCTCCCTTGATTTTTTACTAATATTTAGAGAATATATAGGCGCAAGATCTAAATCAGGGGGGCGCCAGGGAGGCCACAAGCCTCCCCACCGCCACGCCCTGGTGGCGGATTGGAGGCTTGTGTGCTCCCTGCAGCCCTCCTGGCTTGGCCCACAGGACCCCTGATCTTCTTTCGTTCGGGAAAAAATCATTTCGGGCATTTTATTCCGTTTGGACTCCGTTCCAAAATCAGATCTGAAAAGAGCCAAAAACATAGAAAAAACAGGAACTGACACTTGGCACTGAATTAATAAGTTAGTCCCAAAAAAGATATAAAAGGTACGTAAAACATCCAAAGATGACAAGATAACAGCATGAAACCATAGAAAATTGTAGATATGTTTGAGACGTATCACACCTCCTCAATCCAACGGAACTTTTCACTGTCGTCCGATTACACGTGGTTATGCTCTTGTGATGGTGGATGAAGTAAATAAGGATTTTGAGCAACTCGAGCTTGACCACCCTACAGGTGAAGATGAGAATAATAAGTTGGTTCATGCTTTGAGGAGTTCATGTCTATGGCCGAAGGAGTACATCAATCTTCCAAACTGGACGCCTCCTCCTCCTCCTCCAGCGAGTGATCAGGGCACTCCTCATCCTCCTCCGACGACTGATCAGGGCACTCCTCATCCTCCTCCGGCAAATGATCAGGGCACTCCGGCTCCTCCGACGCGTGGGGGCACTCCGCCTTCTTCTTCGGCTCCTCCTCCGGCGTATGAGGGTACTCCGCCTCCTTCTTCAACTCCTCCTCTGGCACGTCGGAGCAGCCCACCTCCTTCTTCGGCTCCTCCCCCAGCGCGTCAGAGCAGTCCGCCTCCTTCTTCGGCTCCTCCTCCGATGCGTCGGAGCACTCCGCCTCCTTCTTCGGCTCCTTCTCCAGCGCGTCGGAGTAGTCCTCCTCCTTTGGCTCCTCCTCAGGCGTGTCGGACCAGTCTGCCTCCTCTGCAACAACGGAAGACAGACGTCGTTGCCGCTTCGCGGAAAATTACACAAGTAAGAAAGATGCCACCTCCTCCTCCTTCTCTCAAGCAAAAGATATACTCCGCCGCCGCTCTGGCCGCTAGCAGTGATGCAATGTTAGCAAAACGAAGAAGTGAGGAAATAATTCCCCAGCTCAGCAATAGAAGAAGCAATCGTGCCCCCGCTCAAGGTGTCTAGCAATATTTTCGTCGCTAATGATTCGGGATTCCCGCCGGGTACCAATCCTGGTGATTACGTGAGCGATTCAGTAATTTTTAAGATGGACGAGGTAACAAATGAAGAACAATATAAATTCATGCTCGGGAAACCTCTCGTCAAACCTGGTCATCCTCCTCTAACACCGAGGATGCACGAATTGCATGAGTGGTACATGAACATCTCCAGGGAGAAAACGGTTGTGTATAGGAGAGTGAACAAAGATCACGAATTCATTGGAGCTTCAGTGGTGCTTGTTGAATTTGAGGAGATATTTCAGTTATACAATGACCTCGCCCTCGACATACAACTCCTCATTTCGTACTATTTGTAAGTATTACTTCTATAGTTAAGTCTCTAGCTCAGCTCGTTCATTGCATGTATCTATAATTATCCTCACTATATATATTATGCAGATTGAAGATCGTCGAATCAAAAAAAGCAGGAATCTTCGACATTGGGTTCATTAGCCCAGAATTGGTAAATGTATTGTCGATACGAAATGAAACCAAAGAGATCGAGGTTAAGTTGCTAAATTCATTGCTTGTAAACCAAAACAAAAGGGAAATACTCTTTCCTTACAACTTCAGGCGAGTGTTGTTGTCTTCTCTGTATACTCGGTTTCGCTTACTCGATGTTAATTAGTAATTGTAATCGATGAGTTATATATGTGTGCGTAGTTACCACTGGATTCTGCTATCCATTAAGCTTGACGCAGGAAAAGTAAGTGTCTTAGACTTGAGACGTAGAGATCCCGAGGATTATGCGGACATGACTTCAATGCTCAAGAAGTAAGTTCAGTCAATACCGAGACCATACCGGCATGCAACTTTCGTTAATTTCCTGATATCAAGTAATCATTTTCTTTGCCTGGCAGGATTTGGAAGAAGTTCACGAATAAGGTTCGCGGTATACCCAAAGAATTGCAATTTATGCACCCCCAGTAAGTAGTACTAGCTCGCTAGTTCCGCGCATCTGTAATTGATTCAAATTTTCATCAATATATCAATACCATGTTTGCTTATCAGTTTGATTGAACTCTATATATTCTCGTAAAGTGCTTGTACTACGTAGGTGGGACTGAAAAATGTGCATTCTACGTATGCGAGTTCATTCGCATCTCGACCTTTGGGCGGGGCATCTCTGACGAACAATTTGAAGAACGTAAATAATATGCACAATTTTATTTTATATATTACCATCAATTGTGTTGAGTTTTATTCATATATATGCATGTATTGACCCCCTTCTTTAAATTAGATCTGGAAGAAGCGGGATGAACCCCTATCAGATGATGGCATACAAGCAATTAAAGAGGAATTGGCGGGATTCCTTCTTGACCACGTCATATCAAGTGACGGAGA
This sequence comes from Hordeum vulgare subsp. vulgare, assembly GCF_904849725.1. NCBI lineage: Eukaryota > Viridiplantae > Streptophyta > Magnoliopsida > Poales > Poaceae > Hordeum > Hordeum vulgare. The sequence goes on from NC_058519.1 coordinate 562,397,940, forward strand.
ATACCATGTGGACTATTTGTGATTGGATCTTAGGTAGATGATGTTAGGCATTGTAAAAGATGTTAAGTATTCTAAATGGTTTCCTTTATTTTCTTATTAGCTAGCGTCATGTTCTCTCTATATGTATAGTAGCTAGCGTTGACCAAGCATGGAGAAAGAGAGGACACTTCTCTCTATTAGCTAGCTAACACAATATGAAACCACTAAATTAAACCTTCAACCCCCCCCCCCATAAAAAACCCTAGCTCTGGGATGCTGACGCGTGGATGCCATGTTGTCCCGGTTGGTGTGACCAACCGGGACTAAAGAAACTCCTACCCGGGCTCGCCGCAGCGGCCACGTGGATACCATTCAGTCCCGGTTCGTAAGCGAACCGGGACTAAAGGTTTTGGGCTTTAGTCCCAGTTCAAGAATCGGGGCTAATGGGCCTCTGGAACCGGGGCAAATGGGTCATTCTCTACTAGTGACTAGGTTGGGGGATACATCATTATTACTTCCTAGGAGAAAGACAATACAACACAAATTACAACTAAGCCATGGTTTTGGTATTCCCTGGTTATTCCAATGGTAGATGGGTAGTGTCGGCATCAAAACCGGTAAATCTCGTGTAGGGTGTCCCGAGCTGTGGATCTTCGATGAATGGGGAATAGGAAAACACACGCCAAATATTTTCCTAGGCCGGCCCCTCTCGAAGAGGTAAAACCCTACGTCCTGCTTGATTGCATTGATGTGTGTATGATGATTACAGAGACGATCTACCGTGAGATAAGATGAACTAAACCCTAGATGGGTAGGATAATGATTCTGTCCTCTACAAACTATAATCCTCTGGTTTATATAGACACGAGGGGTACCTAGGGTTACATATGGTCGGTTACCATCAAGTAATCACTGCTACTGTTACGTGCTATACAAATGGCTTGGCAAGATAGCCGTAGGAAAGGCACATTGTCTATGTCTTTGAATGGAGATTCCACCAAGTTCTAGGCTGAGGTCGTCATCACATTTTGTCTGGTGGTTGAGGTAGAAGTATTCTATGAAGAGAAGGATGGTAAGTTCCATTTGCAAGTATACTTTGCAGAACACTTGGAATTGACAAAGGTTGGATATGGAATTGGGAGCTAAGTCTTTAGGGTGAAGATGGAAAAACTTCAAAACATCCCGGAAGAATTTTGAGACAGGGGCGGGCGGGGGGGGGGGGGGGGAGCTCTGGAAAGGTGATCGATGAATACTACTACTTCTCCTCGCCGGATTGAGAAATTTCTCCCCCTACGACAGCTCGCCAGCCAATTATATTTGCATGCGGCAGAAGGCCCTGATCTACATAATCCTTAAGTACCAGATATAAAACTTGAGAAGGAACCCAATTACATGTATTGGACTGTGGCATGGTGAGTCGCCTAAATAACAAGAAGAAGATGTACAAGTATAAATGGTGGGTAATTTAAGGAAACACTAACTCGCTTTAAAAAGTTGTTTGGTGATACGTCCCAAACGTTTCTATAATTTCTGCTTGTTCCATGATCTTTTGGGTGACATTGTTACATGTTTTGCTACACTTTTATATCATTTTACACATATTTGGACTAACCTACTAACTCAGTGCACCCAGTGCGAGTTTCTGTGTGCTCATGTCTATTTTGCACGGGCTTTTACCCAATTTTTCGAAGCCCGAAAAATTGTAATAAAAATATATAAAAAATTAGCGTAACGGAAGCTTCCTGATCACCGCAGATGGGCGAGGGGCCTCCTAGGCCACAAATGGGCGCGGCCTGGCTCTAAGCCGCGCCAAGAGGCCGCCTGGGTGGGTCCCACCTCCTCCGGTGCCCTCCTTTTGCCTATATTTACTACTCCGCGAGGAAACCCTTCCATAACATCTAGCATCACGAAATTCTCCATCGTTCCGCCGCCGCAGCGCTTCCGAGATAGGGAGCGTCAGGAGATCTCTTACCGGCACATTGCCTGAGGGAGAATTGACCTCCGGGAGCTTCTCCATCGCCATGGACGCTTCCCAGACGTGCCGTGAGTAGTCCTCCTTGGACCATGAGTCCACGACCAGTAGCTATGTGATATCTCCTCTCCAATCTTGTGCTTCCATGATTGGTCCTTGTGAGCTGCCCTACATGATCAAGGCATCTATGTAATTCTCTTGCTATTGCTATGCTCGGTTTGTTGGGATCCGATGGATTATGAGATTATTTTCAAATTGTTATGAGTTATATATTTGATTATCCTTTTATATTATGTTCCTTAGTGATTCATGCATGTTCTCTGTTGCTATTCATTGCTTTGGCCGAGTAGTAGATTGTAACTCCAAGAGGGAGCGTTATGCATGATTGTGGGTTCATGCCCCTCGATGTCTAGCTTGAGTGACAGAAACATGAGACTAGGGGATGTGTTGTTGCCACCAGGGAGAAAACAACGGTGCTTGTGACCATGGTTGCAAGGATTGTCTACCTTACGCATAGTTAGTTAATGCAGTTGTCCGTTGCTTTGAACTTAAACTTTGGGTGGGGCTAGCAACTTAATACCGGCGAGATGTTCTGGATAGATATCTCAAGGTGGATGATTAGTAAGTAGATGCTGATGAATAAACGGTCTACTTGTCTTGGTGTAATGCCCATTACTATTGAGCCTCTAACTTTCAAGTAGCATAATTAGTATTGCCGTGCGTTTATAATTATGTCAATTGCCCAGCTGTAATTTGTTTACCCAAGCATAGTTGTTTATCGTCTTTTGGGAGAGAGACATCACTAGTGAACATCATTTGACTCCGGTCCATACCACCATCATTGTTTACACCTCCTCCATTTACCGTTTCCATTTACTTTTTCGTTGCAATCACTATTACTATTCCTGCTTGTGTTTTGATAATTTGCAAACTACAAGGCCGGAGAGATTGACAACCTCTCTGTACTCGGTGGGAGCAAAGTTCTTTCTTGTGTGTGCAGGTCCGCGTCTTCTGCTAGCGCCAGGGTGGGAGACACCTACATGTTGATCCTAGGAGTCCTCCTGGTTCGATGAACCTTATAGTTCCAATGTGAGGGAAAACTTGCTGCTGACTACATCTCAACCTTCCACTTGGGTTAACCAACGAGGTGCGAGAAGTATATACATCATCTCGTCATCATTTGGTCATACAACAATGGTGAAGGGTTTTTCATATATATGGTGAGTCTCAGCCATAGGATACGTCGGCAAGTCATAAGGGTGCCTTAAAATATCCGGGCTTGCAGATTCTCCGGTAAGTATGAAAGCAACAAGTTTCTACAAAGATGGCTACAATTATGGATCTACGTGTGGTTGAAAATTAGAAACAATTGATAAACGTAACGAAAGTGCATCGTAGCAACCACAGCCTAAGTTTATAGATTATCAGGGAAGATTTAAAAAATTTCTATGCCTATGGTGGTATCGTCAAGTATATTGGCCTATTTCAGCTGGAGGAATATCATATCTACGGTCGAATAAGTAAGGAAGTAGAAGGAGTGATGAACTCAGACCAACTCCGACGAACTCCCATGAACTTTGACGAACAAAATGTAAATACGAGAAGGAGAGATGGTGTACCTGGTATTGGCAACGAGCAGCGGAGATGCTTGATGAAGGTCCGATGGAGAGGGGGCGACGCCGTGGTACGAGATGGGGCGGTCAGTGCTCGACGAGCTGCAGCAGCGGCACGACCAAGTAGTCGTCTCGATGAAGAAGAAAGGGGAGACGAAGTAAATAAATGAGGGGGGTGTCCCCCATGGGTAATATAATGACAAGACCGAAGTCTAACACGCAAGCGCGGGAATCAAGGGAGCACAGTAAATTTAGGAGCTCGCGGCACCTCGATATTCTAGCCAACTAAAAATCCATAAAGATCTGATGTGATGTCATGATTAGTTTTATGGATGACACGGGAGTGATGTCATGTATCAGACAAATAAAAACATTAGTCTAGGAGTATCAAGAGCTGACGTTTTGTAACCCGGAGAAGAGGCATACGTGACCAGAAGATGATACAACATAATAAGGAGGTGGAGATTGACATGAATAAATTCAAATCAATGTGGGGGCTAATGTGGGGGATAGACCCCACGATATAACGCGCCTTATTGGGTCGGATCACCAGATGGCGGCTTATAGGCGGAACTGCAGATAGGCAAAGACGTGAAGAAACAAGGCCGGTAGGACGACTTATCCATTAAACCGCCCGGTGGCCCAATGTGTGAAGACGGTGACTCAAGCCCAGGAAGTGCAAGGTCGCCCAGAGTTTTCTTGCTAGGGAGGCAAGGCGAGTGATGACCCACAAGTGTAGGGTATCTATCGTAGTCCTTTCGATAAGTAAGAGTGTCGAACCCAACGAGGAGCAGAAGGATCTGACAAGTGGTTTTCAGCAAGGTATTCTCTGCAAGCACTGAAATTATCGGTAACAGATAGTTGTGTGATGAGATTATTCGTAGGAACTAGCAAGTAACAATAGTAACAACAGTGCAGCAAAATGGCTCAATCCCTTTTGTAGCAAGGGACAAGCCTAGACAAACTCTTATAGGAGGTAAAGTGCTCCCGAGGACACATGGGAATTTCTGTCAAGCTAGTTTTCATCATGTTCATATGATTCGTGTTCGCTACTTTGATAGCTTGATATGTGGGTGGACCGGTGCTTGGGTGCTGCCCTTACTTGGACAAACATCCCACTTATGATTAACACCTCTCGCAAGCGTCTGCAACTACGAAAGAAGAATTAAGACAAAGTCTAACCATAACATTAAACTAGTGGATCCAAATCAGTCCCTTACGTAGCAACGCATAAACTAGGGTTTAAGCTTCTGTCACTCTAGCAACCCATCATCTACTTACTACTTCCCAATGCCTTCCTCTAGGCCCAAATAATGGTGAAGTGTTATGTAGTCGACATTCACATAACACCACTAGAGGAAAAACAACATACAACGCATCAAAATATCGAACGAATACCAAATTCACATGACTACTTATAGCATGACTTATCTCATGTCCTCAGGAACAAAAGTGACTACTCACAAAGAAGGCTTGTGGCCTCCTGGTGTCTCCCCTCTGGTACTTCTTCTGCCCAGTATTTTTTATAAATTCCAAAATAATTTCTCGTTGATTTTCACGGCTTTTGGAGTTGCGCATAATAAGTATCTCAAACTTGGTCCTTTTTCAGGCCAGAATTCCAGCTACCGGCATTCTCCCTCTTCATGTAAACCTTGTAAAATAAGAGGGAAAAGGCATAAGTATTGTACCGTGAAGTGTAATAACAGCCCATAAAGTGATAAATATCAACATAAAAGCATGATGCAAAATGGACGTATCAGCGAGTTAGAAACCTATCCGGTCATGAATGACGTCACGACATCTACCGTGACCAAGCCACGACAGTGCCCATGTTGCTTCCTCTATGCTTTCCCCTTGGATTGTTCACGGTGACGTTGGCAATTCGGTGGCTCCTCGCTGGGCTTGTCGCCGTTCTTTCTAGGGGTGTCGTTGCCACTTTTCCCCGTGGTGTCGTCTGCCATACCGTCAGGGGTGTCCACCATATATACATCATAGGTGGAGGTGACTGTCCACCATTCAGTGGTGGGAGGGGAAATGGTGTCGACCTCCTCGTCCATGTCCTCGGCCTCCTCGGAGGCGTAGTCCAGCATATTGAGTAAATCCTTACTAGTGGATACCAAGTGGGTGGTCTGTGGGACGTAAAATTACACGTGGCCTGCCTCAAGACCAATCTGAGCATAGGTCGAGGACGGATCATGTGTAATGCTCATTGTGTGAATCCGAGCGAGCCTCTCGTTCAATAAATAGAGGTCAGACGGACTACTCTTCTGAATCCTTACGGAGTTGAACTCTGATGCATCAGCACAGGGAGTTGCTCGGCCAAGGTTGAACCCTGATCTTCGGATTCTTTAATCGGATACGAGCTCAAAGTTGAATCCTAGGTAAGGCTCGACCCGGTGAAGGGGTCGAGCGGGAGGCCCGATTTAAAGATTTGGGGTTTTCGGGCTTATCGGGTGAGGCTGAGAGCCCTGTAAGGACCAGACCGCCCGGGCATCGACGATGTATTCTAGGTTGCCGAATCTGATCTTCTGCTGTGGGGCGAAGTAGATGTTGTGGTCGAGGTGACCGGCTGCATCAGCATGTAGAACGATGCTACAAAATGCGTAGAGCTGGCGGGGGATGAAGACATACCCCGTGTGGATGCTATCGCTGATGACTAAGCGAGCTATCGATCCTTTGGCAACCCTGCAATGGAACTATCAATAAAAGGACCAATGTTTGCGTCAAAAGTGACATATCTTGGGTACGGGGTCCCGAGCTGTGATCTTGGATCAATGGGGAACAGGAAAACACATGGACACTATTTACCCAGGCCAGGGCCCAATCTAAAAGGTAAAACCCTATGCCTTGCTTGACTTTATTGATGTGTGCATGATGACCCACAAGTATATGGGGTCAATTGTAGCCTTTTCTATAAGTAAGAGTGTCGAACTCAACAAGGAGCAGAAGGAAATGACAAGTGGTTTTCAGCAAGGTAATGTGTGCAAGTGCGAAAATTGTAAGTAGCGGAGTAGTTTGATAGCAAGATAATTTGTAACAAGCAAGTAACGAAAGTAGTAACAAAAGTGCAACAAGGTAGCACAATCGTTTTGAGGCAAAGGTCAGGCCAAAACGGTCTCTTATAATAAGCAAAGTGTTCTTGAGGGTACACGAGAATTTCATGTAGTCACTTTCATCATGTTGGCTTAATCCGTGTTCGCTACTTTGATAATTTGGTATGTGGGTGGACCGGTGCTTAGGTGTTGTTCTTACTTGAACAAACCTCCTACTTATGATTAACCCTCTCGCAAGCATCCGCAACTACGAGAAAAGTATTAAGAATAAATTCTGACCATAGCATTAAACTTTTGGATCCAATCGGTCCCTTATGGAATAGCGCATAAACTAGGGTTTAAGCTTCTGTCACTCTCGCAACCCATCATGTAATAACTACTCCACAATGCATTCCATTAGGCCCAAATATGGTGAAGTGTCATGTAGTCGACGTTCACATGACACCACTAAGGGAATCACAACATACATATCATCAAAATATCGAACACATATCAAGTTCACATGATTACTTGCAACATGATTTCTCCTGTGACCTCAAAAACAAAAGTAACTACTCACAAATGATAATCATGCTCAAGATCATAGGGGTATTAAATAGCATCATGGATTTGAACATATAATCTTCCACCAAATAAACCACATAGTAATCAACTACAAGATGTAATCAACACTACTAGTCACCCACAAGCACCAATCTCTAGTTTCGGTACAAATATTGAACACAAGAGATGCACTAGGGTTTGAGAGGCGTTGGTGTTGTTTAAGATGTTGATGAATATAGCCATCCCCAAGATGGGAGAGTTGTTGGTGATGATGACGATGATTTTGTTGGAATTATGCCCTAGAGGCAATAATAAATATAGTTATTATTATAATTCCTGTATCAAGATAATCGTTTATTATCCATGCTATAATTGTATTGAATGAACACTCATATACATGTGTGGATACATAGACAAAACACCGTACCTAGCAAGCCTCTAGTTGGCTAGCCAATTGATCAAAGATAGTCAGTGTCTTCTGATTATGAACAAGGTGTTGTTGCGTGACAACTGGATCACGTCATTAGGAGAATCACGTGATGGACTAGACCCAAACTAATAGACGTAGCATGTTGATCGTGTCATTTTGTTGCTACTATTTTCTACGTGTCAAGTATTTATTCCTATGACCATGAGATCATATAACTCACTAACGCCGGAGGAATGCTTTGTGTGTATCAAACGTCGCAACGTAACTGGGTGACTATAAAGATGCTCTACAGGTATCTCCGAAGGTGTTAGTTGAGTTAGTATGGATCAAGACTGGGATTTGTCACTCCGTGTGAACGGAGAGGTATCTCGGGGCCCACTCGGTAATACAACAGCACACACAAGCCTTGCAAGCAATGTAACTTAGTGTAAGTTGCGGGATCTTGTATTGCGGAAACGAGTAAAGAGACTTGCCGGTAAACGAGATTGAAATAGGTATACGGATACTGACGATCGAATCTCGGGCAAGTAACATACCGATGGACAAAGGGAATGACATACGGGATTATATGAATCCTTGGCACTGAGGTTCAAACGATAAGATCTTCGTAGAATATGTAGGATCCAATATGGGCATCCAGGTCCCGCTATTGGATATTGACCGAGGAGTCTCTCGGGTCATGTCTACATAGTTCTCGAACCCGCAGGGTCTGCACACTTAAGGTTCGACGTTGTTTTATGCGTATTAGAGTTATATGGTTGGTTACCGAATGTTGTTCGGAGTCCCGGATGAGATCACGGACATCACGAGGGTTTCCGGAATGGTCCGGAAACGAAGATTGATTTATAGGATGACCTCATTTGATTACCGGAAGGTTTTCGGAGTTACCGGGAATGTACCGGGAATGACGAATGGGTTCCGGGAGTTCAGCGGGGGGGGCAACCCACCCCGGGGAATCCCATAGGCCTTGAGGGTGGCACACCAGCCCTTAGTGGGCTGGTGGGACAGCCCAAAAGGGCTCTATGCGCCAAGCAAAGAAAAATCAAGAGGAAAAGAAAAAAAAGGAGGAGGTGGGAAGGAAGGGGGACTCCCTCCCACCAAACCAAGTCCAACTCGGTTTGGGGGGGGAGTCCTCCCCCCTTGGACTCGGCCGACCCCCTTGGGGCTCCTTGAGCCACAAGGCAAGGTCCCCTCCCTCCCACCTATATATACGGAGGTTTTAGGGCTGATTTGAGACGACTTTTCCACGGCAGCCCGACCACATACCTCCACGGTCTTTCCTCTAGATCGCGTTTCTGCGGAGCTCGGGCGGAGCCCTGCTGAGACAAGGTCATCACCAACCTCCGGAGCGTCGTCACGCTGCCGGAGAACTCTTCTACCTCTCTGTCTCTCTTAATGGGTCAAGAAGGCCGAGATCATCGTCGAGTTGTACGTGTGCTGAACGCGGAGGTGTCGTAAGTTCGGTACTAGATCATGGGACTGATCGCGGGATTGTTCGCGGGGCGGATCGAGGGACGTGAGGACGTTCTACTACATCAACTGCATTCTCTAACGCTTCTGCTGTACGATCTACAAGGGTACGTAGATCACTCATCCCCTCTCGTAGATGGGCATCACCATGATAGGTCTTCGTGCGCGTAGGAAATTTTTTGTTTCCCATGCGACGTTCTCCAACAGTGGCATCATGAGCTAGGTTCATGCGTAGATGTCTTCTCGAGTAGAACACAAAAGTTTTTGTGGGCGGTGATGTGCGTTTTGCTGCCCTCCTTAGTCTTTTCTTGATTCCGCGGTATTGTTGGATTGAAGCGGCTTGGACCGACATTACTCGTACGCTTACTGAGACTGGTTTCATCGTTACGAGTAACTCCGTTGCTCAAAGATGACTGGCAAGTGTCGGTTTCTCCAACTTTAGTTGAATCGAATTTGACCGAGGAGGTCCTTGGATGAGGTTAAATAGCAACTCATATATCTCGGTTGTGGTGTTTGCGTAAGTAAGATGCGATCCTACTAGATACCCATGGTCACCAAGTAAAACATGCAACAACAAAATTAGAGGACGTCTAACTTGTTTTTGCAGGGTATGCTTGTGATGTGATATGGCCAATCATGTGATGTGATATATTGGATGTATGATATGATCATGTTGTAATTGAAATATCGACTTGCACGTCGATGGTACGGCAACCGGCAGGAGCCATAGGGTTGTCTTTATATTAACGTGTGTGCTTGCAGATGCGTTTACTATTTTGCTAGGATGTAGCTTTAGTAGTAATAGCATGAGTAGCACGACAACCCCGATGGCAACACGTTGATGGAGATCATGGTGTGGCGCCGGTGACAAGAAGATCGTGCCGGTGCTTTGGTGATGGAGATCAAGAAGCACGTGCTGATGGCCATATCATGTCACTTATGAATTGCATGTGATGTTAATCCTTTTATGCACCTTATTTTGCTTAGAACGACAGTAGCATTATGAGGTGATCTCTCACTAAAAATTTCAAGACGAAATTGTGTTCTCCCCGACTCTGCACCGTTGCTACAGTTCGTCGTTTTGAGACACCACGTGATGATCGGGTGTGATAGACTCAACGTTCACATACAACGGGTGCAAAACAGTTGCGCACGCGGAACACTCGGGTTAAGCTTGACGAGCCTAGCATGTGCAGACATGGCCTCGGAACACATGAGACCGAAAGTTCGATCATGAATCATATAGATGATATGATTAGCATAGGGATGCTTACCACTGAAACTATACTCAACTCACGTGATGATCGGACTTGAGCTAGTGTAAGTGGATCATGAACCACTCAAATGACTAGAGAGATGTACTTTTTGAGTGGGAGTTTAGCGAATAATTTGATTAAGTTAAACTCTAATTATCTTGAACATAGTCTAAGTCCACTTTGAATATATTTGTGTTGTAGATCATGGCTCACGCGACAGTCATCCTGAATTTTAATACGTTCCTAGAGAAAGCTAAGTTGAAAGATGATGGAAGCAACTTTGTAGACTGGGCTCATAATCTTAAGCTAATCTTACAAGCTGGGAAGAAGGATTATGTCCTTAATGCTGCGTTAGGAGATGAACCACCCGCTACGGCTGATCAGGATGTTAAGAACGCTTGGTTAGCACGTAAGGAGGACTACTCAATAGTTCAATGTGCAGTCTTGTATGGCTTAGAACCGGGACTTCAACGTCGCTTTGAGCGTCATGGAGCATTTGAGATGTTCCAGGAGTTGGAGTTTATCTTTCATAAGAACGCCCGGATCGAGAGGTATGAGACCTCCGATAAATTCTATGCTTGCAAGATGGAGGAAAACTCATCTGTTAGTGAACATGTGCTCAAAATGTCTGGGTACTCAAACCTTCTAGCTGAGCTGGGGATTGAACTCCCGCAAGAAGCTATCACTGACAGAATCCTTCAATCACTGCCACCAAGCTATAAAGGCTTTGTGTTGAACTACAACATGCAAGGGATGAACAAGTCTCCCGGCGAGTTGTTTGCGATGCTGAAAGTCGCAGAGTCTGAACTCCGTAAAGAGCATCAAGTGTTGATGGTGAATAAGACCACTAGTTTCAAGAGAAACGGCAAAGGCAAGAAGGGCAATTCGAAGAAGAGCGGCAAGCCTGTTGCCAATCCGACGAAGAAACCCAAAGCTGGACCTAAGCCGGAAACAGAGTGTTTCTATTGCAAGGGTATGGGTCACTGGAAGCGCAATTGCCCCAAGTATCTGGCAGATAAGAAGGCAGGCAAAGAAAAATCAGGTATATTTGATATACATGTTATTGATGTGTACTTAACCGGATCTCGTAGTAGTGCCTGGGTATTCGATACGGGTTCTGTTGCTCATATTTGCAACTCGAAACAGGAACTGCGGAATAGGCGAAGGCTGGCGAAAGATGAAGTGACGATGCGCGTAGGAAATGGTTCCAAGGTTGATGCAATCGCTGTCGGCACAGTGTCACTTCAGTTACCGTCAGCATTAGTGATGAACTTAAATCATTGTTATTTAGTGCCTGCATTGAGCATGAACATTATATCTGGATCTTGTTTATTGCGAGACGATTACTCTTTTAAGTCAGAGAATAATGGTTGTTCTATTTCTATGAGTAACATCTTTTATGGTCATGCACCGAATGTGAGAGGATTGTTCATATTGAATCTTGATAACGATACGCATATACATAACATTGAGACCAAAAGAGTTAGAGTTAACAATGATAGCGCCATATTTTTGTGGCACTGCCGCTTAGGTCATATTGGTGTAAAGCGCATGAAGAAACTCCATGCTGATGGACTTTTGGAGTCACTTGACTTTGATTCACTTGACACGTGCGAACCATGCCTCATGGGCAAGATGACTAAGACTCCGTTCTCAGGAACAATGGAGCGTGCAAGTGACTTGTTGGAAATCATACATACCGATGTGTGTGGTCCGATGAGCGTGGAGGCACGCGGCGGATATCGTTATTTTCTCACCTTCACTGACGATTTAAGTAGATATGGTTATGTCTACTTGATGAAGCACAAGTCTGAAACATTTGAAAAGTTCAAGCAATTTCAGAGTGAAGTGGAAAATCATCGTAACAAGAAGATCAAGTTCCTACGGTCTGATCGTGGGGGTGAATATCTGAGTTTCGAGTTTGGTGCTCACTTAAGACAATGTGGAATTGTTTCACAGTTAACACCGCCTGGAACACCACAACGTAATGGTGTGTCCGAACGTCGTAATCGTACTCTATTAGAGATGGTGCGATCTATGATGTCTCTTACTGATTTGCCGTTATCATTTTGGGGCTATGCATTAGAAACAGCTGCATTCACTTTAAATAGGGCACCATCAAAATCCATTGAGACGACACCATACGAACTTTGGTATGGCAAAAGGCCATAGTTGTCGTTTCTTAAAGTTTGGGGATGTGATGCTTATGTCAAAAAGCTTCAGCCTGAAAAGCTGGAACCCAAAGCGGAAAAGTGCATCTTCATAGGTTACCCAAAAGAGACAGTTGGGTACACCTTCTATCTCAAATCCGAGGGCAAAGTGTTTGTTGCTAAAAACGGAGCTTTTCTCGAGAAGGAGTTTCTCTCGAGAGAATTGAGTGGGAGGAAGATAGAACTTGACGAGGTTGTCGAACCTCTCATCCCTCTGGATGGTGGCGTAGGGCAAGGGGAAACCTCTGTCATTGCGATGCCGGTTGAGGAGGAAGTTAATGATGATGATCATGAAACTCCAGTTCAAGTTTCTGTCGAACCACGCAGGTCGACAAGACCACGTGCTGCTCCAGAGTGGTACGGTAATCCTGTCTTATCAATCATGTTGTTAGACAACAATGAACCTGCGAATTATGAAGAAGCAATGGTGGGCCCAGATTCCAACAAATGGCTGGAAGCCATGAAGTCCGAGATAGGATCCATGTATGAGAACAAAGTGTGGACTTTGGAGGTACTGCCTGAGGGCCGCAAGGCCATTCAGAACAAATGAATCTTTAAGAGGAACACGGACGCTGACGGTAATGTGACCGTTTATAAAGCTCGACTTGTGGCAAAGGATTTTCACAAGTTCAAGGAGTTGACTACAATGAGACTTTCTCACCCGTAGCGATGCTTAAGTCCGTCAGAATCATGTTAGCAATAGCTGCATTTTTCGATTATGAAATCTGGCAGATGGATGTCAAAACGGCGTTCCTTAACGGTTTCCTTAAGGAAGAATTGTATATGATACAACCCGAAGGTTTTGTCGATCCTAAGAATGCTAACAAGGTGTGCAAGCTCCAGCGATCCATTTATGGACTGGTGCAAGCATCTCGGAGTTGGAACAAACGCTTTGATGAGGTGATCGAAGCATTTGGGTTTATACAAGTGGTTGGAGAATCTTGTATTTACAAGAAAGTGAGTGGGAGCTCTCTGGCGTTTCTAATATTATATGTGGATGACATATTACTGATTGGAAACAACGTAGAGTTTTTAGAGAGCATAAAGGATTACTTGAATAAAAGTTTCTCTATGAAGGACCTAGGAGAAGCTGCTTACATTCTAGGCATTAAGATCTATAGGGATAGATCAAAACGCCTGATAGGACTTTCACAAAGCACATACCTTGATAAAGTTTTGAAGAGGTTCAAAATGGAACAGTCCAAGAAAGGGTTCTTGCCAGTTCTACAAGGTACGAGATTGAGTAAGACTCAGTGCCCAGCAACTGATGAAGATAGAGAGCATATGCGCTCTGTCCCCTATGCTTCAGCCATAGGTTCTATCATGTATGCGATGCTGTGCACTAGACCGGATGTTAGCCTGGCCATAAGTATGGCAGGTAGGTTCGAGAGTAATCCAGGAGTGGATCACTGGACAGCGGTCAAGAATATCCTGAAGTACCTGAAAAGGACTAAGGAGATGTTTCTCGTGTATGGAGGTGATGAAGAGCTCGCCGTAAAAGGTTACATCGATGCAAGCTTTGACACAGATCCGGACGACTCTAAGTCGCAAACCGGATACGTATTTATTCTTAATGGGGGTGCAGTAAGCTGGTGCAGTTCCAAGCAAAGCGTCGTAGCAGATTCTACATGTGAAGCGGAGTACATGGCTGCTTCGGAGGCGGCTAAGGAGGGTGTCTGGATTAAGCAGTTCATGACGGATCTTGGAGTGGTGCCAAGCGCACTGAATCCAATAATCTTGTTCTGTGACAACACTGGTGCCGTTGCCTTAGCAAAGGAACCACGGTTTCACAAGAAGACCAAACACATCAAACGACGCTTCAACCTCATCCGCGACTACGTCGAGGGAGAGGACGTAAATATATGCAAAGTGCACACGGATCTGAATGTAGCAGACCCGCTGACTAAACCTCTTCCACGGCCAAAACATGATCAACACCAGAACTGTATGGGTGTTAGATTTGTTACGATGTAATTCACATGGTGATGTGAAGGCTAGATTATTGACTCTAGTGCAAGTGGGAGACTGTTGGAATTATGCCCTAGAGGCAATAATAAATATAGTTATTATTATAATTCCTGTATCAAGATAATCGTTTATTATCCATGCTATAATTGTATTGAATGAAGACTCATTTACATGTGTGGATACATAGACAAAACACCGTCCCTAGCAAGCCTCTAGTTGGCTAGCCAGTTGATCAAAGATAGTCAGTGTCTTCTGATTATGAACAAGGTGTTGTTGCTTGATAACTGGATCACGTCATTAGGAGAATCATGTGATGGACTAGACCCAAACTAATAGACGTAGCATGTTGATCGTGTCATTTTGTTGCTACTGTTTTCTGCGTGTCAAGTATTTATTCCTATGACCATGAGATCATATAACTCACTGACACCGGAGGAATGCTTTGTGTGTATCAAACGTCGCAACGTAACTGGGTGACTATAAAGATGCTCTACAGGTATCTCCGAAGGTGTTAGTTGAGTTAGTATGGATCAAGACTGGGATTTGTCACTCCGTGTGAACGGAGAGGTATCTCGCGGCCCACTCGGTAATACAACATCACACACAAGCCTTGCAAGCAATGTAACTTAGTGTAAGTTGCGGGATCTTGTATTGCGGAAACGAGTAAAGAGACTTGCCGGTAAACGAGACTGAAATAGGTATACGGATACTGACGATCGAATCTCGGGCAAGTAACATACCGAAGGACAAAGGGAATGACATACGGGATTATATGAATCCTTGGCACTGAGGTTCAAACGATAAGATCTTCGTAGAATATGTAGGATCCAATATGGGCATCCAGGTCCTGCTATTGGATATTGACCGAGGAGTCTCTCGGGTCATGTCTACATAGTTCTCGAACCCGCAGGGTCTGCACACTTAAGGTTCGACGTTGTTTTATGCGTATTAGAGTTATATGGTTGGTTACCGAATGTTGTTCGGAGTCCCGGATGAGATCACGGACATCACGAGGGTTTCCGGAATGGTCCGGAAACGAAGATTGATATATAGGATGACCTCATTTGATTACCGGAAGGTTTTCGGAGTTACCGGGAATGTACCGGGAATGACGAATGGGTTCCCGGAGTTCACCGGGGGGGGGGGGGGCAACCCACCCCGAGGAAGCCCATAGGCCTTGAGGGTGGCACACCAGCCCTTAGTGGGCTGGTGGGACAGCCCAAAAGGGCTCTATGCGCCAAGCAAAGAAAAATCAAGAGGAAAAGAAAAAAAAAAGGAGGAGGTGGGAAGGAAAGGGGACTCCCTCCCACCAAACCAAGTCCAACTCGGTTTGGGGGGGAGTCCTCCCCCCTTGGACTCGGCCGACCCCCTTGGGGCTCCTTGAGCCCCAAGGCAAGGTCCCCTCCCTCCCACCTATATATACGGAGGTTTTAGGGCTGATTTGAGATGACTTTTCCACGGCAGCCCGACCACATACCTCCACGGTTTTTCCTCTAGATCGCGTTTCTGCGGAGCTCGGGCGGAGCCCTGCTGAGACAAGGTCATCACCAAGCTCCAGAGCGCCGTCACGCTGCCGGAGAACTCTTCTACCTCTCTGTCTCTCTTTCTGGATCAAGAAGGCCGAGATCATCGTCGAGCTGTACGTGTGCTGAACGCGGAGGTGCCGTCCGTTCGGTACTGGATCATGGGACTGATCGCGGGATTGTTCGTGGGGCGGATCGAGGGACGTGAGGACGTTCCACTACATCAACCGCGTTCTCTAACGCTTCTGCTGTACGATCTACAAGGGTACGTAGATCACTAATCCCCTCTCGTAGATGGGCATCACCATGATAGGTCTTCGTGCGCGTAGGAAAATGTTTGTTTCCCATGCGACGTTCTCCAACAGATTTCCCCCTCCGGGAGGGAAGTTCCCCTGGCGAAATCGCTCCACCGGAGGGCAAAAGTGCTCCTGCTCAAGTTCCGCCTCGATACGGTGGCGCTTCGTCCCGAAAAGTCCTCTCTCCCTTTTTTCTAGGTCAAAATGACTTATATACCAGAAGAGGGGCACCTGAGGTGGACCTGGTTGAGCACAACCCACCGGGGCGCGCGTGGGCTCCCTGGCTTGCCCAGGTGGGTTGTGCCCACCTGGTGGCCCCCTCTGGTACTTATTTGCTCCAATATTCCTCAAATATTCCATAAAAATTTCTCGTAAAATTTCAGCTCATTTGGAGATGTGCAGAATAGGTAGCGTGACATAGCTTTTTCATGTCCAGATTTCCAGCTGCCATAATTCTCGCCCTTTGTGTATACCTTGCATATTATGAGATAAAAGGCATTAGAATTACTCCAAAATGCATTATTATACAATAAAACAACATAAATAACTATAGGAAAACATGATGCAAAATGGACGTATCAACTCCCCCAAGCCGAGACCTAGCTTGTCCTCAAGCGAAAACCAAAATCGAAAAACATGTCCACATGCTTAGAGAGAGAGAGAGGTGTCGATAAAAACAAAAATACAAACATAGCAACATCATGTAACTTATTATAAGGTCTTTAAGTAAATTATCACAAATCTGCTCTGTTGCCTATCAATATTGATCAGGGAGAACTTCAAAGGCTAGCTGACTCTATTGGGTGTAAGGTAGGGTCACTGCCTTTCACATATCTTGGTTTGCGTGTTGGGACAACCAAACCAAGGATCATTGATCTAATGCCACTGGTGGATAACATGGAAAGGAGACTATCTGCTAGCTCCTCCTCCCTGGCTCAAGATGGTTGTCTGCAATATCTTAAATCAGCTTTGTCCTATGTTCCCATTTTTTCCTCTGTAGTTTGGACATACCACCAGGGATCTTTAAGCAGTTGGAAAGGATACAAAGACAATGTCTCTGGAGGAAAAATGGCCAAGATCATGCAACTTCTCTTGCGGCCTGTGACTTGGTGTGTAGACCAAAAATGAAAGGTGATTTGGGTATTATGAATCTGTCTATCCAGAATGAGGGTTTGCTTCTTAAGCATGTGGATAAGTTTTTGAATAAAGCAGAAGTGCCCTTGGTTGATTTAATATGGAGCACTTACTACCACAACACAGTTCCATAGGAGAGCTCTCTCTGTGGATCATTTTGGTGGAAGGATATCTACAAGAGAATGGACAATTTTAGAGTTGTCACCTATGTACAACCAAACAGTGGAGATACTTTCCTCTTTTGGTCTGATTCCTGGGCACTAGGTGACTCAACCTTGCCCCTAGCTCATCGGTTCCAACGACTGTTCTCTTTTGCTATTGATACGTTCTGCACTGCTGAGGAGGTTTTCCAAGCTTTTGAGACAAACAACATGACGAGCATGTTTCACTTGCCACTTTCTAACAGGGCCTTCCAGGAGTTGGAAACGGTTACTTGCTTGCTCGAAAACCTTAATAGAGAATAATTAAGCAAAGATGTCTGGCTTTGGAGTAGTGACAATAAGGTTTACTCTGCTCAGAAATACTACCTTCATGTCCATCCGCCCATTATACCCAACCATCTCCTAAGTTGTATTTGGAAGAGTTGTTGCACCATGAAGATCAAAATGTTTGCCTGGATGCTCATTATGGACAGGTTGAACACCCAGGATATGCTTGACAGACGCCACTGAAAAGTTTCTGATTCCAACCTATGTGTTCTATGTCATGCAAGGGTCAAAGAGGATAGGAATCATCTCTTTTTCAACTGCCTGTTCAACACCAGGGTTTGGAACTATCTTCAGATTACTTAGCATGGTACCTCCATGTGGGACACTTCGTTGGCAGCCATGAAAGATTTTCAGCATCCTTTCTTCTCTGAAGTGGTGTTTACTGCGTGCTGGAATATTTGGACCTTCAGAAATGCAAGGATTTTCAACAATGAGCGTCCCAGATTCAATAGATGAAGTCTAGCTTCACTCATGATATCTCTCTTTTAGCCTATAGGATTAAGGCTAGATTTAAGGATGATCTCCTTAAGTGGATCTCCTTCCTACCTCCGTGAGGTTTGTATATCTACACCGCCACCACCCCTGTTGTATATTCTAAACCTTGCATGTACATAAACTCTCTTTACATTGGAATAAAAGAAAAGGTTGTGGGATGATTCCGTACAGTAGTTGGTCAAAAAAATAACAGCAAGAAACTTTAACATAAAACTTTTATCATAGGCTTCTCATGAACAAGTGACAATTCATCACAACATCGAAGTATAAAGCAAAACTCTATTGGAAACCAACAAACTATGTTCTCTGTCAACTTTGCAACTACAATTCATCATCTTTTCAGGAAGGGTCACATATCGGAGCCTTTAGGCAAGTCCACATACTCAACCATCATTTAGTCTTCTATGATTGCTAACACTCACCGCGTACACATGAGCAAAACGTTTCAACCGGACACATAGAAATATAGGGGCTTATAGTTTCGCCTCCCAACGAATTCACCTCAATGGTGATGTCAACAATAATAACTCATGCTACCCATATTCAACAGGATATATGTGCCTAGATCTTTCCTCACCACATGATGCTTGCCAAAGGAGAAAATAAAAAGGAATAGAGAGAAAAACTTTGACTCTTGCATGAAAGTAAATACATAAAATTAAAATATAGGCCCTTCACAGAGGGAAGCAGAGGTTGCCATGCTCTTTTTGTTTGTATGTTCAACCCCTTAGTGCAAGAGAACGTCATGTTATATTGCCCCTTGTGATGGCAACCTTTATTATGTAGTCTGTCGCTTTTATTCTTCACCATCACAATTTCGTACAACGCTCAATTTTCCCTTACACTAAATGATCTTACACTTTTAGAAGCAATTTGTATTGCCCTTTTTGCACCAATGACAACTTACTTGAAGGATCTTACTCAATCCATAGGTAGGTATGGTGGACTCTCAAACAAGATTTGGGTTTAAGGGTTTTGGATGCACAAGTAGTATCTCTACTTAGTGCGGAGTTTTTGGCTAGCAAAGATAGGGGTAAGCACCACATGTTGAACGATCCATGACAATATAACTTCTTTGTGAATATGAACAAACATAATTCATTACGTTGTCTTCCTTGTCCAACGTCAACAATTCTGGCATATAATATTTTGATGGGTGCCCACAATCACAAAAGATTTCTAGGATAGTGTATTTGCATATGAATCTTCTCTTCCCTTATTAATTCTTTCATGAGTTGCATCATTGACCAATGCTATGTTTGTCAATCTACAATAAAATTTTCTACTTATAGTTTTCCTTGTGTAATGTCATCACTTACCATAAGATTAGCATATGATCTTTTTCATTTTTTTCCTTTCTTTTTATTGAAACAAGAAAGTAAAGAAGGCAAAACTCAAACGAAACTTTATTATATATCTCGCACATGATTGCATAGATTGATCACTAAGTAAACTCTTGGACAGAAATGATCGAACTAAACTTTTATTCATCTAAAGCAAAAGATGACCATGGATCGAACTAAGAAAAGTAAAGGAAAAAGACAGTGGAGATGATACGATGCCGGGGCACCTTCTCCAAGCTTGGCGAAAGCCAAGGGGAGTGCCCATACCCGATACTAAATTTTCTTTTGGTGATGAAGAAGGAGGTGGTGGTGATGAAGTAGAAGCAATCTTGTCCTTCGATTTCCATGGCAGAGGCTCATCATCGTAAGAGGAAGAGTGATTCTCCCGGATCTTGCAACTGGCAGCAAAACTCATACCTTTAAACCTTGTCTCACATTCAAAGACTTGGCTTTAAAGGTTGTGGATCTGGCTATGGAGGAAGTTGATTTGCTCGTTGAGGGAGAAGACGATGTCCTTCATGGACTTTCCATCCACCTTCAGATCATGGGTGTAGTCCGCGATCATGAGGTGATTGGCATTGCCCACGTTCCACCATCCCCTTGCACCGATAGACTTCCTGCTCCATAGCTTCAAGCCTGGCCTCCACGGATCCAGTCCCCTTGGGTCCATGCACATCGCAGATGTGCAGCACCCCATCGTGCATCTGGATAGCTTGAGGGTGCTGCATCACTTCCCGCAGATATGGGTTGATGACATTGTCGAAGAACTTATCCTTGAAGGAGCTTGAAGCGGCCATGGTGGATTGGATGTGACAGAAAAGAGCAAGAAAAGAAAACATGAGATTTCTCCACGATATGGAGGTCAATAGGTTCGGGGGGTATATAAACATTTTTTATCTTGGGGAACATTAAGAATTGAAGAAAAACACAGTCCGGAAAGTACACGATGTTGGCACTACCTGGTGTATCGTACCCACCAGGGTCACTTTCCTAGAAGTTTCTTATTTTCATAATTTTTTAAATATTCCAAAACTGAAAAAAATATTTTTGCGGATTTTTCGGAGTCTGTTTACTTACCGAATCACGTACCTCCCTTTTTCCACGATTCTGTAGTATTCTAGAAGGTTTCTTGTATGTGTTCTTTCGGTGTCATAGTTCGGATAATATTGCTTTCAACATTAATGGGCGTATGTGAGATATAATGTTTTATATGTTTCCCATTGACAACCTTTGGGTTAGTACCTTCGGCATTATTTATTTTGATAGCTCCGCATCGATAGACCTCCTCGGTAACATAGGGTCCTTCCCATTTGGAGAGGAGTTTTCCTGCAAAGAATCTGAAACGAGAGTTGTACAAAAGAACATATTCTCGAATTTCGAACTCACGCTTTTGGATTCTTTTGTCAAGCCATCTTTTAAATTTTTCTTTAAATAAATTTGCATGTTCATAAGCTTGGGTTCTCCATTCATGTAATGAGATAATATCAAATAACCTCTTTTCACCAGCAAGTTTGAAATCATAGTTGAGTTCTTTGATTGCCCAATATGCTTTATGTTCTAACTTAAGAGGCAAATGACAAGCTTTTCCATAAACCATTTTATAAGGAGACATACCCATAGGATTTTTATATGATGTTCTATAAGCCCAAAGTGCATCATCTAATTTCTTAGCCAATTCTTCCGGGACCTATTGACAGTCGTTTGTAAGATTAGTTTTATTTCGCTATTGCTAAGTTCAACTTGACCACTAGACTGAGGATGATAACGCGATGCAATTCTATGGTTAACATCATACTTATCAAGCATTTTACGGAAATCACCATGAATAAAGTGTGAACCACAATCAGTCATTAAATATCTAGGGACTCCAAACCTTCGGAAAATAACTTCCTTAAGCATTTTAATACAGGTGTTGTGATCAGCACTACTAGTTGGAATAGCTTCTACCCACTTAGTAACATACTCAACGGCAACAAAATATGTGTATACCCATTAGAGGAAGGAAAAGGTCCCATGAAATTAAATCTCCAAACATCAAATGGTTCAACAACAAGTGAATAATTCATAGGCATTTCCTGACGCTTACCGATATTACCTATTCTTTGACATTCATCACAAGATGAGACAAACTTACGGGCATCCTTGAAGAGAGTAGGCCAATAAAAACCAGATTGCAATACCTTATGAGCGGTTCTGTCTCCCGCATGATGCCCTTCATAAGCTTCAGAGTGACATTTCCGTAGGATTTGTTCCTGTTCATGCTCAGGTACACAACGTCTAATAATACCATCTACTCCTTCTTTATAAAGATGTGGATCATCCCAAAAGTAATGTCTTAAATCATAGAAGAATTTTTTTTTCTTTGTTGGTATGTGAAGCTAGGTGGTATGTATTTAGCAACAATATAATTAGCATAATCAGCATACCAAGGTGTACTATTAGAAACATTTATTGCAGCTAATTGTTCATCAGGAAGGCTATCATTAATAGGTTGTGGGTCATCAAGAATATTTTCAAGCCTAGACAAGTTATCAGCTACGGGGTTCTCTGCTCCTTTCCTATCAGTGATATGCAAATCAAATTCTTGTAACAGAGGAACCCATCTAATGAGTCTAGGTTTAGTATCTTTATTTTCCATAAGATATTTAATAACAACATGATCGGTGTGAACAATAACTTTAGAATCAACAATGTAAGATCTGTATTTATCACAAGCAAACACTACTGCTAAGAATTCTTTTTCAGTAGTAGCATAATTTCGTTGAGCACTGTCGAGAATTTTACTAGCATAATGGATAACATTCAATTTCTTATCTACTCTTTGTCCTAGAACAGCACCAGGAGCATAATCACTAGCATCACAATAATCTCAAAAGGCAAGTTCCAATCAGGTGGTTGAACAATAGGTGCAGTAATTAAGGCTTTCTTTAGTGTTTTGAAGGCTTCCAAACAATCATCATCAAACACAAAAGGAATATACTTTTGCAAAAGATTTGTAAGAGGCCTAGAAATTTTCGAAAAGTCTTTGATAAACCTCCTATAGAAACCAGCATGACCAAGGAAACCACGAATACCTTTGATATCTTTAGGACATGGCATTTTCTCAATTGCATCAACCTTGGCTTTGTCCTCCTCAATGCCTCTTTCCGAAATTTTATGGCCCAAAACAATACCTTCGTTAACCATAAAGTGGCACTTCTCCCAATTCAAGGCAAGATTTGTTTGTTCACAACTCTGCGAAACCCGATCAAGATTGCTTAAACAATCATCAAAAGACTTCCCATAAACAGAAAAGTCATCCATGAAAACGTCAACAATCTTTTCACAGAAATCAGAGAATATAGGAGTCATACATCTTTGAAAGGTAGCAGGTGCATTAGATAAACCAAAAGGCATACATCTATAAGCATAAGGTCCAAAAGGACAAGTAAAAGTGGTCTTTTCTTGATCAGGTTGTGAAACAGGTATTTGTGAAAAACCAGAATATCCATCAAGAAAGCAAAAATGTGTGTGCTTAGATAGTCTCTCTAACATTTGATCAACAAAAGGGAGAGGGTAATGATCTTTTCTAGTTTCTTTGCTTAATTTTCCAAAATAAATTACCCTTCTATATCCTGTGACAATTCTTTGTGGAATAAGTTCATTCTTATCATTAGGAACAACAATAATACCTCCCTTCTTAGGGACACAATGAACAGGACTTACCCATCTACTGTGAGCTATAGGATAGATTATACCTGCTTCTAGAAGTTCTAATATTTCTGTTCTTACCACTTCTTTCATCTTCGAATTTTATAGACGTTGGTGATCAACAACGGGTTTTGCCTCAGGTTCCATATTAATCTTGTGCTGACATAGAGTGGGACTAATGCCCTTAAGATCATCAAGAGTATATCCAATAATCTTTCTTCTTCATGTTCTAAAAGGTTAGCACTAATACTAATAGGATATATATTTTTATCATCAAGATAAGCATATTTCCAAGTGTCTGGCAATTGTTTTAATTCAAACACAGGATCACCTTTAGGTGGAGCGGGACCTCCTAGAGTTTCAATAGGCAAATTGTGTTTAAGCAGAGGTTGTTGTTCGAAAAATATTCTATCTATTTCATCTCTTTAACGCATATGCAAATCATTTTCATGGTCTAGCAAATATTGTTCTAAAGGATCAGTAGGAGGTACAACAACAGAAGCAAGACCAATAATTTCATCCTTACTAGGCAAATATTTCTTATGCGGTTGTCTACTAAACTTGGAAAAGTTAAATTCATGAGATTCATCACCAAAGCTAACACTGACAGTTTGTTTCTTACAATCTATTTTGGCATTGGCGGTGTTCAAGAAAGGTCTACCAAAGATAATGGACAAAAGTCATCTTGTGGGGATCCAAGAACAAGAAAATCAGTAGGGTATTTTATCTTCCCACACAAGACTTCAACATCTGTGAGAATCCCAATTGGTGATATAGTATCTCTATTGGCAAGTTTAATAGTAACATCTATGTCTTCTATTTCAGTAGGTGCAATTTCATTCTTAATTTCTTTATATAAGGAAAAAGGAATAGCACTCACGCTAGCACCTAGGTCACATAACCCATGATAACAGTGATCTCCTACCTTAACTGAGACAACAGGCATGCGAACAAGTGGTCTATGTTTATCTTTTTTATCCGGTTTGGCAATTCTAGAAGCTTCATCATAGAAGTAAATAACATTCTCATCGATATTATCGACCAAGAGATCTTTAATCATAGCAACACTAGGTTCAACTCTGATTTGTTCAACTGGTTTGGGTGTTCTAACATAACTTTTGTTAACCACAGTTGAAGCTTTAGTATGTTCCTTCATCCTAGCGGGGAAAGGTGGTTTTTCAATATAAGCAGTGGGAACAACTGGATCGACATTGTAAATGATAGTTTCTTATTTAGCTTTTACCGGTTCTTTAATTTCTTATTTAATAGGTGGGTGATATTTAAACCACTTCTCCTTAGGGAGATCAACATGAGTAGAAAAAGATTCACAAAAGGAAGCTACTATCTCAGAGTCAAATCCATATTTAGAGCTAAACTTTTGAAAAGCATCGCTATTCATAAAAGATGTAACACAATCAAACTTAGGTTCAATACCTGACACTTTACCTTCGTCGACTTCCCAATCTTCAGGGTTGCGTTTAATTCTTTCTAAAAGATCCCACCGGAATTCAATAGTCTTCTTCATAAATGAACCAGTATAAGAAGTATCGAGCATGGATTGATCATTATGAGAAAGCCGAGCATAAAAATTCTGAATAATGATTTCTCTTGAGAGCTCATGATTGGGGCATAAATATAACATTGACTTAAGCCTCCCCAAGCTAGAGCGATACTTTCTCCTTCACGAGGCCAAAAATTATATATATATATAATTCCGATCATGATGAACTAGATGCATAGGATTAAAAATTTGACGGAATCCCAATTTCAACCGATTCTAGTTCCAAGATCCAGTATCATCGCATAACCTATACCAGGTCAATGATTTTCCCTTCAAAGATAAAGGGAAAACCTTCTTCTGAGCTTCATCTCCGAGTAAACCTGCAAGCTTAAAGGATCCACAAATTTCATCCACATATATCAAGTGCATGTGAGGATGTTCGGTTTCATCTCCTGCATAATGATTAGCTAGTAGTTGTTCTACCATACCCGAAGGAATTTCATATTCAATATTTTCAGTAGGTGCAGTAGGTTGAGGGCAACTAATTATGGTTCCGGTCAAGGTGAAGATACCCCAAACAAACCCCTCAAAGGATTATTTTCCATAGTAGCAAGTGACAATAAATTTCACCATGTAGTAATAATGTTTCCTTACCAATTTCCACTTACCAAGAGCACTTCACTCCCCAGAAACGGTGCTAGAAAATAGCCTTGATGACCCACAAGTATATGGGGTCAATTGTAGCCTTTTTCGATAACTAAGAGTGTCGAACCCAACGAGGAGCAGAAGGAAATTACAAGTGGTTTTCAGCAAGGTAATGTGTGCAAGTGCTAAAATTGTAAGTAGTGGAGTAGTTTGATAGCAAGATAATTTGTAACGAGCAAGTAACAAAAGTAGTAACAAAAGTGCAGAAAGGTAGCCCAATCCTTTTGAGGCGAAGGATAGGCCAAAACGGTCTCTTATGATAAGTAAAGTGTTCTTGAGGGTACACGGGAATTTCATCTAGTCACTTTCATCATGTTGGCTTAATTCGTGTTCACTAATTTGATAATTTGGTATGTGGGTGGACCGATGCTTAGGTATTGTTCTTACTTGAACAAACCTCCTAATTATGATTAACCCTCTTGCAAGCATCCACAACTACGAGAAAAGTATTAAGAATATATATTCTAACCATAGCATTAAAGTTTTGGATCCAATCAGCCCCTTACGGAATAGCGCATAAACTAGTGTTTAAGCTTTTGTCACTCTCACAACTCATCGTCTAATAACTACTCCACAATGCATTCCCTTAGGACCAAATATGGAGAAGTGTCATGTAGTCGACGTTCACATGACACCACTAAGGGAATCACAACATACATATCATCAAAATATCGAACACATATCAAGTTCACATGATTACTTGCAACATGATTTCTCCCGTGACCTCAAGAACAAAAGTAACTACTCACAAATGACAATCATGCTCAAGATCAGAGGGGTATTAAATAGCATAATGGATTTGAACATATAATATTCCACCAAATAAACCATATAGTAATCAACTACAAGATGTAATCAACACTACTAGTCACCCACAAGCACCAATCTATAGTTCCGGTACAAAGATTGAACACAAGAGATGAACTAGGGTTTGAGAGGAGTTGGTTCTGTTGAAGATGTTGATGAAGATATCCCTCCCCAAGATGGGAGAGTTGTTGGTGATGATGATGACGATGATTTCCCCCTCCGGGAGGGAAGTTCCTCCGGCGGAATCGCTCCGTCAGAGGGCAAAAGTACTCCTGCCCAAGTTCCGCCTCGAGACGGCGGCGCTTCATCCTAAAAGTCCTCTCTCCCTTTTTTCTTGGTCAAAATGACTTATATACCAGAAGAGGGGCACCAGAGGTGGTCCTGCATGAGCACAACCCTCCGGGGCGCGCTTGGGCTCCCTAGC
The DNA here is from genome assembly GCF_904849725.1 of Hordeum vulgare subsp. vulgare. Taxonomy (NCBI): domain Eukaryota; kingdom Viridiplantae; phylum Streptophyta; class Magnoliopsida; order Poales; family Poaceae; genus Hordeum; species Hordeum vulgare. The sequence goes on from NC_058519.1 coordinate 562,424,840, forward strand.
TCGCCCACGTGGGTTGTGACCACCTGGTGGGCCCCATATGGTACTTATTTGCTCCAATATTCCTCAAATATTCCATAAACATTCCTCGTAAAGTTTTAGCTCATTTGGAGTTGTGCAGAATAGGTAGCCCGACGTAGCTTTTTCAGGTCCAGATTTCCAGTTGCCAGAATTCTCCCCCTTTGTGTATACCTTGCATATTGTGAGAGAAAAGGCATTAGAATTACTCCAAAAAGCATTATTATACAATAAAACATCATAAATAACAGTAGGAAACTATGATGCAAAATGGACATATGAGTGTATGATGATTACATAGTCGATCTACCGTGAGATTAGATGAATTAAACCTAGATGGGTAGGATAATGATTTTGTCCTCCACGAACTAAAACCCTCCGGTTTATATAGATACCAAGGTACCTAGGGTTACACATGGTCGGTTACCACAAGGGAATATACATGAAGATTCTACCATCTTGACTTGGAGCACACACCAAGGCTTCGGAGGTTTCCTTCCTAAACTCGGCATTGACTTATAGCTCGGCCCTTAATAATAGTCACAGAGCGGCCCACTTCTCCGGCCCATAGAGATAGACCGGAGGCCATGCCCCCCTTAGTCCCAGACTCCCCCAGTTAAGTAGAAATTTAGGAGGAATCACCTTTTCCCTAAGGTGGATCATGGTCGCGTCTTGTGTCATGGTACCTTAGATAGTGATCCATCCCTTCCCGACCGTGTTCGGATGGGGTCTTTGGGTTCCTGAACATCTATTCTTATTGTCCATAGGATCCTCTCTTCCCCCATCATTCTTCAGGTGGGCATCTCTTCCCCCCGCAATTACTTCCTTTGGTGATTCAAAAATGGAGCAGAAAGGATTCTCACATTCCCCCGCCCCCCCCCCCCCCAGATGACCCCGAGTTCTCAAATCCATGGGAGGAGGATGCCCTTTAAGCTAGGGTCTCAAAGTAGTAATTGTTAAAGAAACAATTCCAACTTTTGACTGAATCAAAATCAAACAACCCAAGGGGAAGATAATAATAGCCATGGGTATGAGGTCTTAATGCTTACAACCATATCTTTTTGTTGGGACCAAATATAGCATTAATTTGTGCACTAGAAGTCATCCATCGAGATGTGCTTGTTTCGGACCGAAGTGGGGGATGTATCCAAATTATGTCTTAACCAACACACCTCCCGCATCAAGAGTTAGTTTTCCAATCGAAGGCCCTACCAATCTTGCTGGATTTCTTGAGTAATTAAGATTGCAATAGTCAGACAAATCATTGGGCGTTTAATGAGTACACGTCTTGAATCCCTAGAGATAGGATCCTTGTTACTGTACTAAACCTTTCTATCATTAGTGTTCAGACTAACACTTCACAATCTCCTTGCCTTAGCCTCGTCGTGACTCACTCTCCATGATCGTGGGTATCTATAGGGATGAAGAACATGAAAAAGACAAGACACATGTACGAAATTTTTTATTTCACACGTACGGGGCGTTAATTCAAAGTCCTTGCATTGATCCATACAACAAATACTTCCTTGCATTGATCCATACAACAAATACATCGTGTTGCCAGGCTCTTGCCTCAACTCATACCTTACCGAGCTACTCACACATGGAGATTAGATCACACGAAGAACACATCATATACCACATCATGAATATAGTTGATTGATAATATGTCCTACAATGGATGCGGTATGTGATACATAGTTACAAGTATTACATTATGATCGGGCTCAAATTTAATGATTGACATATTTGTTTTAAACCCAATGCAATTACTAATTAACACACTCTCTTGTTTTCACGATCATGAAATAATTAATACAAATAAGAGTTTTGCCATTTCAGTTTGTCAACGTAATTTATCCTTCAATGCAACTTCTCACATTTGATTCAACTAACTCAATACGTTGTATCTTGTTAGAACTTTTATTGTTACACAATGGACCTTCATCTGCCATACCAAGAATATCTCAAAGACTCTTAACAAAACAAAACTTGCCTACAACAAATATTACCTTTTGATATTGCATCAGCACTAATAATATGTGGAACTAAATAAACAAAACATATTCAAGAAGAAAAGAACAAAATATGGAATATTATATAATATCATTTATTGAAACTAAAAAATTATTACATAATATCGTGTTTTCCTTTGATACGTTTTGGCTGATTTGCCCATTCTTGCAAAAATTAACACCACGTTCTTTCCATCCAACACATGCAATATTTGTTTAACTGTGAGAAGATTTTATCTATAAACTTAGTATCTTGTCTCCATATACGATCCTTCTTCATATTCCACTCACGAATTCTTTTAACATGTCTCACCATGTATTCTTGAGTTACGAAATGTATCAACTTGAAATATGGTATAAGCTGCAAAATAACTAAATTATAACTAGAACTTCTAAACTTTCAAGATAAACATCTATGAGTACCATTTATTGGTAAGTATGTGTTATGTGATCTTTGCATTTTCCATTCAATATATGGTGCAGAACAGTTGCACGTAATCAATGCTCAACATTCCTTGAACTTAATTTCGAATTGTTAGTATTTCCTTTTGTCATGAATGAATCCTCTAGCTTGATACAATGTGCTTTTTGTCCAAACATCATGCTTTCAAAAAAATTCACCTTCAACATCTGTTTCTCCGTGAGTCACTCAACATAGTTATTTCAACAAAAGATATGCAAATTAAGATAACCATTTCACACTTCAATTAGTATAAGTGCACATCAGGTTTGTTTCAACATTATTACTTATGATGTTTAAGCTACACATAAATCAAATTAACAAAATAGTTAAGTGTCATTACAATTTTATTGGTTGTTCACTTCTATAAAAGTAAGTTTGAGACTGAGTAATTTGAATGAACTCTTTACACATAAATAAACGTATCGCCGCTGCTTTTGTTCGCACTCTAATATCACGGATCATAACCTGGCCATATACACAACCAGTGTCAGAGACAGAGGGGGTCCCAGCAGGGGCCCTGGCCCCCCTTAATGTCACTGGTTTAAGCCTAATACCATTGTGAACAATGATATTTTTGCCGTTAAATCATTGTATTTTAATGGACTGGCCCTCTCCAAAAATATTTTAGCAAAGTTTGGCCCTTCCCATTTTATTTTCCTAGCTCCGCCACTCTACACAACCTCAATATCCCAAAAGCGACACTAGTAAGATTCATGTAATATTAGTGTCGACAATAATAAACGAGCACAACAACATAAAGTTACCAAGATAGCATGATCAATAAGATTCAAGTAGTATTAGAGTTATTTTTTGAATGAGTCAAATGAGTGGAACATCACAATCCTTATGACACGATTAATTCTGAATCTGAACTAACAAATAAATAAAAACGAGGACTACACTAAGTTTCATTATAAATAACTTGTCCTTAAACCTTCATAACATCAAACTTCACACATTGATTTAATACATAAACCTTGTCCATTGTTTTTACCTTCATCGCAATATTCGAGTTCATATTATTTCAGATTACATATACTCAATACGTCGGACAACAAAGTTTTTCAAGCAAAAGCTGGGAGTACGACAATAAAAGAAAGCAAGACAAACATCAAAGATGATACACATCAACTACACGAGACATGAAAGAGTGTTACTGGAAGAAACAGAAATGCTAATCAAATATAAAAGAAAACAAACATTTTTGACATAATCTTTAGGTTTTTGTAGCAAATATATTGTTGCGGATGTTGATATCTTTAAACACCTTCAATCTTTAAGAACAGAAGATGGTCTCTTCTCTTCCTCCGATTGAAATAATACTTAAAGATGAATGTTCTTTTTGAAGGGACAAAAAGATAAGGAGAAAGATGAACTAAGAAAAAGAGAACAACAATGGCATAATGAATCGTCTTTGCACAAATGTTGTATTTATGCATGTTTGATCGCGTTTTTCATTGTAAAGCGACCCCATAGAACTGGTATCCAACCCTACACCAGCAGACATATGGGCATGATATACGGATGCATTACACACACAAAAAAGAACATCAAATTATTTGCATACAGAAAGCATTTCCGAATCTTCGTGCAAATCAATATCACACGATCTGCGTGCCCCTGGACCTGCAGGCTAGAAATCCGCCCCCGCTCTTAGCACCTTGTATATTTGTTTCGTTGTGTTTTTTATTCTCTTTATTTATAACGTGGTTGTATTAGTAATTCTGACCAGTTGATGATATTTTTAGAATTTAAAGTCGTGCTAGGTCCGAGCCTTTACTCTATATAAAAAATCAATTATTTTTTGAGTAGAAAATGCATTCAATTTCTACAAATTGTTTTGGTTGTGTTGCTGCCACGACTGGAGAGCGAGAATTGTGACTCATGTATGCATGCCATTGCCTTTCGCCTACCTAGGCCGTCATGCATAAGCATTTCGACTAGCTAACAGTCCGCGGTAGGGTTGTAGGTTTCCGTCTAATCTCTCGCTCTCGCTTTTATGTTCTTTATCGAGTAGCAAAAGCATCGGGATGCTTTTTCCCAAACCAGAATTACGCAGCAAAGGGGTGATGCATGAGTGAAACTTTGCCATGCCGCGGCCTGGTCGGCAGTTGCAACAAAGTGGCCCATGTTTTCCCGTCGATCGGAGGCTGTGTCACGCCGCTGTTTATGCTGCCGTGGGCGCTAGTTCATTCAGTTGGGGAAACCGGAAAAGGACGCGGCTGCCGTGGGCCGGCAGCGCACAAGCACCTGTCCCCACCGGGTCGGCGCGTTGGACTCGCCGGCGCCCACGGTCACGGGACAGAACCGATCGAGCTGATCAGCTCTCGTGGCAGCACCCAGTCCATTGCTTTGATCCATCTCTGTGTAATGTACTCCTACTCGTTTGCTTTCGCTAAAGCTGGGACTCCATTGCTTTGATCGATTTCTCTCCAGTACGTCTACTCCTACTTGGCAAAGAGGGAGGCAGCACTCACCCGTGTTCTTGACATTTTGTTCGTCTCAAGTCCCTACACTAATTAGCCTCTTTCGGAAAAACGAGAAAGTGGCATGGTAGTGTGGTGTTAACGATGCATTGGAGTTTTAAGAAGCAAGTCAAACTTTTGTGGCCAAAACAACGCGGACGAACCGGAACTCGTTGCTTTTGAAATTTGCTGCCAAGAGGAACAGGCACCAACTGAAGAGCGTGACGCCCTGACAGTCATACAGTGACTCGCTGTACAAAATCTGGCTGGACAGGGAATCCCTATGCTCCTACCGCAACTAACTTGTATTGGTTCTTCATTGGGTTTGCGATGCCCAGACTCTGTCTTGTAGCTTATGGATCTTTTAATGAGTAACAAACTTTTCATAGCTAGCTGGAATGTCCGCGGCTTGAATAACCGAGCGCGTCGGGCGGCTGTTCGCGCTTTGCTAGCACAACTTGCGTGCTCAATCATCTGCCTGCAGGAATCCAAGCTGCAAGATATTAATGAAATTGTTGGCCCGGCTTTCGACTGCCACGCGGCCCTGAATGCTGATGGCACTCGTGGCGGTGTCCTGCTTTGTTGGAAATCATCTCTCTTCACGGCTTCAGCAATCACAACGAGAACTTTCTCCATTACAGCGACTTTTACCCCGATTGAAGCTAACTGCCCGTGGTCATTGACTGCTGTCTATGGGCCTCACGACTATGGGCGGAAGCAGAACTTCCTGAATGAGCTCGCACATATTCATAGCGGCATATGACTGGGCCTTGGATTGTTATCGGAGACTTTAACATGATTGTAGACCCGACACACAAAAACAACGACCGCGTATGCCGACGAAGGATGAACAAGTTCCGTGGCTACCTCAATAGGTCTAGCCTACATGAGGTGCCGCTGATCGGTAGAAAATATACATGGAGCAATGAGCAAGCTTCCCCTACCCTTGTGCGCCTTGATCGGGCGTTCTCCAACGTAGACCGGGAACTTATGTTCCCGGCGGCCAAGCTACTACCTCAATCATCGTCTATCTCGGATCACTGCCCTTTGCTCCTGCGCAATGACGTGATCATGAAAACAAACAAGCGGTTTAGATACAAATCATACTGGGAGCTCATCGATGGTTATATGGAGCGGGTCAATCAATCCTGGATGGCGCCGGTTAGCGCTAGATGTCCGCTAAACATGCTGAGTATGAAACTTTGGCGGCTCAGTACAAACCTGCGGAAGTGGAGCAAATCCAAGGTCGGCGACATCAAACAGCAAATGGCCATTGTCAATGAGATGACGCTGCAGTTGGACGCAACACAAGATCATAGGAGCCTATCGGCTGAGGAGAGTGGCCTGCATTCAAAACTGAAAACAAGATCTTTGGGGATGGCTGTGCCGTTCAAAGTTAAGATGCGTCAGCGAAGCAGGGTGCTCTGGTTGAGGGCTGGGGGTGCCAACACGAGGTTTTTTCAAAGGAAAGCAAACACTAGGCACAATCGCAGCACGATCCATGTCCTGCATGGCCCAGATGGGATGGTTTCTAACAATTCGGAAATGACAGAGCTAGCCCGAAAACATTTTTTCAGCATTTTCGGCCAATCTACAAGCACAACAACAGTTTTAAACTGGAATGAGCTAGACCTAAATTGTGTCGATCTGTCCGACATCGATGGTGAATTCACTCTTGAGGAGATCAAACTAGCAATTGATGAAATGCCTGCGGACAAGGCGCCGGGGCCGGACGGGTTCTCTGGGGGTTTCTATAAACGATGCTGGGAGACTGTCAAGCTAGATGTGCTAGCAGCACTAAATCAATTGCATCGGCTCGACAATAGGGGGATGGCCCAAGTTAATAGAGCGCTCATTGTGCTCATCCCAAAAAAGCAGGGCGCGGACAGCCTTTCGGACTTGCGTCCAATATCTCTGGTGCACAGCATTATCAAGATTTTCACTAAACTTCTAGCGCGACGATTGACCCCAAAACTTGCTGATTTGATAGATCACTGCCAGAGTGCTTTCATCAAGAACCGCAGCATCCAGGAGAACTATGTCTATGTGCAGAACACAGCTAGATATTTGCATAAGTCAAAGAAGCCGTCTATTCTGTTGAAGCTTGATATTGCGAAGGCCTTCGACTCTCTCTCTTGGGAGTACATTCTGGGCATGCTTCGTGCGCGTGGTTTCAGCCAGCGTTGGCGCGACTGGATCGCAATGCTTTTGAGCTCCTCCTCTTCACGAGTGCTCTTTAATGGCCAACAGTCCGAGCACATAATTCACAGGAAAGGCCTGGGTTTCGCCTTTTTTGTTTATACTTGCTATGGATCCTCTTCAACGCATGATGAGCCTGGCTACAGAAGAGAAAGTCCTCTCGAGGCTACCAGGGAGAAGGAGCCTCATGCGTTGCTCCTTCTACGCGGACGATGTTGTGATGTTCATCAACCCGATTGAGCGAGATGCGCGCATGGTAAAGCTACTGCTAGACAGGTTTGCATCTATCTCCGGGCTTTGCATGAACACTTCCAAGAGTATGGCCTTTCCAATCCGTTGTGCAAATTTTAGTCTGTCGGAAATTCTTGCCCCTCTAGGAATTCCGGTCAAGCAGTTTCCAACAACATATCTGGGAATGCCTCTATCCCTAAGATGCCTGACTAAGGTGGACCTAGAGCCCTTAGTTCTCAAATTTGGGAGCAGATTGTCTGGTTGGAAAGGGGGATTAATGGCAAAAAGCGGAAGACTAGTGCTACTTAAGTGCAATCTAGCAGCTCTTGCGGTCTATCTGATGACTGTGCATTGCATACCGGCGGGGGTGCTACAACAAATTACAAAACTTTGTCGTGCATGGCTATGGAATGGAGAGAGTGGCTGCAATGGAGGTCAATGCAGGGTGGCTTGGAGCATTGTTTGGAGGCCAAAAAGCCTTGTTGGACTTGGAGTTCTTGATTTTCGTAAATTTGGAACTGCGTTAAGGCTTAGATGGCTGTGGCTAGCTTGGAAAGACGACCAGAGGCCATGGGCGCAAGGGCCGCTACCATGCAGTATCAAGGAAAAGGAGCTCTTCTCCATGGCAACCAAAATTACCTTGGGAGATGGCGCTAAAGCCAGTTTTTGGAATGATGCTTGGCTGCAGGGGCAATGCCCGAAGCTCTTTGCGCCAGCCCTATACAACATATCAATGCGCAAAAACAGATCGGTGAAGGAGGCGCTAGCGCATGACACATGGCTTATGGACCTTCGAAGTGGACTAACATAACAAATGACAGACGAGCTCACAAACCTGGCTGCCCTGTTGGATGATGTACAGTTGCAACCTGACCAACATGACAGTATTGTATGGTGTTTCTCACAGAAAGGAAGCTACTCAGCCAGGTCTGCATACATACTACAATTTGAGGGGGCAATCAAGTTTGATTGCCATCATCTGATCTCGGGCGCCTGGTCTACTGGTAAATGCAGGTTCTTCGTCTGGACTGCTATCTTGAGCAAAATACTTACTGCTGATGTCCTGCTACGGCGGGAGTGGCCGAATAATTACTTTTGCCCTTTGTGTATGAGGAATCTGGAAACCACCTATCATCTTCTGGTGGACTGCCCATGGTCCAGATTGGTTTGGGATGCCATTGCCACAATGACTAAATTGCCTTCTCTGGAATTGGCAACATGGAACCACTCATCCGACCTCAAAACCTGGATGAATATGAGATTCAGGCTAGCTCAGGCAGACAATATGAAGAAAGTCCTAACAATGATGCATTTGGTTCTCTGGGAAATATGGCTGGAGAGGAACCGTCGCATCTTCAGCCTCGACAGTCGGCAGATTCATGTTTTCCTAACGAAGGTAGTCGATGAAATTCATCACTGGAATATGGCAGGTGCAGGAATCCCATTTGACCCGGGCTGAGATGGAGGTGTCTCCACACCTTTTTCTATTTTCTTCCCTTGTTTTTCTTCTTCTTTTAATTTGGGTGGGCGCTTCCTGCTCCCTTCGGAATAGCTTTGTATGTCTTACTTTCTCCCCTGATCAATTAATTCGGCAATCCATTGCCGACATTCCAAAAAAAAACTCTGACGGTACTCATGCACCATACTGTACGAAACCTTGCTGGACAGCGAAGCATGTTTCACGGGCACGCGTGTTTGACTGCTGCGATGGTAATACTGGGGTGCCACGGTTATGCATGCGCAAAATTTTGGGTTTTAACCCTTCGAGGAAAGGTTAGCTCGATGTGAACCTGGTTTCGAAAAAAAATCACGAACCCTTCTTTCTACTGCCGGGGTCCCTGACGGTAGGGTTACACAGCCAACTGTCGGTGCCTCTCACGATCAGGGGCGGAGCCCAATGGGCCAAGCCTGTAGCACAGGCTACAGGGTCCAAACCAATTTTAAGGCTAATTATAATGCATAGGGCCCAAGGCAACAGGATGGCTCATAAAAAGTGCTTCAGGATGGCCCATCAAACAAACGAACCAGCCCACACTCGCAGCCAATGACGAATCCATTGACCACACGATCGTAGACGCAGCCGGTGGGCGTTCGCCTTGTGTCTTCGCGTCTTCGTCTCCCAGCTCCCGTGATTTGTTCCTGGCGGCTGGGCGGCCGGTTGTGCGCCTCCAGATCAACCGGCAAGCCGGACGCCGGACACCTGCCTTCGTCCAGCGCAATTAGGCAAACGGCAAACGCGGCTAGCCGGCCAGGTTAGAAACTAATGATTTGTTGCCTAATTACGCAGGTTGTAGCCAGTTAGAGGTTACTCCTCATGCCCCTGGACAATTGTATGCACTATGTAGGCCTTTGAATATAGAATTTTTTTTGGTGGGGAATGACTTTCAGGATAGATGCTTAGGCAAAAGTTATAGGAAAATCTTTGATGCGCGGCTGTAGTTTATTTGCAAGCATGTTTATTTGTATCCAGTATCCACGCATGCCTTCATAATTTATTTCATCTTCACCTGCGTCTACACATAGCTTTTCCATATTGCATGCCCCTGATTATATGCATTAGCTATCACCCACCCGATTCAATTTTTATTCTCTTTTGTAATTTTATTTATTAAATGCAGATATTATGGAAAAGTTTCTTCTCAAAAGAAAGGCACCATCATAGGTTGGTCCAGAAGACATGAATTGGGAGGAAGAGATTCAATATGATCCAGGCAAGAGGAAATTGATAGAACATTATCATCCAAATTTGAAGGATTTGGTAAGAAGAAAATACTTGATTAATGGACCTTGTCAGCCAAAAGATACCGATTTTCCATATTCTAACTTTGGGACTAAGAGGAGAAGGTTCAATCCTGAATGGTTTCATGATCATGCAAGTTGGCTTGAATATAGCAAAGAGAAGAAAAAGGCATATTTCTTTTGTTGTTTCTTATTTAGGGATCGTGGCCACAAGAAATAAGTTGGGTATGAGGCATTTGTTCTTAATGGTTGGGATACCTGGAGCGTTCCATCAAGGCTAAAGGATCATGTTGGTGAGCCAGGTAGTGTCCATGATCAAGCAATGAAAAAATGTACCGCTCTACTAAAAAGAGATGAACACATTGATGTTGCTATCCAGTTTCAAAGTGAAGCTTCGAAGGTTGCATATTTTACTTGACTGAATGCTGCAATTGACACGGCTAGACTATTGTTGAAGCAAGGGTTGCCTTTCCGGGGCCATGACGAGTCAAAGAACTCACACAATAAAGGAATTTTTTTGGAAGTTCGTGATTTCTTAGCTGAGCATGATCCAGTTGTTGGCAAGGCTATGGGAAAAGATGCTGCAAAGAATGCTCTTATGGCTGCTCCTCAAGTCTAGAAAGATATTGCTGAAGGTTTTGCACATGTGATTGTCCAATCTATTCTCAAAGAAGTTCACAATAATGTGTTTTGCTTGCTTGTTGATGAGTCCAGAGATGCCTCTTGCAAAGAACAAATGGCTGTGGCCTTACGATATGTTGATAGTTCTGGAGATTCTAAAGAAAGCTTTGTTGGTCTTGTTCATGTGAAAGAAACAACTTCTTCGTACCTCAAGAGTTCAATTGATTCACTTTTTGCAAAATATAAGCTGAGTTACAATCAAGTTAGAGGACAAAGATACGATGGTGCTAGCAATATGCGAGGTGAGTTTAATGGTCTCAAATCATTAATCATGAGAGAAAGTAGCACAACTTATTATGTTCATTGCTTTGCTCACCAGCTTCAATTAGTTGTTGTGGCTGTTGTAAGAAAGGATAAAGGAGTTAGTAATTTCTTCAGTATGATTTCTACCTTGTTAAATTTTGTGGGTGGTTCTTCCAAGCGAAGGGACATGATTAGAGATATAAATCTTGAAGAAATGAGTAAGGCTTTAGGGTGTGGGCAGCTTACAACGGGAACAGGTCAGAATCAAGAGCAATGCCTTCAAAGACCTGGAGACACTCGTTGGGGTTCACATGCTAAAACACTTAAGAGTTTGGTTTCCATGTTCAGGTTAGTTATTAAAGTTCTTGAATTAGTTGAAGAAGAAGACACCGACAGAACAAATAGAGACCAAGCAATTGGTCTTCTTGTGTACTTCCAATCTTTTGACTTTGTCTTCTATTTGTATCTCATGTTGACAATCCTCACTAATACCAACACATTATCATTAGCATTGCAGCGTAAGGATCAAGACATCGTAAATGCCATGAAATGTGTCAAGTCAACTAGAACAGTTTTGAATGAAATTAGAGGAGATGGATGGGAATATATGCTAGGTGAGGTTCATGTGTTTTGTGATAAACAAGATATTGTAGAGTTGGACATGGAAGAAGCATATGTTAATCCAAAAAAGAGAAGGCAAGTAACCGGAATTACCAACAAACATCACTATCAAGTTGATTGCTTCAATGATGTTTTTGATTGGCTTGTTCAAGAGCTTGACAGTAGGTTCAGTGAGACATCTTCTAATTTGCTGGTATGGTCAGCGGCTTTGAGTCCAAGAGACTCATTTCGTGATTTCAATTTGGAAAATCTCATGAGTTTGGCTAAACTATACCCTCAAGATTTTGATTCCACGGATCTGAGGGATCTTGATAAGGATCTACGACTCTATATTTCTGATGTGCGCACAGATGACAGCTTTTCCAACATAACAACAATCACCGAGCTTTCAAAAAAAAAGGTGCAGACAAGGAGGCATATTATGTATCCTTTGTTTTATCGGTTGTTGAAATTAGTAATTGTGTTGCCTATTGCTACTGCTACAGTTGAGAGGTGCTTTTCAGCAATGAAATTAGTCAAAACTGACTTGCGTAGTCTTCTCAATGATGATAGCTTGAGTGATGATGTTATTTGTTATGTCGAGAAAGAAGAGATGAAAAAGGTCACCAATGATCAAGTGGTTGAGTATTTCATGGCACGAAGGAACAGAATGTACTAAAGGTAATTTAAGTACTTTGATTTGGGCATTTTGTTATGTTTTACACTTTTTTTCAAGTAATTTTGGAGTTTGTTTCAGCATTATATTACGCACTTTGATTGTTCTATTTGGATATTATAAAACGACTTCTATTATGTTTTGTAATTCGTGTTACAACATATTCGTTGCTTCAAAAATTTACACCATGGTTAAGGGGTGCTTCAGGGTAAGACTAGCTCCAGCTTCGCCCCTGCTCACGATAGACGACTAATCCACATCAACAGCAACTGACGGTTGTCCTGACCTTCGGATGGATAAGCTGTGAAACCCTACAGTCAGAGCCCTAGAGGTAGGATCCGGACAGTTATAAGCCCGAGGCGTCGGTTCACCCTATCCATATCTTCCCCACCCCGCTGTAAGAATAGAAGGAGAACCCTCTTGCTCACTCTCTAATCACTCCCATCGTATCTCCTTTGATTCTTGACAGTTTTTGTGGATCGAGATGGCTCTGAGGAGAGAAAAATAAGCTCTTTCAATCCCTTCAATTAATTTTAGTCAAATAGCTTTCAATTCGACTCGTTATTTGCTTCAAATAATCCACATGTTTGTACTAGAGTTTCAATTAGGTTGATCCTAGGGTTGTCTAGGTTGATTCTGTATGATGTATGGGGTTGAATATGAACCCTACTGACTAGTTGGAGAGATGCTATGTAGTTTGAAGATGAACCCTAGTTCATGTCAAAAGAAATTAATGAATGTCATATGATGTATGTTGGAGGGATTCTAACTAGTGATGGATGATGTTGAATGAATGAATGAATCATATTTTGGAGGAATTCTAACAAGTTATTTTTTCAATCAAATTTACAAATGGTTTAATGTTGATGAATGAATGATGTTAGTTGAATACAATTAACTTGTATTTATTGTTTATATTGGTTGAATGTGATATGACTGTTTGTTAAATATGTGAGAATTCATGAAAGTGATACGATGCATGCTTGTTGCATATGACATGTTCATTTGCAATTGTTTGAGGAGGCCTCCCCTTGCGGACAACATCCGCACTAAGTACACATTGCTTGACCCTCCGACAAGGGTCATGATACATGGTTCACAAATAATGATGTGGTAATTACTATGATCCAGCTATTCATGCCAAACTTTTTGATTCCTTAAAGTTAGTTAATAATTATTTGCGTCTACATCTTGATAGATGCTCCCGCCACTGCCGATGAGGGGTCACACGAAGGACGTTGAGATGCAGTACGACGAGCCCTATACGACGTACTTCGGGAGAGCCCTATTATTAGGTTTCGTGTTGCGGTTCAAGCGTCTGTCGTCGACCCTCGTCCACTCAGCTATCACAACTTTGGTGGACCGATGGCGATGCGAGACACACACTTTCCATATCCCATGTGGTGAGATGACGGTGACCCTAGAGGATTGGGGGATGATCATGGCCATACCGATCGAGGGCCATGCTCTCACTGGGCGAGTGGATAGGAAGAACTGGCATGATATGGCTATCTCCCTCATTGACGACTCCCCTCCCCTTCCGCTAAGGATAGCCGGACATCGGGTGTGCCGCTACCCTGGCTCCTCAATAACCGGAGTAAATGCACGAAAGGTGCTGATGGTCAAACCATAGGGCCAGTTCTTTTGCTGGCTTTTTGAGCTTTGAGAATAAGTTGCCCCCTACCTAGCTTATTCTAGAAGCTCAACTAAAATTTTGTTTTTAGAAGCCTATTAGTCAAATCTTAACTATTAGGCTTCTAAAAAAGAAATTTAGTTGGGCTTCTGGAATAAGCTGGGTAGGGGCAGCTTATTCCAGCTTATTCTATAAGCCACCAAAAAAACTGGCCCATAGAGTGGTACGAGAGGTCCTACATGTGATATCTTCTCACAGAGCTCGTGTTTCGAGACTACTCAGGGGACAATGACCTATGGATGTATCTCGACTTCCTAAATGATTGAGATGTAGGGTACAATTGGGGGTCTGTCGGCCTTGCCTTCCTATATCGTTCGGTAAGAGAAATATCACACTGTTCTTCTTTAGACATATATATGTTGCTTTAAATTGTGTCATTTTATCATAAATTGGTGTTTGTGTAGCTCGACAACGCTATCATATAGGACGAAAACAACATTCGGTATGTGTGGATTTGTCTAGCACCTCTCCATTTGGATGTTGGAGCGAATCCTGGTGGGCTGTAACGAGAAAATGGAACGGCATGCATGAACAGATTATGGTGAAGATGACGACGATACTCGATACCCGACCACCGCGTACACTTGGGACACTGTGAAGCTGTACACGGGCAAATACAGTGCTTTGTAGAAGGTCTTCACCAACGAGTTTGACGTTGTGACGGCTTACCAGGTATACGAACTAGTTTACCAATATTTTTATGCCACTTTCATGAGAGCTTACCATTTTTTGTACTAGGTTAACTGGTGGCCATATCATGAATGACAGTGGGGGTTCCAGCTAAATGTAATGTGTGAGCAGGACAAGCTTCTCTTGGGGTGCATTGTGCCCATGATTTGTGTGTATGCCGTCGAGTATCACTTGCCATAGTGCGTGGACGCACAATTTGGTAACATGCAACGTACCCCACCGGCCTTGCCCAAGGAAACCAGTGGCTCTGACCTACACTGGTGAGTGCATTATTGTCTGTTGTCGTGTATTCGTTTTATTTGACGTTCTTATGATATTTTACATTGTTTCTTATGCCTTGCAGGAAAAGCAAAAAATGTTGCCAGCCGATCATAAACTGGGGAGAGGATTATCAAGTACGTGTCGGAGTGAAACGAGAGAAGGTATCGCAAAGATGGAGAGAGGAAAGTTCTTGACTGGGATGACTACATGCATCACATGCGGTGGTACGACGATGACGTGAAGCACCGTATGCGCCCAAGTCCCTAGTGGATGACAACAAATACCGAGTCACTGCATGAGGACGACTCAGAGGATAAAGCCTACCATGACAGCATCAGAGGTCTACAAGCTGGATTTAGGGAGTATGGACTCCTCATGAAACATAGTGGTAAAATTGTGTTCATTTGTTTTGAACTGATGGCTGGATGAAGACTACTTTAGTCAATGTGACTCACTTATTGTTTTGCACGCTTCATAGCTGAGCAAAAGCATTTTTGATGGCTCGGATGCGCTAAGTTCTATCCTCAGGACCCGAGATTCTGAGAACAAATTGATTGGAACGGTGAAGGTAACATCAAGCCTCCTAGACTTACCTTATTTCTTATGTTATTGTTTATTTGTAATAATGAACTTGATATATATTATGTTCTTGTTTCATTCTTATTGCAGAAGTTCGTGAACCGTTGTCACAAGCTGCTGGGCATGCTTGGGCACGCCAGCTCTGTTGACGCTCATGCTCCTAGAAGCCCGATGCGTACTCTCACGTTATCGAGCCATGTTACCCCGCCGTCTAGGTTGATTGTGCAGGACAAGGAAGAGGGTGCTGAGGAAGAAGATGACGAGGAAGAATACGATGAGGAGCAAGCAGAAGAAGAAGATGAAGAAGAGGAAGAGGAAGAGGAAGGATATGATGAGGAGTACGATGCCGATGACAGACCTCCACCAACTCAGCCAACCCAGGACAAAAGAGGGGGAAGCGTCCGAAGAAGGATTGGGCAAGTCCATCCCTGTTTCAGAAATCGTGTGCTCATCCCCGTAAGAAGAAGGATGATGAGACCCGTTCAAAGAACAACGTGATCGTACCTCCAAGAGGGGAAGAAAGATCAAATGAAGTGACTGTCGTTCAACTACTCGCTTCGTTAAACTATTTTCTATTCGTGTAGGCTCTGTCGAACTACTTGGTATTGTCAAACTATTTGTTATTTGCTGTGTGGAACCATTTGCTAATATTTTCTATGTGTGACATGTAAACCGTCGTGATATGTTTAGTTGTTAAACTATCATTCATATCGAAGTGTGATGCATATTATATTGTGTGAGATCTGTAAATTTTTTGTTTTGAAGGCTATACTATTGTTGTGAAAAGAATTATGAACTGAAAAATTTAATTCTATGAAAAATACACTAGAAGCACACCCTACCGTCGAGGACCTTGGCAGTAGCGTGTGTTACCCTACTGTTTTCTTGGAGCGATTCCAGATTCCAGTACATTGTACAAGCACCAACCACCCTACACTAGAGGCCTTTACGTTAGGTTATTACATGCTACCGCCACAAGTCCTGACGGTAGGGCCTATTCCACGTCAGCCTTGTGTCGTTAGGTGATGGTTGTTGTCGTTTAACCTACCATTAGGGACAGTGGCGGCACGTTGTGCAATGCTATCGCGAGCCACTGCGGTGGTAGGAAAAGGATCAAATTTCAAAAAAAATCAAACCAGGGTCAGATCTTCGGTTGTGGTAATAGTCGATAATTTGTAGCTTCATGGGCAGTACGTTGAGCTTTCCCGGGTGGTGCGGTTGACTATGGAAGCAAGGGTAGTGGTTTGATGTTTAGGCTAATCAGATCCTCGGTTCGGCCTATGAATGTGGGACTACCGACGAAAGTCATGCTCCGGTTGTGGTCGGACTCGTCGATGGCAGAGCCTTCAGGTGTTCCCCCTTGTTGGAGGCATTGATGTAGCTTCTCCCACCTTGCCTTTCCCGACGTGCTCCAAGGGAACCCCTTGATCTAGTTTAGATTCGACGATGGTGACACTATGCGGCGGCGCGTACTCTCTTGCAGGCATCATCATGGAGGTCGTTCCTATTAGAGGGACTAGTGGCCCACGAAGATGTGTGTTGTGTTTGCCGAAGATAGTAATCTGTATGGTTTTTGGGTCCGGTTTTCCTCATAAACTGGATCAATCTTCTTCTATCTATTCAACGAATTTAGCAGTCAACTACGAATAATTAAAAAACCATGCTAGAAACCCTAAGAGAGGCAATAGTTTGTATAGGGAGCCATATAGAAGGCCAAAATTCATGGTTTCACCCTTTGTGGAAAGTTTAGCGAGATGTGACCCAAGTCTGATTTTTTTTGAGATTTGATCCTTTTCCAACTGCCGTGGTGGCTGGCGGTAGCATTGCAAAGCCTACCTCTAGTGTCCATGGTGGTAAGTTAACCGACAACAATCGTCACCTAATGGCGCAAGGCTGGCGTGGTGTAGGCCTTACCGTCATGACTTGTGGCGGTAGCATGTAATAGCCTACCATCAAGGCCTGCGGTGGTTGGTGCTAGTACAAAGTACTGGAACATGGAATTGATCCAAGAAAAGGTTAGGTTACACACCCTACCGCCAAGGTCCTTGGCGGTAGGGTGTGATCCTATTGCATTTTTTGCACATGATTAAAAGTTCTCATTTTGTAATTTTTTTACAACAATAGTATAGTCTTCCAAACAAAAAATATACAGATCTCATAGAATATAATATGCATCACACCTTGATATGAATGCTAGTTTAACAACTAAACATATTACGATGGTTTACATGTCACACATAGCAAATAATAGTATGTTAGGTTAGGAACTTTAACACTCGTACTTTTCTGGTTACCAAGGTAACTTTGTACATATTGTAAATTTTTTATCAATGAAGTTTAAAGGTTGTGGGGTTTTTGCCCTTACAGTGCTCCGTTAAAAAAATAGTATGGTTCCACATAGTAAATAACAAATAGTTCGAAAACACAAAGTAGTTTGA
This sequence comes from Hordeum vulgare subsp. vulgare, assembly GCF_904849725.1. Lineage (NCBI taxonomy): Eukaryota > Viridiplantae > Streptophyta > Magnoliopsida > Poales > Poaceae > Hordeum > Hordeum vulgare. The sequence goes on from NC_058519.1 coordinate 562,442,828, forward strand.
GAGAGAAAACACAAATAGAAAATAGTTTAACCAAGCGAGTAGTTTAATGGCAACCACTTCACTTGCTCTTTCCTCCCCTCTTAGAGGTACGGTCCTCGTTGTTCTTTGAACGGGTCTCATCAGCCTTCTTGTTGCGGGGACGAGGACATGGTTTCTGAAACAGGGATGGACTTATCCAATCCTTTTTCGGCTACTTCCCTCTCTTCTTGTCCTTGAGGTACTCCATCCTTCTTCGGCTGCTTAGAGCATCTCTAGCCGCGCCGCTAACAACCCCTCAAGCCCCTTTTTTATCACTAGTGGTAAAAAAATCACCCAGTCGTGCCCCGAGGACCTCGTTTTTGCCGCTCTAGGCCGAAATTGGCGCCGGCGGACCCAGGCCGAACCCAGCGCACTGGCGGGCGTCTGGGGGTGTCGGATGAAGCGAAACGTTGTGTGGGGCCGCACTGTTGGTGACAATAGTTGATTTTCCCGGTGTTTCTGCCCTTCCCCTACCTTTCCCTCCCCATCATCTACATTTGCCCCACCATTCCCACCATTCTCTTCATCTTCTCTCCCCTGCCATGTCGTCGAAGAAGTACGCCGCCCCTCGCCAAGCCACCGAACCAGCCGTACCAAAGGCGAGGAAGACGAGGGCGCCGATGCTAAGGACCACGGGCTTGACGAACGCATAGTGGAAGGACGATGTTGATCGGCGGGCATCTGTGACCATCGATCGATCGAATAGGCTCATCATGAAGAGAGCTAGTGATGCGGTGGCGGAGCAAGAGGCGTCGTCTTGCTCAGCCCCGGCAAACAAGCAGTCGATCTTTCCGCCTCAAAAGACGGGCCCATTTCCACAAGGCACGTGGGGTAGCCAACAATGTGTCACGTCGTCAGCCAACTTCTCGTCGCCCAACTTCTTGTCATCGATGTGGGGCTACGTGCCCTCCTTGCCGAAATATGTCGATGACGATGCTCTGTGTGGCTTCAACCCCTACACCATCTTACCGTGCATGCCTTCCTTGTTCACCGCCGGACACAACACCCAGTAGAGCTAATCGCTGATGTACTAGGGTTCGTTTGCGACAGGTCTGCGTCGTGGCCCCCAGCCTTTCCCAGCGGGTTCGACGCCACAGTTCAGCAACGCCAATGTCGAGACAGAGGAGATCATCAACTACGACTCAGCAGCCGCCGCTTCGTGCCCTGGGTTCGGTACGCAAGAGGAAACACTAGACATCAACGATGGCATGGATGAGGAGGAGGTGGAGGAGGCGATGATGGAGGAGGAGGTGGAGGAGGAAGAACCGACGGAGCCGCAACCGTCAAGGAGCAAGGGGACAAAGAATAAGAAATGGGCGGCCAACGGGATGCCGGTCGAGCCCCGCCTCAAGTGGACGGCGAAGGAAGACGAGTGCCTCGCCTAAGCATGGAATACAGTCAGCATGGAACCGATCACCGACATGAACTATAACACCGATATGTAGTGGAGGCGGATCAAGACCGCGTTCGACAAGCGCAAGTTCGTCGACCCCGAGTTCGCCGACATACACAGGGAGTGCGATGACAATTACATGTCCAGTCATTGGGAGAGCATCCAACTAGCATGCAACAAGTGGCATGGGATTGAGGAAGAGGGCATGGCTCGTCTGGAGAGCGGTGCCAATGTCGAACGACAGGTATGTTCATGGCTCGTCAGTCCGTGATCGTCGGCTTCTTTTTGCCGACACCTATTCTTCGTCTCTGTAGATGGTCCGAATGTTGAAGATGTTCCGTTTTGATCGTCGAACTATTTACATGATGATCGCCGACCTCTCATGGTGATCACCGACCCGTGGCATGATGGTCACGGAAGATGAGTCGTTTTTGATGGTGGAAAAGAAAACTTTGAATTTTATGTGCGCCTCGAGGTCGAAACTCAGGGATCGGAACGTAAGCCCCAAAACCAAAAAACCGTCGGCTGGAACATCTTAACGTCTATGCGGGATGTGCTGGGAGGGGGGTGGAGGGAGGTTGGAGATGCTCTTAGAGCATCTCTAGCAGACTCCGTATAAAGCCATCCCGCAAAAGTCATTTACAGTTCGCGCAAAAAGGGTTTTGCGGGCCGGCGCGGGAGCGGAGAGAGTCAAACCCCGCAAATCGGACCCGTAAAAAAGGATATTCGCAGAAGATGCTTTTTACGGGTCGGCAATGCGGGGTGTGCTCGGGTGGCACCGCATCGACCCCGCAAACTGAAGACCCTATAAATCGGAATTACTAATGTGCAATACAAGAAAAATGTCAATATTACAAATACAGTAATCATCCAAAGTACAATAATTATTCAAATCACCGTAGCAAATTAAATAATTCAATACAAAACTAGTCCCGTATACAAATCACACATGAATGAAATGAAAATGAATGGAAAAGTGGAACGTGTTACTGCCCAGCCCTTTGCCAATGGTGCTCAATGAGATCCTTCTGAAGTTGACAGTGGGTGTTTGCATTTTCAATCTCCCTTAAGGTGTGAAGAGAAGCTCTAATTCGGTTAGGGTCTCTAGCTGGTTTGACACGGCTACCCACATTGTCATGGAAGAACTCCAAGTTCATTCCTCTCTCGTCTTCGAGAATCATATTGTGAAGAATTACACAGCATGTCATGATGTTTTTCAAGGATCGCTTGTCCCAAAACCGAGCAGGACCACGAACAATGGCAAAACTAGATTGCAAAACCCCAAATGCTCTTTCAATGCCTTTTTGGGCTGCCTCTTGTGACCTTGCGAATTCAGACTCTTTCCTACTTTGGGGGTCTTTGATGCTCTTCACAAATGTGCACCAAGAAGGGTATATACTCAGCCTGGGCATTCGGGTATTTTGGTTATTTTGGTTCGGATAGTTCGGTTTACGGGTAATTCGGGTATTCAAAAATGGGAACCAAAATTTTTTCTGTCAAACAAATACTCGAACCCAAATTACCCAAAATTTCGGTTCGGGTAATTCAGGTACCCAAAATACCCAAAATATTTTGAGCATACATAAACTTTTGATATGAATAACTCGGATAGTATGGGTATTTTTGGTAATATGAGTATTTTAGTTAGTATGGGTAACAAGTTAGTATAATAATAGCATGAAATTTTTGGACAGCATGAATAATTTGGGTAGTATGGGTATTTTGGGTTTTTCATACTAGAACCCGAACACTAACCCAAAAACCGAGTAGTCAAGAAATGAGAACCGAACCCTTACCCGATACCCGAATTACCCGACAATTCAGGAAATTCGGTTTGGTTTGGGTTCGGGTAGCGGGACCGGGTACCCAAACGTCCAGGGTGAGTATATACCATCTGCAAGATAGTACCCTTTTGTGTATTCATGCCCATTGATAGTGTAGTTGCAAGCTGGAGCATCATCACTAGCTAGCCTAGTAAGCAAATGAGGTCCTTGCAACACATTGATATCATTTAGAGTTCCCGGCATACAAAAAAAGATATGCCAAATTCATAAAATTTTGCATCATGAGACTTGCCATAATACATTTCCTGCCATGCTTTTGGGCAATTTTTCCAAGTCCAATGCATACAATCTATGCTTTCTAGCATGCGAGGCCAACCTCTTCTTTCATTAAATGCCAATAATGTTTTCTGTCTTTCTCGTTCAGTGCCCGAAGATATTCAGGACCAAAGACATGGATGATCACTTTGACAAACCTACGCACTGACTCAGTTGTACTATCTTCCCCAATGCGAAGGTACTCATCGGTATAGTCAGCCGGAACGCCGTATGAAATTACCCGCATAGCTGCCGAGATTTTTTGATATGCACTAAATCTATTCAAGCCCGCGACATTCCATCTTTGAGTAAAATATCGACAATTGGCCTCACAAGCTTGAACAATTTTTACAAATTGGGATCTGCGCATACGGTACCTTCTTCGAAAGAGGTGTGGCGGGTATGTTGGATTGGCGGCGAAGTAGTCTTGCATCAGCATCTCCTTCTCGTCGAGGAATGCAAAGACGGCCGACGATCGATCCTCGTGCCTCTTTCAGTTCTCGTATTCGTGCTCCTTCACGGCAAGGGCCATCACCAAAGTCTGCTGGCGAAATGTGAGAAGCATCGTCTCAACATCCGAATCATCCGAATCGGATGAATCCTCGAGCAGAAAATTCTCGTACAGGCTCAACTCCATCTCCGGCGGTGGCTCTTTTGCCACGGTGGATTGGTGGATACGGGGGAGCCGGTGCAGCGGCTCGGTGGAAGAGGACAGGGGCGCTCCAACGGCGCGATTCACCTCGCAGATTTTGCGGAATCGCCGGCGGCGGACTAGGGGAACCAATGGAGGGGGCGGCGACGGAAGGGGGGGGTGAGGAAAGGGCGCGGGCTAAAATGTCTCTCTCGCCAACCGCTTTCCTGAGATACAGGTCACCATATAGGCGAGGCGGAAACCTGTGTTTCCACGGATCGGGAAGAGGATTTTGCCGCGCCCCTCAAAAACGTTTATGGGTTGACCGCGTTTGCAAGATATGATCAGACAACATTTTCTTCGCAGAACCGTATTTTAACGATTATTTTCTGAATCGGGTATTATGCGAAATGTGTTAGAGATGCTCTTACAAACATATCGTACCGCCCGGGAAACTACCGGCTGTCCAGCATGGTTCGATCTTTAGCATCCAACAAAACACAATCCGACCGGGAAGCTACAAAGACACGAGATTAGTCACATCACAGAGATAAAATGCTGCACGCACAGTACAAAGTGTTCAACATTGACGAGCGGCTGGCGCCGGCGTGCTTGTGACACAAAATTGATAGTGCTCCCCCTGCTGTGGGACAACGATGGGACTCGAGATTATCTCAGAAAAGGACCCAGATTTACGCTCCACTTTGTTGGAATCGTTTTTCTGCTTCATTTGTCATTTATGTACTACTGAAATTGCATCCGCCATCCCTTTGACTGCGGGCATGTGGTAGGGGGCTGGCCTCCATATGGGCACACTGCATGGTCGCATGCATGGTCTACAAGTCAAAGGACTGTTACCGTGTTCACTTTTCATACTACTATAAAATGCTAGTGTACTCTATCTTTTCCCTCTTTGTGTTGTTAATACTGTACTACTCCCTTCGTTCATAATATAAAAGCATTTTAACACTAGTGTAGTGTCAATAACGTTTTTATATTATAAAACAGAGAGTGTATTATTCAAATATGTAATATACAGTATATGTGAGTAAAGATTCTTTCAGAATTGCACATATTTTTTGGATTGCACACTGAAAGGCGAGTGGGCTACAAGAGCCTTTTTGGTTCTCGGATTTTTGAAGTATTGAAATCTCTAGAAAAAAATTGAACGAAGTTTTCAATTTGTTTAATTATATTATGTACGATATTTTCCAAGTGATTTATTTGCACTACATTTTATAAAAAATTAATATCTACTAAAGTATTTCGACAAGACTCCTTTGTTATCCCTAGACGCAATCAAACATATCAAAATCGTGTGGGACTCAAATGAACATGGCATTGCAATCCTATGTTTTTTTATTCTTACGTTACTTGAATCCTCGGAAAGAGACCCTAAACGTCTTAACAATTGACATGTCACATCTGTATAATAGATCATTTCATAGAGTATTAAATTGATTACGTTTTAAACTAATGTTTGCAAATATACACATGTGTTTTATTTTTAGATTTGTTTTTAAATTTTGGTTTCGAGCTAGGCTCCAAATAATCCACCTCCCAACCAAGTTTTGAAGTTAGCTTGTCCACTACTACGAAAGGGCCTATAGGTGACCTCGAATCAGTGACGGGCGCAATCTAGCACCCGCTGGTGTACCACTGCTATTGGCTTACCAGTGAGAGGCGTCAGTTTGGACCCATCACTTGTAAGAGATGTCCATACTTATCATGGAATAAATGTTACGAGCGGAGGGCACAAACTGGAGCCCGCCACCAGTAGATGAGTTACGAGTGGCGGGCGACAATACATGCCCGTGACGGGTATTTTTTGGGTCTATTTACAAGTCTATCAAAACTAGCATTGGAAGGCAGTAGTAGATGTCCATCACTAGTAACGAAAATAACAGTGGCAGGCAGTAAAATGTGCCTGGCACTAGTATTTTTTTTTGTCTCAAAGCAAATCTCTCCAAAACTTATCAGTGGCGGGCCATAGTTAATGTCCGCTACTAGTAAAGAAAATAGTAGTGGCGAGCTCTATTTTGTGCCCGCCACTAGTATTTTTCCTCTCATTTTTTCCGTAATGCTAGGATTTTAGTATTTTATCTTTAGTTTTACGGGTTAATTGCTTTCTACATTAAAGGTAAATCATTTCAACTGTCATGTAAGAGTTTGAACCATTTTAAATGCTAATTAACTATTTTTAGGACATTGAATTTCTTTCTAAGTATTTAATGGAGATGAATCCACTTAAAGACTTAAACATAGCAAACGCACACAAAACGATGCCAAATTTTGGCACGTCACATGTAATAGTGTATTTGGTCTTTTGGAATTTTTTGAACCCTAACTGGGAAAGGAGAGGTCGCTTCGTATGCAAATTTGACTCTTTTAAATGGATATAAATGCATTTAATTGCTTAAATATACCAAAGGAATCCCAAAAATGCAAAAAAAATTGGATGACACATTCAATGGTGTGTATTGAGTGTGAAAAAAAATCAAGGTCAACCGACAAAGCATCGTTAGATTCACATGCAAACTTGACATGTTCCCTCTAGAAACCTAGTTTCTTCCTCGGAGAAAGCCCGATTTGCAAGTACTCTACGTGAAAACTTCCATGAAACATTCTCATTTTTTTACCACAACATCTATGGATGATATCATTACTACATGCCAAGTTTCATAATTTTCAGGCATTGTTTGATTTTTATAAATTAAAATGCTAACAAGAACAACGTTGGTTCCCCGATCTAGGACACTTGGTGTATGAGACTCCTTATTTTTCCTTACACGAGTAGTAAACATATACTTAGTTTTTGACTTAGCACATGTACAATAAATTACTTACTCTTCGACTTTATCACTCTTGCCACTTAGCACATAACCTAAGTAATTACTTAGTCCAAAATCCCAAAAAAATCCACGTTGATTTTCACGGCTTTTGGAGTTGCGCAGAATAGGCATCTCAAACTTGCTCCTTTTTCAGGCTAGAATTCCAGCTACCGGTATTCTCCCTCTTCATGTAAACCTTGCAAAATAAGAGAGAAAAGGCATAAGTATTGTACCTTGAAGTGTAATAACAGCCCAAAAAGCGATAAATATCAACATGAAAGCATGATGCAAAATGGACGTATCAACTCCCCCAAGCTTAGACCTCGCTTGTCCTCAAGCGAAAACCGAGATCAATAAATATGCCCACATGCTTAGGGAGAGAGGTGTCAACAAAACAAGATACGAACATGCAGGCATCATGATCATAATCAGAACAACAATAACATCATCTGAACTCTTTTGCTAAAGTGACAATTCCTTCACAAAGTAAAGTATGGATCAAGAACCTTACCGATAATTAACAACCGATAGTCTTTAGTCATTGAAGCAATTGCAATTATCGCAACATCAGAAAGAGTCAAATAAGAGCTTGTAAAGCAAATCCACATACTCAATCATCCTTCCGTTCTCTACAATTGCTACAACTCACGTGGTACTCATGACATCAAAGTTTCAGCTCGACACAGAGAAAGATAGGGGCTTATAGTTTCGCCTCCCAACCATTTACCTCAAGGGTAATGTCAACAATAATAATTCATGAATACTTACCTCCAAGTTGACATATGAATATAGATCTTTACCTAGCATATGACGTTAGCCAAGATAAAGGCGAAATAAGGAATTGGTGAAGATCACCATGACTCTTTCAAGGGAAAAAAGTAAAGGTACAAGATAGGCCCTTCGTAGAGGGAAGCAGAGGTTGTCATGTGCTTTTGAGGTTTGGATGCGTGTCCTCTTAGTGCGGAGGAACGTCACTTTATATTGCCTCCTGTGATAAAGAACTTTATTATGGAGTCTGTCGCTTTTATGTCTTCCTCATCACAGGTTCGTACAAAGCTTATTTTCCACACACTAATAGATCATACATATTTAGGGAGCAATTTTTATTGCTTGCACCGATGACAACTTACTTGAGGGATCTTATTCAATCCATAGGTAGGTATGGTGGACTCTCATGGCAAAACTGGGTTGAAGGTTTATGGATGCACAAGTAGTATCTCTACTTGGTGCAGGAGTTTTGGCTAATATGAGGTGGAAGCAATCGTCACATGCTAAGGGATCTCTAGTCATATAAGATTGTTTGGAATCAAGCAAACGCAATTCAATATGTTGTCTTCCTTGTCCAACATCTACTTCTAAGCATGCAATAGTTTAGTGAGTGTTCACAATCATAGATGGTGTCAAAGATGACATATTTATATGTGAACCTCTCCTTCCTTATCACTTCCTATTAATTGCAACAATGACCAAGGTCTACGTTTGTCTACCCTCAACAAGTTTCAATTAACATTCTTTTTATATGTGAAGCCATCACTTCCCATAAGATCATTACATGATCTTTCATGCTTTTGCTCTTTTCTCATCCTTTTGATCATGGCATGGGACAAGGCCCTTTACTAAGACACTCTTTATTATATGACTCACGAACTCGAATACATCGGGGGTGACACAAAGCAAAACTCAAGCCTAAAAGCCTAAGACCTTTATTCTACTAGAGAAAGAGAAAACTAAAAAGGAACAAACTAAAACAAAGGTAAAGGCAAAACATGTGATGGTGATACGATACCGGGGCAACTCCCCCAAGCTTGGCACAAGCCAAGGGGATTGCCCATACCCATGCTTAGTTGTCTTCCTTTGAAGGTGATGGTGACGCCATAGCGATCTAGATCTGCAGCAGAAACAGGCTCGAAACGAAAATAGAGGAAATTTGCGTGATACGAGGGTCAGACCTTTCGGGAGAAAATATAATGATTTTTTCAGACCAGAAGGAGTACTCCGCAAGAAAACGGAGTCCGGGAGGCACACGAGGTGGACACAAGCCCCCCAGGCGCGGCCAGGGGGTGGGCCCGCGCCTGGCAGGCTTGTTGCCTCCTCGCGCGCTTTCCGGACTACTTCCAATTTTTCTATTTTTTCAAATATTCCAAAACAGAGAAAAATTCCTACTCGGAAAGTTTTGGAGTCTGTTTTCTTATCGAATCACATACCTCTTCGTTTTCGGAGTCTGGAACAGGCTGATAAATATCCCTTAGGTATTCTTCCGGAGTTATGGTATTGATAATATTGCTTTCAACATTTATGGGAGTACCTGAGATATAATGCTTGATTCTCTGCCCATTTACCACTCTCGGACAATTACCTTCTGTTATGTTGATCTTGATAGCACCGGAACGATATACTTCCTCAACAATATAGGGACCTTCCCATTTAGAGAGAAGCTTGCCTGCAAAAAATCTTAAACCAGAATTATATAGTAAGACATAATCACCTACATTGAACTCACGTTTTTGTATCCTCTTATCATGCCACCTCTTAACCTTTTCTTTGAACAACTTGGCATTCTCATATGCCTGAGTTCTCCATTCATCAAGCGAGCTAATATCAAATAATCTCTTCCTACCGGCAAATTGTAAATCAAAGTTGAGCTCTTTGATTGCCCAATAAGCTTTATGCTCTAGTTCAAGAGGTAAATGACATGCTTTACCGTACACCATTTTGTATGGATAGATGCCCATGGGATTCTTATAGGCAGTTCTATAAGCCCACAGTGCATCATCGAGCTTCTTAGACCAATTCTTTCTAGACCTTTGAAAGTCTTTTGCAGAATTAGTTTAATCTCTCTATTGCTTAGCTCTACTTGACCACTGGACTGAGGGTGATAGGGAGACGCAATTGTATGGTTGACATCGTACTTAGCAAGCGTTTTATGGAAAGCACCATGAATGAAATGTGAACCACCGTCGGTCATTAGATATCTAGGGACTCCAAATCTAGGGAAAATAACTTCTTTAAGCATCCTGATAGAGGTGTTGTGATCAGCACTACTAGTGGGGATAGCTTCAACCCACTTAGTGACGTAATAAAAAGCAACTAGGATATGAGTATACCCGTTGGATTTTGGAAAAGGTCCCATATAATCAAAGCCCCAGACATCAAATGGTTCAATAGCAAGTGAATAGTTCATAGGCATTTCCTGATATTTACTAATATTACCTATTCTTTGGCATTCGACATAAGACAAGACAAACTTACGGACATCCTTGAAGAGAGTGGGCCAATAGAAACCTCATTGCAATACCTTGTGTGTAATTCTATCTCCCGCATGGTGTTCTCCGTAGGCCTCAGAGTGACACTTCTGTAGGATCTGTCCCTGTTCATGCTCAGGTACACAACGTCTAATAACACCATCTACTCCTTCCTTATAAAGGTGAGGATCATCCCAAAAGTAATGTCTCAAGTCAAAGAAGAATTTCTTCTTTTGCTGGTATTTGAAACTAGGTGGTATATATTTGGCAACGATATAGTTTGCATAATCAGCATACCACGGTGCACTACGTGAAGCATTGATGACATTCAATTGCTCATCGGGAAAGCTATCATCAATAGGTTGTGGGTCATCCAGAACGTTCTCCAACCTAGACAAGTTATCTGCTACTGGGTTATGAGCACCCTTCCTGTCGACAACGTGCAAATCAAATTCTTGTAGCAAGAGAACTCATCTGATGAGTCTAGGTTTAGCGTCTTTCTTATCCATGAGGTACTTAATAGCAGCATGATGAGTGTGAATAATGACTTTGGAATCAACTATGTAAGATCTGAACTTTTCACATGCATACACGAGTGCTAAAAATTCCTTTTCCGTAGTAGCATAGTTTCTTTGGGAACTGTCTAGAGTTTTACTAGCATAGTGAATAACATTCAACTTCTTATCAACTCTTTGCCCTAGGACAGCACCAACAGCATAATCACTAGCATCACACATGATTTCAAAAGGTAAGTTCCAATCAGGTGGTTGAACATAGGCGCAGTTATCAAAGCCTTCTTAAGTATTTTGAAGGCTTCCTCACAATCGTCGTCAAAAACAAAAGTAATATCCTTTTGCAAGAGATTTGTAAGAGACCTAGAAATCTTAGAGAAGTCTTTAATGAACCTTCTACAGAAACCAGCATGACCAAGGAAACTTCTTATACCTTTGGTATCTGTGGGGTATGGCATTTTCTCGATTGCATCAACCTTAGCTTTATCGACTTCAATACCTCTTTCAGAAATTTTATGTCCTAAGATGATGTCTTCATTCACCATAAAGTGGCACTTCTCCCAATTCAAGACAAGATTGGTGTCTTTACATCTCTGCAAGACTCGATCAAGGTTGCTAAGGCAATCATCAAAAGAAGACCCGTAAACGGAGAAGTCATCCATGAAAACCTCAACAATCTTTTCACAAAATTTAGAGAATATAGCCATCATACATCTTTGAAAGGTGGCAGGTGCATTACATAAGCCAAAAGGCATACGTCTATAAGCAAAGGTACCGAAAGGGCAGGTAAAATTGGTTTTCTCCCGATCATCTTGTGCAACTGGTATTTGGGAGAAACCAGAATAACCGTCTAGAAAGCAGAAGTGTGTGTGTTTAGACAGTCTTTCTAGCATTTGGTCGATAAAAGGCAAAGGGTAATGATCTTTCCTAGTGGCTTTATTCAATTTCCTAAAATCGATCACCATCCTATAGCCAGTAATAATCCTCTGTGGGATCAATTCATCCTTATCATTAGGGACAACGGTAATACCTCCCTTCTTAGGGTCGCAATGCATCGGACTCACCCAATCACTATGAGCAACATGATAGATAATACCTCTTTCATCTTAGGATTTAATCTCCATTGATGATCAGCGACTGGTTTGGAATCACGGTCGGTTTTAATCTTGTGCTGGCATAGAGTGGGACTAATGCCCTTGAGATCATCAAGAGTATATCCAATAGCAGCATGGTGCTTCCTCAGAGTTTTTAGTAACTTCTTTTCTTCATGCTTTGAGAGGCTGGCACTAATTATGACAGGATATATCTCTTTCTCATCAAGATAAGCATACTTAACAGTATCAGGCAACTGTTTAAGCTCGAACACAGGATCACCCTTTGGTGGGGGTGGATCCCCAAGCAGTTCAACATGCAGGTTATTCTTAAGGATAGGATATTATTCTAAGACAACTCTATCTATCTCATCCCTTTCATCCATGTGCATATCACTTTCATGCTGAAGCAAGTATTGCTCTAAGGGATCAGTAGGAGGCATGGCAATAGAAGCTAAGGCAATAGTTTCATCCTTACTAGGCAACTCTTTTTCATGAGGTTGTCTACCAAACTTGGAGAAATTGAACTCATGTGACACACCTTCAAAGCCAAGAGTGACAGTTTGCTTCTCACAGTCAATATGAGCATTGACGGTATTGAGAAAAGGTCTGCCAAATATGATGGGGCAAAAGCTATCTTGGGTGGTAGCAAGAACGAGGATATCAGCAGGATACTTCGTTTTACCACACAAGACTTCAACATCCCTAACAATTCCCACAGGGCAGATAGTATCTCTATTGGCAAGCTGAATAGTGACATCAATAGGTTCTATCTCAATAGGTGCAATCTCGTCTTTGATTTCATCATATAAGGATTGAGGTATTGCACTAACACTAGCACCCACATCACATAAACCATGATAACAATGATCTTCTATCTTAACAGAAACAACAGGTGTCGTGGTTTTGTCACGGCAGATGTCCTCGTGAAAGGACTTAGTGTTGGAGCCATCGCACCTCGGTGGCGACTCAAAGGGGTTGAACAGAAGCGAGACAGAGATTTACCCAGGTTCGGCCCCTCGTGAGGAGGTAAAAGCCTACGTCCTGCTTTGTGTTGTATTGATGGTGTTTCGATTACAAGGAGGGCGTAACTCGCCTGACCTAGCACTCGATGATTTCTAACCTAACATCTCCTTCCCCGGGACTCACCTTTATATATAGGTCAAGCCCTTAGGGTTTACAACAGTCCTTGCCATTACGCAGGTCATGATCCTTTCTATCTCTAAGTCGCCGTGCTTTCCAAGACTTGGAGACCTTCCCAATGATCGACTCTTCCCGAAGATCTTGAACCGCCATCTAGCTCCCGGGCTTTATTGGGCCAAAGCTTGAATCGCCAACGGATGATTCGCCCGCTTGGTAACCCGGCCCAACCAGGGCGGGTCACACAACAGATAATATCCCCAACAATAGGCGTGCCAACAACATGCATATGTTTGTCTCTAGCGTGTGGTTTAGCAATTCTAGCAGCATCTTCACAGAAGTGAATATTATGGCCATCAACATTGTCGGACAGGAGATCTTTGATAATAGCAATGCTAGGTTCAACTCTAATTTTCTCACGGGTGTAGGTGTTCTAATGTAGCCTCTATGTATCACAGTTGAAGCTTTGGAATGATCCTTTATCCTAACAGGGATAGGTGGTTTCTCAATGTAAGCACTGGGAACAACAGGATCATTATAGGCAATGACTCTCTCTTCAACTGTATTGGGTTTAACTACATTGACTTATAAGGGAGGATGATATCTAAACCACTTCTCTTTGGGGAGATCAATATGAGCAGCAAATGATTCACACAATGAAGCTACTATCTCAGAGTCAAGTCCATACTTAGCGCTAAAGTCACAAAAAGTATTCGTTTCAACAAAGGATTTAATGCAATCAAACTTGAAATTCATACCTGACTCCTTACCTTCATCAAGCTCCCAATCTTCAGAGTTGCGTTTAATTCTTTCCAATAAATTCAATTTGAAGTCAATATCTCTCTTCATAAAAGAACCGGTACAAGAAGTGTCAAGCATGGTGCGATCATCATGAGAAAGCCGAGCATAGAAGTTCTGAATGATAATTTCTCTCGAGAACTCATGATTGGGGCATGAATATAACGTTGATTTAAGCCTCCCCCAAGCTTGACCGATGCTTTCTCTGTCACGAGGCCAAAAATTATAAATATAATTCCGATCACGATGTACTAAATGCATAGGATAAAACTTTTGATGAAATTCCAATTTCAACCGATTGTAGTCCCATGATCGAGTATCATCACATAGCCTATACCATGTCAATGCCTTATCCCTCAAAGATAAGGGAAAGACCTTCTTCTTGGCCTCATCCTCGGGCAAACCTGCAATCTTAAGTAAACCACAAACTTCATCTACATATATTAGATGCAAGTCTGGATGTGATGTTCCATCTCTTGTAAAAGGATTAGCCAGCAGTTTCTCAAGCATACCCGAAGGAAATTCAAAGCAAATATTTTCAGTAGGTGCAGTAGGTTGAGGAGCAACTCTTCGTGCTTCCGTTTGAGGTGAAGATACCCCAAACAAGCCCCTCAAAGGATTAGTTTCCATAGTGACAAGTGACAATAAATGTCAGCACACTATATAAATGTTTCCTTACCAATTTTCACTTACCAAAGGCGCTTCACTCCCCGGCAATGGCGCCAGAAAAGAGTCTTGATGACCCACAAGTATATGGGATCTATCGTAGTCCTTTCGATAAGTAAGAGTGTCGAACCCAACGAGGAGCAGAAGGATCTGACAAGTGGTTTTCAGCAAGGTAATATCTGCAGGCACTGAAATTATCGGTAACAAGTAGTTGTGTGGTGAGATGATTCGTAGCAAGTAGCAAGTAACAAAAGTAGAAACGGTGTAGCAAAGTGTCCCAATCCCTTTTGTAGCAAGGGACAATCCTGGACAAAATCTTATAGGAAGAAAAACGTTCACGAGGAAACACGGGAATTTCTGTCATGCTAGTTTTCATCATGTTCATATGATTCACGTTCGTTACTTTGATAGTTTGATATGTGGGTGGACCGGCGCTTGGGTACTGCCCTTACTTGGACAAGCATCCCACTTATGATTAACCCCTCTCGCAAGCATCCGCAACTACGAAAGAAGAATTAAGACAAAGTCTAACCATAGCATTAAACTAGTGGATCCAAATCAGCCCCTTACGAAGCAACGCATAAACTAGGGTTTAAGCTTTTGTCACTCTAGCAACCCATAATCTACTTAAACTTCCCAATGCCTTCCTCTAGGCCCAAATAATGGTGAAGTGTTATGTAGTCGACGTTCACATAACACCACTAGAGGAAAAACAACATACAACACATCAAAATATCGAACGAATACCAAATTCACATGACTACTATTACCATGACTTATCCCATGTCCTCAGGAACAAAAGTAACTACTCACAAAGCATAATCATATTCATGAACAGAGAGGTAATGAGTAGCATCAAAGATCTGAACATAAACTCTTCCACCAAGTAATCCAACTAGCATCAACTACAAAGAGTAATTAACACTACTAGCAACCTTACAAGTACCAATCGGAGTCGCGAGACGGAGATTGGTTACAAGAGATGAACTAGGGTTTGGAGATGAGATGGTGTTGATGTTGATGTTGATGCTGATGAGTCCCCTCCGATGAGAGGAGTGTTGGTGATGACAATGGCGACGATTTCCCCCTCTGGGAGGGAAGTTTCCCCGACAGGATCGTCTTGCCGGAGCTCTAGATTGGATTTGCTCAAGTTCCGCCTCGTGGCGGCGGCGAATCCTCCTCTCGATTTTTTTCAGATCGAAACCCTTCTTGTAGCAAAAGAGGGGGGCAGTGGGCCACCAGGGAGCTCACAAGCCCCCTAGGCGCGGCCAGGGGGTGGCTGCGCCTAGTAGGCTTGTGGCCACCTGCTGGCGCCCCTCTGGCACTTCTTCGGCCCAGTATTTTTTATAAGTCCCCAAAAAATCCACGTTGATTTTCATGGCTTTTGGAGTTGCGCAGAAGAGGCATCTCAAACTTGCTCCTTTTTAGGCCAGAATTCCAGCTGCCGGCATTCTCCCTCTTCATGTAAACCTAGCAAAATAAGAGAGAAAAGGCATAAGTATTGTACCTTGAAGTGTAATAACAGCCCAAAAAGCGATAAATATCAACATAAAAGTGTGATGCAAAATGGACGTATCATTGCACACGGCAATCTCCTCCATAGTCCAGCCGACGTCGGCATCCACCTCCTCACCAGCAGCGCGACGCTCCTCACGGCTGGTCTCCACAGCCATTTCAGGCGCTTCCCATCACTGAGGGAAGATTCATGGGGCACGGGAAGGGGTGCGAAGAAGAATAAGAAGGGAAATCAACAAAGAAGAAAAGATCAAGACAAAATAAAAGAAAGGCTTACGGTTGAAATGGATGTCAGTCTCGCGGGCTTCCTCCAGGGCCTCGCGCTCCCGCACCGTGCTCGCTTGGGCTGCACGGGAGAGCTCTTCTTGGAGGGCCGCGACCGTCTCCATCGCCTTGGCCAGCTGCGCTTGCTTCCAGATCAGGGCCTCCTCCTTCTCCTTCAAGGCAGCGTCCTTGAGCTTCATCTCCTCGAGATGAGCCGTCTTGAGAAGCTCCGTGTCGGTGGCATGGGATGTGTCCTTCCCCTGAAGGGTGGCACGCAGCTGCCCGAGCTCGGCCTGAAGGGCCGCTCGCGATCCTTCTTCTCCGTCTAGAGAAGACTCAGCTGCTGCTGGAGCCGCTGGTCCGCCTCGCACAAGGCGTCTCGCTCTGAGATGCCAGCGCCCAGCCGGCCCTGAAGATCAGCAACTTGGGCATCAGCCGCTTGGGTCTGGGCCCGCAACACGTTGTACGCCTGCACTTGGGCATCATGAAGCTCCTACGAGCAAAGCAAAGAAATCAAGA
Source organism: Hordeum vulgare subsp. vulgare (assembly GCF_904849725.1). Classification (NCBI taxonomy): domain Eukaryota; kingdom Viridiplantae; phylum Streptophyta; class Magnoliopsida; order Poales; family Poaceae; genus Hordeum; species Hordeum vulgare. The sequence continues at coordinate 562,459,547 of NC_058519.1, forward strand.
AGTAAGATTCGGCCCGGCTAATTCATAGTCGGCCCAATTCTCGGGGGCTACACCCAGTGGGTGCGCTAGCGTGCCCCCACTAAAAAGGCAAAGACAAAGCATATCACAAGGAGATTCGGCCCGACCAATGCTTGGCCGACCCAATTCTCGGGGGCTACATCCAGTTGGTGCGCTGGCGCACCCCCACTGATTCAAGAGCAGAAAAAGCCAAAACAAAGGCAATGAAGACACAAAAGATGAAGGACTCACCCTGGCCCGTTCTTCCAGGCGCTCCAGATCGCTGTGGGCCACCTGGGCCACTTGCTTCACCTTGTCCCGGCTACTGGTGAACATCGCCACCAGTTCTGGGACACCGCTGAGCTCGGCGCCTGGGGTCAGCATTAGGCGCTCAGTGTTGGCCACGCGCCAAGTCTTCATGGGCCAGTTCCCCGCGATGGAGCCGGCTCCTGGAGTAGCTGGGCCGCGGTTGGTCACAACGATGGTGTCGTCTCCAGGCGGTTGGTTGGTGGCCGGCTCCGTGGACGTTCCGGTCGGCGCCGTCTCTACAGCTGGGGGTGGATCGGCCGCCTCCGGCGCATCCATGGTCACGTCCGGCGCCTCCAGGTTTATCTCCGGCGCGCCACCTACATCGGCCTCCAGCGTGTCGGGGATCACCTCAAGGTCTGCAGGTGTGGAGACGGCCGGCTCGGGAGGCTTGGCTGCCTCAGTTCCCTAGGGGCGCCTCGGAGCCGCCTCGCTAGCTGGCTCCTCCACGTGAGTTCGCGTGGAGGGGTCATTCCTGGCCTTCGAACGCCTCTCCTTGGGCTTCTCGGCCCGGCTGGGCTGGGATTGGCCCGCGACCATCTTCTTCGCCGCCATTTCCCAGCGAAGGGCGGATTCGTCCTCCAGCGCCTTCTGGGCAGCGTCAGCGGCTGCCCAGCCGGCTCTCTCGGCGGCGAAGGCGGTTTCTTCCTCCATGTCTTCTGCCTCCCTCCCAGGCACTAATTGAGGAACCTATCCTTGCACGACAAAAAAAAGAGACAACGAAGGACTCTTACGCCGCCACGACGGGCACCTGCTTCCTGCTAGTGTCGGCGCGACGCTTTTTGGCGCTGCCTGCTCGTCCTCCGGCTGGAGGTCCTGTCGCGGCACGTTTGGGGGCCGCCTTGGAGGTTGGGGCACCCTTCATCTTTCTCGCGTCGCTAGCATAGCAAACGTGAAACTTTTCCATCGTTTTCATCTAACCAGTAGTAGCGAGAGACCCGGGAAATATCATCCGATATTTTCCTGACCCGTCTATGATGGATGATACTGCGTTAGCTCATGCCTAGCCGTGCATCTTGACATGTCGTGCTTAGTGATTGCATCTGTGTTTATATTTATTCTTTCTGACCCCCTCTTCTTAGCGGTAGACCCCGAGACGGACGTTGCTGCCGGGTACGACTACCCTCCTGATGACCAGCCCTTTGCTGCAGAGCAACAAGGCAAGCACCCCCCCCTTGATCATTCCTATATCGCCCATTTCTTTCTCCCTCATGCTTGCATTAGAATTTTGCTAATGTTGTCATTAGTTCCTATATCTGATGCATAGCCTAATTTTCATGAACTTCTACTTTCAGTACCGCACTATAAACTGCTTAGTATAGGTGGCTCAGTCATCCCCTTCGACCCTTAGTCCAGTTGCCAACGCTTTATCATCAAGTCTCGATCCCTGATCGACGAGCCAAGGCCCGACACAACACTTACACCCCTTAGTTGTACGATGCTGCTGAGCTACTATCGGGTACCGAGGGTGACACCTCGTGAAGTACTCATGATGATATTTGTGTAGTGCAGCTAGTCGGTCATGGTTATCGAGGGTGATTCCTCCTTCACCACTCCTGAGGATGACTCTGTCGTGCAACCCCTCAAGTGTGAGACCATGAGGGTGATTCCTCTAAGTCCACCTTGATGGTTACATCATTCGGAATCCAACAAGGGTGATGCCTCGGATCCCCCTGATGTTACAACCACACAATTACTTGACCGTGTTAATGGGAACATTGATGAATAGTGTTTGGCAGGTGGATTCCCGCGTGGATGTGTCGATTAGTTAATTAAAATATTAATGGATTTGGGTATTTGATCTGGGATGGTCAGAGACCTAATTCGCACTAATCGTCTACGTGCAAGGAGTTATGGGTTCTCGATGTCGTGGCATCAGCCGAACCTCTTCAGACGTCAGCAATGGAGCGGCGCATGCCCGAGTGATCTGGATTATCACCGCTCTTGTATAAGAGGTGCCAGGACTGACATTGGTCACCCTCGCATCGCGCAGGAGTGCAAAGGGCGATGGGCCCATGACCCGTGCGTGCTTAGGATTTAGATCGGCAGGCTGGCCTCTCTGTTGAGTCTAGGTGGCGTAGCGACGTGTCGATGTTTCGAGGCCGGGCATGACCCTGGAAAGTGTGTTCGGCCAGAGTTTATCGAGCGTGATGGGGAATATGTGTTGCACCCCTAAAGGTAAGAACTTATCTACTCGAATAGGCGTGTCCATGGTTACATGATGACTTGGAGTTGTGCCCCGATCTTATACAACTACAACTGTTACTTAACTAGAATGTTGCTCCGGGATTGCTTCCTTGCGGGGAGACGAGGGAGAATCTCTGGGCGTGACCTCATATTAATACTGCTGCAACAATATGGCTATTAATTGTATTACCTATGCTACTCTCGTCTATTGCTGCAAGACCCCCCTGAAGATGCTAGTCTTCGATATGACTAGGCCTTCCCTCTCTTTCTCGCATTGCTGCTGTAAGTCCACATATAAACCCTTCCTTTGATACTCATGCAATCTTAGCATAAATCTGATGTCAGTCTTGCGAGTACTTTGGATGAGTATTCACCGTTGCTTTGCTCCCCCTTTTTCCCCTTGATCCGTTGCTTTGACCAGATGATGGAGTCCAGGAGATGGCGTATCCCGCCGACGATGACTGCTACCCCTACGGTGCCTACTACTACGTTGAGGCCATTGAAGACCAGGAGTAGTTAGGAGGCTCCCAGGTAGGAGGCCTCGCCTCGTTTGATCGTTGTATCTTTTGTGCTAGCCTTCTCTAATGCACCTCATGTTTCATGTCTGTACTTAGATATTTGTTGCATCCACTGACTCGTGTGTTTATCGAGCTTCTGTATTCTAGCCCTCGAGGCCCCTGGCTTGTAATATGAAGGTTGTATGTTTTATTTGTGTCTAGAGTTGTGTTGTGATATCTGCCCATGAGTCGTTGAGCTTGGTCGTACGCATTTGCGTGTATGATTAGCGTATGATCAAATCGAGGGCGTCACAAGTTGGTATTAGAGCCGACTGCATGTAGGTAGCCCCCTTTCCAACTCCTTGGCCGAAGTTGAGTCTAGTACTTAAAAAACTTACTAACTTTTGATGACGTGGCTTACGAGCCCACATCTTAATCGGGTGGTATTAGTATCTTTTACTATTTTTCTATACTTTCGGTTCTACTCTGTCTTCTCTTTCGGGTTAAAGATTATTTTTATAACTCTAACATTAGGTTCTCGTAACCACATCGACCCGCATGGCTGGACTATCTATTATTGTTATTCTGATAATATGTTACACACACTGTCATTTGACATCCTCGAATCTTCCTTTTCAGATGCGTCCCGCAAGGCAGTGCGTACGCCTGACACTGGCTGTTGAGGCGACTGGGTTCCCGGCCATTTTGGTCGACCTCTTGACCAGGCTGGGATATCGCTGGTATCCCGAGTACATTGTGTACCAGGACTTCAGTGAGTTCAACTAGTACCAGTACCAGGCTAAGTTTCACGTCTTCGATCAGATGGGCACCTCCACCCGCGAGCGCCACACCTTCTACGGTATTGGATTGTCCATCGAGATGGTCGTCCATGATACGGCCTATATCGCTATCACCCTTCTCCCTGGAGTGTACCCTCACGTGGACGGGACTGCCCTCAGATGCATCCCGTATGTTCCTACTGGGGATGAGACTGGGTCTGATCTCACTGCTTACACTGCTCGTGTTCGGGAGCGCAACGACCGGTCCTACGTCACTATCTGTGCCCCTACATGATGTGTTGCTACGACGCACAGGTTCTGGTGCAGTACACTGAGGCACTGGATCGTGCTTTTCGAGCTCCGACTGTGGAGCTGTACGCCACACGTGCATGTATTTACGACGCGTTGATACAGCTGCAGGCAACAGTCCACCCGAGGGTCGACCCTGCGCACATCCTCGAGCCGAGGAGGACAGAGCTACCACCAGGTCTTGAGTGGACTGATGTTTGATGTAGTACCCCTCCACTTGGACCTCTGCTCCCTGATTGGATGCGGTATCCACACATGAGTCACCACGGGACGCAGGGTCCTGCTCCTAGCTTCTATCACCGCCAGCTACTTGGATTTGGTCGTTTTATCCGAAGTTGATGTAGCCTTATCGCTATGTCTCGTTGTGGTACTCTTCCACCGCGTGCCTATGTGCCACCTAGTGAGTCCAGGTTATCGTCTAATGCGTCCAGGTTATCGCCAAATTTTGAATTTGTAATCGATGGTCTATAATCGAATTTATGTATGGGTTTGTATGTCGAACTCAACTACTATGAAGGATCTATCGCATTTCCCTTTCATCATGCTTGATTACTTCATGAATGCCTACAATGCCTTTGCAATGACATTAAGCTAAACCACCCGTGTTAAATATTTAGCACGATGGTTAGACCAGCTGACCGCCCGCGTGGCCCCGCCAACGATGCACCACCCCCGCCTCCTGAATATATGGCGGGGATGATCCAACAGTTTGAACTGAACCGCTAGTTTATGCAAGGGCTCATGGATTAGTTCCAAAGGCTGAACATGAATCAACAGCAAGGCGTGACACTGCAAGACTTCTGCCGCCTCAACCCTCCGATCTACCGCAGCTCAACTCAGCCTCTTGATGTTGATGACTGGCTTCATGACATTGCTTATGAGCCAGAGTTTGCCAATGTGCCCCTGGCGAGCTATGTCAACTTTGCCGCCTACTTCGTGAAGGGTCCCGGTGCTCAATTGTGGGACAGTCACAGACGCTCTCAGCCCGTTGGAACTTTCATCACTTGGACGGAGTTCAAGGCTGCCTTCTGTGCTCTCTACATTCCTAAGGGAATCATGGACCGGAAGAAGCGTGAGTTCCACAACCTTGTTCAGGGCAACAAAGTTGTGGATGCTTATCAGCGGGAGTTTTTCGACTTGTCCCGCTATGGTGAAGAAGACATTGCAACTGATGCACGTAGACATGAGAATTTCCATGAGGGCCTCCATCTCGACATCAAGTTGGCACTCCTTGTTTAGGACTATGTGGATTTTGCCACCCTGGTGAACAAGGTGAAAAGGATCGAGATGGACCTAGAGGGGAGGGGGTGAATAGGTACAGTTCCAAATTTTAATAGTTACTTAGTAATTTAGGCAATGGTGTGGAATATGAGCATGAGCCTAATAATTGCAAAGACAAGGAGTAAGCTATTTAGACGGAGCAAGAGCATGAAGTAACATGTCCACGAGAAATCTCTTGATCAGGTTGAAACCATCTTGCGTCTTGTCACAGTCACAGGACTCAATCTATGCGGCGAGAGTCATGATCCGTTCTAGCAGATGCTTGGGAGATTTACCCTTTGCCATACAGAAGTTGTGCAATTGCCCCTTGGCAATTTCATATTGAGCAAGCCGAAGAGTGGAGGTACCGGTCTTGGTCCTTATAATGCTATCCCACAGTTCCTTGGCGCTTGTGATGTGTATGTAAGGTCTCTGTTGCTTGTCATTCATTCCTTTTCTTATGCACATGATCGCAGTGTCGTTGAGATGCTTTTCATAAGTTTCTCTGGGAGTGAGGCACGTTGGATATACAGGATTGTAGCCATGCTCGAGGATCTCCAACATCTCATCATTGGCGTACCTAAGATGATCCTGCATACCAACTCTCCACAAAGAAAAATCAGAATTGTCATCAAGCAAAGGAGGTTTTCCTCCAGGATTGTACTTAGGTTTCTCAACTTGAGATCTAGCATAAAGCCATGGAACACTGGTTTGGTTATTGCCTGGAGGTTGTTGGCCAAATGAAGAACCGTGCACATTTTGCCCTGAGGCCCTCGGGGACGTGGCTGTCCCCGTGGTTAACCATGCCAGTCTTATTTGGACCAAGGCCTCAAGAGAAGCACCATGCTCCTCTTTTTGCTTGGCAAGAGCCCGTTCCAGGTCCTCAGAGGTGAAGGACCTGAATTCCGTGAAAGTCCCGTCCATCTCGCTCTAGGGCGGTTAAGCCACAAGAATAGAGCATGAGCCTCTGATACCAATTGAAAAGGATCGAGATGGACCTAGAGGGGGGTGAATAGGTACAATTCCAAATTTTAATAGTTACTTAGCAATTTTAGGCAGTGGTGCGGAATATGAGCGTGAGCCTAATAATTGCAAAGACAAGGAGTAAGCTATTTAGAGTAAAGTAAGGCAACCGGTAAACAATAATCAAATGCAAGTACGTAATAAGGATTAACACAAGTAGAGAGTTAGGGTTAGAGATAACCGAATCTCCAAGAGAGATGAGGATGTATCCCGGTGTTCACTTCCTTGGAGGGAAGCTACGTCACCGTTAGAGGGGCGGATGTTACCACGAAGGCACACCAACGCCACGAAGGCTCATCCTATTCTCCCTTTGAGACAACACCACGAAGGCGTTTCTCAACCACTAGTGGTAAGCCTTGAGGTGGCTTCCAAACCCTCACAAACTTTTCAGGGGATAATCACAATGGTTTGATTCCTCTCCGAAGACTCCTACCACCTAGGAGTCTCCAACCTTCAAGAGTAACAAGATCACGGGGATTGCTCAAAACTTGCTCAACTCACAAATCGCTTTGGTGGAGAGGAGGAGAAGGAGACGATCTATCTTTTGATTGGAACAACACTCAAAGGGGCTCACAAATGCTCTTGGGATCTAAGTTTGGGTGTAGGCAAGAGTGAGTGAGGAAGAATGTGTATTTGTAAGTGTTCTTGCTGTGTTGGTCACCCTCTCACGAAGTGGGAGGGGGGTATATATAGTGGGGAGACTAAAACAACCGTTGGGGTCACTTAAGTCTGACATTGATCGGACATCCAGCAGTTCTCGGATGTCCGGACACCCACAAGGCGTCGGACGTCCGACAGGGGTCGGTCGTCCGAGGGATGTATATATATCAGGAACCACTTTGTAGTCGAACAATGACCGGACGTCTGGAGGAAGCCGGGTGTCCGAGACTTTGGCTCTGTTCAAGGGCACCGGATTTTTGAAGGAGGTCGGATGTTCGGCACTCGAACGATAGGAGGAGGCCGGAAGTCCGAGTTATTTGACTCAAATTTCTCTGGTGCAAGGTTCCGGTTTTCCAAAGTGGTCGGGCGTCCGGCCCTCGGACGTCCGGAGGGAGCCAAAACTCCGAGTTATTTGACTCTGGATTTCTCTGGTATAAGGTTCCGGATTTCCGAAGTGGTCGGGCGTCCGACCCTCGGACGTCCGGAGGAAGCCTGATGTCCGAGGCATTGGTTCTGTTTTGAGATAAAAGAAGAGGAGTGGAGATGTGGTATGATTAGAAAAGTAGAGATGTAGTATGAGCAAGTTCATCGCAAAACCTGTGATCCCCTCTTAATAGTGCGGGATCCCTATACTCAAGAATAGTAAATTTAAAGGATAGGCTACATCATCTTTTCTCAATGCCGAGCCTTCTTGACATATAACTCCCGATATTCTCAGGCCACCTTGGCACATAATTCTCGATCTACTAAGAGTACTTGCCATCCTGAGATACACTCAACAACTAAGGTTAGTTTCCTATGTATGTGTTGTCATTAACACCAAAACTCGATTAAGGGCATGACTGCACTTTCACAAGGCCATTCAGGTTGAGACTGGTCTGCAGGAATACAAGGATAGTAGCAAGCATAACTGTGATATGGGTTCATCTTCAGGCCCATCTACACAGAAGCGGAAGATCTGGATTCCTCACAACATGTACCATGCACCTGCTCCTGCTCTGAGGTCGTCCTATGTTGCACGTCGTGTGCCTCCTCCACCATGTAGGCAGCCGAGGCTTCCAGCTCCACCGCCTTGAGTCCCTCCTTCCCGTCCTAAGGATGGTCTGTGCTTCAAGTGTTGCCGTCCAGGTTACCGTGCTAGAGACTGCAGGCAGAATCCGAATCATCTCGCACTTCCTTCAACTGGCAGTGGCAACAACTAGAACCGCAACAACAATGCCAAGCGTGCTTATGTTCGTGGTCAGGCCAACAACATTGATATGGGTCAAGATCAAGACCATCCTTCTACCGTGATGGGTACACTTCTCGTTAACTCAGTACCTGCTTCTGTATTGTTTGATACAGGAGCATCGCATTCCTTCATGTCAGAAAATTTTGCATTCATGAATGGCATTAAGTACTAAGAGATAAACATCCCAATAGTGGTAAACACCCCCGCGGGCCAATGTCGACCCTCCATGGTCTATCCCAATGTCCCCGTTGAAATTGAAGGATTGGAATTCCTTGCCACTCCCATGTTATTGAGTTCTTCCAAAATTGATCTCATACTGGGAATGGAGTGGTTGAAAGTTCATACGACTTCAATCATTTGTGCCACCAAGACCGTCCACCTCCTACACCATTCAAATGAATTAATAAGCTATCATGCTCATCTCGTCCGAGATGCTGAGGCACGGCGATATGCCTTGAATGCATTAAACACGTCACCTCTTGAAGGGATCAAAGCCATTCTAGTTTTCGAGGAATTCCAAGATGTCTTCCCAGAAGAACTTCTGATGATTCCCCATGCTCGAGTTGTCGAGTTTGTCATTGACTTGGTACCCAATACCACTCCTATCACCAAGCGTCCTTATAAAATGCCACCACATGAACTTCTTGAACTTAAGCAAGAAATTGACAATTCGCTTCGTCTGGGTTTCATTCGTCCGAGTTCCTCTGCTTGGGGAGCACCTTCTCTCTTTGTTAAGAAGAAGGGTGTGACAAATCGTTTGGTTCAAGACTATCATCCTATCAATCAGGCCACTATTCAAAACAAATATCCTCTTCCTCGGATAAATGATCTGTATGATCAACTTGCTGGTTCCTCAGTCTTCTCTAAGCTCGACTTGAGGTTGGGGTACCACCAGATCCGTGTTCGCAAAGAGGATATCCCAAAGACCGCCTTTGTTACTCGTTATGGATGATACGAGTACACCGTCATGTCCTTCGGCTTAACCAATGCCCCGATAACCTTCTCTCGATTGATGTATTATATATTCATGGACTACCTCACAATTTCGTCATGGTATATCTGGATGATATTCTCGTGTTTTCAAAGAATAAAGAAGACGATGCCGAACATCTTCGTCTTGTACTGGATAAGCTTCGGGAGCATAAACTCTACGCGAAGTATTCCAAATGTGAATTATGGATGGACGAAGTGACATACCTTGGTCATGTGATCTCCAAGGATGGTATTGCAGTCAACCCCGAACGAATTCAAGCTATTCTTGACTGGACTCCCTCAAAGAATGTTAAGCAAGTCAGAAGTTTTCTCGGACTCGCCAGCTATTACCGTCGATTCGTCGAAAACATCTCCAAGATTGCGAAGCCCTTAGCCAATCTGCTTCACAAAGGTTTTAAGTTTGAGTGGACTCATAAATGTCAAGAAAGTTTCCAAGCACTCAAGGACAAACTGACATTCACTCTGGTACTTGCTCCTCCAGATACGAAAAGGGATTTCGTCATATATTGTGACGCTTCTCGTCAAGGGATAGGCTGTATCCTGATGCAAGATCACAAAGTGATTGCTTATGTCTCACGTCAGCTGCGTGCTCATGAAGAGAACTATCCAGTTCATGATCTCGAACTTGCTGCAATTGTACATTCACTAAAAGAGTGGCAGCAATACCTTCTCGGTAATCATTGTGAGATCTACACCGACCATCAAAGTCTGAAGTATCTGTTCACTCAGCCGGATCTGAATACACGTCAACAGAGATGGATGGACGCATAACAGATTTTTACTGTGGTATATCATATACCCCCGGCAAGGCTAACGTAATGGCGGATGCTTTGAGTCACAAGTCATACTGCAACCACCTCTAGGTTCATAAGGTTCACGATCGTCTGCAAGAGGAATTCCGTAAGCTGAACCTCCATATTGTTCCTCAGGGTTACCTTGTTCCCCCTCTTGAAGAGTATCAAAAGATGAACCTCGGTGTTGTTAATCAGGGTTTCCTCAGTAACCTGGTTGTTGAACCAGATCTCGTATTCCGCATCAAAAATATGCAAGGCTTTGACGATGATGTCGACAGGATTAAAAGCTATCTTGCGAAGGGTAAACCCTCTTGTTTCACTGTTGCTAATGATGGCGCCTTGTACTTCAAGAGTCGCTTATTCTTGCCAACAGAAAGGGAAAATCACCGAATGTTCGGAGCGGGATGAAAGAAGCTCACGACACACCATTGTCTATTCATCCGGGTAGTACCAAGATGTACCAAGACATCCATCAAAGATTCTGGTGGTCCAACATGAAGCAAGAAATTGCACGTTATGTGGCAGAATGTGATATTTGTCAGCGAATCAAAGCAGAACATCAAATGCCTGCTGGAACTTTGCAGCCTATCTCTATTCCTAAGAGGAAATGGGACCATGTTGAAATGGACTTTGTCACTGGTTTTCCCAAATATAAGAAGGGTAATGATGCTATTCTTGTCGTCATTGACCGACTGTCCAAAGTTGCACATTTTTTGGCCGTCAAAGAAACAGTTAATGCTAGTCAACTTTCAGATCTTTATATGTCTAGAATTGTTTCACTCCACGATATTCCGTTGGTAATCAGCTCGGCCCGTGGTAGCTTGTTCATTTCAAAATTCTGGGTAAGTTTTCAGAAGGCTATGGGGACTCATCTGTCCTTCAACACCGCATTTCACCCTCAATCCCAGAGACAAGTTGAACGAGTCAACCAAATTCTCGAGGACATGCTTCGAGCTTGTGTCATTTCCTTCAGCAAGAAATGGGAGGAATCTCTCCCGTATGCCGAGTTCTCCTACCACAATAGCTATCAAGCTAGTCTAAAGATTCGTGGTATTGTATGGACGAAGGTGTCGAACTCCTCTGAACTGGTCAGAAAATGGGGCACGAGCACTCTTTGGTCCGGATATTATCCAACATGCTGAAGATCAAGTCCGCATTATTCATGAGAATCTGAAGGCTGCTCAGTCTCGTCAGAAGAGTCATCATCAAGATATGGTCTATCAACCTGGTGAAAAGGCTTATATTCGTGTCACACCAATGACAGGCGCACACCGTTTTGGGAGCAAGGGCAATCTAGCTCCTCGCTATATTGGTCCATTCACGGTTCTCGAAAGGCGTGGAAAAGTAGCTTGTCGCTTGGAACTGCGGGCAAACCTTTGTCAGCTCCACGATGTCTTTCATGTGTCTCAGCTCTGCCGCTGCTTCAAGGATCCTATTCGAGCAGTGGATCATGATATGCTTGAGCTGCAACAAGACCTCTGTTATAAGGAGCATCCGGTCGGCATTCTCGATCAGACTAAACGTCAGACTCGTCGCAAAGTCACCAACTTCCTTAAAGTGCAGTGGTCAAATCATTATGAAGATGAAGCCACTTGGGAACGCAAGGATCATCTTCATGATGAATACCCCGAGCTCTTTCCTTCTACCTCTTAATTCTCGGAACGAGAATTCTTATTAGTAGAGGAGAGTTGTGACATCTCGAGATTTTGCTAGAGTGAGCATTGTAATTAAGCTACAGTAATGACCATGATCAGCAATAAATTATTTTGCTAAATTGGATATGATGAAGTTTAAATTCATAACTCATTTCAGAATCCACTTCAAAAGCCACTTGAATTTTATTGTGATAAATAAATCCTCAAACAGCATATGAAAAATGTTGCAGAATTGTTGAAATTCTTAAAACAAATGTTGTTAAGGAAAACAACATCACCAAACATATGGTGTGGACCCCCCGTTAATAACATCACCAATTTACATTTGAAAGTGCTCTTCAATTCCTTTGGATAAATCAAACAGTTTCCAAAAAAATGCCCAAAGTGTATTTGGCCATGTGGAATATTGCAAAGTATTTTATGGTCCAAGTGGCACATTTTTGCTAAAGAGAATTATTGCAAAAATAATAATACTAATAAATGAAACTAAAAATAATAATAAAAAGAAAGCAGAAAAGGAAAAGAAAAGAAAACCTCCTGGACAAGTGGGCCAACCGGCCCAGCCGGCCACCCCAACCGGCCAACCGGCCCACCTCTACCCCTAGGTATATAAAACCACTCGAAACCCTAGCTACCGTAGATCCCACCACTCCTCCCACCCCGCAGCCCCCACTCCCACCAGACCCCCACGAGCCTCCCCACCTCGCACCACCTCCCTCTCCCTCCCGATCCACCCTGGATCGGGGAAGGGAGGCCGATCCCGCCTCCGCCGAGCCCAGCCCCCGCCGCCCGCCTCCTCTCCACTGCTCCACCGGCCGGCCTTCGCCTCCCCACCGGCCAGCCCCCTCCTCACCGAATCTTCCTTCCCCACCAACCGGCCACCTCCTCTCCCCGCGCACCACCTCGCCGGCCTCCTCCTCGCCGGCTACCACCTCCACCGGCCGGCCTCCTCGTCGGAGTCAACCAACCTTCCCCAAGCCTCTACACCTCTGCAACGTTGGTGAGCCATGTGGCTCCCTCCCCTCTCATCCTTTCCCCTCCGGCCATGCTCCGGCGTGGCCAGCCGCACCACGGCCACCGTGCCCCCTGGTTCCATTTTTTCATGCCGCCGCAGCTGCTCCCTCGCCGCGCACCCTTCCGCCCTCCCCTTGCCCGCGTGCACGCCGTGTCACGTCGCTCGCCGCCCGCTCGACCACACCACCGCGCTGGCCTCGCTTCTCCAGCCGCCGCTGCTTGCCTCTACCTCGACCCCCCCCCCACATCGGCCCTCGCTTCTGCCTTGGCCTCGAGCACCGGGGTGTTCTTGTTAACTAGGGGGATTAAACCCCCGTGTGTTTAGTGTATTGGGGTAACCCCCCCTCCCCAAGTGAATGACAAGGGGGCCCAAGCCCCCTTAACAATAGAAAAAAGAATAATATATGTAACAAAATGGTAATTAAAATAATTAAAATGATTAAATAATTATTCTGTTAAGTAATTAATTAAGGAATAATCAGATTAGTTAATTACTCTGTTGATTAATTAATTAATTAATTAATTTATAAGGTGATTATGATTAAGTAGATTAATTAACTAAACGTGTTAGTTTAATTCTGTTAATTAAGATAAATAAATTAACAGTGTATGACACCTCACACTCACCCCACTAATTAACTTGATTAAATAATTATTTAACCCTAAAAATAAATGTGCCTATGACACATGGGACCCACTGGTCATATTTGACGAGTCAAAGTTACTGTTGACTGGTGATGTGAGCATGACATCATGCTGGTGTCATAATTGAAATATCTGAATTATTTAAATCCGGTTAATTCCTAATATTGAACTAAACTTTAAAATTAATATTAATTAATCCGTAATCCGGATGAAAATACTTTGTACATGAAAGTTGATAAGCAAAACGAGACGAACCCGGATACGTTGTCCATTCGTTTGTCTCGCGTCCCTAGCATAGTAAACGTGGAACTTTTCCATCGTTTTCGTTTGACTCGTATTAGCCACAAACCCAGGAAATATCATCTGATATTTTCCCGACCCGTCTATGACGGATGATACTGCGTTAGCTCATAACTAGCCCTGCATCTTTACATGTCATGCTTAGTGATTGCATCTATGTTTATATTTATTGTTTTCCCCCCTCTTCTTACCAATAGATCCCGAGACTGACGCTGCTGCCGGGTACGACTACCCTCTCGACGACTAGCCCTTTGTCGCGGAGCAACAAGGCAAGCAACCCCCCCTTGATCATTCCTATATCCCTCATTTCTTTCTTCCTCATGCTTACATTAGAATTTTGCTACTGTTGTAGTTAGTTTCCATACCTGATGCATAGCCTAATTTTGATGAACTCCTACTTTCAGTACCGCACTTTAAACTGCTTAGTATAGGTGGCTCAGTCATCCCCTCCGACCCTTAGTCCAGTTGCCCCCGCTTTATCATCAAGTCTCGATCCCTGATCGATGAGCCAAGACCCAACACAACACTTACACCCCCCTTAGTTGTACGACGCTTCAGAGCTACTATCGGGTACCGAGGGTGACACCTCGTGAAGTACTCATGATGATATCTCTGTAGTGCAGCTAGTCGGTCGTGGTTATTGAGGGTGATTCCTCCTTCACCACTCCCGACGACGACTCTGTCGTGCAACCCCACACATGTGAGACCCTCGAGGGTGATTCCTCTAAGTCGACCTTGAAGGTTACATCGTTCGGAATCCAACGACGGTGATACCCCGGATCCCCTCATGTTACAACCACACAGTTACTTGACCGTGTTACTGGGAACATTGATGAATAGAGTTTGGCGGGTGGATTCCCGCATGGATGTGTCTTAGTTAATTAAAATGTTAATGGATTTGGGTATTTGATCTGGGTTGGTCGGAGACCTAATTCGCACTAACCGTCTACGTGGGAGGTGTTATGGGTTCTCGACGTCGTGGTATCAGCCGAACCTCTTCAGACGTCAGCAATGGAGCGGCGCGCGCCCGAGTGGTCTGGATTATCACCGTTCTTGTATAAGAGGTGCTAGGACTAACATCGGCCGCCCTCGCATCATGCAGGAGCGCAAAGGGTGATGGGCCCATGACCCCTGCGTGCTTAGGATTTAGACTGACGGGCTGGCCTCTCTGTTGAGTCTAGGTGGGGCTGCGATGTGTCGATGTTCCGAGGTCGGGCATGACCTAGGAAAGTGTATCCGGCCAGAGTTTATCGAGCATAACGGGGAATATGTGGTGCAACCGTGCAGGGAAGAACTTATCTACTCGAATAGCCGTTTCCACGGTTACATGACGACTTGGAGTTATGCCCCGATCTTATACAACTACAACTATTACTTAACTGGAATATTGCTCTGGGATTGCTTCCTCGCAGGGAGTCCCGGGAGAATCTCTGGGCGTGACCTCATATTAATACTGCTGCAACAATATGACTATTAATTGTGTTACATGTTCTACTCTAGTCTATTGCTGCAAGACCCCCCCCCCCAGAAGTGCTAGTCTTTGATAGGACTAGGCCTTCCCTCTCTTTCTCGCATTTCTGTAGTCAGTCCGCATATAAAGCCTTCCCTTGATGTTGATGCATTCTTAGCATAGTTCTGATGTCAATCTTGTGGGTACTTTGGATGAGTACTCACCGTTGCTTTGCTCCCCCTTTCCCCCCTTGATCCATTGTTGCGACCAGATGATGGAGCCCAGGAGATGGCGTATCCTGCCGACGACGACTGCTACCCCGACGGTGCCTACTACTACGTGGAAGCCACTGAAGACCAGGAGTAGTTAGGAGGCTCCCAGGCAGGAGGCCTCGCCTTGTTCAATCATTGTATTTTTTTGTGCTAGCCTTCTCTAAGGCACCTCATGTTTTTCATGTCTATACTCAGATATTTGTTGCTTCCGCTGACTTTGTGTTTATCGAACTTATGTATTCTAGCCCTCGAGGCCCCTGGCTTATAAAATGAAGCTTGTATGTTTTATTTGTGTCTAGAGTTGTGTTGTGATATCTTCCCGTGAGTCCTTGAGCTTGGTCATACGCATTTGCGTGTATGATTAGCGTACGATCAAATCGAGGGTGTCATATCATATCAGTGTACTCCTCGTCGATCAGGGCGACTACCATGTGAGCCATCAAAGTCCTGTCATGTTGAAGCCTGAATATGTCTTGGATATCAATGTGGTAGTCAGCTTGTATCTCAATACCGAAGTTGTGCCCCATCTCGAACTTGGCGTTCCTTATATCAACGCTAGCAAAATGTATGCCGATGCGAGGGAAGTCCATGAGTACTGGACAATGCTTGTCACTTCTGCAACAACAACAAATTAAAAATGAAACAAATGTTACATACTGCTGCAACAAGGATAATTGTTTCACTACAACGAAAGAGAAATTGGTCTTTAGGATTCAAATGGAACATATTGCTATCCTATGCAATTTTCATATCTTATAAATTGATGAAGAACCCCTAAATTAACTATGTGTGTGTGTGTATATATATATACATACATATATATCTATACATATATATATATATGTGTGTGTGTGTGTATGTATGTATGTATGTATGTATGTTCTCCCACGGTTTTGCCAATATGCAACAGGAAAAATTGTTTCACTACAACTAAAGAGAAAATAATCTTTATAGGATTCAAAAATGGAATATATTGCTATCCTATACAATTTTCATATCCTATAACCCTAAATTAACTATGACATATATATATGTTCTCCCATGGTTTTGTCAATATGCAAGAAGGAAAATTGTTTCACTATAACTAAAGAGAAATTTATCTTTAGGATTCAAATGGAACATATTGCTATCCTATGCAATTTTCCTATCCTATGAATTGATCAAGAAACCCTAAATTAAGTATGACATATATATGTGTTCTCCCACGGTTTTGCCAATATGCAACAAGGAAAATTGTTTCACTACAAGTAAAGAGAAATTTATCTTTAGGATTCAAATGGAACATATTGCTATCCTATGAAATTTTCATATCCTATGAATTGATCAAGAAACCCTAAATTAACTATGACCTATATATATGTTCTCCCACGGTTTTGCCAACATGCAACAAGGAAAATTGTTTCACTACAACTAAAGAGAAATGTATCTTTAGGATTCCAATGAAACATATTGCTATCCTATATGCAATTTTCGTAACCTTTGATCAAAGAAAAGCCTTAAAAATTACCTCGCCCATTGGAAGACCATGACATTTATCTTGAAACAAAGTTGGATGACGACAACACCTTCTTGATTGGCCGTGTACTCGAGATCAAGCCCCATGAACTTGTCTTTCTTCTCCGCCTCTTCAAGTCGTTCCTCGATATAGGAAAGAAAATGCGGCTCCATGGTGTTGTCGTCTGTGTAGACGACATTGATTTTAGTCATGCCATGTGTGAGCACCTCTCTGTAGCGAGTGATTAGATCATTCATGGTGGAAGAAGATAGGGGAAGAAGAGAGAGCGAGAGAGGAGACAAATAGAGCGAGAGATAATACTTTGCCTTGCGGTACGGTTCTGTTTTCATCGCGTGAAACGACGCGGGATGTGAACCATTTGGACATTTAGTCTCGGGTTATGCCACCAACCGGGACTAAAGGGCCAGCCGAACGGTAGCCACGACCCCTTAAGTCCCGGTTTGAGACACTAACTGGGACTAAAGGGTCTCGGATTAGGCGAATGGTTGCCACCAAACATTTACTCCGGGTTCGTGGCTCAACCTGGGACTAAAGGCCCTTAACGAACCGGGACAAAAGCCTAACTTCTCGAACCGGGACTAATGGTGAGATTAGTCCCGGGTCAAAACCAAATTGGGACTGAAAGGCCGAACATAAGACCAGTTTTCTACTAGTGAACTTAAACTGGAAATCGAATTTTCGCTTACATTTTCCCCCACATCTTCTTCTTCCTCTCGCCCGTGTCCATGCTCAACTAAATTTGTTACTAAATACGGAATCGCCGATCCCTAGATCCATCCAGGAGCTAGCTAGCTAGCTCCTTCATCCATGAATCCATCCAGGAGCTAGCTCCTCGGTCCACGAATCCATCCAGGAGCTAGCTAGCTAGCTCCTCCATCCACGAATCCATCCAGGAGCTAGCTAGTTAGCTTCGGTGTCCACAAATCCATCCAAGAGCTAGATAGCTAGCTCCGGTCATGGAATCCATCCAGGAGCCCGGAGCTAGCTAGCTAGCTTCCGTCCCTGACGCTGAATCTTGCCAGGACGGGCGGGGCGGCATCCAGGGATGGGCGGACGGCGTTCGGTGACGTCTGGGGCGGCGTACGGTGGACGTGGACGGTGCACACGGAAGTTTTTGTGGCAATTGGGCTTCCGCCAACTGTTTTCTCTCGATATAGGGCATCGTAGAAGCCGACACGAAAACTGTGTTTTTGCAGATCGGGTGGGATTTTTACCGCGTCCCGCAAAAATATTTACGGATCCGACGCGTTTGCAGGGTCTGATCGGGCAACTTTTTTCGCACGGACCTGTATTTTGACGATTATTTTACAAGATCGGGGCACTATACGGGGTCTGCTAGAGATGCTCTTAGATAACTATGCCATGAATACTCCACTTGGTTACAGAAAAATCGCTTTCGCTAATCTTAAAATTTGGTCCACATAGTGGATTACTAAAATATGAAATATATGCAGCAAAATAATATCATTCTAAACTTATTTTTTCGTGAACAGGAAATTTATTTATTCCAAATACAAATTAAATAATATAATTTTATAGCATACAACTTATACTTTGCGAATCAAATCTACGATCAACATTTGAAGCAAAATATGAGGAGACTAATAAACCCGGATGGAGTAAGTACCCAGAAAAAATGGTGTTATTTTTTATCCTGAAATAATTCGGAAACATATTAAGAAAATGTGATTTCTATTGTTTTTTATTTTCTTTGTACTGCCATGATATTTGAGGACACGGCCAATCGTCCTGGCATGTAGGCTGTAGCACACGTAGGTGTTACCAATCGTTGGTGCAGAGGGACAGGCTGAGGTTCAGCATGCAGGTGCAGGGGCGATCTGCCTGTCGGGAGACGGTGCCAACACTTCGTTTTTTCCCGTTTTCGTGGAGCGTAAAGATCATGGGCCGCCGCTGCATCCCCCGGGGGTCGCAAGCTCGCATGACCGGCCCCTCCACAACACGAGTTGCAACATGAGATGCATGCACGTATCTGCACAATGCTCTCGGAGCTCGGACACGCGGGCCATGGCTATCTCGATGGAGATCTCCGTGTCTTTCCTCGTTTCCCTGTCGGCACGCCGATGCATGCACGCGTCCGACCGGCCGGTGACGTGATGGTGACCCCGGTGATCGGTTCCAGAGAAAGGGCCGGACTTTCTGTTCTCCAACACAGGAAGCCGTAATGTCTTTCGGCTTCTTTTCAGTTTGCACTCTAGTGTGATGTGCAGTGCACACTTTCAATTCGCGGGGCTGAACAGACTAGAAGCTAACGTCTGATGCCAGAAGAAACTGTAATAGACGACACGGTGAATCTTCCTGTTTGTGATGAAGCTCTGCATTTCTGTGAGCACGTCGACAGATGTATATGTGCCAGCCCACAAAGTCCCAGCACTTTCGTTTTATAAGTCCGATAGTGTAACTTGCTCACTTGGTATTTTTTCAGAAATCGGGTAATGCTTTTTTTTTACAGTATTCTCTACAATTTTAAGGTAGATTTTTAGTCGCAAAAAAATAATGGACTCAACTAGGTAAGGGCACCGCACCGAGTTACTCCGGTGTTGCGGCTACCATATCCATTGTACAGAAATGCTTGCCAAAAAAAAAAAAAGAGGACCTGCTGCATGCACATGTATGTACTTGCGATATGTAATTTCATGGTGTGCTTAATTTTTCCTCCTTTCATCATGTTTGCATGTAGTGATATCACTAAAGATTCTCTTTGATGTTTGAAATTCAAATTTTTTTATCTATAAAACCGATAATTCAATCGATGATCCGTTTTTATATTGACTTTCTCACGACGAATTCTTCAAAACTAGATCCCATATCGACATGTTCCATCAACTATTTTTGCTGTTCACACTTGTCATATTTTTTGACCTAGTTACCATATTATTGACCACTTACTTGCCTCATAAAAATAACTTGATTGACACATTTTAATGTTGTTTCATACAAAGCCTTGTAGCATTTTTCATTATATATGATATAAAAGCATGTTATAGGTTGTGTTTGTCAATTTGAAAATATGCGAACTTGTCATATTTACATACAACTTTGTCAGAATTATACATGATATAAAAGCATGTCATAGGTTGTGTTTGTCAATTTAAAAATATGTCAACTTGTCATATTTACATACAACTTTGCCAGAAAACTATTTTGTGTGCTTGTTAGTTTAACTATGCTGAGTTGTCGTATTTACAAACGATGATCAAAAAAGATTTTTTGTGGTCACAGGTTTTAAATATGTTGAGTTAATTGTCATATGTTTGCGTATAATCGCCTAAAAAAGTTGTTTATACGTGTCAGTTTGATTATGTCGAGATGTTATATTTATACGTAATTTCTCAAAATATGGCGATTAAGTTATTTTTTATCAGACAAGTAAGTACTTACCGATAAGTAAGTGCAACAAATGAGGTAAGTACGAGCAAAAAAAAAGTTGTCGAAATATGTCGACATAGAATCTAGTTTTAAAGATTTCGTCGAAACAAAGTCAACGATGAAAACGGATCATCGATCGAATTAACGGTTTAAGAGAGAAAAGTTTTTGAATTCTGATCATAGGGCACGAATCTAGTGTAAGTCCGCCGCACGGAAAGGATTCGGTGCGCACACCGCTACTTAGTTTTTCCTAAAAGTAATTGAAGGTAGGTGTTGCACCATTTTCTGGTCATGTTAGCAAGACACGCAGAAATTCATGTTGTTGACAAGACCTTGTCTTCCACAGCCATCTACAACTTTTGAAATAGACTTTCATCCCACTTTATAGTTCTTTATCATATACTCCATCCGTACCTAAATAAAAGTTTTTAAAGATATTTCACTAGATGCCTACATACAAAGCAAAATGAATGAATCTATACTCTAAAGTATGTCTATATACATCCGTATGTAGTCCATTAGTGAAACCTATAAAAAGACTTATATTTAGGAACGAAAAGAGTATATATTTTTACCTATTAATAAAGTATCTATTGCTTCTGTGGTACGTCATGGAAATTGCCCCTGAAGTTTGTATTAATTACCCACCATACCACCGCTAAGTAATATAAAAACGTTTCACAAAGCGAAAAATCTCGGACTGAGCCGGCCCATGTAAAAACCTCCTATATTACGCTCTACACTCTGAAAAAATATCCAGCACACCGTATGTTCCGTTTATTTATTTATCATCAGTTCCATTTTATTTTTCTATTTTAAATAATTTAGAAATTAAAATAACCATTAAAATTTTAATAAATCTAAAATTTTAAATCAACATATTTTAAAAAATAAAATGTTTGCGACTTCAAAAACTGCTCGGAGTTTTTGTAAAAAATGCTCGCATATACAATAAAAGTTTGCAAGTTTTAAAAACTGTTTGTAAAATAAGAAAAGTCCATGATTTCAAATCAAACTTCATATATTAAAAATTATGAAAAGCATTTAAAAAATGCTTTCTAATTCAAAATTTGTTAATGCATTTAAAAAATGTCCTAAAATTTTAAAAATAGTTAATGCCTGTTTTGGTAGTTTCCTTTTTTATTTGAATTTTTTCAGTCCATTTTTGTTTACTTCTAATTTAAATAATTTAGAATTACAAAAGCATTTGCATATTAAAAAATAGGAATTTTGAATTAAAATGTTGACGAAAACATAAAATGTTTGTGGATTCAAAAAAGGCAACGGATTTTTAGAATTTTTTTTGCAAATTCCAACAAGATGTCCATGAATTTAATAAATATATTACTGACTTATAAAAATGTTTGTTTATTCAGAAAAGCTTCATGCGTTGCAAAAATGTTTGTGAATTTAAAGAAAAAATTTCCAACATCGAAAATTATGTTCGTCTTTTCTAGAATTGGTCGCCAATTCAAAAGAAATATTGAAACCCATTTGAAATATAAAAATAATTCATGATTTTTAGTAAATGTTTGTAAATTGTAAAAAATATTCTCGATTTTAAAATTGTTCTCATATTTGTAAAATTGTTCATTAAAGATCTAATGTATGTAGTTAAACATTAATGCTTGTAAGTCTTTGTGAAAATATACCCGTGTGATTTTTGAAGAATTAAATGTTCGATGGATCGGGTTATTATTGTATGTTTTCAAAAAAAAAACTTGAAATTAAGAAAAATTCTTCGAGTTACCAAGATTTTTGACAACCATGATATTTTTTTTAAAAATGTAAAGATTGCTTCAACTTGTGAATAAAATTAAAAGAAGAAACATTTTCTTGCATTTGTGCACAAAATTTCAAAGTTAAGCGATGATGTGTGAACATAACGTGGTCATCATTATGAAAGATTATGTTTTTTTTTCGTTGCAACGCACGGGCCATTTTGCTAGTTAATAATAAAGTATGGACCACTTCTGGTTGTCCGTCATTAAAATTATCTATAAAGTTATCGATAACTACCCACCATGCCACCAGGATGTGAAAAAACCTGATTCACACCGGAAAATCCATACCTGGGCCGTCTCATGCAGTATATGTCATATACTGCGCTTTGGATGATATGAGAAGATACGGTGTTCATATTTTGGCCAGCCCATGTTCGGGCGCCTTTATTTTGTGTTTTCTTTTCCATCTTCATTTTTTCTACTTTAAATAATTTGAGTATTCAAAAAAGTTCCGAAAATAAAAAAATAATGAGAATTTTGAAATAAAATGCTCAACAACTCATATATGTCTGTGAGTTCAGAAAATTTTAGCTATTTTAAAAAAGGTTCGCATATGTATAAAAAATTGCAATTTTGAAAACAAATATTCACGAAGTCAAAAAATGTTTATGATTTTTGTGGAAGTTCGGGTATTATAAAATACCATCTCCGGGCCGCCGTTATTTTTTCTTTTTCTTTTCCACCATCATTTTTTTCTTTAAATAATTTAAGAATTCAAAAACATTCTGGATTTTAAAAAAAAAATAGAATGTTAAAATAATATGTTCAACAACTCATAAATGTTTGTGGGTTCAGAAAATGTTCATTATTTAAAAAACAATGTTCTAATATTCAGAAAAAGCATTTACGATTTTTGTAATGTTCAGTATTAAAAAATGTTGATCAAATTGAACCAAAATTTTGCCAATTCAAAAAATGTTCATTAATTAAAAAAGTTCTAAAAATTCAAAAACTGTTCATGACTTATAACATAGTTTATTAATTCTAAAAATCTTCGCTGATTTAAAAAATGGTCCTGAATTTCAAAAAATGTTCATGAATTTTAAAATTATTTTCCGATTCTAGAAATTTTGCCTATTCAAGAAAAATAGTTCAAGAAATGTTCACAATAAAAAACAAATGTTTGCAAATTGTATAAAATGATCATCAATTCAGAAAAAATTGAAAATCTGTAAAAATATTCGTGAATTTGTAAAAAATTCATGATTTCAAATATGTTATTGACTTATTTTTTTCATGATTCTCACAAATTGTCCACGAATTCACAAAATTGAGAATGATAGTTTATCTTGGTGATGCAGCAAAATATAATCATGGCCATTGAAGAATATGAGTTTTTTCTGTCGTTAAAACGAATGGGCCGTTTTGCTAGTAAAGCATAAAACAAAGTATAAGACCGAACGATACAAGGTAGCAAGAGAGCCCTCTTACAAATCAGATCTAAGCTAACCTACCAACATAAACGCAAACGACTATGTTGCCAGCACACAACATAGGTGGCCAAAACACACTGCTACGACCTAACCTAGAAAACCTAAGCTCCACAACAACGCCCTTAGGTGGGAATACGACGCGAAGCATCATCGTTGTCGAGTCCACGATGGACAAAGGTCTTCACCTGGTACCATGGCAAGATGAGAAGAACCACAACGAAGTACTCGAGAGCAACACTCGTGGCCGTTGCCGCCGTTGGCGTGAAAGCGCAGAGTTTTCACTCGGCGGCTCACCCCGTGGCACCACAAGGCACCCAGGACAGTTGTGGGGAGTCTTGCCGCCATATGTGGATCTGGGCATCACTCCTGCCAAGGGCAGAATGCAAACCTGAACCCCCTGTTGTTACACCCCTCGTCACCCACACGACCAAGAAGCATAGCCACCACCGTCGCCATGGTGCCCGCCACAGAGCCAACCACGCAAACCGCCATCCGGGACCGCCGCACCGACATCCATGTCGATAACACCTCTAACTATCACCACCACCACACATAGATCCCAGTAGGATGAGTAAAGGGCACTCCCTTCAATCCTTGCCCGACATCAGCCCCTAGACCGAAAACTTGTGCCGCCAAGCGTGCAGCCATCACCGGTGAACCACCGTTGCCCGCCCAGACCCTAACAGTGCTGGCTCTAATCCAGGTGAAGGGGTGGCACTGCCATGTGCTGCAGGTAGGGCCACAACAGACGCAATGTCGCAACCATCACATGGCCGCACAACCGCTCCAACCCATGTCCGCCCCTGAAGGGACAACCACGGGCAAATGACCGTTGCTGCCACAATCGCTTCCATTGCGTCATGCAGCAAGAAGCCGCTACCATCCTTGACCGCCACATCCCATGTCACCTGACAACCGAAGGTGGTCGTTGTGCCTAGGCACGCCCTACCACCATGTCGCCCGACACGTTATAGCCACCCAACCCGCCACCGTTGCGCCAGAGCACGGCCTCTGCACCGAAGAGTCATCGTGTTGCCGAGCACTCACGCCGTGCCCAGATGTATAACCGTGAATTTTCCCCTTCGGAAAATTATTTTCTTGATTTTCCTCATGTCTTTTTTATTTTAGTGTTCTTGGCTTTTATTTGCACTCCTGGGTTTAATTTGGAGTAGTGACTTGCCTAGTTATAGGGATTAGGGTTTTTGCCCCCAAAACCCTCATAGCCCTTCCTACTAGGAGAAACCCTATGACCCTAGTTGAACTCAACACCCTTGTTCCTTGCACATCAATGAACCAAAAACTTGGTTTAGCTCCTCCTACCCATATCTTCACCATGTCCAACATCACACACCCACATTTTAGTCAAAGTTTAGCCAGAAGAGTTCATCCGAGTTTTTGCGAGACGTGTCAAGTTGCAAAGCAAGTACATTATAGATTCATCATATGAAGCTCATATTTTGCAGACAATACGATCATACCATGCATGACCACCAAATGTGAGCCTCATGTAGCACCCATTGTTTCCTCCACAAGTTTCCCCAAAGATTGCATCCACCTGTCCATGTTAGCCAGGAAGTATATTTTGCATCCACCCACTTGAGCCCAAGTTTGGCATGCTGATCAACGATTAAAAATTACACATGCCACAAACAATATAGCCCATGATACCATTCCATATAACCCTGGTAAATTTGCAAGCATATTGGACTAGAGAGCATAGTTCTACATGAGGTGCAGCTTTGCCCTTAGCCAACTGATTCCAAGTTTTGCATGCATGATCTACATCATATAGGACTCCACTACACCAAACATTAGCTTCATTAGCCTCACCATTGGAGAACAGCTGGCTCTACAACTTTATGTGCATACTGTCAAGTTGTACATGAAGTACCTTTAGGCTCACCCACTTGCCACCAAAATTTACATGCATGTGTGCACTCACATAAGGGCACCCTCCAGCAAAATCCAGTCCAAATTGATTAGTCATTTGAGCACAACATCTCCACCAAGTTTGTATGCCCAATTCCAGTTTTACAGAGAGTACCACCTAGATAGACCCATTGGCATTGAAACTTTGCATCCATAGTCTTCATCCTACCAAACACCATCCACCAAAAATGAGCATGTTTGGCATAGACAAATTCAAATGGTGAACTCAAACACCTTCTAATAGAAACTAACCTTGGATGCTCCACTTAATGTTTGATCACGCGAAACCTCAACCAGTGCACCTAAACTCACCACTAACATTGACTTACACTCTCGACATGGTGGTTCACGTTGGAACATGCCAAAGCATGCCATGTCGGTGGTGCCCGCGCTGTCGTGGACTAAATCTCACACTCTGTGGAACAGAGCACTCCCGAGCTCGCTCCCTTGCACACATGTCGTCTAGGCCCCTCCCCGCATGTACAATAGCTAGCCCTTACCACCACTCCCTTTTAGAAGACAACCCCGCGCCAGCCGAAATCTCCAAAAGACCAAACACCGAAGTATTGTACGTCGATTGAGGGTGTCCTGGAGTAGGGGATACCAGCCCGAAGTGATTGGTCTGCGTGCGCCAAACTAAGGGCCCGTTAAGCCACCGCCTGAGGGATGGCAGCATACAGATTTATACATGATTGATAGCCCGGCTTATTAGTGATGCTAGACTACTCATATAAATAAGGGATTCCTTGTTTTTCAGGATCCCGTTCGAATAGAATTCCCAAGTTAAGCATGCTTGTCTTGGAGTAGTTCTAGGATGGGTGACCAATTGGAAAGTTGGTCTCGGGTGCGCACGAGTGAGGACAAAGTGCATAGAAAAGACTAGTATTGATCTGTGAGGCTAGTCTAGATCCCACCAGGAGTAACGACCACCGACCGGTGTGTTTGGGGTGTTACAAGTTTGTATCAGAGCTGACCCTCGTGGTTACACGAATGTTTGCCGGCAGGTGTGTGGTCATGTTGCTCATGACATTTGTCACTAGCCGTGGCACACAACAAGTCACATATACCGGCCATGATGCACATATGTATATAGCAAGGGGGAACATTCGTGTGGCCCGACGAGGACATTGGTTCCTCTGAGTGGGGGTGTATGTGATAGCCTGACTTAATAGGGATGTTAGACGACTCACATCAATAAGGAATTTCTTCTTTTTCAGGGAGCCCATTTGAACATAACTCCCAAGTTAAGTATGTTTGGCTTTAGTTCTACAACGGGTGACCGAGCGGGAAGTTGGTCCCGAGTGTGCACGAGTGAGGACCAAGTGTGTAGAAAAGACTAGTATTGATCCATGGGGCCAGTCTAGATCTCACTAGGAGTAAGAACAACCGGTCGATGAGTTCGCGCATTACACCGTGTGAAGAAGGTAAACCTCCAAAGACCTGACATGCACCCCAAGGATAACTCTATATTAGGCTTGTCTACAATTGACCTAAATATGTAACCTAGGCCCCCCCCTAAGTACCTATATAAGCCCAGGGGTTAGTCCATAGGGGACAACTTACTCACCTTAGAGTTTAGATCTTACACAACGATCTTGAGGTATGTATATCATAAACCTATACTCAATACCCCATCATCAATACAATCAAAGTAGGACGTAGGGTGTTACCCCTTCGAGAGGGCTTGAACCTGGCTAAACATCGTTTATTTACTCTTCCTGTTACCATTGGCTTAGATCCACAGCTCGAGACCCCTACCCGAGATCTGTCGGTTTTAGCACCGACATTCGTGCCAATATAGGCCCCGTTGTGTGTTCTAACCAGATCAACAACTCGTCTTCAGATCCACCACGACATTAGTTGCGGTGACATCTTCGTCCCTAACCAACTTTTCATGTTCGGAAGCGTGGTCCTTCACACCGGCTCCACGAGCTGCCTCAACCAAATCAAGACCTTCGCCCCTGACCATGTTGTCGTGTTTGGTAGTTGGGAGTACACTACTGACTCCCCGCTGATTTGCGTTGGTTTCCCTCCAACCTTAAAGGGTGATCTAGCACAGCGACGTCAAGTATTTCCCTTTGTTATGAAGCCAAGGTATCAATCCAGTAGGAAGATCTACAAGACTATGTAAGCGGTATGCGCACACAAATAAAATTTCCTGGCAAGCCAACGCGTATAGGGGTTGTCAATCCCTCATGGGTAAAATAAAACGGTAGAAGGATAGATGCAAATACAGTGATGGTAAATAAAACGCAACAAGGTATTTTTCGGGTTTTCTGATAATATATGAAAATAAAAGAGCAAATAAAATGTAAACATGAATAGAAAAATAGAGATTCAAATAGATGATGTGAAATAGACTCGGGGGGCATAGGTTTCACTAGTGGCTTCTCTTGAGAAAATAACAAACCGTGGGTAGAAAAATTACTGTTGGGTAATTGATAGAAGAGAGAATAATTACGACGATATCCAAGACAATGATTATATATATAGGTATCACGTCCAAGACAAGTAGACCTACTTATGCGTGCATCTACTTCTATTACTCCACACATCGACTGCCATCCACCATGCATCTAGTGTATGTTCATGGAGAAACGGAGTAATGCTTTAAGAACGATGAGATGATGTAGACAAGATCTATTCATGTAGGAATAGACCCATCATTTTATCCTTCATAGCAACGATACATGCATGTCATGTCTCTTTGTGTCACCGAGATTGAGCACTGCAATATCGAACCCATCACAATGCACCTATTCCCATTGCAAGATAAAAAAAACCAAGTTGGCCAAACAAAACCCAAATATCGGAGAAGAAATACGAGGCTATAATAATCAAGAATGGACATAATTTCATAGATCTGATCATAAAATCAAAATTCATCAGATCCCAACAAACACACCACAAAAGATAGAGTTACATCAAATAGATCTCCAAGAGAACATTCTATTGAGAAGCAAAACGAGGGAGAAAGCCATAGCTACTGCCTACGGACCCATAGGTCTGATATAAACTACTGCCGCATCATCAGAGGAGCACCAATGAGGATGATGAACCCCTCTGTGATCGTGTTCTTCTCCAGAACGGGTTCTAGATTGGATTTCGTGGCTTCCGGAACTTGCGGCGGTTGAAACAATTTTCTGTATACTCTTCTAGGTTTCCGGAATATTGGTGGTATTTATAGAGCTCACAAGCGGTGGATGAGGTGCTCGAGGCCCTCACTACCCACCAGGCCGCACCACGGGTCCAGGGCGCGCCCTGGTGCCTAGTGGGCCGCCCGGACCTCCCGTGGTGATCATCCTTGGTCCTCAAGTTTCCTTCTGGTCCAAAAAAATCTCCAAAAAGTTTCATGGCATTTCACTTCATCTCGTATTTATTTTCTTTAAAGGAAAAAATAGAAACTAGCACTGGGCACTACGTAAATAGGTTAGTCCCAAAAAATGATATAAAGTTGCTATAAAATGATTGTAAAACATCCAAGAATGGTAATATAACAACATGGAATAATAAAAAATTATAGATACATTGGCGACGTATCAACATCCCCAAGCTTAATTCCTGCTCGTCCTCGAGTAGGTAAATGATAAAAATAGAATTTTTGATGTGGAATGCTACCTAACATGTTCATCATATTCATTTCTTTTTAGCATGGTCATATGGACTTGTAGATGATGCAGAGCAATAGTCTATAATTTGATATGAAAACTCCAATACTCAGGCATATCAACAAGCAACCAAGTCTTTCGAAATATCAACGCTAAAGAACGCTATCCCTAGCCCATCATGCTCCATCGTTGATCCATTCATGCAACACACACAAATATTAGCTACATCCATTGCTCAAGTATGATAATAGTGTTATTGAGTTGGTGCTTTATAAGAGAAGATGGAGACTCAAATTCAAAAGTAAAAAATTGCATAAAGTAAATAGGTAGGCCCTTCACACAGGAAATCAGGGATTGGTAGATGTGCTAGAGCTCAGAGTGAAAAATTTAGAGATAAAATATTTTGGGTGGTATGATTTTCTTGTCAATGAAAATGACTATGATTTTCCATTATCTTCCATGACAAACAAATCATAAGCGCTTCCCAAACTAAAAATAAAGTTTACTCCTTTTTCCACCATTCTTTCACATTCCAAGGCTAGCCGTATCCACGGGTACCGTCCATACAAACACTTTCCAAGCAATTTATTATTTGACAACATAAGATAAATTTTGTTTTCATTTCGGGACTCGACATCCCTATTACCGCCATACTGCCGTGCAATGACAAGTGAATAAACACTCATATTGAGCATAATCTATTTAATATGGAAGATAACGGCCACCCCTCGCAGCTTCATGAGCGGTAATGGTACACAAAACATAAATTTATTTTGAACATTAGAGTTGGCACTTGCAAATTTACTTGGAACGACGTCGAAATACCGCATATAGGTAGGTATGGTGGACTCATTTGGCACAGATTTGGGGTTAGGATATGTATGCACAAGAAGTATTCCCGCTTAGTACAAGTGAAGGCTAGCAAATAGATTGAGAAGAGCCCAACCAAGGAACAAAAACCATCATAAGAGAACATTAAACATAACTAACATTGAATAATGCAACACAAGTAGGATGTAATTTAATAACATAATTATTAACTTCATGTGCATGTATAGGGAAACACAAACCTTAAGACCAATATTCTTACTAAAGCATAATTACTCATCAACATAACTCACATATCACTATCTTCATATCGCAAAACTATTGCAAAGAATCAAGTTTAACATCCAATGGTCTTCATGAAAGTTTTTATTATATCTCCCCTGGATATCTATCACTTTGGGACTGATTTCATTTAAATAAAATTGCCATTGCAAATAATAAGCTCTCAAACAAATATAAGTGAAGAACGAGAGCACACGTTTCTTTAAAGTTTTCAACTCTGAAAATAATATAAGTGAAGCAAGAGAGGATTTATTCAAAATTTCTACTAACTCTAACAATAATCTAATTGAATCATGAGAGAAAATTTCTTTAAAATAACAGCACCATCCTGCTCAAAAAGATATAAGTGAAGCGCTAGAGAATTCCATGGCTCTAAAAAATTTACGTGAAACATAAAGAGCGATTCTAACGAATCATAGCATATTTTGGCTCTCTCAAATAGGCGTGTCCAGCAAGGTTTATTATGGCAAACTAACAAGCAAAGCAATCAAAGACTCATATAATACAAGACGCTCCAAGAGAAAATCATGATATGTGACAAATAAAAATATAGTTCCAAGTAAAATTATCGATGATTGTTGGAAGAAAGAGGGGATGCTTTCCGGGGAAACCCCAAGCTTAGTTTCTTGGTACTTTTGGATATTACCTTTGGGTGCCATGGGGCATACCCAAGATTAGGATTTTATCACTCCTTATTCCTTCATCCATCATGATCTCACCCATAACTTGAAAACTTCAATCACACAAAACTCAACAGAACTTTTGTGAGATCCATTAGTATAAGAAAACTAAAATTTACTTTAGGTACTGTTGAAAACCTATTCCAGTTATGTTTTTTCATTATACTTATTGTATTCTAACTTTACCATGGCTTATACCCTCCGATACAAACCATAGAATCATCAAAATAAGTACACAACACAAAGAAAACATAATATGTCGGGAAACAGACCAGTGTGTAAAGTCTCAAATTTTACTCATACTTTTGTAACTCCAAAAATTCTGGAAAATTAGGACAACGTAGGGAATTTATATATAAAAATTGTGTAAACAATTCAGACACTTTTGACGCTTTTGTGATATTTAGAATTTCTTCCATTGGATGCAAAAGTTTCTGTTTTCCAACAAAAGCAAAGGAACTATCACCTAAGATGATCCTAAAGGCTTTACTTGGCACAAACATTAATTCAAACATGAAAAACAGAATAATAACAGTATAATAATTTGCAAACACTCAAGAACAGAAAGAAAAAGTGAAAAGTAAAATTTATTCATTGGGTTGCCTCCCAACAAGCTCTTTCTTTATAACCATTAAGATAGGCTTGAGATTTTATTGATGCTCACATGAAAGATAGTAGTTGAAACACAAAGAGAGAATCATGTAGCATAATACAAACACATTTAAGTCTAACATACTTCCTATGCATAGGCATCTCATAAGCAAACAAATTATCAAGACAAGAAATATCTAACATATGCATGGAAGAAGAAAGAAACAATAGTAATCTCAACATGAAGAGAGATAATTTAGTAACATAAATATTTCTATAACCATATTTCCCTCTATCATAATAATTACATGTAGGATCAGATTAAAATTCAATAATATAGCTATCATATAAAATATTCTCTTCATCATCCCCATGCATAAAAGTCTTATAATCTTCCAAGATAGTGGGATTATCGTTAACTAAAGTCATGACCTCTCCAAACCCACTTTTATCAAAAAAAATCAAGAGATACATAATTCTCCAAAATATTGGGATCATTATTACCTAAAGTTGGCACTCTTCCAAACACACTTTCAATACTATTGCAAACATTATTATCAATATCGTATTCATCATGAGGATTAAATAAATTTTCAAGATAATAAGAAGCATCACCCCAATCATGATTGTTACAATGAGTAGCGAACCTGATAAAATTGCCAACCCCAATCTTGTAGTTTTGCATATTATTAGCACAATTGACATTAATATAATTTATAATAACTTCATTGCAATCGTGCTTTTCATTCAAGGAGATATCTTGAATCACTTTATAAATTTCTTCTTTTAACAATTCATCACAATATACAGATTCACAGTTTTCAAGCAAAACTTCACAAAAATAATCAAGAGCACTCAACTCACTAGAAATTGGTTCAAGATAATTAGATCTTTTGAAAAGATCAGCAAGTGGATAAGGATCCATATGTCTTTACTTTTCCTGTTTATTTTTCTTTTTTTTGAGTGTTGACATGAAGACAATAGAAGCAAGCAAGCAAGAAAAAGGCAAACGGAAAATAGGCAAATATTTTTGTGTTTTTTTGTAAAAAAATTATAGAAGTGGGGAGGAGGAAAACGAGAGGCATATGGAAAATAATTTAATTGCAATAAGATGAGAGTTTATGTGTAGGAACCTGATAAATCTTTAATAGATCTTATCTGACAACGGCGCGAGAAATCTTGACTCCCCGCTGATTTGCATTGGTTTCCCTCCAATCTTAAAGGGTGATGTAGCACATCGATGACAAGTATTTTCCTCAGTTAAGAAACCAAGGTATCAATCCAGTAGGAAGATCCACAGGACTATGTAAGCAACACGTGCAAACAAATAACAAATCCTCACAACCCAACGCGTGTAGGGGTTGTCAATCCCTTGTGGCTAAAATAAAACGGTAAAATGATAGATTGATAGATGCAAATAGAGTGATGGTAAATTAAAACACTTGAAGGTAGTTTTGGATTTTTTGATAATATAGATCTGAAAATAAAAGAGCAAATAAAATGGAAATGCGAATAGCAAAATAGATATTGCAAATAGATGATGTAAAATAGACCCGGGGGCCGTATGTTTCACTACTGGCTTCTCTCGAGAAAATAGCAAACGGTGGATAGATAAAGTACTGTTGGGCAATAGATAGAAGAGAGAATAATTATGATGATATCCAAGATGATGATCATGTATATAGGCATCACATCCAAGACAATTAGACCGACTTCTGCGTGCATCTACTTCTATTACTCCAAACATCGACCACTATCTAGCATGCATCTAGTGTATTAAGTTCACGGAGAAACGGAGTAATTATTTAAGGACGATGACATCATGTAGATAAGATCTATTAATGTAGGAATATACCCCGTCATTTATCCTTAATAGAAACGATACATGCGTGTCATGTCTCTTTCTATCACCCAGATTGAGCACCGCAAGATTGAACCCATCATAAAGCACCTCTTCCCATTGAAAGATAAAAATATCAAGTTGGCCAAACAAAACCCAAATATTGGAGAAGAAATACAACGCGATAATAATCAAGAATGGATATAATTTTGTAGATATGATCATAAACTCACAATTCATCAGATCCCAACAAACACACCGCAAAAGATAGAGTTACATCAAATAGAAATCCAAGAGACCATTGTATTGAGAAGCAAAACGAGGGAGAAAGCCAACTAGATATTGCCTATAGACCCATACGTTTGATGTGAACTTCTCACGCATCATCTAAGGAGCACCAATGAGGATGATGAACCCCTCTATGATCGTGTTCCTCTCTGGAAAGGGTTCTAGATTGGATTTCATGGCTTATGGAACTTGCGGTAGCTGAAACGATTTTTCGTCGTCTCCTCTGGGTTTCTGGAATATTGGGTATTTATAGAGCTGAAAGGCGTGGAGGAGGTGCCCGAGGAACCCACTACCCACCAGGCCGCACTAGGGGCCCAGGGCGCGCCCTCGTGCCTAGTGGGCCGCCTGGACCTCCCCTGGTGATCATCCTTGGTCCTCAAGTTTCCTTCTGGTCTAAAAAATCTCCAAAAACTTTTGGGCCATTTGGACTTCATATATTATTGATTTTTTGTGAAGGAAAAACCAGCAAATGGCACTAGGCACTATGTCAATAGGTTAGTCCCAAAAAAGATATAAAGTTGCTATAAAATGATTATAAAACATCCAAGAATGATAATATAACAACATGGAACAATAGAAAAATATAGATACATTGGATACGTATCAATTGCTGATGCCCGCGTTGATCTAACTCTGTCATGTTTAGCCCTGAATTTATTGGGGAGTCTATCGGACGACGTAGCTGTAACATCGGAACTGATCTCCAATCTTGATATCTCGGCCGATACCATTAAGGGTCTGGCCTCGAGAACGGACCGATATATCTCAATTGTGGATCACGACACTAAATATGATCCCACATCAGAACCTAATCCTAACATGGATCAAGCATCCAACATGTCTTCGTGTGCAGACCCGATCACCTCTTTCAGTCCTGAACTGGGACTAGGTCCTATGACGAACCGAGCCTGGAGCTCTGGCCCGATTATCCCCCTAGGGTCTGACCCCGACATCACTGTGACGCCTCGGGCAAACAAATTGTAGATCAACCCAACTTATAGCCAGGCGATGGACCCAACCGAACACTCGCTTTGAACGGAGATGTTGGATCAAATCCACAGCTCAGGATCTCGAATGGAAGGACTTCGTCCTACAATCAAAATGGATATGAAGCCCATACACGGGAAATTAACGTTCCACCCACCACCCACATTGTCACAACAATCGAGGACTCACTAACATTCTGTACTATACATCAGAAGATGCTGAAATGGAAGAAGACGTCAGGGATAGACATGGCGCCAAACAATGCAAGAGATGCAAGTGGGAAGAAATGTCCAACTATGATGTCTACATGGTGGATAACGCTCACGGCGATGCAGGAGGAGAAGATGAGCATGCATCCAGACACAAATAAAGCGGGTGATGCCGAAGAAAGTCGAACAGAGCCATTGCTATTATCGGGGAGGCCGATAACAACAACCTCCAAGACAATCACACCCCAAGCTGTTGAGGACCTAGGCGGCACCGAAGAGGTCGTGTTCGTTCACATAAACGATACCAGGGAGGACATGCTCTCTGACGATCTCGATGATGAAAACTATATGCCGGAGACCGCGGATGTGAGTCTCAAATCCAACGACTTCTTCGTCCCCGAGAACTTTGAATCCCTTGAGGCCTATTGGAGGCGTTTGATGGCAACCGCCTGTAGTGTCAAACTGGGGCGCGCTCGGCTCAAAGATGATTAAGGCCCAGTTCTTTTGCGAGAATCTGGGGATTCTCCTAGAATCTGACCCCTCCCCAGCTTCTCCCAAAATGTTGGAGCCTCATTTATTTTACAATCCTATCTAGTTAGGGTCTAATTAGCTAGGATTGTAAAACAAATGGGGGTCAAAGATTCTGGGAGAAGCTGGGGAGGGGTCGGATTCTAGGAGAATCCCCAGATTCTGGCAAAAGAACTGGGCCTAAGACACATTAAATCATAAATGGGTCGAGATCTTGTCTTGTGAACAAAAGCTCGAGGATGTACTTGAAAGCCAACCCAATCTTATCTACGGATGCGCCTACTTTTAGAATTCGATGATGAAGTAGAAGACGGACCATCATGAAGCCATGCTCGTTATGATCAATAGGACCAGTCTCCTAGGGGGTGGGATAGGTTACCAGCACAACCCCGAGAACTCCATGCTAACGCTCGTTCTAATGACAGGATAACTAATCAACCCACACAAACATTTGATCTTCGTGAGAGATAGACATGGCACCCGGTCCATCTACACATCAAGGGGCCAGGAGCGTGACGGTCATGAAGGATACCATGAATGGTTGGAAAGAAACACCAGGGGATCGAGATGACCATTACGTTTGGCCAGTACCATACGGACGACAATCTATCGCCCGGGTTAGAGGAGCCGCACATCCGATGTGCTTCACCAACAAGGTCATGCAGCAGGATCTGTCAACATAGAGGTGTATCATGGGAACACGAACCGAGTGGTATGGATTGATGACTTCCTTCTGCATATTCACATGGCTAGAGGCGATGACCTCCATGCCATTAAATACCTACTTCTGAAGCTCAAGGTGCTCATGCCACATTGTCTTAACAACTTGCTTGAGGACTCCATTGGAATCTAGGAATAGCTTGAAGATGCATTCTGGGCCAACTTCCAAGGGACTTATGTGTGACCTCCGGACGCTGACAATATTAACCTTATAAAACAACAATGAAGGCGAGCCAAACACCTCTGAAGTCCGCAATGAGAACAACAAGCCTCAGTGCAATAGGAATAATAAGCGTCGCCATTAAAACGTCAACACCAGCAATGCCGATGAAACAATAGCCAATGTTGGATTTAGCAACCAGCAAAGTGACCTGGAGAATAAACCCTTTAAAGGGAAGAAGGATGGTCCATATACCATCGACATAATCCTTGATAGGCAATGCTAAATTCATGGCACTACGGATAAACCCACCAAGCGCACCAATCGGAATGGTAGGGTGACAAAGAGCGCCGCAAAACCCTTGGAAGAAAGCCCGAGAAAGGGACAACCTCATAGTGAAGACGAAGATGAACCACTTAGTCCCCGTAATGGAGGCCAAAAGCAACTCCCTCCATAAGTAAAGGACGTGAACATGATATATGTCACCCAGATCCCCAAAAAGGAGAGGAAGTGAGTATATCGGGACGTCTACATGTTAGTGCCTGTAGCGCCAAAATACAACCCATGTCCGGCTCGCCCGATAACTTCCGAATGGCACGACCACCCAACCAATATCCGGCATGGAGGATCGGCTACCTTGGTCCTCGACCCGATACTGGGCAGTTTCCACCTCATTAGAGTCCTTATGGATGGAGGCAGTAGCCTAAACCTAATCTAGGCCGATACGATCAAGAAGTTGGGCATCAATCTGTTAAGGAACAAACCCAACAACATCATGTTCAAACGTGTACTAACTGGCACGGAGCCTCATTGCTCGGGAACTACCATCCTCGAGGTAGTCCTCAGTTACCCTGAAAACTTCCGTACCAAGGACATGATATTCAATATTGTTGCGTTTCACATTGTGCCCATGCACTGCTAAGACGAGCTACCTTCAGCAAGTTCAATATGGGCCCATACTATTCATATATAAAGCTCAAAATGCTAGGCCCAAAGGGAGTTATCACTATAAATAGTAAAACCAAACGATTCATTAGAATAGAGGAGTACACCGCCGCCTTCGTAGTCAAGGTCCATGCAGCCGAGGAGGCATCAAAAGCCCTCATTGCTACTTGTGAGATGCATTGGGTTTTTCCCTGGAGAGGAAGGGTGAAGCAATATATTAGCGGTAAGTATTTCCCTGAGTGAGAAGCAAGGTTTATAGAATGAATAGGAGAATCAAGGCAAACTCTCATCATCAGCACATAGAAACACAAAACCAAATGCTTGCGCACAACGCGGGCAAGAGGGTTGTCAATTCCCGTCAACTAGTTACTTACAAGGATTAATTCTGATATATATATATATATATATATATGTATATGTATATAAATTAAAGATAAATAAAAAGTAAATAAGTGCAGCAAGTTATTTAGATTTTTAGCAATATGATTAAGTAGACCCGGGGGGCATAGTTTTGACTAGAGGCTTCTCTCTCGAAAGTGAAGCATAAGGTGGCTAGACAAATTACTGTTGGGCAATTGATAGAAAAGCGCATTGTTATGACATTATTCACAGTAATGATTATGTACATAAGCCTCAAGTCCATAAACAAGTAGTCTGAAATGAGTCTACATATACTACTATTACTCCACTTCGAGAGCTCTTATATGCTTACCTCTCTAAATATTAAGTTCATGCAAACAGAGTAATGCTTGGAGCAAGGTGACATGATGTAGATAAAGTAAACCCACTCAATATGGATAAACCCCATTGTTTTACCATTTGTGTCAATAATACAGATACGTGTCTTGTCCCCTTCTGTCACTCGGATATAGAGCACCACAATTTAAAGGAAGCGGCGAAGAAAAAGGAAGAGTGGCCCTGGAGGAGTCAGGAGAGCCGGATTACCTGAGAAAAAAGCATGGGTCAAAAGGAATATACACTCAATTTGGCCATGATATTTGCCAAGGACATATGATGAGCGTCACAAGGATCATCAGCTCACTACATTGTCTCTAGTTTGGATAAAATCCATCATTAAACCATGAACCTTACGCCGGCTCATGTCACAACCAAGTATGGAGACTCTCAAGCCGCCTCCTTGAGTCGACTAAAGACTCGGGGGCTACACACACATGGCTCGACAGATTCAACCGGGCTGAATAAATCAAGAACCCCGGGTCATTACAGGAAAGTTAAGCCGGTCCTAGGGGCTGCTGCCTCATTGGCGAAAAGATTTTAAAGTCTCCCAAGAGGACGAGTCACCATGATGCAACCGTTCAAACATGAGGGCCCTGCCTCATTGTCGGGTGATTTGAAAGCCGCCCAAGAGGATGAGCCACCGCCAAGGGGACCGTTCAGACATGAGCGCTATTAGTATCAAAGAGGATGAACCACCATGTTGCAATTGTCTAAACATGGATGCCAATAAGCCAAAGAGGACCAGTTGCCATGATGCATGGTTCAAACATAGGCGCCGATTTATGTTCTTGAGAATCAAGCCAGCTTACCTGGGGGCTATTAGGTCCCAGGTTGTTTTGCAGCAATAGTATTGTCTTCTGCAATCCTATGCTTGGCTTTTCCCTGATCATAGGTTACTTGGGGGCTTCCAATTCATTGAATTCAACTTTCTTACCCTCTTGGCTAGCAAAAAATACCGCTTTATAATGGTTATACTGGACTATATGCCTTGGCGACTCCCCTTATTGGCCTCATGTATTCTTGGTGAGTCAATCCATGATGGAACTTGACTTGCCAGTATTAAAACATTGAGGTGACGTGTGAAGGACCAACATATGGAAAATAGACAAACCATAGGTTCATGGAACCTACTTCATTGAATCCCGACTTGAGCTGATTTGCCACTCTAAATTATAAAGGTTATTGCACAAACCTCTCTTAGGGTATGACTAGAGCCTTGCAAGCCCGTCTACCTATCATGACTCACTGAGTCGGCCTATTAAAAATAATTTGATGCCTTATATGGTGTTATCTTTTCTCAGAAAACTGGCACAATTTTACCACTACATGCATCATCTTGCATTGCATCATGCATCATACATACATATCATGCCAGTCTTCAAACCGTGTCGATGCATAAACTTCTACAGGACCAATTAGATCTTTGATAGCCAATGTGGCTGGATATTCATCATGGTTTATCATAACCAGTGTTAAATGATTGGGGTTTTTAAGCCAGCTCGGAAGAATTGACTATTTTCAAAGAGCCACCCCATCACAAATAATGTTGGGTCATCTAATTGGCTGGCTCTTGGATTCTTCAACTTGCGCTTTGTAGTAAACTACAACACATAAGGATTTCTCAGACATAGGTTTGCCGGGTTACATTGAAACCACGGTCAAGGATTTCTTTCCTCGCAAAGGCATCATCAGTTCACAGCCTGGATATGATTTTATTACATAATGGAAGGAATAGTCCCGAGTCGCTGCAGGCACATGACCCGGCACTTGGGGGCTACATTATTCAAATCAAGATTACATCAAAGTATGAAAGTCCCATGTCACTGCAAGTAGGCACCATGACACTTGGGGGTTAATGCAAATTGCTTTTCAACTCATCACATTATCAGCAAACCCGTCTATCTCAAAAAGATAAGCCAACCCTTGGGGGCTACAGGTTTCCCTTCATTCAAGTATGGATTCAAGGAAGAACCGGCTCATCATTTTTATAATGACCCGACCCTTGGAGGCTACATCATATGATGTTTTATTTTCAAAGCAGAAGAACGTGTAAGTCCCGAGTCGCCGCACGCAATCAACCCGACACTTGGGGGCTACACTACTCAGATCAAAATTTCTGAAGTCCCAAGTTGCTGCAGGCAAGACAACCCTGCACTTGGGGGCTACAATATTCGGATGTTCAAACAGATTATAAGGTCCAAATTGAAGACCCGGCCCATCACACACTGATGAGCCGGCTCTTGCGGGCTACACCAGCCGAACTTTATAAAGAATAAGACAATTACAAGTCCCAGGCTGCTGCAAGCAAGATAACATGACACTTGGGGGCTACAGGGTCAAAGATATTCTTGCAAACCACCAAGTCATCATGAACTGATAAACTTGGTGCTTGGGGGCTACAGGTAATATGGATATATCAAAAAAATGAAGAGCACTTTCAAGATGTCAATTGCGAGACCGGCTCAACATATTTTTATCTAGTTGAAGCATTGAAAGACCGACTCAACATCATACAGATTTCTTTAATCCCAATAATTTTATCATGTCAACCGGAGTTCAATTTTTTGACCAGGCATTACCAACAATCATGACCTGGCATTATCAATCATAACCCAGCAACTTCGACGATCGCAACTTGACAAGCTCAAAACATCCTCAAGACGGAAGTATTCAAAGCTGGTTCGGCACCAGAAGGATATTTTAAGTCTAATATTTTCATCAAGACAAAGCATTGGAGGCCGACTCAATGGCATATGTATTTTATTGCAAAGGACACATACCTGCAAGATGATTGTGAAGACAGCTCGAAGAAACCCGGATTTTCAAGGAGACACTTCATTAAATCAAGCCTGCC
Organism: Hordeum vulgare subsp. vulgare; assembly: GCF_904849725.1. Classification (NCBI taxonomy): domain Eukaryota; kingdom Viridiplantae; phylum Streptophyta; class Magnoliopsida; order Poales; family Poaceae; genus Hordeum; species Hordeum vulgare. The sequence goes on from NC_058519.1 coordinate 562,500,226, forward strand.
AATGGATCAAGATGGTCCCTTAACATATTTTTTATTCTTATTTCAGGAGCTTACCATGAATAAATTCAAACTAACCCGGGGGCTAATGTGGGGGATATACCCCGTGGTGTAACCCGGCTTGAAGTATGACCCGCCTGGGACTTGGAGTCTCACTGGCGACTTATCAGTGACCTGGCGGGCGGCTCATACATGACCCCGCAGGCGACTCATACAAACGACAAAGACCCAACATCCCAGAAGGCGGCTCATGGGAGGGCCGGCTCACACAGAAGGCCCAAGAAGAGGAAAGACTCCCTCAAGAAGGAAACAAGACCCGGATTAGGATTCAAGAGAGACTAATCCTAGTCCTACTCCTAGTAGGACTCCCCAAGAGGGACGAGTTAGGTTGATCCATGACAAGTTCAAGTCATTAGAGATATACATAATAGACACCCTCGAGATGAGAGGTAGCAATTCTGCACCCTTGTAATCGAGATCATCGTCTTCATCAATGAAACACAAGCAGGACGTAGGCTTTTACCTCCATCGGAGGGGCCGAACCTGGGTAAACTCGCATCTCTCGATTCCGACCAACCCCTCTCAAGTCGCACATAGCTGCGATGGCTCCACACCTAAGTCCTTGCATGAGGACATATGTCGTGATAAAACCACGACAACTACCACTGAAGATAAGTCAATCTAGCTGTCCAACCAAACAGATAGATCGGAGAGAAATACGAAGCTATAACAATCATGCATAATAAAGTTCAGAAAAGACTCAATTACTTTCAATGAATAATCTGATCATAAAACTACAATTCATCTAATCACAATAAACACACCCCAAAAGAAGATTACATCGGTTAAATCACCGCAAGAATCACGGAGAACATGGTATTGAAGATCAAAGAGAGAGAAGAAGCCACCTAGCTACTATCTATGGACCCGTAGGTCTATGGTGAACTACTCAAACATCATCATGGAGGTAGAAATTTTGATATAGAAGGCCTTCGTGATCATTTCCCCCTCTCACAGGGTACGAGAAAAGGTCTCTACATGGGATCGCGATGGAACAGAGGCTTGCGGTAGCGGAAAAAGTGTTTCGGGTGGCTCTTTGGTGTTTATGGAACATTTGAGGATTTATTGAGGCGGAATTAGGTCAAGAAGGTGTAGGGGTGGGCCACGAGCTCGAGGGCCGCGCCTACCCTAGAGCATGTCCCTTGAGCTGGTCTCTCATATGTGCTTCTTATGGTATCCTCCTGAAGCTTCTAGTGTTTCTTTTTATGCAATTTTTTTTGCGTAAAGTTTGATCGTGTTTGGACTCCGTTTGGTATTGATTTTCTGCAAAAGTCAAAAACAAGCAAAGAACAGGAACTGACACTGGGCACTGGGTTAATAGTTTAGTCCAAAAAATGATATAAATATCATATAATTGCATATAAAGTATCCAAGATTGATTATGTAACAGTGTGAAACAAAAAAATATAGGTTGGACCGTTGGAGACGTATCAACATCCCAAGCTTCATTCCTGCTCATCCTTGAGTAGGTAAATAATAAAAACAAAATTTTTGATGTGCCATGCTACCCAATATGTAATCTCTTTCAAGTATAATTATTGAGAAATGATGAAGTAATTGACATCAACATAATAATATCCATGAACATAAGAAGCATAATCATTACTTTTGCAAAATATATGATCCTTAAGGAATGTTATTCCTACTCACTTTATCATATTAGCATGGAATGACTCCGTATTCACCGCATAAATATAAATCACGAGCACCCTGGTGTTAAACCAGACAACTGGATCATACCAATAACTCGCTTTAGCATTTTCAACTTCACGCAATACATGGGCGTGATCCATGGATATAACATATTGGTTGAATGGAATGTGGTGGTAGAGATCAAAGGTGTCAAAAAGGAACAAAGTCTCACATGAACTAGGCAGACCAACGAGTTATGGATATGCCCATAAATCGATATGAGTGTGAGGAGTAGGGATTGCCATGCAATGAATGCACTAGAGCTATAAGTGTATGAAAGCTCGAATGAAACTAAGTGGGTGTGCATCCAACTTTAATTGCTTGCTCATGAAGACCTCGGGCATATAAGGAATCTCATCATAGGAATATGCAAGCCAAGTTCTATAATTAAAAATTCCCACTAGTATATTAAAATGACAACTTAGGAGACTCTTGATATCAAGAACATGGTGCTACTTTGAAGCACAAATGTGGAGAAAGGATAGTAGCATTGCCCCTTCTCTCATTTTTTTGTTTCTTTCTTTTTTTACATGTTGGACTCATTTGTCCTCCCCTTTTTTTCTCCTTTTTGTCAGAAGTTTCATCTTGACTTGTGGGGGAACCATAGTATCCATCATCCTTTCCTCACTGGGATAGTGCTCTAATAAAGATGATCATCACACATTTATCTACTTCAACTCAACCTTATGGTGAAGTTGTACGAGATGACTCCATATAAATGGCTCTGGGAGTGTACCAGGATGTGCAATGATCTAGCATGACATGTAAACAATGATGAATGGTGACCTTGCCATAAATACTATGTCAGGTCTATATGATCATGTAAAGCAGTATGATGATCAACACACAAGTCATGTGACAGAGCGGTTGTAGTCGAATGGCAATATATCTCAGAATGACTATGGAAATGCCATGATAGGTAGGTATGGTGGATGTTTGGAGGAATATAAAAGTAGGCTTATGTGTTATAGAGCGTACCATATCATGGGGGTTTGATGCACCCGTGAAGTTTGTACTAACTCTCGAGGTGAGAAAGGGGAATGCACGATACCAAAGAGACTAGAAAATTGCGGAAACATGAGAGTGCGTATATCCATGGACTCACATTAGTCATAAAAAACTCATATACTTATTGTAAAGCCTATTAGCTCTCTAGAAACAAAGTACTACCGCATGCCCCTAGGGAGGAGGTTGGGAGGTGTTAACCATCACGCACCCTCGATTTAAACAACAGAGTAGGATTTTATTTTAGACATAAAAATGCTCTCACCTCATCACCATGCCATGGCCAATATTAAGACGATTAGTAAATAAAAAGCTTTAATACAAATATTCCTACTAACCAATGATCATTAACCTATATAACATCAATATAATCAAACCATGCGCCTCTTATTTAGTGAGCTACATGAATGATTCTATTAATATCCTCCTTAAATACCTATCATTTTTGGACTAGTCTTATAACACGTGCAAATTACCATTCCTATTTTTTAGGCTCTAAAAATATTTAAGTGAAGCATGAGATTGCAGTTATTCTATAAAATATAACCATTACCATGCTCTAAAAGATATAAGTGAAGCACTATAGCAACTGCCTAGCTCAAAACATATAAGTGAAGCACATAGAGTATTCTAACAAATTATGATGAAAAAGTGCCTCTCTAGAAAGGTGTGTGTCGAACAGACAATGATTGTGTAAAAATAAAATAAAAAAATACAATAGAGACGCTCCAAGCAAAACTCATATTATGTGATGAATAAAAATATAGCTCTAAGTGACATGCCGATAGATTGGAGACGAAAGAGGGGATGCCATCCGGGGCATCCCCAAGCTTAGATTCTTGGGTATTACTTGAAAATTACCTTGGGGTTCCTTCAGAATCCCCAATATTAGGGTCTTTCCACACCTTATTTCTTCCTCCATCATTGCCTCACCCAAAACTTGAAAACTTCAACACACAAAACTCAACAGAAACGTCATGATATCCGTTAGTATAATGAACATATCATAAACTTTAGGCATTATTGTAAATTGATTCATATTTCACTACTGCATAAAATATACTATATTCAACTTCCCCATGTCTTATACCCCCCGATATAATCCATAACATCATTAAAACATGCAGACTATGCAAGGAAAAATAGAACATATCTAAAACAAAACAATCTCTAATTATTTGTACGAAAATCATAATTATGTAACTCTGAAAATTCTACAAAATTAGGAAGTCTGTGAAATTTGTATATGAATTATTTAAAAATTTCAGAAATTTATAATGTTCAAGTAAAATCATATAAATTATTCACTCGGCGCAAAAGTTTCTATTTTGCACAAGATCAATTCTACTATCATCCAATCATCCCAAGGGATTTACTTGGCAAAAACACTAATTAAAACATAAAAACATGATCATTATAGTAGAAATAGTTCTGTTATAACAAAAAAAGTGAAATTAAAAGCAAAAAATTTAAGATACTATTGGGTTTGCTCGTGACTAGCGATATTGTTTTTTGGCCCTTGCTAGGCGTAATGCATTGTTTCAAGTATTGTCATCCTTGAAATGCAGCTCCTCTATTATGCAAAAATGCTTTCTAGGATGTTTAGCACGCAAGTTATTAACAATCACATTTCTAGGAATAAATTGGGGAGGTTTTTTTTATGATAGGTTCCCTTATTATATCAATGAAGTTGGGGTGCACAGTAATTATTTAAGATCTTCATCCCTTTAACTAGATGTGGCATTTTTATTCTTAGGAACATACATAAACCTGGGATTCTTATAAGGAGGAGTTCTCTAAATGGTTTTAACGGAAGAAAAAATGAAACCCAAGTTATTGATGATTTCCCCCAACTTATCAATCCTACACGGACTTTCTTCTAATTCCTCAATAATTATTGGCTCCCTATCTTTTAGCATCTTGAAAGTAGTTCCTACCTTTGAACCAAAATGATTGACTTGATTATGGACTCTCTTGTCTAAGTTTTCAGTATGCTCAATGGTAGGCACCTTATTTTCAATGATTTCAAGCCTACGTATAACATGCTCCAAAGTTAAAGATGTATCATTAAAAGTAATAGGTGGTGATCCCACTAAATTTACCATTGAATTAAATGCATCAGTGGGGTTATACTCAAGAAATTCCCTCTGCTAATTGTATCAAGCACAAATCTACTACAAGTAATAATACCCACATAAAATTGCAAAGAAGAACGGTAGTAGACTGCTTACGAGTTGATCTATTTTGAGCATTGCCAATTCTATATCAAGCATCCTTTAAACTTCATACCGCCCTTTGTTTAAAGTTAAGCACATCATTCTCGGGAGTATAAGAAACAAGAAACGAACTAGCTATAGTGGCAAAGCAAGTAAACTAGCAAGCAAATAGAAATGTTTTGTGTATTTGACTTTTTTATAACAAGGAAATAAAAGTAAAATAAAAAGGTAAATAAAAAGTAAAACAAGTGATTGATAGTTTGTGTGAAGGAAACTTATGAGAATTTGATGACGTCTCCTCGACATCGGTGCCCGAAATTCTTTGTGCTACTTGTGAGCTGCGTTGCGTTTTCCTTCGAAGAGGAAGACTGAAGTGTTGGAGAACGTTGCATGGGAAACAAAAAAATTCCTACGCACACGAAGACCTATCATGGTGATGTTCATCTACGAGAGGAGATTAGATCCACATACCCTTGTAGATCGCTCAGCGGGAAGCGTTAAGAAACGCGGTTGATGTAGTGGTACAACTTCGTGATTCAAATCACCGTCGTCCCACGATCCGTTCCGATCTAGCGCCGAACGGACGGCACCTACGCGTTCAACACACATACAACTCGATGAAGATCTCGTCCTTCTTGATCTAGCAAGAGAGACGGAGAAGTAGATGAGTTCTACGGCAGCGTGACAGCGCGCCGGTGTTGGTGATGGTCTATTCCTGCATGGCTTCGCCCGAGCTCCGCAGAAATCTAATCTAGAGAAAGAACTACGAGGTGTAGGTTTGACTTGCACGTGGCAAAGTTGTGTCTCAAACAGCCCTAAACCTCTAGTATATATAGGAGGAGCCAAGGGGTGGGGAAAAGCCCTAGGGCGCCGGCCAAAGGAGGCCTTCCTTGGCTCGGCCCAAGTGGGAGGGAGGAGTCCTTCTCCAATCCCACTTGGATTAGGACTCCTTCCTTATTTTCCCACCTCTTTTGGATTTTCCACTTTTTCCTCATGGGCTTTCCTTGGATGACTTTATCAGCCCATTATAGATTATTGCACATCCAATAAACCCATGTTGACCCCTTGGGGCGTGGTGGGCCCACCCAGTGGGCCCCCGAAACCCATTCGTCACTCCCGATACACTACCCGCAATGCCCGAAAACTTTCCGGAATCCAAACACCAACTTCCTATATAGCAATCTTCATTTCCGGACCATTCTGGAAACCCTCGTGACGTCCGCGATCTCATCCGGGACTCCGAACAACCTTCGGTCACCAACACATATAACTCAACTATACTAAAAAGACTCCGAAATACCAGTCTTGATCCATGCTAACTCAACAGACACCTTCGGAGATACCTGTAGAGCACCTTTATAGTCACCCAGTTACGTTGTGACGTTTGATACGCACAAGGCATTCCTCCGGTGTCAGTGAGTTACATGATCTCATGGTCATAGGAATGAATACTTGACACGCAGAAAACAATAGCAACAAAATAACATGATCACATGCAATGTTTGTAATTTGGGTCTTGTCCATCACATGATTCTCCTAATGATGTGATCCTGTTATCAAGTGACAACACTTGTCAATGGTCAGGAAACCTTGACCATCTTTGATCAACGAGCTAGTCAACTAGAGGCTTACTAGGGACAGTGTTTTGTCTATGTATCCACACATGTATTTGTGTCTCCAATCAATACAATTATACCATGGATAATTGATAACCCACAAGTATAGGGGATCACAACAGTTTTCAAGGGTAGAGTATTCAACCAAAATTTATTGATTCGACTCAAGGGGAAGCCAAAGAATATTCTCAAGTATTAGCTGTTGAGTTGTCAATTCAACCACACCTGAAAGATTTAGTATCTGCTGCAAAGTATTAGTAACAAAGTAGGGTGATAGCAGCAGTAGCAACAGTAACCAGTAGCAGCAGAGTAACAGCGGTAGCAGCAAAGTAACAGCAGTAGCAACAGAGTAACAACAGCAGCAGCAAAGTAACGTAGCAAGGACCAGTAGTAAAAGACTCGTAGGCATTGGATCGGTGATGGATGATTATGCCGGATGCTATTGATCATGCAATAGTTACAACACGGAGAGATAAGTAACTAGCTCCAGTTCGTCAATCTAATGCAGGCATGTATTCCGTATGTAGTCATACGTGCTTAGGGAAAAGAACTTGCATGACATCTATTGTACATCCCTCCCGTGGCAGCGGGGTCCTAATGGAAACTACGGGATATTAAGGTTCTCCTTTTAATAAAGAACCGGACCAACGCATTAACACTTGGTGAATACATGAACTCCTCATACTATGGTCATCTCCGGGAGTGGTACCGGCTACTGTCACTCCGGGGTTGCCGGGTCATAACACATAGTAGGTGACTACAACTTGCAAGATAGGATCAAGACCACACATATATTGGCGACAACATAATAGGTTTAGATAGGATCAAGAACACACATATAAAACCAAGCCTACGATGAGATTACTCACGAACGGTGAAGAGCATCATGGAATTGACGATGAAGGAAGGTTGATGATGACGATGTCGACGATTTCCCCTCTCTCGAGCCCAAAACGAACTCCAGATTAACCCTCCAGAGGAAGAACAGGAGGTGGCGGCGCCTCCACATTGTAAAACGTGATGAACTCTTCTCCTTGATTTTTTCCGGGCGAGACAGACTAAATAGAGCTGGATTTGGAGGCGGTGGAGCATTGTGGGCCCCACAAACCTGCCATGCGCGGCCACGGGGGCCCGCGCCTGGTGGGCTTGTGGGCTCCACGCTCCACTTTCTGTGCTGATTATTGCGCCAGTATTTTTTATATATTCCACAAAAATTCTCCGTAAATTTTCAGGTCATTCCGAGAACTTTTATTTCTGCGCAAAAACAACACCATGGCAATTCTGCTGAAAACAACGTTAGTCCGGGTTAGTTCCATTCAAATCATGCAAATTAGAGTCCAAAACAAGGGCAAAAGAGTTCGGAAAAGTAGATACGACAGAGACGTATCAACTCCCCCAAGCTTAAAGCCTTGCTTGTCTTCAAGCAATTCAGTTGACAAACTGAAAGAGACAAAAGAAAAACTTTTACGAACTCTCTTTGATCTTGTTGTTGCAACTATGTCTAACTCATAACAAGAATTTCAGCAAGAGCACAAGCAAACCACATAAGCAAATGACATCTAGGTCTCACGGTAAACTCATATCAATGGCATAATCAACTGGCGAGCAAATAATAATAAGTCTCAAACGTCAACACTTCAATCAAAACAATCATGAAGCAGTACGAACAGATGGTATCTCGCTAGCTCTTTCTGAGACCGCAAAACATAAATGCAGAGAACCTTCAAAGACCAAGGGCTGACTAAACATTGTAATTCATGGAAAAGAAGATCCAGTCACAGTCATACTCAATCACAGTTAAAAGCAAAGCATAAAAATGACAGAGGTGCTCTCTAATTGGTGCTTTTATAAGAGGAGGATGACTCAACAGGAAGATAAATAGACAGGCCCTTCGCAGATGGAAGCATTGATTTGCAGAGGTGCCAGATCTCAAGCTTTGAAAACCGAGATAATATTTTTGGGTGGCATGCTTTCATTATCAACGCAATGACTAAGAGTTTTCACCATCTTCCACGCTACACATGCTATAGGCGGTTCCCAAACAGAAAAGTAAAGTTTTGACTCCCCCACCACCGATCAATCACACTCCACGACTAGCCGAATACTCGGGTGCCGTCCATACCAACATCAATCCAGGGGGAGTTTTGTTTGCAATTATCTTTTCGATTTGAGCATGGAACTGGGCATTCCAATTACCGGCCCCTTTATCATGAATGATAGTGAATAAACACATATCGAGGATAACACGCCTAGCATGGCAGATACTGATAGCCCCCTGTTACCACATTAGCGGTTTGGGCATACAAAACAGATTATTTCTTGAAGGTTTAGAGAGTGGCACATGCAAATTTACTTGGAACGGCAGGTAGATACCGCATATAGGTAGGTATGGTGGACTCATACGGACCAACTTTGGGTTTATGGAAGTGGATGCACAAGCAGTATTCCCGCTTTGTACAAGTGAAGGCTAGCAAAATACTGGGAAGTGACCAACTAGAAAGCGACAACAGTCATCAAAATGCATTGAGATTAACAGACAATGAGTGCAATCATGAGTAGGACATAAATCACCATGAACATGAATATCATAGAGGCTATGTTGATTTTGTTTCAACTACATGCGTGAACATCCGCCAAGTCAAGCCACTTGAATCATTCAAAGGAGGATACCATCCTATCATACTACATCATAGTCATCTCAAAATTCATGTTGGCATCCAAGGCAAACCATTATAAGCTCCTAGCTAATTAAGCATGGCATCAGAAACTTTGATCTCTAAGTTGTCATTGCAAACATGTTTCTCTCACAACAAAGCTGAATCAGGAACGATGAGCTAGTCATATTTACAAAAACAAAATAGATCGAGTTCATACCAGCTTTTCCAGGCTCAGTCACTTCATCATATATCGTCATTATTGCCTTTCACTTGCACGACCAAATGATGTGAACAATAATAAGAGTGCTCGTGTATTGGACTAAAGCTGGAATCTGCAGGCAAACACAAAGGAGAAGACAAAGTAATATAGCTCTTTGACAGACAAACAGATATGCATGCGAGAGCCACTAAACATTGTAACCATGGTCTTCTACCTTGACCCAAAGAAAAAGAAAACTATTTACACGGGAAAGCTCCCAACAAGAAAAAGAAGAAAAGGAAAATCTTTTTGGGTTTTCTCAAACTAGACAGACACACAAAAAGAAAACTAGAAAAAGAAAACTAGCATGGATGATACAGTGGCAAAGTGTGAACACCGACGAACAAAGTGAAAGCATAAGCAAGAATGTAAAGTCGGTGAGAAACACGTACTCCCCCAAGCTTAGGCTTTTGGCTTAAGTTGGTCTACTCCCATGGATGGTCCAGGCGATACCCAAAATCATAATGGGGGTTATACGGGAGCACTGCAGCCACTGCCTGAATAGCTGCCTCACGGAGACGAGCAGCCTTGGCCTCCCTCTCATACTCCTCTGCCTCTCCTCTGGTTATGTAATATCTCCTTTTTACCTGAAAGTCAAAGAAGGCAAGAGCAGGAAGGGTAATATGGAAAACACACTGCCGGTTAAATATCAAACAATATAGGAGGGATTCATCATCCCTCTCAAGGAACTGATAGCGTGTCAAAGCGGTGCGATCAAGGAAAGCTGTATGGAGCGGGGATCTCCTTCGCGGATGGGTACTCCAAGAAAATTTGCTATGCGAGCGGCATAGATCCCACCAAAGAAATCCCGTTCATTAGCATTATTATTCAGCCTCCTTGCTATAATAGCTCCGATGTTGAAACTTCTATCACCCGTTACTGCGCTCTTAAGAATACTAAGGTCAGGTGCACAGAGGTGATAATGCTCAATCTTGCCATTAATGCATCTACCTATGAAGAGGGCAAAATAATGCAAGGCAGGAAAATGAATGCTCCCCAAGGTAGCCTGCGTAATATCTCTAGTTTCTCCAACAGTTATACCAGAGAAAAAATCTCTAACCGAAGATTTAGGAAGATCATTGAGACTACCCCAAATAGGTATCTTGCAAATTCTATTGAAATCCTCTAAATCCATGGTATATGATTTGTCATAGAGATCAAACAGTACAGATGTATCACGGCCAACTGAAAATTTGAATCTACGAACAAAAGAGAAAGTGAGAGCAACATACTGTTCACATTTATCGGAGATGAATTCTTTGAGTCCGACGTTGTGAACAAGTGTATCAAACTCGTCTTTGAAACCTGTCTCAATCATGAATTCATCAGAAGGCCATTCACATGGTTGTACTTGTGCGTTCCTCGGTTGGTAAGGATCGGGCTCCCGAATCGCAAGACGGGGACCTCTCTTGCTTGAGGAACCACCATGATAGTTTCTCCTGAACATCTTCCTTTTCTGAAATTTTCAGTGACCCAAAGGAAAAGTGAACAAGGCTCAACTAAACTCGTAGCAACTACTCCGACAAGTGCCTAGAGGCCATATTACGCATTAAAACTACTTGGGACCAGCTAAAATTAGCATGCAAAGCTCAAGAACATGGTCACCAAGGCAACAAAAATACGCGAAGTATAAGGCACTAGAGCAAAAACTAATTGAACCAATGGAGGAGTCACTTACCAATGAGTAATTTCCCCAAAACAGTTCGAAGAATGGTGCTTTGAGCAAGGAGATAAAAAATCCCAGCAAGAAGAGCAAGAACACGGGTTTGAGCTGCGAAACGATTTTTTCTGGATGTAGGAGAAGCAGATAGGAGCTAGAATGAGTGGAGGGGGTGCATGTGGGCCCCACAAGCCTGGTAGGCGCGACCAGGGGGTGCCCACGCCTCCAGGGCTTGTGGCCTACTGGTGCTGCCCCCACACTAGCTCTTCGTCTCAGTACTTTTCAGAAGTTCCAGAAAAAATCATACTTGATTTTCAGGACGTTCGGAGAACTTTTATTTTCGGGGTACTTTTCTACGGGACGCTAAAAGCAGAAAACAGGGAAAACTAAACTAAATCTATCATTTTTCTTCTAATCAACCGAAGGTGAAAGCTTGGAACAGAGGTTTGTGACTCCTCGATTCATCCATCTCATGGTCATCAAAAGAAATCCGTCAATGAGGTTGATCAAGTCTCCTTGACAAACCTTTTCGAATCGCAAAAGAGAACGGATAATTTTTGAATAGTCACTAGGTTACCTCAATGGGGATGTGTATCTCCCCAACAAGCAAATCATACTTCACCTTAACAGGAGGAATAGGGCATTCGAAGCTCCCAATAAGAATTGATGAAGTTTTTTTGATAACATTGATGCAATGTACTTGATATTGTTTCTTCGGAAAGTGCACCGTATGCTCATTACCGTTGACATGAAAAGTGACATTGCCTTTGTTGCAATCTATAACATCCAATGCAGTGTTTAAAAAGGGTCTTCCGAGGATGACCGCCATGGCATCGTCCTCGGGAATACCCAGAATAACAAAGTCTGTTAAGATAGTGACATTGGCAACCACAACAGGCACATCCTCGCAAATGCCGATAGGAAAAGCAGTTGATTTGTCGGCCATTTGCAGAGAGATTTCAGTGGGCATCAACTTATCCTGTTCAAGTCTATGATAAAGAGAAAGAGGCATAACACTAACACCGGCTCCAAGGTCGCATAAAGCAGTTCTAACGTAGTTGCCTTTAATGGAGCAAGGTATAGTGGGCACACCGGGATCACCTAGTTTCTTAGGAGTTCCACCCTTGAAGGTATAATTAGCGAGCATGGTGGAAATATCAACCTCAGGTGTCCTCATTTTATTAGTCACAATATCTTTCATGTACTTAGCATATGGAGACATTTTGAGCATATTTGTCAAACAAATTTGCAGAAAGACAGGTCTGATCATTTCAACAAATCGCTCAAAATCCTCATCATCCTTTTTCTTGGATGGTTTGGGAGGAAAGGGCATGGGTTTCTAGACCCATGGTTCCCTTTCTTTACCATACTTCCTAGCAGCGAAGTCGTTCTTATCGTATCTCTTATTCTTAGGCTGTGGGTTATCAAGATCAACAGGTTCAATCTCCACATCCTTATCATTGCAAGGTTGAGCATCAACATGAACATCACTATTGATATCATCATTAGGCTCATGTTCATCACCAGATTGCGTTTCAGCATCAGAGACAGAGACATCGTTTGGACTCTCAGGTGTAGCAGCAACATGGTTGCTAGCGTTCAGGTTCCTATCATCTTTCTTCTTCTTTCCAGGATGACTAGGTGCATTAGTGCTAACTCCTTGAAAATCTTGTTCAATTCTCTTCGGATGACCCTCAGGATACAAAGGTTCCTGGGTCATTCTACCGCCTCTAGTGACGACTCTAACAGAATTGTCATTCAACACATTGAGCAAGTCATTCTGAGTTTTAAGTACTTGTTCTACCTGAGTAGTAACCGTAGAGGCATGTTTACTCAGAAGCTTAAGATCATTGACATTTTTGTCTACACAAGCACTTAAATGACTAAGCATACGAGCATTCTATTCCAATTGTCTGCTAACATAATCATTGAAACTCTGTTGTTTGGCAACAAAGTTATCAAATTCATCCAAGCATAAGCTAGCGGGCTTATCAAAAGGAATATCACTCTCATTGAATCTACTAAGAGAATTTACTTCTACTACCTGTATCGGGTTATCAAGACCATGGATCTCTTCGATAGGTGGTAGATTTTTGACATCTTCAGATTTAATGCCTTTCTCTTTCATAGATTTCTTAGCTTCTTGCATATCTTCGGGACTGAGGAATAGAATACCTCTTTTCTTTGGAGTTAGCTTAGGAGGTGGTTCGGGAATAGTCCAAGCATTCTCATTGCACAAGATATTATTCAATAGAATCTCAGCTTGTTCTACAATTCGTTCCCTAAAAACACAACCGACACAACTATCTAGGTGGTCCTTAGAAGCATCGGTAAGTCCATTATAGAAGATATCAAGTATTTCATTCTTCTCAAGAGGGTGATCAGGCAAAGCATTCAGCAGCTGGACGAGCCTCCCCCAAGCAGCTGCACAAGATATTTTTCAGAGAAGTAGTAGACCATATCCTGGGGGCTACGCACACAACCAGGAGCAAGAGAAGTGAACCAGGTCTTAGCATCATCCTTTAGCGAGAAAGGAAATAGCTTGAGGATATAGTAGTGGTGGATCTTTTCCTCACTAGTGAATAGGGTGGCTATATCGTGCAGTTTGGTGAGATGGGCTACAACTGTTTCACACTCATAACCGTGAAAAGGATCAGATTCGACCAGAGTGATTAACTCAGGGTCGACAGAGAATTCATAATCCTTATCGGTCACGAAGATAGGCCAAGTTGCAAACTTCGGGTCGTATTTCATCCTAGCGTTCAGAGATTTTTCTTTCCACTTGCGCAGTAAATTCTCAACATCATAGCTATCCTTACACGCAAGAAAATCCTTAGCTATCTCTCCCTCCATAACATAACACTCAAGCATATCAGGCAATTCACATCTAGGAGAGCTAGTTCTAGCAAGCAAAATAGCAGGTTCTACTTCAATAGTATCAACAATTTCAGAAGTATCATCACATCTAGCAGCAACTCTAGCAATTTGTGCATCAAGGAATGCACCTGGTGACAAAGCAGTATCAAGCATAATATCATCAGGCAAAGCAGTATCAAGCATAGCATCATCAGGAAAAGCAATATCAAGCGTATCATCATCATAAGCATCATGGGCAGCAGAAGTAGCATCATCAAGCACAGGCGACATATGAAGATTTCTAGCAGGAGGTGGTGTCGCAAACTTACTCATAATTGAAGTGAATCAAGTGCAGAGCTAGATGGCAGTTCCTTACCTGTCCTCGTAGTTGAGGGCAAGACTTTAGTTTTTGGATCTCTCAGATTCTTCATAGTGACCAGCATACGTAAATCCAAAGTGACTCAGAGAATATAGCTGTGCTTCCCCGGCAACGGTGCGAGAAAATAGTCTTGATAACCCACAAGTATAAGGGATCGCAACAGTTTTTGAGGGTAGAGTATTCAACCAAAATTTATTGATTCAACTCAAGGGGAAGCCAAAGAATATTCTCAAGTATTAGCAGTTGAGTTGTCAATTCAACCACACCTTAAAGATTTAGTATCTGCAGCAAAGTATCAGTAGCAAAGTAGGGTGATAGCAGCAGTAGCAACAATAACTAGTAGCAGCAGAGTAACAGCGGTAGCAGCAAAGTAACAGTAGTAGCAACAAAGTAACAGCAGCAGCAGCAAAGTAACATAGTAAGGACCACTAGTAAAAGACTCGTAGGCATTGGATCGGTGATGGATGATTATGTCGGATGCTATTCATCATGCAACAGTTACAACACAGAGAATAAGTAACTAGCTCCAGTTCGTCAATCTAATGTAGGCATGTATTCCGTATGTAGTCATACGTGCTTAGGGAAAAGAACTTGCATGACATCTATTGTCCATCCCTCCCGTGGCAGCGGGGTCCTAATGGAAACTACGGGATATTAAGGTTCTCCTTTTAATAAAGAACCGGACCAACGCATTAACACTTGGTGAATACATGAACTCCTCATACTATGGTCATCTCCGGGAGTGGTACCGGCTATTGTCACTCCAGGGTTGCCGGGTCATAACACATAGTAGGTGACTACAACTTGCAAGATAGGATCAAGAACACACATATATTGGCGACAACATAACAGGTTTAGATATGAAATCATGGCACTCAGGCCCTAGTGACAAGCATTAAGCATGGCAAAGTAGTAGCAACATCAATCTCAGAACATAGTGGATACTAGGGATCAATCCCCTTCAAAACTAACTCGATTACATGATAGATCTCATCCAACCCATCACCGTCCAGCAAGCCTACGATGAGATTACTCACGAACGGAGAAGAGCATCATGGAATTGGCGATGAAGGAAGGTTAATGATGACGATGGCGACGATCTCCCCTCTCTGGAGCCCAGAACGGACTCCAGATCTGTCCTCCAGAGGAAGAATAGGAGGTGGCGGCGCCTCCGTATCGTAAAACGCGATGAACTCTTCTCCTTGATTTTTTCCGGGCGAGACAGACTAAATAGAGATGGATTTGGAGGCGGTGGAGCGCTGTGGGCCCCACAAGCCTGCCACGCTCCACTTCCTCCGCTCATTCTTGCGCCAGTATTTTGTATATATTCCACAAAAATTCTAAGTAAATTTTCAGGCCATTCTGAGAACTTTTATTTCTATGCAAAAACAATACCATGGCAATTCTGCTGAAAACAGCGTTAGTCCGGGTTAGTTCCATTCAAATCATGCAAATTAGAGTCCAAAACAAGGGCAAAAGAGTTCAGAAAAGTAGATACGACGGAGACGTATCAATAATAAACGATTATCATGAACAAAGAAATATAATAATAACTAATTTTTTATTGCCTCTAGGGCATATTTTCAACAGTCTCCCACTTGCACTAGAGTCAATAATCTAGTTCACTTCACCATGTGATTTTAACGAATCCAACACCCATATAGTTGTGGGGTTTGATCACGTCTTGCTCGTGAGAGAGGTTTTAGTCAACGGTTCATAATCTTTCAGATCCGTGTGTGCTTTACAAATCTTTATGTCATCTTATAGATGCTGCTACTATGTGCTATTCGGAAATACTCCAAATATCTACTCTACTATATGAATCCGTTTTACTACTCAGAGTTATTCGGATTAGTGTCAAAGCTTTCATCAACGTAACCCTTTACGATGAACTCTTTAATCACCTCCATAATCGAGAAAAAAAATACTTAGTCTACTAGTTACTAAGGATAACTTTGACCGCTGTCTTAGTGATTGAATCTTGGATCACTCCTTGTACCCCTTGACACACTCATGGCAAGGCACACATCAGGTGCAGCACACAGCATGGCATACTTTAGAGTCTATGGCTAAGGCATAGGGGACGACCTTCGTCCTTTCTCTTTCTTCTGCCATGGTCGGGCTTTTGAGTCTTACTCAAATTCACACCTTACAACACAGCCAAGAACTCCTTCTTTGTTGATCTATTTTGAACTCCTTCAAAAACTTGTCAAGGCATGCATTTCATTTGAAATTTCTGTTTAGCAACAAAATAACACGATCACATGCTACGTTTATAATTTGGGTCTTGTCCATCACATGATTCTCCTAATGATGTGATCCTGTTATCAAGTGACAACACTTGTCTATGGTCAGGAAACCTTGACCATCTTTGATCAACGAGCTAGTCAACTAGAGGCTTACTAGGGACAGTGTTTTGTCTATGTATCCACATATGTATTTTTGTTTCCAATCAATACAATTAAAGCATGGATAATAATCGATTATCATGAACAAACAAATATAATAATAACTAATTTAATATTGCCTCTAGGGCATATTTCGAACATGAAGCAATATAGTCGCTCTAAGTATTTCCCTCAGTTTGAACCAATGTTTATCAAACCAATAGGAGAATCAAGGCAAACTCTCGTCGTCAGCACCTACACACACAAAACCAAATGCATGCAGCCAACATGGGAAAGAGGGTTGTCAATCCCCTTGAACTCGTTACTTTCTAGGATAAATTGTGACAGAGATAGATATACAAAAAATAAAAAGTAAATAAGTGCAACAATGTGTTTAGGATTTTAGCAATATGATTATGTAGACCTGGGGGCCATAGTTTTCACTAGAGGCTTCTCTCTGAAAAGCAAAGCTTACGTGGGTACAAAAATTATTGTTGGGCAATTGATACAAAAGCACATTGTTATGATGTTATTCACGACAATGATCATGTATATAGGCATCACGTTGATACGTATCCAATGTATCTATAACTTTTGATTGCTCCATGCTGATATATTATCATTCTAGGATACTTTTGGGGTATTTGTTTACCAATTTATATTATTTTTAGCACTAGCCTATTGACCCGGTGCCCATCGCCAATTGTTGTTTTCTACATGTTTTTCACTTTTTAGGTTTTCAATACCAAACAAAGTCCAATTGACCTCAAACTTTTTGGAGATTTTTTTGGACCAAAAGTAGACCAACGAGTATTAGAAGAAGGCTAGAGGACACTCGAGGCCCCACAAGCCAACCCGACATGGCTTGGGGGCGCCTTGATGGCTTGTGGCCCCCTCGAGGCTCTCCCGACGCCGTTCTCTGTCTTATAAATTATCATATATCCCAAAACCCCTAAAGGCAGACCCCAAATACTTTTTACGTTGTCGCAAGTCTCCGTTCCGACGGGAGGCCATCTGGAGCTCCGTTTCGGCACCCTATCGGAGGGGGAATCGATCACGGAGGCCCTTTTCATTAACCTTGCTACCCTCACGATGATGTGCGAGTAGTTCACCATAGGCCTACAGGTCCATGGCTAGTACCTAGATGGAAATCTCTCTCTCTCCCTCTCTCTTTCTCTGTATTGATCTTCAATACAATGATCATCGCATGTTCGCTTTGATCCATATAATGTAATCCTTTTGTGCGGTGCGTTTATTGGGATCCGATGAATTGTGGGTTTATGTTCAGATTATTCATGATAAATATTTGGTTCTTCTATGAATACTAATATGATTCTTATGTGCATGATTATGATAGCTTCATAATTCCTCGCGACCTGTTGAAATAGTTTGGCCAACTAGATTGATATTTATTCGGTGAGAGAGGTGCGTTGTAGTAGGTTGAACCCTGTGAATTTCTGTATACGAGTGACAGGAGGGGACAAGATGCATATTTTTGTTGTTGCTACTAAGGATAACACAATGGTGTTTATTCATATTGCTTTGGTTTACTTTCTCTAGATCATGTCATCGTTCTCCATGCATTATTCTATTTTAGTTAATAATCTAGATGCATGCTGGATAGGAGTCGATGAGTGGAGTAATAGTAATAGGTGCAAGAAGGAGTAGGTCTATTTTTTATGGATGCTATTCCTATATACACATGATCATTTTCGTGAATATCACATAGCTATCCGGTTTTCTATCAATTGCCCAACAGTAATTTGTTTACCCACCGTATGTTGCTTTAATGAGTGATTCCATTAGGGAAAACTATGGCCCCCGGGTCTATTCACCATATATTTAAAAAAAATTCAATACCTTGCTACAATTTACTTGTTTTCATTTTATTTTGCAATTTAAAATCATCTACAATTATCTACACATCTCACTTGCTTGCAAATAACGAGACCAAGAGGATTGACAACCCACTTTCCCGCATTGGGTGCAAGTTGTTTGTTCTTTTGCGTGATGCCACCGAAGATGGTTGTTGTTGATATTCCTATTGGTTTGATAAAACTTGGTTTCCTAACTGAGGGAAATACTTACCGACATTGCGCTGCAATAACCCGTTCCTCTTCATGGAAAACCCAACATACATCACAAGTATCAGGAAGGATTTCTGGCGTCGTTGCCAGGGAGTATCATCACCAACTACCAAGTAACTTCACACAAATTTTCATTCACTTATTCCTCTTTTTATTGGCTCGTATATTTAGTTTGTCTAATAAAAATAAAAATAAAAAAATATTTACCTTCGCTTTCTTAGCTTGTCACTATTTTGTATCTTCGCTCTCTAGTTTGCTTGAAAGTTGCTATCATGTGTGAGTTTAAAATTAGTGATGCATCCGCCTCTATTGCGGAAGCCCTCGATTTTCTAACTTCACCTTGCGATGAGAATTATTAAAGAAATTTTGATGAAGTTTCTAATTAAAAACTTGATAATCTTGCGGATGATGATCCTTCTAAACTATAACCTATCATGCCAACTAAGAAATTCCGCATAGGTAGTGGTAATATTATTGGAAAGAGTGTGATTCAAGATTTTTTCACTTGTGTGGGGTCATTACCATTGATAGGAGGTTCTATTGTTGCTAGAACTACAATTTATGCGGATGCTATATCTTTTCTTATAGTACAATTGGAAAGAGAATTTGTGCACATGCATCCTTTCATACAATGGTTGTTTCTAGAATTCTGTAACATCCATGAAGCTTCCACCAAACATTTAGCTAACATATTTCTTTGTCAAGGATTTATTAATATCATACAAGAAACTATAGATATAGTTAATCATTATAGGGTTAACGGTGAGTGACCACCCATAGAGGGAATTCTTGATGAGTTGGAAGAAAGAAGAAAACTGTGATCCACGGACTATGTTGCTTATGATGAGAATCTTAGAAAGAAGGTTCCGCTTAATGTCTTAGTTGATAAGATTTCTTAACACAATGATCAATTTTATATACCAAAACTTGTATTGCGTTATTAGCTTGAAATAAAATTAAGAAAATATCTCTATCGGAACTTATACAATGAGGATCTAACTATCACTTATGAAAAACCTAAAGAAGAGCATCATCTTCCTCTAGAGGTAGACCTTTTGAATCCTAGTGTTGTGCTATTTTGTCTGTTCAATTATTTTTGCTTACCTATTATAAAACTTGTTTCTAAAAGGAGTTAATATGATTATAGCATGACAGGTCATTCTCGCAAAGATGACAACACTTGAAACTATGCAATATGCCTAGCTAGGGGCGTCGAACAATAGCGCTTTGTTGGGAGCCAACCCAATAGTTATCTTTATTTTTTCTTTTACTTTCTGTTTGATTATGATAGCATGATTTTTTTCTTCTGTAATGATATTTTTTATGTTTTAGTTAGTGTTTGTGCCAAGTAAAGCCTTTGTGATGATTTGTATTATAAGTATAATTGATACGGTGCAATTTTTTTTATGTGTAGTGCATAATTTCTCAGATTTTACTGGAATGTCTTTTTAAGATTAATTTATTACACAGTACTGATATACAAATTCCTCATGTTGTCCTAATTTTGCATAATTTTTGGATTTACATAAGTATAGGTTCATTACAGATTACTAGAGACTGTTCTATTTTAGACAGATTCAGTTTTTGCTTGCATAGTTTGCTTGTTTTGATGATGCTATGGATTGTATGAGGGGGTATAAGGCATGCAGAAGTTAGAATACAGTACCTTATGCTAAAATGAAATAATAATAAACTTATAACAGTACCTGAAGTATTTGATATGTTGCCTATACTAACGGATCTCACGAAGTTCTGTTAAGTTTTATGTGATTGAAAATTTTCAAGTTTTGGGTATTATCCCGATGGACAAAGGAATGAGAAGAAGCAAAAGCCTAAGCTTGGGGATGACCAAGTCACCCCAATGTAATATTATAGGATCACTCAAGAGTCTAAGCTAGGGGATGCCCTGGAAGGCATCCCCTCTTTCGTCTCAATCCATTGGCGTGTCACTTGGAGCTACATTTTTATTTACCCGATGATATGAGTTTTGCTTGGAGCATAGTTTGCTTTTGGTTGCTTTTACTTTCAGTTTGTCACAATCATCGTTTGATGGGCACACCTATTTCACTACTAGAGAAAACCCTACCAGTAGCGCTGGGTTTTAGTCTACCAGTAAAGTTGGTAGGAGCGCTACTGCTATGATGCTACTGTTGGGTAACGTTGCATGGGAAACAAAAATTTTCCTATGCACATGAAGACCTATCATGGTGATGTCCATTTACGAGGGGAGAGTGGAACTATGTACCCTTGTAGATTGCTAAGTGGGAAGCGTTAAGATACGCGGTTGATGTAGTGATACAACTTCGGGATTCAAATCACCGTCGTCCCACGATCCGTTCCGATCTCGCTCCGAATGGACGATACCTTCGCGTTCAGCACACGTACAGCTCGACGATGATCTCGACCTTCTTGATCCAGCAAGCAAGACGGAGAAGTAGATGAGTTCTCCGGCAGCGTGACGACGCTCCGGTGGTGGTGATGATCTACTCCTGCAGGGATCCCCCCGAGCTCCGCAGAAATCCGATCTAGAGGTAAAACTGTGTGGAATAGGTTTGAGTTGCACGTGGCAAATTTGTGTCTCAAAAACCCTAAAACCACCAATATATATAGGAGGGGAGGAGGGGTTAGCCTTGGGGTACAAGGGACGCAAAGGTGCGCCGGCCGAAGGGGTGGAGGAGGACTCCTCCTCCAATTCGGTTTGGGAAGGAGGAGTCCTCCTCTTCCTTCCCACTTCCCTCTTTCCTTTTTCCCCTTTCCTTTGGTATTTTTACTTTTGGCGCCATAGCCCTCTTGGGCTCACTCCACCAGCCCACTAAGGACTTGGTGCGCCACCCTAAAGCCATGGGCTCACTCCCGGGTGGGTGGACCCCTCCCGATAAACACCCGGAACCCATTCGTCACTCCTGGTACACTGCCGGAAATGTCCGAAACTTTCCGGTGACCAAATAAAACCATCCTATATACCAATCTTCGTTTCTGGACCATTCCGGAAACCCTCGTGACGTCCATGATCTCATCCGGGACTCCGAACAACATTCGGTAACCACACATATAACTCAACTATACTAAAACATCATCGAACCTTAAGTGTGCAGACCGTGCGGGATCGAGAACTATGTAGACATCACCCGAGACACTCCTCGGTCAATATCCAATAGCGGAACTTGGATGCCCTTATTGGATCCTACATATTCTCCGAAGATCTTATCGGTTGAACCTCAGTGCCAAGGATTCATATAATCCCGTATGTCATTCCCTTTGTCCTTCGGTATGTTACTTGCCCAAGATTCCATCGTCGGTATCCGCATACCTATTTCAATCTCGTTACGGGCAAGTCTCTTTACTAGTTTCGTAATACAAGATCCCATGACTTACACTTAGTCACATTGTTTGCAAGGCTTGTGTGTGATGTTGTATTACCGAGTGGGCCCCGAGATACCTCTCCGTCAAACGGAGTGACAAGTCCCAGTCTTGATACATACTAGCTCAACGGACACCTTCGGAGATATCTGTAGAGCACCTTTATAGTCACCCAGTTACGTTGCGACGTTTGATACACACAAGGTATTCCTGCGGTGCTAGTGAGTTATATGATCTCATGGTCATAGGAATAAATACTTGACACGTAGAAAACAATAGCAATAAAATGACACGATCAATATGCTACGTTCATAGTTTGGGTCTAGTCCATCACATGATTCTCCTAACGATGTGATCCAGTTATCAAGTGACAACACTTCATATAGTTAGAAAACCTTGACTATCCTTGATCAACTGGCTAGCCAACTAGAGGCTTTCTAGGGACATTGTTTTGTCTATGTATCCACACATGTATCTATGTTTTCATTCAATACAATTATAGCATGGATAATAAACGATTATCTTGAAATAGGAAATATAATAGTAACTATTTATCATTGCCTCTAGGGCATATTTCCAACAGTCTCCCACTTGCACTAGAGTCAGTAATCTAGTCCTCATATCGCCATGTGATTTACATTGTAATAAATCTAACATCCATACAGTTCTGGTGTTGATCATGTTTTGCCTGTGGAAGAGGTTTAGTCAGCGGGTCTGCTACATTCAGATCCGTGTGCACTTTGCAAATACTTACGCTCTCTCCTTCGACGTAGTCGCGGATGAGGTTGAAGCGTCGTTTGATGTGCCTGGTCTTCTTGTGAAACCTTGGTTCCTTTGCTAAAGCAATGGCACCAGTGTTGTCATAGAACAGAGCTATTGGATTTAGTGCGCTCGGCACAACTCCAAGATCCTCATGAACTGCTTCATCTAGATAACCTCATTTGCCGCCTCCGAGTTAGCCCTGTACTCTGCTTCACATGTAGAATCTGATACGACGTTTTTCTTGGAACTGCACTAGCTTATCACACCCCCATTAAAAATAAATACGTATCCGGTTTGAGACTTAGAGTCATCCGGATGTGTGTCAAAACTTGCGTCGACGTAACCCTTTACGACGAGCTCTTCGTCACCTCCATAAACGAGAAACATTTCCTTAGTCCTTTTCAGGTACTTCAGAATATTCTTGACTGTCGTCCAGTGAGCCACTCCTGGATTACTTTGAAACCTTCCTGCCATACTTATGGCCAAGATGACGTCTGGTCTAGTGCATAGCATTGCATACATGATAGAGCCTATGGTTACAACATAGGGGACGGAACTCATTTGTTCTCTATCTTCCGCAGTTGCTGGGCACTGAGTCTTACTCAATTTTATACCTTGTAACGCTGGCAAGAACTCCTTGGACTGTTCCAGTTTGAACTTCTTCAAAACTTTATCAAGGTATGTGCTTTGTGAAAGTTCTACCACGCGTCTCGATCTATGCCTATAGATCTTAATGCCAAGAATGTAAGCAGCTTCTCCTAGGTCCTTCATAGAGATACTTTTTTTCAAGTAATCCTTTACGCTCTCCAGAAACTCCACATTGTTTCCAATCAGCAATATGTCATCCACATATAATATTAGAAATGCCACAGAGCTCCCACTCACTTTCTTGTAAATACAAGATTCTCCAACCACTTGTATAAACTTAATTGTTTGATAACCTCATCAAAGCGCTTATTCCAACTCCGATATGCTTGCACCAGTCCATAAATGGATCGCTGGAGCTTGCATACTTTGTTAGCATTCTTTGGATCGACAAAACCATCGGGTTGCATCACATACAACTCTTCCTTAAGAAAACCGTTAAGGAACGTCGTTTTGACATCCATCTGCCAGATTTCATAATCAAAAAATGCAGCTATTGCTAACATGATTCTGACGGACTTAAGCATCGCTACCAGTGAGAACGTCTCATCGTAGTCAACTCCTTGAACTTGTGAAAAACCCTTTGCCACAAGTCGAGCTTTATAGAAGGTCACATTACCGTCCGCGTCCGTCTTCTTCTTAAAGATCCATTTGTTCTAAATAGCCTTTGTAGCCTTCAGGTAATACTTCCAAAGTCCATACTTTGTTTTCATACATGGATCCTATCTCGGACTTCATGGCCTCCAGCCATTTGTTGGAATCCGGGCCCACCATTGGTTCTTCATAATTCGCAGGATCATTGTTGTCTAACAACATGATTGATAAGATAGGATTACCATACCACTCAGGAGTAGTACGTGATCTTGTCGACCTGCGAGGTCCAATAGGAACTTGATCCGAAGTTTAATGATCATCATCATTAACTTCCTCCTCAACTGGCATCGCTTCGATAGGGGTTTCCCCTTGCCCTGCGCCACCATCTAGAGGGGCTAAAGGTTTGACAACCTCATCAAGTTCTATCTTCCTCCCACTCAATTCTTTCGAGAGAAACTCCTTCTCAAGAAAAGCTTCGTTCTTAGCAACAAACACTTTGGCCTCGGATTTGAGATAGAAGGTGTACCCAACTGTCTCTTTTGGGTAACCTATGAAGACGCACTTTTCCGCTTTGGGTTCCCGCTTTTCAGGTTGAAGCTTTTTGACATAAGCATCACATCCCCAAACCTTAAGAAACAACAACTTCGGTCTTTTGCCATACCACATCTCGTATGGTGTCGTCTCAACGGACTTTGATGGTGCCCTATTTAAAGTGAATGCAGCTGTCTCTAATGCATAACCCCAAAATGATAATGGCAAATCGGTAAGAGACATCATAGATCACACCATTTCTAACAAAGTACGGTTACGACGCTCGGACACACCATTACGCTATCGTGTTCCAGGCGGTGTCAACTGTGAAACAATTCCACATTGTCTTAAGTGAGCACCAAACTCGAAACTCAGATACTCACCCCCACGATGAGAACGCATGAACTTGATCTTCTTGTTACGATGATTTTCCACTTCACTCTGAAATTGCTTGAACTTCTCAAACGTTTCAGACTTGTGCTTCATCAAATAGATATATCCATACCTACTCAAATCATTAGTGAAGGTGAGAAAATAACGATATCCGCCGCGTGCCTCCACACTCATCGGACCACACACATCGGTATGTATGATCTCCAACAAGTCACTTGCACGCTCCATTGTTCCGGAGAACGGAGTTTTAGTCATCTTGCCCATGAGGCATGGTTCGCACGTGTCAAGTGATTCAAAGTCAAGTGACTCCAAAAGTCCAACAGAATGGAGTTTCTTCATGCGCTTTACATCAATATGACCTAAGCGAGAGTGCCACAAAAAACATGGCGCTATCATTGTTAACTCTACATCTTTTGGTCTCAATGTTATGTATATGTGTATTATTGCTATCAAGATTCAATATGAACAATCCTCTCACATTGAGAGCATGACCATAAAAGATATTACTCATAGAAATAGAACAACCATTATTCTCTGACTTAAACGAGTAACCGTCTCGCAATAAACAAGATCCAGATATAATGTTCATGCTTAACGCTGACACTAAATAACAATTATTTAAGTTCATAACTAATCCTGATGGTAACTGAAGTGAAACCGTGCCGACGGCGATTACATCAACCTTGGAACCATTTCCCACGCGCATCCTCACTTCATCCTTCGCCAGCCTTCGTTTATTCCGCAGCTCCTGCTTCGAGTTGCAAATATGAGCAACATAACCGGTATCGAATACCCAAGCACTAGTATGAGAGTTGGTTAAGTACACATCAATAACATGTATTTCAACTGATTTTTCCTTGGCCGCCTTCTTATCAGCCAAATACTTGGGTATTTGCGCTTCTAGTGACCCGGTCCCTTGCAATAATAACACTCTATTTCAGGCTTAGGTCCAGCCTTGGGTTTCTTCGTCGGATTAGCAACAGGCTTGCCGCTCTTCTTGGAGTTACCCTTCTTGCCTTTGCCGTTTCTCTTGAAACCAGTGGTCTTATTGACCATCAACACTTGATGCTCTTTTCGGAGTTCTGACTCTGCGACTTTCAGCATCGCGAATAACTCGCCGGCTGACTTGTTCATCCCTTGCATGTTATAGTGCAACACAAAGCTCTTGCAGCTTGGTGGCAGTGATTGAAGAATTCTGTGAGTGCTAGCTTCTTGCGGGAGTTCAATCCCCAGCTCAGCTAGACGGTTTGAGTACCCACACATTTTGAGCACATGTTCACTGACAGATGAATTCTCCTCCATCTTGCAAGCATAGAATTTATCGGAGGTCTCATACCTCTCGATCCGGGCGTTCTTCTGAAAGATAAACTTCAACTCCTGGAACATCTCAAATGCTCCATGATGCTCAAAGCGATGTTGAAGTCCCGACTCTAAGCCATGCAAGACCGCACATTGAACTACTGAGTAGCCCTCCTTACGTGTTAACCAGGCGTTCTTAACATCTTGGTCTGCCGTAGCGGGTGGTTCATATCCTAGCGCAACATTAAGGACATAATCCTTATTCCCATCTTGCAGGAGCAGCTTTAGATTACGAGCCCAGTCTACAAAGTTTCTTCCATCATCTTTCAACTTAGCTTTCTCTAGGAACGTATTAAAATTCAGGGTTGCTACTGCGTGAGCCATTGATCTACAACACAAATATTGCAAAGTGGACTTAGACTATGTTTAAGATAGCTAGAGTTTAACTAATCAAATTACTGATAAACTCCCACTCAAAAAGTACATCTGTCTAGTCATTTGAGTGGTACATGATCCAAATTCACTAACTCAAGTTTGATCATCACGCGAGTTGAGAATAGTTTCACTGGTAAGCATCCCTATGCTAATCATATCAACTATACGATTCATGCTCGACCTTTCGGTCTCATGTGTTCCGAGGCCATGTCTGCACATGCTAGGCTCGTCAAGTTTAACCCGAGTGTTCTGCGTGTGCAACTGTTTTGCACCCGTTGTATGTGAACGTTGAGTCTATCACACCCGATCATCACGTGGTGTCTCGAAATGATGAACTGTCGCAACGATGCATAGTCGGGGAGAACACAATTTCGTCTTGAAATTTTAGTGAGATATCACCTTATAATGCTACCGTTGTTCTAAGCAAAATAAGGTGCATAGAAGGATTAACATCTCATGCAATTCATAAGTGACATGATATGGCCATCATCTTGTCCTTCTTGAGCTCCATCACCTAAGCACCGGCATGATCTTCTTGTCACCGGCGACACATCATGATCTCCATCATCGTGCCGCCATCGAGGTTGTCGTGCTATCTATGCTATTACTACTAAAGCTACGACCTAGCAATATAGTAAACGCATCTGCAAACACAAACGTTAGTTTAAAGACAACCCAATGGCTACTGCCGGTTGTCGTAGCATCGACGTGCAAGTCGATATTAACTATTACAACATGATCATCTCATACATCCAATATATCACATCACGTCATTGGCCATATCATATCACAAGCATACCCTGCAAAAACAAGTTAGACATCCTCTAATTTGTTGTTGCATGTTTTACGTGGCTGCTATGGGTATCTAGTATGATCGCATCTTACTTACGCAAAAACCACAACGGAGATGTGCAAATTGCTATTTAACCTCTCTCCAAGGACCGCCTCCGTCAAAACCAATTCAACTAAAGTTGAAGAAACCGACACCCGCCAGTCATCTTTATGCAACGAGTTTCATGTCGGTCAATGAAACCAGTCTCTCGTAAGCGTACGAGTAATGTCGATCCGGGCCGCTTCAATCCAACAATACCATCGAATCAAGAAAAGACTAAGGAGGGCAGAAAATCGAACACCACCGTCCACAAAACCTTTTGTGTTCTACTCGAGATAACATCTACGCATGAACCTAGCTCATGATGCCACTATTGGGCAACGTTGCATGGGAAACAAAATTTTTCCTACACACACGAAGACCTATCATGGTGATGTCCATCCACGAGGGGATAGTGGATCTATGTACCCTTGTAGATCACTAAGCGGGAAGCGTTAAGATACGCGGTTGATGTAGTGGTACAACTTCGCGATTCAAATCACCATCGTCCCACGATCCGTTCCGATCTAGCGCCGAACGGATGGTACCTCCGCGTTCAGCACACGTACAGCTCGACGATGATCTCGGCCTTCTTGATCCAACAAGCAAGACTAAGAAGTAGATGAGTTCTCCGGCAGTGTGACGGCGCTCCGGTGGTGGTGATGATCTACTCCTGCAGGGCTCCGCCCGAGCTCCGCAGAAATTCGATCTAGAGGTAAAACTGTGTGGAATAGGTTTGAGTTGCACGTGGCAAAGTTGTGTCTCAAAAACCCTAGAACCACTGCTACGTCAACAAAATTCCTTCCCCGGCAGTGGTGCCAGAGATCCTTCTATCGTCTCTTGAGCTTGCGTTGGTTTTCCATTGAAGAGGAAAGTGTGATGCAGCCCAGGAGCAGTAAGTATTTCCCTCAGTTTGAGAACCAAGGTATCAATCGAGTAGGAGAATCTCGTCAAGTCCAGAGTACCTGCACAAACACAAAAGAGCTTGCACCCAACGCTGTAAAGGGGTTGTCAATCCCTTCAAGATTGTTTGCAAAGTGAGATCTGAAGGCGGAAAGTGCAACGAAGTAAAAAAGTGTAAGGCTGAAAATATGGTGTGGAGTAGACCCTGGGGGCCATAGTGTTCACTAGAGGCTTCTCTCAAAATAGCAAGTATTACGGTGGGTGAACAAATTACTGTCGAGCAATTGATAAAACCGCGCAAAGTCATGACGATATCTAAGGCAATGATCATACATATAGGCATCACGTCCGGGACAAGTAGACCGATACTTTCTGCATCTACTACTATTACTCCACACATCGACCGCTATCCAGCATGCATCTAGTGTATTGAGTTCATGACGAACAGAGTAACGCCTTAAGCAAGATGACATGATGTAGAGGGATAATCTCAAACCAATGATGAAAATCCCATCTTTTTACCCTTGATGGCAACAACATGATGCGTGCCTCGCTACCCCTTCTGTCACTGGGTGAGGTCACCGCACGGTATATGAACCCAAAACCAAGCACTTCTCCCATTGCAAGAATCATATATCTAGTTGGCCAGACAAAACCCACAACTCGAAGAGAATTACAAGGATATGAAATCATGCATAAGAGAGATCAGAAGAAACTCAAATAAGATTCATAGACAATCTGATCATAAATCCAAAATTCATCGGATCTCGACAAACACACCGCAAAAGAAGATTACATCGCATAGATCTCCATGAAGGTCATGGAGAACTTTGTATTGAAGATCCAAGAGAGATAAGAAGCCATCTAGTTACTAGCTATGGACCCGCAGGTCTATGGTGAACTACTCATGCATCATCGGAGAGGTCATGGTGTTGATGAAGAAGCCCTCTGTATCCGAATCCCCCTCCGGCAGGGCACCAAAACGTGCCCCAGATGGGATCTTGCGGAGACAGAAGCTTGCGGCGGCGGAAAAGTACTTTCGATGATCTCCTGATTTTTTGTGAAATTTTTGGGGATATATAGGCGCAAACCCTAGGCATAGGAGGTCCAGGAGGCCCACAAGCCTGTGGGCCGCAGCCTCCCCCTGGCTGCGGGGTGAGGGCTTGTGGGGCCCCTGGGCCCCTCCTGCCTTGGCTCTCATGTCTCCTGGTCTTCTTCCATTATGGAAAAATTCTTTTTGGGGATTTTATTCCGTTTGGACTCCGTTTCAAAATCTCCTCTGAAAGGGGTCAAAAACATGGAAAAAACAGGAACTCGCACTTGGCACTGAGTTAATTAGTTATTCCCAAAAAATATATAAAAGGCATGCAAAACATCCAAAGTTTGACAAGATAATAGCATGAAACCATCAAAAATTATAGATACGTTGGAGACGTATCAATTATCCCCAAGCTTAACTCCTGCTCGTCCTCGAGTAGGGAAGTGATAAAGAATGAATTTTTGATGTGGAATGCTACCTAGCATAGTTGTCCTTTGCAACTTCTTTGACGTGACATGAATGTTCAGATCCGTAAGATTCGAAACAATAGTTTGCTATTGATATGAAAACAATAATACTTTAAGCAAACTAGCAAAGTAATCATGAACTTTCAAAATAACAAGGCCAAGGAAAGTTATCCCTACAAAATCATATAGTCTGGCTATGCTCCATCATCCTCACACAACTAATGTAAATCATGCACAACCCCGGTATTGGCCAAGTAATTGTTTTCACACTCTTACTTTCTCAAACTTTTTATAACTATCACGCAATACATGAGCGTGAGCCATGGATGTAGCACTATAGGTGGAATAGAGTGTGGTGGTGGTTGTGAGACAAAAAGGAGGAGATGGTCACATTGACTCGGCATATCAAAAGGCTATGGATATGCCCATTAATAGATATCAATGTGAATTAGTAGGGATTGCCATACAAGAGATGCACTAGAGCTATAAGTATGTGAAAGCTCAAAAGGAAAACTAGTGGGTGTGCATCCAACCTGCTTGCTCACGAAGACCTAGGGCAATTTTGAGGAAGCCCATCATTGGAATATACAAGCCAAGTTATATAATGAATATTCCCACTAGCATACGGTAGTGACAAAGCAAGAAGCTCTCAATCATGAAGAACACGGTGCTATTATGAAGCACAAGTGTGGAAAAAGATAGTAGCATTGTCCCTTCTCTCTTTTTCTAACTCTTTTTTTTCTTTGGGCTCTTAGGCCTCTTTTTTTTTCTTTTTTTATGGGCTCTTTGGCCTCCTTTTTTTATTTCCTCACATGGGACAATGTTCTAATAATGATGATCATCACACTTTTATTTACGCACAGCTCAAAGCTTAGAAATGACTCTATAGGAAATGCCTCCGTCAGTGTACCGGGATGTGCGACGATCTAGCTTGGCGTATGGCGTTGAAACATCTCGCTAGCTATCTTACGACCATGCAATGGCAATATGAGAGTGACGACACAAGTCATGAGACAGAACGGTGGGAGTTGCATGGCAATATATCTCGGAATGGCTATGAAAATGCCATAGTAGGTAGGTATGGTGGCTGTTTTGAGGAAGGTATATGGTGGGTTTGTGCACCGGTGAGAATTGCGCGACACTAGAGAGGCTAGCAATGGTGGAAGGTGAAAGTGCATCTATACCATGGACTCACATTAGTCATGACGAACTCACATACTTGTTGTGAAAGTTTTCATTAGTGATCGAAACAAAGTGCTAAACGCATACTCCGAGGGGAAGGGTTGGTAGGTGTTAACCATCGCGCGATCCCGACCTCAACACAAAGGATGACAATCAATAGATCAATTATGCTCCGACTTCCCAACATAGCGGTTCACCATGCATGCATGCTACGAGAATCACTAACTTCAACACAAGTATTTCTAGATTCACAACACCCTACTAACATAGCTCTTAATATTACCGAATCCACGTCTCAAAACTAATTGAGAGGAATCAAGAATTCTCTTTCTACTCAATGCACATGAAGATGGAGGTTCTTGCATCCTCTTTGGGTACCTATCACATTTGGGACTACTTTTCATAGCATAAGCCAACTACCAAGTCATGCACTGCCGTGCTCTAAACACTACTGAAATTCAGAATTTTCCCATCTGCCACGGCGGACGGCAAAGGGGGGAACCATGGATGGCAAAGGCTTTGCCGTCGGTCAACCGACGGCAAACTAGACGGTAAAATAATCCGGTGAAGAGGTTATTTGCCGTCTGCTTTTGTAAAGCGGACGACAAAGAATCTTTGCCATGAGGGGTAGACGGCAAATTAACTGGGACGGCATATACTGCAACGGCCCCGTTAAGTGTTAACGGCAGGCATCCTCTCTTTGCCGTGTGCCGTCCCCCCCTTTGCCATGTGGGGGCAGACGACAAAGAGGGGGTAGAGAGGGGGCTGATTCACCCCTTGGCCGTCTGCCCACCCCCCCTTTGCCATGTGGGGGCAGACGGCAAAGAGGGGAGAGAGAGGGGGTTGATTCACCCTTTTGCCGTCTGCCCACCCCCCTTTGCCATGTGGGGGCAGACGGCAAAGAGGGGAGAGAGAGGGGGCAGATTCCCCCCTTTGTCGTCTGCCTAAACCCCTTTGCCATGTGGGGGCAGACGACAAAGAGGGGAATATGCCCCATTTTAATTTCTTTTTTATTATATCCAGCATTTTTAACAATAATCAGGATATATATATATATATATATTTGACATAAATAAATTTCTTTCCGTACTCATAACCATATTAAAATAACTCTCATCCATAGTGCATACATATTATAGAAGTTGCATCCGTACCAAACCATATATTACACCAGTTTCATCCACATGCATACAAAGTTTCATATATATCCATATACTACAATAGTTTCAATACAAGCCATGGTACAAGAAATCATCTTCAAGCATTCCATCAATATAACCCAAGCTTCCCGTGAAGTGAAGGTAATCTGCAAAATGACAAATAAGAAAGTTAGAAGAATAATACTAGACGAAGAAGTGTATATATAGGTTATTTCGGAGAGAAATTAGCTAAGTATAGACCATTTAGGAGCTAACTAAGCTAATTATGTCATTTAGGTGGAACCCTAGCTCACAATAGGTCGTTTCGGAGCTAACTTGGGTAAAATAGGTCATTCCAGAGCAAACTATGCTTATTAAGCCATTTTGGATCTAGCTAGGCTAATTATAGGCCATTTAATACCTAAGTTAGGGGGAATAGGTCATCTTGCAGCTACGTAAGCCTTATTATGTCATTTAAGAGAGAACTTAGCTAACTGTAGGTCAGTTTTTATCAAATAGGTCATTTTGGAGCTAAGTAAGCTAATTATGTCATTTCGTAGGATAATTAGCGAATTTAGCCTTTCTTGGATGAGTCTAAGCTACGTAGAAGAAGAGAAAGATAAGAAGAAGTAAAAGAAGGAGGAGGAGGAGGAGGAGAAGGAAAAGGAAGAGGAGAAGAAGAAGAAAAGAAGAAGGAGAGGAAGAAGGAGGAAGAAGGAGGAGAAGGAGGAGCTCCTTCTCCTTCTTCTCCTCCTTCTTCTCCTTCTTCTTATCCTCCTACTTCTCCTTCTTCTTCTTCTTCTCTTCTTCTTCTCTTCTTCTCTTCTTCTTCTTATTCCTTCCTTTCATTTTTCCTCTTTCTACTCCTCGTGTCCTCCTCTTCGGGCTAAATTGGCTAAGAATGCCTTTTTGGAGCTAATTATGTCATTTCGAGGATAATTAGCTAAGTATAGGTCATGTTTTATTAAATAGACCATTTAGGACCTAACTAAGCTAATTATGTCATCTAGGTGGAACCCTAGCTAACTATAGGTCGTTTCGGAGCTAACTTGGGTAAAATAGGTCATTTCGGAGCAAACTATGCTTATTAAGCCATTTTGGATCTAGCTAGGCTAATTATAGGCCATTTAATACCTAAGTTAGGGGGAATAGGTCACATTGCATCTACGTAAGCCTTATTATGTCATTTAGGAGAGAACTTAGCTAATTGTAGGTCATTTTTTATTAAATAGGTCATTTTGGAGCCAACTAAGCTAATTATGTCATTTCGTAGGATAATTAGCCAATTTAGCCTTTCTTGGATGAGTCTAAGCTACGTAGAAGAAGAGAAAGAGAAGAAGAAGTAAAATAAGGAGGAGGAGGAGGAGGCGAAGGGGAAGGAAAAGGAGAAGAAGAAGAAAAGAAGAAGGAGAAGGAGAATTAAGGAGGAAGAAGGAGGAAGAAGAAGGAGAAGGAGGAGCTCCTTCTCCTTCTTCTCCTCCTTCTTCTCCTTCTTCTTATCATCCTCCTTCTCCTTCTTCTTCTTCTCTTCTTGTTCTCTTCTTCTTCTTCTTCCTTCCTTTCATTTTTCCTCTTTCTTCTCCTCTTGTCCCCTTCTTCGGGCTAAATTTGCTAAGAATGCCTTTTTGGAGCTAATTATGTCATTTCGAGGATAATTAGCTAAGTATAGGTCATGTTTTATCAAATAGACCATTTAGGAGCTAACTAAGCTAATTATGTCATCTAGGTGGAACCCTAGCTAACTATACATCGTTTCGGAGATAACTTGGGTAAAATAGGTCATTCCGGAGCAAACTATGCTTATTAAGCCATTTTGGATCTAGCTAGGCTAATTATAGGCCATTTAATACCTAAGTTAGGGGGAATAGGTCATCTTGCAGCTACGTAAGCCTTATTATGTCATTTAGGAGAGAACTTAGCTAAATGTAGGTAATTTTTTATTAAATAGGTCATTTTGGAGCTAACTAAGCTAATTACGTCATTTCGTAGGATAATTAGCCAATTTAACCTTTCTTGGATGAGTCTAAGCTACGTAGAAGATGAGAAAGAGAAGAAGAAGTAAAAGAAGGAGGAGGAGGAGGAGGAGAAGAAGGAGAAGGAAGAGGAGAAGAAGAAGAAAAGAAGAAGGAGAAGGAGAAGGAGGAAGAAGGAGGAAGAAGAAGGAGAAGGAGGAGCTCCTTCTCCTTCTTCTCCTTCTTCTTATCTTCCTCGCTCTCCTTCTTCTTCTTCTCCTCTTCTTCTTCTTCCTTCCTTTCATTTTTCCTCTTTCTTCTCCTCTTGTCCCCTTCTTCGGGCTAAATTGGCTAAGAATGCCTTTTTGGAGCTAATTATGTCATTTCGAGGATAATTGGCTAAGTATAGGTCATGTTTTATTAAATAGACCATTTAGGAGCTAACTAAGCTAATTATGTCATCTAGGTGGAACCCTAGCTAACTATAGGTCGTTTCGGAGCTAACTTGGGTAAAATAGGTCATTCCGGAGCAAACTATGCTTATTAAGCCATTTTGGATCTAGCTAGGCTAATTATAGGCCATTTAATACCTAAGTTAGGGGAATAGGTCATCTTGCAGCTATGTAAGCCTTATTATGTCATTTAGGAGAGAACTTAGATAACTATAGGTCATTTTTATTAAATAGGTCATTTTGGAGCTAACTAAGTTAATTATGTCTTTTCGTAGGATAATTAGCCAATTTAGCCTTTCTTGGATGAGTCTAAGCTACATAGAAGAAGAGAAAGAGAAGAAGAAGTAAAAGAAGGAGGAGGAGGAGGAGGAGGAGAAGGAGAAGGAAGAGGAGAAGAAGAAGAAAAGAAGAAAAGAAGAAGGAGAAGGAGAAGGAGGAAGAAGAAGGAGAAGGAGGAGCTCCTTCTCCTTCTTCTCCTCCTTCTTCTCCTCCTTCTTCTCCTTCTTCTTATCCTCCTCCTTATCCTTCTTCTTCTTCTCTTCTTCTTCTTCTTCCTTCCTTTCATTTTTCCTCTTTCTTCTCCTCTTGTCCCCTTCTTCGGGCTAAATTGGCTAAGAATGCCTTTTTGGAGCTAATTATGTCATTTCGAGGATAATTAGCTAAGTATAGGTCATGTTTTATTAAATAGACCATTTAGGAGCTAACTAAGCTAATTATGTCATCTAGGTGGAACCCTAGCTAACTATACGTCGTTTCGGAGCTAACTTGGGTAAAATAGGTCATTCCGGAGCAAACTATGCTTATTAAGCCATTTTTGATCTAGCTAGGATAATTATAGGCCATTTAATACCTAAGTTAGGGGGAATAGGTCATCTTGCAGCTACATAAGCCTTATTATGTCATTTAGGAGAGAACTTAGCTAACTGTAGGTCATTTTTTTATTAAATAGGTCATTTTGGAGCTAACTAAGCTAATTATGTCATTTCGTAGGATAATTAGCCAATTTAGCCTTTCTTGGATGAGTCTAATATACGTAGAAGAAGAGAAAGCGAAGAAGAAGTAAAAGAAGGAGGAGGAGGAGGAGGAGAAGGAGAAGGAAGAGGAGAATAAGAAGAAAAGAAGAAGGAGAAGGAGAAGGAGGAAGAAGGAGGAAGAAGAAGGAGAAGGAGGAGCTCGTTCTCCTTCTTATCCTCCTTCTTCTCCTTCTTCTTATCCTCCTCCCTCTCCTTCTTCTTCTTCTCCTCTTCTTCTTCTTCCTTCCTTTCATTTTTCCTCTTGTCCCCTACTTCGGGCTAAATTGGCTTAGAATGCCTTTTTGGAGCTAATTATGTCATTTCAAGGATAATTAGCTATGTATAGGTCATGTTTTATTAAATAGACCATTTAGGAGCTAACTAAGCTAATTATGTCATCTAGGTGGAACCCTAGCTAATTATACGTCGTTTCAGAGCTAACTTGGGTAAAATAGGTCATTCCGGAGCAAACTATGTTTATTAAGCCATTTTGGATCTAGCCAGGCTAATTATAGGCCATTTAATACCTAAGTTAGGGGGAATAGGTCATCTTGCAGCTAAGTAGGATAATTAGCCAATTTAGCCTTTCTTGGAGCTAACTAAGCTAATTATGTCATTTAGATGGAAGTCTAGCTATTTTTTTATTAAAACACTAGAAATAACATACCATTATAGTCATCACAGCGGTGAAGCACGGTGGCTCTGGCTTGTTTCACCTGGAGAAGGCTGCCCTGGAGAAGGCTCGACTGTAGAAGGGTCGTGCGATGCGTTTTGGGAGATATTCTGCACCAAACATCATTTGCAATGTGTAGTTAGCATGAGGACACTCTTAAGATCACTGCACTAAAATGAAACTCACCGTCCCAGCCACATTAATGACTGGCATCGGCGGAGGGACTTGGCCATTCTTCTCGCACATAGACTGTACATTTGGTTTCGACAAGTCAAACTTTTTATTTATTAATGAAACGGACATTCAAATGCAAGATCTGAAATAACATGAAGAAGAAACTTACCACGAAGAGCTCGTATATGGCCCTGTTAGACGCATCATTCCGTGCCCTCTCCACCTCCACCAATGCAGTCATCCTCTCCTCCAGCTCCCTAATTTCCTTATCCTTCTCCGCCATAGCCGCCTGCATTGCCTCTCTCTCTTTCTGAATAGAAGCCTGCAACACAACTCATTGTTAGCAATGTAATCATATTGGTTCCAAAGCACAACATAATGCGGAAAGGTAGTTGAGTCCATTAAACTAACCTCGATGGCGAGCTCGACTGGCCGTGGACGACGTGTTATCTCCGGACAAGAGCTCGTTTGGCGTGCCTTTATCTGCCGGAGAGTGCTAGGACAACGTATAAGGCCGTCTCCAATGGCGATCGAGCCATGGGGCCTCCCGTTGCCAGCTATCATCACCAGCTCTGGATCAATAGGCCCCTCGCTCGGGTTAAAGTCCTCCCCTTTCCTCGCCTTCCCGTGATCTCTGTACTTCACGAGCTTGTGGTGGGAGGAGATGTTGGTGAAGTTTTCTGGATGCTCGAGGTCAGACTCAGAGAATGCCTTGACCTTCTTGTACGAGGCAGTATGGTCCATCGCATACAGGTCGTACATCTGTGGCGCCTCCGTCTTATTATGACGCGCCTAAAAGAGAGAGAGAGAGAGAGGAAAATTGTATTAGTAAAGGGCTCAAGATAGCATTAAGAATGAATTGCATGAGGCATGAAGCAAACCACATACCCAGTTCTCACCAAATTGGATTAAGTTGACGCTCCCTTGATGGTGTGGCACGCCAACCATTTTGCCACGCCTCTCCTTGGCGTTGTTGTGGCTGGCCTCCCAGGTTTCGGAGCACCACTTATCCACCAAGGCCTCCCAACAATCCATCTTATCCACACACCATCTCGGGGGCACCTAAGTTAATAAAGAGAAATTTGAGCGCGTAAGAACCAAATCAAGGAAACTAACTACAAAGCCTTAATAATATGTAATTACCTTCATGTAATGCTCCTTCTCCATCTTAGCATCACGACACTTCGCCTTTTCAAGCCTAATACGCCGCGTGGCATAGTAGTCTCGAACAGCCTCCACCCGAGCCTCGTGCCGAAAGTTTTGAAGTAGGCGGCAACATTCGGTTTCGATAACCTTTGTCGCGTCCTCCTCGTATCCCTCCTCACACCTGTAGTAGGTCTGCAAACGAGACAACACCGATTAGTACAATAAATAGCTATGGTTGATTTATAATTGTGTGAAGGAGAAATTACCCAGAACTTTCGGATCACCACGTTCGTCCTCGTGTCGCACAAAACACCGTCGATCTCCACCTCCGGCGGGGCCGAGGCACCCAAGTAGTGCTCCCAGGTCATTCCTACCTCTCGCTCCCGATCGAGCAACGTAACAAACCCTGGGAAGTTTTTACGGCAAAGAACACCAAGGATGTTGTTGGGCTTGCGGACACCCTTGGCAACAATCCAACCCCTACAGTATGACAAATTAAAGCCAAAACATTAGATATTTGAGAAAACGCGAAGGCAAAAGGTTAAATAAGAGTAAATTAACTTACTTGTCCCCATTTGGCCTAATCGACCACCTTTGCTCGTGGGTCGCTGGCACGAGCGGGAGCCCCGAACTACCACGCTGGTAGACGGTAGCCCCCTCACCCAGCTCCTCGTCGCTACCAGCATCCCACTGGGTCTCTTGGGACGTACCCTGATCCCTGCTTTGCTCCGGAGTCGCCTGGAAGGAAGCCTCTGGTGCACGAGTCTTGTGGGTCGAAGGCTCGTCGACCTGAGGCTCGTCGACCCGAGGCTCGTGAACCGGAGACCGTGTAGCCTCCACCTCAGACGAATCCATCCTAGAAGTCCTGTGCTCAGGTGAATCAGCTTGGGGTGGTGGCGGAGACCGTGTAGCCGCCACCTCAGAAGGCGTGGCAGCCACCGCCCTACCTCTCCCGCGGCCATGTGTACCTTTAGTACAACATAAATACCAACATGAGTAATAAAATGTATATAAATACCAATATGCATACAACATGAGTACAACATAAATACAACGTGTACCTTTAGTGCCTCTCGGCTTCGCGGGGGGTCGACCTCTTCTCACGGGGGGCGCTCCTTGCATAATAGAGAGCAACACTCTCCGAAGAGGTGAGGCAGGAATGGAAGTACCCATCCCATCACCCGCCGACGAAGAAGGAGCCGCGGAGTGCTTTCGACCCTTCCCGCCATCTTACAACACCTGTCATGACAAAGAGTAAATGAAATTAGTACAACATAAATACCAACATGACTAATAAAATGTATATAATTTAAGTGTATCATCGTCACAAATACTAACATGACTAATAAAAATTGAATACCTAACATGAACTCAAAATTTATATATAGTATAATAGTTGAATACTTAACATGAACTAATAACAATCGTGCTCGTCTATATATGCTTCGGGGTCAATAAATGCATCATGATCATCACTATCATCAATAAATGCATCATCATCATCACTATCACGAAGAACATGTGGAAGTCCACCATTATGTAATCGGTCAAGAAGTGACAGGTCATCCGCAACAGTAACCTCTTATTCTTCCAGCTCTTCCTGTTCGGGCTCAGGGGTTAAGACAAATTCACTATCGCTGTCTACTTCAATGTTCTGGGGTGAAGTAGAGAGGTTCTTGAAACGTTTGTTGGACATACGTGTTTCTTGGAATAATTCTCCTTCATATGTGTCTGGGTTAATGTGAGGTTCGTAATCCTCTTCATTGAGGATATGTGGTCTAAAATGTGGTGGCACTTCATAAACGACATCCCAACCTTTCAGATTTGGATCAGTTTGGCAGGCCCACGGTAGATAGAAAACTTGTGTCGCCTGTTGAGCCGTAATATAGACACCGGGAACATCTAAGTGGGTGTTTTGGTTGATTTCGACTAGTCCTATATGTTCATGAGTCCTTCTAGTCTCCCTCGGCTCAAACCAATAACATTTGAAGACGGTCGGTGGGTTTTCACCATAGAATAGAAGTTCATAAATTGCTTCAACTCTTCCATAATACTCAGTGTCTCCTTCGCCGATAGCAGAGACATAACAATTTGTAGACTTTAGGTCGGGCATAGATAGCTCTTTGCCAAAGGCACGAAAGTGATACCCGTTGATGTTGTATTTGTCAAATGAACGAACCTTATAGTCAAAACCATTAGCGACTTGTCTCAACTCGGCGTCCATAGACTCTGCATCAGCCTACAAGTTTAATACGAAAGAATGGATGCATTAGCCGCAAATTAGACCAAGAAATCAAATGGGCCCTTAATGGTAATTAATTACCCTTTGTTTGAACCAAGAGATGAAACCGGGACAGTCGCCTCCATGCTTTGCGAGAAGCTCATACTCTTCGACGGAATCCTTTTCGATGACCGCTCCATCCGAGAATTCGGCGACGTATCGACTATATCAAATATCCGGTAATAAGAGTAGTACAAAGCAATTAGAAGTTGCGGAACAATAAATTACCGAGAACTTACTCGATGTACGGCCGCACTTCTGTTAGGTTGGTGAAGATATACAATGAAATGGTCCGCCATTCTTCGACATCCAACAATTTCCCTTTCGAAGCACCGGATGGTGCGAGCTTACCTTTGAATAGGTTGAGGTTGGATCGAACTTTTTTTCGATCGCCATCATTGTACCGAGGCTTCGGGTTATGCAAATGATGATTTTTGGCTTCATAGTGTGCTGTCATGAAGTTTTCCGCCTCCTTAGTAATGAATGCCTTGGCCATCGATGCTTCAATTCTACGTTTATTTTTACACTTAGCTCGAAGCGTCTTCTGCATCCTCTTAGTTGAGTAG
Organism: Hordeum vulgare subsp. vulgare; assembly: GCF_904849725.1. Taxonomy (NCBI): domain Eukaryota; kingdom Viridiplantae; phylum Streptophyta; class Magnoliopsida; order Poales; family Poaceae; genus Hordeum; species Hordeum vulgare. The sequence goes on from NC_058519.1 coordinate 562,540,974, forward strand.
CACCATCGATTTTGAACGGGCCCCCCCATTCTTGCCTCGGTCGGGAGATGCAAAATCAAATGTTGCATTGGATTAAAGAAGCCCGGTGGAAAGATCTTTTCTAATTTGTAGATCAACTCCGACGCCAACTCTTCCATCATCTAGCACGCCATGCGATAGTACTTTCGCACAAAGAGAATGGAAGAAATAGCTAAGCTCTGCCAGTACTAGCCATTCATCCTCAGGGATAAAGCCATGCAACATCACCGGCATTACCCGCTCAATCCATATGTGCCAATCATGACTCTTGAGCCCAAATATTTTCAATTTCTCAAGACTCGCTCCCCTCTTTAGATTCGCAGCATACCCATCGGGGAACATCAACCGCATTTTCACCCACAATGGCATTTCCCTCATAGCTGGCCCTTCAAGATTGAACCATGCCTTTGGCTTCGCTATGCTTTGCTTTCCTTTCCGTTGTCGCAAGTTTTGCAACGGTTTATCACATAGAGCCCCCAAGTCGATTCTAGCCTTAGGATTATCTTTTGACTTCCCCTCTATGCCGAACAATGTACCAAAAATGGCCTCCTCAATATTCTTTTCAGTGTGCATCACGTCAATGTTGTGTGGGCAAAGGAGGTCTTTGAAGTAAGGCAGATCCCATAAGCATGACTTGTGAGTCCACGTGTGTTCCGTATTATACCCTTTGAAGTATCCTGGATGCAAAGGATCAGGCTCGAGAGTGTTTAACTGATCAAGGGTTTGTTGGCCTGTCAACGCAGCTGGTGCAGTGTTTTTGACAACTCTACCTTTGATAAAATTCTTCTTGTCTTTTCTGAACTTATGGTCAGGATCTAGGAATTGTCTATGCATGTCAAAGCAAGAATACTTGCGACCAGCGTGCAGCCAACGAAACTGAAGAGCTGCCTTGCATGTGGTGCACGGGAACCTTCCATGCACACACCAGCCAGCAAATAGTGCAAACGCTGGATAATCATGCGTCGAGTACATGTACCACACATGCATTTTGAAATTTGTTTTGGTAGCCGTGTCGTAGGTCTTGATCCCATTATCCCAGGCTTCTTGCAACTCATCCTTAAGCGGCTGCATGTACACATTCATATTCGTCCCCAGATAGTTGGGCCCTGGAATTATCAACGTCAGGAAAATGTTCTTTCTTTTCATAATCTCTGCGGGTGGCAAATTTAGTGGAATGACAAATACAGGCCAACAACTATATTGTGTTGCCGTCATACCATACACATTGAATCCATCCATGCTGATGGCAACTCTATGTTGCCTTGGATCTTCCGATTTATCCTTATGTAATGCATCGAAGTGCCTCCACGCAAAACCATCTGAAGTGTGTACCAGCATCTTGTTCCCATCCGCATCTAGTTCGGTTCTTTTGCCCTATTTGTGCCATATCATCTGTCTAGCCGTCTCTTCGACCATGAAGAGACGTTGAAGTCTTGGTACGATTGGCAGATACCGAAGAACACTAATGGGGATTTTGGTCTGATTCTTCTCACCCATGCCGTTGTCTACCACAATATACCTGGAAGAATTGCAAATGGGGCAATAGTTCAAGGCCGCATACTCAAGCCTAAATAAGGCACATCCATTCTCACAGGCATGTATCTTCTCATAGGGCATCTTAAGTACACGGAGGATTTTCTCTGACTGGTACTGGTTTGCAGGCAATACATGGCCTTTGGGTAGAAAGTGTCCAAATATCGTCATCATTGCGTCATAGCATTCTCTGCCTAGGTTGAATTGAGCCTTCAGAGCCATTACTTGCGCGATGGCATCCAGCTGACAAAGCTCAGTCTGCTCGTGGAGAGGACGTTTTGAAGACTCCAACATTTCATAGAAGGCCTTTGCAGATTCCTCCATCTCATCGTCCGAATCCCGAGCATCATCAAAGTCTTGCACCATGTCTTCAATCTCGGTACCATGCTCGTTGGTGCATCGAAAAATCACCTCAGCTCTGGCACGTTGGTTAGACTCACCATGAAAAGTCCACACCGTATAATTAGGCGTAAAACCCCACTTCTACAGGTGTTTACCCATTTCAAACTCTGTCTGCTTTTTCAAGTTGTCGCAGTTGGGACAGGGGCACCATGTTTTTTGCTGGCCATTTGCAAATGGGTCTCTCACAAACCCCCTGGTTTTTGTTAACCATTCATGGGTCATGTCTTTCTGACTAGGGTGACCAGTGTACATCCAAGCACGACCACTCATGCTGCCTAGCTACCTATGGGGGCATATGAAATAAATATATAATTCATCATCTATATTCATACGCTAATCAAATTTGTCAGTTTTATTACGTCCATGCAACCTACACGCTAATAGGTAAAGATAGGTCCTAATCCCACCCGAGTATATGTAGACTGGGTTCGTTTTCCCATGCTGTGCTCCAGATGCGACGCAGAATTTCGGCAGCACCTCCGCGCTGTTCTCCTGATACACGTCTCGGCAATAAGCAGAGAGGATGTGTACCCGGAGAACAACAGGGGAGGCGCTGACGAAATTCCATATCGGATCCGGAGCACAGCATACGGGAAAACAAACCCAATCTACACATACTCGGGCTGTCCATGGATAATGTTGGACAATTCGAAAGGATGGCGGTTATAAATATGCAAAGAAATGCATATTTATATATGTCGCCCTTTCGAACGGGAGACACATACTGGTCACGCATACTCATGATTGAAGAAACCTATAGCTAGCAAGTTTCATCGGCACGAAGACCGGGACAGAGCAAATTAAGGGGGTAGGAGGAGAAGTCATTTGTGCTCACCAACAAACGCAAGGGCGGAGCTCGTCCAACGCACGTGGAGGTTGTCGAACAACTGCACATTGAAATTCACACGATCAACACAAATACGATGTTTTTATAATTAACATAATCGGAAAATATGTGACCTAACTCATAATTTACAAAACTATGACCTCGTGGGCCTCTGGAAGGCCGAAAAGCACCTTCTCGTTCAAAAGAAGGCAGAAGAGGTGTCGGGGGTCGGGGCTTAGTGGCGTCGGGAGTCAGTGTCGTCGAGGGTCGGTGGTGTCGGGTGTTGGTGGTCGGGAGTTGGGTTGAATGCGTCGATGGTTGGGGGTTAGTGTCGTCGGGGGTCGAGGGTCACTAGCGTCGGGGGTTGGGGTCTTTTCGGTCAATAAGAGGCCAAAGAGGTGTCGGGGGCCCGGGGTTGGGGGTTAGTGGCGTCGGGGGTTGGGGGTAGGGGGTCAGGGGTCGGGGGTCGAGGGTCAATGGTGTCGGGGGTCGGGGGTCGGGTGTCAGTGGTGTCACGCATCGGGGGTCGGGGTCGGGGGTCGGGGGTGAGTGTTGTCGGGCGTCGGGAGTTGGGGGTCTGGGGTCAGTGGTGTCGGGCGTCGGGGGTCGGGGTCGGGAGTCGGGTGTCAGTGGCGTCGGGGGTCGGGGGTCGAGGGTCGGGGGTTGGTGGCGTCGGGCGTCGGGGGTCGGGAGTCGGGTGTCGGGGGTCAGTGGTGTCGGGTGTCGGGGGTCAGGAGTCGGGTGTTAGTGGCGTCGGGGGTCGGGGGTCGAGGGTCCGGGGTTGGTGCCGTCGGGCCTCGGTGGTTGGTGGTGTCGGGCGTCGGGGGTCGTGGGCGGGGGGTCGGGGTCCTTTTCTTTCTTCCTCTCCTCTCTCCTCTTTTTATTCTTCTTCTTCTTCTTCTTCTTCTTCTTCTGCTTTCTCCTCCTCTTCTTATTCTTCTTCTTCTTCTTCTTTTCTCTCCTCTTCCTCTTCCTCTTCTTCTTCTTCTTCTTCTTCTTCTTCTTCCTCTTGTTCTTCTCCTTCTTCTTTGTCCTCCTCCTCCTCCTCTTCTAACAGTAACCTAATTAACACTAAACTAATAGTAACCTAATTATCCTAAACTAACAATAACCTAATTAACATTACACTAATAGTAACCTAATTAACCTAAACTAACATTAACCTAATTAACACTTAGAGTAACCTAAACTAACAGATGCAGTGAAATGAAAAAAAGAAAAAAAAAAGAAAATGAACTCACCAGGGAAGTTGCCGCGGGAGGGGTGTGGCCGCGGGGAGGTGGTGGCCGCAGGGAGGGGTGTGGCCGCCGGGAGGGGGTGGCCGCAGGGAGGGGTCGCCGGGAGGGGTGTGGCCGCGGGGAGGTCACGGCCGCAGGGAGGGGTCGCCGCGGGGAGGGGGTGGCCGCGGGGAGGGGCCGGGGAGGTCGCGGGGAGGGGGTCGCCGGTGGGAGCGAGGCGGGGCGGCGGCGGCGACGAGTGACAGTGAGCGCGAGGGAGAGAGAGACAGTACTGTGGGGCCGGGGGGGGAGAGACAGACAGTGAGCGCGAGGGGGAGAAGACGGCCGTTACACGGTCGGCCCCTTTGCCGTCCTCCCCCCGACGGCAAAGGGCCCCACGGCAGACGGCAAAGGTTGACCCATGGCAAAGTTAGCCTTCCGTCGGACACGTCAGGCATGGGACCCACCCGTGCTCTTTGCCGTCTGCCCTTGGTCCCTTTGCCGTCCGCTGGCAGACGGCAAAGGCCCGACACATGGCAAATAGTATTTTTGCCATCAGTCAGCCCTTTCCCGTCCGCCTTGTGCCAACTGACGGCAAAGAGCTTCTTTGCCATCAGCCAGCAGACGGCAAAGACATGGCTGACGACAAAGAACTGGATTCCAGTAGTGAAAAGATATAATTGAAGCACACAGAGCAAAAGTATCTAGCTCAAAAGATATAAGTGAAGCACTATGAGCATTCTAGCAAAAATCACAATGAGTGCATGCCTCTCTCTCTCAAAAAGGTGTGCAGCAAGGATGATTGTGACACAACAAAAAGAAAAGAATCCTAAGATACAAGACGCTCCAAGCAAAACACATATCATGTGGTGAATAAAAATATAGCTCCAAGTAATGTTATCGATGGATTGAAGACGAAAGAGAGGATGCCTTCCCGGGGCATCCCCAAGCTTAGGCTTTTTGGTGTCCTTGAACTTGGCTTGGGATGCCTTGGGAATCCCCAAGCTTGATCTCTTTCCACTCCTTATCTCTTTGTCCATGAGAACGTCACCCAAAACATAAAAACTTCACAACAAAAAACTTAAACAGAAACTCGTGATAACATTAGCACAAGAAAACAAACTACCACTTCTTTTGGTACTGTAGCAAACTTGAATTCTAACTATATTGGTGTTGGGCTACTTTATTATCACTTTTCCATGGCTAGTACCCCCCGATACTAACCATAGTTTCATCAAAACAAGCAACCAACTCAACAAAAACAGAATCTGTCAAAAACAGACCAGTCTGTAGCAATATGTATACTTCGTATACTTCTGGTACCTCAAAAATTCTAAAACATTACGACTGCCTGGGCAAAAGGCATATCAACCAGCAGCAAAAAGAATCAACTCAAAAGCTCTTTCGAATAAAAATTAAAAATCATCTCGTGAGCGAAACGTTTCTGTCTTTTTTCCAGCAGGATCAAACAACCATTACCAAGACTAATCATAAAGGTTTTACTTGGGTCAAACACAAAAAGAAACAAAAAAACACAATCATCACAGAATTATGCTAGTGTGGATGCAACAAAACAGAAAGAAAAAGATAAATTCATTGGGTTGCCTCCCAACAAGCGTTATTGTTTAACGCCCTTAGCTAGGCATTGATAATTCAATGATGCTCACACAAAAGACAAGAATTGAAGCACAATGAGAGCATCATAAAGCATGTGAAAATCACATCTAAGTCTAACATACTTCCTATGCATAGGCATTTTATAGGAAAACAAATTGTCAAGACAACCAATAGCTGCCATATGCAAGGAAGAAGAAAGAGACAACAGCAATCTCAACATAACGAGAGGTGATTTAGTGATATGAAAGTTTCTACCACCATATTTTCCTCTCTCATCGCAATTACATGTGGGATCATATTCAAATTCAACAATGTAACTATCACATAGGATATTCTTTTCATGAGCCACATGCATGCAAAGTGGACGCTCTTCAAAAATAGTGGGATTAGTCAAGACTTCTCCAAACCCACTTTCAATAATATTGCAAATATCATATTCATCATGAGGCTTAGGCAAATTTTCAAGATCATAAGAAAAATCATCGCCCCACTCATGATCATTGCAACAAGTAGTGGACATAGCAAAACTTGCATCCCCAAGCTTAGGGTTTTGCATATTTTTAGCATGATTGTCACTAATAGAATTTATAGTGAAACCATTGCAATCATGCTTTTCATCCAAGGAGCCCCCGTGAATCACTTCATAAATTTCTTCCTCGCAATTTTCAGATTCACGCATCTCAAGCAAAACTCCATAAAGATAGTCAAGTGCACTCAACTCACTAGCAATTGGATCAACATAATTGGATCTCTTAAAGAGATTAGCAAGTGGATGAGGATCCATATCACTAGATTTTCAGTAAGCGAAGATGCAAGCATATTGAAGGCACATGGCACACAAGCGAACAGAAAGAAAGCGAGAGGGAAGGGCGAACGAAAAAGGCAAATGAAAAAAGGCAAATAGGTGAAGTGGGGGAGAGGAAAACGAGAGGAAACTGGCAAACAAAGTAAATGCAAGAGATGAGTTTGCGACACTTACTTGGATGAGTTCTTGACTTGATCCTCCCCGGCAACGGCGCCAGAAATCCTTCTGCTATGTCAACAAAAGTCCTTCCCCGGCAGTGGTGCCAGAGATCCTTCTGTCGTCTCTTGAGCTTGCGTTGGTTTTTCCCTTGAAGAAGAAAGGGTGATGCAACACAGGAGCAGTAAGTATTTCCCTCAGTTTGAGAACCAAGGTACCAATCCAGTAGGAGAATCTCGTCAAGTCCGGAGTACCTGCACAAACACAAAAGAGCTTGCACCCAACGATGTAAAGGGGTTGTCAATTCCTTCAAGATTGTTTGCAAAGTGAGATCTGAAGGCAGAAAGTGCAACGAAGTAAAAAGTGTAAGGCTGAAAATATGGTGTGGAGTAGACCCTGGGGGCCATAGTGTTCACTAGAGGCTTCTCTCAAAATAGCAAGTATTACGGTGGGTGAACAATTACTGTCGAGAAAATGATAGAACCGCACAAAGTCATGACGATATCTAAGGCAATGATCATACATATAGGCATCACGTCCGAGACAAGTAGACTGATACTTTCTGCATCTACTACTATTACTCCACACATCGACCGCTATCCAGCATGCATCTAGTGTATTGAGTTCTTGACGAACAGAGTAACGCCTTAAGCATGATGACATGATGTAGAGGGATAATCTCAAACCAATGATGAAAACCCCATCATTTTACCCTTGATGGCAACAACACGATGCGTGCCTTGCTACCCCTTCTGTCACTGGGTGAGGTCACCGCACGGTATTAACTCAAAACCAAGCACTTCTCCCATTGCAAGAATCATAGATCTAGTTGGCCAGACAAAACCCACAACTCAAAGAGAATTACAAGGATATGAAATCATGCATAAGAGAGATCAGAAGAAACTCAAATAAGATTCATAGATAATCTGATCATAAATCCACAATTCATCGGATCTCGACAAACACACCGCAAAAAAAGATTACATCGGATAGATCTCCATGATGATCATGGAGAACTTTGTATTGAAGATCCAAGAGAGAGAAGAAGTCATCTAGTTACTAGCTATGGAGCCGTAGGTCTACGGTGAACCAATCACGCATCATCGGAGAGGTCATGGTGTTGATGAAGAAGCCCTCTGTATCCGAATCCCCCTCCGGCAGGGCACCAGAACGTGCTCGAGATGGGATCTTGCGGAGACAGAAGCTTGCGGCGGCGGAAAAGTACTTTCGATGATCTCCTGATTTTTTGTGGAATTTTTGGGGATATATAGGCGCAAACCCTAGGGAAAGGAGGTTCAGGGGGCCCACGAGCCCGTGGGCCGCGGCCTCCCCTGCCCGCGGGGTGAGGGCTTGTGGGGCCCCTCGGGCCCCCTGCCTTGGCTCTCAAGTCTCGTGATGTTCTTCCGTTATGGAAATGTTCTTTTCGGGGATTTTATTCCGTTTGGACTCCATTTCAAAATCTCCTCTGAAAGGGGTCAAAAACATGGAAAAACATGAACTGGCACTTGGCACTGAGTTAATAAGTTAGTCCCAAAAAATATGTAAAAGGCATGCAAAACATCCAAAGTTTGACAAGATAATAGCATGAAACCATAAAAAATTATAGATACGTTGGAGACGTATCAACCACCAATATCTATAGGAGGGGAGGAGGGGCTAGCCTTGGGGCACAAGGGCCCCAAGGGTGCGCCGGCCGAAGGGGTGGAGGAGGACTCCTCCTCCAATTCGGTTTGGAAGGAGGAGTCCTCCTCTTCCTTCCCACCTCCCTCTTTCCTTTTTTTCTTTCCTTTGGTATTTTTAGTTGTGGCGCCATAGCTCTCTTGGGCTGGCTCCACCAGCCCACTAAGGACTTGGTGCGCCACCCTAAAGCCATGGGCTCACTCCCGGGTGGGTGGGCCCCTCCCGGTAAACGCCCGGAACCCATTCATCACTCCCGGTACACTGCCGGTATACTATATATCAATCTTCATTTCCGGACCATTTCGGAAACCCTCGTGACGTCCGTGATCTCATCCGGGACTCCAAACAACATTCGGTAACCACACATATAACTCAACTATACTAAAACATCATCGAACCTTAAGTGTGCAGACCCTGCGGGTTCGAGAACTATGTAGACATGACCCGAGACACTCCTCGATCAATATCCAATAGCGGGACCTGGATGCCTATATTGGATCCTAAATATTCTCCGAAGATCTTATCGGTTGAACCTCAGTGACAAGGATTCATATAATCCCGTATGTCATTCCCTTTGTCCTTCGGTATGTTACTTGCCCGAGAATCGATCGTCGGTATCCGCATACCTATTTCAATCTCGTTACCGGCAAGTCTCTTTACTCATTCCATAATACAAGATCCCATGACTTACACTTAGTCACATTGCTTGCAAGGCTTGTGTGTGATGTTGTATTACCGAGTGGGCCCCGCAATACCTCTCCATCACACGGAGTGACAAATCCCAGTCTTGAACCATACTAACTCAACGGACACCTTCGGACATACCTGTAGAGCACCTTTATTGTCACCCAGTTACGTTGCGACATTTGATACACATAAGGTATTCCTCCAGTGCTAGTGAGTTATATGATCTCATGGTCATAGGAATAAATACTTGACACGCAGAAAACAATAGCAATAGAATGACACGATCAATATGCTACGTTCATAGTTTGGGTCTAGTCCATCACATGATTCTCCTAATGATGTGATCCAGTTATCAAGTGACAACACTTGCATATAGTCAGAAAACCTTGACTATCCTTGATCAACTGGCTAGGCAACTAGAGGCTTGCTAGGGACATTGTTTTGTCTATGTATCCACACATATATCTATGTTTTCATTCAATAAAGTTATAGCATGGATAATAAACGATTATCTTGAAACAGGAAATATAATATTAAGTATTTATCATTGCCTTTAGGCATATTTCCAACCGCTACAACTAAATTTTAGCAGTAGTGCGCTTTCCATCCAGCGCTACTGGTAATATCCTCTATTAGTATCGCATTTTGTATAGGTGCTACTGTTAACTATTTGCAACATGCATTTTCTGGCAGTGCTACTATTAAACGCGTGCTGGTGGTAGACCTAGGACTAGCGCTACTACTAGTGTTTTATGCCATTTTTTGCGTTTTTTGCTCTATTGAAACAAATACAACTCCTATACAATAAGAACATGCATATTCACTAAAACACATATGATACCAAAATGTCTAATTGTTAGCATCGACGAATAAAATAAGGTTTTCATCTCATCATCATCACTAATGATCGAACACGTTATTACAAGTTTCGAAGAGATAGCGATACAGGTTATTACAAGTCTCGAATACATGCAACTAACCATGGTCGCACCCATGTTTCATCATTTATGTAACCTAGCTATGATCTGATCGCATACAAGAGATGGCCAATCACGATGAGCAAAAGCGAGATTATGTAGTAGTTCTGAAGGCGTCGGTTTTGATTTCTCTCGCGCGATAGCGTCCACCTCAAGTAACCAGCTTCCACCTTGATTCTTCTATCAAACCCTTTGTGGCTGCCGCCCGGGAAGCGATGCATTTGGGCCTGACACTCTGGCTACTCCTCGTACACTCCGGAACCCTCCCTAGGTACACGACATACCACCTTGCCATCGATGATCTGTATACCTATCAGAGATGCATATATCATCAAGTGAATTCAAAGATAATATGGAACAAAAAATATGACGTCGACCTGCGGAGAGAAAGAGTTAGCAAATGGAAGCAACATAAACATAGTTAACGAAATTCATCGTACCCAAACTAACTAACTAGAGTGCAGTAGCGCTTACATCTAATACTTACGTCATACATATAAATTCCAAGTTTCAGTTGTAGAGAAAGGTAACAACTAAACAGACACAATGTCATCATGAATTTAAGAAGTGCACTCGTGCTATCCGTCCATATCAGGGAGGATGCACCCAAGCTTGTTGAAAGGCGTGTTGTCCTGGCATAGTAGGGCTACGCGGGTGCGGATGGCATGCCTTATACTAGACCGTTGTAGAACATCACATTCTCTTCAATGACGTCTTTCATGATGATCGATGCAATTTCCTATTGGATGCAGTAGAAGTCATTTCATAGTCGATGATCCAGTATGGTTTCTAATCCTTCAGACCATCTCTAGATATGTGTATCAGATGAATATGTCATGTGAAGTGACTATTGATCCCTTGTGTACTCCAGCATTAAATGGATGACATAGAATCCATCGTTATTACTTTTTGTCGGTCACTCGACGGAATAGAAGTTAGTCTTATGGATGAAACACACCGTGCCCCTTAACATCATCGAATTCGAGGAATCCACCCTGCATGCTGAAGCCCAGGAGAGCTCTGTCTAGAACATACTTGATGTGTGTGTAATATTTCTTCTCTATGGTCATGGACGGGTCCAAATACAGAGCACGGGGCCAACACCATAAAGAACGATGAGAATGGCGCTCTCGTGGCTGTGCAAAATAAATACACGATCAAGTTAGCGTTCATGCGTGCAAAGTAATAACTGAAATGCACGAAAGGATGTATGTGTTATAGTGGCTATCCACGGATGACTTACGTGGGATGATAAGGTATGCGAATAACTTCCTTGTGCTTATTGTTGACCATGAACTCTTCGATATACTACATTGCATATTTACGGTCGGATTCATCAATTGATAACAAGCCCTCATGCATGTAGTACGGGTACGCGACTGCAATACCTCTGATTTTCTCTCTCATGACGATGTAGTGTCGGGACCCCGATCCTAAGCCATAGGAATCCAGCCTGTAACACATCGCATCTCTTTGCGGTCTCATGCAAGGTTATCACCATGGCTGCAGCTTACCTTAGCCGGGACCGTTTGTGCCTTTTGACTCACGTATGCAATTGTGTCGCTAGCAATCCAATGTCAAAGAACCCGGATCGACATGTCTGGTCATAAACTCAAGCGGCAGTTCCGTACAGGGACAGGCATACATGACCCAGCAAAGCAGGTGTGGGTCATGAGCGAATGTAGACGAGTCATAGCAAGCTACAAGGACTCCATTACATACGCGTGACATTTCCCAAAGGGACAGACACAGCAGCTAAGAAGGACACATGCCGGTCAACCAATGTGTCTAGAGCAGTAGCGAACTACCATGGCTCGATGGAATCACAAAGGGGCATTTCCCCGTAAGGAGTGCTACTAAGGCATATGACTAGGTATTCGAACCCCATACATATCAAGTACAACACACGTACGCATGGCATACTGATATGTATAGATACATCGATGGCATCACAACATAACCATAAACATACAAACTTTATTTAGCAGGCTCAGAACAGCCTCACACATAATATTACATAGATAGGGGTCTCACGACCAATCATCACAAGTCATTGATACGTCTCAAACGTATCTATAATTTTTGATGGTTTCATACTATTATCTTGTCATCTTTGGATGTTTTATGTACCTTTTATATCTTTTTTGGGACTAACTTATTTACTTAGTGCCAAGGGCCAGTTCGTGTTTTTTCTATGTTTTTGGCTCTTTTCAGATCTGATTTTGGAATGGAGTCCAAACAGAATAAAATCCCCGAAATGATTTTTTCCCGAACGCAAGAAGATTAGGGGGCATGTGGGCCAAGCCAGGAGGGCTGCAGGGAGCCCATAAGTCCCCACTCCGCCACCAGGGGGAGGCGGCGGTGGGCAGGCTTGTGGCCTCCCTGGCGCCCCCCTGACCTAGATCTTGCGCCTATATATTCCCTAAAAATCAGAAAAAAATCAGGGGAGCCTCAAAATTTCTTTTCCGCCTCCGCAAGCTTCCATTTCCACGAGATCTCATCTGGAGACCCTTCCCGGCGCCCTGCCGGAGGGGACTTTGGAGTTGGAGGGCTTCATCATCATCATCATCGCCCCTCCAGTGACTCGTGAGTAGTTCACTTCAGACCTACGGGACCGTAGTTAGTAGCTAGATGGCTTCTTCTCTCTCTTGGATCTTCAATACAAAGTTCTCCATGATCTTCATGGAGATCCATCCGATGTAACCTTCTTTGGCGGTGTGTTTGTTCGAGATCTGATGAATTGTGGATTTGTGATCAGATTATCTATGATATATATTTGAGTCTTTGCTGATTTCTTATATGCATGATTTGATATCCTTGTAAGTCTCTCTGAGTCTTGGGTTTTGTTTGGCCAACTAGATCTATGATTCTTGCATTGGGAGAAGTGTTTGGTTTTGGGTTCTTACCATGTAGTGACCTTTCCCAGTGACAGTAGGGGCAGCAAGGCACACATTGAGTAGTTGCCATCAAGGGTAAGAAGGTGGGTTCTGTCGTTGATATGAGATTGTCCATCTACATCATGTCATCTTGCTTAAGGCGTTACTCTGTTCTTTTGGACTTAATACACTAGATGTATGCTGGATAGCGGTCGACGTGTGGAGTAATAGTAGTAGATGCAGAAAGTATCGGTCTACTTGTTTTGGACGTGATGCCTATAGATATAATCATTGCCATAGATATTTTCACGACTTTGCGCGGTTCTATCAATTGCTCGACAGTAATTTGTTCACCCACCGTCTGCTTGCTTTCATGAGAGAAGCCACTAGTAAACACGATGGGCCCCGGGTCTATTCACATCTATCGTTTACACCTCCGCTTTTACTTTGTTGCTTTCAGTTCTCACTTTGCGAACAATCTATAAGGGATTGACAACCCCTTCATAGCGTTGGGAGCAGGTTCTTTGTGTTTGTGCAGGCACTTTTGATACTCCTCCACTGGATCGATACGTTGGTTCTCAAAACTGAGGGAAATACTTACCACCGCTGCGCTACATCACCCTGTCTGCTTCAAGGGAACACCAACGCAAGGCTCCAAGGCCACGGGGAAATCCTTTGCATATTTGCCTAGGAAGTCCCTAAAGGCATAGCCATAGCATAAGGATTCCTGGTGCCGTTGCTGAGGAGAATCAAGACAAGAACAGTCTCCCGTCAGCATGTGTTTCTGGCACCGTTGGAAGGTCTTTTGTTGCAGTAGCAGTCATACACACAAGTATTACAAGCCAGCGGAATATTAAAACTGTGTGAGTATAGACAGATGGAAATATAAAGGCACATGGTCTGACTATCTACAGACCAAACCTAGGGCCAGATCGTAGCTGGGACACCAACTACTCGTCGTCGTCAATGTCTAGGTAGAACCCTCCATTAGGGTCATTAACAACCCCTGCAACAATTTATTAAGCAAACGTGAGTACAAAAGTCCTTAGCAAGACTTTAGGATAATCTATCTACTCATGCAATGTATCAACAAAGAGTTGTGGGGTTTCATGCGGAAAGCCAGCATTTGACTCTTGGCTAGATAACTTACATTTTCAAATAACTTTGACAACTTTGATTTCTCGCACACGAGTCCACTAACACCACAACAATACTCCATCGTGGAATCATTCTGTCTCCCTACGGAAATGCCATCCATGACACTCACACTTATCTTGACAATTTTATGAGTAGCCATTATAGTTATCTATGAACAACATATGTTTCCAAGTAGTCCATATCCGCGAACGCGGCTATTCGAATAGATCATAACCCTGCATGGGTATACTTCTTCACACATGCTCTCGCCACTTATCGCCATGTGCACGTCATGCACCTCGCAACCTTCAAGCGAAAGCCCAGCGAGGGAGTCGGCCATGACCGTTAACCATGCTAATACTTATTCGAGGTCTATCGCCTATCTGAGGGTAACCCGCACGGAAGTCCGGCCGAGGTTTCCACCACGGCCCCAAACGATGTGCGCAGGGTTCCCAAGCCAACCATCCGGGTGCCACTTGGTACACCGTGCCACTGCCTACCGCATCATAGCCCACCTCTAAGGTCAGCACCATGCACGGCCTCCAGCATGACTATAAACACTAGAAACTACTTGCAACTCCTGGACCGAGTATTAAGCAATTAATAAGTCGAGAGGGTCAATCGAGTATCCCAACGTGTGGTAGTATCTAGTCCTGGATTACATACACGGAACTGAGTTCCTAAGGACGATTCCAATGAAACAACCCGCCATGTACTCCTACATAGCCTTTCACCAGTACCTTTACCAAATCAGGTTCAACACACAACCTTTATTAACTGAACACATTCTCACGATTCTGTTCATCTCCCAGATGACAAACCATACACAAATCTAAGCATAGCATACATAGCAGGATAAGGCACATCATGGCTCAAACATCTACCAGGTATGCTAGGTTGCAAGGTTCAGCTATTTACTGTGACAAGGACAGGTCATGCAAAGGAAGTGGGTTCAACATGTGTGGTAAAAGCATTGAAAGCATTTTGATCTAATGCAATAAGTAAGAGCAGGAGCGAGAACATGGGATTTATCGGGATGATCAAAATGGTTGCTTGCCTTGTTGCTCAGCAGAGGGGTGATATCTGTCAGTCGGATAATCAGTCGTAACCCGAGGGGCGGAGCCTACCGGAATAACAACAATCAATCAATATCAAACATATGCAACAAAATGATGCATGATATGCATTGTAGCATGGTTTTAGATGACTAACATAACCTTTTGGTAATCTTGATTTGAAATCGTAATTCAAATATCATTTGAATTACGATTTAGAAAATTCTTTTAATTGATTTGACCTGATGCTGTTTCATAATTTTGTTTTTCATGCATGAAAATAGCACCATTGGGTTCCTTGAATTTTTTTGATCCTTTTACATATATTATTTGTCAAATTTGGAGTGATATTCAATTTTCTATGAATTTCCAAAGTTTTGAACTTATTCTGGAATTATTTTAAAACAGAAAAGGCTTTATTGCATCAGCATGACATCAACAGGTCAATCTGGCCGTTGAAAGTCAAACCTGACAAGTGGGACCCACTTGTCAGTGACTCTGGCCAGCTTTTATTTAAATTTAAACTAAATTAGGTATTTAACAGTGCTGGACCCACATGTCAGTGACTATTTAAGTTAACTAAACAAATTATTTTTATTTTCTTATTAAACTTAATTAGACAGGGGCTGGCCCCACGTGTCATAGGCTCAGGGGGGTCAGATCCACCGGCGGCGAGGTGGATCTCACCAGCGATGAGCCTCCGGCGACCACAGAGACGGCGGAGGGGCTCGGGATTTCCATTCTGGCGACCAAACTTCATGAGGAGGGCACTAGACGAACAACACTTCACCCACGGCTCCATTTTTGCACGCGGCAGGGGGTGAAATGGCCGGAGATGACGCCAGCGACGAGCTTGGCGGCGGCCGAAGCTCGGCCATCGTCGAGGTCATCGAAACAGAGGGCATTTCGCGCGGGGCTGGGCTCCTAGAGAATCTACGCGATGCACTGAAGCCATTGGTGGCCTCAGTATGACCAACCGATGACCGGAGGGCTACCGGCGACGAGGTCCCGCGGCGGATCTCGTCGGGCTCCGGTGGAATCGAGTGAAAGAGGAAGGAATCGAGGGGGAAAACTTGGGGGAAAGATTCCTGAGCTCACGAGGAGTGCAGAGGCGACGAAAGTGGGCCCGGGGATGGCCTGAGGAGGGAGAACGACGGCGGCGAGCTCCGGTGACCCGAGGTGGAAGATGACAGCGTCACGGCATTTCAGAGCTTCTCAGCGTCGCGTGATTGGCTGGAGAGCTTCAAGGGATCAAGGTGAAGCTAACGCGCAACTCAGGTGAGAGGGAGAAGGACTGGAGCGACTGCTAGCTCGAGCTCGAGCTCGCGGTCATGGCGGCCAAGAGGAGGAGAGAGCAGGGGGCGAATGGCGAGGGGATGAGCATGGGGAGGTCTTCGGGGAGCTTATGCCCTTCGCGCCAGCGCAATGCGGTGGCCAGGCAGGCATGCAGCTGCATGGCTGCGCCGGAGGGAGCGACGGCCACCTCCTGGTGCCGACTGGCACAAGGAAGATGACGGCGCTGGGGTGGGCTGGGCCTTAGGTGAGCGACAGGTAAGGTTTTCTTATTTCTTTTCTGTTTCTGTTTTTGTTTTATTCTTTCTGACATTTGTTTCATTTTATTTTTGGCTCCAAACTAATTCTAAAATAGTTTGAAAAATACTAGAGTGTTAGTTGGAATATTTCCAACCACATATAAAGTTTTCAACATTTTTGGAAACTTTGAAATATTTGAAATCAAATATATAATTGATTTCAGTAGCTTTTAACTTAATTTTAAAATGCCAAAAGTATTTTGAAAATATGTTTCACCTCTCATATCTTGTTTTCAACATTTATCTAAAATGTTGAACTTTTATGAAGGCCATTTTGGGTTCATTGATTTGGCACTACTTTGGTTTTCTTTTGAATATGGAGTTTGTTGAGGTTTTGCTTTGATTTCATTTCCTTCCTTGAGTGCAATTCAAATTCTTAAGATGCAATGGAAGAAAACATGAGCTCAAACTTGCTAAACCCTAATGGGTATTAGGGATGTGACATCTCACCCCCACTCAAAAGAATCTCGTCCCGAGATTTGGAAGTCGTCGGGAATAGAGCAGGATACTCAAGTCGGAGACGATCCTCTCTTTCCCATGTTGCTTCTTTTTCAGAATGATTTGACCATTGAACTTTAAGAAACTTGAGGTTTCGACGTCGAGTGGTACGCTCAGCTTGATCTAGAATATGCACAGGGTATTCTCGGTATGAAAGGTTATCTTGGAGATCAAGCGTTTCGTGGTCCACTTCGCGGATAGGATCCGAAAAGCAACGCTTGAGTTGCGAGACATGGAATACATCATGAACCTTGGAAAGATGTGGAGGAAGTTCCAATTGGTAGGCAACTTCTCCTCGTTTGGCAAGAATGCGGAAAGGACAAATGTAACGAGGAGCCAACTTGTCCTTGATACCAAATCGATGGGTACCCTTCAAAGGTGTAACCCGAAGGTAAGCCTTCTCATCAACTTCAAAGGTCACAGCCTTATGATGACGATCATATTGGCTCTTTTGACGAGACTGGGCTGTTTTCAACTTTTCACGAATAATGCGAACATGCTCTTCTGCATCCTGGATCATATCCGAACCAAAGAGCTGCCTCTCTCCGGTTTCTGACCAATTAAGAGGTGTTCGACATCTTCGTACATAGAGAACTTCAAAAGGAGCTTTGCCCATGCTTGATTGATAACTATTAGTATAGGAAAATTCGGCGAATGGAAGGCACTTCTACCAATTCATACCGAACGATATAACACAAGCTCGGAGCATATCTTCTAGGACTTGATTCACTCTTTCTACTTGACCACTTGATTGAGGATGGAAAACAGTGCTAAAAGATAAGTGAGTCCCCATGGCATTCTGAAAACTCTCCTAGAAGCGATAAGTAAAGATACTTCCACGGTCTGAGTTAATCTCCAGAGGAACACCATGAAGAGACACTATTCGAGAGATATATAACTCTGCTAGCTGGCTAGCTGTTATACTCTCACGAACTGGAAGGAAATGAGCTACTTTGGAAAGACGGTCAATGACCACAAGCATAGCATTATTTCCTTTCTTGGTCTTGGGAAAATGAAATCCATACTGACTTTATCCCATTTCCATTCAGGAATAGATAAAGGTTGAAGGGTGCCCGCAGGCCTTTGATGTTCTGCCTTAACTCGACAACAAACGTCACAGTTAGCAACGAACTCAGCAATTTCTCTCTTCATCCTAGTCCACCAAAACCTCTAGCGTAGGTCCTGATACATCTTAGTACTACCGGGATGAATGGTGAGAGGAGAATCATGAGCTTCCTTAAGGATCAATTGCCAGAGACGTTTGCTCTTAGGAACCACTAGACGGTTCTGAAAGAACACAACACCTTGCTCATTGATAGAGAAATCCCTAGCGTTTCCGCTAGCAATACTCTCCTTGATTCGGGATATACCCTTATCATATGCCTGCACGGCTATGATTTGATCCCTAAGAGTAGGCTTCGCCACCAGGGTAGAAAGGAATCCTTGAGGAACAATGTGAAGATTTAACTTCCGAAATTCCTCACAGAGATGTGGTTGACCTTGTTGTAGCATCAGGTTGTTACAATAAGACTTACGACCTAGTGCATCAGCCATAACATTGGCCTTCCCCGGGGTGTAAGTTATTCCTAAGTCGTAATCTGTGATCAACTCAACCCACCATCTTTGCCTGAGATTCAAATCCAGCTGGGTGAAGATATATTTCAGACTTTGGTGATCAGTGAATATTTCGCAACGATTACCAAGAAGGTAATGTCGTCGGGTTTTAAGTGCATGGACTATAGCTACAAGCTCAAGATCATGTGTAGGATAATTATCCTCATGTGGACACAACTGTCGAGATGCGTATGCAATCACATGAAGATCCTGCATGAGAATGCAACCTAATCCCTGTCGCGAGGCGTAGTCCTTAGAGAAATCTGGTGGTAGCAACACAGGTGCGGAAGTCACGCGTCTTTTCAGTTCCTGAAAACTATGCTCACACTGTGGTGTCCACTCAAACTTTTTATCTTTCTTGAGGAGTTCAGTTAGAGGCTTTGCAACCTTGGAGAAATTCTCGACAAAGCGGCGACAATAGCTCGCTAGACCAAGAAAACTCCTAACTTGCTTAACCGATTCAGGTTGAGTCCAATCAAGGACAGCTTGAACTCTCTCGGGATTGACAGCAATACCCTTACCAGATATTACATGACCTAGATAGGTCACTTCTGGTAACCAAAATTCGCATTTTGAAAACATCGCATACAGGCGGTGCTCTCGAAGTTTCATCAATACCAACCTTAGATGCTCGACATGTTCTTGTTCGTTCTTCGAGTAGATGAGAATATCATCGAGGTATACTACGAAAAATTTATCCAAATACTCCATGAAGATTGAATTCATCAAGCGAGAGAAGGTGGTTGGGGCATTGGTTAAACCGAAAGACATGACGGTGTACTCGTATTGGCCATAACGAGTGACAAAAGCCGTTTTTGGAATGTCCCCATTCTTGATCTTGATTTGATGGTAACCCAACCTCAAATCCATTTTGGAGAAGATTGAGGATCCAGTGAGATGATCATACAGGTCGTTGATCCTGGGGAGCGGATACTTGTTCTTTATGGTGACCAGATTAACTGGTCGATAATCTACGACCATCCGATCCGTTCCGTCTTTCTTCTTGACGAAGAGGACAGGACAAGCCCAAGGAGAAGAGCTAGGATGAATGAAACCTTTATTCAAGGCCTCATATAATTGCTTCTTAAGTTCGGCTAGCTCCAGGGGTGCCATCTTATAAGGTATTCTGGCTATTGGGAGAGTTCCCGGAACAAGGTCTATCACAAACTCTACATCCCTGTCAGGTGGAATTCCTGGCAATTCTTCTGGAAAAACATCCGGGAAGTCACGGACTACCGTTATGTCTTCAAGTTCTGGAAGAGGGTTGGCATTGAGGGAATAGAGTTGACATTTGGCAACTCGAGTAGAGACATTAACTATCTCACCCGAGGGATGGGTAAGCTGAACATTTCTAGAATGAGTATCAATCTTGGCATAATGAGCTGACATCCAGTCCATACCCAGGATGATATTGATATCCAAAGATTTCAGGGCTATCAAAGATGCTAGAAAAACTAGCATGTCTACTAGAATTTCATTGTCATGGGTTATCCTGGAGGTTTGCCACTTACTACCAGGGGTTTGGACAACCAATGGGATTGGCATATCACAGAAAGACATGTTATGCAACTGTGCATAACTTTCTGAAATTAAGGAATGAGATGACCCAGTGTAAAAAAGAACAGACGCTGGGTGATGATTGAGAAGGAGCGTACCCAAAATGACGTCGGGATCCTCTGCAGCTTCTTCTGCTGAAACATAGTTCACATGGCCACGTGCAGGAGTTGGCTTCACATAGTAAGCTTTGCCCGACTTGCCTTGCCCAACGGACTTTCCGGGTTGCTTGGCACCCATATTCTGAGGACACTCTCGGGAATAGTGCCCTTGTTCTCCACACTTGTAACAGATCACCTGATTGGTACGTGGTGCAACATTGCTAGCTGGAGCACCATAGGTTTTTTATGGAGGGTTGGTCTGATTCGCCTGAGGCTCCACATAGGATGGCCTCGGGGTATATCTTGGCGGTAGAGAACTATTTGGATCCCATAGCCTGCATTTTGGGAACGCTGAACCAGATGACGAGCCAGAGTCACGGGAGTGCTTCTTTGTGGCTTCATAGTCGGAATGACCAGTCTCGGCACTGATCGCCTTGTTGACAAGAGCTTGAAAGCTTGTACATTCATGGAGGCGCAGATCACGACGAAGTTGAGGGCTCAGACCCTTACGGAATCTAGCTTGCTTCTTGGCATCAGTTGACACCTCTTCAGTTGCATAGCGGGCGACGTTACCGAACTCGCGGCTATAGGCATCCACGGTCAATTTTCCCTAGGTGAATGCACATAACTCCTCTCTCTTTCTGTCCATCAGACCCTCTGGAAGATGGTGCAGACGAAAGGCTGCACTAAAGTCTGCCCATGTGGCTGCTGGTCCAGCAGGACGCATAGCTTCAAAGTTCTTCCACCACAGATTGGCGAGTCCTTCCAGAAAGTACGCCGCAAAGGGCACCTTGTCGGCCTCAGAAACATTTAAAGAGCGAATCTTGCGTGATATACTGCACAACCAGTCATCGGCGTCGAGGGGGTCGACGGAGTGATGGAACTTCGGAGGATTCAGCTCCACAAAGTCATTGAGGGACACTGCATCATTCCTAGGCTGACGAGCCGTATTTTGCTCAATACGCTCTAGCAAACGGTTGGTCTCCCTTTTGTTTCTTTCTGCCTCAAGCATAACTTCCGCCACGGAGGGCGGGTGAGGCAGTTCCTCCTGCGATGCTTGACTGCCCTCTCCCTGCTCATGAGCAGGGGCACGGTTCAACCTGGTGAACACCATCATGACTAACAAACTCACAGCTTAGACCAATATCAACATCAATACTAACTATGGATTAAGAATGCATTGAACACATGGAATGCGGAAATGAACACCCAAACAACATGGTAACAAGCAACTGCTATATATACACCATGGTTCATACACACCATTACACAGTTCAGTACAACCTTAACCGAATAGCAAACTACTGAAAAGATGACACAACTCATCAGAGGCTTTCCAAGCTTCCGATACATTATTTATCTATGCCTCCGGAATTCATCTCACGACATAAGCATACTCCACAAGATACACAAGACTGTGGAAGCATAACTACTACCATACTATCCTTCCACTCATGGGTTCAGGCATCCGCATAGAACATCTCATAAAGGTTGCCTCCATGACCTGGAAGCTCAACCTACGGACCAGGAAAAACTCGAGCCTGAGACCCCTGGGAACCGTAAGGTCACGGGTGTGGCCTTGGTCCCCTGACTGGTGGTAGTAGAGGTCCCCGAAGAGGGGTGACTCCTCCTATAGCAGGCCAGTCAACATGAGCCGGAAGATGGGTCCTAACAGGGTTCAGCATCTCCATACCATGTATGGACTACAAGTGCCAGCTGTGTCAAAGCCGTCCACAGACGGGAACGTGTAGCATAGAGCTCCATACGAAGGGCACGAGCATCCCTGTCTCTATTCTCTAGCATCTCAGCAGTGGACTGCAGCAGCGGATCCTCCATAGAGGAATCAAAGTAGACCCCACTAAGGTATCCTTCTTCTCCTGGCTGAGAGGCAGGAACACAGCAGAACTCTGAATTCTGCAACAGTGCATGTCTGGCCCTCATGATGGTCAGCATTGAATAGGCAGCATCTTGTACTGCCATGTCAACAGTGACCCCCAATCCATAAGACCAATGGATCGGCTCCTCAGCTCTAGGGTAATATGGGAATACCCTAACAGTGCAGAGATACTGACTCTGATTAAAATCCCGGTACTGCTCCTTCACTGTGTACTCTGGGTACCAGCGGTAACTGGCTACTGACATCAACCTGACTAGCATGGCCGTATGTCCTGGCACATCAATGCACCTAGTCAGACGGACCACCTACCGAGAAGGACGGACAGGCATCTGAAAATTGAGAGTAATGCAAAAGCATTAAAGCTCTGAAGACAATATTTGGGCAGCATAACGGTTGTAAATGCTCAAAAACAATTTTGAGACGACCCACAAAGATAGGATAGCATAACCACTCAACTATCAAGTTCAATTCCATGGTCATCAAGACTTACTTTCTTTTCCTTGAAATAAGAGAAACTCGGAGTAACTCTCGACTCGTTGTCCTATAATCTACCGATCAATAGCACACGATCCTGAGAGAAAGATAAGTAACCTAATTCTTAATCCCCGTAGAAAAGACGAGGATTACCAGAATAGAATAACTTGAAAAAAGAAGCAAGAGTCTTACGTTCCCTTCCACAAACAATTCCCTTATATATAACTAAAGCAATTCTAGACTCAACTTCGGCCAGTTTGGCTTAGTAATCCTACAGTCAGTCAGGCTCTGATACCAACACTGTCGGGACCCCGATCCTAAGCCATAGGACTCCAGCCTGTAACACATCGCATCTCTTTGCGGTCTCACGCACGGTTATCACCACGGCTACAACCTTACCTTAGCCGGGACCGTTTGCGCCTTTTGACTCACGTATGCAATTGTGTCACTAGCAATCCAATGTCAAAGAACTCGGATCGACATGTCTAGTCATAAACTCAAGCGGCAGTTCTGTACAGGGACAGGCATACATGAGCCAGCAAAACAGGTGTCGGTCATCAGCGAATGTAGACGAGTCGTAGCAAGCTACAAGGACTCCATTACATACATGTGACATTTCACAAAGGGACAGACACAGCAGCTAAGAAGGACACATGTCGGTCAACCAATGTGTCCAGAGCAGTAGCGAACTACCATGGCTCGATGGAATCACAAAGGGGCATTTCCCCGTAAGGAGTGCTACTAAGGCATACGACTAGGTATTCGAACCCCATACATATCAAGTACAACACACGTATACATGGCATACTGATATGTATAGATACATCGATGGCATCACAACATAACCATAAACATACAAACTTTATTTAGCAGGCTTGGAAGAGCCTCACACATAATATTACATAGATAGGGGTCTCACGACCTATAATCACAAGTCATACAAACGAGTCTTAAAAGCTAGCAGAAGATTAAAACTGTTTGAGTACGAACATATGGAAAGATAAAGGCACATGGCCTGACTATCTACAGACCCAACCTAGGGCCAGATCATAGCTGGGACAGCAGCTACTCGTCGTCATCAACGTCTAGGTAGAAACCTCCATTAGTGTCATTAACAATCTCTGCAACAATTTATTAAGCAAACGTGAGTAGAAAAGTACTCAGCAAGACTTCAGGATAATCTATCTACTCATGCAATGTATCAACAAAGAGTTGTGGGGTTTAATGCGGAAAGCCAGCATTTGACTCTTGGCTAGACAACTTACATTTTCAAATAACTTTGACAACTTTGATTTCTCGCACACGAGTCCACTAACACCACAACAATACTCCATCGTGGAATCATTCCGTCTCCCCATGGAAATGCCATCCACGACACTCACACTTATCTTGAAAATTTTATGAGTAGCCATTATAGTTATCTATGAACAACATGTGTTTCCAAGTAGTCCGTATCCGCGGACGCAGCTATTCGAATAGATCATAACCCTGCAGGGGTGTACTTCTTCACACACGCTCTCGCCACTTATCGCCATGTGCACGTCATGCACCTCGGCAACCTTCAAGCGGAAGCCCAGCGAGGGAGTCGGCCATGACCGTTAACCATGCTAATACTTAGTCCAGGTCTATCGCCTATCTGAGGGTAACCCGCACGGAAGTCCGACCGAGGTTTCCGCGACGGCTCCAAACGATGTGCGTGGGGTTCCCAAGCCCACCATCCGGGTGCCACTTGGTACACCGTGCCACTGCCTACCGCATCATAGCCCACCTCTAAGGTCAGCACCATGCACGACCTCCAGCATGACAATAAACACCAGAAACTACTTGCAACTCTTGGACCGAGTATTAAGCGATTAATAAGTCGAGAGGGTCAATTAAGTATCCCAACGTGTGGAAGTATCTAGTCTTGGATTACATACACGGAACTCAGTTCCTAAGGACGGTTCCAATGAAACAACCCTCCATGTACTCCTACATAGCCTTTCACCGGTACCTTTACCAAATCAGGTGCAACACACAACCGTTATTAACTGAACACATTCTCACGATTCTGTTCATCACCCAGATGACAGACCATACACAAATCTAAGCATAGCATGCATAGCAGGATAAGGCACATCATGGCTCAAGAATCTACCAGGTATGCTAGGTTGCAAGGTTCAACTATTTACTGTGACAAGGACAGGTCATGAAAAGGAAGTGGGTTCAACTAACGTGGTAAAAGCATTGAAAGCATTTTGATCTAATGCAATAAGTAAGAGCAGGAGCGAGAACATGGGATTTATCGGGATGATCAAAATGGTTGCTTGCCTTATTGCTCAGCAGAGGGCTGATATCCGTTTGTCGGATAATCAATCATATCCGGAGGGGCGGAGCCTACCGGAATAACAACAATCAATCAATATCAAACATACGCAACAAAATGATGCATGAGATGCAATGTAGTATGGCTTGAGATGACTAACAGAACCTTTTGGTAATCTTGATTTGAAATCATAATTCAAATATCATTTGAATTATAGTTTAGCAAATTCTTTTAATTGATTTGACCTGATACTGTTTCATAATTTTGTTTTTCATGCATGAAAACAACACCATTGGATTCCTTGAATTTTTCTGATCCTTTTACATATATTATTTGTCAAATTTGGAGTTATATTCAATTTTCTATGAATTTCAAAGTTTTGAACTTATTCTGGAATTATTTTTAAACAGAAAAGACTTTATTGCATCAGCATGACATCAGCAGGTCAATCTGGCCGTTGAAAGTCAAACCTGACCAATGGGACCCACTGGTCAGTGACTTTGGCCAGGTTTTAGTTAAATTTAAACTTAATTAGGTATTTAACAGTGCTGGACCCACATGTCAGTGACTGTTTAATTTAATTAAACAAATTATTTTTATTTTTGTATTAAACTTCATTAGACAGGGGCTGGCCCCACGTGTCATAGGCTCAGGGGGGTCAGATCCACCGGCGGCGAGTTGGATCTCACCTGCGATGAGCCTCCGGCGACCACAGAGACGGCGGAGGGGCTCGGGATTTCCATTCTAGCGACCAAACTTCACGCGGAGGGCACCAGACGAACGACACTTCACCCGCGGCTCCATTTGTGGACGCAGCAGGGGGTGAAATGGCTGGAGATGACGTCGGCGACGAGCTTGGCGGTGACCGAAGCTCGGCCATCGTCGAGGTCATCGAAACAGAGGGCATTTCGCGCGGGGCTAGGCTCCTAGAGCATCTACGCGACGCACTGAAGCCATTGGTGGCCTCAGTATGACCAGCCGATCACCGAGGGCTACCGGCGACAAGGTCTCGCGACGAATCTCATTGGGCTCCGGTGGAAACGGGTGAAAGAGGAAGTAATCGAGGGGGAAAACTTGGGGGAAAGATTCCTGAGCTCACGAAGAGTGCAGAGGCGAAGAAAGTGGGCTCGGGGATGGCCTGAGGAGGGAGAACGACGGCGGCGAGCTCCGGTGACCCGAGGAGGAAGATGACGGCGTCACGGTGATTCAGAGCTTCTCAGCGTCGCGTGACTAGCTGGAGAGCTTCAGGGGATCGAGCCGAAGCTAACTCGCATCTCAGGTGAGAGGGAGAAGGACTGGAGCGACTGCTAGCTCGAGCTC
Organism: Hordeum vulgare subsp. vulgare; assembly: GCF_904849725.1. Classification (NCBI taxonomy): domain Eukaryota; kingdom Viridiplantae; phylum Streptophyta; class Magnoliopsida; order Poales; family Poaceae; genus Hordeum; species Hordeum vulgare. The sequence continues at coordinate 562,567,315 of NC_058519.1, forward strand.
GAGCTCGCGGTCATGGCGGCCGAGAGGGGGAGAGAACAGGGGGCGAATGGCGAGGGGATGAGCACGGGGAGGTCTTCGGGGAGCTTATCCCCTTCGCGCCAGCGCGATGCGGTGGCCAGGCAGGCATGCAGCTGCGTGGCCGCGCCAGAGGGAGCGGCGGCCACCTCCTGGTGCCGACTGGCACAAGGAAGACGACGACGCTGGGGTAGGCTGGGCCTTAGGTGAGCGACATGTAAGGTTTTCTTATTTCTTTTCTTTTCGGTTTCAGTTTTATTCTTTCTGACATTTGTTTCATTTTATTTTTGGCTCCAAACTAATTCTAAAAAAGTTTGAAAAATACTAGAGTGTTAGTTGGAATATTTCCAACCACATATAAAGTTTTCAACATTTTTGGAAATTTTTAAATATTTGAAATCAAATATATAATTGATTTCAGTAGCTTTTAACTTAATTTTAAAATGCCAAAAGTATTTTGAAAATATGTTTCACCTGTGATATCTTGTTTTCAACATTTATCTAAAATATTAAACTTTTATGAAGGCCATTTTGGGTTCATTGATTTGGCACTACTTTGGTTTTCTTTTGAATATGGAGTTTCTTGAGGTTTTGCTTTGATTTCATTTCCTTCCTTGAGTGCAATTCAAATTCTTAAGATGCAATGGAAGAAAACATGAGCTCAAACTTGCTAAACCCTAATGGGGATCAGGGATGTGACATTTAGTTCAGATGAAGCGCAAAAAGACGGACGAACACCAATTCAAGTCGCCTTATTAGTAACATCTCAAAGATGTAGTCACATCGCAGGAAGAAGATGTTCACAGGGCAGTCATGGACGTACTCCTTGCCATGAGACGGCGCATGGACCGTACGGAGTGGGTATCTTGGATCATTCGAGGACAGAAGGTTTGTCTCTGTCGACAACACATGGTCATGTATTCTCCTAAGATCCCGTGTGATGGCGGATAGTGCATCCTTCAGTAACATTGGCTATCCCACGATATGGATATATGGCGCACCTTTGCTTGATACACTATCTCCAACCCGGATCTGCGGAGGCGGGTGGCTGCTAGAAGCCACTTTGACAGCTTTGGTGGCAACCGGGAATTTCTTCACCGGTCTCTTCATCTCCTTCTTCTTGGTGGGCTCAGGTGCTGGTGGGTCTGCTAGACCATGTCTGACCACCGCCCCCAGGTTCGTCGTGCTCAGCATTGCATGATCTTGGATTATTTGATCTTGGGTTGAGGCAACATCTGGAGGGGTGTCCCATAAGGCTTACATGAACAAAGACTTCTTGCACTCCCACGGATGTTCCAGCTACGACTGCTGCTCATATGGCTGACTCATCACTACGTCCTCATAGACGCTGGTATTGATCCACTAGAGAGGGTCCTCATCCTCCATTTCCTGATCCATATCCTCATCCATGTGGGCGTCATCATCAGCTGGTGCCGGAATGGTTGGACCCACTTCCACGTGTCGCTCACCCTCACCCAACAACACATATGGTGGTAGTAATTCCGTAGGTAGGGTTGTGTTCATACCTTGCTCAGGTACCGTTGGTATGCTCCTGAACACCTCCAAATGAAGAAGATTCTTCGGCCACAGTAGCAGCCAATTTTCGCCAACATACACCGGTGTCTCGTCATCCTGTGCACCGATTTGTTCGGGAAGACATAAACCCTCGTAACCCTGTACCACACTAGACACGGAGACCCTTAAGGCGTTATCAGGCATCTATCGGCCATGGAACAAGTGATCGTTGGGCTTCATTATAGTAGCCTTCTCCACAAAGACATGTGCGCGGCGTCAGAGATCCGAAAGGCAACGGGAACTGAAGACTAATTATTTATGTTGATGAGTATGTGATGCGTGTTTAACGTGAGGGCATCGAGCTTGGCCGATATCGACGGCCCAACATTTAAGCCAGAGCCAGAGCACGGGCTACTATCAGAGGGTGTAGGTGCGGGAGCAGGCGATGCTACTAGAATAGATATTTGTGTGGTCGCAATAGTAGGTAAGGGTGCGGGTGCGAAGTTCAACGAGTTGCTCCCGGTGAAATTGGGCATGGGAAAATCAAATGGGGGACAGTTTGGTTTTTTTTGCACCCAACTGACCATAATTGGAATCAATCTTGTCAATGCAGCTGCCATATCATTTCTGCAAGCATCTAACGTTGTCCTTCTTGCCTCTTCTACGATTTCAACATTGTTTTTCTCGAGCGTCAGCGCCACCTTGTCGTTGATAGTCACTTGACTTAACTTTGTTACCTGCTTTTTGGCCTCGGTGTCCTCCCTATTGTAGTACTTCCATGTGGCGTCGTCTCCGGCGGCATGCACACGTCCATATTGTGGCCGCCGATCCTGCGGTTTTCCATACATTATGTTGATTGCCCGATTGAAAGGGGTGTCCCACTTGTACTTCACCGACGACCGAGCCGATGATTCGTTTTCGGCTGCAAGCTTGTGTTGTTCTCTTTGCAAAATGAGCATGAATCAATTACGAATATGACTACAACGTAGTCGACTTGATGAGAAGTTAATATAAGGTGGGAAAATGACAGTTAACAATATTCTCATGAATTCCCTTGTTGGCCCATCCGGGTGAAATTCTTTATTTATAGGGTCCCACTTGAACCGGTACATGATGAAGTCATGCTCTTGCTAGTCGGTGAACTTAGCCAAGGGGTCTAGGAGCCCCAGACGTTCACATTTCACTTCCTCCTTAGCCCACAGGGGCCTCTTGCCCGTGTAACCACGACTTCTAAGGTGGTGGTTCCCCATGTTCCTTGACTGGAGCTCATTGCCTCTATCCGGCCTGGCCTTGGCAGCTTCTTTAGCGCAAGTGGCCTTGAACTTTCAAAGTCCTCTTCCAAAATTGTCGAATTGTCTTCTTTAATCCGCGCGTAGATTTGATCATATCCTTCAGTCACCTTTTCACCCTTGTTTTCTAGGCGCTCAAGTTGTTGCTGAACTTTGTTAGGGATTTTTTGATTATTTTCTTCATGGCAGGATCATTCCATAGGTGCTCAATTTATTTTTCATTCCGTCCTGGGAACAAGAATCTTGCATGTAACCCAGTTAGGAGCAGGTGTTGCAAAGGTCCATTCTTCCATATTTTTGTGTCATTGATGTTAGCGGTATCCTGTAGGATGCTTGCTAATTGGTTGTCGTACGTCCCTGCCATGTCTCGCGACTCTGTTGGCTCAAAATATCCTTCATGCATGTTTGTGATCTCTAGTCTTCCGATGTCAAGCTGATTTAGGTGTCGTGCCCTCTTTGCCTTCTTCTTTCGTTCACTAGCTTGAGAGTTAGCATCAGTGGTTGTCTCTATCTCAGTGCCGGTTGATACGTCTCCAATGTATCTATAATTTTTGATGGTTCCATGCTATTATCTTGTCAACTTTGGATGTTTTATATGTATGAATATGCTATTTTATATCTTTTTTGGGACTAACCTATTAACTCAGTGCCAAGTGCCAGTTTCTGTTTTTTTCCATATTTTGACCCTTTTTCAGACGGCGTCCAAATGGAAGAAAACTTTATGATGATTTTTTTGGACCAAAAGAGACCCCCGAAGGTTTGGAAGAAGGCCACAAGAGCCACGAGGGAGTCACAAGCCCGGGAGGCGCGACCATCCCCCTAGGCCGCACCTACCAGGCTTGTGACCTCCTCGTGGGCCCAACCGACGTAATTCCACCGCCATAAATTCCTATAAATATAGAAACCCCCAAAAAGAAACCTAGATCGGGAGTTCCGCCGCCGCAAGCCTCTATAGGCACCAAAAACCAATCTGGAGCCCGTTCCGGCACCCTGCCGGAGGGGGAAGCCATCTCCGGTGGCCATCTTCATCATCCCGGCGATCTCCATGACGAGGAGGGAGTAGTTCACCCTCGGGGCTGAGGGTATGTACCAGTAGCTATGTGTTTGATCTCTCTCTCTCTCTCTCGTGTTCTTGAGATGTCTTGATCTCGATATACCGTGGGCTTGGCTACTATAGTTGGATCTTATGATGTTCTTCCCCCTCTCCCTTCTTGTAATGAATTGAGTTTCCCTTTGAAGTTATCTTATCGCATTGAGTCTTTGAGAACACTTGATGTATGTCTTGCACTTGTCTATCTACGGTGGTCAACTTGCGGGTTTGTGACATTGGGAACCTATGCATATGGGTTGGCACACGTTTGATTCATGTGAGTACTCGATGTATGTTTTGGTGATCAACTTGCGGGTTCGTGACATTGGGAACCTATGCATAGGGGTTGGCACACGTTTTGACTCTCTGGTAGAAACTTTGGGGCACTCTTTGAAGTTCCATGTGTTGGTTGAATAGATGATTCTGAGATTATGAGATGCATATCGTATAATCATGCCCACGAATTCTTGAGGTGACAATGGAGTATCTAGGTGACATTAGGGTCTTGGTTGATATGTATCTTAAGGTGTTATTCTAGTACGAACTCTATGATGGATCGAACGGAAAGAATAGCTTCGTGTTATTTTACTACGGACTCTTGAATAGATCGATCAGAAAGAATAACTTTGTGGTGGTCTCGTACCTGACAATAATCTCTTCATTTGTTCTCCACTATTGGTGACTTTGGAGTGACTCTTTGTTGCACGTTGAGGGATAGTTATATGATCCAATTATGTTATCATTGTTGAAAGAACTTCACTAGTGAAAGTATGAACCCTAGGCCTTGTTTCCACGCATTGCAATACCGTTCGTGCTCACTTTTGCTACTAGTTACCTTGCTTTTTTTGTAATTTCATATTACAAAAACCTATATCTACCATCCATATTGCACTTGTATCACCATCTCTTCGCCGAACTAGTGCACCTATACAATTTACCATTGTATTGGGTGTGTTGGGGACACAAGAGACTCTTTCTTATTTGGTTGCAGGGTTGCTTGAGAGAGACCATCTTCATCCTACACCTCCCACGGATTGATAAACCTTAGGTCACCCACTTGAGGGAAAATTGCTACTGTCCTACAAACCTCTGCACTTGGAGGCCCAACAACGTCTACATGGAGAAGGTTCCGTAGTAGACATCACCGGTGTTGGTGGCATCAGTGTCGTCGGCCTTAGCGCCATCGGCGTTGGCCATAGTGGTCGTCTCCATCTCCTCGCTAGCTAGATAGTCGAGGTAAGCATGTGCTTCTCCCTCTTGGGTGCGAGAACCTTTGACTTCATCGTTGTCTGCCATGTTTCCTAGGGTTCAATCTAGTCTTTTAATTCTCGAGCTTTGTATAATAAAATGAATAATGACTCTTGCAAAAATGGCCTATGTTTTGCCCGGCTTTCATTTCATTACCGTGCCGGCAAATCTCGGGCACTCGTTATGTCTACTTTCAAGCCACGTAATGTCGAAATTCACGGAAAATTTCGGCAATGATGTATGCTAAAAATGGCACATATTGAGCATGTGAAATTTGCCGGAACAGAAATAAATCAACATTCTGCCAAAATATAGGCCAATCAGAATGAGTTTTCCTGCAAACAAGAATGGCCTCAGGCCCACAACACCTTGTATGAACATTCCTTAAGCCTTCGGCCCACATTCTATCAAGAGCTATAGTGTGGGTTTTGGGATGCTCACTAGCTGCTTGTCGATGATGTGGGTTGGGTGTCATTTCGATGATCTTCTTAATGGGTGTTGTTAAGTGGCACGACGATGATCTACATGTGTGTCAAGCATTAACAAGATCAATTGTAGACACACATAGATATATCAAAGAAAGACCAAATATTTTTTCGATCCAACATTATCTGCAATCTACCTAATAAGAAATAGGTATATATGGACAACAAAACAATTTATTTATTTTTTGTCTATATGGACAACATAATAATTTATTTACTTTTTTATATATGGACAACAAAATAATTTATCTACCTTTTCTATATATGGACAACAAAAGATGACCGAGCTCATACCTCTTTTTCATTTTCATTTTATTTTGCCTCATTTGGACTCCAAAATAGCAAAACAATTCTTTTTTATCTTCATTTTTATTTTATTTTCCTCATTATCATTATCATTTTCTATTTTCATTTGGACGACAAAACAATATTTTTATTTTGCCACATTTCGACACAAAACAAGAAATCATCTATATGATGATAGTAAAACAATAAATTGGAGAGTAAAACAGCAAAATAACAAGGAAGATGGGGTGGGGCACTGTGGGGGTCGGTGGCACCGGGGATGAGGGAGACCTGTTGGGGTTGCCGGGGTCGGGGTCGCCAGCGTTGGGGTCGGGGCCGACCAAGGTCGGGGTCGACAGCCGGGGCTAAGGGAGGTCGGTGTCGGGGCCACAGTCGACGGTGTCGGCGGTGGTGGCACGCACGCTGGAAGGTGAGGTCAGTGGCGGTGGCGATGGTGGGAGAGAGAGAGGGAGGATCGAGACTGAGAGATGTGGGGAGGGAGGAGTGGGGAACGACCGGCGCCTTGCTATAGCCAACTTAGCTATAGCGCTATTTTGAAACATGCACTATAGCTAAGTTAGCTATACGTGTTTACGCCAACAAGCGCTATAGCTAAGTGGCATTTTTCTTTTCCTTTTTCTTTTTTATTTTCCTTTTTCTCTTTCTTTTAGATTTTTAGATTTTTCATTTTTCTCTATCTTTTTGATTTTTTCCTTTTTCTCTTTCATTTTTCTTTCATTGTTCTAAGTGGTAGCACGGGTTAGGGCTAGGGTTGTTTAATTATACAGTAATAACACCCCTAGCCCGGCCCGCCCTATGATCACCTCCATTATGGGTTGTTCCGAATAATAATTAGTGCGTAACACACACACACACACACACACACACACACACACACACACACATATATATATATATTACATCATTTGACCAATGACGGTGTTAAGTAATTATACAAAACAGGTACACACAAATTACGATCGTTTGTTAATTAGCGTGTGAGCGACGACTCTTGAGACTAATCTTCTTCTTTCCTTTTTTGTTCGTTGTCGAATAATTGATCCCCTCGTCGTGACTCTTCCTTTTCTAGGTAGTACGATCTTTCTTAGGTAATGTCGTCCTGCTTCTTCTTTTGATGTATAGTTCATCGTCATCATCATCTTTCCTCATTGGGTCACCGTACGGGTCGTAGTCCTCCTCGTTGGCGACTCCATCCATTCCGATGAAGCTCCTTTTTCCTCTCCTCATGAAAACAAGGTTTTAATTTAGAGGGTCTTCTATGAGTAAGCATTGTGTCACGTGCTTAGCGTGTACCCATGGCTCATTTTTGGTGGTGGCGTTCACGGTAGGGCTATTGGCGTCGGGTATACACATGGTACTGAAATGTCGGTTTTGTCTTTGTACTTTCTTAGTCCATTCGACACGGAACATCGTCACACTATGCAATCCAGAGTATTCAAGCTCCCAGCTCTCTTCGACCCATCTATAGTATCTTCCAGTTACATCACCGGTCATGGCTTCCATTGTCACCTCTGAGTTCTGTTATTCACTGTTCATATCTTTGGCCTCCGTCTAGAACGTGTATCCGTTGATACCGTATGCCTCATAGGTCGCGAGGTTCACCGCCGGGCCATGTGCTAAGGCGTGAATCAAATTTTCGTCTAGACAACCCTCTTCTTGGGGATTAGCAACAACTTGCTCCTTGAACCAACACAAGAAAGTGGAGTTGTACTCCCTAATAACTTCAACGTCCGTCTTGTGCAACCCACGGTCATGGTATTTCTTTGCGATGGTGTCTTTGTGTAGTGCCAAGAAAGGATCTACCATGTTTAGGTGTTGTAACACTACTAAGTTAGCTATATAGAAGTCGTCTTGTCGACCCAAGCGGTACACATTCAGTTCCCTTCGGCCGTTGATGTGACCTTCTCCTTTCAGCCTTCCACAGTGCTTGTTGACGAGCAAACCAACAACAGGTTCTCCAACGCCTAGATAATTTTCATAGAAGGAGATGCACTCTTGGGTTAGATATCCCTATGCGATGCTTCCATCTGGACGGGACATGGTACGAATGAAACCTTTGATGACCCCATTCATCCTCTCGAACGACATCATGCTATGTACAAATTAATGTAGGCCCTAGGCCTATGATGTCATCAGAGATGTGGACACTCGGGGGGCACCATGCCATAAAATAACGTGGGCAGAAAGTACATCTCTAGCTCATTCAGTCTGACAATGATCTCTTCCTATAGTCTTTTCAGTTGCTTCACACTAATTGACTTTCAAGAAACAGTGTGGGAAAAGTGGCATAGACCAGTAAGCGTATCACAGTCGTTTGTGTCCAAAATCCCTCCAAGTGCAACCAGGATCAACTGAATCATCATCACGTGACAGTCGTGAGACTTCATCTCGCTGAACCTTTTTTTTGGTGTCCAAATATCTGGTTATCTTCCCATAGTATCCGGAACTTACTTTGATTCTAGCAAGGCACTTGAAGAATTGATCGACCTCCTTCATATCTAATGTGAAGCAAGAGGGGGACATACTCATGTCCCTTCTTTTTTGCTTTTTTCCCCTATATTTCGTCTCTGTCTCCGTCTTATTACAAGCCATGTGAAAGTCTTTCCTAATATCCAAAAATTCCAAGTCTTTTCTTGCCTTTGGCCCATCCTTCGTCTTCTTTGGCAAGTTCATCAATGTTCCAAGCAAACTCTCGAGGATGTTCTTCATGATATGCATTTCATCAAGGCTATGAGGCATGTATAGTTTGGGCCAGTACTAAGTCCCAGAAAATAGACCGTTTTCCATACCTTTAGCACAGGCTCCGACGCCTTTTTATTCGTCTTTCCTAGCGAGGGGCACTATTCCCAGTTCTCCAACAACTCATCAATTTCGATGCTGCTATGCTTACATGGAGGTCCTCAATGCTCGACCTTACCATTGAATAGATCTCCATGATTTCTTCATGGGTCATCCTTGTGGATCCATATTAGATGCCCCATGTACACGATTTTTGAAGACCCGCCATCAAGGGTAAAACGATAGGGTTTACATCATTGGTTTGAGTTTATTCCTCTACATCATGTCATCTTACTTAAGGCGTTACTCTGTTCGTCATGAACTCAATACACTAGATGCATGCTGGATAACGGTCGATGTGTGGAGTAATAGTAGTAGATGCACAAAGTATCGGTCTACTTGTCCCGGACGTGATGCCTATATGTATGATCATTGCCTTAGATATCGTCATGACTTTGCGCGGTTCTATCAGTTGCTCGACAATAATTTTTTCACCCACCGTATTATTTGCTATTTTGAGAGAAGCCTCTAGTGAACACTATGGCCCCCGCATCTACTTCACACCATATTTTCAGCCTTACACTTTTACTTCGTTGCACTTTCTGCCTTCAGATCTCACTTTGCAATCAATCTTGAAGGGTTTGACAACCCCTTTATAGCGTTGGGTGCAAGCTATTTTGTGTTTGCGCACGTACTTTGGACTTGACCTTGATTATCCTACTGGATTGATACCTTGGTTCTCAAACTGAGGGAAATACTTACTGCTCGTGTGCTGCATCACCCTTTCCTCTTCAAGGGAAAAACCAACGCAAGCTCAAGAGGCAGCAGAAGGATTTTTGGCGCCGTTGCCGGGGAGGATCAAGTCAAGAACTCATCCAAGTAAGTGTCACAAACTCATCTCTTGCATTTACTTTTTTGCCTGTCGATTTCCTCTCCCCCACTTCTGAAAAACAAAAAGTTAAAGAAATATTTGCCTTTTTCGTTTGCCCTTTTCGTTCGCCCTTTTATCTCGCTTGCTTTCTGTTCGCTTGTGTGCTATGTGCCTTCAATATGCTTGCATCTTCGCTTGCTGAAAACCTATTCATATGGATCCTCATCCACTTGCTAATCTCTTTAAGAGATCCAATTATGCTGAACCATTTGCTAGTGAGTTGAGTGCCCTTTACTTTCTCTATGGAGCTTTGCTTGAGATGTGATGGCTGCTGTGTATCCCTTGCAACGGCGCCAGTAATAGTTGTGTCGACGACACCAGGAATCCTTTAGCTGCGGCTACGCCTTAAGGGACTTCCTAGGCAAGTATGCGAAGGATTTCCCCCACGGCCTTGGAGCCTTGCGTTGGTGTTCCCTAGAAGTGGAAAGGGTGATGTAGCATAGCGACGATAAGTATTTCCCTCAGTTTGAGAACCAAGGTATCAATCCGGCGGAAGAGTATCTCAAGATCCTGCACAAAGACAAAAAGCTTGCACCCAACGCTATGAAGGGGTTGTCAATCCCTTATAGATTGTTTGCCAAGTGAGAACAGAAAGCAACAAAGTAACAAAGCAAAGTAAAAGCGGAGTTGTAAACGATGGATGTGAATAGACCCGGGGGCCGTAGTGTTTACTAGTGGCTTCTCTCATGAAAGCAAGTAGACGGTGGGTGAACAAATTACTGTTGAGCAATTGATAGAACTGTGCAGAGTCGTGACAATATCTATGCAATGATTATTTCTATAGGCATCACGTCCGAAACAAGTAGACCGATACTTTCTGCATCAACTACTATTACTCCACACGTCAACCGCTATCCAGCATGCATCTAGTGTATTAAGTCCATAAGAACAGAGTAACGCCTTAAGCAAGATGACATGATGTAGAGGGATAATCTCAAACCAATGATAAAAACCCCATCTTTTTACCCTTGATGGCAACTACTTGATGTGTGCCTTGCTGCCCCTACTGTCACTGGGAAAGGTCACCACATGTAGAACCCAAAACCAAGCACTTCTCCCATTGCAAGAATCATAGATCTAGTTGGCCAAAGAAAACCCAAGACTCGGAGAGACTTACAAGGATATCAAATCATGCATATAAGAAATCAGCAAAGACTCAAATATATATCATAGATAATCTGATCACGAATCCACAATTCATCGGATCTCGACAAACACACCGCCAAAGAAGATTACATCGGATAGATCTCCATGAAGATCATGGAGAACTTTGTATTGAAGATCCAAGAGAGAGAAGAAGCCATCTAGCTACTAACTACGGACCCGTAGGTCTGAAGTGAACTACTCACGAGTCATTGGAGGGGCGATGATGATGAAGAAGAAGCCCTCCACCTCCAAAGTCCCCTCCGGTAGGGCGCCAGGAAGGGTCTCCAGATGAGATCTCACGGAAACGGAAGCTTGTGGCAGCGGAAAAGTATTTTCGAGGCTCCCCTGATTTTTTGCGGAATATTTGGGAATATATAGGTGCAAGACCTAGGTCAGGGGGCGGCCAGGGAGGCCACAAGCCTGCCCACCGCCGCCTCCCCCCTGGTGGCGGAGTGGGGCCTTGTGGGCTCCCTGGAGCCCACCTGGCCTGGCCCAAAGGCCCCGTGGACTTCTTCCGTTTGGGAAAAAATCATTTCGGGGTTTTTCTTCCGTTTGGACTCCGTTCCAAAATCAGATCTGAAAAGAGTCGAAAACACGGAAAAACAGGAACTGGCACTTGGCACTGAATCAATAAGTTAGTCCCAAAAAAGATATAAAAAGGTACATAAAACATACAAAGAAGGCAAGATAACAATGTGAAACCATCAAAATATATAGATACGTTTGAGACGTATCAAGCATTCCCAAGCTAAACTCCTGCTCGTCCTCGAGTAGGGAAGTGATAAGAATGAATTTTTGATGCTTTCATGGTACCGAGCATAGGTGTCCTTTGTAATTCCTCTTGTGTGACGTGAATGTTCAGATCCATTAGATTCAAAACAATAGTTTGCTATTGACGTGGAAACAATAATAATTCAAGCAAACTAGCAAAGTAATCATGAACTTTCAAAGCATATAGTCTGGCTATGCTCTATCATCATTGCACAACGAATTTGAATCATGCACAACCCCGGTACTGGCCAAGTAATTGTTTCACACCTTTACTTTCTCAAACATTTTCAACTCTCACGCAATACATGACCGTGAGCCATGGTTGTAGCACTATAGATGGTGTGGAATGTGGTGGGGGTTGCAAGACAAAAATGAGAAGATAGTCACATTAACTAGGCATATCAATGAGGTATGGAGATGCTCATCAATAGATATCAATGTGAATGAGTAGGGATTGCCATACAAATGATGCACTAGAGCTACAAGTACGTGAAAACTCTTAAAGAAAACTAGTGGGTGTGCATCCAACTTGCTTGCTCACGAAGACCTAAGGCAATTTTGAGGAAGCCTATCATTGGAATATACAAGCCAAGTTATATAATGAGAATTTCCCACTAGCTATATGGTGGTGACAAAACAAGAGACTCTTAATCATGAAGATCATGGTGCTCAAAATGCACAAGTGTGGAAAAAGTGGTAACATTGTCCCTTCTCTCTTTTTCTCTCATTTTTTTATTTTGGTGGGTCTTTGGCCTCTTTTTTATGGGATTCTTTGGCCTCTTTTATTTCCTCACATGGGACAATGCTCCAATAATAATGATCATCACACTTTCAACTCAAAACTTAGAGCAACTATGACTCTGTATAGAATGCCTTCGGTAGTGTACCGTGGCAATGATCTAGCATGGCATAGACGTCAATGGAAACATCATGCTAGCTATCTTACGATCGTGCAAAGGCAATGTAGACGTGGTGGCACATATCATGGTGGTAGTTGCATGGCAATATATCTCGGAATGAATTTGAAAAAGCCATAGTAGGTAGGTATGGTGGCTGTTTTGAGGGAGGCTAATGGTGGGTTTTGTGCACCGGCGAGAGTTGCACGGCACTAAGAAGATAGTGATGGTGGAAGGTGAAAGTGCATCTAAACCATGGACTCCACATTAGTCATGAAGAACTCATATACTTGTTGCAAAAGTTTTATTAGTAATCGAAACAAAGCATTCAACGCATACTCCTAGGGGAATGGTTGGTAGGTACAAACCATCGCGCGATCCCGACCGCCACGCAAAGGATGACAATCAATATACTAATCATGCTCAGATTTCGTCACATAGCGGTTCATCATACGTGCATGCTACCGGAATCACTAACGTCAACATAAGTATTTCTATATCCACAACACCTTACTAGCATGACTTCAATATTAACATAACCACAACTCAAAACTAATTGAGATGAATCAAACTTCTCTAACTATTCAATGCACATGAAGGTGGAAGTTTTCGTAACCCTTTGGATAACTACCCCTTTTGAGACTACTTTCAAAGCATAGATCAACTACCAAGCCACGCACCACTGTGCTCTAAAAGATATAAGTGAAGCACATAGAGCAAAAGTATCTAGCTCAAAAGATATAAGTGAAGCACATGTGAGTTGAATTGTCTACCAAAAGATATAAGTGAAGCTCGAAAAAATCACGATGTGTGCATGTCTCTCTCTCTAGGTGTGCAGCAAGGATGATTGTGACAAAACAAAAATAAAAGACTCCTACAATACAATACACTCCAAGCAAAAACACATAACATGTGGTGAATAAAAATATAGCCCCAAGTAACGTTACCGATGGATTGAAGACGAGAGAGGGGATGCCTTCCCGGGGCATCCCCAAGTTTAGGCTTTTACGGCATCCTTGAATCTCTTGGGGTGCCTTGGGCATCCCCAAGCTTGAGCTCTTGCCAGTCTTTATCTTTTTGTCCATAAGAACTTCACCCAAAACTTGAAAACTTCACAACACGAATCTTAAACAGAAACTCGTGATAACATTAGTACAAGAAAGCAAACCACCACTTCCTTAGGTACTATAGCAAACTTAAATTCTACTTGTGCTGATGTTGGGTTGCTGTACTTTAAATCTTCCATGGCTAATACCCCCTGATACTATCCATAATTCCATCAAAATAAGCAACCAACACAACAAAAACAGAATCTGTTAACAGCAGACCAGTCTGTAGCAATCTGTATGTTTTTTATTCCTCTGTTACTTCAAATATTCTGAAAGATTACTACAGTCTTAAGATTTTGCGTAGCAATGAGCAGCAAAAAGAATCAACTCAAAAGCTCTTACAGAAGAAAAAAAATGAAAATTCTTTCCGTGAGCAGAAAGTTTCTGTCTTTTCCAGCATGACCAAACGATCATCCCCAAGACTAATCATAACGGTTTTGCTTGGCACAAACGCAAAAAGAAACACAAAAAACACAATCATAACAGAATTATGAAAGTTTGGAAAACACAAAACAAAAAGAAAAAGGATAGATTCGTTGCGTTGCCTCCCAACAAGCGCTTTTGTTTAACGCCCTTAGCTAGGCATAAGGTGATGCTCTCACAAAAGACAAGAATTGAAGCACAACGAGAGCATCCTAAAGCATGTGCAAATCACATCTAAGTCTAACATACTTCCTATGCATAGGCATTTTATAGGAAAACAGATTGTCAAGACGACCAATAACTGCCAAATGCAAGGAAGAAGAAAGAGACAAGAGTTGTCTCAACATAACGAGAGGTGATTGGGTAACATGAAAGTTTCTACCACAATATTTTCCTCTCTCATAGCAGTTACATGTGGGTTCGTATTCAAATTCAACAATATAGCTATCCCATAGGATATTCTTTTGATGATCCACATGCATGCAAAGTTGATGCTCTTCAAAAATTGTGGGATTATCATCTAAAGTCATGACTTCTCAAACCCACTTTCAATAATATTGCAAATATCATATTCATCTTGAGGCTTGAACAAAATTTCAAGATCATAAGAAAGATCATCACCCCAATCATGATTATTGCAACAAGTAGTGGACAAAGCAAAACTAGCATCCCCAAGCTTAGGGTTTTGTATAATTTTAGCATGATTATCACTAATAGAATTTATAGTGAAACCACTGCAATCATGCTTTTCATCCAAGGAGCCCTCGTGAATCACTTCATGAATTTCTTCCTCACAATTTTCAGATTCACACATCTTACGCAAAACTCCAAAGAAATAGTCAATTGCCCTCAACTCACTAGCAATTTGTTCCACACGAGTGGGTCTCTTAAAGAGACTAGCTAGTGGATGAGGATCCATATCGCTAGATTCTCAGCAAGCGAAGATGCAAGCATATTGAGGGCACATGGCACACAAGCAAACAGAAAGCAAGCGAGAGAAAAGGGCGAACGAAAAAGGCAAAAGAAAAGGGCGAAGGAGAAAGGCAAATGAAAACGACAAATGTGAAGTGGGGGAGAGGAAAACGAGAGGCAACTGGCAACAAAAGTAAATGCAAGAGAAGAGTTTGTGAGACCTACTTGGATAGATCTTGATTTCTCCTCCCCGACAACGGCACCAGAAATACTTCTGATGGCTGCTGTGTATCCCTTGCAACGGCGCCAGAAATAGTTGTGTCCATGGCACCAGGAATCCTTCAGCTGCGACTACGACTTAAGGGACTTCCTAGGCAAGTATGCAAAGGATTTCCCCCGTGGCCTTGGAGACTTGCGTTGGTGTTCCCTCAAAGCGGAAAGGGTGATGTAGCACACCGACGGTAAGTATTTCCCTCAGTTTGAGAACCAAGGTATCAATCCGGCGGAAGAGTATCTCAAGATCCTGCACAAACACAAAAAGCTTGCACCCAACGCTATGAAGGGGTTGTCAATCCCTTATAGATTGTTTGCCAAGTGAGAACTGAGAGCAACAAAGTAACAAAGCAAAGTAAAAGTAGAGTTCTAAACGATGGATGTGAATAGTCCCGGGGGCCGTAGTGTTTACTAGTGGCTTCTCTAATGAAAGCAAGTAGACGGTGGGTGAACAAATTACTGTCGAGATATTGATAGAACTGTGCAGAATCGTGACGATGTCTATGCAATGATTATTTCTATAGCATCATGTCCGAAACAAGTAGACTGATACTTTCTGCATCTACTACTATTACTCCACAAGTCGACCGCTATCCAGCATGCATCTAGTGTATTAAGTCCATAAGAACAGAGTAACGCCTTAAGCAAGATAATCTCAAACCAATGATAAAAACCCCATCCTTTTACCCTTGATGGCAACTACTTGATGTCTGCCTTGCTTCCCCTACTATCACTGGGAAAGGTCACCACATGGTAGAACCCAAAACCAAGCACTTCTCCCATTGCAAGAATCATAGATCTAGTTGGCCAAACAAAACCCAAGACTCGGAGAGACTTACAAGGATATAAAATCATGCATATAAGAAATCAGCAAAGACTCAAACATATTTCATAGATAATCTGATCACAAGTCCACAATTCATCGGATATCGAAAAACACACCACCAAAGAAGGTTACATCGGATAGATCTCCATGAAGATCATGGAGAACTTTGTATTGAAGATATCTAAGAGAGAGAAGAAGCCATCTAGCTACTAACTACGGACCCGTAGGTCTCAAGTGAACTACTCACGAGTCATTGGAGGGGCAATGATGATGATGAAGAAGCCCTCCACCTCCAAAGTCCCCTCCGGCACGGCACCGGGAAGGGTCTCCAGATGAGATCTCGCGGAAACGGAAGCTTACGGCGGCGGAAAAGTATTTTTGAGGCTCCCCTGATTTTTTGCGGAGTATTTGGGAATATATAGGTGCAAGACCTAGGTCAGGGGGCGGCCAGGGAGGCCACAAGCCTGCCCACCGCCGCCTCCCCCTCGTGGTGGAGTGGGGGCTTGTGGGCTCCCCACCTGGCCTCGCCCAAAGGCCCACTGGACTTCTTCCGTTCAGGAAAAAATCATTTCAGGGTTTTTCTTCCGTCTGGACTCCATTCCAAAATCAGATCTAAAAAGAGTCAAAAACACGAAAAAACAGGAACTGGCACTTGGCACTGAATCAATAAGTTAGTCCCAAAAAAGATATAAAAAGGTATATAAAACATACAAAAAAGGCAAGATAACAACGTGAAACCATCAAAAATTATAGATACGTTTGAGACGTATCATGATGCGTGAATCTGAAAATCACGATGAAGAAATTTATGAAGTGATTCACGAGGGATCCTTGAATGAAAAGAATGATTGCAATGATTTCATTATAAATTCTATTGATGACAATCATGCTAAAAATTTGCAAAACCCTAAGCTTGGGGATGCTAGTTTTGCTATGTCCACTACTTGTTGCAATGATCATGATTGGGGTAATGATTTTTCTTATGATCTTGAAAATTTGTTTAACCCTCATGATGATTATGATGTTTTCAATAATATTGAAAGTAGGTTTGGAGAAGTCATGACTTTAGTTGATGATCATCCCACTATTTTTGAAGATCGTCAAGTTTGCATGCATGTGGATCATGAAAAGAATATCCTTTGTGATAGCTATATTGTTGAATTTGATTATGATCCCACATGTAATTGCTATGAGAGAGGAAAATATTGTACTAGAAACTTTCATGTTACCAAATTATCTCTCGTTATGTTGAGATTGCGATTGTCTCTTTCTTCTTCCTTGCATATGGTAACTATTGGTTGTCTTGACAATCTGTTTGCCTATGCATAGGAAGTATGTTAGACTTAGATGGGATTTTCATATGCTTTATGATGCTCTCGTTGTGCTTCAATTCTTGTCTTTTGTGTGAGCATCATTGAATTATCAATGCCTAGCTAAGGGCGTTAAACAATAGCGCTTGTTGGGAGGCAACCCAATGAATTTATCTTTTTCTTTCTGTTTTGTTGCGTCCACATCATCATAATTTTGTTATGATTGTGTTTTTTGTGTTTCTTTTTGTTTGAGCCAAGCAAAACCTTTATGACTAGTTTTGGTGATGGTTGTTTGATCCTGCTGGAAAAAGACACAAACTTTTTGCTCACGAGATTATTTTTCATTTTTATTCAGGAAGAGCTTTTGAGTTCATTCTTTTTGCTTCTGGTTTATATGCCTTTTTCCCAGGCAGTCGTAATTTTTCAGAATTTTGGAGATATCAGAAGTATACGAAGTATACAGATTGCTACAGACTGGTCTGTTTTTGACAGATTCTATTTTTTGTTGAGTTGGTTGCTTATTTTGATGAAACTATGGATAGTATCATGGGGTACTAGCCATGGAAAAGTGATAATACAGTAATCTAACACCAATATAAATATAAATCGATATTGCTACAGTACCTAAAGAGGTGGTAGTTTGTTTTCTTGTGCTAATGATATCACGAGTTTGTGTTTAAGTTTTGTGTTGTGAAGTTTTCAAGTTTTGGGTGATGTTCTTATGGACAAAGGGATAAAGAGTGGAAAGAGCTCAAGCTTGGGGATGCCCAAGGCATGCCAAGCCAAATTCAAGGATACCAAAAAGCCTAAGCTTGGGGATGCTCCGGGAAGGCATCCCCTCTTTCGTCTTCAATCCATCGGTAACATTACTTGGAGCTATATTTTTATTCACCACATGATATGTGTTTTGCTTGGAGCGTCTTGTATCGTAGGAGTCTTTTCTTTTTGTTGTGCCACAATAATCCTTGTTGCACACCTTTTGAGAGAGACATGCACTCATCGTGAATTTGCTAGAATGCTCATTGTGCTTCACTTATATCTTTTGAGCTAGACCATTTTGCTCTATGTGCTTCACTTAGATCTTTTAGAGCACGGCGGTGCCTAACTTGGTAGTTGGCTTATGCTATGAAAGTAGTCCCAAAGGATATAGGTACCCAAAGAAGATACAAAAACTTCCATCTTCATGTGCATTGAGTAGAAAGAGAAATTTTATTCCTATCAATTAGTTTTGAGATGTGGATTGGGTAATATTAAGAGTTATGTTAGTTGGGTGTTGTGAATCTAGAAATACTTGTGTTAAAGTTAGTGATTCCTGTAACATGCACGTATGGTGAACCGCTATGTTAGGAAGTCGGAGCATAATTGATCTATTGATTGTCATCATTTGTGTTGCGGTCGGGATCGCGCGATGGTTAACACCTACCAACCCTTCCCCTAGGAGTATGCGTTTAGCACTTTGTTTCGATTACTAATAAAAACTTTCGCACTAAGTATGTGAGTTCTTCTTGACTAATGTGAGTCCATGTTATAGATGCACTTTCACCTTTCACCATTGCTAGCCTCTCTATTATCGCGCAATTTTTGCCGGTGCACAAACCCACCATATGCCTTCCTCATAACAGCCACCTTACCTACCTACTATGGCATTTTCATAACCATTCCGAGATATATTGCCATGCAACTCCCACCGTTCCATCTCATGACTTGTGTCGTCACTCTCATATTGCCATTGCATGATCGTAAGATAGCTAGCGAGATGTTTCAACGCCATACGCCAAGCTAGATCGTTGCACATCCCGGTACACTACCAGAGGCATTTCCTATAGAGTCATCATCGTTCTGAGCTTTGAGCTGTGAGTAAATAAAAGTGTGATGATCATCATTATTAGAGCATTGTCCCATGTGAGGAAATAAAAAAAAGGCCAAAGTTTCCCACAATAAAATAAAATAAAGAGAAAAAGAGGCCCAAGAGCCCAAACAAAAAAAAGAGAGATAAAGAGAGAAGGGATATTGCTACTATCTTTTCCACACTTGTGCTTCAATATAGGACCATGTTCTTCATGATTGAGAGCCTCTCGTTTTGTCAGCACCATATACTAGTGGGAATCTTTATTATATAACTTGGCTTGTATATTCCAATGATGGGCTTCCTCAAAATTGACCTAGGTCTTCGTGAGCAAGAAAGTGGATGCACACCCACTAGTTCTACTTTTGAGCTTTCACATACTTGTAGCTCTAGTGCATCCTTTGTATGGCAATCCCTACTCATTCACACTGATATCTATTAATGGGCATCTCCATAGCCCTTTGATACGCCGAGTCAATGTGACCATCTCCTCCTTTTTGTCTCACAACCACCACCACACTCTATTCCACCATAGTCCTATATCCATGGCTCACGCTCATGTATTGCGTGAGAGTTGAAAAAAGTTTGAGAAACTAAGAGTGCGAAAACAATTACTTGGCCAATACCGGGGTTGTGCATGATTTAAATTAGTTGTGTGAGGATGATGGAGCATGGCCAGACTATATGATTTTGTAGGGATAACTTTCTTTGGCCTTGTTATTTCGAAAGTTCATGATTACCTTGCTAGTTTGCTTGAAGTATTATTGTTTTCATGTCAATAGCAAACTATTGTCTTGAATCTTACGGATCTGAACATTCATGTCACATGAAAGAAGTTACAAAGGACAACTATGCTAGGTAGCATTCCACATCAAAAATTCAGTCTTTATCACTTCCCTACTTGAGGACGAGCAGGAGTTAAGCTTGGGGATGCTTGATACGTCTCCAACGTATCTATAATTTTTTATGGTTCCTGATACGTCTCAAACATATCTATAATTTTTGATGGTTTCATGTTGTTATCTTGTCATCTTTTGATGTTTTATGTACCTTTTATATCTTTTTTGGGACTAACTTATTAATTCAGTGTCAGTTCTTGTTTTTGTGTGTTTTTGGTTCTTTTCAGATCTGATTTTGGAACGGAGTCCAAACGGAATAAAATCCCCAAAATGATTTTTTCCCGAACGAAAGAAGATCAGGGGGCTTGTGGGCCAAGCCAGGAGGGCTGCAGGGAGCCCACAAGCCCCCACTCCGCCACCAGGGGGCGGTGGTGGGCAGGCTCGTGGCCTCCCTGGCGCCCCCCTCACCTAGATCCCGCGCCTATATATTCCCTAAAAATCAGAAAAAAAAACAAGGGATCCACGAAAATACTTTTCCGCCGCCGCAAGCTTCCGTTTCCGCGAGATCTCATCTGGAGACCCTTCCCGGTGCCCTGCCGGAGGGGACTTTGGATTTGGAGGGCTTCTTCTTCATCATCATCGCCCCTCCAATGACTCGTGAGTAGTTCACTTAAGACCTAAGGGTCCGTAGTTAGTAGCTAGATGGCTTCTTCTCTCTCTTGGATCTTCAATACAAAGTTCTCCATGATCTTCATGGAGATCTATCCGATGTAATCTTCTTTGGCGGTGTGTTTGTCGAGATCCGATGAATTGTGGATTTGTGATCAGATTATCTATGATATATATTTGAGTCTTTGCTGATTTATTATATGCATGATTTGATATCCTTGTAAGTCTCTCCGAGTCTTGGGTTTTTTCTGGCCAACTAGATCTATGATTCTTGCAATGGGAGAAGTGCTTGGTTTTGTGCTCTTACTCTGTGGTGACCTTTCCCAGTGACACTAGGGGCAGCAATTCTGTAGTTGCCATCAAGGGTAACAAGGTGGGCTCTATCGTAGATATGAGATTGTCCATCTACATCATGTCATCTTGCTTAAGGCGTTACTCTATTCTTTTGGACTTAATACACTAGATGCATGTTGGATAGCGGTCGACGTGTGGAGTAATAGTAGTAGATGCAGAAAGTATCGGTCTACTTGTTTTGGACATGATGCCTATAGATATAATCATTGCCATAGATGACGTCACGACTTTGCGCGGTTCTATGAATTGCTCGACAGTAATTTGTTCACCCACCGTCTACTTGCTTTCATGAGAGAAGCCACTAGTAAACACTACGGCCCCCGGGTCTATTCACATCTATCGTTTCCACTTTTGCTTTTACTTTGCTTTGTTACTTTGTTGCTTTTAGTTCTCACTTGGCGAACAATCTATAAGGGATTGACAACCCCTTCATAGCGTTGCGAGCAAGCTTATTGTGTTTGTGCAGGCACTTGTGATACTCCTTCACTGGATCGATACCTTGCTTCTCAAACTGAGGGAAATACTTACCACCGCTGTGCTACATCACCCTTTCCGCTTCAAGGGAACACCAATGCAAGGCTCCAAGGCCATGGGGGGAATCCTTTGCATATTTGTCTAGTAAGTCCCTTAAGGCGTAGCCATAGCAGAAGGATTCCTGGTGCCGTTGCTGAGGAGTATCAAGCAACACTCCTATTTCTTGCGCCGTTGGCAGGTCTTTTGTTGCAGTAGCAGAAGTATTTCTGGCGCCGTTGCCGGGGAGGATAGATCTATCCAAGTAGGTCTCACAAACTCATCTCTTGCATTTACTTTTTTGCCAGTTGCCTCTCATTTTCCTCTCCCCCACTTCACATTTGCCGTTTTCATTTGCCTTTCTCCTTTGTCATTTTCTTTTGCCTTTTGCCTTTTGTCGTTTTCCTTTGCCGGTTTTCTTGCTTGCTTGTGTGCTTGTTTGTTTGTTGAAGTCATCATGGCTGAAAACACCAAACTTTGCGACTTCTCGAGCACTAATAATAATGATTTTATTAGTACTCCGATTGCTCCCGCCACTAGTGCATGCAGAATCGTATGAAATCAACGTAGCTTTGCTGAATCTTGTTATGAAAGAGCAATTATCTGGCCTTCCTAGTGAAGATGCCGCATCCCATCTCAATACCTTCATTGATCTTTGTGATATGCAAAAGAAAAGAGATGTGGATAATGACGTGATTAAGTTGAAACTTTTTCCTTTCTCGTTGCGAGATCGCGCAAAAACTTGGTTTTCTTCTTTGCCTAAAAATAGTATCGATTCTTGGGATAAGTGCAAAGATGCTTACATATCCAAGTATTTTCCGCCGGCTAAGATCATCTCCTTACGTAACGATATCATGAATTTCAAGAAACTTGATCATGAACACGTTTCACAATCTTGGGAGAGGATGAAGCTTATGATTAGAAAGTGTCCCGCTCATGGCTTGAGTTTGTGGATGATTATACAAATCTTTTATGCTGGTTTGAATTTCGCTTCTCGCAATATCTTGGACTCCGCCTCAGGTGGAACGTTCATGGAAATCACGTTAGGAGACGCTACAAAACTCCTAGACAATATCATGACCAACTACTCTCAGTGGCACACTGAAAGGTCGCCTGCTAGCAAAAAGGTGCACGATATAGAAGAAATTAACTCGCTTAGTGCTAAGATGGACGAGTTGATGAATTTCGTTGCTAGTAGAAACGCTACTTTAGATCCTAATGACATGCCACTATCTTCTTTGATTGAGAGTAGCAACGCTAGTTTGGACGTGAATTTTGTTGGTAGGAACAATTTTGGCAACAACAATGCTTTTAGAGGAAACTATGTTCCTAGGCCTTTTCCTAGTAACTCCTCTAACAATTATGGCAATTCCTACAACAACACTTATGAAAATCACAACAAATTACCCTCTGATTTAGAGAGTAATATCAAAGAGTTCATCAACTCTCAAAAGATTTTCAATGCGTCCATAGAGGAAAAACTACTCAAAATAGATGATTTGGCTAAGAGCGTTGATAGGATGTCTTGTGATATTGATGCTTTGAAAGTTAGATGCGCTCCTCCCAAGGTCAACTTGGATGAAACTTTGAAAGCTATGTGTGTCTCCATGAATGAGAGCAAAGAAAGAACCACCCAAATTCGCGCTAGGCATGAATGGTTTAAAAGGGTGCGTTATAGTGATGCAAATCACGAAGATCTTAAAGTGCTTGGTGTGTCTCCTCCTGAATCTTTTTTTTCGCATGTCAAACCTTTTGATGGAGGGGCTGGATATGAATCCACTTTGGTTGAAAAACGCCCCAATGATTCGGAGTCCACCTATCTTGATGATGAAGGTGTGGAGAGTGGAGTAGAAGAAATCAAAATTTTGGGTAGTAATGAAACTCCCACTTTGGATTTCAAGGAATTCAATTATGATAATTGCTCCTTGTTTGAATGCTTTTCTTTGATGCAATCCATTGCAAACTCTCTACATGCTTATATCCAAAGCAAAGCCTTTACCGCTCATATCGTAGATGCTATGATGAAATCCCTTGAAGAGAAGCTCGAACTAGAAGTCTCTATACCTAGAAAACTTCATGATGAGTGGGAACCTACTATCAAAATCAAGATAAAAAACTATGAGTGCAATGCTTTGTGTGATTTGGGTGCTAGTGTTTCTGTGATTCCAAAGTCTTTATGTGATATTCTTAGTTTTTATGAGATTGAAGAGTGTTATCTTAATTTGCATCTTGCGGATTCTACTGTCAAGAAACCCATGGGAAGGATCGATGATGTTCTTATTGTTGCAAATAAGAACTATGTACCCGTGGATTTCATTACACTTGGCATAGATTGCAATCCTTCATGTCCCATTATTCTTGGTAGACCTTTCCTAAGGACTATTGGTGCTATCATTGATATGAAGGAAGGGAATATTAGATTTCAATTTCCTTTGAAGAAGGGCATGGAGCACTTTCCTAGAAAGAAAATAAGATTGCCTTATGAATCTATGATGAGGGCTACTTATGGTTTGAGCACCAAATATGACTATACGTGATTCCATCACCTTTCGCCTAGCTAAGGGCATTACACAAAAGCGCTTGTTGGGAGGAAACCCAACGAATCTATCCATTTTGTTTCTGTTTTGTGTTTTCCACAATTTCATAATTCTGTTATGATTGTGTTTTTTGTGTTTATTTTTGCGTTTGTGCCAAGCAAAACCATTATGATTAGTCTTGGGGATGATCATTCGGTCATGCTGGAAAAGACAGAAACTTTCTGCTCATGAAAAGAATTTTTTTTCTGTAAGAGCTTTTGAGTTGATTCTTTTTGCTGATGATTTCTAAGCGAATTCTTCAGACTATCGTAATTTGTCAGAATTTTTGAAGTACCAGAAGTATACGAAATATACATATTGCTACAGACTGGTCTGCTGTTAACAGATTATGTTTTTGTTGTGTTGGTTGCTTATTTTGATGAAACTATGGATAGTATCGGGGGGTATTAGCCATGGAAGATTGAAAATACAGTAACCCAACATCAGCATAAGTAGAATTTAAGTTTGCTACAGTACCAAACTGTGAAACAATTCCACACTGTCTTAAGTGAGTACCAAACTCGAAACTCAGATATTCACCCCCACGATCAGACCACAGGAACTTGATCTTCTTGTTACGATGATTTTCCACTTCACTCTGAAATTGCTTGAACTTTTCAAATGTTTCAGACTTGTGTTTCATCAAGTAGACATAACCATATCTACTCAAATCGTCAGTGAAGGTGAGAAAATAACGATATCTGCCGCGTGCCTCCACGCTCATCGGACCACACACATCGGTATGTATGATTTCCAACAAGTCACTTGCACGCTCCATTGTTCCGGAGAACGGAGTCTTAGTCATCTTGCCCATGAGGTATGGTTCGCACGTGTCAAGTGAATCAAAGTCAAGTGACTCCAAAAGTCCATCAGCATGGAGTTTCTTCATGCGCTTTACACCAATATGACCTAAGCGGCAGTGCCACAAAAATATGGCGCTATCATTGTTAACTCTAACTCTTTTGGTCTCAATGTTATGTATATGCGTATCGCTATCAAGATTCAATATGAACAATCCTCTCACATTTGGTGCATGACCATAAAAGATGTTACTCATAGAAATAGAACAACCATTATTCTCTGACTTAAAAGAGTAACCGTCTCGCAATAAACAAGATCCAGATATAATGTTCATGCTCAACGCAGGCACTAAATAACAATGATTTAAGTTCATCACTAATCCTGATGGTAACTGAAGTGAAACTGTGCCGACGGCGATTGCATCAACCTTGGAACCATTTCCTACGCGCATCGTCACTTCATCTTTCGCCAGCCTTCGTCTATTCCGCAGTTCCTGTTTCGAGTTGCAAATATGAGCAACAGAACCGGTATCGAATACCCACGCACTACTACGAGAGCCGGTTAAGTACACATCAATAACATGTATATCAAATATACCTGATTTTTCTTTGGCCGCCTTCTTATCTGCCAGATACTTGGGGCAATTGCGCTTCCAATGACCCATACCCTTGCAATAGTAACACTCCGTTTCAGGCTTAGGTCCACCTTTGGGTTTCTTCGTCGGATTGGCAACAGGCTTGCCGCTCTTCTTCGAATTACCCTTCTTGCCTTTGCCGTTTCTCTTGAAACTAGTGGTCTTATTCACCATCAACACTTGATGCTCTTTACGGAGTTCAGACTCTGCGACTTTCAGCATCGCAAACAACTCGCCGGGAGACTTGTTCATCCCTTGCATGTTGTAGTTCAACACAAAGCCTTTATAGCTTGGCGGCAGTGATTGAAGGATTCTGTCAGTGATAGCCTCTTGCAGGAGTTCAATCCCCAGCTCAGCTTGACGGTTTGAGTACCCAGACATTTTGAGCACATGTTCACTGACAGACGAGTTTTCCTCCATCTTGCAAGCATAGAATTTATCGGAGGTCTCATACCTCTCGATCCGGGTGTTCTTCTGAAAGATAAACTTCAACTCCTGGAACATCTCAAATGCTCCATGACACTCAAAGCGACGTTGAAGTCCCGGTTCTAAGCCATACAAGACTGCACATTGAACTATTGAGTAGTCCTCCTTACGTGCTAACCAAGCGTTCTTAACATCCTGATCAGCCGTAGCGGGTGGTTCATCTCCTAACGCGGCATTAAGGACATAATCATTCTTCCCAGCTTGTAAGATTAGCTTAAGATTACGAGCCCAGTCTACAAAGTTGCTTCCATCATATTTCAACTTAGCTTTCTCTAGGAACGTATTAAAATTCAGGATGACTGTCGCGTGAGCCATGATCCTTGTACACAAATTTGTTCAAAGTGGACTTAGACTATGTTCAAGATAATTAGAGTTTAACTTAATCAAATTATTTGCTAAACTCCCACTCAAAAAGTACATCTCTCTAGTCATTTGAGTGGTTCATGATCCACTTACACTAGCTCAAGTCCGATCATCACGTGAGTTGAGTATAGTTTCAGTGGTAAGCATCCCTATGCTAATCATATCATCTATATGATTCATGATCGACCTTTCGGTCTCATGTGTTCCGAGGCCATGTCTGCACATGCTAGGCTCGTCAAGCTTAACCCGAGTGTTCCGCGTGCGCAACTGTTTTGCACCCGTTGTATGTGAACTTTGAGTCTATCACACCCGATCATCACGTGGTGTCTCGAAACGACGAACTGTAGCAACGGTGCACAGTCGGGGAGAACACAATTTCGTCTTGAAATTTTAGTGAGAGATCACCTCATAATGCTACCGTCGTTCTAAGCAAAATAAGGTGCATAAAAGGATTAACATCACATGCAGTTCATAAGTGACATGATATGGCCATCATCACGTGCTTCTTGATCTCCATCACCAAAGCACCGGCACGATCTTCTTGTCACCGGCGCCACACCATGATCTCCATCAACGTGTTGCCATCGGGGTTGTCGTGCTACTCATGCTATTACTACTAAAGCTACATCCTAGCAAAATAGTAAACGCATCTGCAAGCACAAACGTTAGTATAAAGACAACCCTATGGCTCCTGCCGGTTGCCGTACCATCGACGTGCAAGTCGATATTTTCTATTACAACATGATCATCTCATACATCCAATATATCACATCACATCGTTGGCCATATCACATCACAAGCATACCCTGCAAAAACAAGTTAGACGTCCTCTAATTTTGTTGTTGCATGTTTTACGTGGTGACCATGGGTATCTAGTAGGATCGCATCTTACTTACGCAAACACCACAACGGAGATATATGAGTTTCTATTTAACCTCATCCAAGGACCTCCTCGGTCAAATACGATTCAACTAAACTTGGAGAAACCGACACTTGCCAGTCATCTTTGAGCAACGGAGTTACTCGTAACGATGAATCCAGTCTCTCGTAAGCGTACGAGTAATGTCGGTCCAAGCCGCTTCAATCCAACAATACCGCGGAATCAAGAAAAGACTAAGGAGGGCAGCAAAACGCACATCACCACCCACAAAAACTTTTGTGTTCTACTCGAGAAGACATCTACGCATGAACCTAGCTCATGATGCCACTGTTGGGGAACGTCGCATGGGAAACAAAAAATTTCCTACGCGCACGAAGACCTATCATGGTGATGTCCATCTACGAGAGGGGATGAGTGATCTACGTACCCTTGTAGACCGTACAGCAGAAGCGTTAGTGAACGCGGTTGATGTAGTGGAACATCCTCACGTCCCTCGATCCGCCCCGCGAACAATCCCGCGATCAGTCCCACGATCTAGTACCGAACGGACGGCACCTCCGCGTTCAGCACACATACAGCTCGACGATGATCTCGGCCTTCTTGATCCAGCAAGAGAGACGGAGAGGTAGAAGAGTTCTCCGGCAGCGTGATGGCGCTCCGGAGGTTGGTGATGACCTTGTCTTAGCAGGGCTCCGCCCGAGCTCCGCAGAAACGCGATCTAGAGGAAAAACCGTGGAGGTATGTGGTCGGGCTGCCGTGGAAAAGTCGTCTCAAATCAGCCCCAATACCTCCGTATATATAGGTGGGAGGGAGGGGACCTTGCCTTGGGGCTCAAGGAGCCCCAAGGTGGTCGGCCGATTCCAAGGGGGGAAGGCTCCCCCCCAAACCGAGTTGGACTTGGTTTGGTGGGTGGGAGTCCTTCCCTTCCTTCCCACCTCCCTTTTTTTTCTTTCTCTTTGATTTTCCTTTGTATGGCGCATAGGGCCCTTTTGGGCTGTCCCACCAGCCCACTAAGGGCTGGTGCGCCACCCTTATGGCCTATGGGCTTCCCCGGGGTGGGTTGCCCCCCCCCCCCCCGGTGAACTCCCGGAACCCATTCGTCATTCCCGGTACATTCCCGGTAACTCCGAAAACCTTCCGGTAATCAAATGAGGTCATCCTATATATCAGTCTTCGTTTCCGGACCATTCCGGAAACCCTCGTGACGTCCGTGATCTCATCCGGGACTCAGAACAACATTCGGTAACCAACCATATAACTCAAATACGCATAAAACAACATCGAACCTTAAGTGTGCAGACCCTGCGGGTTCGAGAACCATGTAGACATGACCCGAGAGACTCCTCGGTCAATATCCAATAGCGGGACCTGGATGCCCATATTGGATCCTACATATTCTACGAAGATCTTATCGTTTGAACCTCAGTGCCAAGGATTCATATAATCCCGTATATTATTCCCTTTGTCCTTCGGTATGTTACTTGCCCGAGATTCGATCGTCAGTATCCGCATACCTATTTCAATCTCGTTTACCGGCAAGTCTCATTACTCGTTCCGTAATACAAGATCCCGCAACTTACACTAAGTCACATTGCTTGCAAGGCTTGTGTGTGATGTTGTATTACCGAGTGGGCCCCGAGATACCTCTCCGTCACACGGAGTGACAAATCCCAGTCTTGATCCATATTAACTCAACTAACACCTTCGGAGATACCTGTAGAGCATCTTTATAGTCACCCAGTTACGTTGCGACGTTTGATACACACAAAGTATTCCTCCGGTGTTAGTGAGTTATATGATCTCATGGTCATAGGAATAAATACTTGACACGCAGAAAACAGTAGCAATAAAATGACACGATCAACATGCTACGTCTATTAGTTTGGGTCTAGTCCATCACGTGATTCTCCTAATGACGTGATCCAGTTATCAAGCAACAACACCTTGTTCATAATCAGAAGACACTGACTATCTTTGATCAACTGGCTAGCCAACTAGAGGCTTGCTAGGGACGGTGTTTTGTCTATGTATCCACACATGTAAATGAGTCTTCATTCAATACAATTATAGCATGGACAATAAACGATTATCTTGATACAGGAATTATAATAATAACTATATTTATTATTGCCTCTAGGGCATAATTCCAACATAGTGAACCGCTATGTGATGAAGTCTGAGCATGATTAGTATATTGATTGTCATCCTTTGCGTGGCGGTCGGGATCGCGAGATGGTTTATACCTACCAACCCTTCCCCAAGGAGTATGCGTTGAATGCTTTGTTTCAATTTCTAATAAAATTTTTGCAACAAGTATATGAGTTCTTCATGACTAATGTTGAGTCCATGGTTTAGATGCACTTTCACCTTCCACCATCACTATCTTCTTAGTGTCGTGCAACTTTCGCCGGTGCACAAAACCCACCATTAGCCTCCCTGAAAACAGCCACCGTACCTACCTACTATGGCTTTTTCAAAGTCATTCCGAGATATATTGCCATGCAACTACCACCATGATATGTGCCACCACATCTACATTGCCTTTGCACGATCGTAAGATATCTAGCATGATGTTTCCATTGATGTCTATGCCATGCTAGATCATTGGCACGGTACACTACCGAAGGCATTCCATACGGAGTCATAGTTGCTCTAAGTTTTGAGTTGAAAGTGTGATGATCATCATTATTGGAGCATTGTCCCATGTGAGGAAATAAAAGAGGCCAAAGAAGCCCATAAAAAATAGGCCAAAGAGCCTAGCAAAATAAAAATAAAAAATAAAAAAAATGAGAGAAAAAGAGAGAAGGGACAACGCTACCACTTTTTCCACACTTGTACATTTTGAGCACCATGATCTTCATGATTGAGAGTCTCTCGTTTTGTCACCACCATATAGCTAGTGGGAAATTCTCATTATATAACTTGGCTTGTATATTCCAATGATAGGCTTCCTCAAAATTGCCTTAGGTCTTCGTGAGCAAGCAAGTTGGATGCACACCCACTAGTTTCCTTTAAGAGCTTTCACATACTTGTAGCTCTATTGCATCATTTGTATGGCAATCCCTACTCATTCACATTGATATCTATTGATGAGCATCTCCACAGCTCATTGATATGCCTAGTTAATGTGACTATCTTCTCCTTTTTGTCTTGCAACCCCCACCACATTCCACACCATCTATAGTGCTATAACCATGGCTCACGCTCATGTATTGCGTGAGAGTTGAAAATGTTTGAGAAAGTAAAGGTGTGAAACAATTACTTGGCCAATACCGGGGTTGTGCATGATTTAAACTCGTTGTGCAATGATGATAGAGCATAGCCAAACTATATGCTTTTGTAGGGATAACTTTCTTTTGGCCTTGTTATTTTGAAAGTTCATGATTATTGTTTCCACGTCAATAGCAAACTATTGTTTTGAATCTAATGGATCTGAACATTCACGTCACATAAGAGGAATTACAAAGGACACCTATGCTAGGTAGCATGAAAGCATCAAAAATTCATTCTTATCACTTCCCTACTCGAGGACGAGCAGGAGTTAAGCTTGGCGATACTTGATACGTCTCAAACGTATCTATAATTTTTGATGTTTTCACGCTGTTATCTTGCCTTCTTTGTATGTTTTATGTACCTTTTTATATCTTTTTGGGACTAACTTATTAATTCAGTGCCAAGTGCCAATTCCTGTTTTTTCCGTGTTTTTGACTCTTTTCAGATCTGATTTTGGAACGGAGTCCAAACGGAAGAAAAACCCCGAAATGATTTTTTCCCGAACGGAAGAAGTACAGGGGGCTTTTGTGCCAAGCCAGGTGGGCTCTAGGGAGCCCACAAGCCCCCACTCCGCCACCAGGGGGAGGCGGCGGTGGGCAGGCTTGTGGCCTCCCTGGCCGCCCCCTGACCTAGGTCTTTGGCCTATAAATTCCCAAATATTCCGCAAAAAATCAAGGGAGCCTTGAAAATACTTTTCTGCCGCCGCAAGCTTCCGTTTCCGCGAGATCTCATCTGGAGACCTTTCCCGGCACCCTACCGGAGGGGACTTTGGAGTTGGAGGGCTTCTTCATCATCATCATCGCCCCTCCAATGACTCGTGAGTAGTTCACTTAAGACCTATGGGTCTGTAGTTAGTAGCTAGATGGCTTCTTCTCTCTCTTGGATCTTCAATACAAAGTTCTCCATGATCTTCATGGAGATCTATCCGATGTAATCTTCTTTGGCGGTGTGTTTGTCGAGATCCGATGAATTGTGGACTTGTGATCAGATTATCTATGATATAT
This sequence comes from Hordeum vulgare subsp. vulgare, assembly GCF_904849725.1. Taxonomy (NCBI): domain Eukaryota; kingdom Viridiplantae; phylum Streptophyta; class Magnoliopsida; order Poales; family Poaceae; genus Hordeum; species Hordeum vulgare. The sequence continues at coordinate 562,598,873 of NC_058519.1, forward strand.
ATTTGAGTCTTTGCTGATTTCTTATATGCATGATTTGATATCCTTGTAAGTCTCTCCGAGTCTTGGGTTTTGTTTGGCCAACTAGATCTATGATTCTTGCAATGGGAGAAGTGCTTGGTTTTGGGTTTTGCCATGTGGTGACATTTCCCAGTGACAGTAGGGGCAGCAAGGCACACATCAAGCAGTTGCCATCAAGGGTAAGATGGGGTTTTTATCATTGGTTTGAGATTATTCCTCTACATCATGTCATCTTGCTTAAGGCGTTACTCTGTTCTTATGGACTTAATACACTAGATGCATGCTGGATAGCGGTCGACGTGTGGAGTAATAGTAGTAGATGCTGAAAGTATCGGTCTACTTGTTTCAGACGTGATGCCTATAGAAATAATCATTGCATAGATATCGTCACGACTCTGCACAGTTCTATCAATTGCTCGGCAGTAATTTGTTCACCCACCGTCTACTTGCTTTCATGAGAGAAGCCACTAGTAAACACTACGGCCCCCGGGTCTATTCACATCCATCGTTTACATCTCCGCTTTTACTTTGCTTTGTTACTTTGTTGCTTTCAGTTCTCAGTTGGCAAACAATCTTTAAGGGATTGACAACCCCTTCATAGTGTTGGGTGCAAGCTTTTGTGTTTGTGAAGGATCTTGAGATACTCTTCCGCCGGATTGATACCTTGGTTCTCAAACTAAGGGAAATACTTACCGTTGCTGTGCTACATCACCCTTTAAGCTTCGAGGGAACACCAACGCAAGGCTCCAAGGCCACGGGGGAAATCCTTTGCATACTTGCCTAGGAAGTCCCTTAAGGCGTAGCCGTAGCTGAAGGATTCCTGGTGCCGTCGACACAACTATTTCTGGCGCCGTTGCAAGGGATACACAGCAAACATGAGGACGCGTCGAACCCCTCATGCCTTCTGCATTGCCTTGTATCGGCGGCCTCGGGTTAATGCCCTCTAGTGATCTACTGCTCTTCTTGCACCTTTGGTTCGAGGAGGTTTCATTTTCAGAGCTACTGGCCCAACCTTGACGGCTTTCAACAAGTTGTGACCGATGTGTGGGCCTCCATGGACCCGGAGCAGGACCCCTTTAGGTGCATCTTTTCACTACTCAAAGCTGGTGCGCGTCGTCTCCAGGGATGGAGTGTTTGTACCCTTTCTGGGATCTCCACTCATCTTGCGGTATCCCGAGAGCTTATTCTTCGCTTCGACACGGCCCAGGACGTTCGGCAGCTATCTTTCGTGGAAGCGTGACTATGTTGTGAGTTGAAGCGTACGTACCTCGGCTTGGCCTGTCTCGAGTGAACCATTGCGAGGAAACGCGCCACGCTTGCATGGCTCAAACATGGGGAATCTTGCACCGCTTTTTCCAAAATAAGTGTGGCCCATCAGAGGAATAAGAATCGCATGTTAGAGCTACATGAAGGGAACACGTGCATCACCAGCGACCGAGACCTAGCGAAGGCTGCCTTCGACCACTTCTCCTCTATTCTAGGATCTCACACGGAGCATGCCCACTCCATCAACCTCTCGGCCATTAATGACCGTGTCTTTGACCTATCTGAGCTGGATCGGCCCTTCACGGAGGATGAGGTTTGAGAGGCAATCAAGAAAATGCCCTCCGGCAAGGTGCCCGGTCCGGACGGCTTCACGGCTGATACGTCCCAAACGTATCTATAATTTTTGCTTGCTCCATGCAAGTTTTGGGTGATATTGCTATGTGTTTTGTACACTTTCATACCTTTTTCAACATATTTGGACTAACCTACTAATCCAGTGCATCCAGTGCCAGTTTCTGTCTCCTGATGTCTATGAATTGCAGGTTTATACCCATATTTACAGTGCCCGAAAAATTCCACAAAAAATAAAATAAAAAATCAGCGTTCCAGAAGACTCGAGACGGCCGAAGGAGGGCCAGAGGGGGGTCACCAGGCGCCCTGGTGGCGCGGCCTGCCCCCTCACCACGCAGGGAGGCCGCCTAGGTGGGGCCCACCCCTCTCGTGCCCTACCTTGGCTCCTATTTTTACCCCCATGGAGGAAACCCTGATTCCGAGACACTTTTCTCCAGAAGCAATTCCGATCTCTGCCGCCATCGCCAACAAGTTTCGGGGGGGACCAAAATTCCAATGCGGGCACCCTGCCGGGACGGGGAAGTGTCCCCGGATTCATCTCCATCGATGTTACTTCCTCCCTTCATGGAGCGAGAGTAGTTCCTCCTCGGGGCTGAGGTCTTCTACAGTAGCTATGCGGTTAACTCTCTCTCCCATGATGTGATCTTTATTGTGATCATAGGTTATGTTAACCTAGGGTGATCCCATTATGTTTCCCCTTCTTCTATGTATTGGATTGATGTACTCACTTGATCTTATCTAGTATAATCCCCGAGACCATGGTGACAGTGATCTATTGGACATGGATTATAAGAATATTTTCATGAGTGATTTCCTCTTTCATGAATTGATTGAAGATTGAGAGTCTCTTGGCGCTTGTCTTTAACTATCCTTGAGATATGTTGTGGTGATTGTGATATTCTCTTTGGATGGCCGTGGTGACATTAGGAAATCCATAGATGAGAACTACGAACTCTGAGGTGTGCTTTAGTAGCCCTACATAATTCTCTTCCTCTCTTGATCACAAAGGAATGACCTCCGAGTACGTCACCATTGCATGTTTTAGTGGAAATATCATGTAATTAGACTATGTTAATGTTGTTGGGAGTTGCCACTAGTGAAAGTATGAAGCCTAGGCCTTGTTTCTCACCATTGTTACACCGTTTATGCTCACTTTTATCACTTGCTACCTTGCTATAATTTTTATTACAGATTTATATTACCTTGCTTTGCCACACCTATCACCCATATTTTACCATCTCTTGCGTGAACTAGTGCACCTATTCAATTTACCATTGTATTAGGTGTGTTGGGGACACAAGAGACTTCTTGTTTCTTAATTGCAGGGTTGCTTGAGAGAGACCATCTCTCTACTTCCCTGAGTTCAATAAACCTTAGGTCATCCACTTGAGGGAAATTCCTGTTCTGCTACAAACCTCTGCGCTTGGAGGCCTAACATAGTCTACAAGAATAGAAGCGTGCGTAGACATCAAGCTATTTTTGGCGCCGTTGTCGGGGAAGTGAGTGCTTGAAGGTATATCTTTAGATCTTGCAATTAAATATTTTCGTTTCTTGTTTTTATTTTCACTAGTTAGGCTTATGGAAAACTGCAATCTTAGTTCGCTGCTTGGGGAAGGCCGCTTTACCACATCCATGGGAGAGAAGTCTCCTCCACCTATTGAATGTATCCCATTCAAAATACCACTTGGGATAATTGAAATAATTAGGAATGATTGTTATGCAGGAGATGGAACAGTCAATCCTAGTATTCATTTGTTGAAACTTACAGAACTTTGTGAGTTGTTTAAGATTTTAGGTTTGACAAGAAATGGAGTCATGAGGAAATTATTTACCTTTTCACTGAAAGGAAAAGCATTGGAATGGTATAGGCTACTAGATGATTCTCACCTACGGGATTGGGAAGAGATTCAGTCTCTCTTTTACTCCAAGTTTTATCCTCTTCATGAAGTCCATGTGGATCATGGTAACAATGCTTTATGTGATACTTATATTGTTGAGTTTATTCATGATCCCACTGAGAATTATTATGAGAAGGGAACATATGCTTATAGATATTTCAATAATATCAAGTTCCCTCTCTTTATGTTGAAGGTTTTGAAGCTGCACTTGTTTTGCCTTCCTATGCTTATTGGTTTGTGCTTCCATGAATTATTCTATTGCAATATTCCTATGCATAGGAAACATGTTAGACTTAAATGTGTTTGGTATTTTCTTCTTGATGCTCTCCTTTTTTCTACTACTCTTATTCCTACGAGAGCATCATTAAAATCTTAAGCCTATCTTTATGGCTATAAAGAAAGAGCTCCAGGGAGACAACCCTTGTTATCTTTACTTTGAGTTTTTACTTTCAGTTTTTAGTGGTCTTGATGTGTGTTACTACTGTAGCAACATCATTGTATCTTTATTTTTAAGCTTCGTGCCAAGTTTTAGCGTCCGATTACAAGAAATTTCAAAAGTTGTGACATGTTGTCCAGAAACAGATTATGTCTGCTTGACGGAAAAAATCACCAAAAATCACGAGATCATCTTTTTGATCTGAATTTTTTTGATAGTATGCTCTATACAATTGGCTTTCTAGCGTCTGTTCTGAGATTTTCGATTTGAGTTGCAGAAGTGCCCTGAGAAAATTCCTTACTAGCCGTTGGTCTATTTTTCACAGATTCTGCCACGTTTTGCATTTTCATCGTTTTGCAAATCTTAAGCTTGCTTTTTCTTTGCAAAAACTTTTTGGCAATCTTGAGAAACAGTAGCTCTTCATGAAAATCTTTATTTCTAGTGGACAAAAAATATTTTATTATGGGTACTAACCACTCTAATCAGCTTATGATGAGTTTCATATGAAGCGAGTTTTCAAGTATGCGATGGAAGATGATGAAACAAGATCCAGGAGTGTCAAACGCTCAAGCTTGGGTATTCCCCCATGCACCCCAAGAAATATTCAAGGAGACTCAAGCGTCTAAGCTTGGGGATGCCCCCGTGCATCCCCTTCTCCATCAACAATCATCAGTTCGTCCTTCTCCATGCTATATTTTTATCACTTCATATGTTATGTGCTATGCTTGGAGCGTCCCGCTCTTTACTTTTTTAGTTTGTTTTAGTTTTGCTTGCTGTTCACAACAAGTTGGACCCTAGCCTTCTTTGTTTGGGAGACAAACACGCTCCACTCCACCCTAGAACACAACATAGGTTTTCATGTTTATCTTTTTGTGTGTTCTTTATCCTTTCATAGCTCCTGTCATGCTTAGCTCTTAGTTTTCACGCTTTATCTTTTTAAGAGCTTTTATTTAGGTTGCTTTTGTAACTCTCTTGAGTTATCATGCTTATCTTGTTCAGAGAGTTGGCTTGGTGCACTGAGTTGTGTGTCTTGCATGAGTAGGTAATTGAGGTTGTTATTTAAGTATAGTAGTAACTTGCAATAGTTTTGAGGTATTGATTTGAGTAATGTTTGGACTTTTGGTGTCAAGAGCTTGAGCCTATTAGTGATAGGTGTCGTATTTTGGGAAATCCGTGTGTATTTTCAAAACAAAAAACCAAAAAAAATAGTTGAGAACTCTAGCTACTAGATGGATCGCTAATGTTTGGAGGGGTTGGAATATATAGAGTACCCTCACGTTATCATGGGTCGAGGATGCGCAAGGATAACCAAACCCCGAAACACTCCTCCTTGGGGTACTTGTCTCTTTGTGAATCTCCTGACTAGATAGAGAGTTACCGATAATAAGTGCATGAGTTCTTCGGACTAATGCGAGTATTCGATTGTTGGCACTTCCACCATCCATATTTTCCTAGCCTCTTCGGTATCATGCATTGCCCTTTCTCATCTTGAGAGTTGGTGCATACTTTGCCGATACATCCAAACCCTTGGCATCATACGCTCTCCCATCATAAGCCTCATTATATCCTTCCTCAAAACAGCCACCATACCTACCTATTAAGGCATTTCCATAGCCTTTCCGAGATACATTGCCATGCAACATCCACCATCTCATGACTTGATCTTTATGTCATACATGCTTTTGCTTGACCGAGGAGCCGCATGCTAGTTGGGCCTTGCCCTTATCATTGCTACATGACGCGCTAGTATCATTGCATATCCTCCTACGCTAGCAGAGGCATACATTTGCATACATGATGATAGTTTTCATCTTTCTTTATGGTGAGTACTTCTTATAAAGTGTGAAGATCTTCTACATTCTTGTAAAATATAGAGTGTTGCCTTTAAGTGAGGAAAGTATCCCAAAGAGTAAAAAAACAAAAGATCCCAAAGAGGACAAATGAGAGATAAATAGAAAGAGCCAAAGAGGCCACAAAAATACAAAAAAAAAAGAGAAAGGGGCAACACTACTATTCATTTTGAAAGATCCACACTCGTACTCCATTATCATATTTGTACTCCATAGAGATTATCATTCATGCATAACTATGTGGGGACCCTTACACTACAGAACTTGGCTTGTATATTCCAATGATGAGCCTCCTCAAATGAGCTCTAGTTCTTCATGAGCAAGCAAGTTGGATGCACCCCTACTAGTTCCATTGGAGAGCTTACCTTAGCTCATATGTGCATTTGTTGCATGGCAATCCCTACTCCTCACATCATATCTATCAATTTGAGTTTCTCTCGCCTATGATTGTCCTCGTTGATGTGAGCCTTTCACACCTTTTTTTGTCTTCCTTCCCCATGATTATTCTCTTTGCCATCCTAAGTGCCAATATATCTTGCTCGCACTCATCCATTACATGAGTGCTCAAAGTAGAAAGGCAGAGGATCATTTTGACTTGTGCCAGACTAGTGGTCTGGGGATGAGTCAAAATAAGATTTCGAAGGGGACCAAGTGTGAAGTTTTAGTAGATTGAGTTCTCAATTAAATTATTTATTATTTTTTATGCTCTAAACCCATCTCCCACTTCTTGCACGCAAACACCATTTGGAGACATTCGAGTCACAGACAGCGAGAGCTCTTGCACCTTTATGTTCTTACTTTGCTAGTTTCAATACTAGATATAGACTCTTGCTTGTTATTGTCTTGACTTGAATTGCATATCTTACTTGCTTTTACTTTGAAGTTTTTATATGTGTGTTAGCATGTCACCACATAAATTATGCTTGTTATCATTTACCTACTCGAGGACGAGCATGAATTAAGCTTGGGGATGTTGATACGTCCCAAACGTATCTATAATTTCTGCTTGCTCCATGAAAGTTTTGGGTGATATTGCTATGTGTTTTGTACACTTTCATACCTTTTTCAACATATTTGGACTAACCTACTAACTCAGTGCACCCAGTGCCAGTTTCTGTCTGCTGATGTCTGTGAATTGCAGGTTTATACCCATATTTACAGTGCCCCAAAAATTCCACAGAAAATATATCAAAAAAATCAGCGTTCCAGAAGACTTGAGACGGCCGAAGGAGGGCCAGAGGGGGGTCACCAGCCCCCCAGGTGCCCTGGTGGCGCGGCCTGCCCCCTGGCCACGCAGGGAGGCCGCCTGGGTGGGGGCCACCCCCTCTGGTGCCCTACCTTGGCTCCTATTTTTACCCCCGTGGAGGAAACCCTGATTCCGGGACCCTTTTCTCCAGAAGCAATTCCAATCTCTGCCGCCATCGCCAACAAGTTTCAGGGGACCAGAATTCCTGTGTCGGCACCCTGTCGGGACAGGGAAGTGTCCCCGGATTCATCTCCATCGACGTTGCTTCCTCCCTCCATGGAGCGGGAGTAGTTCCTCCTCGGGCCTGAGGTCTTCTACAGTAGCTATGTGGTTAATTCTCTCTCCCATGATGTGATCTTGATTGTGATCATAGGTTATGTTAACCTAGGGTGATCCCATGATGTTTCCCCTTCTTCTATGTATTGGATTGATGTAGTCACTTGATCTTATCTAGTATAATCCCCAAGACCATGGTGACAGTGGTCTATTGGACATGTATTAGAAGAATATTTTCATGAGTGATTTCCCCTTTTGTGAATTGATTGAAGATTCAGAGTCTCTTGGTGCTTGTGTTTGACTATCCTTGAGATACGTTGTGGTGATTGTGATATTCTCTTTGGATGGCCGCGGTGGCATTGGGAAATCCATAGATGAGAACTACGAACTCTGAGGTGTGCTTTTGTAGCCCTACATAATTCTCGTCCTCTCTTGATCACAAAGGAACGACCTCCGAGTACGTCACCATTGCATGTGTTTAGTGAAAATATCATGTGATTAGACTATGTTAATGTTGTTGGGAGTTGCCACTAGTGAAAGTATGAAGCCTAGGCCTTGTTTCTCACCATTGTTACACCGTTTATGCTCACTTTTGTCACTTGCTACCTTGCTGTAATTTTTATTATAGATTTATATTACCTTTCTTTGCCACACCTATCACCCATATTTTACCATCTCTTCGCTGAACTAGTGCACCTATACAATTTACCATTGTATTAGGTGTGTTGGGGACACAAGAGACTTCTTGTTTCTTAATTGCAGTGTTGCTTGAGAGAGACCATCTTCAACCTCTACTTCCCTGAGTTTGATAAACCTTTAGGTCATCCACTTGAGGGAAATTATTGCTGTCTTAAAACCTCTGCGCTTGGAGGCCCAACATAGTCTACAAGAATAGAAGCGTGAGTAGACATCAACGGCCGAGTTCCTTCGCGCTTGCTGGGGAAAGATCAAGCAAGACTTCATGGAGGCTTTTGACAAGTTGTACTCACTTAATGGGCGCGCCTTCCAAAAACTCAACGAGGCCTTGATCACCCTCTTACCCAAGAAGGCGGATGCTACCTCCCTCTCGGACTATCATCCCATTAGCTTGATCCACCTTTTCGCCAAGCTCTTCGCAAAGGTGCTATCTTTGAGGCTTGGGCCGCAGCTTGGCGAGATTTTCTCCTCTAAACAAAGTGCTATCTTTGAGGCTTGGGCCATCCACGACAACTTCATGCTTGTGCAGCAAACGGCTAGACAACTCCATAGTCTTAAGCTATCGTGAGTGCTTCTTAAGCTTGGCATTGTGTGGGCCTTCGATTCGGTCTCCTGGGCATTCCTTCTTGAGGTCCTCGAGCACTTGGGCTTCAGATGTCATTGGTGTGAATGGGTCTCGATCCTTCTCTTCACCACCTCCACTCTGGTGCTCATGAATGGCACCGCCGGGCCCCCAATCCCCCATGCATGTGGTATGCGGCAGGGTGACCCCATCTCACCGATGCTTTTCGCCATCGCCATTGACGTCCTTAAATCCCTCCTCCAGCGAGCCACTCAGGTTGGGGTCCTACGACGCCTAACTCCCTGCCACGCCGCCTCCAGCGTGTCCCTCTTCGCGGATGATGTGGTCATCTTCTTCCACCGCGACTTGGATGAGCTATCCTCGGTGCGAGCGCTGCTTAGTACCTTTGGCGTGGCTTCCTGTCTACGCATCAAGTACAACAAATGCTTGGTCATGCCTATTCAATGCTGACCACCGGTCTCCGAGAGCATCTCGGATGTCTTGACTTGCTCCTTTGTTCCATTCCCCATCCAATACATAGGCCCGCCGTTGTCCATACAGAAGGTCTCCTCCTCCCAGCTTCTCCCTCTTGTGGACAAGCTCCTTAGGAAGCTCGCTACCTGGAAGGCGTCCATGTTCTCTCACGGTGAGCGCCTTGCTCTCGTTCGGCATCTGCTTTCAGCAATGCCCGTGCACATCATGTTGGCGCTGACCCTTTCACCTCCCATTCTCAAGAAGGTTTGTTGTATTATCGGAGACTTCCTGTGGCATGGTCGGAAGGACCCTAGGGGGTGCCTTCCTGGTTAATAGGCCGAAGGTCTGTCGGCCCATCGAGCTGGGAGGGCTTGGTGTTCGTGACCTGTAGCGCGCGGGTATATCCCGTCGCATTCGGTGGCTATGGCTGCAGGCCACCGACCCGACTCGATCACGGGCTCACTTACCTTTGCCACATGATCCCGAGGTGCTAAACTTCTTCCGGGCCTCAACGCGCCGGACTCTGGGGGATGGACGATCTTGCAAGTCCTGGACGGACCCCTAGCTCAGTGGCCAATCTATCGACCTAATGGCTCTCGCTCTTGCTGCCCTAGTCCCGCGCCGGCGCAAGCGCGACTGCATTGTGAGGGAAGGTCTCCTTGACCGAACTTGGATCCAGGACATACGTGGCGCTCTCGGGTCGGCAGCCATAGTTGATTATGTCGATATTTGGCATCTCCTACAGCATGTTACTGTTGGAATTATCCCCTAGAGGCAATAATAAATGTATAGTTGTTATTATAATTCCTGTATCAAGATAATAGTTTATTATCCATGCTATAATTGTATTGAATGAAGACTCATTTACATGTGTGGATACATAGACAAAACACCGTCCCTAGCATGCCTCTAGTTGGCTAGCCAGTTGATCAATGATAGTCAGTGTCTTCTGATTATGAACAAGGTGTTGTTGCTTGATAAACTGGATCACGTCATTGGGAGAATCACGTGATGGACTAGACCCAAACTAATAGACGTAGCATGTTGATCGTGTCATTTTGTTGCTACTGTTTTCTGCGTGTCAAGTATTTATTCCTATGACCATGAGATCATATAACTCACTGACACCGGAGGAATGCTTTGTGTGTATCAAACGTCGCAACGTAACTGGGTGACTATAAAGATGCTCTACAGGTATCTCCGAAGGTGTTAGTTGAGTTAGTATGGATCAAGACTGGGATTTGTCACTCCGTGTGACGGAGAGGTATCTCGGGGCCCACTCGGTAATACAACATCACACACAAGCCTTGCAAGCAATGTAACTTAGTGTAAGTTGCGGGATCTTGTATTACGGAACGAGTAAAGAGACTTGCCGGTAAAACGAGATTGAAATAGGTATGCGGATACTGACGATCGAATCTCGGGCAAGTAACATACCGAAGGACAAAGGGAATGACATACGGGATTATACGAATCCTTGGCACTGAGGTTCAAACGATAAGATCTTCGTAGAATATGTAGGATCCAATATGGGCATCCAGGTCCCGCTATTGGATATTGACCGAGGAGTCTCTCGGGTCATGTCTACATAGTTCTCGAACCCGCAGGGTCTGCACACTTAAGGTTCGACGTTGTTTTATGCGTATTTGAGTTGTGTGGTTGGTTACCGAATGTTGTTCGGAGTCCCGGATGAGATCACGGACATCACGAGGGTTTCCGGAATGGTCCGTAAACGAAGATTGATATATAGGATGACCTCATTTGATTACCGGAAGGTTTTCGGAGTTACCGGGAATGTACCGGGAATAACGAATGGGTTCCGGGAGTTCACCGGGGGGGCAACCCACCCCGGGGAAGCCCATAGGCATTTGGGGAGCCACACCAGCCCTTAGTGGGCTGGTGGGACAGCCCACAAGTGCCCAATGCGCCAAGAGAAGAAAAATCAAGAGGAAAGAAAAAAAAGGAAGGAGGTGGGAAGGGAGGGGGACTCCTCCCACCAAACCAAGTCCAACTCGGTTTGGGGGGGGAGTCCTCCCCCCTTGGCTCGGCCGACTCCTTGGGGGTTCTTGGACCCCAAGGCAAGGCCCCCCTCCCTCCCACCTTTATATACGGAGGTTTTAGGGCTGATTTGAGATGACTTTCTCACGGCTGCCCGACCACATACCTCCACGGTTTCTCCTCTAGATCGCGTTTCTGCGGAGCTCGGGCGGAGCCCTGCTGAGACAAGGTCATCACCAACCTCCGGAGCGCCGTCACGCTGCCGGGGAACTCTTCTACCTCTCCGTCTCTCTTGCTGGATCAAGAAGGCCGAGATCATCGTCGAGCTGTACGTGTGCTGAACGCGGAGGTGCCGTCCGTTCGGTACTAGATCGTGGGACTGATCGCGGGATTGTTCGCGGGGCGGATCGAGGGACGTGAGGACGTTCCACTACATCAACCGCGTTCTCTAACGCTTCTGTTGTACGATCTACAAGGGTACGTAGATCACTCATCCCCTCTCGTAGATGGACATCACCATGATAGGTCTTCGTGCGCGTAGGAAATTTTTTATTTCCCATGCGACGTTCCCCAATAGTGGCATCATGAGCTAGGTTCATGCGTAGATGTCTTCTCGAGTAGAACATAAAAGTTTTTGTGGCCGGTGATGTGCGTTTTGCTGCCCTCCTTAGTCTTTTCTTGATTCCGCGGTATTGTTGGATTGAAGCGGCTTGGACCGACATTACTCGTACGCTTACGAGAGACTGGTTTCATCATTACAAGTAACCCCCTTTGCTCAAAGATGACTGGCAAGTGACGGTTTCTCCAACTTTAGTTGAATCGGATTTGACCGAGGAGGTCCTTGGATGAGGTTAAATAGCAACTCATATATCTCCGTTGTGGTGTTTGCGTAAGTAAGATGCGATCCTACTAGATACCCTTGGTCACCACGTAAAACATGCAACAACAAAATTAGAGGACGTCTAACTTGTTTTTGCAGGGTATGATTGTGATGTGATATGGCCAATGATGTGATGTGATATATTGGATGTATGAGATGATCATGTTGTAATAGAAATATCGACTTGCACGTCGATGGTACGGCAACCGGCAGGAGCCATAGGGTTGTCTTTATACTAACGTTTGTGCTTGCAGATGCGTTTACTATTTTGCTAGGATGTAGCTTTAGTAGTAATAGCATAAGTAGCACGACAACCCCGATGGCAACACGTTGATGGATGATCATGGTGTGGTGCCGGTGACAAGAAGATCGTGCCGGTGCTTTGGTGATGGAGATCAAGAAGCACGTGATGATGGCCATATCATGTCACTTATGAATTGCATGTGATGTTAATCCCTTTATGCACCTTATTTTGCTTAGAACGACGGTAGCATTATGAGGTGATCTCTCACTAAAATTTCAAGACGAAATTGTGTTCTCCCCGACTGTGCACCGTTGCTACAGTTCGTCGTTTCGAGACACCACGTGATGATCGGGTGTGATAGACTCAACGTTCACATACAACGGGTGAAAACAGTTGCGCACGCGGAACACTCGGGTTAAGCTTGACGAGCCTAGCATGTGCAGACATGGCCTCGGAACACATGAGACCGAAAGGTCGATCATGAATCATATAGTTGATATGATTAGCATAGGGATGCTTACCACTTAAACTATACTCAACTCACGTGATGATCGGACTTGGGATAGTGTAAGTGGATCATGAACCACTCAAATGACAAGAGAGATGTATTTTTTGAGTGGGAGTTTAGCATATAATTTGATTAAGTTGAACTCTAATTATCTTGAACATAGTCTAAGTCCACTTTGAATATATTTGTGTTGTAGATCATGGCTCACGCGAGTGTCATCCTGAATTTTAATACGTTCCTAGAGAAAGCTAAGTTGAAAGATGATGGAAGCAACTTTGTAGACTGGGCTCGTAATCTTAAGCTAATCTTACAAGCTGGGAAGAAGGATTATGTCCTTAATGCTGCGCTAGGAGATGAACCACCCGCTACGGCTGATCAGGATGTTAAGAACGCTTGGTTAGCGCGTAAGGAGGACTACTCAATAGTTCAATGTGCAGTCTTGTATGGCTTAGAACCGGGACTTCAACGTCGCTTTGAGCGTCATGGAGCATTTGAGATGTTCCAGGAGTTGAAGTTTATCATTCAGAAGAACGCACGGATCGAGAGGTATGAGACCTCCGATAAATTCTATGCTTGCAAGATGGCGGAAAACTCGTTTGTCAGTGAACATGTGCTCAAAATGTCTGGGTACTCAGACCATCTAGCTGAGCTGGGGATTGAACTCCCGCAAGATGCTATCACTGACAGAATCCTTCAATCACTGCCGCCAAGCTATAAAGGCTTTGTGTTGAACTACAACATGCAAGGGATGAACAAGTCTCCCGGCGAGTTGTTTGCGATGCTGAAAGTCGCAAAGTCTGAACTCCGTAAAGAGCATCAAGTGTTGATGGTGAGCAAGACCACTAGTTTCAAGAGAAACGGCAAAGGCAAGAAGGGCAATTCGAAGAAGAGCGGCAAGCCTGTTGCCAATCCGCCGAAGAAACCCAAGGCTGGACCTAAGCCTGAAACAGAGTGCTTCTATTGCAAGGGTATGGGTCACTGGAAGCGCAATTGCCCCAAGTATCTGGCAGATAAGAAGGCGGGCAAAGAAAAATCAGGTATATTTGATATACATGTTATTGATGTGTACTTAACCGGCTCTCGTAGTAGTGCCTGGGTATTCGATACCGGATCTGTTGCTCACATTTGCAACTCGAAACAGGAACTGCGGAATAGACGAAGGCTGGCGAAAGATGAAGTGACGATGCGCGTAGGAAATGGTTCCAAGGTTGATGCAATCGCCGTCGGCATAGTGTCACTTCAGCTACCATCGGGATTAGTGATGAACTTAAATCATTGTTATTTAGTGCCTGCGTTGAGCATGAACATTATATCTGGATCTTGTTTATTGCGAGACGGTTACTCTTTTAAGTCTGAGAATAATGGTTGTTCTATTTCTATGAGTAACATCTTTTATGGTCATGCACCGAATGTGAGAGGATTGTTCATATTGAATCTTGATAGCGATACGCATATACATAACATTGAGACCAAAAGAGTTAGAGTAAACAATGATAGCGCCATATTTTTGTGGCACTGCCGCTTGGGTCATATTGGTGTAAAGCGCATGAAGAAACTCCATGCTGATGGACTTTTGGAGTCACTTGACTTTGATTCACTTGACACGTGCGAACCATGCCTCATGGGCAAGATGACTAAGACTCCATTCTCCGGAACAATGGAGCGTGCAAGTGACTTGTTGGAAATCATACATACCGATGTGTGTGGTCCAAAGAGCGTAGAGGCACGCGGCGGATATCGTTATTTTCTCACCTTCACTGACGATTTAAGTAGATATGGTTATGTCTACTTGATGAAGCACAAGTCTGAAACATTTGAAAAGTTCAAGCAATTTCGGAGTGAAGTGGAAAATCATCGTAACAAGAAGATCAAGTTCCTACGGTCTGATCGTGGGGGTGAATATCTGAGTTTCGAGTTTGGTGCTCACTTAAGACAATGTGGAATTGTTTCGCAGTTAACACCGCCTGGAACACCACAGCGTAATGGTGTGTCCAAACGTCGTAATCGTACTTTGTTAGAGATGGTGCGATCTATGATGTCTCTTACTGATTTGCCGTTATCATTTTGGGGTTATGCATTAGAAACAGCTGCATTCACTTTAAATAGGGCACCATCAAAATCCGTTGAGACGACACCATACGAACTGTGGTATGGCAAGAGGCCAAAGTTGTCGTTTCTTAAAGTTTGGGGATGTGATGCTTATGTCAAAAAGCTTCAGCCTAAAAAGCTGGAACCCAAAGCGGAAAGGTGCGTCTTCATAGGTTACCCAAAAGAGACAGTTGGGTATACCTTCTATCTCAAATCCGAGGGCAAAGTGTTTGTTGCTAAAAACGGAGCTTTTCTCGAGAAGGAGTTTCTCTCGAGAGAATTGAGTGGGAGGAAGATAGAACTTGACGAGGTTGTCGAACCTCTCATCCCTCTGGATGGTGGCGCAGGGCAAGGGGAAACCTCTGTCGTTGCGACGCCGGTTGAGGAGGAAGTTAATGATGATGATCATGAAACTCCAGTTCAAGTTTCTGTTGAACCACGCAGGTCGACGAGATCACGCGCTGCTCCAGAGTGGTACGGTAATCCCGTCTTGTCAATCATGTTGTTAGACAACAATGAACCTGGAAATTATGAAGAAGCAATGGTGGGCCCAGATTCCAACAAATGGCTAGAAGCCATGAAATCCGAGATAGGATCCATGTATGAGAACAAAATGTGGACTTTGGAGATACTACCTGAGGGCCGCAAGGCTATTCAGAACAAATGGATCTTTAAGAAGAAGACGGACGCTGACGGTAATGTGACCGTTTATAAAGCTCGACTTGTGGCAAAGGGTTTTTCACAAGTTCCAGGAGTTGACTACGATGAGACTTTCTCACCCGTAGCGATGCTTAAGTCCGTCAGAATCATGTTAGCAATAGCTGCATTTTTCGATTATGAAATCTGGCAGATGGATGTCAAAACGGCGTTCCTTAAAGGTTTCCTTAAGGAAGAGTTGTATATGATGCAACCCGAAGGTTTTATCGATCCTAAAAATGCTGACGAGGTGTGCAAGCTCCAGCGATCCATTTATGGACTGGTGCAAGCATCTCGGAGTTGGAACAAACGCTTTGATGAGGTGATCAAAGCATTTGGGTTTATACAAGTGGTTGGAGAATCTTGTATTTACAAGAAAGTGAGTGGGAGCTCTGTGGCGTTTCTAATATTATATGTGGATGACATATTACTGATTGGAAACAATGTAGAGCTTTTGGAGAGCATAAAAGGTTACTTGAATAAAAGTTTCTCTATGAAGGACCTAGGAGAAGCTGCTTACATTCTAGGCATTAAGATCTATAGGGATAGATCAAAACGCCTGATAGGACTTTCACAAAGCACATACCTTGATAAAGTTTTGAAGAGGTTCAAAATGGAACAGTCCAAGAAAGGGTTCTTGCCAGTTTTACAAGGTACGAGATTGAGTAAGACTCAGTGCCCAGCAACTGATGAAGATAGAGAGCATATGCGCTCCGTCCCCTATGCTTCAGCCATAGGTTCTATCATGTATGCGATGCTGTGCACTAGACCGGATGTTAGCCTGGCCATAAGTATGGCAGGTAGGTTCCAGAGTAATCCAGGAGTGGATCACTGGACAGCGGTCAAGAATATCCTGAAGTACCTGAAAAGGACTAAGGAGATGTTTCTCGTGTATGGAGGTGACGAAGAGCTCGCCGTAAAAGGTTACGTCGATGCAAGCTTTGACACAGATCCGGACGACTCCAAGTCGCAAACCGGATACGTATTTATTCTTAATGGGGGTGCAGTAAGCTGGTGCAGTTCCAAGCAAAGCGTGGTAGCAGATTCTACATGTGAAGCGGAGTACATGGCTGCTTCGGAGGCGGCTAAGGAGGGTGTCTGGATGAAGCAGTTCATGACGGATCTTGGAGTGGTGCCAAGTGCACTGGATCCAATAACCTTGTTCTGTGACAACACTGGTGCCATTGCCTTAGCAAAGGAACCAAGGTTTCACAAGAAGACCAGACACATCAAACGACGCTTCAACCTCATCCGCGACTACGTCGAGGAAGAGGACGTAAATATATGCAAAGTGCACACAGATCTGAATGTAGCAGACCCGCTGACTAAACCTCTTCCACGGCCAAAACATGATCGACACCAGAACTGTATGGGTGTTAGATTTATTACAATGTAATTCACATGGTGATGTGAGGGCTAGATTATTGACTCTAGTGCAAGTGGGAGACTGTTGGAATTATGCCCTAGAGGCAATAATAAATGTATAGTTGTTATTATAATTCCTATATCAAGATAATAGTTTATTATCCATGCTATAATTGTATTGAATGAAGACTCATTTACATGTGTGGATACATAGACAAAACACCGTCCCTAGCATGCCTCTAGTTGGCTAGCCAGTTGATCAATGATAGTCAGTGTCTTCTGATTATGAACAAGGTGTTGTTGCTTGATAAACTGGATCACGTCATTGGGAGAATCACGTGATGGACTAGACCCAAACTAATAGACGTAGCATGTTGATCGTGTCATTTTGTTGCTACTGTTTTCTGCGTGTCAAGTATTTATTCCTATGACCATGAGATCATATAACTCACTGACACCGGAGGAATGCTTTGTGTGTATCAAACGTCGCAACGTAACTGGGTGACTATAAAGATGCTCTACAGGTATCTCCGAAGGTGTTAGTTGAGTTAGTATGGATCAAGACTGGGATTTGTCACTCCGTGTGACGGAGAGGTATCTCGGGGCCCACTCGGTAATACAACATCACACACAAGCCTTGCAAGCAATGTAACTTAGTGTAAGTTGCGGGATCTTGTATTACGGAACGAGTAAAGAGACTTGCCGGTAAAACGAGATTGAAATAGGTATGCGGATACTGACGATCGAATCTCGGGCAAGTAACATACCGAAGGACAAAGGGAATGACATACGGGATTATACGAATCATTGGCACTGAGGTTCAAACGATAAGATCTTCGTAGAATATGTAGGATCCAATATGGGCATCCAGGTCCCGCTATTGGATATTGACCGAGGAGTCTCTCGGGTCATGTCTACATAGTTCTCGAACCCGCAGGGTCTGCACACTTAAGGTTCGACGTTGTTTTATGCGTATTTGAGTTGTGTGGTTGGTTACCGAATGTTGTTCGGAGTCCCGGATGAGATCACGGACATCACGAGGGTTTCCGGAATGGTCCGTAAACGAAGATTGATATATAGGATGACCTCATTTGATTACCGGAAGGTTTTCGGAGTTACCGGGAATGTACCGGGAATAACGAATGGGTTCCGGGAGTTCACCGGGGGGGCAACCCACTCCGGGGAAGCCCATAGGCATTTGGGGAGCCACACCAGCCCTTAGTGGGCTGGTGGGACAGCCCACAAGTGCCCAATGCGCCAAGAGAAGAAAAATCAAGAGGAAAGAAAAAAAAAGGAAGGAGGTGGGAAGGGAGGGGGACTCCTCCCACCAAACCAAGTCCAACTCGGTTTGGGGGGGGAGTCCTCCCCCCTTGGCTCGGCCGACTCCTTGGGGGTTCTTGGACCCCAAGGCAAGGCCCCCCTCCCTCCCACCTTTATATACGGAGGTTTTAGGGCTGATTTGAGATGACTTTCTCACGGCTGCCCGACCACATACCTCCACGGTTTCTCCTCTAGATCGCGTTTCTGCGGAGCTCGGGCGGAGCCCTGCTGAGACAAGGTCATCACCAACCTCCGGAGCGCCGTCACGCTGCCGGGGAACTCTTCTACCTCTCCGTCTCTCTTGCTGGATCAAGAAGGCCGAGATCATCGTCGAGCTGTACGTGTGCTGAACGCGGAGGTGCCGTCCGTTCGGTACTAGATCGTGGGACTGATCGCGGGATTGTTCGCGGGGCGGATCGAGGGACGTGAGGACGTTCCACTACATCAACCGCGTTCTCTAACGCTTCTGCTGTACGATCTACAAGGGTACGTAGATCACTCATCCCCTCTCGTAGATGGACATCACCATGATAGGTCTTCGTGCGCGTAGGAAAATTTTTATTTCCCATGCGACGTTCCCCAACAGTTACACTCTTTGAGCAGCCTGACACTCTCGTCTGGCGGTGGACAACCTCTGGCTCATGTACCGCAGCTTCCTGCTACAACGCCCTGTTTCTTGGTAGCACAACTGCCCCTTGGTGGAAGCTAATCTGGAGGAGTTGCCCCCCCTGAGTGTCAAGTTCTTTCTCTGGCTCGCGGCCCAGTACCGTTGCTGGACGACTGACCGACTCACTCGACACGGACTCCACCACGACCGCATCTGCATTCGGTGTTGCCAGGAACCAGAGACCCTTGATCATCTTCTGGTTGGTTGCGTCTTTGCTCGAACGACATGACATGAGGTGCTATCCTGGTGCCGCCTCACTGCTCACCCCTGGATGGCACCCTGGGTTTCTTTGAGTGGCTCACAACCCAAATCCACTCGTCCCCTTCGGCCCCGCGCAAGGGCTTCACATCGCTGGCAATTCTAACCGCCTAGTCCCATCTGGAAGCACCACAATGCTGGCATCTTCGACGGCCTTCAGCCATCCACCGCACATGTCATGACCACCATTCAGGATGAAGCGCGCGAATGGGTCGCTGCCGGAGCGAAGGGACTGCACGCGATCATTCATGTAACCTCTAGGGGCTGGGCAACCCCCTTCTCTTCTGCCTGACTTGTATCCCTCTACACCTTCTTGTGTGAGTAACACTCTTTCTCTATCAATGCAATGATACGCTGCCGAATGGAAGCCCATCTATAATCCAACATATACAGGTCCGCGCAATTGTTTTCATGAAACTAACCGTAAAGTTTTACGGAACGTTGTCCAGGCGATTTTTTATTCCAATCCTATGAAACGATGGTTATTTTACCGGATGGACGGTATAAAGTTGTTTTTGTTTGAACAATGCGAAAGCCATCCGGTAGAACATACTAGAAGCTTGTAAATGGAGAAGCACAGAGCCAAGACAACAGACAAATCCAAATCAGAGTTCAGCTAAGACCAGCGGGCCCGCATGCAGAGCCACAGAGATGTCAGGGCTGCGTGTATATAATGCCCAGACACGGCTACGGCCAGGTAGAAGCAACCGTAGAGGCGGGGCCAGTTTTGCTTAGCACCCAGAGCGAGCGAGAGAGAGCGCAGTCACGCGGCGCCGGGTAGACTGGTAAAGGCAGGAACGCAAGGTACAAACCACAAGCCATGCTCCTCTCTCGCTTTCCTTCCGTTCGCTTACTTCTTCTTACTGGAGCAATTAATAAATTCAAGTTACAGCGACCAATACAAGCCGCTTTAAGAAAATCGGTCGTGATTTCACTGTTTGCCTCGAGAGGAACATGACATGAGCACTTCGATCCTCGGGTGAATCTTGACTTCGATCGCATCGATCAAGTGTTTATAATACAGGAAAAAGGGTTAGTTTGTTCGAGATGGGGAGTGGAGCATCTCCATGAAGAACAGGGAAGAGCGAGGCCCCCGGCCCCCCTCATCTCGTCTCCTTGGTTAGTTGGTTAGATTTCCTCGGATTGCCCGTTTCGATTAAGTCATGCCTGGAAAGCATCACCCTCGGTTTAGTGGCGGGGGAAGAATCCGAGGCGAGCGATTTCTTCTGTACGTAGGTTAAACGTCGGATCGGATTTGGGATCGGGGTGTGGATCGGTAATGCAGGGGGAATCTGAGATTTCCCTCTTCTTTCCTGCCCCCGCTCCCTTTCTCAGCCCCGGATTATTGATTCAGGAGCAGCTGATTCGGATCCTTTGTGCTTTGATCAGCCTGGAGTGGAAAAGGAAAATGCCTGTACTTGGCTGTTTAACCACCGTACTTCTTTAATCCCCTTTTCATTGTCTATTAGTTCCGTCCTCAACTTCCTGTTTCAAATTTCAAATCTTGGCGTTGCATAGCTGAGTCAAGTATTTTTGTTTTGTTCTGTTTATGAGGTAGGGAATTCCCTGAGGAGGTTAGAAATAAATGTCACCGGCGGGTCGCATACGATGCTCCTAAATTTCTACTACTCCCTCACTTCCTAAATATAAGACCTTTTAGAGATTACACTACGGACTAGATACGGAGCAAAATGAGTGAATCTACATCCTACAATATGACTACATACATCCGTATGTAGTTCATAGTGGAATTTCTAAAAGGTCTTATATTTTGGAACGGAGGGAGTACTTGATAGTTGATACCGTGCATTTCTTTCCGTCTCTGCAACTTGACGATGGAGGAAATATCTGTCCCGTTCCCCTTTATTTGTAGCACTGTTTCTTTTGTTCCATTATTTTTCGGCGGCATTACTTTTCTGTAGACCCCGTTACACAGCCATCTTCTTGTAAATTCATTATAGGATTATCTTAAACATGTCAAAATCATTTCCTAGTATCTTAGACGGCAACCTTGAAAAGTTTTATCTCTAGCTGTGTATAAATATTAAGCAGTGAAATTTAGGTGCCCATGTATGGAGGCAAAAGGGGAAAAGAGATAATATAACCACATTTGGGCCCCTCGGCTTTCGTTTTCGGTAGCTATTGCAATCACTTGCTGTCTTTGTCCGACCCTATCCTCTAACTATTCTCAAAACGTGGACAGTGACTGAAGAATATGTAAAATCCATGCTAAGAAAAGAAAATATGTAGGACCCACAACTCAGCTTCTCAGTGGACATATGTAACTTCAGAATTTTCTTTAATGTTACTTATTACTCCCTCGGTCCCATAATGTAAGAGCGTTTTTGACACTAGTGTATTGTCAAAAATGCTCTTTTATTATGGGACGGAGGGAGTACATTCTTGAAAGGTATTTGGTGTGGATAGTAAAGAAATGGAGGCAGCTTGAATTGATTCTTTAGTGATGGTTATAAGCCAAATTTTGAGTCAATGTGAATACAACCTAAACTAGGAAAGTGTTTGCTGTTACTTACTATGCTTGCTTAATTGCTACTAGAGCTTTAACCTGTCACACTTTTGCAAAAGCAATAGAAATTACATCCGAAGATACACACAAGATGAATATGCGTAATTGACTAAACCCACTGCGGGGCCCTTACGGGATATAGCTTCTCATATAAGTTCCATATACTAAGCTTGAAAGTTGCTTTTGGCTCCTGAGCTCCATGGAGGCCTTTAAATTCAAACTTCAAATTTCGTGAAAATTCGTATTTTAATATTTCAACAAATTCTGAAAAAAAAAACATAGACAGATGAAGGTATAATACACAAGTGTGTAAATTTTCAGAACAAAATACGTTCAAATGAGGGCTGCGCAAAAAGACAAATCTGAAACTTTTTAACACATGTTACTATTCATCATTTCAGATTATGAATTTGTCTTTTTTGTACAGGTCGCGTTTCAAAGTATTTCGACCTGAAATTTTGCACACACACAGATCACATCCTTGTTTAGTTGTATATTGTTTTTTCAGATTTTTTGGAACTAAAATTTTCGAATTTTGATTTTTTCAAAAATTTCGGCCTCCATGGAGGCCGAGCTCCAAAACGCCATTCTCATACTAAGCTTTACTTTATAGGGATATCATTGTCTAGACAGAAAGAACATTTCAAACATATTCCGAGCTTTAGCAGACAAGCACAATCGTGAAACACGCCCTCGTTTTTTGGATATTCTGCACAATTGTTTTTAGGAACACTCGAGAAAGTGCACCTTTTCTCATTAGAAGTGCTAATAAAACAAACTAGCGTATTCTTCGCATGTTCAAATGTGAATTCTCTTAATAATGAAGGCGCGCGTATTGGATTGTTGGTTTGTATAAATTTATTCATTTATGGTTATTCTGAGCTGATCTCTTGGCCCACTCCTATGATTCTGATCTTTCCTACTGCCTGGACATTGATTTTTTATTCATTCCCCGCGAATTGATAAATTATCTTATTGCTAAAATGGAGAAGGCCAAAAACGTTGCCTATCAAGTTGTTATTACTGCTTGCTTCAGAGAAAGAAGAGAAAAGACTTATGGTCGGCTGGTTGCAGGAGTCAAATTGTATTAATATCACTACCCTCATAAATTGTATGTCTGCAATTTCTTTATGGCTTTCTCTGCTGCCACCTCTCTTGCTCCCCAATCCTGCAAGGCTGCAAGGCACCCGTTACCTAAACGTGTCCTCTTTTCTGCGTTTCAAGCGCGTCACCAATGACCCATCTTGTATCTTCTCGTTGACTAATCTGGTCTTTGTCTTTTTCATGCACTTGTCGACACCTGCTGCTTCCTTACTGTCCAAGAATGAGCAGTTCCCTTTCATTTCTCCCTCCTTCATGTGTCCTCCCCTCCTTTCTGAACACTACCAATTCTATCTATAAATGGGCTAATAGGTTTTGATCTTTCCACACAGAAGCCAGGACCAGAGGAAAGTAGTACAAGCTACAAAGCGATGGATTTTGGGACTGAGTTGAAGGGATGTGTCTGCCGGATCAACAACTGTGCCATCGAACTCTTCTCCATGGAGGAGGATTTGGAGATTGAAGATGAAGACTCATGGGACCTGGTTGGGAGGGACCTCCGGCTGAAAGCCACCTTCCTGTATATTGACCTCAGCCGTGTGATCTCCTCCTGTGAGAGCGATGAGTACAAGAAGATGCTTACCGATCTGGCCAACAAGTTCTTCTACTTCATGGATGAGGTGATGATTCTTTCTTTCCCTTATTATTAGCAACCTTCTGCTCAAAAAATACCTTATTTTATTGCAAATTCACATGACTAATCGTACACACACAAGTTATCCGAGTTCATGAATGCTCCTGATTATCAAATTCCAGAAATGTCTCAGTGCCTCAAGTAAACCTATTTTTGCAATTGCATCCTACCAAGAAACAGATCATCGGAAATTTCTGATTGCTATACAGCTCAACATTTCTTAAATTGTATAAAAGTGGTTCAGTTCATGTTGCAGCTGCCTATGTGGACTATTCTGGTCTTATCAATGATTAACAGTACATATAAATACCTGTCCCCCTCTTAAGCAAGTCGTTTTCACCTTTTCTTTTTTCTTTTGCGTTGGCGGAAGTTGTTGTGGTTCATGACTATGCTTTAGCTAATACTCCCTCCGTCCCAAAATAAATGTCACAAGCTTAATACAATTTTATACTGGAGTTAGTACAAAGTTGAGGCACTTATTTTGAGATGGAGGGAGTACAAGAGTTCAAGTGCTTCTTCACCAGCAATACTGTCTTCTTTGGCTCTTTGCAATGTAGACGTCTTATATTAAGTTACAGGGAGTAATATTTTTTCAGACTAGTCTTTGGTCAACTTTACAGAGTCGTTGTCTGGCGGCTCCTTATGTCTTAACAATAAACCACCTGTATGGTAACGGTTTGGGCAATTAGCATAACATATGTCTGATGCTAACCGAGTTAAGATGCCCTTGTGCAAATGGCAGTTGGGCAATGCGGTGAAGGACAGAAGCGCCCCTCTGGTGCAGGTGTGCTACAGCGACACAACTCATGCTCTCCGCGAGGTGGTGGCCGCCCTTGTGCCGTCCCATTAGTCTGGCTCTGTCATTCATGCTGGGAAAGCTGGAGCTTCGGATTTCTTGGAAGCAAGAAATTCCCCAAGAACCTGTACAAAGAGAATAGGCCAACATGAGGGAAACAAGGCCTCCCGGGTGGCCTGTGTAATGTACATATCGTTAAACGGCTTTGATGTCGAAGCAAACTGAATGATTAGTGTCTGGTTTGCCCCATGATTAAGATGTTCCTGTCAAGTTTAAATTTTCAGTTCTGTGTGTTGCTTGCGTCTAGCACGGTGGTAAAGACCTCACGGAATGGGGCTACCGACCAGCGAACAGATTTCTGAGTGATGGCCAAATTCTGAAACATTCCTTCAATCAAGACCAACCTATCTTGAAGTAGCGGTTTCTGCAAATGTAGGTTATGGAGATTCCCAGCAGGTGATCTCGATCGCGACTATACATCATTTCTAGGTCCTCATTAAGAAAGGCCGCTCGTTGCGTATATTTGCGTGGTGATCGCTGACATGTTCGTTGTGTTTACCGGTGCTGCGTAAGCTGGCGTTTGGGGCCTCTTTCTCTCGATGTTCCAATGCAATACCTTCGGATTGTTTCCACCCTGGGGTTGAGTTATTTCTATTATCAGTAGAATGACCCGTTGCGCCACCATCACTAAGACCAGTTGCAACCTGGATGTGTCCCACGTGAGGGGATAGCAACCTGGATGATGCGCTGCCTCTGCTTCACACTGGGGCAACGACCCACTTCGGCACTCCCCCTCAAGAGGGGTGATATCTATCTATCATTCTCATCTCGTCACAAGCTAGGTTGCATTCCTTTGCTACCAAACCTTTTGTTAACCAGTTTGCTATATATTGGCCTGTGTGCACATACTCAATCTTTATAACATCTCAAGCTTCTCGTTGGTAAAGAATCGGTCAATCTCTACATGCTTAGTTCTGTCACGTTACACTGCATTGTTAGCTATGCATATTTTTTTAGAAAAGGAGGCATCGTCCCGGCCTCTGCATCGAGTGATGCATGCAGCCTTTTATTAACCATGAAACCAGTCTGAAACAAGTACAAAGTAGTCTTAAAAAAGGAAAAAAGAGATACAAGGCGAACATCACGCCAGTACCGATGATATCAATAGGCCTAGATGACTATCGACCTATTCTATTAATATGCCGCCATCCAAATCGGTTGAAGATACCCTGAGCTACCATCTCTCAACGGGCACATCCAGTAACCAAAGGCTCCCTGGCTTCCACAGAAGTGAGTAAGGACCACGTGCGGATCAAAGCGGTAGCCCTGAAGATGACCTGCAAAAAGTGAATATACCGTTTTCTGTTTAAAACTAGATCATTTCTGCAATTCCATACAGCCCACAAAAGTGCACAGGTTCCAACCCGAATAAGTTTAGGGTAATGAACATTAACCCCCTCCAGCCACGTCCCGAATAACATGTTAATGCTAGTAGGAGGAGAAATGTTAAAAGTAATATGTATCGAGCGCCATACAAGTTTAGCCATAGGACAATCTAGAAAGAGGTGCTTAATATTTTCTTTATTCTAACAGAAGCTGCATCTTTGATTTCCTTTCCAATTTCGTTTGGCCAAGTTATCCTTAGTTAAAACAACTCCTTTGTGAACAAACCACATGAAGATTTTTATTTTAAGAGGAACCTTGACCTTCCATATATGCATGGATTTTGGAATAAGTGAAGAACCAATGAGGTGCACATACATAGATTTTACTGAAAATATACCATTAGTGGTCAGCCTCCATTGAATACTATCAGGGCAATCCGAGAGGCTAATATCCATCAGCCTTCTGACTAGATGCAGCCATCTAATCCATCTATCACCAATCAATGCTCTACGTAACTGAATATTTAGAGGAATCTCACGCAACACTGCCGCAACGGACGTCTGTCTGCGTTGGGCAATATTGTAAAGCTGCGGATACTGAAGGGCCAAGGGCTCCTCCCCTAGTCATGTATCCTCCCAGAATCTAGTTGATTCACCATTACCTATGATAAACCTAGTTCTGTTAAAGAAAGCAATCTTTGACCTCATCAGACCCTTCCAGAAAGGTGAGTCGCCCGGTCTCGCGGTGACCTGAGCTAAGGTCTTTTGTTGTAGGTACTTGTTCTTCAGAATTTGTACCCACATACCTTCAGTTTCCACAGATAATCTGAATAGCCATTTGCTAAGTAGACATCTATTCTTGACCTCTAAATTTTCAATCCCCAAACCTCCCTGTTCCTTCGGTCTACAGATAATATCCCATCTGGCCAGCCCATACCTGGTCTTGACCTCATCACTCTGTCAGAAAAATCTAGACCGATAGAAATCCAACCTTTTCCGCACCCCAACTGGTACTTCAAAAAAGGATAGAAGAAACATGGGCATGCTTGTTAATACCGAATTAACAAGAACCAAACGTCCTCCATAGGATAAAAGCTTGCCCTTCCAGCAACTTTTTTTTTTCAAATCGGTCCTCGATACATTTCCACTCCTTAATTGTCAACTTTCGGTGGTGGATAGGGATCCCTAAGTATGTAAAAGGTAGATTACCACCCTCACAACCAAAAAGTTGATTATAAGTAAGTTGTTCTGCTTTTGCGTTCCCAAAACAGAAGAGTTCACTTTCATTAAAATTAATCTTCAGCCCCGATAGTTGTTCAAATAAGCATAATATGAGTTTCATGTTTCTGGCTTTTTTAATATTGTGTTCCATGAAAAGGATCGTGTCATCTGCATAGTGTAGAATAGAGACACCCCCATCAACTAGATGTGGTACTAGTCCCCCTACCAGGTCTTTCTCATTAGCTCTCCTGATCATGAGTGCCAACATATCCGCAACAATGTTAAATAAAATAGGGGACATAGGGTCCCCTTGTCTAAGACCCTTTAGTGTCTGAAAGAAATGACCCACGTCATGATTTACTTTAATACCAACACTTCCCTGTTTTATGAAACAATCGATATGCTTACGCCATATCTCACCAACCCCCTTCATACGTAGAGTTTATTGCAGGAAAGACCATTTCACTTTGTCATAAGCCTTTTCAAAATCTAGTTTGAATAACACTCCGTCTAGTTTCTTGGAATGCAATTCATGCAAAGTCTCATGCAAGACGACGGCCCTTCAAGAATGTTACGTCCATGCATGAAGGCCGTCTGCGAAGATTGCACCACCGAATGTGCCATCTTAGCTAGCCTATCCGTTCCCACCTTTGTGAAAATTTTGAAGCTAACGTTCAACAGACAAATCGGACGAAATTGTTCAATTCGCGTAGCACCCTCCTTCTTTGGTAGCAACGTAATGGTACCAAAATTCAGGTGAAAGAGTTGTAGGTGTCCAGAGAACAAGTCATGGAACATGGACATAAGGTCTTTCTTGATAATATGCCAACATTTCTTATAAAACTCACCCGAGAACCCATCCGGACCGGGAGCTTTATCGTTCTTCATACCCTCAATAGCCTGTAGCACCTCTTTCTCTAAGAATGGAGCGGATAAACACTCATTATCGGCCTGTCCGACTTGAGGAATATCCTCTACCCGATGCTCATCCGTAGACACAAAACTATGATCCGGAGCACCGAACAACTGTTTATGGTAATTTGAGATTTACAATTTTAGATTCTCATGACCTACTATTGTACCCTCATCTTGCTCTAGTTGTAAAATTCTCTTTTTCCTATGCTTGCCATTGGCAATTAAGTGGAATGGTGTTATTGTCCCCTTGGACAATTGCATTAACTTTGGCTCTAAGTGCCCATTTCATTTCCTCCTCTTGAAGGAGGACTCGAACTCGTTGTTCAGCCTCGCTCTTCGACAACCTTTCGTTTTCATTCAACACGCAGGTCTCTGCCTTACGATCCAGAGCATCTATAAATTGGAGAAGTCGGTCTTGCTCATCCTTATAGATCCCAGAGACATTCTTAGCCCAACATCTTAAAAATTGTCTAAGGTGTCGGATCTTGTTTTGCCAGATGTCAACATTTGACTTCCCACCCACTTCCTGGTTCCATTCCCTAGCAATCATGTCTGACGGGGATATAGCCCTAGGGTAGGGTCATAGGTCTGACCAATACGTCCTACCCAAGGGCACCTCATTATTAGTTTAAAGGACTACAAGGGAAATTCCTACTGGATCGTGACAACATCTAATCCACTCGGTACAGATCCACTTAGACAAGTACATTCCATCCACTCGGATGACAGTCATCCACTCGGCTGTATGACTCACTTGGTCATGCAAATACCAACAGTCGGCAAGACATCTGTAGTGGGTTGACATTATGGCATCAATGCCCCATCTTGTAACATAAGAGGTGAGGAGGTGGCGCACTCTATATAAGCCACCCCCCTCCACATAGCTAGGGGGAACTTCTCCTCCTTCGGGCTCATTCTTTCCCTCGAGCTCTGGCTCTCTCTCTATACCATGTAACTCATGTCCATGATAGATAACACGAAGCCTCTCCGGAGCACGAGACGTAGGGTTGTTATCTCCACTGTGAGAGGCTCGAACTCGCTAAAACCACCGTGTCACCCATGTGCATCTTGATAGATCATGCTCAGTTATCCTACCCCCTTTCTATTGTCGGAATCGATACCACGACAGTTGGCGCCCACCGTGGGGCATAGCGTCTATTGAGCCATGATGCATATGGTTATTTCTTCAACCACCAGCGGAAGATCGATTTCCGCTAGTGCCCTCTATTCGATTAGATCTTCACACTTTCACACATTTTTCATACTGTTCATCTCACCACAAACAAAGAGTCTCAAACAAAAAGGAAGCACACATCCATCCGATCACATACAAGGAAAATTATCAACCTTTAGCTTCGTCCCTGCCGCTTCGTCGTCGCCACGCGCGGCCTCTGGCGCTGCCCGCTTCGTCGTCACCACGCGCAGCCTCCGGCGCCACCCGCTTCATCGTTGCCACGCGCAGCCTCCAGCGCCGCCTGCTTCATCATCGCCACGCGTGGCCTCCGGCGCCGGCTGCTTCATCGTTGCCACGCAAACGGCCACCAACGCGTCGATGCATCATACTCATTTGCGACATCATCGTCGAGCCCCTGCAAACGGCCACGACGCGATCCATCCCGTCGTTTTCGGCCTCTAGGACAC
Organism: Hordeum vulgare subsp. vulgare; assembly: GCF_904849725.1. NCBI lineage: Eukaryota > Viridiplantae > Streptophyta > Magnoliopsida > Poales > Poaceae > Hordeum > Hordeum vulgare. The sequence goes on from NC_058519.1 coordinate 562,628,190, forward strand.
CACCGTCGAGCTTCCACACATGGCAGCCCCGTTTTGTGGCTTCGGCTCTGCCTGCAACCCATGGAGCGGCATCTCAGTGATCAGGTCCGTGCATTCGACACAATATTTTCTGCCTTGTATGCATACAGTAATTATCTATGCCAGACTTCATGCATGGACTGAATGCGATCAGTTTCGCATGCATGGATTAAACGTTTTCAGTTTTGCATGCATAGAGTAACTAGCTTTACCTCAGTCATGCATGGAGTAAATATCTTCAGTTTCACATGCATGGACTAAATAACATTACCTCACGTCATGCATGCTGGACAAAACGTCACGTTGAGAGTAACTAACCGGTCGTTCAATGCCGATGGTAAGTGCATGCGTTACATGACCACTTGGTCGATCAATTAACTACATGCAGGAAAAACGAAAACGGAAGGACGTGGTGGCCTTCAACGCCGGGTTAATTGGGTGGAGGATCAACTCCATGCAGTAAACGTGGGCTAACCGTTTTGGCTGAGGTAATTGCCTTCTTAAACACCTTATCAGGGTCACTCGTTCGTCATCGTCCCCGAACAACGGTTTATTCGAACGGACTGTCAATTCGAGTCAGATGCGTCATCATCACTCGGTCGCCTTGCATGCCGTCGCTCAGTCGAAAGCATCGTCATCACTCGGCCGCTCTGCGCGTCGTCACTCGGTCGGACGCGCGTCGTTGCTCGGTCGGACGCGCGTCGTTGCTCGGTCGGACGCGCGTCGTCATCACTCGGCCGCCCCTGCACATCATCGCTGAGTTAGACGTGCGCCGTCATCACTCGGCAGCTCCGCGCATCGCCACTCGTCCGGATGCTCCATCGTCACTCGGCCACTCCGCGCGCCGTCACTCTACTAGACACGTCGTCATCACTCGGCAGCTCCGCGCATCGCCTCTCATCCAGACGCTCCATCGTCACTCGGCCACTCCGCGCGCCATCACTCTACTGGACGCGTCGTCATCACTCGGCAGCTCCGCGCATCGCCACTCAGTCGGACGCTCCATCCTCACTCGGCCGCTCCGCGCACCGTCACTCTACTGGACGCGCCGTCATCACTCGACCGCTCTGCGCGTCGGTGCTCGGTCGAACACGCGTCATCATCACTCGGCCGCCCTGCATGCTGTCACTCAGTCGGACGCGTCGTCAGCGCTCGGCCGCCCTGCGCGCCGTCCCTCACTCGGATCCGTCGTCAGCACTCGGTAGCTTCGCGCATCGCCAGTCAGCAAGACAAGCCATCCTCACTCGGCTGGAGACTCCTTCATCACTCGGCAGCTTCGCGTGTCATCACTCGGCTGGAGGCTCCTTCGACACCTGGTTGCTCTGCGCGTCGTCACTCGGCCGCCCCGCGTGTCGCCACTCAGATAGACGCATCTTCATCGCTTGACCGCCCAACACGTCGCCACTCAGCCGGACGTGTCTACTTCGCTTGACCACCCCGCGCGTCGTGAGGCAGCTAAGTCATTTTTTCACAGACTGCATTCTATTAAATAATCGTTTCTACATTACGGAGTGTCGAGGAAGTCGCACATGACGTTCACTCGGAGGCCACGCCACTGAGTGTACCTCTGCACTCGGTTGTTTATTTTTATGTGGGAACACTTCACTTCCGCTTCGTTTGGGTCCAGTACTCAAACGAGTTCAGCCGGATCCTTCACTCTTTTAGACTCTTGCTGGTTCCGAACCAACAATCATGTGGCACACCCAGTGGGTGTCTATGGGTGCAATTTACACGAACTATTTCAGAAAAGATCATATTACTTTGATAATTTTTTATGCTGGCTTGTGCTATTTTTCATACACAGGTTACTCGACGCATCCGTGTGCCATCCTCGTCGTTGCTCAGGCTCAGTCGCCGCAACGATCATTCATGCGTTTTCACATGTTCGGAAGCCCCCGCAATGACGTAGTGGACACGGCCGCCCCACGTGCCGTCAGTGGGTCGGACGCCTCCTCGACATACATCACTTGGCCGCCCCGCGCGTTGCCACTCAGCCAGAATCGTCTACCTCACTCGGATGCCATGCGCATCGCCACTCCGTGTGGCACGTCTTCATCATTTGGCTGCCCCGCGCGCCACCGCTCAGCTTAGCTGCGACTCTGTATCGCCTAAGTAAAAAACAACTCTGAGTACGGACATGCTCCACACTCGGGGGCTTAGCTGCGACTCTGTATCGCCTAAGTTAAAAACAACTCTGAGTGCGGACATGCTCCACACTCGGGGGCTTAGCTGCGACTTCTTATCGCCTAAGTTCAAAACTACTCCGAGTGCGGACATGCTCCACACTCGGGGACTTAGCTGCGACTCCGTGTCTCCTAAGTTAAATCTACTTTGAGTACGGACACGCTCCACACTCGGGAACTTAGTTGCGACTCTGTATCGCCTAAGTTAAAAACAACTCTGAGTGCGGACATGCTCCACACTCGGGGGCTTAGCTGCGACTCCGTATCGCCTAAGTTCAAAACTACTCCGAGTGCGGACATGCTCCACACTCGGGGACTTAGCTGCGACTCCGTGTCGCCTAAGTTAAAACTACTTCGAGTACGGACACGCTCCACACTCGGGAACTTAGCTGCGACTCAGTATCGCCTAAGTTAAAAACAACTCTGAGTGCGGACATGCTCCGCACTCGGGGGCTTCACTACGATTCCGTATCGCCTAAGTTAAAAACAACTCTGAGTGCGGACATGCTCCGCACTCGGGGGCTTCACTGCGACTCTGTATCGCCTAAGTTAAAACTACTCCAAGTACGGACACACTCCATACTCGAGAACTTTGTTGTGAGTCCGTATCGCCTAAGTTAATAACAACTCTGAGTGCGGACATGCTCCACACCCGGGGACTTAGTTGCGACTCTGTATCGCCTAAGTTAAAAACTACTCCGAGTACAGACATGCTCCACACTCGGGAACTTAGCTGCGACCCCGTATCGCCTAAGTTAAAAAATACACTCGGAGACTTGACTTTGATCCAGAAATCATATGATGCAGATTCTACAAACATTCAACGTAACGAGCACTGGAAGTCTTAAACCCTCTGCCATACTCATCTAGTCCGACAGAGGCTCGGGGACTACACCCAGTGGGTGCACTTAGCGTGCCCCCACTAGAAGAGAAATACAAAAAAGAATCATTCTGCTTGGTCAGGTCCACCAACAACATCCAAGTTCAACAGATTCAACAGATTTCAACCAACTACCAGCAATCAGTCAGAGTCTCAAGATCCTGTTGGTCACTCGGATCTACTTCAATTCTTAAGTTCACTCGGACGTACTACTCAGCGGAATCGATCAAGGCGAATGATGAAGACTTCAATCAACGCATAATTTTGCAAGGCCCTGAAGCACGTTCAAGTTCGGTCTGCTGCTACAAGATTTACATCGACACCTTCACCACTCGGACCCTGATCCATTCGGGGGCTAATGACGGGGATATAGCCCTAGGGTAGGGTCATAGGTCTGACCAATACGTCCTACCCAAGGGCACCTCATTATTAGTTTAAAGGACTACAAGGGAAATTCCTACTGGATCGTGACAACATCTAATCCACTCGGTACAGATCCACTCAGACAAGTACATTCCATCCACTCGGATGACAGTCATCCACTCGGCCGTATGACTCACTCGGTCATGCAAATACCAACAGTCGGCAAGACATCTGTAGTGGGTTGACATTATGGCATCAATGCCCCATCTTGTAACATAAGAGGTGAGGAGGTGGCGCACTCTATATAAGCCACCCCCCTCCACATAGCTAGGGGGGAACTTCTCCTTCGGGCTCATTCTTTCCCTCGAGCTCCGGCTCTCTCTCTATACCATGTAACTCATGTCCATGACAGATAACATGAAGCCTCTCTGGAGCACGAGACGTAGGGTTGTTATCTCCACTGCGAGAGGCCCGAGCTCGCTAAAACCACCATGTCACCCATGTGCATCTTGATAGATCATGCTCCGTTATCCTACCCCCTTTCTATTGTCGGAATCGATACCACGACAATGTCCATGAAGCCCTGACGTGTGAACCAACTTGATTCAAAGGAGAAAGCATCTTTTTCCCCTTGTGAGTGGCATTACCAGAGTCTAGGAGAAGTGGAGTGTGGTCAGATATAGCGCTTTGAAGTGCACATATCGTAACTAGCGGGAACTTCTGTTCCCAATCAACGCTCGTAAGCACCATGTCCAACTTTTCAAAAGTATGGTTTTGTAGAGAGTTCGCCTAGGTATATTTCCTACCTGAGAGATCAATCTCCCGTAGGTCCAGGCTCTCTATAATTGTGTTGAACATAAAGGGCCATCTGCCATCAAAGTTATCATTGCTTTTTTCATTAGCACGCCTGATGATATTGAAATCACCTCCTACCAACAATGGTAGAGTATCATCACAAATCCGAACTAGATCAGCAAGAAAGTCGGGTTTATGCTCCGTTTGGGCTACACCATAAACAGCAACAAGAGCTCATTGAAACCCGTCTCCCTTGGATCTAATCCGAAATTGGACCGAAAACTCCCCCAACACCACTTCTAGCACTTGAAGGGTGTCACAACGAACTCCAAGTAAGATCCCTCCGGACCTTCGTCTTGGAGGAAGACAGTGCCAGTCAAAATCAACTCCAGCTGATAAAGATTTTAGGGATTGCAATGTGAAATTATCCCGCCCTATCTCCATTAGCGCATATAGCAGACTTATTGTTACACCAGACATTCAGTAGTCCTTCCCTTAGAAATTTTAATTCATTTAGGAGATTTCTCACCCACAACATCTCACTTAAACCCTGAGACGTGGCTCTATATTCTGTTTTTTATGTTGATTTTGAAACACCTGGTTGCTTCTTAATTCTCCATGAAACTAAGTTACCTCACGCAAACACAGAATACCCAGATGTCGATTGATGATCATCCACGCAACTTGCCTAATCTGCATCACTATACCCATCAACTACCAAGTGCCCATTCTCTTTGAACCACAACCCTCTTCCCGGTGTTCCCTTCAAATACTTCAGAAATATGTGTGCTGCCTCCACATGTCCAGTTCTGCATATACTTACTCACTATCCTCACAGCATAGGCAATGTCTTGCCGGTTGTGGCGCGAATGACGCTTTCTATCTTTGACTTCCTTTATAAGCTTGATGTACTTGGTTTAGACTGGTTTTACCTTATTCAAATAAAAGGATGCATGCACCACTCGATGCAGAGGCCGGGGCGACGCCTCCTTTTATAAAAAAACAATGTCTTGCCTTGTGTGCCACAAGTATAGTAAATGCCCCGGTAGTCTTTGGTATTTCTCCCTATCCACTAGAGCTCCAGATTGAGTTGTTACCTTATGGTTTTGATCAATTGGGGTAGTAGCAGCTCGACACTCTAACAATCCCATATCACTAAGGACGTCCAAGGTGTACTTGCATTGGGATAAGGCTAACCCTTTGGCAGATCTTACAATCTCAATTCCAAGAAAATACTTCATCTGTCCAAGATCCTTCACTTCAAATGCCCTTCCAAGACACTCCTTTAACCTTGCTCCATCCGTCACATCATCTCCACTTATGATTATATCATCCAAATAGACTGGAAGGATGGCAATCTTCCTATTCTTATTGTTACACATAATATGAGCGGCTTCCTCTTGTAACGTGACATAAGGAGCGTAGCATCGATAGAAGATAGAGTTTGTTACGATTAGGTAGTTTGGTTCTATAATCTCCTGTAAGCGAACTATCCTTATCTCCTCCTCTCTTTCTCCCCAAGCAATGTAATCTCTCCTATGTATGCGCTACAGGAAGGTGCGTCCCTGGACTATAAACATGCAATGCATGCCCTCGCACCGAGGTTAAGATGCTTAAACCAATCTTCACATGGTAATCAGAGCCTCCATCTTCCATTACATCTAGTTCCATCCCATCTACATTCACTCCTAGCTCGCCATGTCTTCCTCCTCCTCTGGCCTTCCTTCGACTAGCCTCATGGGTCAGGTTATGGAGAAGCTCACCAGGATGAACTGTGTCCTCTGGCGTGCCTAGATCACGCCACAACTGCTCGGAGCTGGTGTCTTCGGCTATGCCGAAGGTACGGTCAAGGAACCAAAGAAACACCTCATCACAAAGGACAAGGACGACAAGGAGGAGGTCGTCCAAAACCCTCTTCACCAAGCTTGGGTTCGAGAAAATCAGCAGGTACTCGCATATTTGTTGGACAACCCGTCGAGAGAGGTTCTTGTCCATGTGACCAACATCCGCAACGCACATGAGTTGTGGACTGTCGTGGCGAGCATGTTCTCGTCATAGTCCCGATCCCGCATCAACAACATTCGTGTGGCTCTCTCCAACGCACAGACGGACACATAGTCCGTGGGTGCATAGTTCGCCCACATGCACTCTCTCGCCGACGAACTAGCTGCCACCGGCAAGCCACTCGATGACGACGAGATCATTTCCCACATCGTCGCAAGTCTCGACATGGAGTCCCATCCATTGGTGTTGGACCTCGATGCTCACACCGAACCGATCATGCTCGATGATCTCTTTGCTTAAGTGATAATTTTGATCAGCAAGTGGCACTGTTTCATGGAACCGGCAACAACGCCGACTTCAAATCCTCTGCAAACGCTGCCGTACGTGGTGGTCATGGTGGTCATGGTCACCGCGGTCCACCGTGCAGCAAGCCCATTATATTCTACCTCCTGGATACTCATTGTTTTTATTTTCTTATAAACATTTTTTGTGGCGTCGCTCAGGAGCCCGACTATGGCATGCATGTTAGTATTTTTTTCCTTATGAGCCCTTTACGTGATGTCGCTTCAGACATCCGACTGTGGCAATTATTATTCTTGTATTTTTCTTCCAAGCCCTTTTCGTGGTGTCGCTTCAAACGCACGACTATGGCAACTCTTATTATTTTTCTGTAAGCCCTTTTATGTGACGTTGCTCTGACGCACGACCGAGGCATGTTTTGTATTTTTATCTTTTTAAGGCGTCGCTTTAGACACCCAATCAGACTATTTTATTTTTTAGCAACTTTTGGAAGGACTACCGTCCGATGCTCCATTTTTGTTTTTATCCTCATTCCCTAATTGCTTATTTATTATCACTATGGATAAATTACTTGCTTACCTACATTTATGAATTTATCTTATAACGGATTGAATATCCGTAAATAAATTTCAGTGCATACAAATCACCTGCTATATTATGTCTGTTTTCATGACATTTGCGAGTACATTTAAACGTAATCACTATCTTGTCCCTGGCTATTTTGTTGGCCAGATTGTGCATTTGCTGTTGAAATTATGCCCTAGAGGCAATAATAAATATAGTTATTATTATAATTTCTGTATCAAGATAATCGTTTATCTTGATCATGTTAGCAATAGCTGCATTTTTCGATTATGAAATCTGGCAGATGGATGTCAAAACGGCGTTCCTTAACGGTTTCCTTAAGGAAGAGTTGTATATGATGCAACCGGAAGGTTTTGTCGATCCTAAGAATGCTAACAAGGTGTGCAAGCTCCAGCGATCCATTTATGGACTGGTGCAAGCATCTCGGAGTTGGAACAAACGCTTTGATGAGGTGATCAAAGCATTTGGGTTTATACAAGTGGTTGGAGAATCTTGTATTTACAAGAAAGTGAGTGGGAGCTCTGTGGCGTTTCTAATATTATATGTGGATGACATATTACTGATTGGAAACAACGTAGAGTTTTTGGAGAGCATAAAGGATTACTTGAATAAAAGTTTCTCTATGAAGGACCTAGGAGAAGCTGCTTACATTCTAGGCATTAAGATCTACAGGGATAGATCAAAACGCCTGATAGGACTTTCACAAAGCACATACCTTGATAAAGTTTTGAAGAGGTTCAAAATGGAACAGTCCAAGAAAGGGTTCTTGCCGGTTTTACAAGGTACGAGATTGAGTAAGACTCAGTGCCCAGCAACTGATGAGGATAGAGAGCATATGAGCACCGTCCCCTATGCTTCAGCCATAGGTTCTATCATGTATGCAATGCTGTGCACTAGACCGGACGTTAGCTTGGCCATAAGTATGGCAGGCAGGTTCCAGAGTAATCCAGGAGTGGATCACTGGACGGCGGTCAAGAATATCCTGAAGTACCTGAAAAGGACTAAGGAGATGTTTCTCGTGTATGGAGGTGACGAAGAGCTCGCCGTAAAGGGTTACGTCGATGCAAGCTTTGACACGGATCCGGACGACTCTAAGTCGCAGACCGGATACATATTTATTCTTAATGGGGGTGCGGTAAGCTGGTGCAGTTCCAAGCAAAGCGTCGTAGCAGATTCTACATGTGAAGCGGAGTACATGGCTGCCTCGGAGGCGGCTAAGGAGGGTGTCTGGATGAAGCAGTTCATGACGGATCTTGAAGTGGTGCCAAGCGCACTGAATCCAATAACCTTGTTCTGTGACAACACGGGTGCCATTGCCTTCGCAAAGGAACCACGGTTTCACAAGAAGTCCAGACACATCAAACGACGCTTCAACCTCATCCGCGACTACGTCGAAGAGGAGGACGTAAATATATGCAAAGTGCACACGGATCTGAATGTAGGAGACCCGCTGACTAAACCTCTTCCACGGGCAAAGCATGATCAACACCAGAACTGTATGGGTGTTAGATTTATTACAATGTAATTCGCTTGATGATGTGAGGGCTAGATTATTGACTCTAATGCAAGTGGGAGACTGTTGGAATTATGCCCTAGAGGCAATAATAAATATAGTTATTATTATAATTCCTGTATCAAGATAATCGTTTATCATCCATGATATAATTGTATTGAATGATGACTTATATACATGTGTGGATACATAGACAAAACACTGTCCCTATCATGCCTCTAGTTGGCTAGCGAGTTGATCAAAGATAGTCAGGCTCTTCTGATTATGAACAAGGTGTTGTTGCTTGATAACTGGATCACGTCATTAGGAGAATCACGTGATGGACTAGACCCAAACTAATAGACGTAGCATGTTGATCGTGTCATTTTATTGCTACCGTTTTCTGCGTGTCAAGTATTTGTTCCTATGACCATGAGATCATATAACTCACTGACACCGGAGGAATGCTTTGTGTGTATCAAACGTCGCAACGTAACTGGGTGACTATAAAGATGCTCTACAGGTGTCTCCGAAGGTGTTCGTTGAGTTAGTATGGATCGAGACTGGGATTTGTCACTCCGTGTGACGGAGAGGTATCTCGGGGCCCACTCGGTAATACAACATCACACACAAGCCTTGCAAGCAATGTGACTTAGTGTAAGTTGCGGGATCTTGTATTACGGAACGAGTAAAGAGACTTGCCGGTAAACGAGATTGAAATAGGTATGCGGATAGTGACGATCGAATCTCGGGCAAGTAACATACCGAAGGACAAAGGGATTGACATACGGGATTATATGAATCCTTGGCACTGAGGTTCAAACGATAAGATCTTCGTAGAATATGTAGGATCCAATATGGGCATCCAGGTCCCGCTATTGGATATTGACCGAGGAGTCACTCGGGTCATGTCTACATAGTTCTCGAACCCGCAGGGTCTGCACACTTAAGGTTCGACGTTGTTTTATGCGTATTTGAGTTATATGGTTGGTTACCGAATGTTGTTTGGAGTCCCGGATGAGATCACGGACGTCATGAGGGTTCCCGGAATGGTCCGAAACGAAGATTGATATATAGGATGACCTCATTTGATTACCGGAAGGTTTTCGGAGTTACCGGGAATGTACCGGGAATGACGAATGGGTTCCGGGTGTTCACCGGGGGGGGGGGCAACCCACCCCGGGGAAGCCCATAGGCCTTGGGGGTGGCGCACCAGCCCTTAGTGGGCTGGTGGGACACCCAAGAAGGCCCTATGTGCCATAGGAAGAATATCAAAGAGAAAAGAAAAAAAAGAGGAGGTGGGAAAAGGGGGAAGGACTCCTCCTTCCAAACCTAGTTGGATTCGGTTTGGAAGGGGAGGACTCCCCCCCTTGGCTCGGCCGAACCCCTTGGGGGTCCTTGGACCCCAAGGCAAGGCTCCCCCTCTTCCTCCTATATACGGAGGTTTTAGGGCTGATTTGAGACAACTTTTGCCACGGCAGCCCGACCACATATCTCGACGGTTTTACCTCTAGATCGCGTTTCTGCGGAGCTCGGGCGGAGCCCTGTCGAGATAAGATCATCACCAACCTCCGGAGCACCGCCACGCTGCCGGAGAACTCATCTACCTCTCCGTCTCTCTTGCTGGATCAAGAAGGCCGAGATCATCGTCGAGCGGTACGTGTGCTGAGCGCGGAGGTGCCGTCCGTTTGGCACTAGATCGTGCGACGGATCGCGAGACGGTTCGCGGGGCGGATCGAGGGACATGAGGACGTTCCACTACATCAACCGCGTTTCTTAACGCTTCTGCTGTGCGACCTACAAGGGTACGTAGATCGAATATCCCCTCTCGTAGATGGACATCACCATGATAGGTCTTCGTGCGTGTAGGAAATTTTTTGTTTCCCATGCGACGTTCCCCAACAGTGGCATCATGAGCTAGGTTCATGCGTAGATGTCTTCTCGAGTAGAACACAAAAGTTTTTGTGGGCGGTGATGTGCGTTTTGCTGCACTCCTTAGTCTTTTCTTGATTCCTTGGTATTGTTGGATCGAAGCGGCTTGGACCGACATTACTCATACGCTTACGAGAGACTGGTTTCATCGCTACGAGTAACCCCGTTGCTCAAAGATGACTGGCAAGTGTCAGTTTCTCCAACTTTAGTTGAATCGGATTTGACCGAGGAGGTCCTTGGATGAGGTTAAATAGCAATTCATATATCTCCGTTGTGGTGTTTGCGTAAGTAAGATGTGATCCTACTAGATACCCATGGTCACCACGTAAAACATGCAATAACAAAATTAGAGGACGTCTAACTTGTTTTTGCAGGGTATGCTTGTGATGTGATATGGCCAACGATGTGATGTGATATATTGGATGTATGAGTTGATCATGTTGTAATAGATAATATCGACTTGCACGTCGATGGTACGGCAACCGGCAGGAGCCATAGGGTTGTCTTTATACTAGCGTTTGTGCTTGCAGATGCATTTACTATTTTGCTAGGATGTAGCTTTAGTAGTAATAGCATGAGTAGCACGACAACCCCGATGGCGGCACGTTGATGGAGATCATGGTGTGGCGCCGGTGACAAGAAGATCGTGCCGGTGCTTTGGTGAAGGAGATCAAGGAGCACGTGATGATGGCCATATCATGTCACTTATGAATTGCATGTGATGTTAATCCTTTTATGCACCTTATTTTGCTTCGAACGACGGTAGCATTATGAGGTGATCTCTCACTAAAATTTCAAGACGAAATTGTGTTCTCCCCGACTGTGCACCGTTGCTACAGTTCGTCGTTTCGAGACACCACGTGATGATCGGGTGTGATAGACTCAACGTTCACATACAACGGGTGCAAAACAGCTGCGCACGCGAAACACTCGGGTTAAGATTGACGAGCCTAGCATGTGCAGACATGGCCTCAGAACACATGAGACCGAAAGGTCGATCATGAATCATATAGATGATATGATTAGCATAGGGATGCTTACCACTGAAACTATACTCAACTCACGTGATGATCGGACTTGAGCTAGTGTAAGTGGATCATGAACAACTCAAATGACTAGAGAGATGTACTTTTTGAGTGGGAGTTTAGTGAGTAATTTGATTAAGTTAAACTCTAATTATCTTGAACATAGTCTAAGTCCACTTTGAATATATTTGTGTTGTAGATCATGGCTCACGCGACAGTCACCCTGAATTTTAATACGTTCCTAGAGAAAGCTAAGTTGAAAGATGATGGAAGCAACTTTGTAGACTGGGCTCGTAATCTTAAGCTAATCTTACAAGCTGGGAAGAAGGATTATGTCCTTAATGCTGCGCTAGGAGATGAACCACCCGCTATGGCTGACCAGGATGTTAAGAACGCTTGGTTAACACGTAAGGAGGACTACTCAGTAGTTCAATGTGCAGTCTTGTATGGCTTAGAACCGAGACTTCAACGTCGCTTTGAGCATCATGGAGCATTTGAGATGTTCCAGGAGTTGAAGTTCATCTTTCAAAAGAACGCCCGGATCGAGAGGTATGAGACCTCCGATAAATTCTATGCTTGGAAGATGGAGGAGAACTCGTCTGTAAGTGAACATGTGCTCAAAATGTCTGGGTACTCAAACCGTCTAGCTGAGCTGGGGATTGAACTCCCGCAAGAGGCTATCACTGACAGAATCCTTCAATCACTGCCGCCAAGCTATAAAGGCTTTGTGTTGAACTACAACATGCAAGGGATGAACAAGTCACCCGGCGAGTTGTTTGCGATGCTGAAAGTCGCAGAGTCTGAACTCCGTACAGAGCATCAAGTGTTGATGGTGAATAAGACCACTAGTTTCAAGAGAAACGGCAAAGGCAAGAAGGGTAATTCAAAGAAGAGCGGCAAGCCTGTTGCCAATCCGACGAAGAAACCCAAAGCTGGACCTAAGCCTGAAACAGAGTGTTACTATTGCAAGGGTATGGGTCACTGGAAGCACAACTGCCCCAAGTATCTGGCTTATAAGAAGGCGGCCAAAGAAAAATCAGGTATATTTGATATACATGTTATTGATGTGTACTTAACCGGCTCTCGTAGTAGTGCATGGGTATTCGATACCGGTTCTGTTGCTTATATTTGCAACTCGAAACAGGAACTACGGAATAGACGAAGGCTGGCAAAAGATGAAGTGACGATGCGCGTAGGAAATGGTTCCAAGGTTGATGCAATCGCCGTCGGCACAGTTTCACTTCAGTTACCATCAGGATTAGTTTTGAACCTGAATCATTGTTATTTAGTGCCTGCGTTGAGCATGAACATTATATCTGGATCTTGTTTATTGCGAGACGGTTACTCTTTCAAGTCAGAGAATAATGGTTGTTCTATTTCTATGAGTAAAATCTTTTATGGTCATGCACCCAATGTGAGAGGATTGTTCATATTGAATCTTGATAGTGATACACACATACATAACATTGAGACCAAAAGAGTTAGAGTAAACAATGATAGCGCCATATTTTTGTGGCACTGCAGCTTAGGTCATATTGGTGTAAAGCGCATGAAGAAACTCCATGCCGATGGATTTTTGGAGTCACTTGACTTTGATTCACTTGACACGTGCGAACCATGCCTCATGGGTAAGATGACTAAAACTCCGTTCTCCGGAACAATGGAGCGTGCAAGTGACTTATTGGAAATCATACATACCGATGTGTGCGGTCCGATGAGCATAGAGGCACGCGGCGGATATCGTTATTTTCTCACCTTCACTGACGATTTGAGTAGATATGGTTATGTCTACTTAATGAAGCACAAGTCTGAAACATTTGAAAAGTTCAAGCAATTTCAGAGTGAAGTTGAAAATCATCGTAACAAGAAGATCAAGTTCCTACGGTCTGATCGTGGGGTGAATATCTGAGTTTCGAGTTTGGTGCTCACTTAAGACAATGTGGAATTGTTTCACAGTTGACACCGCCTGGAACACCACAGCATAATGGTGTGTCCGAACATCGTAATCGTACTTTATTAGAGATGGTGCGATCTATGATGTCTCTTACCGATTTGCCGTTATCGTTTTGGGGTTATGCATTAGAAACAGCTGCATTCACTTTAAATAGGGCACCATCAAAATCCGTTGAGACGACACCATACGAACTGTGGTATGGCAAAAGGCCAAAGTTGTCATTTCTTAAAGTTTGGGGATGTGATGCTTATGTCAAAAAGCTTCAGCCTGAAAAGCTGGAACCCAAAGCGGAAAAGTGCATCTTCATAGGTTACCCAAAAGAGACAGTTGGGTACACCTTCTATCTCAAATCCGAGGGCAAAGTTTTTTTTGCTAAAAACGGAGCTTTTCTCGAGAAGGAGTTTCTCTCGAGAGAATTGAGTGGGAGGAAGATAGAACTTGATGAGGTTGTCGAACCTCTCATCCCTCTAGATGGTGGCGCAGGGCAAGGGGAAACCTCTGTCATTGCGACGCCGGTTGAGGAGGAAGTTAATGATGATGATCATGAAACTCCGGTTCAAGTTCCTGTCGAACCACGCAGGTCGACGAGACCACGTGCTGCTCCAGAGTGGTATGGTAATCCCGTCATGTCAATCATGTTGTTAGACAACAATGAACCTGCAAATTATGAAGAAGCAATGGTGGGCCCAGATTCCAACAAATGGCTAGAGGCCATGAAGTCCGAGATAGGATCCATGTATGAGAACAAAGTATGGACTTTGGAAGTACTACCTGAGGGCCGCAAGGCTATTCAGAACAAATGGATCTTTAAAAGGAAGACGGACGCTGACGGCAATGTGACCGTTTATAAAGATCGACTTGTGGCAAAGGGTTTTTCACAAGTTCAAGGAGTTGACTACGATGAGACATTCTCACCCGTAGCGATGCTTAAGTCCGTCAGAATCATGTTAGCAATAGCTGCATTTTTCGATTATGAAATCTGGCAGATGGATGTCAAAACGGCGTTCCTTAACGGTTTCCTTAAGGAAGAGTTGTATATGATGCAACCGGAAGGTTTTGTCGATCCTAAGAATGCTAACAAGGTGTGCAAGCTCCAGCGATCCATTTATGGACTGGTGCAAGCATCTCGGAGTTGGAACAAACGCTTTGATGAGGTGATCAAAGCATTTGGGTTTATACAAGTGGTTGGAGAATCTTGTATTTACAAGAAAGTGAGTGGGAGCTCTGTGGCGTTTCTAATATTATATGTGGATGACATATTACTGATTGGAAACAACGTAGAGTTTTTGGAGAGCATAAAGGATTACTTGAATAAAAGTTTCTCTATGAAGGACCTAGGAGAAGCTGCTTACATTCTAGGCATTAAGATCTACAGGGATAGATCAAAACGCCTGATAGGACTTTCACAAAGCACATACCTTGATAAAGTTTTGAAGAGGTTCAAAATGGAACAGTCCAAGAAAGGGTTCTTGCCGGTTTTACAAGGTACGAGATTGAGTAAGACTCAGTGCCCAGCAACTGATGAGGATAGAGAGCATATGAGCACCGTCCCCTATGCTTCAGCCATAGGTTCTATCATGTATGCAATGCTGTGCACTAGACCGGACGTTAGCTTGGCCATAAGTATGGCAGGCAGGTTCCAGAGTAATCCAGGAGTGGATCACTGGACGGCGGTCAAGAATATCCTGAAGTACCTGAAAAGGACTAAGGAGATGTTTCTCGTGTATGGAGGTGACGAAGAGCTCGCCGTAAAGGGTTACGTCGATGCAAGCTTTGACACGGATCCGGACGACTCTAAGTCGCACACCGGATACATATTTATTCTTAATGGGGGTGCGGTAAGCTGGTGCAGTTCCAAGCAAAGCGTCGTAGCAGATTCTACATGTGAAGCGGAGTACATGGCTGCCTCGGAGGCGGCTAAGGAGGGTGTCTGGATGAAGCAGTTCATGACGGATCTTGAAGTGGTGCCAAGCGCACTGAATCCAATAACCTTGTTCTGTGACAACACGGGTGCCATTGCCTTCGCAAAGGAACCACGGTTTCACAAGAAGTCCAGACACATCAAACGACGCTTCAACCTCATCCGCGACTACGTCGAAGAGGAGGACGTAAATATATGCAAAGTGCACACGGATCTGAATGTAGGAGACCCGCTGACTAAACCTCTTCCACGGGCAAAGCATGATCAACACCAGAACTGTATGGGTGTTAGATTTATTACAATGTAATTCGCTTGATGATGTGAGGGCTAGATTATTGACTCTAATGCAAGTGGGAGACTGTTGGAATTATGCCCTAGAGGCAATAATAAATATAGTTATTATTATAATTCCTGTATCAAGATAATCGTTTATCATCCATGATATAATTGTATTGAATGAAGACTTATATACATGTGTGGATACATAGACAAAACACTGTCCCTATCATGCCTCTAGTTGGCTAGCGAGTTGATCAAAGATAGTCAGGCTCTTCTGATTATGAACAAGGTGTTGTTGCTTGATAACTGGATCACGTCATTAGGAGAATCACGTGATGGACTAGACCCAAACTAATAGACGTAGCATGTTGATCGTGTCATTTTATTGCTACCGTTTTCTGCGTGTCAAGTATTTGTTCCTATGACCATGAGATCATATAACTCACTGACACCGGAGGAATGCTTTGTGTGTATCAAACGTCGCAACGTAACTGGGTGACTATAAAGATGCTCTACAGGTGTCTCCGAAGGTGTTCGTTGAGTTAGTATGGATCGAGACTGGGATTTGTCACTCCGTGTGACGGAGAGGTATCTCGGGGCCCACTCGGTAATACAACATCACACACAAGCCTTGCAAGCAATGTGACTTAGTGTAAGTTGCGGGATCTTGTATTACGGAACGAGTAAAGAGACTTGCCGGTAAACGAGATTGAAATAGGTATGCGGATAGTGACGATCGAATCTCGGGCAAGTAACATACCGAAGGACAAAGGGATTGACATACGGGATTATATGAATCCTTGGCACTGAGGTTCAAACGATAAGATCTTCGTAGAATATGTAGGATCCAATATGGGCATCCAGGTCCCGCTATTGGATATTGACCGAGGAGTCACTCGGGTCATGTCTACATAGTTCTCGAACCCGCAGGGTCTGCACACTTAAGGTTCGACGTTGTTTTATGCGTATTTGAGTTATATGGTTGGTTACCGAATGTTGTTTGGAGTCCCGGATGAGATCACGGACGTCATGAGGGTTCCCGGAATGGTCCGAAACGAAGATTGATATATAGGATGACCTCATTTGATTACCGGAAGGTTTTCGGAGTTACCGGGAATGTACCGGGAATGACGAATGGGTTCCGGGTGTTCACCGGGGGGGGCAACCCACCCCGGGGAAGCCCATAGGCCTTGGGGGTGGCGCACCAGCCCTTAGTGGGCTGGTGGGACAGCCCAAGAAGGCCCTATGCGCCATAGGAAGAAAATCAAAGAGAGAAAAAAAGAGGAGGTGGGAAAAGGGGGAAGGACTCCTCCTTCCAATCCTAGTTGGATTCGGTTTGGAAGGGGAGGACTCCCCCCCCCTTGGCTCAGCCGAACCCCTTGGGGGTCCTTGGACCCCAAGGCAAGGCTCCCCCTCTTCCCCCTATATATACGGAGGTTTTAGGGCTGATTTGAGACAACTTTTGCCACGGCAGCCCGACCACATATCTCCACGGTTTTACCTTTAGATCGCGTTTCTGCGGAGCTCGGGCGGAGCCCTGCCGAGATAATATCATCACCAACCTCCGGAGCGCCGTCACGCTGCCGGAGTTCTTATCTACCTCTCCGTCTCTCTTGCTGGATCAAGAAGGCCGAGATCATCGTCGAGCTGTACGTGTGCTGAACGCGGAGGTGCCGTCCGTTCGGCACTAGATCGTGGGACGGATCGCGGGACGGTTCGCGGGGCGGATGAAGGGACGTGAGGACGTTCCACTACATCAACCGCGTTTCTTAATGCTTCTGTTGTGCGATCTACAAGGGTACGTAGATCGGATATCCCCTCTCGTAGATGGACATCACCATGATAGGTCTTCGTGCGCGTAGGAAAACGTTTGTTTCCCATGCGACGTTCCCCAACATTTGCACAGGAGCATTGTGACGACAACCCAGAACCTAGGCACTGAAGATAGCAGCCCCTCGAGATAGGAGTTATTCAGGTCAGCTGTTCGTATGGATGAAAATGGAGTGGAAACTTTCCGCTTTTCCGGAGGAAAAATAAAAATGGAGAGGAAATATGAAAAAGGAAATAAAAATTTTCAAAACGAAAATGGAAATGGAATATTTTATACAGAAACGGAAACAAAAACAGAACGGTGTTTTCCGGTGGAACGGAGGTGGAAACAGAACTTTCCGTCTCCACAAATATGAAATTTACTTTTTTTTGTATAGGCCTATGGCTGCTTTGTACCCCAACTACCAAACAATGCACAATGACACAATGATCATAATGGGTCATTTGAGGCCCAATTACTACATAGGTATTCAATTAGACCCTATACGCAATTGTCCAGTACTACTACTATACTATGCTAAGGTGCCAACGTAATCATATTATTTTTAGCCATGGTAACATTTCATTTTTTGTGTTCTATGTTTATTTCTACATGACTCAAGGGGTTTTAAATTTCCGGACAATGCCCACTTATGTTTCTGTGTCCGCTCTGTATTTGCTTTGTGTCTATTTCCGATAGTATCTGTTTTCATATTCATTTTCAGGGTTTCTGTATTCGTTTCTACTTTTGCAAAAAAAAATGAAAACAAATATGGTAGCACCCAATTCCATCCATTTTCGGTCCATTTTCATCCCTAGCTGTTCTTATGGGAAATGGAGTCTCATAGACGCTGGTGATCCACTAACCGCTTTTGCCATCAGGCACTAGAAATATTGTTGTACATCATGGACCGTCACGATCTTGTACACGAAATAATGTAATTTCTTGGAAACTTTGTATCAAGGATGTGTTCACCAGCTAACAGTAATTCTGGGGCTAGTGAGCACAAGGGTTATTTGCTAGGAAAAAATTATCCTGAAAATCCGACCCTGACACATAATCAACATGAGCACCATGTCTCAATATCTACAGACCATTATCCAACTACATCTATAGCTAATACTTCACCCAAGGCTACTACCCAAAATGCATCTTAAAGTATTAAGTAAAAAAACAAAGTATTGCAATAAGCTGATGACATGAAGTAGATGGTATGTTGTCTTAACCCTGCGTTCAAAGAACAACTACACAACCATCTTTTTATTCCTAGTGGCAACAACATAATACAAGCCTTTTCTACTTTTTTCACTATGGTTGATTACTTGGAAGGTTGAACCCAACTATCATACATAACTCCCTCTTGAAAATTAATCCCCAAATTTGGGCAAAGAAACAAGAATAGATAGGAGATCATATATGAATAAGAATTATGCAGAAAAAAAACAAATAGAATTCAAAAAGATTCATCTATAAATATGACCATAAGTGACAATTCATCATATCCCAAAAAAACACCAACAAATTATGTCATATGGATCACAATCATGCAGGGCACTTCATCTGATCTTTATATTGATAAGAAAGGGAGAGAAAACCATCTAGCTGGTCATCATGGTGGCCTTCAAGTTAATGGAGATGGTCATCGTGAAGAATTCCCCCTTTAGGAGAGCTCCAGAAAATGCCTCCAAGTTGGATTGCCACAAAACGGAGGTGTGCGGCGGCGGAAAATTGGGGTTGAAAATCCTTGAATGTTTGAGGTGTATATACACGCACAAGGACCTAGTGGTAGTAAATCGGAGCACTAGGAGCCCACATGGTCGTGCGCCCTAGTTGCATGGAGTCGCATGTGGGTGGCCCCTGCCTATATCGGTTGCCACTAGAAGTTTCTCGATTAAAACATTCACTTATTTTCTTCTGGATTTTTTAGCCGAATAAAATGTATTTTCCCGTAAATTCAAAAACATGTAGAAAACAACAAGTAGCTCTAGGCACTGAATTAATAAATAAGTTCAGTATATATATTGGTGCGAAAACAAATCATGGTATGAGACTATCAAAATTATAGATACATATCACACGCAAACATAAATAAGGTGCATGGACATACCCAGCACACACGAACGTAATAGAGTACCCATCCATTTGGATGAAAGCCTGCTCGGCAGGTATAGAAAGACGGGTGGCCACAAAGAGGCCCACGCATGGCAAACGATAGCTAGGTGGATGAAAAGGGGGAGCTCCTACCCGCTCATTGCGGCAAGGACTCCCTGGACAGTACAGGGCGGGCGCCTCGACTAGATCGGCCCCGAGTTGTTTCTTTTTTTCTGTTCCTTTTTCCTTTTCTGTTTATTTACTTTTTTTCTTCATTTTTTCTTTCCTTTTTCCTTTTCTTTTAGTATATGAAGCAAAAAAAAATCAAATTTTAAAAATCATGAACAAATTTAGAACAACAAACAATTTTTTAAGCACGAACGTTTTCTGAATCTTGAGAACAATATTTTAAAAAGGAGAACAATTTCGAAAAATCCCGAACAAATTTTGAAATCATGAATTTTTTTAAATTTGGATAACAAATTTTGAAACCGAGAACAATTTTGAAAAATCGTAAACAAATTTGGAAGCACGAACATTTTTTGAATTTTAAGAACAAAATTTTGAAAAGGAGAACAATTTTGAAAAACCCTGAATAAAATTTAAAGCGCGAATAAATTTTTGAAGCACGAACAATTTTGAAAAATCATGAACAAATTTGGAAGCACAAAGAATTTTTTAAAATAAGAATTTTATTTGAATCTCGAGAACAAAAATTTCAAAAGGAAAACAATTTTGAAAATCCCGGAACAAATTTGAAAGCGCAAAAAAATTTAAAACACTAACAATTTTTGAATTTTCACAAAAATTTTGGAAACCGAGAACAATTTTGAAAATTCATGAACAAATTTGGAAGCGCGATTTTTTTTAAAGCACGAAAGATTTTTTGAATCTTGAGAAAAAAAAATTGAAACTGAGAACAATTTTGAAAAAGCCCAACCAAATTTGGAAGCGCGAACAATCTTTTAAAGCACGAACATTTTTTGAATTTTCAGATTTTTTTTTAAACCGGGAACAATTTTGTAAAATACTGGACAAATTTGGAAGTGCAAACAATTTTTTAAAGCACACACATTTCTTGAATCTCGAGAATAAAATTTTGAAACAAAGAACAATATTCAAAAACCCTGACCAAATTTGGAAGCGCGAACAATTTTTTAAAACACGAAGATTTTTTAAATCTTTAGAACATATTCTTAAACAAAGAAATTTTTGAATCTTAAGAACAATTTTTGAAACTGGGAACTTTTTTGGAAAATACAGAACATTTTTTGAAATCAAGAACATTTCTTGAAAAATCTAAAAACATTTTTTGAAAATCCAAAACATTTTAAGTAACAAAAAGAAAAAATAAAAAAATAAATGAAAAAGAATAAAGAAAAATGAAAAAGAAAAAAAAAAGCGGTTCAAAGAACCTTGTAGAAGATTTTCAAAACCGAAAAAACCCGGCTAGGTACCTCTAGAAGGTTTACAAAACAAGGGCGTTGCAACCCCGCTAAATGGGTGATGCCATTTGAAATCGATCCCCTCCCGCTATGTGCGAAGCCCCGCCACCGCTTCAGACAGAGCGGCGAATAGGGTTTCCCGTGAAAAGGCCCTTCAAATGCATAAGACGACACATGCGGGGCGAGGACAACGACCCGCCTCCGCGTGGGAGAAAAGGCCCCTCAAAGGTGTGCGGCATCACACACACACATGGCACGAGCGAAAGAACCCGACAATGGTGACCGATGCTGTTAGGCTGACCTAGCATTGCCCGACGCGCGTGCTACAACGCGCATGTTGGCGCACACGGGCACGAAGCAATGCCTTGCGGGAGTGTGTCTTAGGCCGCGCCCAATGCAAAGGCATCATATACCCTCGAGAAAAATTGGTCGGGTGCGGTGCAGTCATGAAGATTGGATGACACATAGGCCGCCAGGGAGGTTTCTAGGTGAGGCCAATGTACAACACGGAGGGTGCGCTCTCGTTGCGATGCCACAAGAGTTGTGTAGTCCAACATCCTTTATAGAAGTATTATGTGTTTGTGTGTGTGTGGGGGGGGGTGTTGACACACAAACACGCCAACGTGTACCCTCGACGTCAGGGGTGATGCACTGCAGCTCATGTCGAAGGAGATCCGTCCTGAAGCGTGGTATGTATGCAATCTGGCTAGCGCTTCTGTAGACACGAAACCCCACATGCCTGTGAGGGGCTCGATGAGGGCGCGCGATGACTGTGGGCTTCCTTAGGTCGACCTGATCACCCCTAGGGCCTCCTGGATCGCTGCCCTCCATCACGAAGAATGAACGAAGAATGAGGGAGAAAGATAAAGGTAAAGATAAAAGAAAATAGATTGATTTGTTTGATTGTGTATTGTTCAATCGGGCGTCACCTCTGACATATATATGACGCGGCTGGACTTCCCGTACAAGAAAAGGACTAAAAGTTTTGTTCAAAACGTAAAAAACCTTAACCTAACTTGGAGAGGAAACTTTTGCAATTTTTGGATCAACTCGGAACCAGCAAGTGATTTTTCTGTAATCTTCTGCATCTCACTCGTAATTCCCGAGTGTTTTTTCGGAATTATCGAGTCAACTTGGTCTCACCGAGTCAAATATACTCGCTAGGTCCAAAATGACTCTATAGTTTATGTTGCTGGTCTTGTTTTGACTTCACACGTTACATACAATCTCCTATTGAGACGAGCTTTATAACAAAATCGATCGCCGCAATGAGACATAACTTTTTCATGTTGAAACCTTTTTATATGAGGCCATCTAGGAGGCGTAATCGTCCAGATGGTACTCAGAATACCAAATGTTAGTACTTTGAGCATTTCGGCCCTTTAGATGAGATCAGATGGTGATTAACAAAACATAAAAGTTTCTCATTTTTACGATACCAAAATTTCTCATGTTGAGCATGTTTCCATTTGAGGCCACCTTAATTTAGTTTTCGACCATGCCAAAATCTGATGTAGACATATGTCCCTTAGTTTTTCAGCAAAGCTTATGTGTCGAAAATACTTTGCATGGATCTTGTTCTAAGGATTATGCGAACACTCCACCTACCATTTTATACGTCCTTAGGACTCATCCGTTTTACTTCTTAGAACGATAATTGTGTATCGGCCATTCAGATTATAACAAAAGTGTAGTTAATTGAATGTATGATGATTTGATAATACCCTTTCATGATGTAAGAAATAATATTGCATTCATGAATTAAAATAATCCCATGAAGGGTAGCAAATACACGATTGCGAATTATATGGTATAAGCATTAATGGCATAGTCGAAGAATATGGATATCGCTCGAAACGAAGATTTTGATGCGCAAACCTTTGACTTGGTTGTTCGAAGCTTTCACTCTTCACCTTTGTCTACTTTTTGCAATGGAAGCTTGCACATCATTCTTATTTTGAATAATTCCTTTGGGAACCCATGCCATGTTCTTCTTTTCAAGTTTGCGTGCACTAAGGTTTTGAAGTTTCTTCTTTGTCCAATACGATAAGCCGAGTTGGCACCTCGACTATGATTTTGTTCGAAGCAATGGCAATTCTGGTTTTACCTTGTGCACTCTCAACTTATTTTCTTCACATTCTGCACTTTAATTCTCAACAATTGGTTGATTCATCTCATTGCCTTTCATAGCCAATGTCAACACTTTAATTGGCTCTTTAGCCTATAAGATGTAATCTGAATTAGGACATTTATGACCATCTTTGTTAACGAGGTAGACTTGATCAACCACCTATTCATTCTTCCCTACGTCCCGGACTGTTTCTTTCTGAGTGAAATGGTATTTAGCATATGATTGTTTTTTGAATGTGGGACTTTTTGGAGTTGCACAATCTTTGTGATATAGTTTAAAATAAGATGGAGAAAATGCACTTGAATCATACATGTCCCATGATTAATATGGATAAAAATTAGCATAGGGAGGTATCCATGGCATTGGCATTGGCGGCCCAAAATATGGATATGAATATGATGCATTGAAATTTCTTTTTACCAATACTGGCCTAGGGAGTGGTCTTGATGATTTTGAATTACTTGGCCAACAAGCACTCTTATCCTCACTTATATTTTGATATTTTTCCAATAGCTCCGCGAAAGTGACTTTCCCCTTTTTACCTTTTTCCTTGCCTCTGCCTTTGCTTTATTTGGTTGGGCTCTCATCGATCTTTAGATTTTCTTGTTGCACCCAAGTACATGGCGTCTTCATTGAAACTTTCACGGAATTTTCGTCCTCAAGAATATTATCATTGTGCTCTTGAACAACTTCCTTGCTTCAAAGTTTGATCCCATTATCTACAATTTTACCTTCTCGTGTTTAAATGGATCGGCTTGAAGCAGCCGATGCGAAAATCATTTTCCATTAGGACCAATCAGAATAGACTGGTCATCCCTTGGCGTTTTAATAAATTTTAATCGTCTTTTATCAATTTCCAATTTAACTATATGACGAAACATGTTGCAATCCTCAAAATTATGCTTGGATAAATCATGCAACTTAAAGTACATTCGTCCTTGGATTGGTGGCTTGACATGGTGATCAAGAATTATAATGTAATTATTTTTTAGCAAAAAAACAAATATTTGATCACACATGCTTGAATTGAAGGTATACTTCTTGTTTTCTAGCCGATCTTGGTGCGTGAACGGCATTGAAGGTAATCAAACGAGTGGTTCAGATTTGGAATCCCCCTATTCGGCTATACATTGTGTTTTGCATTCTATCTGTGATGTCTTTGGATAATATATTACATTAGTATCGGTTTACTCAAAAGAAGTTAACCTTGGATTTAAATTTCCGAAAAAAAAATAGTTACAACACACATGTCTCAATTGTGACCAAGTGTAAGCCAAGTATGAAACAAGCGAAGCTACCCAATTAGATATGAACTTTAAATAAAGCAATGCAAAAACTTTGCTTACAATAAGTCACTATCGGTCTCTATGAATGGTATAATGTTTTAACCAATATGGTCTATAATGATTTTATTGCTAACAAGTAATCCCTTCTTCATTGGTCTTTCAAAACTACTTACCAGAATTTTTCTGATGGAAGCATCAACAATAAAGTTGCGACCAAATCAAAAAATAGGTAAATGGATTGTTAGAGATACCTCTTCAAATATGTTGGGAGAGCATGATGGTTGGGTGATATGAACAATAGCTTGCTCCACTTTCAGATAACTCTCCAACACCTTATCATTTTATTTTTCTTGAATAGATTTGGCACATGTACTATTTGATTCAAGTTCCTCAATTAACAAACTATGTTTGTTACCCAAATCATTATTATTGCTTTCATTAATTATGCTTGTTCTTGTCTAAATTCAGAAAACTTTATAGCTTGACGAGCCTTCAAATTTTCTCATCCGATTCCAATCAGCTCTTCATGGGATCCTACCACAATGTTTTGAGACTCTTTCGGCAATGAGGTGCCGAAACTTTGCAATTTTTACGGGGTACACTGAATGCTACAGCAGTGGGAAATGCATCATTTGCATAACTCTAGCTTTTACAGTGGCAAAATCATTAGGCTTCCTGCCATCTATTAGTTCCTGGAGAATAGAGCTTCACAAATCCGAAGAGAATGTAAGCTTGTTCTCAATTAGCCAGTCTGCCTCCCGATGCTTTTAAACTCTTTCGTCAATGAGATGTTGCCGAAATTCTGTAATTGTGTGGGGGGCATGATATTCCACAATAGTAGGTGAAGGCATTTGTGCTCCTTTGGAAGTTTCACTTATCTCACCATGACCATGAAGGTCAGGAGCTGAAATATGGACATCAACAATTGTGTATGGTGTTAAAAAATTAGTAGCATGAGGCGTAGCATATGAGTTTGAGGGTAATTGGCCAAATATCTGTTAGTACCATGGCCAATTCCCCTATCCACCATCATGTTTGGATTAACATATTGCAAGTTATTAGGCAATGAATAAAAAGTTGAAACACTTTGTTGCATAATATTGGAAGTTCCTACATGGGGTGTTTCAACTTGATTAACCGTACTCGTCATGTTGTTCATCGACATATAGATTTGTGGGGTTGTCGATGCATGGGAGTAGGGATACATATGTTGCATGCCGCTAAAATTATATGAAGTTAAAGCATAGAGATTATTCTGGACCGGCTGTTGCACATAATTAGATGCATGATTGATAAAACTACCACTAGCCGATACAATATACTCATTAAACAATCTAGCAATAACATGTGCATTATTTGCTTCTACATAAGTGAATTGGGTGTTCATATTACCTTTGTAGATTACAAACCCTAGATGACGTTCTCTTCATAGTAAAAACATGTTGGTAACTGTTCAAAGCTTCGTCCCAAGCAGAGTTGCCAAAAAGTGTTCACACACGAACACGTCACCATGTACCCTCAATGCTGAGGGAGATGCACCGCAACTCACGTCGAAGGAGACCCGTCGAGAAGAGCGGTACGCAAGTAATCCGGTGGGCCCTTTTGAGGACCCGAAACCCCACACGCCCAGGAGGGACCCCATCTGGACGCACGGGGTCTTTGGGCTGACCTAGCTCCGTTCATCCACGGCCTTGAGGATCGTTGCCCTCATTTATGAAGAACGAACGAAGAACGAGTAGAGGAAGAACAAGGGAGAAGCTAAAAGTAAAGGTAAATTATGATATATTGATTTGTCAATTGTATGTTATTCAATTGCCCATCACCTCTAACATATATATGAGGCGCCTAGAATTTTCGTACGAGAATGGACTATAAATTTTGTCCAAAACATAAAAACTCCTAACCTAACTTGGAGAGGAAACTTTGGCAATTTTTCGGATCAACCCGGAGCCTCCAAGTGTTTTTTTCTCGGTCTCACTGAGTGAACGTGGCCAACTCTCCGTAATCTTCTGCATCTCATTCGGAATTTCCGAGTGATTTTTCTCAAAATTATCGAGTCAACTCGGTCCCACCAAGTCAAATAAACCCGTTTGGTCCGAAATAACTGAGTAGTTTATGTTGCTGACCTTGTTTTGACTTCACGGGTTGCACACAACCTTCGATTGAGACGCCTTTATATCAAAATCGATCGCCTCGATGAGACCAAGCTTTTTCATCTTGAAACTGTTGGGGAACGATGCATGGGAAATAAAACAATTCCTACGCACACGAAGACCTATCATGGTGATGTCCATCTACGAGAGGAGATTTGGATCTACGTACCCTTGTAGATTGCACAGCACGAAGCGTTAAGAAACGCGGTTGATGTAGTGGAACGTCTTCACGTCCCTCGATCCGCCCCACGAACCGTCCCGCGATCCGTCCCACGAACCGTCCCGCGATCCGTCCCGATCTAGTGCCGAACTGACGACACCTCCGCGTTCAGCACACGTACAGCTCGACGATGATCTCGGCCTTCTTGATCCAACAAGCAAGACGAAGAAATAGATGAGTTCTCCGGCAGCGTGACGGCGCGCCGGTGGTGGTGACGATCTACTCCTGCAGGGCTCCGCCAGAGCTCCGCAGAAATCCGATCTAGAGGTAAAACTAGGTGGTCTAGGGTTGAGTTGCACGTGGCAAAAGTTGTCCCAAATCATCCCTAAAACACCACTATATATAGGAAGGAGGGGGAGGAGGCTTGCCTCAAGCCCTCAAGGGGTGCGTCGGCCAAGGAGGAGAGGAGGATTCTTATTCCAATTAGGTTTGGGAAGGAGGAGTCCTCCTCTTCCTTCCCACCCCTTTTTTTTCTTTTCTCTTTGTTTTTTCTATTCTTGGCACCAAGGCCTTCTTGGAGTGTCCCTAAGGGCTGGTGCGCCACCCTAAAGCGATTGGTCTCCCTCTGGGTGGGTGGCCCCCCTCCCGGTGAACTTCCGAAACCTATTTGTCACTCCCAGCACACTGCCGGAATTGCCCGAAACTTTCCGGTGACCAAATGAAACCATCCTATATATCAATCTTCGTTTACGGACCATTCCGGAAACCTCATGACGTCCGTGATCTCATCCGTGACTCCGAACAAAATTCGGTAACCACACATATAACTCAACTATACTAAAACATCATCGAACCTTAAGTGTGCAGACCCTGCGGGTTCGAGAACTACGTAGACATGCCCCGAGGTACTCCTCGGTCAATATCCAATAGCGGGACCTGGATGCCCATATTGGATCATACATATTCTCCGAAGATCTTATCGGTTGAATCTCAGTGTCAAGGATTCATATAATTCCGTATGTTATTCCCTTTGTCCTTCAGTATGTTATTTGCCCGAGATTCGATCGTCAGTATCCGCATACCTATTTCAATCTCATTACAGGCAAGTCTCTTTACTCATTCCGTAATACAAGATCCCGTGACTTACACTTAGTCACATTACTTGCAAGGCTTGTGTGTGATGTTGTATTACCGAGTGGGCCCCGAGATACCTCTCCGTCACACGGAGTGACAAATCCCAGTCTTGATCTATACTAACTCAACGGACACCTTCGGAGATACCTGTAGGACACCTTTATAGTCACCCAGTTACGTTGTGACGTTTGATGCACACAACGTATTCCTCAGGTGCCAGTGAGTTATATGATCTCATGGTCATAGGAACAAATACTTGACACGCAGAAAACAATAGCAATAAAACGACACGATCAATATGCTATGTTCATAGTTTGGGTCTAGTCCATCACATGATTCTTCTAATGATATGATCCAGTTATCAAGTGACAACACTTGCACATAGCTAGAGAATCTTGACTATCTTTGATCAACTGGCTAGCCAACTAGAGGCATGCTAGGGACATTGTTTTATCTATATATCCACACATGTATCTATGTTTTCATCCAATACAATTATAGCATGGATAATAAACGATTATCACGAACAAAAAAACATAATAATAACTAATTTATTATTGCCTTTAGGGTATATTTACAACAAAAACTTTTTCATATCAGGCCATCTTGAAGGCTTAATTGGCTGAATAGTACTCTAAATACCAAATCTTAGTACTTTGAGTTTCGGCCATTTAGATGAGATCGAATGATGATGACCCAACCATCAAAGTTCCTCATTTTGACGATACATAAATTTCTCATGTTGAGCATGTTTCCATTCAAGATATGCTCAATTTAGTTTTTGATCATGCCAAAATCTGATGTCAACACGGGAGCATCCCCAATGACATACCAAATCCTTTAGAGCCCCCTCCAGTTTCCAACACGCCATGTGTCCCTTTGTCTTGTTTTATGTAGTATTGGTTGAAACGCCATCCAGTGATGCTGCTTGAGGGAAAGTTATGCACACGATTTTATTAAATAAAATACACAGGGTCCTCACATCCATCTAGAGAACATAGTAGAAAAAACATTCCTCACCTACATCTAAAAAATGAAAAAAACAAGAAAAAAAAAATACCACCGTAGTCGAAGAGCAAGCGCCACTTGCATAGCCCTCCATTTAAAAAAATACGTAAGAACCTCACCTTCATGTAAAAACAAAAAAAACATTTAAAAAATTTAAAAAGCTTTTTCACCGTGGCCAACCAACATATGCCACGTGAAATACCTGGTTGGCCACCTTTCTCCTTATCCTTAATGTGTTTAATATGGTACGCCGCTAGAGTGCTTCTCCTCTATTTTCTTTCGACGAGTCTGTAATGCTAAAGTTTGGATATATTTATTTTTTCCGAGGAACCACCTGAGTTGAGAAAATATAACATAACCGTTTCAGAACCGCCACCAAAAATAAAGTATTAGCCACTCTTGGCCAAAGGCGAAACGCAAACTGCCAGAGGGCCACGTACGAGAAATGGCCCGAATGCCATGTGCTGTAGTAGGAGTGGTGATTTATCTAAATTTCATCAGTGCGCATTTTCCTTAGCTATGCTTATGCCATCCTATGCCACTACTACATTGAACTAATGCACCGTATCTGCAAACAACATTCTTTGCGTTCTGATTCAAGCTTGACTAGCCAACGTGCCCCGACACGTACGTTGATGCATGATCATATTATCCGTTACAAACTTAAAACTCGCAAGCCACGAGCCCACAGCTTCCCGGAATTACACGGAGATGGGGTAAAGCACACGTACAACGCGTAATTTAGCTTCGGTTTGCGGCGAGAGCACGCAAAGGTAGACCATAAGCGAGCTGCCGAGCTGCATGCAAATTTTAGCTTTTATGCGCGAGATCGAGCTAGAACCCTGGTCTTCTGGCCGTTCTCCAGCATCTTCTCGTCAAGTAACTCCTCACTAGCTTCATGCAAATGGGCCTTGCATGCTGGCCATCTGCGTCTCGGTGTGGGACATACATGGAATTATTGTAATATTTCCAGCGTGCAGCATGGTGAAGGGTTTGACATCTATTGACAAGTGTGTTTTGCTTGGGCATGAAAAATGGACGTAGTTGCGCGTACTCGCAATCGTGATGTCCAAGACATTTCCGCATCTTTTTCGTAAAAGAAAACCAACCGTGTTTCTCTATGCACTGTGTATTTTGTTTGCTTAATCTCAGTAATTTGATCATTCTTTCCTTCTAGAAACAGCATAGATCCATTTCTCTTGCTCCCTTTATAAATACATACTGTACATAAGATGTTACTTTTCGAACACAGTACTAATGCAAGAGCTTATATATACGCACATACACTTATTTTTATAAACGCACAAACGTATATCCTACTTCTATGAACATTTCTGAAAGACTGAGCCGATTTACGAAGTCATCGTAGACGCCACGTCGTCGACGAAAATGTCTCCTTCTACTGAATACGTTTCGTCAAAAATCCTAAAATAAATCAAGAATAATGCGAGCATCAGGACCCTGATGGGCTGGGGATACCACTGTTCATCTAACCATCCAACCACAAGTTGGTTTGCAAATAAGATGTTTTAGAGAATTGATTTACAGAGGTAGTACTGTGTTTTTTCCTTCTCCGGTTTAGACGTCTCACACCGTGCAAACGCCATAATGACGTCTTAGTTACGGAGGGTTTTTTCCTTTAGAATTTGATAAATGCAGCTACTTCGAGCGTGTCTTGCACCAGCACAATAACCGGTGCAACAAGTCTAATCCAGCTAATTTGTGCTTGCTCCTCAGGCTCACTAAATTAACCTTTCTTGCCCCGAAATTGTGCAATCCACTAGGACACCAATGATTTTCATCTCTCTCTCTAGCTATAAAAGGATAGCCCTTGAGCAAGGATGGTCCAGGTCATAAATTCCTCGTGCTACATGTAGACTCACAAAAACCCTACCAAGAACATCATCAACTTCCCGGCGCGACGGCATGGACGAGGATCGATTCCGGAGCTGCAGCTCGAAGACAGCCAGGCGTCGTCTGCGCAACCTCCTCGTCCTCGCCGCAGATTACCTCAAGTACCTCTTCATGAGCCGGCGCCGACTCCTCCGCAGGGTGGCGAGGCGCACCCACGCCGTCCTGTCCTCCTACCACGGCAAGAGCAACAAGTGTCTGCCGCCATACTGTCCTCCTCGGGCGTTAATGGAGCACGAGTTTTCGTGCAGCGACAGCCCTAGCCCCGCGTTCCTCGCGGCCAAGAGGCTCCAGTCACGGCTGAAGCGGGGTGCCGCCGCCGGCGCTGCCGTCTCTTCGTGCTTTGGCGCCACCGTTGGGGCCTCGTACGGGTCGCCGCCAGCGACAGAGGAGGACGGCGTGGTTGAGGAGGAAGATGACGCTGATGTGTGGGAATGCTACGGGCTTGAGCCTGACGTGGACTACAGGGCGGAGGAGTTCATCACAATGTTCTATGAGCAGCTCAGAGCGCAGAACATTCCTCCGGTTTTGCAGCGCTCGCCGTGACGCGCGACGCTGAGACATGAGAGCCGAGGTATCCAGAGCGTCCGTACGTCTTAAGAGGAGTCCGTTCTTACTTATGATGAGGAAGGACCGGCCAGCTTGAATGACTTTATTTCTACAACATGGAATGTTTGTAACTAAATGTACTACGTACGTAATACGCATACATGTGGGCCACCGATATACTATTGATGAGTACAAATAAATGCTGGATATGCACTGCCTTCCGAATTTCGGTTTCTATACAACTATCTTCTTTTTTTGGGAAACATTATTGTGCCGATGTTCACTGGTATAGCATGACAAATCGAACGTTTTTCATGGCAATTTATGTTATCGAAAGGATGACAAGTCCGTTGTAGTAAAAAAAAAGAAGGATGACAAGTCCCTTTAGCAATCATGGCAAATCCTCACAAAAAAGTTGAAGTGGACAGATTTCTCATACTTGCTAAAGAAATTTGCCACCCTCAAACAACATAAATTGCCATAAAAAACATTTAATTTATCATGCTCTTTCAGCAATCGTTCGCTGATTATGAATATCTCTTGTTTTTTTCATGAGAGGTTTTTTACTTATTTCCTTGGTAGCTCTCGTATCTCTCTTCTCGACGACTCGGGCAGTGTCCAAACTATAGGTGCCCCGGCCTCCATCACCACTAGCTCTCCCACTAGCCCTTCTACCCGGACCTCTCCCTCGGAGGTGAGTTGGGTGCTGCCCTATAACCATAGAAGTTGAGTTCGAAAGAGTCCTTTCAATGAAGGCTTTGCTTTGTGCTAATTAAATTATACGGTATATCAATGTTTAGATGCATGGAAACATGTCTATTGATTATGTTGTAACTAACCCCACACGAAAACAATGAAAAGGAAAAGTTTCAGAAGATACAGATCGGACGACGGCCTTTCAGGCGACCATTGTGGTCATTTAAGTGGTTGCATGAACTCCTGGCGGTTCCAGCAGATAATAGCCATAGGCAACAGACTGAATGACGTTGTTACAAACGGGTGCTAGCACCCGCATGAGCAATTGCTTGATGTCTTCGCACAAACCACCAACGAGTCCAAAGCATTTGACGGTGTTTCATACGGGCCCTCGCGCCGGTATAAGCGGTAGTATCACATCCTCGACCAGGAGAAGAACAAGTCTAGAGCATTCGACGGTGTTCCATATGCGCGCTTTCGATAGTTTCAATGGTCACATGAGGTATGTGCAGGCACGTGTAAGCTATCAGGGTTAAGGACGGCCTTTCATACGAGTGCTTGCGCTCACATGGATGGTCGTATGGTGTCGTGGCTGCCACAAAGAGCCCGAGGAAGGAGGTGAATTTCCCCCGTCTCTTTCTTCTCTTCTTCTTCTTCCTCCAAGCCTCTCTAAAGCCTAGCAAAACTTCGCACGGTCTCCCTACTCGTTTGTTTTCAGTTCAAATCCTTCTGTGTGATCGATCTATGGTACGTGTCTCCTCTGATCCCCAACTTATTTTTTGTGAATCCATGTTATACTGCCTAGCATTGCCATTACTAGGAGATGCATATTTTTTATCCAAAATTGAGTTTGGCTTTGATTTGTTGATGTTCTAACAGGAGTGTGTAACTACTGCACGATTATTACTATTCAATTATATTGGACTAAAAAATTGTAGATGTTTCTGAGGAGGTCCACTCGTGCACATGGTTCTTCGAGTTTACCAATCGCACAACCACAACAATTTTTCCCTCAGGGAATCGTCTTCACCAACCATGAAGCCAAGAAGAAGTTTCAAAAACTTAGAAGAGGTAAGATCAAAGCAATCAACTGGGCTTGCGAGTCAACACTCGCTAAGCTAGGTGTTACTAGTGATATCAATTTACTTTGTGATAATGTCGGTTTACATCATTTTTTATATTAAGGATGTGAGACCTATGAACACATAACGCTTGAGTTTCTTTGCACTCCCTTGCATAATTTTGGGCTTGCGCTAAATGCCTACGAAGAGGAGCATATCACTTTCAGTCTCTTGGACCAAGACTTCAACATTACTCTAGATGAGTTGTGTAACCACTTTGGCTTCCCCAACGATGATGATGATCTATGTTATATTTCTGTTTTTACTAACCCACACCAGAGGCAATCACCAGATGAGTATCCATAGCTCTAGGCAAAGAGTTAGTTGCATTTGAAGTCCTGCTATACGTTATTTCTATTATGTTATCAATAACTCATTGTAGGAATGAGGAGAAGTTTCTAAGGTGAATAATGAGAACATGCTAGTTCTCGGGAAAGCAGCAAACCTTGATGTTTGTTATTTTCCAAACTTTGGGCAATACTTTCTATAAACCCCGCGCATCAAGCAAATCATGCACAAGGAGATATGGTGTGTGGAGGAGAGATATCCACGTTGACGAACTCACTTTGTCTCAACTACAATCAGCTTCGCTCCTTTGGCGGTAACACCCTTGTTAATATTCGAGTCCTTACTAACGCTGGAATGGTAGTAGTCACTTGTGGTCGTTGAGGGAATCCTGGATTAAGGGGTCCTCAGGAGGTCGGACTGTTGTTTGTGGGCCGACCTAATGGGACACATTGTTGAAGACCGGACTACATGATGATCTCGTAAACAAGTAGGAAAGCTCCAAAGGCTGGTGTGTCATCCAACTTGTGTAGGCTAGATTGGCATGTTTACCTCTGGCTAAGGTCGGTTGTATGTAACCCTAGGGACCCCTGTGTTGGAAATATGCCCTAGAGGCAATGATAAAATAGTTACTATTATATTTCGTGTTTCAAGATAATCATTTATTATCCATGCTATAGTTGTATTGAATGAAAGCATAGATACATGTGTGGATATATAGACAAAACAATGTCCCTAGCAAGCCTCTAGTTGGCTAGCTAGTTGATCAAGGATGGTTAAGGTTTTCTGACCATATGCTAGTGTTGTCACTTGATAACTTGATCACATCATTAGGGAAATCATGTGATGGACTAGACCCAAACTATGAACGTAGCATGTGATCGTGTCATTTTGTTGCTATTGTTTTCTGCGTGTCAAGTATTCATTCCTATGACCATGAGATCATGTAACTCACTGACACCGGAGGAATACCTTGTGTGTATCAGACGTCACAACGTTACTAGGTAACTATAAAGGTGCTCAACAGGTATTTCCGAAGGTGTCCGTTGAGTTAGCATGGATCAAGACTGGGATTTGTCACTTCGTGTGACGGAGAGGTATCTCGGGGCCCACTCAGTAATACAACATCACAGACAAGCCTTACAAGCAATGTGACTCAAGTGTAAGTCACGGGATCTTGTATTACGGAACGAGTAAAGAGACTTGCCGGTAACGAGATTGAAATAGGTATGCGGATACCGACGATCAAATCTCGGGCAAGTAACATACCGAAGGACAAATGGAATGATATACGGGATTATATGAATCATTGGCACACAGGTTCAACCGATAAGATCTTCGTAGAATATGTAGGGTCCAATATGGACATCCAGGTCCCGCTATTGGATATTGACCAAGGAGTGTTTCGGGTCATGTCTACATAGTTCTCGAACCCGCAGGGTCTGCACACTTAAGGTTCAGTGACGTTTTAGTATAGTTGAGTTATATGTGTGGGTGACCGAAGTTTGTTTGGAGTCCTGGATGAGATCACAGACATCACGAGGGTTTTCGGAATGGTCCGGAAACGAAGATTGATATATAGGATGGTTTCATTTGGTCACCGAAAAGATTTCGAGCATTACCGGTAGTGTACTGGGAGTGATGAATGGGTTCCGGGTATTCATCGGGAGGGGCCCACCCACCCTGGAGTGAGCCCAGTAACCATAGGGTGGCGCACCAGCCCATAGTGGGCTGCTGAGGCCAGCCCAAGAGGGCTATGGCGCCACAAGTGGAAAAAACCAAAGGAAAAGAGAAAAAACAAGGAAAGAGGGAGGTGGGAAGGAAGGAGTGGACTCCTTCCCCCAAACTGAATTGGGGCGGTAGTCCACCTCCTACCAAAGGCTTGCCCCTTCCCTCCTCCTATATATATTGGTGTTCTTAGGGCTTTTTGAGACACAACTTTTCCACGTGCAACTCAAACCTATATCACGTAGTTTTTCCTCTAGATCGGATTTATGCAGAGCTCACGCGGAGCTGTGTAGGAGTAGATCATCACCACCATCGGCGCGCCGCCACGCTGCCGGAGAACTCATATACTTCTCCATATCTATTGCTGGATCAAGAAGGTTGAGATCATCATCGAGTTGTATGTGTGCTAAACGGGGAGGTGTCGTTTGTTCGGCGCTAGATCGGAACGGATCATGGGAAGGATCGTGGGACGACGGTGATTTGAATCACAAAACTGTATCACTACATCAACCGCGTTTCTTAACGCTTCTCTCTTAGCGATATACAAGGGTATGTGTATCCAAGATCCCTCTTGTAGATGAACATCACCATGATAGGTCTTCGTGTGCATAGGAATTTTTTTTGTTTCCCATGCAACGTTCCCCAACAGTTGCATCATTAGCTAGGTTCATGCATAGATGTAATCTCGAGTAGAACACAAAAGTTTTTGTGGGCATTGATGTTCGATTTGCTGCCCTCATTAGTCTTTTCTCGATTCGGCGGTGTTGTTGGATTGAAGCGGCCCGGACCAACATTACTCGTACGCTTACGAGAGACTGGTTTCATCAACCAACATGCAACTCGTTGCATAAAGATGACTGGCGGGTGCCTGTTTCTTCAACTTTAGTTGAATTGGATTTGACCGAGGCAGTCCTTGGAGAGAGGTTAAATAGCAATTTGCACATCTTTGTTGTGGTTTTTGCGTAAGTAAGATGCGATCATACTAGATACCCATAGCAGCCACGTAAAACATGCAACAACAAATTAGAGGACGTCTAACTTGTTTTTGCAGGGTATGCTTGTGATATGATATGGCCAAAGACATGATGTGATATATTGGATGTATGAGACGATCATGTTGTAATAGTTAATATCGACTTGCACGTCGATGCTATGGCAACCGACAGGAGCCATAGGGTTGTCTTTAAACTAACATTTGTGTTTGCACATGCGTTTACTATATTGCTAGGTTGTAGCTTTAGTAGTAATAGCATAGATAGCACGACAACCTTGATGGCGACATGATGATGGATATCATGACGATGGAGATCATGGTGTGGCGCCGGTGACAAGAAGATCATGCCAGTGCTTTGGTGATGGAGATCAAGAAGCACAAGATCATGGCCATATCATTTCACTTATGAATTGCATGTGATGGTAATCCTTTTATGCACCTTATATTGCTTAGAACGACGGTAGCATTATAAGGTTATCCCTCACTAAAATTTCAAGATGAAATTGTGTTCTCCCCGACTGTGCACCGTTGCGACAGTTCGTCGTTTCGAGACACCACATGATGATCGGGTGTGATAGACTCAACGCTCACATACAATGGGTGCAAAACAGTTGCACACGCGGAACACTCGGGTTAAACTTGATGAGCCTATCATGTGCAGACATGGCCTCGGAACACAAGAGACCGAAAGGTCGAGCATGAATCGTATAGTTGATATGATTATCATAGAGATGTTTACCACTGAAACTATACTCAACTCACGTGATGATCGGACTTGAGTTAGTGAATTTGGATCATGCACCACTCAAATGACTAGAGGGATGTATTTTTTGAGTGGGAGTTTATTAGTAATTTGATTAGTTAAACTCTAATTATATTGAACATAGTCTAAGTCCACTTTGCAATATTTTATGTTGTAGATCAATGGCTCACGCAGTAGCAACCCTGAATTTCAATACGTTCCTAGAGAAAGCTATGTTGAAAGATGAAGGAAGCAACTTTGTAGACTGGACACGTAATCTTAGGCTCATCCTGCAAGCTGGGAAAAAGAATTATGTCCTTGATGCTGCGCTAGGAGATGAACCACCCGCTACATCTGACCAAGATGTTTTGAATGCTTGGCAATCACGTAAGGAGGACTACTCAGTAGTTCAATGTGCAGTCTTATATGGCTTGGAACCGGGACTTCAACGTCGCTTTGAGCGTCATGGAGCATATGAGATGTTCCAGGAGTTGAAGTTTATATTTCATAAGAAATCGAGAGGTGTGAGACCTCCGATAGATTCTATGCTTGCAAGATGGAGGAGAATTCGTCTGTCAGTGAACATGTGCTCAAAATGTATGGGTACTCAAACCGTCTAGCTGAGCTGGGGATTGAACTCCCGCAAGAGGCTATCACCGACAGAATTCTTCAATCGCTGCCACCTAGCTATAAGAGCTTTGTGTTGAACTATAACATGCAAGGGATGAACAAGTCACTCGGCGAGTTATTCGCGATGCTGAAAGTCGCAGAGTCAGAACTCCAGAAAGAGCATCAAGTGTTGATGGTCAATAAGACCACTAGTTTCAAGAAAAACGGCAAAGGCAATAAGGGTAACTCCAAGAAGAGCGGCAAGACTGTTGCCAATCCGATGAAGAAACCCAAGGCTGGACCTAAGCCGAAAACAGAGTGTTATTATTGCAAGGGGATGGGTCACTGGAAGCGCAACTGCCCCAAGTATTTGGCTGATAAGAAGGCGGCCAAAGAAAAAATAGGTATATGTGATATACATGTTATTGATGTGTACTTAACCAACTCTCGTAGTAGTGCATGGGTATTTCATACCGGTTCTGTTTCTCATATTTGCAACTCGAAGTAGGAACTACGGAATAAACGAAGGCTGGCGAAGGATGAGTGACGATGCGCGTGGGAAATGGTTTCAAGGTTGATGCAATCTTCGTCGACACACTCTCACTTCAGTTACCATCAGGATTAGTTATGAACTTAAATAATTGTTATTTAGTGCTTGCATTAAGCATGAACATTATATATGGATCTTGTTTATTGCGAGACGGTTACTCGTTTAAGTCAGATAATAATGGTTGTTCTATTTCTATGAGTAATATCTTTTATGGTCATGCACCCAATGTGAGAGGATTGTTCATATTGAATCTTGATTGTGATGATACACATATACATAACATTCAGACCAAAAGATGTTGAGTTAACAATGATGGCGCCATGTTTTTGTGGCACTACCGCTTAGGTCATATTGGAGTAATGCGCATGAAGAAACTCCATTCCGATGGGCTTTTGGAGTCACTTGATTTTGAATCACTTCACACGTGCGAACCATGCCTCATGGGCAAGATGACTAAGACTCTGTTCTGCGGAACAATGGGTACACCTTCTATCTCAGATCCGAGGGCAAAGTGTTTGTTGCTAAAAACAGAGCTTTTCTTGAGAAGGAGTTTCTCTCGAAAGAATTGAGTGGGAGGAAGATAGAACTTGATGAGGTTGTAGAACCTCTACTCCCTCTAGATGGTGACACAGGGCAGGGGGAAACCTCTGTCGAAGCGACGCTGGTTGAGGAGGAAGTTAATGATGATGATCATGAAACTTCGGATCAAGTTCCTATCGGACCGTGCAGGTCGACAAGATCACGCACTACTCTTGAGTGGTACGGTAATCCTGTCTTATCAATCATGTTGTTAGACAACAATGAACCTACGAATTATGAAGAAGCAATGGTGGGCCTGGATTCCAACAAATGGGTGGAGGCCATGAAGTCCGAGATAGGATGTATGTATGAAAACAAAGTATTGACTTTGGAAGTATTACCTGAAGGTCGCAAGGCTATTCAGAAAAAATGGATCTATAAGAAGAAGACGAACGCAGACAACAATGTGACCGTTTATAAAGCTCGACTTGTGGCAAAGGGATTTTTAAAAGTTCAAGGAGTAGACTACGATGAGACGTTCTCACCGGTAGCGATGCTTAAGTCCGTCCGAATCATGTTAGCAATAGCTGCATTTTTCGATTATGAAATCTGGCAGATGGATGTCAAAACGACGTTCCTTAACGGTTTTCTGAAGGAAGAGTTGTATATGATGCAACCCGAAGGTTTTGTCGATCCAAAGAATGCTAACAAAGTATGCAAGCTCCAACAATCCATTTATGGACTGGTGCAAGCATCTCGGAGTTGCAATAAGCGCTTTGATGAGGTGATCAAAGCATTTGGGATTATGCAAGTTGTTGTAGAATGTTGTATTTACAAGAATGTGAGTGGGAGCTCTGTGGCGTTTCTAATATTATATGTGGATGACATGTTGCTGGTTGCAAACAATGTGGAGTTTTTAGAGAGCATAAAAGATTACTTGAACAAGTGTTTTTCTATGAAGGACCTAGGAGAAGCTTCTTAGATATTAGGCATTAAGATCTATAGGGATAGATGGAGGCGCCTGATAGGACTTTCACAAATCACATACCTTGATAAAGTTTTGAAGAAGTTCAAAATGGAGCAGTCCAAGTAGGGGTTCTTGCCAATATTACAAGGTATAAAATTGAGTAAGACTCAGTGTCCAGTAACTGCGGAAGATAGAGAAAATATGAGTATCGTCCCCTATTCTTCAGCCATAGGGTCTATCATGTATGCAATGTTGTGCACTAGACCGGACGTCAGCCTGGCCATAAGTATGGTAGGCAGGTTTCAAAGTAATCCACGAGTGGATCACTTGACGCGGTCAAGAATATTCTGAAGTACCTGAAAACGACTAAGGAAATGTTTCTCATTTATGGAGGTAATGAAGAGCTCATCACAAAGGGTTACGTCGATGCAAGCTTTGACACTGATCCGGATGACTCTAAGTCTCAAACCGTATACGTATTTCTTCTTAATGGGGGTGCTGTAAGCTGGTGCAGTTCCAAGCAAAGCATCGTAGCAAATTCTACCTGTGAGGCGGAGTACATGGCTGCCTCGGAGGCAGCAAAGGAGGGTGTCTGGATGAAGCAGTTCATGACGGATCTTGGAGTTGTGCCGAGCGCACTAAATCCAATAGCTATATTATGTGACAACTCTGGTGCCATTGCTTTAGCAAAGAAACCAAGGTTTCACAAGCAGACCAGACACATCAAACGACGCTTCAACCTCATCCGCGACTACGTCGAAGGAGAGGACGTAAATATTTGCAAAGTGCGCACGGATTCGAATGTAGCAAACTCGCTGACTAAACCTCTTCCACGAGCGAAGCATGATCAACACCAGAACTGTATGGGTATTAGATTCATTCCAATGTAAATCGCATGGCGATGTGAGACTAGATTATGGACTCTAGTGCAAGTGGGAGACTGTTGGAAATATGCCCTAGATGCAATGATAAAATAGTTATTATTATATTTCCTGTTTCGAGATAATAGTTTATTATCGATGCTATAATTGTATTGAATGAAAGCATAGATACATGTGTGGATATATAGAACAAACAATGTCCGTAGCAAGCCTCTAGTTGGCTAGCCAGTTGATCAAGGATGGTTAGGGTTTTCTAACCATATGCAAGTGTTGTCACTTGGTAACTGGATCACATCATTAGGGAATCATGTGATGGACTAGACCCAAACTATGAACGTAGCATGTGATCGTGTCATTTTGTTGCTATTGTTTTCTGCGTGTCAAGTATTCATTCCTATGACCATGAGATCATGTAACTCACTGACACCGGACGAATACCTTGTGTGTATCAAACGTCACAACGTTATTGGGTGACTATAAAGGTGCTCTACAGGTATTTCCTAAGGTGTCCGTTGAGTTAGCATGGATAAAGACTGGGATTTGTCACTCCGTGTGACGGAGAGGTATCTCGGGGCCCACTCGGTAATACAACATAACATACAAGCCTTGCAAGCAATGTGACTCAAGTGTAAGTCACGGGATCTTGTATTACGGAACGAGTAAAGAGACTTACCGGCAACGAGATTCAAATAGGTATAGGGATACCTACGATCAAATCTTGGGCAAGTGACATACCGAAGGACATAGGGAATGATATACGGGATTATATGAATCATTGGCACGGAGGTTCAACTGATAAGATCTTCATAGAATATGTAGGATACAATATGGACATCCAGGTCCCGCTATTGGATATTGACCGAGGAGTGTCTCGTGTCATGTCTACATATTTCTCGAACCCGCAGGGTCTGCACACTTAAGGTTCGGTGACGTTTTAGTATAGTTGAGTTATATGTGTCGGTGACCGAAGGTTGTTTGGAGTCCCGGATGAGATCACAGACGTCACGAGGGTTTCTGGAATGGTCTGGAAACGAAGATTGATATATAGGATGGTTTCATTTGGTCACCGGAAAGATTTCGGGCATTACCGGCAGTGTACCGGGAGTGATGAATGGGTTCCGGGTATTGACCGGGAGGGGCCCACCCACCCGGGAGTGATGAATGGGTTCCGGGTATTCACCGGGAGGGGCCCACCTACCCGGGAGTGAGCCCAGTAACCCTAGGGTGGCGCACCAACCCTTAGTGTGCTGGTGAGGCCAGCCTAAG
Organism: Hordeum vulgare subsp. vulgare; assembly: GCF_904849725.1. Lineage (NCBI taxonomy): Eukaryota > Viridiplantae > Streptophyta > Magnoliopsida > Poales > Poaceae > Hordeum > Hordeum vulgare. Next base: position 562,669,957 of record NC_058519.1, read on the forward strand.
AGGGCTATGGCCCTACAAATGGAAAAAACCAAAGAAAAAGAAAAAACAAGGAAAGAGGGAGGTGGGAAGGAAGGAGTGGACTCCTTCGCCCAAACCGAATTGGGGTGGGAGTCCACCTCCTCGCAATCGGCCGACACCCTTGGGGTTCCCTTGAGCCCCAAGGCTAGCCCCTCCCCTCCTCCAATATATATTGGTGGTTTGAGGGCTTTTTGAGACACAACTTTGCCACGTGAACTCAAACCTATACCATGTAGTTCTTCCTCTAGATCGGATTTCTACGGAGCTTGGACGTAGCTCTGCACGAGTAGATCATCACCACCATCGGCGCACTGTCACGTTGCCGGAGAACTCATCTACTTCTCTGTCTCTCTTGTTGGATCAACAAGGCCGAGATCGTCATTTAGCTGTACGTGTACCGAACGCGGAGGTGTCGTCCATTCGACGCTAGATCGGAACGCATCATGGGACGACGGCGATTTGAATCACGAAGTTGTACCACTACATCAACCGCGTTTCTTAATGCTTCCCACTTAGCGATCTACAAGGGTATGTGGATCCAATATCCCTCTCGGAGATGAACATCACCATGATAGGTCTTCGTGTGCGTAGGAATTTTTTTTCTTTCCCATGCAACGTTCCCCAACACCCTGGTGTCTATATAAACTAGGGGTTTTCATCCGCATAGAAAATTTGATTCATCTAGGGTTTAGCTCATACGATCTCGAGGTAGATCAACTCTGTAATCCTCATACTCCATCAATATAATCAAGCATGACCTAGGGTTTTATCTCCTCAAGAGGGCCTGAACCTGGGTAAAACACTGTCTCCTTTGTCTCCTGCAATCTATCGATCCAAGGTCCACAGTTCGGGACCCCCTACCCGAGATCTGCCGGTTTTGACACCGACGTTGGTGCTTTCATTGAGAGTTCCACTATGGGATAACCGGAAGGATTGATGGCCCGCTTAATCATAAGTTTTCGAATCTGCAACGGGGACATCTTCATCCCCGGTAAAGTTCTCACGTTAGGCGGCTTCACGTTGCGCACCAACCAGACCGACCGCCTTTGCCACACTGGATGTCTCATCCCCGATCAGGAGATAGGGTTCTGGAACCTCGAGTTCCCATCGACTCCCGGGGCAATCTTCTCCCTTCTAAGGTCATGGTTTCGCCTGATGAGCTCCAAAATCCTGAGGCCTTGACTTTGGGTCTCTTGTCCGACCATGACCTCGGTTCCCTATTCGGAGAGATGGCTTCAACCCCAGACCCAACGTCTACGCCCAGACAACTGCAGACGGCCATGGCCGAACTCACTTCCCCCACGGAAGCAACGGAGGCCTTATATGACCCACAAGTATAGCGGATCAATCGTAGTCCTTTCGATAAGTAAGAGTGTCGAACCCAACGAGGAGCAGAAGGCTCTGATAAACGGTTTTCAGCAAGGTAATAATTGCAAGCACTGAAAGTAGCGGTAACAAGTGATGGTGTAGTGAGGTGAAACGTAGCAAGTGAAAAGTAACAACAAGTAGTAGCAACGGGGCAGCAAAGTGGCCCAATCCCTTTTGTAGCAAGGGACAAGCCTGAACAAAGTCTTATAGGAGGAAAAACGCTCCCGAGGACACACGAGAGGAAAAACACGGTCAAAAAAAGCATCCGCAACTATGAAAGAAGAATTAAGACAACGTCTAACCATAGCATTAAACTAGTGGATCCAAATCAGCCCCTTACGAAGCAACGCATAGACTGGGGTTTAAGCTTCTGTCACTCTAGCAACCGATATCTACTTACTACTCCCCGATGCCTTCCTCTAGGCCCAAAGATGGTGAAGTGTTACGTAGTCGACGTTCACATAACACCACTAGAGGAAAAGACAACATACAACATATCAAAATACCGAACGAATACCAAATTCACATGACTATTATCAGCATGACTTATCCCATGTCCTCAGGAACAAAAGTAACTACTCACAAAGCATAATCATAATCATGATCAGAGGTGTAATGAGTAGCATCAAGGATCTGAACATAAACTCTTCCACCAAGTAATCCAACTAGCATCAACTACAAAGAGTAATCAACACTACTAGCAACCTTACAAGTACCAATCGGAGTCGCGAGACAGAGATTGGTTACAAGAGATGAACTAGGGTTTGGAGAGGAGATGGTGTTGATGAAGATGTTGATGGAGATGACTCCCCTCCGACGAGAGGAGTGTTGGTGATGACGATGGCGACGATTTCCCCCTCCGGGAGGGAAGTTTCCCCGACAGGATCGTCCTGCCGGAGCTCTAGATTGGTTCTGCTCAACTTCCGCCTCATGGCGGCGGAGAATCCACGAAAAAGCTCCACCCTGATTTTTTTCCTGGACGAAACCCTTCATATAGCAAAAGAGGGGGGCCAGTGGGCCGCCAGGGTGCCCACAAGCCCTGTAGCCGCCACCAGGGGGACGACGGCTACCAGGCTTGTGGGCCCCTGGTAGCGGCCCTCTGGCACTTCTTTCGCCCAGTATTTTTTATATATTCCCAAAAAAATCCACGTTGATTTTCAGGGCATTTGGAGTTGCGCAGAATAGAGGACTCAGACTTGCTCCTTTTCCAGTCCAGAATTCCAGGTGCCGGTATTCTCCCTCTTCAAATAAACCTTGCAAAATAAGAGAGAAAAGGCATAAGTATAGTACCACAAAGTATAATAACAATCCATAAAGCGATAAATATCAACATGAAAGCATGATGCAAAATGGACGTATCAACTCCCCCAAGCTTAGACCTTGCTTGTCCTCAAGCGAAAACCAAGATCCATAAACATGTCCACATGTTTAGGGATGAAGGTGTCGATAAAACATAATACGGTCATTAGGGCATCATGATCACACATAGAACAGCAATACATCATAAAGATTCTTATGGGAAAGTAACAATTCCTTCACAAAGCAAAGCATGAAGCAAAAACCTTACCGACAAGTAGCCAACAACAGTCCATAGTCATTGAAGCAATTGCAATTTATCATAACATCAGAAAGAGTCAAATAAGAGCTTGTAAAGCAAACCCACATAATCAATCATCTCTTTTGTTTTCCACAATTGTTACAACTCACGTGGTACTCATGGTATCAAAGTTTCAGCTGGACACAGAGAAAGATAGGGGCTTATAGTTTTGCCTCCCAACCATTTACCTCAAGGGTAAAGTCAACAATAATAAAGCATAAGTACTCATCTCCAAGTTGATATATGAATATAGATCTTTCCCTAGCTTGTGACGGTAGCCAAGACAAAGGCAAAATAAGGAATTGGTGAAGATCACCATGACTCTTTCAAGGGCAAAAAGTAAAGGTACAAGATAGGCCCTTCGCAGAGGGAAGCAGAGGTTGTCATGCGCTTTTGAGGTTAGGATGCGTGTCCTCTTAGTGCGGAGGAACATCACTTTATATTGCCTCGTGTGATAAAGAACTTTATTATGCAGTCTGTCGCTTTTATGTCTTCCTCATCACAGGTTTGTACAAAGCTTATTTTCCACACACTAATAGATCATACATATTAGAGAGCAATTTTTATTGCTTGCACTGATGACAACTTACTTGAGGGATCTTATTCAATCCATAGGTAGGTATGTGGACACTCATGGCAAAACTGGGTTGAAGGTTTATGGATGCACAAGTAGTATCTCTACTTGGTGCGGGAGTTTTGGCTAATATGAGGTGGAAGCAATCGTCACATGCTAAGGGATCTCTAGGCATATAACATTGTTTGGAACCAAGCAAACACAATTCATTATGTTGTCTTCCTTGTCCAACATCTACTTCTAAGCATGTAATAGTTTGGTGAGTGCTCACAATTCTAAAAAGTGTCTAAGATGATATATTTATATGTGAACCTCTCTTTCCTTATTACTTCTTATTAATTGCAACAATGACTGGGGTCTATGTTGGTCTATTCTCAACAAGTTTCAATCATCATACTTGTCATATGTGAAGCTATCACTTTCCATAAGATCATCTCATGATCTTTCATGCTATCGTTCTTTTAATACTTTTGATCACGGCACAAAACAAAGCCCTTGAGTAAGATACTCTTTATTATATAGCTCGCAAACTCGAATACATCGGGGGAGACACAAAGTAAAAGACTCAAACTAAATACTAAAGACTTATTCCACTAAGGGAAGAAAATGAAAACTGAAAAGGAAAGAACTAAAACAAAGGTAAAAGCAAAAGATATAAAGGTGATACGATACCAGGTCAACTCCCCAAAGCTTGGCAAAAGCCAAGGGGATTGCCCATACCAATGCTTAGTTGTCCTCCTTTGGTGGTGATGGTGGTGGAGTTGTTGAAGCAGTCTTGAGCTTGTCTAATTTCCACTTGAGCATAAAGTTCTGCTCCCTCAGATCATCATTTTCCTCCTAAAGCTTCAACACTCTATGGCAAAGTTCCTGCTTACTCTCCTGCAAGAAATGAGAAGGGATAAACAAGGTCTTAGGCTTCTTCCTTTGGTCACGGAGGCTTGACTTCTTGAACTCCACATGAGTGCGTCCAGGTTGAGGTAGAGGAGCCTCCTCTTCGTCGGAACTCGTTTGTTCCTTCCCCTTGGGATCATAGTCCTCTTCCTCGTCTGTGGTCCAGCCATATGGTTCCAAGTCCCCATAGACCTTGGGGTTAGCAAGGTAATCAGCCACATAGCTCTCCCCTTTTGAATCCTGAGAAGACATCTTGACCTAGATCTGCGGCAGAAAACAGCCTCGAAACGAAAACAGAGGAAAACTGCGGATACGGAGATCAAAACCCTCGGGCGTATATATAATGATTTTTTTGGAGCAGAAGGAGTGCTCCGCAAGAAAACGGAGTCCGGGAGGCACACGAGGTGCCCACAAGCCCTGTAGCCCCCGCCAGGGGGTAGGTGGCGGCTACCAAGCTTGTGGCCGCCTCGTGCGCTCTCCGGACTACTTTTTATTTTTCTAATTTTCCAAAAATTACAAAACGGAGAAAAAATCCTATTGGAAAAGTTCCGGAGTCCAATTACTTACCGAAACACATACCTCTTCGTTTTCAGGGTCTGAAACAGGCTGATAAACATCCCTTATGTACTCCTATGGAGTTATGATATTGATGATATTGGTCTCAACATTTATGGCAGTACCATTGATATAGTGCTTGATTCTTTGACCACTCTAGGAAAATTATCTTCCGTGTTATTGATTTTGATGGCACTGGAACGATATACTTCCTCGACAACGTAAGGACATTCCCATTTAGAGAGAAGCTTGCCTGCGAAGAATCTTATGCGAGAATTGTATAGCAGGACATAATCACCTACGTTGAACTCTCATTTTTGTATTCTTTTATCGTGCCATCTCTTAACCTTTTCCTTGAACAACTTGGCATTCTCATATGCATGGGCCCTCCATTCATCTAATGAGCTGATATCAAACAACCGCTTCTCACCGGCAAGTTTGAAATCGAAGTTGAGCTCTTTGATTGCCCAATAAGCTTTGTGTTCCAGCTCAAGAGGTAAATGACAGGCCTTACCGTAAACCATTTTATACGGCGACATGCCCATGGGATTCTTATAAGCAGTCCTATAAGCACATAGTGCACCGTCAACTTTGCTAGACCAATTCTTTAGAGATCTATTGGCAGTCTTTTGTAAGATCAATTTGATCTCCCTATTACTCAACTCCACTTGACCACTAGACTGAGGATGGGAAGGAGATGCAACTCTATGCTTCACATCATACTTAGCAAGCATCTTGCGGAAAACACCATGAATGAAGTGTGAACCGCCATCCGTCATCAGATATCTAGGGACTCCAAATCTTGGGAAAATGACTTCTTTAAGCATCTTAATAGAGGTGTGATGATCAGCATTTCTAGTGGGGATAGCTTCTACCCACTTAGTAACATAATCAATAGCGACTAAGATGTGAGTGTACCCATTGGAACTCGGGAAGGGTCCCATATAATCAAAGCCCCAGACATCAAACGGTTCAATGACAAGTGAATAGTTCATAGGCATTTCCTGACGTTTACTGATGTTCCCTATTCTTTGGCATTCGTCACAGGACAACACAAACTTATGGGCATCCTTGAAGAGAGTGGGCCAATAGAAACCTGATTGCAATACCTTATGAGCAGTTCTATCTCCAGCATGGTGTCCTCCGTAGGCTTCGGAATGACACTTCTGCAAGATATGTCCCTGTTCATGTTCAGGCACACAACGTCTAATAACACCATCTACTCCTTCCTTATAAAGGTGAGGATCATCCCAAAAGTAGTGTCTCCAATCAAAGAAGAATTTCTTCTTTTGCTGGTAGGTGAAACTGGGTGGTATGTATTTGGCTACGATATAGTTTGCGTAATCAGCATACCACGGTGCACTATGTGAAGTGTGGATGACATTTAATTGCTCATCAGGAAAGCTGTCATCAATAGGTCGTGGGTCATCAAGGACATTCTCTAGCCTGGACAAGTTATCTGCTACAGGGTTATTAGCACCCTTTCGGTCAACAACGTGCAAATCAAATTCCTGTAGCACGAGAACCCATCTGATTAGCCTAGGCTTAGCGTTCTTCTTCTCTATAAGGTACTTAATAGCAGCATGATCAGAGTGAATAGTGACTCTGGAGTCAACTATATAAGATCTAAACTTTTCACATGCAAACACGACTGCTAAAAACTTCTTTTCCGTAGTGGCATAGTTTCTTTGGGCACTGTCTAGAGTTTTACTAGCGTAGTGAATAACATTCAACTTCTTGTCAACTCTTTGTCCTAGCACAGCACCAACAGCATAATCACTAGCATCGCACATGATTTCAAAGGGCAAGTTCCAATCAGGTGGTTGAACAATAGGTGCGGTTATCAAGGCCTTCTTAAGTATTTCGAAAGCTTCCTCACAATCCTCATAAAAAACAAAAGGAACATCCTTCTGCAAGAGGTTGGTAAGAGGCCTAGAAATCTTAGAGAAGTCTTTAATGAACCTTCTATAGAAACCAGCATGACCTAGGAAACTTCGTATACCTCTGATATCTGTGGGGCAAGGCATTTTCTCAATTGCATCGACCTTAGCCTTATCAACTTCAATGCCTTTCTCAGAGATTTTGTGTCCTAAGACGATGCCTTCATTAACCATGAAGTGGCACTTCTCCCAGTTCAAGATGAGTTTGGTATCTTTGCATCTCTGTAAGACTCGATCAAGGTTGCTGAGGCAATCGTCAAAGGAAGAACCGTAAACTGAGAAATCATCCATGAAAACCTCAACAATCTTTTCACAAAAGTTAGAGAATATAGCCATCATACACCTTTGAAAGGTGGCAGGTGCATTGCATAAGCCAAAATGCATAAGTCTATAAGCAAAGGTACCGAAGGGGCAGGTGAAAGTGGTTTTCTCCTGATCAGATTGTGCAACAGGTATTTGTGAGAAACCTGAATAACCGTCTAGAAAGCAGAAGTGTGTGTGTTTAGATAGCCTTTCTAGCATTTGGTCGATAAACAACAAAGGATAATGGTATTTCCGGGTTGCCTTGTTCAGTTTCGGAAGTCTATCACCATCCTATAGACAGTAATAATCCTGTGTGGGATTAGTTCACTCTTATCATTAGGAACGATGGTGATACCTCCCTTCTTAGGTACGCAATGTACTGGACTTACCCAATCACTATGAGCAACAGGATAAATGATTCCTGCTTCCAGAAGCTTTAATATTTCTTTCCTCACCACCTCTTTCATCTTAGGATTTAATCTCCTTTGATGATCAGCAACTGGTTTAGAATCAGGGTCATTTTTAATCTTGTGCTGACATAGAGTGGGTCTAATACCCTTAAGATCATCAAGAGTGTATCCAACAGCCTCACGGTGCTTCCTCAAAGTTTTTAATAACTTCTTCTCTTCGTGATTAGAGAGGTGAGCACTAATAATAACAGGATAAATCTCCTTCTCATCAAGGTAGGCATACTTAAGAGTATCTGGTAACTGTTTTAGGTTGAACACAGGATCACCCTTTGGTGGGGGAGGATCCCCAAGCAGTTCAACGGGCATATTATTCTTGAGAATAGGATATTGTTCTAAAACAATTTTATCTATCTCATCTCTTTCATCCATATGCATATCATTTTCATGCTCAAGCAGATATTGCTCTAAAGGATCCGTAGGAGGTACGACAATAGAGGCAAGAGCAATGATTTCATCCCTACGAGACGACTCTTTTTCATGGGGTTGTCTTCCAAACTTGGAGAAGTTAAACTCATGAGACACACCCTCGAAACTAATAGTGATAGTCTATTTAATGCAATCAATATGAGCATTGACAGTGTTGAGAAAGGGTCTACCAAATATGATGGGACAAAAGCTATCTTGTGCAGTAGCAAGGACGAGGAAATCAGTAGGGTACTTCGTCTTACCACACAAGACTTCTACATCTCGCACAATTCCCACAAGGCAGATAGTGTCTCTATTAGCTAGTGTAATAGTGACATCAATGGGTTCTAACTCAGCAGGTGCAATCTCATCTTTGATTTCATCATATAGGGACCGGGGTATTGCACTAACACTAGCACCCATATCACATAAACCATGATAACAGTGATCTCCTATCTTGACAGAAACAACGGGCAGGCCAACTACAGGTCCGTATTTGTCTTTCGCATGAGGTTTAGCAATTCTAGCGGAGTCCTCGCAGAATTTGATAACATGCCCGTCTATGTATTCGGCTAAGAGATCTTTGATAATAGCAACACTAGGTTCAACTATAATTTCCTCAAGGGGTGCAAGTGGTCTAATGTAACCCCTACGTATCACAGTTGGAGCTTTAGAATAATCCTTTTTCCTAGCACGGTAAGGTGGTTTCTCAGCGTAGGCACAAGCAACAATAGGATCACTAAAGGCAATGACTTTCTCTTCAACTAGATTGGGTTTAACTATGTTGACTTCTACAGGAGGACGATACTTAAACCACTTCTCTTTGGGAAGATCAACATGAGCAGCAAAATATTCACATAGAGAAGCTACTATCTCAGAGTTAGTCCATATTTAGCGCTAAAATCTCTAGAAGTGTTTGTTTCAACAGAAGATTTAACGCAATCAAACTGGAAATTCATACCTGACTCCTTACCTTCTTCAAGCTCCCAATCTTCAGAGTTACGTTTGATTCTTTCCAATAAATTCCACTTGTGGTCAATATCCTTCTTCATAAAAGAACCGGTACAAGAAATGTCAAGCTTGGTACGATCTTCATGAGAAAGCCGAGCATAAAAGTTTTGAGTGATAATTTCTCTCGAGAGCTCATGATTGGGGCATGAATATAGCATTGAATTAAGCCTCCCCCAAGCTTGAGCTATGCTTTCCTTGTCGCGAGGCCAAAAGTTATAAATATAATTCCGATCACGATGTACTAAATGCATAGGATAAAACTTTTGATGAAATTCCAATTTCAACCGACTGTAGTCCCATGATCCAGTATCATCACATAGCCTATACCATGTCAACGCCTGATCCTTCAAAGACAAAGGAAAGACTTTCTTCTTTACCTCAGCCTCGGGCAAACCTGCAAGCTTAAATAAACCACAAACTTCATCTACATAGATTAGATGCAAGTCTGGATGTGATGATCCATCTCCTGTAAAAGGATTAGCCAGCAGTTTCTCAAGCATACCCGAAGGAATTTCATAAAATATATTTTCAGTAGGTACCTCAGGTTGAGGAGCAACTCCTCGTGCTTCCATTCGCGGTCAAGATACCCCGAACAAACTCCTCAAAGGAACAGTTCCATAGTGACAAGTGACAATAAATTTCAGCACAGTATATAAATGTTTCCTTACCAAAGGCACTTCACTCCCCGGCAACGGCGCCAGAAAAGAATATTGATGACCCACAAGTATAGGGGATCAACTGTAGTCCTTTCGATAAGTAAGATTGTCGAACCCAACAAGGAGCAGAAGGCTCTGATAAACGGTTTTTAGCAAGGTAATAACTGCAAGCACTAAAAGTAGCGGTAACAAGTGATGGTGTAGTGAGGTGAAACGTAGCAAGTGAAAAGTAAGAAGTAAGAAGTAGTAGCAACGGTGCAGCAAAGTGGCCCAATCCCTTTTGTAGCAAGGGACAAGCCTGAACAAAGTCTTATAGGAGGAAAAACGCTCCCGAGGACACACGGGAATTTCTGTCATGCTAGTTTCATCATGTTCATGTGATTCGCGTTCGTTACATCAAAATACCGAACGAATATCAAATTCACATGACTATTATTAACATGACTTATCCCATGTCCTGAGGAACAAAAGTAACTACTCACAAAACATAATCATAATCATGTTCAGAGGTGTAATGAATAGCATCAAGGATCTGTACATAAACTCTTCCACAAAGTAATCCAACTAGCATCAACTACAAAGAGTAATCAACACTACTAGCAACCTTACAAGTACCAATCGGAGTTGCGAGACGAAGATTGGTTACAAGATATGAACTAGGGATTGGAGAGGAGATGATGCTGATGAAGATGTTGATGAAGATGCCTCCCCTCCGACGAGAGGAGTGTTGGTGATGACGATGGTGATGATTTCCGCCTTCGGGAGGGAAGTTTCCCCGGCAGGATCTTCCTGCCGGAGCTCTAGATTGGATCTGCTCAAGTTCCACCTTGTGGCGGCGGCGAAACCACGAAAAACCTCCCGTTTGATTTTTTCTGGACCAAGACGCTTCATATAGCAAAAGAGGGGGGCTAGTGGGCCCTCAGGGAGCCCACAAGCCCCCACTCCGCCACCAGGGGGGTGGTAGTGTCAGGGCTTGTGGCGCCCTGGCAGCCCCCCTCCAGTAGTTCTTTCGCCGAGTATTTTATATAAAATCCCAAAAAAATCCACGTAACTTTTTAGGGCATTTGGGGATGTGAAGAATAGTGGACTAAGATTTGCTCCTTTTCGAGTCCAGAATTCCAGCTGCCTGAATTCTCCCTCTTCAAATAAACCTTGCAAAATAAGAGAGAAAAGGCATAAATATGGTACCACAAGTAATATAATAGCCCAAAAATCAATAAATATCAACATGAAAGCATGATGCAAAATGGACGTATCAGGGACCATACAGGACAACAGGGAGAACCTGACCCAATAGGACACCGGTAACCTCGAAGCTCCCGAGCAACCACCGGCGGATCTGAACAAGCCCTAGGGCTAGTCCGATCCCGATGACTCCGATGATTCAGACGATGACAACTACCACCCTCCTGACATTGTGGAGGACAGCTTGGAGGCCGAGGACTTCATAGTTCCCGAGGACCCTGAAGGTTAGGAATGGTTCAGGCAGCGGCTCAAAGCTACCGCCCGCAGCCTCGAGGCGAAGCAACAACAGCTTCAAGCCAAAGAATAAACCATCAACGATAAATGGAAAAAAGTATTAGCAGACGAAGAAGGATGTGGCACTGAGTGGCGAGCTCAAAACAAAAGCTACCCATTGTGGCGCCTGCTGCCTCATTTCAATGACAAGGCCCCAGAACACGTGTCCCCGAGGTGCCCGACGAGCCCGATCATCCACCTCGAGGGTGTGACAGAGCGGCTGGAGAAGCCGAGTATAGACCGAGCCTCCCCGCAGGGAAGGAAAGGAACACGTACAACCCGGGGGCAAATATGACCTACGTCGCGACTTAGGCAATAGAACATGTCGCAACAGATCCATCTACACATCCAGAAGGCACTCTCCCACTCAAGGGGATGGAGACCAACCTCGGCGTACCTATAGCAACAAAGACCGGTAAGCATACCGAGCAAAACCAAAATCCGATATTTGGCACAATATAACCCGGGTCAGAGGCGCCGCTCACCCACTATGCTTCATAGATGAGGTCATGCAACACCAATTTCTGGAAAGGTTTAAACCCATGAACATAGAGCAATATGATGGCACCACGGATCTGTCGTGTGGATAGAATATTTTCTTCTCCACATCCATATAGCGAGGAGAGATGACCTCCATGCCATCAAGTACCTGCCCCTAAAGCTAAAAGGGCCAGCACGTCACTGGCTCAATAGCCTACCCGAAGATTCTATCGGAAGTTGGGAAGAGCTCGAGGAAGCCTTCCTATCCAATTTTCAAGGAACCTATGACCCCCGGACTCCTCCGACTTCACTAACGTTGTCCAAAAGGCGGGCGAGTCGGCCAGAGAATTCTAGAATAGGTTCCTGACCAAAAAGAACCAGATACTGGACTGTATGGACGCCAAAGCAATAGCCTCATTTAGGCATAACATCCGGGGTGACTGGCTGGCTGGCTAGCTTGGCTAGGACAGGCCGAGAACAATGTCTGCTCTCACTTTCCTCATGAACCGCTTTTACGTGGGTGAGCACAATTGTCTTGCTCGGCGCAGCCATAATGCGGACGATCCTGGTACCTCTAAAATTCGGGACGGGAACAACAATCCAAGGCGAAACAAAAGCAAACATCGTCACCATAATGGTGATGCCGATAAAACGACCGTTAATGCCGGCTTCCGCAGTTTGAAATCCGGAGAGCGGAAAAGCGCTTCAAAGGGAACAAGGGTGGACCGACTCCATTAGATAAAATTATGGAGAGACCCTGCCAGATCCACGTCACCGAAGACAATCCCGCCACCCACACCAAATGTAACTGTTGGGTGTTTAAGGAGGCCGACAGACTAGTAGCTGAAGAACAAGCAAGGGCCAACAAACCGAGGACGGTGAGGAGCCCCGCGGTCCAAACACTATGGGCCAAAAACAGCCCCCCCCCAAAGAAGTAAAATCGGTGAACATTAGAATCCGTGAAAAAGATAGGCATGGACCCATCAAGAATTAAACCAGCAACACTACCTTTAAAGCTGTAAACCCAGGTGCCGAAGCTCGTTGCTCGGGCATGGTAACACTGGAGGTTGTGTTCGGCCACCCGACAACTTCCACAACGAAGACTTAATCTTTGATACCATCCCTTTCCGCAGTGGGTACCACACTCTACTCAGTCGCACAGTGTTCGCCCGCTTCAATATTGGGCCTAATTATGCTTACCTAAAGCTCAAAATGCCCGGACCCAGAGTTGTTGTCACCATCAAAAGCAATATAGAGTGATCTCTTCGGACCGAGGAGCACACAACGTCCTTGGCAGCTGAATGTCAATACAACACTGAAACATCAAGCAAAAAGCTCGTCATCGAGGCACGCCAAGAGGGCAAGCGAGCCCGAGCTCAAATGAAACCCCCGAAGGAGTCTTCGGACAAACACAAATAGGAATATGCTCACCACGGCATAGCCTAGTCACCCGTCAGGTATGTCCCTCGTAGACACAATTTCGTTCTCAAAATACCATGGGCGGCTCTGGGGATCCATAACCAAGGACCATATGTCCGGCTCGACCAAACTATGGATCGCATGTCTTTACAAACAACAACGAGATGTCATTAAGGATTTCTCGAGCGTCAAGCTCACCTATAGCATGGTAGCTTCTCAAGACCCCCTATTCAAGGTCCACCTACCGATAATAAAACAACCTTTAAAGTATACTACCCCTCCTCTCTAAAGAAGAATAGGAGAAACCGCACAGCTAGAAGCAGCACTGACGTCAAGTCACCCATGATAGGTCATGGAGAAAAGGTCACCTTGAAATATGACAACCCAAACAATAGTTCCCTATAAGAGCTGCCTTGGCACCATGAATTATAATAATATTATCAATATACCTTTTTACAGCATCCTTACATTTAATATGTGCTTTTGTTCATCGGTGCCGAAGGGTAGAATTGTTTGATAAGTATCAAGTGCGATCGGCTAATAGACTGGGGGCTTGGATAAAACACTGCCCCGAGCACTATCCCATCACTACCCTTTTTCAGTGTTTGGTTTCTTGGATATTTCTTTATATGCATTGGTTCCGAATTATGTCTTGGGGTCAATAGTTGGGTTGCCCCACTCCTGTGCTTACCCCCATTATTGTCCGCTAGTTCAGCTAAAGGGGTAAAGGGAAACCACTCCGACTGTATCCCCAGCTGGCCTGGTTAAAAATACCTTAGTGGAGAAAGCCGAAAACTGACTGTGATAATAAGCGAGAATTGGTCCGCGGTCCGAGTTAAAAACTAAGTTCCCATAGAGGTTCTATTTTGTGTTATACGGAGGGGTTTGTACTTCTGCAAACCTAGTGGTAACTATGTGAAAAATTCGGGTCATCCGAGTATCACAAAAACCTGGGGTCTAGCCCCCACATGCAAGTTCTTAAGGCTAAGCGAAAGCACTAAAGCCGAATAATATGATTGCCTTGTTTCCTTCAGGCACTACCTCCTCCGGGCACCATTACATCGGCTAAGGGTCATAGTGAGGATGTCAAAACACCCTTTGTAGTCTCTACATGGGGGTTCAAGCCGACGACTGGAAACTTTTAGATTAAACATCCAAAACAGGAGTCAAATAAAAAAATTCAAAGTGCATTACATCGAACAAGTTCCATAGTACCAGATTGTTCTGAAGGCACGATACAACACCCCTACTCACAAATTACATCTTTAGGGCATTGTGTTTCAATCACCCGAGCACCCTCCGCCGCGACACAGAAATAAAGCTGTGGTCACGTATGTTCTTTTCCAGGAGGTGGAGGCGCAGTTGCCATTGTGAGGGGCTTCACTCCTGGCCAGTGCATCATTGTCCTTGCAAAGGCCATCTGAGCTCCCTATATGTAGACGAAGCGCTTCAGGACTTAGAGACGAGGCGCGGCGTCGTACAATTTCTGTACAAAGCCAAAGTAACTACCCAGCAAAGGCTCCGTAGGCCACAACCGGATGCAGAGGTCCTTCATGGCTGGCTCCGCCATCCTATGAAGCTCCATAAGCTGCTTAGTGTGATTACAAGAAGGGGGTTGGCCTCGGGAGCTTCAAACTGCAACCAGAAAAGCCTCTCCTCGGCGTCCTCGTCATGGACCGCATAGTGCTTGGCCGCATGTGCCGCACTCCACGAGAGGTTCGTAAATGCACCTAGGGAACACGATAGCCATGTGGAAAGGCAAACATGTTTCCACCCAAGGCACTTTGCAGTAAGTGTGGCTTACCCTCCACAATCTTCTTGACCTGACGCACTTCTTCCTCGAAGAAGCGCCTCTCCACCCGCTCCAAATTAAGCGTGTAGGATAGTTTGGAGAGCTCGAACACCTGTTCCTCGAACTTTTGTTCTAAGGCCTCGTTTTCAGCACTCGTGTCCTGTAGCTCTTGCCGGACCTCTGCCACTCTAGCCATGTGTCCTCTGCTCTCGATCTTTAGCAAGTTCAGCTTGCTGGCGGTTTCTCCGCCACCATCTTCTGAGCGGCGGCCTCCTGCTTGGCCTTCTCCAATTGGGCACGGAGTTTCTCCAACTCCAGCTCCATGGTTGCTGATATAATCAGAATAACGATGTCATGTATAAATGCTAGACAATACTAAATTATTCAAGTATTATAAAAGTATCAGTGGCATGCGTTAAGCTTACCTTGCTTCTCGTCTAGTCGACTATTAAGTAGGTTAGGCTCCTCATCACAAACCTGGAGTTTCATGTTCAGCTCGGCTAGTTCTAGGGCGTTAGTAGCCACAGCCGAGGACAAGGCTTGCAACAAGCAGATAAAGTTTTATAAGCATCCATGTCAATGGGATCGGGTTATTTGGCCAAAGCACCCTACTAAGTTGTAATAGTTCATGGGTCCCTCGAACCGATTTTGCTCAAAGTTAGTAAAATATCTCGAGCCATGGGCAAGGTTTTTAACTTACCCATGGCTCGGGGGGCTATCATACCTATAACGCATATAAAAACCTTATAAATAAAAATAAACACTAATGTTTTTACCTTAAAGCCTGTTAGTAGACTATTGAAGGCTCCCTTTAGTCCGCTATCAACGGACTGAATGCTTTGCACCATATAAGGGTGCGATGTTCATCGGAGATGGGCGCGCCGGATAGGGCCTCCGCCATCCTTGTGGGTCATTCGGCCGTGGTCTGTTCTGGAACAGGCAGCACTAGAGGCAACGGTGAAGACACTCGAGGAAGAGAGCTCTTTGGAGCTGCATCCAAAATAAGCTCGGACGAGTCCAGGCCTCCTCTCCCCTCATCAACAGGGGATCGACTTCCTGGGTCCAGGTGATCGAGGCATGAACCTCGGTGGGTATCTCCTGGTCTTTGGCGATCGAAGCACGAACCTCTGCGGGACCTCCCGATCTTCAGTAACCGAAGTGTTTACTTCGGCAATCACCACCTCGTCCCCCGTGTTCGTAGGGCCTTGGCGGGACATCACCTCCCCATCCGCATCTGACAAAGCGAGAGTAGTGCGGGAGGCATTCCCGCTCTCTACGAGTTCGGCTGGTAGTGAACCCCCTGAGACCTGATCCGTCGGGAGGTCTCGGGCAGGGTTGTGTCCGAAAAAGAGAGCATGTATGGTTAACAAATAAAGCTTAGCATAATTCATTAAATAAAAGTCGAGTTTCGAACCTTTGGGTCGGGCGCTTGACCCTTGGGGTCCTTCGGGGAACACTCTCAAAGGTCTCGGAGTCCTCTTCTGAATTTGGGCTGTCATCGAGCAGGACTACGTTGCCTCTGCAAGGTTTCTTTGGGGCCTGGGGAGGTAAGCCCTCCTTGTCATCCTCTAGCGCTGGCCTTTTTTTTGTTTGGAGGGAATCTTTTCCCCCTCCATCCTCTTATTCCTCCTCATCGTAGGTGGAGGATGCATGGGTCTCGTCTGACTTTGTATCCGGAGAACCCCTTGAGCGGAGACCCCTGCGGGTCTCCTTCTCCATCTTCTCCTTTTATCTGGCGCCGTGTATGGCGCCACCACCAGCATCATAGTCAACAATCACGGCCCGGGTTCCTCGGGCAAGGGGTTGGGACGTCTATTTTCTTGGCCTTTTACTGCCAGCCCTATAGAGATAGTGGGGAAAGAAAATGAGATCGCTGATGCAGTGAAAAGTTGTAACAACAAGAGGCTCGATCATACCTCCAAAGGGGGGTTAGCGGGATCCAATACGGTATCTTCTTCCTCGGGTGTTCACTCTTGTTGGGGTTTGACTAACACCTTCACAACTTCTCAAGGATGATGTGGTAGAGCTGTTTCACAACGCCAGGGCCACCAAGCTTGTAGGACCACATTAGGGTGTCCCGGCGCTGGCAGGGAAGGATGCGGCAATGGAGCATAACTTGGACAACGTCTGTCAGATCGACGAGCTTTTGCAATGCTTCCACCTCGACGAGCTTTTGCAATGCTTCCACCTCCGAGCATGACCCCCAATGGAGGCCCCTTTTCACCCACAAGGTTAGCCTATCAGGGGGGCAGATCTAAACTCGGCGGGCGCCAGCCAGTTCGCCTCTTGGGGCTCGGTGATGTAAAACCATTCCTTCTACCATGCTTTGATGGTGTCGATGAAGGTGCCCTCCGGCAATTCCACTTGAGGAAGCTTGCTGATCACAGCTCCGCCGCAGTCAGCTTTTCCGTGTTGGTCGCTGACTGATTTTGGCTTGACATTGAATGTCTTAAGCCATAAACCTAAGTGTGGATGAACCCGCAGGAAAGCCTCGCAAATGATGATGAAAGAGAAAATGTGCATGAAGAAGTTTGGGGGAAGATCATGAAAATCTAATCCGTAGTAGAACATTAGACCCCTGACGAAGGGGTGGAGTGGAAACCTAGTCCCGGTATGAAGTGGGGAACGAACACCACTCTTTCGCCCGGCCTTGGAGTCGGCACCACCTGGCCTTCCTCTGGTGCACGGAGAGCGATGTCCGGTGAAAGATAGCCGGCTTCCTTCAGCTCCCGGATATCTTTGTCCGATATGCACAAGATCTCCCACTTGCCGTGAGAACTTGATCTGGCCATGTCTGTGTTTGGGGGAGGACGAACGGGAGAGGATGGAAAGTAGAATGGATTTGATCTCTCAAAAGCTAAGATGGGAGGGAGTCGAGTGTGGAATGCGTGTGGCTGCTCTATGCATCTTTTTCCCTTTTATGGGGGGCGCTGGAACAAGGGTTCCCATTTATTACGCTGTAGGCCCGGCCAGTTCCCTAAATGACCATGTCGGTAAACGCGTGTGGAATTACCCACACCATTACTGGTATCCCATTAAATGCAGGACACGATCTCCACGATTGACAAGACATGCCAGTGAGAAAGCAGTCTCAAACCGCAAAACAAGTTGTTTTCATAACTGATTATCGTAACCTTTCGTTGGAAAAGTTTTCAGTATTGGAACTGTTTACACTCGGGCCTTCTAGCCTTGTGACTAATCACTGCCTCTTTTAAAGGCATGATTTCGGCAAAGGATCAAGTTTAAATCCAGTCGAACATGAGGGGAACTCGCCTCGCAAGCCGATTGCTCTAGCGCTGCCGAAGACCATTTACATTGGCATTGGACGCTAGTTTGGGAGATACTGAGGGAGTCCGGGATTAAGGGGTCCTCAGGAGGTCGGACTGTTGTTCGTGGGCCGACCTAATGGGCCACATTCCTGAAGATCGGACTGCATGACGATCTCGTAAACTAGTAGGAAAGCTCCAAAGGCTGGTGTGTCATCCAAGTTGTGTATGCTAGATTGGCATGTTTACCCCTGGTTGCGGTCGGTTGTATGTAACCCTAGGGACCCCTGGTGTCTATATAAACCAGGTGTTTTTATCCGCATAGAAAAGTTGTTTCATCTAGGGTTTAGCTCATACGATCTCGAGGTAGATCAACTCTGTAATCCTCATACTTCGTCAATATAATCAAGCAGGATGTAGGGTTTTACCTTCTCAAGAGGTCCCAAACCTGGGTAAAAGTTTATCCACTTTGTCTCCTACAATCCATCGATCCAAGGTCCACAGTTTGGAACGCCCTACCGGAGATCTGCCGGTTTTGACACCGACAATCGTCGTTGCATCAAAATTCCTAGAGTGGCATGATACATCTTCAACGTATCTATTTTATGTTCCATGCTATTATATTATAAACCTTGGATGCTTTATATGCATTTATATATTGTTACATATCATTTTTGTGAACTATCCTATTAACCCAGTGCCTAGTGCGAGTTGTTGTTTTCTGCATGTTTTTTGGCTTTTCGGGAAACTAGTACCGAACAGAGTCCAAATGCCATGAAACTTTTTGACAATATTTTTTCTTGTCAAAAGAAGATGTGGAATCTTCGAGAGGAGGCTAGAAGCTGCACGAGGAGACGACAAGGCAACATGGCGTGTCGAGGGGGGTAGGCACACAATGTTACCTTGTGGGCCCATTGTGGCTCCATCAGACCTAATTCCACACCTATAAATTCTCAAATATTGGGAAAACATCAGAGAGCCACCAAAAACACTTTGTTCCGCCGCAGCAAGTCACTCTTCCTATGGGAGGCCATTTATGATACCTTTTCAGGTGCCCTCTCGGAAGGGATCCATCATGTAGGTCATCTACATCAACCTTGTTGCATCCATGATGTTGTGTGAGTAGTCCACCACAGACCTATGGGTCCATAGCTAGTACATAGATGTCTTCTTGCCTCTCTATGATTTCGAATACAAAGTTCACTCTGATTCCCACGGTGATCTATTCGATGTACCTGTGTTTGTTGGGGTCTGAGGAATTGTGAGTTTATGGTCAGATTATTCATGAATATTAATTGAGTCTTCTTTGAATTCTTTTATGCATGATTATTATAGCTTCGTATTTCTCTCCGATCTATCGATTTGGTTTGGCCAACTAGGTTGATTTATCTTCCATTGGAGTGGTGCGTTATGATGGGTTCAATCTTGCGGTTCTCAATCCGAGTGAGACAAAGGGACATGACACGTATTTGTATTGCTTCCATTAAGGACAAAATGATTGGGTTTATTCATATTGCTTGGGTTTACTTTGTCTACAGCATGTCATCTTGCACCAAGCATTACTCGGTTTCATACTTAATACTCTAGATGCATGCTCGATAGCGGTTGATGAGTGGAGTAATAATAAGAGATGCAGGGAGGATTCGGTCTACTTGCTTATGGACGTGATGCTTATATACATGATCATTGCCTTGAATAAGATGTTGTAACTATGCGATGTTCTGTCAATAGCACAACAGTAATTTGTCTACCCACCGTATGTTATCTTCAAGAGAGAAGCCTCTAAAGAGGCCCTCGGGTCTACTCAAATTATATTATGAAACCACAAAAATATTTCTGCCTTTTATTTTCTGCTATTTATACTTATATTTATATTATCTATATATCACTATTTAATCCTTGCAAGTAACGAGTTCAAGGTGCTTGACAACCCTCTTGCCCGCGTTGGGTGCAAATGTTTTGTTCGGTGTGTGGACGTGCTAATGATGAGAGTTTTCTTAATACTCCTATTGGTTCGATAACCTTGGTTCTCATTGAGGGAAATACTTATCTCTAATGTGTTGCATCTCCTCTCCTCTTGGGGGGGGGGGGAAATCCCAACACGGTTTACAAGTAGGAGGAAGAATTTATGGCGCCGTTGCCATAGAGTATCATTAAATATTTCTTGGGTACCTACACACACATTATCATTCACTTGTTCTACTCTCTACTTTCCTAGCAATGCTTTCTTTATCTTTGTTACACAAAAATATAAATTAAAACAAAAGTTTCAGATAAATAGATCCTCATCCACGTGCTAATGTTTGCAAAAGACCTGATTATGTTGAACCAATTCTAGTGAGTTAAATGCACTAGATTATCTTTAGGAGGTCTTGCTTCAAAATCTTGAATCTGGTAATTGTGTTCATGTGTTAAAAGAAATTTATAAAGTTATTCATGACAGTTCCCTGAATGAAATGCATGATTGCAATTTTCCTAGTATAGTTTCTATGAATATCAATTGTGTTAGTGATGGGTGATAATTACGATAATTCTTGTGATCTTGAGAATTCTGAGCTTCATGTTGAATATATTATTGATAATGATACTTGCAATTCTACTAAAAGTGGGTTTGGAAGAGCGACAACTTTAGGTAATAATGGTCCCACTACATTGGAGAATGGTTAATCTTATGAAACTTTTGATTAAAGTGGGTTTGGAAAGGTCATGACTTTAGTTAAAGTTAATCCCACTATCATTTAAGATTGTAAAACTTTTTTGTATGTGAATCATGGAGAAAATACTTTATACAATAGCTATATTTTTAAATTTGAATATGATGCTACATGTAATTATTATGCGACGGGTAAACATGGTTGTAGAAATTTTCATTTTACTCACTTACCTCTCTTGATATTCAAATTGTCAATGCTTCATTTTTCCTACTTGCCTATGCTAGGCAATTCTTTTCTTGATAAATTGGTTGCTTATAAAATGCCTATGCACAGGAAGCATGTTAGAATTAAATGTGCTTGTCACATGATTTATGATGCCCTCTTTGTGCATCATTTGTTTTTCTTTTATGTGAGCATCATTATTATCCCAAGCCTATCTTAATGGCTATAAAGAAAGAGCTAGTGGAGAGCCAACCCAATACTTTATGTTTTAGTGTGTTGACATGATTATTGTTATTGTAATGATTGTTTTTATGTTTTAATTAGTGTGTGTGCCAAGTAAAGCCTTTGTGATGATTTGGATGATAGTAGATTTGATCTTGTGCAAAAACAAAAACATTTATGTGCAGTGCAGAATTTCTATGATTTTACTAGAATGTCTATTTAATCTGAAGTTTTGACACAACATTTATATAGAAACTTCCCAGGTTGTCTTAATTTTTTAGAATTTTCGGACTTAGAGAAGTATGTTTTTAGTGCTGATCACTATAGACTATTTTGTTTTAGATAGATTTTGTTTTTGCTTGCATAGGTTCCTTGTTTTGATAACGCTATGGATTATATCGGGAGGTATAAGTCATGGAGAATTTATAATATAGTACCTTATGCAATATTTATATATGAATCAATTTATAATAGTACTTAAAGTTTTTTATTTGCCTATTATACTAACGGATCTCACGAGGTTTCTATTGAGATTTTTGTGCTGAAGTTTCAAGTTTTGGGTGAGATAACGATGGATGAAGGAAAAATGAGCGGCAAGACCCGGAGCTTTGGAATTCCTAATTCACCCAATGTCTACTACACAACATAATTCTTGTAGACTGTGTTGGCCTCCAAACGCAAAGTTATGTAGGGCAGTAGAAGTTTTCCCTCAAGTGGATGACCTAAGGTTTATCAATCTGTGGGAAGTGTAGGATGAAGATGGTATCTCTCAAATAACCCTGCAATCAAATACAAGAAATATCTTGTGTCCCCAATACAACAAATACAATGGCAAATTTTACTCGTGCACTAGTTCGGCGAAGAGATGGTGGTACAAGTGGAATATGGAGAGTAGATATATGGTTTTGTAATCAGAAAATATAAAAAAAGCAAGGTTACAAGTAGTAAACAACAAGCAAAACATTATATAAATGCTTACAAATAAGTCCTAGGGTTCATACTTCCACTAGTGCAATCTCTCAACAATGCTAACATAATATAATCATATGATCATCCCTCAACGTGCAACAAAGAATCACTGCAAAGTTCATACCTAGCGGAGAACATAAGATGGAATTGTTGTAGGTAGTAGAACCGCCTCAAAGTTATTCTTTCCGATCAATGCATTGATCTATTCCGATAAGTGTCACAAACATCCCTAGAGTTATTACTAAAATAACGCCTATGGTACGCATCAATCAACTCTAATGTCACCTAGATACTCCAATGTCACCACAAGTATCTGTTGGTTGATTATTTGACATGCATCAAAGAATTTCAGATTCATCGTATTCAATCCAACACAAAGAACTTCAAAGAGTATTCCAATATTTCTATCAAAAAAAGTAGGACGAGACTGTGTATCAACCCATATGCATAGATTACCCCATTGTTACCATGGGAATCCGCAAGTTGAGTACCAAAACATACATCAAATGAATCAATAGAACACCCCATAAAGTGAACTTCGAATCCAATATGCAATCCGACATAACAAAACCTTAAAGGGAGAGACTCAATCCATCACATCAAGATAGCAAGGGAAGAACACCATAGGATCCAACGATATTAACAAAGCTCGTGATACATCAAGATCATTCCATATCAAGAACATGAGAGAGAGAGAGAGAGAGAAAGAGATAGAGAGAGAGATCAAACACATAGTTACTCATACATACCCTGGTCCCCGAGGGTGAACTACTCCCTCTTCGACATGGAGACGGTCGGGATGATGAAGATAGCCTCTGGTGATGTTTGCCAAAACACGGCTCGAGATGAGATTTCATCAGTATAGACTTGAAGCAGCGAAGCAAAAGTTCTAGGTTAACTTTCGAAGGTTTCTATATATATAGGATTTTTAGCATTGGGATCACGCTAAACGAAGCAATGAGGTGGTCCCAAGACATCAGGGCATGCCCTAGGGTTGGCCACGCCTTGAAGGCTTGGGGCACCTCGTGGTTCTTTGCTCCAGTATTTCTTATTTGTTACCAAAAAATCATTAAAAAGTTTCGAGCGATTTCAAGAACTTTTATTTTCTCCACAAAAACAACACCATGATAATTCTCCTAAAAACAACGTCAGCCATGGTTAGTTCCAAATAAACCATATAAAGTGCATCAAAACCATATAAAAGTATTGTAAACATAAGTAAATGTGGCATGAATACTTCATAAATTATCGATACTGTCGTGATTTTGTCACGACAGATGTCCTCATGATAGAACTTAGGTGTGGGGCCATTGCAACTAGGTGGCTGATACGTCTCCAACATAACTATATTTTTTGATGGTTCCATGCTATTATGTCATCAACTTTGGATGTTTTATATGCATGAACATGCTATTTTATATCATTTTTGGGACTAACCTATTAACTCAGTGCCCAGTGCCAGTTTCTGTTTTTTCCGTGTTTTTGACCTTTTTCAGAAAACAATATTAAATGGAGTCCAAACGGAATAAAACCTGCGGGATGATTATTTTCCATAACAGAAGATACGTAAAGGACTTGAGAACCAAGGCAGGAGACCTCGTGGGAGGTCACAAGCCCTCTAGGCGCGCCCTAGGGGGGCGCGCCTGGCAGGCTTGTGGGCCCCACGTGCCTCCTTTGCCCTACCTCTTTCTCCTATAAATTCTCTAAAATCTCAAAACCAAAGAAGAGAGCCACGAAAATACTTTTCCGCTGCCGCAAGCTTCTGTCTCCGCAAGATCCCATCTGGGGATCATTCTGGTGCCCTGCCGGAGGGGGATTCGGACACGGAGGGCTTCTTTATCAACACCATTGCCTCTCCGATTATGCGTGACTAGTTCACACAGACCATCGGGTCCATAGCTAGTAGCTAGATGGCTTCTTCTCTCTCTTGGATCTTCAATACAAACTTCTCCATGATCTTCATGGAGATCTATCCGATGTAACTTTCTTTTGCGGTGTTTTTGTCGAGATCCGATGAATTGTGGATTTATGATCATATTGTCTATGAATATTATTTGAGTCTCCTCTGATCTCTTATATGCATGATTTCATATCCTTGTAATTTTCTTCAAATTATTGGTTTCGTTTGGCCAACTTGATCTATAATTCTTGCAATAGGAGAAGTGCTTGGTTTTGGGTTCATACCGTGCGGTGTCCTCACCGAGTGACACAAAGGGTAGCGAGGCACTGATACGTCCATTTTGCATCATGCTTTCATGTTGATATTTATCGCTTTATGGGCTGTTATTACACTTCACGGTACAATACTTACGCCTTTTCTCTCTTATTTTGCAAGGCTTACATGAAGAGCGAGAATGCCGGTAGCTGGAATTCTGGCCTAAAAAAGGAGCAAGTATGAGATACCTATTCCACGCAACTCCAAAAGCCTTGAAAATCAACGAGGATTTTTTTGGGATTTATAAAAAATACTGGGCCAAAGAAGTACCAGAGGAGCGCTAGCAGGAGGCCACAAGCCTGCTAGGCATGGCCTCCCCCCTGGCTGCGCCTAGGGGGCTTGTGGGCTCTCACTTGGCCCTCTGGCTCCCCCCTTTTGCTACAAGAAGGGTTTCGTTCCAGAAAAAATCAAGAGGAGGCTTTTCGGAGGATTCGTCACCGTCACGAGGTGGAACTTGAGCAGAACCAATCTAGAGCTCCTGCAGGACGATCCTTCCGGGGAAACTTCCCTCCGAGAGGGGGAAATCGTCGCCATCGTCATCACCAACACTCCTCTCATCGGATGGGACTCATCACCATCAACATCTTCATCAGCACCATCTCATCTCCAAACCCTAGTTCATCTCTTGTAACCAATCTCCATCTCGCGACTGCGATTGGTATTTGTAAGGTTGCTAGTAGTGTTAATTACTCTTTGTAGTTGATGCTAGTTGGATTACTTGGTGGAAGAGTTTATGTTCAGATCTTTGATGCTACTCATTACCTCTCTGGTCATGAATATGATTATGCTTTGTGAGTAGTTACTATTGTTCCTGAGGACATGGGATAAGTCATGCTATAAGTAGTCATGTGAATTTGGTATTCGTTCTATATTTTGATGTGTTCTATGTTGTTTTTCCTCTAGTGGTGTTATGTGAACGTCGACTACATAACACTTCACCATTATTTGGGCCTAGAGGAAGGCATTTGGAAGTACTAAGTAGATGATCGGTTGCTAGAGTGATAGAAGCTTAAACCCTAGTTTATGTGTTGCTTCGTAAGGGGCTGATTTGGATCCACTAGTTTAATGCTATGGTCAGACTTTGTCTTAATTCTTCTTTCGTAGTTGCAGATTCTTGCGAGAGGGGTTAATCATAAGTGGGATGCTTGTGCAAGTAAGGGCAGTACCCAAGCGCCGGTCCACCCACATATCAAACTATCAAAGTAACGAACGTGAATCATATCAACATGATGAAAACTAGCTTGACAGAAATTCCCATGTGTCCTCGGGAGCGTTTTACCTCCTATAAGAGTTTGTCCAGGCTTGTCCCTTGCTACAAAATGGATTGGGCCACTTTTCTACACCGTTGTTACTTTTGTTACTTGTTACTTGCTACGAATCATCTCACCACACAACTACTTGTTACCGATAATTTAAGTGCTTGCAGATATTACCTTGCTGAAAACCACTTGTCAGATCCTTTTGCTCCTCGTTGGGTTCGACACTCTTACTTATCGAAAGGACTATGATAGATCCCCTATAATTGTGGGTCATCAACACTATTTTCTGGCGCCGTTGCCGGGGAGTGAAGTGCCTTTGGTAAGGAAACATTTATATACTGTGCTGAAATTTATTGTCACTTGTCACTATGGAACTGTTCCTTTGAGGAGTTTGTTCGGGGTATCTTGACCGCGAATGGAAATGGTAAGGAAAAAATTCATATAGTGTGCTGAAATTTATTGTCACTTGTCACTTTGGAAACTAATCCTTTCAGGGGCTTGTTCGGGGTATCTTCACCTCGAACGGAAGCACAAGGAGTTGCTCCTCAACCTGTTGCACCTACTGAAAATATTTTCTATGAATTTCCTTCAGGTATGCTTGAGAAACTGCTGGCTAATCCTTTCACAGGAGATGGAACATCACATCCAGACTTGCATCTAATCTATGTAGATGAAGTTTGCGGTTTATTTAAGCTTGCGGGTTTGCCCGAGGATGAGGTCAAGAAGAAGGTCTTTCCCTTATCTTCTAGGGATAAGGCTTTGACATGGCATAGGATATGTGATGATACTGGATCATGGAACTACAATCAGTTGAAATTGGAATTTCATCAAAAGTTTTACTGTAGCGACCCGACTCAAAACGAGTCAAGCCTCTGTGTTTCTGTGCCATCCCTGGATCAGTATGCTGGCACACACAGTACATCAATGTATATATCAAAGTGCAATCACATGTAAATAGCGTAAAACTGATATATACCTTAAATATTTCAGCGGAAGCAGTCAAGGGAGTGGAGTCCCAATAAACACCAACGGCAAGTTGAGTGTAGACCGTAACCCTGAATCGTACTCTTACTCGTCGAAGAAAAATATCTGCAACATAAGACGTTGCAGCCGTGTAGGTCAGCATATTGAATATGCCGGCAAGTCACATAAGAGAGGGGTGAAAAGTAATCATCTATACTATATGCATATATGGCAGGTGGGGCTATAAGTTTTTAGCGAAAAGCAAGTTTTCTCCTACATCAAGAGAGGGCTAAAAGAAAAATGTTACTACATTGTTGGTTGTTAACGAGATGGTTCCGCCAACCAATTCTCGTACCCGAGTTGTCAATAATTCCCACATCAATATTATTATTTGTGTTGAGAATTTCAGATAACTTCAGTTCCTTTGGCTCAAGTTGTCCATGACCGTGGACACGGCTAATCGATTAGGTTTGAGTACTCTGTAGAGTTTTGCACACGTTCCCCACAAGATTTGATCGCCTCCGAGTATGTCCTCGTACTTTAGGGTGTTTGAAGACCGGATGATCAAAACATGGTCTTTCAACGGGTCCCTCTGAATCCCTGTCGGTGCCCATCCATTCCTACCGTTCTTCTACATCTGCTAGCACCGCCTGTCCAGAGTCGCCGCGTTGACCAACCAAGCCAGAGCCCATAATGACTTGTGGCTGTGCAGGTAAGCCTTGGGTCTTGAAAATATGCGTCCGTCTCTTTGAGCCTGGGTGAAGCTTTCCGCGGGATGTCATGGCCGTCTCCAGCATCCCGGGTCATCCACTGGTTTCTCCAGGGAGCCGATCAACCGTCCTTCACCCAGAGTTGCATTGCGTCATGAGGTCTTGAAAAGTCTTGACTTAACCAGTCTTGGTTATTAAATTATTCTCGCATCACTCGTGATAAACTCTCAACCAGAACCCCGTCTACTCAAGCATAGCAATATGAAATTTGTCGTCCCGGACAAAGTAACAGGGTTGTTTGGTGCCTACCACATGATACTACAATATATAACCATAATTTCCAAGTACCTACTCAGCATGCAATTGGGCATAGGATGGTAGAACTACGATGCATAAAACATAGGTGATAGTATGATCAAAGTGACTTGCCTGGCGATGTTGACGAAGAAGAATTTCTCGAGAAATAACTTGATAGACTACTCGCCACTCTTTGATGAAATCTATATAACAAACATATCATTCACATAAGCACTCATACTAGCAATCATTCTAGCAATCAAAACAAAAGAGAGAGCGAATAGGAATCCGAAGGAAACTTCAAATAAGACTAGGGAGTCTTCTACTACATCAAACACTAATTAGTTTTTGTCCAACGGAAAATAATAACAGGGAACTAAGATATAAATTTAACTAAGATAAAATAAAGTATTTTTCACAAAACTTTTTGAAAGTATTTCCAAACGGGATTTGAAACAGTGGAGAAACAAATTGCAAGTTATTAGGGAACTAGAATTGATTTCATGATAACATATAAAAATAAAAATAAAAACTTGTTGCAAACCTACTGGTTACTAACAGAAACAAAACATAATCTTTCTGAAATATAAAAGAAAATAATTTAAAAACAATTATAGAAAAGGAATTAGCCGTAATCCTAAAAGAGGTGAAACAGAAATTGTTTCACAAGAAACAATGATCTAAAATACTTAAACAAATATGAAATTTTTACCACTAATACATAAGATCACTAGTGATCAGTAGCAAAAGGAATCAAATTAAAATCTATTTTTAAACTCCTGGAATAAGCAAAACAAGGTTTAAACTAAATCTGATCTAATTCAAATTTGAAAAGTTCCAACATAGAGAAATTATATGTTTTTAAAAACTACAGAACATTTGTGATCTACTAGAAAAAGAATCAACCTCATTGGAGTTGTGGATAAAAAGTTATGCGCAAAATAAAATTGAAACTCTCTCTGTTTTTGAATTAAACTGAAAAAAGAAAAAATCTAACTAGTGAACAGGGGTCCACGTGGCGCTCTCTGATTGGCTAAGGGGGTGAGTGCTGCGGGGAAAACTAACAAACGGCCGCTATTTAAGTAAAATATTTCGGTTAACTTACAGGTTGACCGATTCTTTTTAGAAAACCGAAGGGGTAAGTTCCTTCTAATCTACACCGTGGGATCTAGATCTAACGGTGAAAGGAATAGAAAGAAAAAAAGGAGAGGGAGTTACCTGCGCTCCTGGCTTGCAGCGACGGCAGGGAGGAAGGTGGCGTGGAGGGGCTGCTCCGGCGAGGGTGGGGAAGGGCGGCTCCGGCGTGATGAGGGGTCGGTGGAGGAGGGGGCGCTTGGGGAAGGGGGCTCTCCTGGGAGGGGGCAAGGGAGTCCCTGGGGGAGGCGAGGGAGAAACAGGGGCTTCCTGGTCGTGGGGCGATGTGGAGGAGGCCGCAGCTCCGGCGAGGCTGCAGGGCGAGGGGGTGGGGAGGAGCGGTGGAGGAGGTGGGCGTGGGGTGGTGTCGCGGGGTAGGGGTGGCGGCAGGGGTGGTACTAGGGAGGCCTCGGCACAGGGTAGGGGAGGCGACAGAAGGGTTCCTGTGGCCGGCTCCGGTGAGGTTCACAGGGGGAGGAGGAGGTGGGGAGAGGCGGCGGTTCCAACGGGAATGGAACGAGGAGGACCGGGGCCTTCTTATAGGGGCGACGGGAGAGGCTAGGAGGGAAAGAACTTCGCGAATTCCGGAAGTGAGGATTTCTTGGCTCCCTGCCATGGAAGGTGCCTCAACACGGGAGGAGGGAGTCCACAGGAAGGAGAAGATCTTCTGTCGGGCCAGAATAGGAAGTTCCTTAATGGGCCAGGGTAAGTTTCCAAAAAACGATTTACTTCCTAATAATTAAAACATGAAAGAATAAATATGAAAAGGAAATAAATTCCTTCCCGAAAATATAAGTGTTATATACCACAAATATCAGAAAAATAAATCCGAGAAGATGGACTTTTTTCCACGGCCAAAATAAATACTTCAAAAAATATATTTTTCAAAAAATCCCTAAAAGCTTTATTTTCTTTTTGCAAATATTTTCTCAATTAAATTTTGTTTTCTTGGCTCAAAATACTTCAACAAATGCCCCTGGCTTTGGAGGGTCATGTTCCTCCTCTCTTAGAATATTATTCCCCGGCATTTCTTGAGTGGAGGGAAAATAGAATTTGCAAATTAAAATTGAAGGAAATTCAAATGCCAGCTCCATTCAAATTCTTTATAGTTGAAGAAGTCATGTCATCTTCTCTCATTGCTTTTAACTCGCTGAATTTGAATTTACCGGAGCAGGGGAAAGTCATTTCATTCCCTCTCATTCAAAAGTTTTGAAAAGTTTCAAATTTCACTCAAGTTTCAATCACTCAAACAAACAAACAATCAATCTAATAATTATATTAACATTCCAAAATTTATAATTTTGGGATGTTACAAACTACCACACTTAAAATGAATCTCGTCCTCGAGATTCGAAGAGGCTAGAAAGAAAAGGTTTAGGTTTTGGAGGTCTTCTAACAAATCCAGTCTCCTGCAAAGTGGGGTGCTACCACACTTAAAATGAAGATTACTGGCCCCTCAAAATGTTTTAACGATCCTCTGGAGTTTTGGCAACTGACATCGCACAGTCTTCATATTAAATCCTTTGGTGATGCTCTCCCGTTATATTCATAACGTTTTCCATCAAAATCGAGTGCTCTTCCGTTGATATAAGCTTCTTCTGTTACTGGGTCTTCTTAACTGACAGTCTCGTGATCAATTCTAAATAACCTATCGATGATTCTCATGGTGGTCTACCATTTGTGGTTATCCTGCAGAGAGAGGGGTCTTGTCTTTATCCTCACCGTAAAATTTCCTACGCGTGACAACAAATGCCATGTACATGGGGCTTTCATCATACCATTCTAAGGCTTAAACAAGAGCTTCAAAGAACGTCGTCTCTCACTATGGGTAAGCCTCTTAGATTTACCATTCCAAATAGCAAGAGAATGATAATAGTAAGTCGTCATGGTGGCCAAGCCATGTCGCACTGAAATCATTACCTTGTATAAGGCTTCGTGAATCTCGTATCCTAACACTTGGGCATCCTCACAAGAATTGCGGAATTTCTCTTGTCCACGAACGAAGTTCGGATAATCCAACGATTCTGCAAGCTGAACAAACATCTATCGTTTCTTCACAACTCTCAGGTTTTCGTATGCTCCTAGGGAAATGTTGCTGATACAAGTTTCCTTCTCCAAAGGATAGTACTAGATCCTTGTTAGTCCCGGGGTCTGTGGGTTTCAGGCATACTTGGAATTACTCTGCCTTTAAATTCCATAGTGTTTCATTCCACCATACTCTTGGGGTAACCATCATAAAAATAGTCCTCAGACTTATTTTTCGTACACACTCCATTCTGCGGGATACTTTCCATTGGTGTGTTTACCATGAAAAGGTATTGGTTCATCCATAAATCATATTCATTTCATAATCAATCCTTTCTTTCATCCTTAATTTCTCCTCAAAACTCCAATTCAAAAGTACTCTATTACAAATGCTGCCATCCACATTGTTCGGTATGGTCGAGCATTTCTGCCAACTTTATTCATCTGCCTCTCTTGGAGGTACTTTAGTTCCACTCGAACTTTCCGAGGTGCTCCTTGAAATCGTCCATCTTTTGCTTCATCATGGTGGTCCTGAGCTTCATCTCCATCATCTCCGCACGTACCTCACTCAGGTATTCCTAGGTATGACGGAATCTTGCTTCAAGTATTTCTCCGATTTGACGTATGGCTTCCATGGCAGCTTCACGAACATCATCAAAGAAGGTTGCTCGTGGTACACGTGAAATGAAAAAGTATTGCCCCATAGTCTTTGGACAAACTCCTTTCACATGGTGGGGGTGTACTTCCACGTACCAAAGTTCCACTCCATTTTCCACAAATGGGTAGCCTTTGTAGACTGCATCTCCTTCAAGATGAATGTGCTTCATCATGTCCTTCAGGATTTTCGGGTAATCATGATCACTGGTCAGGGTCATGATCGTTTCTGGGCCCTTGAGGAATGACTCGTAGAGAGTTGTCATCTGCAGTTGTCAGTAAATAGGTACTCAGAGGAATGTATGTGTCTCCTTGGTAGTTATGGTACATTCCTACTCAGTGGGTCCTGTGGGGTTTACCGATTACTACCACACTTAAAATGAGTTATACTCATGCCTGCATAGACCATATTTTATCATATCCTCATAATGTTCAGAGATCTTTCTTCGATGAGAAACAACGCATACAGTTTCAACATAGGCAATCATGAGACAATAAATTCCATTTATTCATGATGTTATTACAATCTCAGGGACTTCTATTACAAAAATGTCACTCCATGATCTCATGAAAAAAAAGAGTTCTTCCGATTACACTAATTACCGCGGTCAAAACTTAACTACTCCTTTTTAGCTTTCTTCCTTTGTGGACAATCGCTAGCAAAATGTCCTGCTTCCTTGCAACGAAAGCAAATGAGTTCTCACAAGTCTCGAGGCGTCTTAGTGTTTGCTTTTGCTCCTTGGGTTTCCGGCTTCCTTCCTGAGCACATGTATTTGGGGTGGCCAAATTCCATGCACTTGTAACATCTGACATGACTCAGGTCTATATCTACAGAGATTTGGCTCTTCCGAGGGTACTTTTTCTTCTTTCCGGACTCCTTTATTTTGGCCAGTTCTTCTATTTCAAGTGGATCAAACTCCACTTTTTCCGTCGGGAAGTTTCCCAGATACTCTTAGCTTCCCTTCGTGCAATCCTGTGAATAATGTCCTTCTTCTCCACATGAGTAGCATGCATTGGATAAAAATCTGGTCAGACCTTGTCCATCAGGGTCTTCAATATTTTCGTTCATCACCGGTTCTTCTAGAATCTTCTTCTTGAGTGTTTCCTTCACTGCATCTTTCTGCTGCTTGACAACTTGTTGCACCTTGGGGTAAATGTGACACTGAGCTGGGTAGTGGGTGGTTCCTTCACAAAGGAAACAAGTCACCTGACTACTTGGGCACTCCTCAACTGGGTGATTTTCTTCACAATGAGTGCATCCATCCTTGTGTTCTTCCTGGGTGTGTCCTATCTCTCCACAAATCTTGCATGCACAAGTCTTCTCCTTTGGATTGTCATAGCACTTCTGAATAAGTCGGGATCTTAACAGAGTGTTCTTGAATTCGTCCCAAGTTTCTCCTCCACTAAATCCTTGTATGGCATGGTGCATTTTCCACCAGATTGCAGCACTTTGTGTAAAGTACTGAAGAGCATGTTCCACTTCATACTTCCTTGAGATCAAGTTGCTCCCGAAGTGGTTCTCCATGTTCTGAATCCATATTTCAGCCTCCAGCTGGGTCATTGGTCCAGAGACTACAAGTCCAGCTTCATACTCCATCTGGTAGGGTTGAGGTTTTGGGGATGAGACGGGTAAGAGAGGGAGGGAGATACACACAATACAAACAATATTTTTGAGAATAGGTTTTATTTGTGGCCGTCGGAAAACACATACCAGTGACGGCTCACAAATCATCGTAACTAACGTGGGTATATAACAGGGGTTCGGACTTCTAATGGTCATATAAATATTCGAATGTTTCGGGGTCTTCGAGTTCTTCGGGTCTTGAGAGTCTTCAATTGGTGTAGCTTCAATTCTTCAAACGCGTGGTGAAATCCTCTTTACTTTGAAGTAGAACTCCGTTGATTCTTCTTGAGGTCGAAGGGGTAAGGGGATTGTATAACTATTTGAGGTGAGAGAAAACATTTGATGAAATCAGAAGAGATGAGAAGTGAAAGGTGTTTTCGAAAATAAGATTTTTGAGAGATCTTATCCTAAGAAGTTTCCAGTTTCTAGGGTCACGTCCTACAGTCAACATGTGCTCTGATACCATTTCTGTAGCGACCCGACTCAAAACGAGTCAAGCCTTTGTGTTTCTGTGCTATCCCTGAATCAGTATGCTGGCACACACAGTACATCAATGTATATATCAAAGTGCAATCACATGTAAATAGCGTAAAACTGATATATACCTTAAATATTTCAGCGGAAGCAGTCAAGGGAGTGGAGTCCCAATAAACACCAACGGCAAGTTGAGTGTAGATCGTAACCCTGAATCGTACTCTTCCTCGTCGAAGAAAAATATCTGCAACATAAGACGTTGCAGCCGTGTAGGTCAGCATATTGAATATGCCGGCAAGTCACATAAGAGAGGGGTGAAAAGTAATCATCTATACTATATGCATATATGGCAGGTGGGGCTATAAGTTTTTAGCGAAAAGCAAGTTTTCTCCTACATCAAGAGAGGGCTAAAAGAAAAATGTTACTACATTGTTGGTTGTTAACGAGATGGTTCCGCCAACCAATTCTCGTACCCGAGTTGTCAACAATTCCCACATCAATATTATTATTTGTGTTGAGAATTTCAGATAACTTCAGTTCCTTTGGCTCAAATTGTCCATGACCGTGGACACGGCTAATCGATTAGGTTTGAGTACTCTACAGAGTTTTGCACACGTTCCCCACAAGATTTGATCGCCTCCGAGTATGTCCTCGCACTTCAGGGTGTTTGAAGACCGGATGATCAAAACATGGTCTTTCAACGGGTCCCTCTGAATCCCTGTCGGTGCCCATCCATTCCTACCGTTCTTCTACATCTGCTAGCACCGCCTGTCCAGAGTTGCCGCGTTGTCCAACCAAGCCAGAGCCCATAATGACTTGTGGCTGTGCAGGTAAGCCTTGGGTCTTGAAAATATCCGTCCGTCTCTTTGAGCCTGGGTGAAGCTTTCCGCAGGATGTCATGGCCGTCTCCAGCATCCCGGGTCATCCACTGGTTTCTCCAGGGAGCCGATCAACCGTCCTTCACCCAGAGTTGCATTGCGTCATGAGGTCTTGAAAAGTCTTGACTTAACCGGTCTTGGTTATTAAATTATTCTCGCATCACTCGTGATAAACTCTCAACCAGAACCCCGTCTACTCAAGCATAGCAATATGAAATTTGTCGTCCCGGAAAAAGTAACGGGGTTGTTGGGTGCCTACCACATGATACTACAATATGTAACCATAATTTCCAAGTAATTACTCAGCATGCAATTGGGCATAGGATGGTAGAACTACGATGCATAAAACATAGGTGATAGTATGATCAAAGTGACTTGCCTGGCGATGTTGACGAAGAAGAATTTCTCGAGAAATAACTTGATAGACTACTCGTCACTCTCCGATGAAATCTATATAACAAACATATCATTCACATAACCACTCATACTAGCAATCATTCTAGCAATCAAAACAAAAGAGAGAGCGAATAGGAATCTGAAGGAAACTCCAAATAAGACTAGGGAGTCTTCTACTACATCAAACACTAATTAGTTTTTGTCCAACAGAAAATAATAACAGGGAACTAAGATATAAATTTAACTAAGATAAAATAAATTATTTTTCACAAAACTTTTTGAAAGTATTTCCAAACGGGATTTGAAACAGTGGAGAAACCAATTGCAAGTTATTAGGGAACTAGAATTGATTTCATGATAACATATAAAAATAAAAATCAAAACTTGTTGCAAACCTACTGGTAACTAACAGAAACAAAACATAATCTTTCTGAAATATAAAAGAAAATAATTTAAAAACAATTATAGAAAAGGAATTAGCCGTAATCCTAAAAGAGGTGAAATAGAAATTGTTTCACAAGAAACAATGAGCTAAAATACTTAAACAAATCTGACATTTTTACCACTGATACAAAAGATCACTAGTGATCAGTAGCAAAAGGAATCAAATTAAAAGCTATTTTTAAACTCCTGGAATAAGCAAAACAAGGTTTAAACTAAATCTGATCTAATTCAAATTTTAAAATTTCAAACATAGACAAATTATATGTTTTTAAAAACTAGAGAAACTTTGTGATCTACTGGAAAACGAATCAACCTCATTGGAGTTGTGGATAAAAAGTTATGAGCAAAAGAAAATTGAAACTCTCTCTGTTTTTGTATTAAACTGAAAATAGAAAAAATCTAACTAGTGAACAGGGGGTCCACGTGGCGCTCTCTAATTGGCTAAGCGGGTGAGTGCTGCGAGGAAAACTAACAAACGGCCGCTATTTAAGTAAAATATTTCGGTTAACTTACAGGTTGACCGGTTCTTTTTAGAAAACCGAAGGGGTAAGTTCCTTCTAATCTACACCGTGGGATCTAGATCTAACGGTGAAAGGAATAGAAAGAAGAAAAAAAGGAGAGGGAGTTACCTGCGCTCCTCGCTTGCAGCGACAGCAGGGAGGAAGGTGGCATGGAGGGGCTGCTCCGGAGAGGGTGGGGAAGGGCGGCTCCGGCGTGGGGAGGGGTCGGTGGAGGAGGGGGGCGCTTGGGGAAGGGGGCGCTCCTGGGAGGGGGCGAGGGAGTCCCTGGGGGAGGCGAGGGAGAAATAGGGGCTTCCTGGTCATGGGGCAATGTGGAGGAGGCCGTAGCTCCTGCGAGGCTGCAGGGCGAGGGGGTGGGGAGGAGCGGTGGAGGAGGTGGACGTGGGGTGGTGTCGCGGGGTAGGGGTGGCGGCAGGGGGGGTACTAGGGAGGCCTCGGCACAGGGTAGGGGAGGCGACAGAAGGTTTCCTGTGGCCGGCTCCGGCGAGGTTCACAGGGGGAGGAGGAGGTGGGGAGAGGTGGCGGTTCCAACGGGAATGGAACGAGGAGGACCGGGGCCTTCTTATAGGGGTGACGGGAGAGGCTAGGAGGGAAAGAACTTCGCGAATTCCGGAAGTGAGGATTTCTTGGCTCCCTGCCATGGAAGGTGCCTCAGCACGGGAGGAGGGAGTCCAGAGGAAGGAGAAGATCCTCTGTCGGGCCAGAATAGGAAGTTCCTTAATGGGCCAGGGTAAGTTTCCAAAAAAAACGATTTACTTCCTAATAATTAAAACAGGAAAGAATAAATATGAAAAGGAAATAAATTCCTTCCCGAAAATATAAGTGTTATATACCACAAATATCAGAAAAATAAATCCGAGAAGACGGACATTTTTCCGTGGCCAAAATAAATACTTCAAAAAATATATTTTTCAAAAAATCCCTAAAAGCTTTATTTTCTTTTTGCAAATATTTTCTCAATTAAATTTTGTTTTCTTGGCTCAAAATACTTCAACAAATGTCCCTGGCTTTGGAGGGTCATGTTCCTCCTCTCTTAGAATATTATTCCCCAGCATTTCTTGAGTGGAGGGAAAATAGAATTTGCAAATTAAAATCGAAGGAAATTCAAATGCCAGCTCCATGCAATTTCTTTATAGTTGAAGAAGTCATGTCATCTTCTCTCATTGCTTTTAACTCGCTGAATTTGAATTTACCGGAGCAGGGGAAAGTCATTTCATTCCCTCTCATTCAAAAGTTTTTAAAAGTTTCAAATTTCACTCAAGTTTCAATCACTCAAACAAACAAAAAATCAATATAATAATTATATTAACATTCCAAAATTTATAATTTGACTGGGAAACTCATATTGACTGTGAGAAGCAAACTATCACTGTTGGCTTTGAAGGTGTGTCACACGAGTTCAATTTCTCCAAGTTTGGTAGACAACCTCATGAAAAAGAGTTTCCCGGTAAGGATGAAACTATTGCCTTAGCTTCTATTGCCGTGCCTCCTACTGATCCCTTAGAGCAATACTTGCTTCAGCATGAAAATGATATGCATATGGATGAAAGGGATGAGATAGTTAGAATTGTCTTAGAACAATATCATATCCTTAAGAATAATTTGCCTGTTGAACTGCTTGGGGATCCACCCCCACCAATGGGTGATCCTGTGTTCGAGCTTAACCAGTTGCCTAATACTCTTAAGTCTGCTTATCTCAATGAAAAAGAGATATATCCTGTCATAATTAGTGCTAGCCTCTCAGAGCATGAAGAAAAGAAGTTACTCAAAACTCTGAGGAAGCACCATGTTGCTATTGGATATACTCTTGATGATCTTAAGGGCATTAGTCCCACTCTATGCCAGCACAAGATTAAAACCGATCCTGATTACAAACCAGTTGTTGATCATCAACGGAGATTAAATCCTAAGATGAAAGAGGTAGTAAGAAAAGAAATACTAAAGCTCCTAGAAGCAGGTATTATCTATCATGTTGCTCATAGTGATTGGGTGAGTCCGGTGCATTGTGTCCCTAAAAAGGGAGGTATTACCGTTGTCCCTAATGATAAGGATGAATTGATCCCACAGAGGATTATTACTGGCTATAGCATGGTGATCGATTTTAGGAAATTGAATAAAGCCACTAGGAAAGATCATTACCCTTTGCCTTTTATCGACAAAATGCTAGAAAGACTGTCTAAACACACACACTTATGCTTTCTAGACGGTTATTCTGGTTTCTCCCAAATACCAGTTGCACAAGCTGATCAGGAGAAAACCACTTTCACCTGCCCTTTCGGTACCTTTGCTTATAGACGTATGCCTTTTGGCTTATGTAATGCACCTGCCACCTTTCAAAGATGTATGATGGCTATATTCTCTGACTTTTGTGAAAAGATTGTCGAGGTTTTCATGGATGAATTCTCCGTTTACGGATCTTCTTTTGATGATTGCCTTGGCAACCTTGATCGAGTCTTGCAGAGATGTAAAGATACCAATCTTGTCTTGAATTGGGAGAAGTGCCACTTTATGGTTAATGAAGGCATTTTCTTAGGACATCAAATTTCTGAAAGAGGTATTGAAGTCGATAAGGCTAAGGTTGATGCAATCGAGAAAATGCCATACCCCACAGATATCAAAGGTATAAGAAGTTCCCTTGGTCATGTTGGTTTCTATAGGAGGTTCATTAAAGACTTCTCTAAGATTTCTAGGCCTCTTACCAATCTCTTTCAAAAGGATATTCCTTTTGTTTTTGACGATGATTGTGAGGAAGCCTTCGAAATACTTAAGAAGGCCTTGATAACTGCGCCTATTGTTCAACCACCTGATTGGAACTTACCTTTTGAAATCATGTGTGATGCCAGTGATTATGTTGTTGGTGTTGTTCTAGGGCAAAGAGTTGATAAGAAGGTGAATGTTATTCACTATGCTAGTAAAACTATGCCACTACGGAAAAGGAATTTTTAGCAGTCGTGTTTGCATGTGAAAAGTTCAGGTCTTACATAGTTGATTCCAAAGTCACTATTCACACTGATCACGCTGCTATTAAGTACCTCATGAAAAAGAAAGACGCTAAACCTAGACTTATCAGGTGGGTTCTCTTGCTACAAGAATTTGATTTGCACGTTGTCGACAGGAAGGGTGCTGATAACCCCGTAGCAGATAACTTGTCTAGGTTGGAGAACGTTCTTGATGACCCACGACCTATTGATGATAGCTTTCCTGATGAGCAACTGAATGTCATCAATACTTCATGTAGTACACCGTGGTATTCTGATTATGCAAATTATATCGTTGCCAAATATATACCACCCAGTTTCACATACCAGCAAAAGAAGAAATTCTTCTTTGATTTGAGACATTACTTTTGGGATGATCCTCGCCTTTATAAGGAAGGAGTAGATGGTGTTATTAGACGTTGTGTACCTGAACATGAATAGGGACAAATCCTACAGAAGTGTCACTCCGAGGCCTACGGAGTACACCATGCGGGAGATAGAACTGCACACAAGGTATTGCAATCAGGT
Organism: Hordeum vulgare subsp. vulgare; assembly: GCF_904849725.1. Taxonomy (NCBI): domain Eukaryota; kingdom Viridiplantae; phylum Streptophyta; class Magnoliopsida; order Poales; family Poaceae; genus Hordeum; species Hordeum vulgare. The sequence goes on from NC_058519.1 coordinate 562,709,387, forward strand.
TTCTATTGGCCCACTCTCTTCAAGGATGCCCGTAAGTTTGTCTTGTCTTGTGACGAATGTCAAAGAATAGGTAATATTAGTAAACGTCAGGAAATGCCTATGAACTATTCACTTGTCATTGAACCATTTGACGTTTGGGGCTTTGATTATATGGGACCTTTTCCAAAATCCAACGAGTATACTCATATCCTAGTTGCTATTGATTACGTCACTAAGTGGGCAGAAGCTATCCCGACTAGTAGTGCTGATCACAACACCTCTATCAGGATGCTTAAAGAAGTTATTTTCCATATATTTGGAGTCCCTAGATATCTAATGACCGATGGTGGTTCACATTTTATTCATGGTGCTTTCCGTAAAACGCTTGCTAAGTACGATGTCAACCATAGAATTGTGTCTCCCTATCACCCTCAGTCTAGTGGTCAAGTGGAGCTAAGCAATAGAGAGATTAAACTGATTCTGCAAAAGACTGTCAACAGGTCTAGAAAGAATTGGTCTAAGAAGCTCCATGACGCACTGTGAGCTTTTAGAACTGCCTATAAGAATTGCATGGGCATGTCTCCGTACAAAATGGTGTACAGTAAAGCATGTCATTTACCTCTTGAGCTAGAGCATAAAGCTTATTGGGCAATCAAAGAGCTCAACTTTGATTTCAAACTTGCTGGTGAGAAGAGGTTATTTGATATTAGCTCGCTTGATGAATGGAGAACTCAAGCATATGAGAATGCCAAGTTGTTCAAAGAAAAGGTTAAGAGGTGGCATGATAAAAGGATACAAAAGTGTGAGTTCAATGTAGGTGATTATGTCTTGCTATATAATTCTTGTTTAAGATTTTTTGCAGGCAAGCTTATCTCTAAATGGGAAGGTCCTAACATTGTTGAGTAAGTATATCGTTCCGGTGCTATCAAGATCAACAACACGGAAGGTAATTTTTCGAGAGTGGTAAATAGGCAGAGAATCAAGCATTATATCTCAGGTACTCCCATAAATGTTGAAAGCAATATTATCAATACCATAACTCCGGAGGAATACCTAAGGGATATTTATCAGCCTGTTTCAGACTCCGAAATCAAAGAGGTATGTGTTTCGGTAAGTAAACAGACTCCAAAACTTTTCCAGTAGGAATTTTTCTCCGTTTTGGAATATTTAGAAAAATAGAAAAAATTGAAGTAGTCCGGAAAGCGCACGAGGAGGCGACAAGCCTGCCAGGAGCGGGCCACCCCCCTGGCCGCGCCTGGGGGGCTTGTGCCCACCTCGTGTGCCTCCCGGACTCTGTTTTCTTGTGGAGCACTCCTTCTAGTCGAAAAAAATCATTATATATTCTCCCGGAAGGTCTGACCCTTGTATCACGCAAATTTCCTTTGTTTTCGTTTCGAGCCTGTTTCTGCTGCAGATCTAGATCGCTATGGCGTCCCAAAAATCTCCAAAGAACAAGATCTTCGAGAAGGTCATAAATCCCTACCTCGTGGGAGTGCTGCAACACCCTCAATCTATCGAGATGCGTGAGGGGATGCTGCACATCCGTGATGTTGAGGGGCCCAAGAAGACCGGAAGCATGGAGGCGAGGCTCGAAGAAATAGAGCAACAAGTCTTCAAGTGCCAAGGGATGGTGGAACGTGGACTCAACGCCAACCACATGATGATCACGGATTTCACCAACAAGCACAAGATCAATGCCAATGACATCGGGAAGCACCTCTCCAGGCTCTATGACGGGATTGATCACCTCCAAGCCCACATCTATGACCTGCAGAACCAAAACTGTGAGTATGAGTATAGATTTAAATCAATAAGGTTGGCTGCAGATTTGAGGATTCCGGAGACTCGTTCATCTTTCCATGGTGGAGCACCTATGCCTTGGAAGGCGGAGGATCAGACTCATGTTTCAACAACTCCACCACCATCACCACCAAAGGAAGACAACTCAGCATTGGTATGGGCAATCCCCTTGGCTTTTTCCAAGCTTGGGGGAGTTGCCCCGGTATCGTATCACCATCACATCTTTTTTCCTTTACCTTTTCTTAGTTCGTTCCTTTTCGGTTTTATTTTTCTCTAAGTAGATTAAAGTTCTTAGTGTTTTAGGCTTGACTTTTCCTTTGTGTCACCCCTGATGTATTCGAGCTCGTGAGCCTTATAATAAAAAGTGTCTTAGTTAAAAGGCATTGCCTCATGCCATGATCAAGAGAATGAGAAAAGAACAAAAGCATGAAAGATCATGTAATGATCGTATGGGAAGTGATGGCTTCACATATAAAAAGAATGATGATTGGAACTTTTTGAGGGTAGACAAATGTAGACCTTGGTCATTGTTGCAATTAATAGGAAGTAATAAAGAAGGAGAGGTTCACATATAAATATATCATCTTTAACACCATCTATGATTGTGAGCACTCACTACACTATTGCATGCTTAGAAGTAGATGTTGGACAAGGAAGACCACATAATGAATTGTGTTTGTTTGGTTCCGAACAATGTTATATGACTAGAGATCCCTTAGCATGTGACGATTGCTTCCACCTCATATTAGCCAAAATCCCGCAGCAAGTAGAGATACTACTTGTGCATCCATAAACCTTCAACCAAGTTTTGCCATGAGAGTCCACCATACCTACCTATGGATTGAATAAGATCCTTCAAGTAAGTTGTCATCGGCGCAAGCAATAAAAATTGCTCCCTAAATATGTATGATCTATTAGTGTGTGGAAAATAAGCTTTGTACGAACCTGTGATGAGGAAGACATAAAAGAGACAGACTGCATAATAAAGTTCTTTATCACAGGAGGCAATATAAAGTGACGTTCCTCCACACTAAGAGGACACACATCCAAACCTCAAAAGCGCATGACAACCTCTGCTTCCCTCTGTGAAGGGCCTATCTTATACCTTTACATTTTGCCCCTGAAAGAGTCATGGTGATCTTCACTAATTCCTTATTCCGCCTTTATCTTGGCTAACGTCATATGCTAGGAAAAGATCTATATTCATATGTCAACTTGGAAGTAAGTATTCATGAATTATTGTTGTTGACATTACCCTTGAGGTAAATGGTTGGGAGACGAAACTATAAGCCCCTATCTTTCTCTGTGTCCGACTGAAACTTTGATCTCATGAGTACCATGTGAGGTGTAGCAATTGTAGAAGACGAAAGGATGATTGAGTATGTGGATTTGCTTTACAAGCTCTTATTTGACTCTTTCCGATGTTGTGATAAATTGCAACTACTTCAATGACTAAAGGCTATCGGTTGCTAATTCTCGGTAAGGATCTTGATCCATGCTTTACTTTGTGAAGGAATTGCCACTTTAGCATAAGAGATGATATGATGGTATTACCGTCCTGACTATGATCATGATGCATGCATGTTTTGTATCTTGTTTTTTTGACACCTCTCTCTCTCTAAACATGTGGGCATATTTATTGATCTCGGCTTTTGCTTGAGGCCAAGCAAGGTCTAAGCTTGGGGGAGTTGATACGTCCATTTTGCATCATGCTTTCATGTTGATATTTATCGCTTTATGGGTTGTTATTACACTTCACGGTACAATACTTATGCCTTTTCTCTCTTATTTTGCAAGGTTTACATGAAGAGGGAGAATGCCGGCAGCTGGAATTCTGGCCTGAAAAAGGAGCAAGTTTGAGATACCTATTCTGCGCAACTCCAAAAGCCGTGAAAATCAACGAGGATTTTTTTGGGATTTATAAAAAATATTGGGTCGAAGAAGTACCGGAGGAGCGCCAGCAGGAGGCCACAAGCCTGCTAGGCGCGGCCTCCCCCTGGCCGCGCCTAGGGGGCTTGTGGGCTCCCACTTGGCCCTCTGGCTACCCCCTTTTGCTACAAGAAGGGTTTAGTTCCAGAAAAAATCAAGAGGAGGCTTTTCGGAGGATTCGCCGCCGCCACGAGGCGGAACTTGAGCAGAACCAATATAGAGCTCCGGCAGGATGATCCTGCCGGGGAAACTTCCCTCTCGGAGGGGGAAATCATCGCCATCGTCATCACCAACATTCCTCTCATCGGATGGGACTCATCACCATCAACATCTTCATCAGCACCATCTCATCTCCAAACCCTAGTTCATATCTTGTAACCAATCTCCATCTCGCAACTCCGATTGGTACTTGTAAGGTTGCTAGTAGTGTTTATTACTCTTTGTAGTTGATGCTAGTTGGATTACTTGGTGGAAGAGTTCATGTTCAGATCTTTGATGCTACTCATTACCTCTCTGGTCATGAATATGATTATGCTTTGTGAGTAGTTACTTTTGTTCCTGAGGACATGGGATAAGTCATGCTATAAGTAGTCATGTGAATTTGGTATTCGTTCGATATTTTGATGTGTTGTATGTTGTTTTTCCTCTAGTGGTGTTATGTGAACATCGACTACATGACACTTCACCATTATTTGGGCCTAGAGGAAGGCATTGGGAAGTAGTAAGTAGATGATGGGTTGCTAGAGTGACAGAAGCTTAAACCCTAGTTTATGCATTGCTTCGTAAGGTGCTGATTTGGATCCACTAGTTTAATGCTATGGTTAGACTTTGTATTAATTTTTCTTTCGTAGTTGCGGATGCTTGCGAGAGGGGTTAATCATAAGTGGGATGCTTATGCAAGTAAGGGCAGTACCCAAGCGGCGGTCCACTCACATATCAAACTATCAAAGTAACGAACGCGAATCATATGAACATGATGAAAACTAGCTTGCCAGAAATTCCCATGTGTCCTCGGGAGCGTTTTACCTCCTATAAGAGTTTGTCCAGGCTTGTCCCTTGCTACAAAAGGGATTGGGCCACTTTGCTGCACCGTTGTTACTTTTGTTACTTGTTACTTGTTACGAATCATCTCACCACACAACTACTTGTTACCGATAATTTCAGTGCTTGCAGATATTACCTTGCTGAAAACCACTTGTCAGATCCTTCTGCTCCTCGTTGGGTTCGACACTCTTACTTATCGAAGGACTACGATAGATCCCCTATACTTGTGGGTCATCAGGCACGCATCATGTTGTTGCCATCAAGGATAAAAAGATGGGGGTTATATCATATTGCATGAATTTATCCCTCTACATCATGTCATCTTGCTTAAGGCGTTACTCCATTTGTTATGAACTTAATACACTAGATGCATGCTGGATAGCGGTCGATGTGTGGACTAATAGTAGTAGATGCAGAAAGTATCGGTCTACTTGTCTCGGACGTGATGCCTATATGTATGATCATTGCCTTAGATATCATCATGACTTTGCGCGATTCTATCAATTGCTCGACAGTAATTCGTTCACCCATCGTAATACTTTCTATCATGAGAGAAGCCTCTAGTGAAAACTATGGCCCCCGGGTCTACTTCACATCCTATATTCAGATCTACAAAAATACCAAAAATACTTTGTTGCACTTTTCACCTTCAGATCTCACCTTGCAAATAATCGTGAAGGGATTGACAACCCCTTTATCGCGTTGGGTGCAAGTTTGTGTAAAATATTGTTGAATTTGAATATGATCCCACATGTAATTATTATGAGAGAGGAAAATATTGTGGTAGAGACTTTCATGTCACTAAATCGCCTCTCGTTATGTTGAGATTGCTATTGTCTCTTTCTTCTTCCTTGCATATGGTAGTTATTGCTTGTCTTGATAATTTGTTTTCCTATAAAATGCATATGCATAGGAAGTATGTTAGACTTAGATATGTTTGTCACATGTTTCATAATGCTCTCATCGTGACCGATTGCTATCTTTTATGTGAGCATCATTGAATTATCAATGCCTAGCTAAGGGCGTTAAACGATAGCGCTTGTTAGGAGGCAACCAAATGAATACATTTATTTTTGCTTTTCACTTTCTGTTTTGTTGTGTCCACACCATCATAATTCTATTATGATTGTGTTTTTAATGTTTTTAGTGTTTGTGCCAAGTAGAACCTTTATGATTAGTTTTGGTGATAGTTGTTTAATCTTGCTGAAAAAGACAGAAACTTTGTGCTCACGAAATTATTTTTAATTCCTATCCAGAAAGAGCTTTTGAGTTCATTATTGTTGCTTCTGATTGATATGCTAATTGCCCTAATTCACATAATTTTTCAGAATTTTTGGGATACCATAGGTATACGAAGTATACAGATTGCTACAGACTGGTCTGTTTTTGACAGATTCTGTTTTTGTTGTGTTGCTTGCTTATTTTGATGAAACTATGGTTAGTATCGGGGGACTAGCCTTGGAAAAGTGAGAATACAGTAATATAACATCAATATAAATGGAAATCAAGTTTACTACAGTACCTAAAGAGTTGGTGGTTTGTTTTCTTATGCTAATAATATCACGAGTTCCTGTTTAAGTTTTGTGTTGTGAAGTTTTCAAGTTTTGGGTGATGTTCTTATGGACAATGGAATAAAGAGTGGAAAGAGCTTAAGCTTGGGGATGCCCAATACATCCCAAGACAAATTCAAGGACACCAAAAAGCCTAAGCTTGGGGATGCCCCTGGAAGGCATCCCCTCTTTCGTCTTCAATCCATCGGTAACGTTACTTGGAGCTGTATTTTTATTCACCACATGATATGTGTTTTGCTTGGAGCGTCGTGTATTATAGGAGTCTTTGATTTTTGTTTTGTCACAATTATCCTTGCTGCACACCTTTTTGAGAGGGACATGCACTCATCATGAATTTGCTAGAATACTCAATGAGCTACACTTATATCTTTTGAGTTAGGCAATTTAGCTCGCATGTGCTTCACTTTTATCTTTTGAGATAGATAATTTTTCTCTAGTGCTTCACTTAAATCTTTTTAGAGCAAAGCGGTGTCATATTTTATAGAAATAAAAACTCTCGATCTGCACTTATACCATTTTGAGAGTGCTCTCTCTAAGTAACTTGGTTATTGGCGTGTGCTATGAAATTAGTCCTAAATATGATAGGCATCCAAAGAGGATATAATAAAAACTTTCATATTCAAGTGCATTGATTAATAAGAGAAGTTTGATTCCTCGCAATTAGTTTTGAGATATGGATATGGTAATATTAGAATCATGTTAGTAGGGTGTTGTGAATCTAGAAATACTTGTGTTGAGGTTAGTGATTCCCGTAGCATGCACGTATGGTGAACCACTATGTTAGGAAGTCGGAGCATAATTGATTTATTGATTGTCATCCTTTGTGTGGTGGTCGGGATCGCGCGATGGTTAAGACCTACCAACCCTTCCCCTAGGAGTATGCGTTTAGCACTTTATTTCGATTACTAATAAAACTTTCGCAGTAAGTATATGAGTTCTTCATGACTAATGTGAGTCCATGGTATAGATGCACTCTCACCTTCCACCATTTCTAGCCTCTCTAGTGTCGCACAACTTTTGCCGGTGCACAAACCCACCGTATACCTTCCTCAAAACAGCCACCATACCTACCTATTATGGCATCTTCATAGCCATTCCAGGATATATTGCCATGCAACTTTCACCGTTCCGTCTCATGACATGTGTCGTCATTTTCATATTGCCATTGCATGATCGTAAGATAGCTAGCGAGATGTTTCAGCGTCATACACTAAGCTAGATCGTTGCACATCCAGGTACACTGTCGGAGGCATTTCATATAGATTCACTATTGTTCTAAGTATTGAGTTGTAAGTAAAAAAAGTGTGATGATCATCATTATTAGAGCATTGTCCCATGTGAGGAAAAAAAAGGCCAAAGATGCCCACACAAAAAAAGAGAAAAAATGAAATGAAAAAAAGAGGCCAAAGAGCCCAAACAAAAAAGAGAGAAAAAGAGAGAAGGGACAATGCTACTATCTTTTCCCACACTTGTGCTTCAAAATAGCACCATGTTCTTCATGATAGAGAGTCTCTTGTTTTGTCACTTCCATATACTAGTGGGGATTTTCATTTTATAACTTGGCTTGTATATTCCAATGACGGGCTTTCTCGAAATTGCCCTAGGTCTTCGTGAGCAAGCAAGTTGGGTGCACACCCACTAGTTTTCTTTTTGAGCTTTCATACACTTATAGCTCTAGTGCATCCGTTGCATGGCAATCCCTACTCATTCACATTGATATCTATTGATGGACATCTCAATAGCCCATTGGTACACCGAGTCAATGTGACCATCTCCTCCTTTTTGCCTCACAACCTCCACCACACTCTATTCCACCTATAGTGCTATATCCATGGCTCATGCTCACGTATTGCATGAGAGTTGAAAAAGTTTGAGAAAGTAAGAGTACGAAAAAATTACTTGGCCAATACCGGGGTTGTGCATGATTTAAATTTGTTGTGTGGGGATGATGGAGCATAGCCAGACTATATGATTTTGTAGGGATAACTTTCTTTGGCCTTGTTATTTCAAAAGTTCATGATTACTTTGCTAGTATGCTTGAAGCATTATTGTTTTCATGTCAATAGTAAACTATTGTTTTGAATCTTACGGATCTGAACATTCATGCCACAAGAAAGAAGTTACAAAGAACAAATATGTTAGGTAGCATTCCACATCAAAAATTCATTCTTTATCACTTCCCTACTCGAGGACGAGCAGGAGTTAAGCTTGGGGATGCTTGATACGTCTCCAACGTATATATAATTTTTGATGGTTCCATGCTATTATGTTATCAACTTTGGATGTTTTATATGCATGAACAAGCTATTTTATATCATTTTTGGGACTAACCTATTAACTTAGTGCCGAGTGCCAGTTTCTGTTTTTTCCGTGTTTTTGAACTTTTTCAGAAAGGAATATTAAACGGAGTCCAAACGGAATAAAACCTGCGGGATGATTTTTCCCATAACAGAAGATACGCAGAGGACTTGAGAACCAAGACACGAGACCTCGTGGGAGGTCACAAGCCCCCTAGGCACACCCTAGGGGCGGGGCCACGCGTGGCAGGCTTGTGGGCCCCACGTGCCTCCTTTGCCCTACCTCTTTCGCCTATAAATTCTCTAAAATCTCAAAACCAAAGAAGAGAGCGACGAAAATACTTTTCCGCCGCCGCAAGCTTCTGTCTCCGCAAGATCCCATCTGGGGACCGTTCTGGTGCCCTGTCGGAGGGGGGTTCAGACACGGAGGGCTTCTTCATCAACACCATTGCCTCTCCGATTATGCGTGAGTAGTTCACCACAGACCTTCGGGTCCATAGCTAGTAGCTAGATGGCTTCTTCTCTCTCTTGGATCTTCAATACAAAGTGCTCCATGATCTTCATGGAGATCTATCCGATGTAACTTTCTTTTGCGGTGTGTTTGTCGAGATCCGATGAATTGTGGATTTATGATCAGATTATCTATGAATATTATTTGAGTCTCCTCTGATCTCTTATATGCATGATTTCGTATCCTTGTAATTCTCTTCGAGTTATGGGTTTCGTTTGGCCAACTTGATCTATAATTCTTGCAATAGGAGAAGTTCTTGGTTTTGGGTTCATACCGTGCGGTGTCCTCACCCAGTGACAGAAAGGGTAGCAAGGCACGCATTGTGTTGTTGCCATCAAGGGTAAAAAGATGGGGTTTATATCATATTGCATGAATTTATCCCTCTACATCATGTCATCTTGCTTCAGGCGTTACTCCGTTTGTTATGAACTTAATACACTAGATGCATGCTGGATAGCGGTCGATGGGTGGAGTAATAGTAGTAGATGGAGAAAGTATCGGTCTACTTGTCTCGGACGTGATGCCTATATGTATGATCATTGTCTTAGATATCATCATGCCTTTGCGCGATTCTATCAATTGCTTGAGAGTAATTCGTTCACCCACCGTAATACTTTCTATCATGAGAGAAGCCTCTAGTGTACACTATGGCTGCCGGGTCTACTTCACATCCTATATTCAGATCTACAAAAATACCAAAAATACTTTGTTGCACTTTTCACCTTCAGATCTCACCTTGCAAATAATCATGAAGGGATTGACAACCCCTTTATCGCATTGGGTGCAAGTTTGTTTGTTTTTGGGCAGGTCCATTGGTGCCTCATCTTGATACTCCTACTAGATTGATACCTTGGTTCTCAAACTGAGGGAAATACTTACCGCTACTTTGCTGCATCACATTTTTCTCTTCTAGCGAAAAACCAACGCAAGCTCAGGAAGTAGCAGTGGCGGCTTGAGAGGGGTTGGTCGGAATCGAGAGATGCGAGTTTACCCAGGTTCGGCCCCTCGGATGGAGGTAAAAGCCTACATCCTGCTTTGTGTGTATTGATGACGATGATGATCTCGATTACGATGGTGCGGAATCGCTACCTTTAGTCCCAAGGGTTTTTTAATCTGTCTGTCTCTAATGACTTGTTTTTTCCTAGCCTAACTTGTCCCTCTTAGGGTGCCTTGCACCCCTTATACAAGTTGAAGGGGTAGGCTTACATGTAGAGTCCTACTAGGACTAGGACTAGTCTCTCTTGAATCCTAATCCGGATATTGCTTCTCTTGTGATGGAATTCTTCCTCTTCTTGGGCCTTCTCTGTGAGCCGGCCTCCAGGCCTCTCCAAGAGTCGCCTTCCACTAGGTTGCACATCGGTCGTCCTTGTCGTCTAGGTCGATCCGGTAAACAAGGTGACCTTACGAGCCACCAAATGATGGGTCGGGACAAACCTCTTGGACGGGTCAGGCCATGGGGAATATCCCCAAGATTAGCCCCCATGTTAGCTTGAATTTATTCATGGTAAGCTCATGAAATAAGAATAATAAATATGCTAAAGACCGGCTTTCTCCATTGCTCGGCTTATTTCAATGAACTGGCTCCTCAAAAATCCGAGCCGTCTTCACAATCATCTCCCTGGTCAGTGTTCTTTGCAACAAAATATTGGGAATAAAATACCTATATGTCGTTGAGTTGGCCTCCAATGCTTTGGCTTGATGAAAATATTGGAGATAAGAAAACCATATGATGTTGAAGTGGCTTTCATCGCTTCGGTTTTGATGAAAATATTGGGAATAGAAATTCAACCATTGTAAAACCGCTTCCTCGGACGCGGGGATTTTGTCGGGTCATCAAACATAGTGGATGCCAAATTAGGATAAAAATATTTCTGATTTATGGATGTCGAAATTGCCAACTTGTGAAGCAGGGTTGCTTATATAGACTGTATCGGATCATGATCATTGATGATGTCGGGTCATGATCGTTTGTGCTGCAAAGAACTGTACTCCAGTCGACTTTGATAAAATTATCGGGAATAAAGAAATCTGTGTGATGTTGATTCGGCTTTAAATGCTTCGGCTCCACCAAGAAATAAGATCTAGATCACTCAAAAACGATCGCTTGAAGATGTTCTTGCTCTCTTTTTTATCTCCATATTACCTATAGCCCCCAAGCTCTGAGTTTGTTAGTTAATTATGACTTGGTGCTTCGTGTAGAAAATATCTTGACTGCGTAGCCCCCAAGTGTCGAGTTGTCTTGCCTACAGCATCCTAGGACTTGTAATTATCTTATACTTATAAAATGTCAGCTAGTGTAGCCCCCAAGGGTTGGGTTGTTTTGCCTGCAACAATCTCGGACTTGAATGTTATAGATTGCTTTAAGAAATACGGATTGTCCATCTAAGTCCTCGGTTATAAGCTGAATTTTTTGCTTTTCACATGTGTAGCCCAAAGGGTCGGCTCATTAGCTTATCGTATCTCCCACAACAAGATATTTTGGCACGTGTTCTGCAGTCGAATCGCACCAAGCCATAGGAGCTTCGTCGCTTGCCGAGTTAGTTTCAAACTCGGTTTCGTATCAATGTTTCGCAAGGTAGTACATCGGAGAAATCAAAAGCGATACCCTTGAGCGGATCAATTCTCGAGGATAAAAAGGTTGCATCTCATTTACATCTACTAGTCGACATGGATCAAGGAATTAAACTAGTAGGCATTTAGGCTAGCCATAGTGGTGGTATCTTAGCTAGTAACATATACTCGGGAATATCAAACATGCTGATGTGGCAGAGAATTAAAGAAGAAAGAGAAGGTTAGAGTAACATAGGTAGATACCGTATCATGTTAAATGCAATGCTACTTTGTGTCATGCATGCCAATAAATAAGATCACCTATGATATTAGTTTATGATACTTTGCACTATGAAGGTAGTATCATACCATAGTATCGTATGCATAATACTACTATATGTTACTTCTCACTATGACCAGCCTTAGTAGTTCTCACTGTTTTTCCATCACAATGAGTTTGCCGGCCTCGCCTCGTTTGCCTCACCTCGCTCACGCCGCCTCAACCGCCGTTCTCACCGCCACACTCCTACCTCGCCCCGCTCCGCCTCCGATCGCCTCTCTCATCGGCCTCACGTCGCTCACGCCACCTCATCTATTGCGGCCTCGACTCGACGCCTTAGCCGACGCGCTTCGCCTATCCGTCGGCACCATGGCCTCGTGTCCGAGCCGCCGTTGCCGCCACATTGTCGTGCCTACTTCGAGACTGTCACGGTCGCCCCGCTCCCGCCAGTCCGCCGACCCGATCGCTCGCCTCGAGCCGCCATGCCGACCGGCCGCACGCCTTGCCTCCGCCTCAACGCGTGCTCAGCTCACCTCGCTGCACTAGCTCCACCCCCACGCCTCCATCATGTCGGAAGCTTCATCGCCCGTATGTTGCGCTTGCCGCTGCTGACCCGCTTCACTCGCCCCGAAATGCCATGCCGGCTCTGTGAACCTTGCCTTCCGCCTTCGCTAAGCCCCGTGTTGCTCCGAGTCTGCCTCGACCCACCTTGCTTGCCTCAAGCGGCCACGCCGACCGGCTGTGTGCCTTGCCTCTGACGTTGTGGCCCAGCAACTCGCTGTTGTGACCCTACTCTTGACGCGCGCCCATCCGGCTGCCTCGCCTCGGTAGCTACCGCTAAGTCACCGCCTCGCCTTGGCCTGGTTCCCGCTGCTGTGCTGCTACAGCGCACCCGCGCGCATGTCCCGACTGCTTGGACTGAGGGAGAGTCTCGTGGCCGCCTGGACAGAGCATGAGCCGGATTCAACGACTCAATGGATACTTTGTACCCAAATACTAAAAAGTGCAGCTTCACTATTTGGGTCGAACGAGCGCACCCTCAGGCGGAAGAGTGCAGCACGTCATTCCACTTTATTACGTTTTGTTTTTTCCAAAATACTATAACTTTTGAATCGAGCGTCAGAACGACGATCCGTTTTCACGATTGTGTTTCTTATGACGAGCTCTTCAAAACTAGATCTCATATGGATAGATTCCGACAAACTTTTTTTAGGAAACAGTGGGATGATATTTAGGCAACTTTAGTGCTAAAGAAAAGTATTAGTGTGCGTAGTATGATCGCCTATCAACGAAAATTCCTTGAAAATTACCTATCATGACTAGAAGGTTAAAAAATTCCACCCTTTAGCAACCACATGGCAAATGTGGTCAGCTATTTCCAAATTGAAATGGTTAAATTATGTGTAGGATGTGCATGCTCGGCTCCGCATGCATTGAATGTCCATTAATTCATGTATGAAATTTTTTAAAAAAACTATAACTATCAAACCGTGTGTCGAAATTATGATATGTTTTCACCGTTGGGTTCCTTGTGACGAACTCTTCAAAATGAGATCTCATATGAATATGTTTTGAAGATTTTTTTTCAAAAGCAACTTCGATGCTAGATGAGGCAACTTTAGTGCTAAACAGAAGTACTTTGATGCTATATGTATTGCATCGTGTGTATACACATGAGTTGCTTGTTGAATGTACTGGAGTTGTGTAAAAAACATAATAAAAGTTGCTTATTTTTTGTGATACTCGAGTGCAATTATGACAACTATTTACAAATAGCAGGCAACTGAGCATTAACTGTAGGCAATTGATCATCATTAATAGGCAATTGAGCATCAAAATTGAGCAATTTCATAATCTTTTATAGGCAACTCAGCATCAAAATTGAGAATTTTCACAGTATTTGTAGGCAACTGATCATCATTGTTTAATTATGTAAAGCTTTTAGAGGTGAATCTAGTCAACTATTAGTCGTGGTAACCAACTTAGAAAAATTCTTCGCTGATAGATAGTCATACCAAGGGGGGAAAGGATTTGCTTGCCTATAGTACTAAAGTTGCCCCATCTAGCACACAAAGTTGCTTAAAAAAAGTTCATCGAAACCTATCCACAGGGGATCTAGTTTTGAAGAGCTCCTCGTAAGAAACGCAACCGTGAAAACGGATCGTTATTCTGACGTCTGTTTCAAAAGTTATGACTTTAAAAAAAAATTAAAACGCTAATAAATAAACGTGGTTGGTTGTCCTGAGGTGCGCTCGCTCTTAGCGAGCACTGCTGCACTCGGTAGCCACGTCCTACTTTGTATGGTTGGGACTTCTCATGTAGGGAATAAGAATGGGTCATGCACAAGCAGTGTGCAGGCCCCACCGGGACACGTGACGTGCACTTGTGGAGATGCTTAAAAGAAAAAAGAGGAAGGAGGAGCGTGCCACGGCAGGACGACCAGCCAGATCGGTTGGCTGCATGTACCATGGGTGGGTGCTGGACCTGGACCCATGTAGACACTGTTGCCACTCTACCACGAGACAAAGTCCCACGATGGACAAAGCTATTCAGGTGCTATCACACAAGAAGGAATATTATTCAAGGTGGTATCCATCCTATCTATTTTTTATACATGTCAATCTATTCTGGAACAATTACTCCACCCTGCAATATATTTTGTGCAGGACAATTATTCATTACAAAAGTGGCGTTATATCAAGTGCACGAAGCATGCACCAAGATTATCATGTACCAGCGTCCGTCCATTCTGCATTGCTCGATGGACATGCGTGCAGGCCTCCGCCCATGCGATCCAGTCTACATCAACATGCCAAGACCAACTCATGCGTCCGCGCCGGTTTCCAATGTCGCGGCTGACTCACCGTCCAGACCAGTTTACAAATGACCCGACCGACTTGCCGTCTGTTCCGGCTAACAACACCACAGCCGACTCGCCGTCCACACCGGCTTACAACACCATGCCTCACTCGTCGTTCACGCCGGCTTACAGCACCACGACCGACTCGTCGTCCGTGTTGGCTTACAACGCAATGACCGATTCACCATCCGCACAGGTTTTGAACACCGCGAGTGACTCCCACATCTACATCAACACGTCAGGGCCGCACCCACCTATATAAGCCACTCTATGGATGCGCGCAAGCTACCGTCCCACTGTCGAGTCTATGTCAACATGCTGGTGCCACGCCTGCTCGCTCGAGCAGTCCTAAGGACACATGCAAGCCGCCCCTGCAACCCGTCTCCTTCAACAACATTGGAGCAAAGGAAAAAGTGACATTCGGAATCATGTCTTACGTAACATTGCCAAACCAGGCACCAGCCTCCACTCGTGTCGGGTTGCTGAATGGATATACGATGGGCCTGTTATCACACCAATACAGTCTACTTCAACTTATCAAAAGAAACAGGAGAGCTTGCCATGAAGGAAACATCCCTTGAGAAGCTATAATTTGAGACGACCATTATTGAGCCAGCAAGTCAAAAGCCAGCTGCAAAGAAAAAAAATGGCCCTCGAGAAGATAGAAGTGCCAGACCAAATGAGAATAACTAATCATGGGTCAAGAGGCATATGAACTCAATTTGGCCATGACATTTGCCAAAGATATACGATGAACATCACGAAGATTATCAACTCGCCATATCGTCTCCAATTTCAAATACCATCATTCAGCTGTCAACTTTACACCGGCTTATTCTATAGCCAAGTATGAAAGGCTCTCAAGCTGCCTCCTCGAGTCGACTTAAGACTTGGGGGCTACACATACATGCTCGACAAATTTGGTCGTTTTCAACAAATTCAAAAATCCCGGATCATTACAGGGAGGATAACCCGGTCCCGGGGACTGTTGCCTTATTAGCAAGAAATTGAAGATCACCCAAGAGGACTAGCCGTCACGATGCATAGTTCAAACATGGGTGCCCTACCTTATTGGTGAAAAATTAAAGGTCACCAAAGAGGACTAGTTGCCATGATGCACAGTTCAAACATAGGTGTACTGCCTTATCGAAAAAAATTAAAGGTCACCAAAGAGGACTAGCTGCCATGATGCATAGTTCAAACATAGGTGTCCTACCTTATTGGCGAAAAATTAAAGGTCACAAAAGAGGACTAGTTGCCATGATGCGCAGTTCGAACATAGGTGTCCTTCCTTACTGGCGAAACATCCATAGTGAAACATGTTTGTCTGCATGATGCTACTCCGAACCTCGTGTACTCTCGATAACTCAATCCACACGGACCCTGAACTTATCCAGGTTACAACATCGATTGGGTCATGTGAGAGCCGGCTTACAGAAAGCGAGGCTACTCCATGGGCTATTAAGTCGCCTTGTTTGAAACTTTGTTAAACCTGCCTATTGGCAAGATGCTTCTCCGACCTCGTGTACTCTCTATAAGTCATGTTCGAACTTACCAGTTTAAAACATCAATTGGTTCATGTGAGGGCCGACTTACAGAGAGCAAGGATAAACCAGTGGCTATCATGCTAGTTTCATTGAAGTAACATTCGAGTCTCAAAAACCCACACTTTTTCATCACATACATGCATCATCCTGCATTGCATGATTTCATCATGCATCATACATACATATCATGCTGGTCTTCAAATCGGATTACACCATAAACTTATGCAGGGGCAAACAAATCTTTGTTAGCCAAAATGGCCGGATTTTCAACATGGCTTACCATGACCAGTATTAATGATTGTTTTTTTTTCAAAACCAGCTCAGGAGAAATAAATATTCTCGAAGAGCCAGTCTATCACATATTGTTGAGCTGGTATATTACATATTGCTGAGCTGATCTATCGCTTATAATGTCGAGTCATCTAATTGACCGGCTCTTGGATTTCTTCAACTTGTGTTCTGTAGTAAACTACAACACTTATGGATTTCTCAAACATATATTTGTCGGTTCACATCGCAACCACGAGCAAGGATTTTATTACAGGCATAAAGCTATTATTCCAGGATATTCATACAGACAATAAATTATCGGGTTGCATTACAACCATGGTGAAGGACTCATTCAAGTTCAAGATAAATTTTGAAGTACATTATGATGAGTTATATTATTCCCACACAGTCCCAAGTCGCTGCAAGCATACAACCCGACACTTGGGGGCTACATCATATGATATTTTTCTTTTCAGAGGATAAGTCCATATAAGTCCCGAGTCGTTGGAGGAAAATGGCCCGGCACTTGGGGGGCTACACTACTCAGATCATTTTTTCTAAAATCCCAACTTGCCGCATGCATGAGACCTAGCACTTGAGGGCTACAATATTCAACTATTTTACAAATAATTAGATCCATATTGAAGACCCGCCCATCACATATTGATGAGTCGGCCCTTGGGGGCTACACATGTGAAAGCAATAAATTCAATCTATAACTAGCGACTCAGATGGACAACCCGGATTTCTCAAAGCTATCTACAATATTCAAAACTATGTTCAAGTCCCAGGTTGTTGCAAACAAAACAACCCGACACTTGGGGGCTACACTAGCCGAAGTTTTATAAGTATAAGACAATTACAAGTACCAGGATACCATAGGCAAGACAACCTGACACTTGAGGGCTACACAACCAAGATATTTTTCTACCCGAAGCGCCAAGTCATCATGAACTGATAAACTTGGAGTTTGGGGATACATGTAATATGGAGATAAAAAGAGAGGGGGAAAGAACATCCTCAAGCGATCAATTTTAAGTGGAGCTGAAGCATTGAAATCTTCCCCAACATCACATGGATTTCTTTATTCCCAACATTTTTTTTCAAAATCGAAGCAATGGAAGCCGGCTCAACATCGTATGGTTTTCTTATTCCCAAAATTTTCATCAAGCCAGAACATTTGAGGCCGAGTCAACGGCAGTTAGGTTCTTACTCCCAATATTTTATTAGAAAGGATACGGACTTGCAAGATGAATGTGAATATGGCTCGTTGATATGAAGAAGACACCCCGATTTTCCAGAAGCCACTTCATTGAAATAAGCCGGCCAATGAAGCAAGCATGTCCCAAAACATATTTATTATTCTTATTTCAGGATCTTACCATGAATAAAATTCAAGCTAACTTGGGGGCTAATGTTGGGGATATACCCCACGGTTTGACCCGTCCAGGAGGAATGACCCGGACCACTATTTGGCGGCTCATGTTGTCACCTCATTTACCACGTTAAATTCAACGACAAGGACTCAAGAGAAGGCGGCTCATGGAGAGGCGTGAAGGGCGGCTCATACAGAAGGCCCAAGAAGAGAAGATTCCCTCTAAGCGAAGCGAGACCTGGATTAGGATTCAAGAGAAGCTAGTCCAAGTCCTAGTAGGACTCTATGTAAGCCTACCCCTTCAACTTATATAAGGAGGAGCTGGGCACCCCAAGAGGGAGAGGTTACGTATGGACAAGACAAGTCATTAGGGATAGACACATTAGAAACCCTGGAGACTAGAGGCAGCGATTCCGCACCCTTGTAATCAAGACCATCAACTTCATCAATAAACACAAGCACGAATTAGGCTTTTACCTCCATCAGAGGAGCCGAACCTGGGTAAACTCACGTCTCTCGAAGACCAACTCCTCTCATGGTGCCACCTAGTTGAAATGTCCTCACACCTAAGTTCTTTCACGAGGACATAGGCCGTGACAAAACCACGACACCCCTCCTGGCCCATTTCGGCGGGAGGGCTTTCCAACTCCATGTCCTCTAGTGGTGGATGCGGTGGTGGTCATGGTGTGCTAAGTGTGGCGACAACCTTGGGTAGGGTGCGGTCCACGAGCTACATCATCGGTGGCAAGAAGTGGAAACAACATCGATGGTAGGGTTGTCTGTGGCGGTGGTGGTGAGAGCTGGGTGAGGTGCCGGTGTAGCGAAGATGAAAAAAGTTGGGTGGCGGTGGTGATGGCAAAGAGGCATGGGAGGTCGGACTCAGTGGTGTGGGAGGGGATTGACATGTGTATTGGAGATATGCCCTAGAGGCAATCATGTATGACGATATTTCCTATGTGTTTATGAATAAAGATAGTCCTTCGACATTATCAATGATATGTATTAACAAGTACATGACTTGTTTGTGAGACTATGCATTGTTTGATGATTGTCCTATATGGTCCCTAGTCAAAAGGGTTGTGTGGACGTGCAACCAATTAGACAAGCATATGATACCGTGGATGGTCCGTTCTCACTAGACTTCTAGCATTTGATGATATATGAATAATATGGACTCAAAAAAGATCTCTTCAGATTCGACATAGTCGGATCCGAGTCGAGATAAGGTCTGAGTTGGACAGACCCAACTATGAGACGCACCGATCGGTCATGTGTGAGTCTCTAGTACAACATATGTTCTATGTCCTAAGACCTAAGCTGGCGCATGTACTCAGGATGATGATAGACTTTCTTTGGATTGACCAAACAGTACTCCATGACTAGGTAGTTACAAAGGTAGGTTTTGGGCTTCTCCAGACCCATGCTGCGAGACATGGTCAAGCAAGATGGGATTTGCTCCTCCGATAAGGAGAGATATACTCTCGGGCCCTCAAGTGATCCGACTTGGATGAGAATGGCCATGCAATGAGGATTATGAGGTAATCCAAAGTGTTGGTCGGATTCACTGATATGAGAAAGAGGTCGTGCGGCAACAAGGATGACCATGTCACCTTGAGCACGACAACATATATCGTGTGGCAAAGGGAACAATAGTGTGAAGTACAGGTTCGCCTAACCATCTTCATCGGACACTTGGAGTCGGCATGCTTTGCTAGAGGACGCTACCGACTAGTCAAGACGGATATGATCTGACCCGCGACCAAGTGAACAAGAACCTAAGGGGCCACGCGCTTAAGGGAAGGAACACATGGGCTTTAGGATCCGTGCGAGGCCGAGGAGTTGAGCCCGCAGCGGATGCCTATATATAGTGAAGATGCGGCACATTTATTCAGTTGATCGCTTCAGCAACGTCATTAGGTCTTTGCATGTGTTGCAACTAGCCACCTTCACTCTTCACCAACTGTGTGATCGGACCTAGCAGTCCATCGCACAGTGTTCCTCCTGCACGCGCGGATACCATTAGAGGCGGTGCATTTGTGCTGCTTCGGGGAATCTCTATGTGGGATCTGGCGATCGGCTGTTCGAGGAGATCGGATGAGGAGGAGGTAGACCTCGAGGACGCGCTTCCCAACTCTACTTCCGCTGCACGACACTGCACGTTGATACGTCTCCAACGTATCTATAATTTTTGCTTGTTCCATGTTGTTATATTATCATTCTTGGATGTTTTACAATCATTTTACTATAACTTTATACTATTTTTTGGGACTAACCTATTAATGGTTCAAAAATTGCACAAGGTCTTGTATCACACTTTTATTTGTAGGAATTAATTAAAAATTGTCAAAAAAACGCAAAAGGAGCCTTGTTGGAGGACTCTAACTCTCCTGAAATTTGTCCACAAACAGTTTTTAGAGATTGTCATTTTAACCCCGGAACAAGGCATAAAATGGACAAAGCTAAAACTAGGAAAGTGTGGAGGATTTTATGTTAATTATTCTGGACTACAAATTCGTCCAAAACGGAGTTCGTATGCGATCTGGAAACCCGTTTTGCTGAAGGAAAATATCTGATTACGGGATCACGAGAATTGTTGACGTGATTGAGTCCAACTCTTAACATATGTGATATATTCAGCCAAGCCACGACTTTGAAGACTCATGAGGACTGTGAGAAGCCCCTAGGAAGGTTTTAGAGGTGCCCGAGAGACATTGGATCAAGGGTCCATCCATCAAAGGGCCATAGAGCACCACAGAGGCACATATAAGGAGAGAAAACCCCTAATTTTGGTAGAGCCACGAAGAGCCACGAATATGCCTCTCCTTTGGCAGCCTCCAAGAAGGAGAGAGGCTCCTCCATTGCAGCACCAAGACCAAGGAAGAAGGAGGGTCAAGGGGCCGCCTCCCGTCGCCGGTGTTGTGGCCGCCATCACCTTCATCTCTTCGGGGTTGCACTTCTTCATCAACAAATCTCTCTTTCTCACCATGATAATGTGTGAGTAATCCTCCTTGGGGCTGAGGGTATGTACAACTAGCTATGTGTTCAGTCTCTCTCTCGTGTTCTTGAGATGGCACGATCTTGATGTATTGCGAGCTTTATTAATATAGGTGAATCATATGGAGTTTTCCCCTCTCTATATTCTTGTGATGAATTGATATTTCCCTTTGAAGTTTTCTTATCGGATTGAGTCTTTAAGGATTTGAGAACACTTGATGTATGTCTTATGATGGGATATCTGTGGTGACAATGAGATTTTCTATTGTATGTTTTGGTGATCAACTTGCGGGTTCCGTGACCTTGGGAATCTATGCATAGGGGTTGGCACATGTTTTTGTCTTGACTTTCCGGTAGAAACTTTGGGGCACTCTTTGAAGTTCTTTGTGTTGGATTTAACATGATGAATCTGAAATTATGTGATGCACATCGTACAATCATGCCCATGGGTACTTGTGGTGACATTGGAGTATCTAGGTGACATTAGGGTTTTGGTTGATGTGTATCTTAAGGTGTTATTTTAGTACAAACTCTAGGGCTGTTCATGACACTTATAGGGATAGCTCATAAGATTGATCAGAAAAGATAACTTTGAGGTGGTTTCGTACCCTACAATAATTTCTTCGTTTGTTCTCCGCTATTTGTCACTTTGGAGTGAACTCTTTGTCGCACGTGAGGGATTTATATATGATTCAACTATGTTAGTATTGTTGAGAGAACTTGCACTAGTGAAAGTATGGACCCTAGGCCTTGTTTCCAAGATACAACGTTTGCTCGCTGTTTACTATTTGTTACCTTGCTATTTTTATATTTTCATATTACAAAAACCTATATCTACCATCCATATTACACTTGAATCACCATCTCTTCGCCGAACTAGTGCACCTATACAACTTACCATTGTATTGGGTGTGTTGTGGACACAAGAGACTCTTTGTTATTTCATTGCATGGTTACTTGAGAGAGACCATCTTCATCCTACGCCTCCCACGGATTGATAAACCTTAGGTCATCCACTTGAGGGAAATTTGCTACTGTCCTACAAAACTCTGTGCTTGGAGGCCCAACACGAGTCTACAATAAGAAGGTTGTGTAGTAGACATCACACGTCTAGTGGTAACGATCTCTGATCCATCTCCATAGAATATTCTTGGATATTCTCCGCATAGATTTTTTTTAATTTGCATGTGATGCACCTACGGTAGATCCCAACGATGTGTGCCACAGATAGGAGGGCCAAGGAGGACGCCGTGAGCGTCTATGATGTGTCCACAAGGACACAAACCCAACCCAAATTTGGGCGGGAAATGGGTTAAAATGGGCATCCTTTCATTTATATCGTCGTATTGGGTCATGGTTTTCATCTATGCGGACGAAAACGCACTCGGATGGACAAAACGTGTCTGCTCGTTGGAGTGCCCTGATGGAATATGACATGTGTTCTGGTGTGTGTGTGTGTGTGTGTGTGTGTGTGTGTGTGTCTGTGTGTGTGTGTGTGTGTGTGAGAGAGAGAGAGAGAGAGAGAGAAAGAACGAGAACCACAAAGGGCAATTCATGTGAAGGCCGAAATCAACGTTTTGACCCTTCTTGTAAACTTAAGCACGACCCGACCTCGGTTCTAAAACACTAGGGTTTCTCGCGTTAGGTTTGACGACAGAGTATACAGGCCCTTAGCCGTGCTGACATGTATAAGTTGCCTACTGCTAGAGCCCCTGACGGTACGTAGTTAAACCCTACCGCCAAGGACTCTAACGGTAGGGTACTGAACATGTAAAAGCCCACACGGCCAACTGGCAAGGTCCACCAACTGAGATAGCCCCTTCTTCCTTCTACCTCTGGAGAGAACACACGAGTTGCGTCCTCTCCTCCTTTTCACTCCCCCCTTCGATCTCCTTTGTTTACCACCCTTCGTGTGTATCCAAATGCCTCCATGATGAATTAAGTAAGCTCTTTTAATCCCTCCAATTATTTTTAGTCAAATAGTTTTAGTTTTGATGCATTTTTTGGCACTAGGTGAACCCTAGTTCATCTTGTAGTTTGAATTTTCTTCCAACTAAATTTATTTAGAATAGTATATTGGATGTGTGAATATATTGCATTGTTTCATATGTCCCTTTATTATGGATGAATGCACATATAAATTTAGATATGAATTGAAAAAATGTTGAATGTTGCAATTAGTGGATGCATATTGCAATTAGTTGTTGCATATTCCAATGTTGATGAATGAATGTAGTTGATTGTTGTTGACTGAATGCATATATGAATTAGTGGATGCATATCACAACTAGTTGGTGTGTATTCCAATATTGATGAATGAATGTTGTTGATGATTGAATGTTATCGAAGTTGGATTGGATATTTTGTATTGTTTCATATTGCAATTAGTTGATGCATATTGATAGTTGATGAATGCATCTTGTTGATTGTTGTTAATGCAATGCAATGCATATATATCGAAGTTGGATTAGATATTTTCTTCAACAAGGAGTATATTTTCTTCAATATTTGGAGTAGATATGTAATGAATGTTGATGAATATTTGTATATGTATTGATAGTTGTAGTACATATTGAATTCAGTTTGGAGTATTTTTTTAGTTTGTTGTAATAAATAATAATTTGAATTGTCAATTGTTTTAGGAGGACCCTTGATTAAAACATCGGCACTTGGTACAATATGCTTGACCATGCCAACGAGAAGGGTTATGATGCACATTTTATTGAGAATGGAGTGGTAAGTTGTGTTGAATTGCTTGGAGATGACATTTTCACGTGAATCTAGTATAGTATTTGTCACTAATTTATTTATGATGCTGACATATGTATATTTTCAAGCTAAATAGAAGCATTTTTTATGGCTCGAATGCGCTAGTGCATGCCCTCGGGACCGCGAAATCGGACTCGGCGCTAAGGGAAGTGACGAAAGTAAGTTTGAGCCTAAATATAACCTTCAAGTTACCATAACCATGATATGTATACTTTTTTGTCACTCACTTTGAGCTTAGCCATAATCTAGTAGTCTTTATCACTTCATCCATAACCTTCATGTAACGAGGTTCAACTCTCTTTGTTGTTACAAAAGTTCATGAAGTGTTGCCGAAAGCTAGGAAGTATGCTTGGGTGCTCTAGGTGAGCTGATGTGCATGCTCCTGGCCCGTCTTCACATGATAGTGGATAGATCATCGACTCCTTGAGCCATGCCGGTGCAGCTTCCTCTAGCCATGTTGCCTTGTCGTCTCATCATGTTGAGGAGCCCGAGGAAGATGAGGAAGAAGAGGATGTTGAGAAAGCTGAGGGAAGTGGCGACAATGAAGAGGACGACTACGACGAGGGTGAGGAGGAGGGCTACGACGAGGAAAACGGACCTCCATCCACTCCGCCAGCCCAGAAAAAAAAGGAAGCCACACAAGAAGGTTTGAAGTCCATCATCGTTCCAAAAAAAGTGCCATCATCCTCGAACAACAATGAAATGAACAAACAAGAGTCGTTCTAAGATTAATGAGGAACGCATCGTCAAGAGGGGTAGGAAGAATAAGTGATATTTTCACTTGCTTTGAACATGTCAAATTTGGTGTTGAGCTTTAGAACTTGTGTTGACTAGGTTGAACTATTGTCCATCTTCGATAGGTTAAACTATTTGCCATGTTACACATGTAAAATTATTTGCTATGTTGAAGTATTTTCCATTTAAATATGTCAAACTATTTTGTTTGTGATGCATATTATGATGTTTGTCATGCTATATTATTGTGTGTGATACATATTATATTCAATATTTTTTATGGATATTATATTCAATATTGAAATTGTAGAGAAAGAAACTAAATTTAAAGGGTAAAGTACTCTACCGGACAATGGTGGTAGGGTTGCACGCCATACCGTAAAAAAAATCCACCAAGAGAAGAGTTTTGACCATTGGGGGTGGTTCAACCCTACCGCCAAGCTCCCCGGCGGTAGGTCATAGACACATATGACCAGGGTTACATTGCCTACCGTCATAAAAAATCCATCAAGCAACAGAAGGGTATAGGCCGTTTCGGGGTTAAACCCTACCACCCATGCTCTCGACATTAGGGTATAACTACTTACCGCCAATGTTGCCCACGGTAGGCACGCCGGCAAGGCCAGACAACACGTCAAACATACTGCTTTGGATTCTGACGGTGGGGTGTGTTAACCAACCACTAAAACATGTGGCCATAGAAAACTGGTGAGATTTCAAAAATAATTAGAACCAAGGTCAAATCGTGCTTAAGTTTACAAGAAGGGTCTAAGGATGGCAATTGATAGGGATTGGATAGAGTAGAGCAATATCATAACAGGTAGATGAATACATGACCACGTTCAAAATTTAGAAATCACAACATAATGACATACTAGTAAGTCAATAGGAGTAGATGAATAACATAAAAAGTTAATGATTAATTGATGGTAACTTAACATTAGATCATAACTTGTATTATATCCATGTCTTAAGGAATGTCTTAAGGAATAGGGTATGTAGATACTACTCATGAATATAAAAATATGCACATACCGTGCGATACCCACGGCTACCGTACCAATGGTTGCCATCCTTAATTTCGGCCACGTCTTATACGACCGCCAGATTACCTCCTGGCGAACGTGACCAACCTTATCCTCAGAATACATGGTTACCTGAACCCATGGAGAACCGAACAAGATTCCACCAAGGTGGAAAGACTCCACCATGGCAATGGCACTGCAGCTCGCCATCCAATCACTCGCCGCAAGCCTCTCCCGCTCTCCTAACAAACCCACCAAAAAGCCCCCGAGCAATGGCCACCACCACCCGCAGGAACCAACCAGCACCACCACCAGCAGCAGCAGCGGGAGAAGGAGCCTTGCGGTGGCCGCGGCCGCGGTCGGCACGGCTCTCTTCGCGTCCCAGCTGCTGCCGCCGACGGCGGGCATCGCAGGCGCGTTCGACCTCGACCTTCGGATCACCATCCCGGAGCAGTCGAGCGAGGAGGCCGAGGCCGTGGTGAGGACGCACGCGAGGAACCTGGTGCGCGTCAAGCAGTACATCGACGCCAGGTCGTGGCGGGAGCTTCAGACGGCGCTGCGGGCCAGCGCCGCCAACCTCAAGCAGGACCTGTACGCCATCATCCAGGCGAGGCCGCCGGGCCAGCGCCCCGAGCTCCGGAGGCTCTACTCCGACCTCTTCAACAACGTCACCAGAGTAGGGGATCACAAGCAAATCAATCTGTCTTTTGAGCCTCTGGCATTGCCCATGGCGCGCTCACATTTCTCTGCTGTTGTGTGCGCAGCTGGACTATGCGGCCAGAGACAAGGATGAGCTCCAGGTGCAGGAATGCTACGGCAACATTGTGGCCGCCATTGATCAGATTTTTGCCAGAATCACGTAGTTTTTGCACTGGATATATAGGGGGAGAGAGATTGGATATAGCTAGACATCCGGATTTACGTTTGGATACAGGGAGAAGAAGTAAACAGTGACCGGCAAAAAGGCATTTCTTTTGCTATGTAGCTAGTTCTTATTAGTTTCTTGTGCTACATCTTCTATTTACTCTACTCTCTGGAGGAGAAACCCAAAAAAATAGAGTCAACATTTGCAGGTGCAGCAGCAGGACGAGAAAAACTGCAGTTTCCTGAAACCATCACTGCTCGATCAATGTTCAGCCACCAATATACAGGCTTGTCGCAGTGCAATGCAGAGTGATTCCTCAGTCACCACTCACCTCTCCTTTGCTTCCAGATAGAGGAAACAAGGTTCCTTGGTGACTCTATTCGTCGCCATCTGGCGTACATGCTGAAGCAGTATTTATCTTCCTATAATTCGTCGAACTGCCGATGAAGTTTCAGCATCTGCCTCATCTGTCACCTGCTTTGGCTGTGACTCACCATCCTCTTGGCTCCTCCTTCAAATGGCTTTTTCCAAGAACTTGTGCCTTAGAGAGAAAGGTTACTTGGTAAGTTGGTTTACTAGCTCAAGAACAACACAAAGTTGTGCATTTTGAACTCCATGAAATCACTAGGTAAAAGGCAGAACCTCAAACTGGTTTGTGATACAAAAAAAGTGTCAAATAGTGACAGTAACTGGAAGAACTTACCATTGTAAGATCTGGGAGCAAGTAACTAGCAAGGTTTTCATTCACCGCAACTCCCAACGGAGGCATCTCACTCATTTTTCCCGACATTTGGCTGATGCTGTTTATAGAAGAAGCGTCATTATTTCCAGCTTTAACATTTCTGCAACTGAATTATGTATTCATTATAGGTGCAAGGTGTTTACGTTTGTAAAAGGCTATCAATGTTCCTTTTCACGCGACTGAAGAGAACGGGGTTATTATGAGCCTGGAAAAATAAGACAATCGATAATCCATTGATAAAATGAAAAATCTCTCGAGATGATGGTTGGCGGAGAAAATCATGGAACTCCTGCATTCTGATGTACGAGTAATTGCACATGAAAAGAAATACTGACCTGAAATGTTTGAATATTTGTGTCTATCAGAGCAAGAAGCTGATTATTTTCTTCCAGTACAAGCTGCACTATACGATCTATCTCAGAAGCTACATGGCAGAAAAGATGGTCAGTTTATGGAACAAGGATCGAAACAAATGGAAAGCATTAGCTGAATCTCGTCGGCCATCAGGATCTCCGAAGCTGCATATATCTTTGATGTTCGGGAGGAAATATCTTGTGATCTTACAGTAAGTTTCGTCCCCATTAAATACCACCGTTGTTGGTCTGTATAACTCCAAGCAGGTTTTACGTATTCGCGTATGCTAACATTCAGTGAACAATTTCTAAAATGACGACTCTCTCAATCATTTATTGTAAGTACAACAATACATATTCAACTTACCAAGTTCCAGTGGAGTCAAGTAATCCACGGACTTCTAGTGAAATATTAAAGTAATCCCTGCCTATGTGGGTTGAATTTAGAAATGTAGTCAATAACTAAGTGACCACTAAATCAAGTACCGCAATTTTCTTGTAAAAGTATTTACTCCTATAAATATGTTAACTCGTCATGGTGGTCCATGCACCATTGGATTATGTGAACTATCAGATCCACATCAAGTGGCTTCACACCTCTCACCCTCTTCGGTAGTTTTGTGCCGCATCCAACCCACTCCACCCCATTGCATAGCCTTTTTGCTAGACATTCAGGGTAATAAGATTGTTATTATTTTGTATCAACACACAGACACTATGCCGGTTAACTAGCACTTTGTGTTTTTCAGTAACTAGCAAGAAATCAATGATTTGCTACGACCTAATAATACATGTTCGCAAGACTTATTAGTTGTTACTTTATTGGGTTGAGATGATGCTTTGTATATCCACAAATTCGTTGCAGAACAAGGTGTTTTTTGCCAAAACATATTTGAGTGTGTAGGGAGTATCTCAACTCAAGCTCAACTATTGATTGCACACCATACGGTTGGATCCTAGGGTAAATGAACCATCGACACCAACTGGTATGTTTATATGAGTATAAAAAAATTTGCAAGATGATACTGTTGTACTGTCTTTTCATTGTAAAAACATCATAACAGATAGTTTTTTTTTTTTTTGAAAAGAAGGATGACACGTCGGACTTACGCACAAAGGTTTATAACGGAATTACGGAATAAATCAACTGGGCCTGGTAAATTATAAAGAGAGAAGGCCTGATACTCAGGTGATCTACCAACCTCCAGATACATATTGACTGTTTTGAATGGCATGATGCGGCACAAAGGGAGAGACTCCTGTATCCGACTGAACAGGATGAGGGGTACCCCAGGATGAAGGCCCAACCATTTTATCCTGAGAAATAACCATGACTCCATAAGTAACACCAGACAGAAATATGCGCATAAAATATGAGATGCACAGGATAATATGTATATTTTACATAAACTTTTGCCCCCTCAAAAATTTTCTTTCACAAATAATTTGGATTGAAAGCTTCTTCATAATTTTATCCCTAATTATTGGGGATAATTAGTCATAGAAACAAAGTTCATATTAAAATAGTAAAAGGTAGATGCCAGTACCTTCCTATCTTTCATTTTTCTGCTATGATGTTCTGCAGACCTCCGCCTTCTTGTAGATTGTTTGGTCTATACAACATTGTACCATTTACATTATTAAAAATGTAAAAAAAGGGTGCTAAGTCAGTTAGGAACATACATATCTTCTGAACAGTATATGTTCTAGAAACA
This sequence comes from Hordeum vulgare subsp. vulgare, assembly GCF_904849725.1. NCBI lineage: Eukaryota > Viridiplantae > Streptophyta > Magnoliopsida > Poales > Poaceae > Hordeum > Hordeum vulgare. The sequence goes on from NC_058519.1 coordinate 562,738,598, forward strand.
AATGCCAGCCTTTATTTTGTAGCTAGCTATATTTTCAACTAGACTGTGGCACTGTGCAGAACATAAAGCACTACATTTTGGTTCATGAGAAACTATATTCCAGGTGAAAAAGGTATCATGCTTTAATCAACAGCACAAAAGTATTGGTCAATCAAAAGCTCAGGCAAGTATTAAGAATTCAGCTGTTGTAACTAATAAATATGTTGAGTCGAAAAGATGGATCACTAATGTAATAATATATGATACTTTGTTATTTTGTAATTAACAAAGAACACCTGTGTTTTATATACCTTTCCTTTTAGGTAACACGAATGGACAAGAATAAAATAGCATACCAAAAGGATACACTGATTGCCAACTCATGTCCCACTATATAAGGTCCAAACTGTAGTATTTGTTTATACAATGAGAATAAGTGTACCTGCCACTCGTCCTAATATATGCACATATTTATAACAAATGGATATATCACCAATCCTAGTATATTCGGATTAATCTTGAAACCAAGACAAATTTGAGCATGTTCCCTAAAAAGAGCTGCTCTAGGAGAAAAAAAAATCTTGTACAGTTGCACCTGAAGAAATTGCCAATTATGTGGATGTGTGGGTTTGTATCCATCCAGTGCTCAGATCTAAATAAGTGTTATCCCTTCTTGGACATGAACTATTTAGTGATGTGGCACTTCCAAGGAACATCTCAAAGAGATGGTATCCATGTAACCAGAAAGACAAGAAAAAATACACAGACTATGTATGCAAATTTGAGATTACTTACCCCCATCCATTGGCATCTCATCGCAACATCCCTCACAGTCTTGGTTGGTAGGGAAGCGGCTATCTTTATGTACTTCATGATACCATGTTCATTCACATATCTGAAAGGGTGCACATGAGAGGCGATAGAACGAACGCAAAAATCAAGGGATGGAAAGAAAAGATGTATGGTAGGGTAGCATAAACCAACATGACAAGAAAAACCTCTATCTAATGGACACAGTTTTATGATAGAGCTTAAAGATGAAGACCGTATGAGCTTTGTTAATTTCCTTATAAAAAACAAGTTACAAAATCCTTATAAAAACAGCAACACAAGTGGAAATAGCTTACCTATCTAGGCAATCTTTCAGCACTTCGAGCTCGAGACGCGACCAGGTTTCAGCCAGGGGTCCTCCATATTTGAGGTTCTGCGCAGAATCAGCAACCATATTTGATGAACTTGTGGAGACAGCTATTGAAGGTGTGGTGTTCATCATCCCCATGTTAGACTCCATGCTACTGGAGCAGTCTAGGTACACCGGCATGCTGCCTCCCGATCCGCTAGGCATCACGCTCGTCTGAAATGAAACCACATTCTGGCTGCAGAATGGCTGTGAAAACTGCCCGAAGTTTTGATTAGGATCGTCTGCCATCTGTATGCCCAGCAACTCCTCCAGAACAGAATTTGGTACTTCCAGCGTGGAAGGATGCAGTGCTAGGCCCGGAACAACTCTTCAGAATGCCGGCACCGGATCAGAGCTTCTTGGTGTAATTTTTTACTGCATTTGGACACACCCTGGGCAAGTGTGGACTCCTGACAACAATCTCTGCAGATGCCAAATGAAAGTTAGAACCTTGAAATTGGAGAAAGGGAGAACCCAATACAAAAAGAAGTCGAAATTTCCTGTGCGTCAAAAGAGAAATATGTGGAACAGAAAGAGGTATGCTCTGACCGAAAGGTACCCTCCAGAAACAGAATTTTTCTTTCACTTGTCAAAGACGCTAATGTATTGTCAGTTCCGTACCTAAAACAAGAAACTCTTCCCAACCGCATGACAGTTGGAAATGATCGTACTAAAACATGAGCCTTACAGACAGACACTGGGAGTCTTTCTCTACTTCCTTCTCCTGCACAATTCCTGGGGTGAGTTCAGGAATCAGCCAAAGGTACTGTTGTCGATCAATTCGTCGGGGCAAAGCATGCAGGTTTATCTACGGACCCAATTTGTTAAACAGAGTCGGCAGCCTGCGTCTATGCATGCGAATGAAGAGCAACCAAAACCCCATAAACAACAAGGAACCAATGATAACTCCATGAAAGAATCAAATCAAGAAAGTAACAGGTGGACAAGGACCCGGCCAATCTGCTCTCCCGCAGTTCGTTCATGAGTCGTGGATAGAGACCCCAAGACAAACCTCTAGAAATGATTACGTAAAGCCCGGCCTGACCAATCAGCACACAGTGAGGCAGGCAGCAGGCAGGCGGGCGGGCATGCATGCAGAGCGCCGTCAGGGGAACAGGCCTGGCTGGTACCCCCAATCTTATCTAGAAAACGTGCGTGTTTCCCTGCGAGGGTAGCGCACCAAGGAGGCGCTCGGAAAGGGAGGAGAGCCGAGCCCCGATCCTCCCGCCGGAGCCGAAAGCGGCAAAGGAAACACAGGCGAGAAGGCAGGGTAGGTGGCCAGGCGAAATTGCCGGCGAACTCACCGGTCCGGGCCCGATCTGGATGCAGGCGGGGGAGCGGCAGGCCGGAGAAGGCCAACTCCAGTGTGGTTCCTGCGTGTCGACTCCCCGGCGCTTCGTGTGCGTGACGGTGCGCGTGGTGGTGGTGGTGGTGGAGGAGGAGGTGGAGGTGGTAGTGTTAAATGGTGCCGCCCGGCTTTGTGCGCTCCAATGGGGAGGCGGCCGAAAAGCGGCGGCCCCGCCTCTCCAGTAAGCCGTATGTGTGTGTGTGTGTGTCTGTGGCCTCCCCTCTCCAAAAAGCCGAAGTCGTGTGCCAGTTTAACAAGTTGACAAAAGGGTGGTGGTCTGGTGGTGGGGGTGGTGGAGGAGGAGAGGCAGGGGCGATCTCTGTTGGAGCTCGGTCTTCCGAGGGAGGTGATCGGAACCGGTGGAGGCACGGGCAGAGGCTTCCATGCAAATGATTGCCACAATTGGTTTCCATCATAGGTTTCCTCCCCCCTCTTTTTAGAGGCAGGGCTGCAGTTTTTGGTTGGAAAGAAACCACCCAAGCCACTGTTTTGCATTTCCCCCTGCCTTTCCCGGGTAACCTTTTCTCATGCGAGGAAAGCAACGGCACCATGCCCCTTTCCACCCAATTTCTATTGTTGTGAATGAAATTCAACTGCCGTTGTTCTTTATGGCATTGCGCCGCTGGTAATATTAGGGTGTCTATAATAGTGCGATGCTAGTCCCAGTGTAGGCGAGAGAGAAGCGACACTCCGTTATCTATACGAAATGATGTTTTGTGCATCACACGGTACGACTTCTTTTCGTCGCACGTTTTCATGCATCGGATATCTTTATTTCAATGCGCCGCGAAAAAATATTTTAATCTGCCGAGAAATTAGTACACCAATGCTGCTATTAATTGATAGAGGCAACGCTTCAAACGCACGCCATGTATTCCCGTATGCATGGCGTTTAGAATTTTATGCTTTCAAAACCACACTACCCCTGGTTAGTACGCTCTAGTCACATCCAGTATTACAAGGGATGCTTTTACTTCTCTTTAGAACCCACCTTTGAAAATCAGTAGCAAACTTATTGATTTAAGAGTAAATTGGAAGGAATGCATTTTAGAAGTATTAAATCACATTGAAAGATAAAAATAAGTTAGTTTGAAAAATTATGATTTGGTGGAAAAAAATCGAAGTCTTTGTCACGAAAGGAAACATATACAACTGCCTATATCGCCTACCTTTCCCGACTCTCTTTTCTCATGCGATGAAAGCAACAAGACCATGTTCTCTTACCCAATTTGTAATGTTACGAATTCAACTATCTTTGTTTACTTCATGGCATTATACCATTAGCAATATTAGGACATCTATAATAGTGTGACACCAGTCTCATTATGGGCCAGAGAGGAGGAAAAAACCAATATTGTGGTGTCTGTATGAAATGTTGATTTGTGCCTCATACAAGATGATTTCTTTCTGTCACATATTTTAGTGCATGTATCTTATACTAATGCACTACCAAAAAACACTATTCACGTAGAAATTGATTGATAGAGGTAACGCTTAAAACACACTCTCCACATTCATGTATGCATGATGTTTAGAATTTTACGCTTCTAAAACGGCATTACCGCTGTTTAGCATGGAATGTGTGTTGCTTTGGTCCATACTAATAAAGGGGTTAGTATGCTAGAGGGTTCTAATGTTTCCTCGGAATGATAGAATAAAACATAAAACAAACTTGGACGGCTTCAGAAACAAAATAAAAATGTTAAAAGGACATCTATTTAGGAACAAAGAAAGAAAAGCATTTGTGTTTGTATTATAGTTTTCTTATCATCACTACTAACATGAAGCGTACACGAGAAGGTTGCCTTCTTGTAGGGGAACGTGCTACGTAACAAAAACAATCGGCACACATTCGCACCCAAGAACACTATGGAGATACAAGAATGATCATCTCACCAACAATCCACGCAGCGAAAGCAGATGAAGAAGAGTTGATGAAGCTCGCCGATTCCTGTAGCTAGGTTATACCTCCCAGCTGCAAGAATTTGCACCGGATTTAATCGTTGATTTAGTGTCGAAGTATACACCACCACCGAGGTATCCACATGTACCAATCTCACAGCAGCACTCTATGGAACCAACACGAAGAATAACATGAAGAACTAGAGGGAGAATGGCCTAGTGGTGTCCGATCTAGATTCAATCTAGACCGAGAGAGAAACAGGGTGCGGGCAGCGGAGGAGAAGGCAGCCAAGGCTAATTGTTCTGCCTTTGGTGCGCCCCCTCTCACCTATATATAGGTGGAAGGTGTCAGGGGGTCGACTGACCTAGGGGGAAGAGTCCTCCCCCGGGTGTGCCATTACTAGAAGACTTTTTTTGCCGCACGTTTTCCTGCATCAGATATCCTTATATTAATGCACCGCCAAAAAAAATGCGCCGAAAATCTTGTACCAATGCTCCTATTAATTGATAGAGGCAATGCTAAAATGCACACTCCACGTTCTAATATGCATGACGTTTAGAATTTTACGCTTTCAGAGTGGTGTTATCCGTGTTAAGTATGCTTACTGCCTTCAGAAGATGTGTGTTATTGTGGTCACATTCTCTATTACAAGGGATGCCCTTTACTTCTCTCTATAACCCACCTATGAAATGTGGATGGTCCAATACCGTTAGCAAACTTATTGGTTTTAGAGTAAATTGGAAGAAATACATTTTAGAAGTATTAACTTTCATCAAAAGATAAAAATAAGTTAGCTTTGAGAATACGTGATTGGGCGGAACAACCCAAGTCTCTGTCCCAAGCCGACCCCCCCCCCCAATTTGCACATCCCCCTTGCCTTTCCCGAATTCCTTTTCTCATGCGATGAAAGCAACATATCCATGTTGCTTTTCACCTAATTTCTAATGTTACGAATTCAATTGTTTTCTTACTTTATGACATTACAACGTTAGCGATATAGGGCATTTATAGTGTGACATTATTGTTTTCGTAGGCTAGAGAGAAGTAATATTTTGTTGTATGTATGAAATGTCGTTTTAGGCTTCATATAAGATGACTTCTTTTCATCGCGCATTTTCTTGCATGCATATTATATCAATGTACCGCAAAAAAAAATCCCGCTAAAAAGTAATTGATACAAACAACGTTTAAAACACGCTATGTGCGCACAGCTATACATGGGGATTACAATTTTACACTTCTAAAACGGCACTACCCCTGTTTAGCATGCTTAGTACTTTTAGAATATGTGTGTTGCTTTGGCACATACTAATAAATGTCATTCCAATGGGGTAGTATGCTAGGGGAGGGGGTGTAATGTTTCCTCGAAGTGGAGGGGGTATACCGTGGACAGTCAAATATCACTTTTGAATTTGGCCAGGTTCATGAATCCCGCTAAAATGAATCTGGCCTCGCACAAGTTCATGAATCCCGTTAAAATGGGGTAGTATGCTAGGGAGGGGGTGTACCGTGGACAGTCAAATATCAGCGACAACTTAATGATTTTAGAGTAAATTGGTAGAACCACATTTTAGAAATATTAAATTGCATCCAAAAATATGAAAGTAAGTTAATTTTGAAAATATATAACTGGACGGAAAAATATAAGTCACCATCAAAAACTGAAAAACATACCCCCCCCCCCTAATCTCGCTGCCTATCTTCCATGCCTTTCCGGCTTTATTTTCTCATGCGAGGAAAGCAACTAGACCGTGCTCCTTCCCACCCAATTTTGATTGTTGTGAATTCAACTATGTTTTTTTTTGTATGACATTATGCTGCTATTAATATTAGGACATCTACAATAGTGTGGTGTTAGTATCATTATAGGCGAGGGAGAAGCGAGATAGCGTTGTTTGTACGAAATGATGTTTCGTGCATCATACGAGTTTGACTTCTTTCGTCACGCGTTTTCCTGCGTCATATATCTTTCTAGTAATGTACTAAAAAAAATCCATCATTTGCGCCGAAAACAATTTTGTATCAATGCTACTATTATTTGATACAAGTAACACTTTGAACGGGCGCTCCTGGTCCACGTATGCATGACGTTTAGAAATTCACGCTTCTAAAATGGCACTGCCCCTATCTAGCATGCTTACACTTTGGACGCACCACCGAAGTCACTATTTACATTTCCCTTTGCCTTTCGGACTTTATTTTCTGATGCGATGAAAGCAACAAGAGCATGCTCCTTTCCATCCAATTTCTATTGTAGTGAGTTCAACTGCCTTTGTTATTTATGACATTACACTGTTAGTAATATTAGGACATCTATAATTGTGTGACGATGGTCTCACTATAGGCAAGGGAGAAGCGATATTGCATTTTCTGTACGAAATGATGTTTCGTGCACCATATGAGTCTGACTTCTTTTCATCCAACGTTTTTTATATATCTTTATATTAATGCATCACAGAAAAGAAATTGCGCCAAGAAAAATTTGTATCAATGCTACTATTCATTGATAGAGATAACGCTTGAACCACTATCTTTGTGTTCATGTATGCATGACGTTTAGAACTTTATGTTTGTAAAATGACACTTCATTGCGAAGATGTGTGTTGCTTTGGTCCGTACTAATAGAGGCATTCCAAAGGATATGGTATGCAAGGGAAGAAAAGGTGTAAAGTTACCACGAAATGATAGAATGCAGTGATTAACAATAAAACAAAACGTAAACTTGTTCAAAACAAAATGTGAATACATGAAGATCAGAATTGATGAAGGCAGGGAGAGGCCATGACTAATAAAATAATTGCCGCACTTGATTTTCATCTTAGGTTTCACCCCCTCTTTTCCATTGAGAAGAAGAGCAAAGGTCTCATGACACGGTTGAAGTTTTTGTTGGGAAAAAAGCCACCCTAGGCAAGTATGTACTGCATTTGTTCACAACCCAAACGGTTTCATCTTGAATCTGACTTCTTTTTGTCACACGTTTTCATCTTGAGTCTTACTTCTTTTTGTCGCACATTTTTCGGCGTCGTATATCTTTATATTAATGCACCGCAAAAATCTTTCATGTGCGCCAAAAAATCTTGTACCAATGCTATTGTTAAGTGATAGATATAGATAGTCCTTAAATCACACGTTCCACATTTATGATGACTTTTAGAATTATACGCTTCTAAAACATCACTAGCCCTATTGAGAACTTGCTACTTTTAAACGATGGATGTTACTTGCCATTCCGAAGGGAGTGGTATACAACATGAAAACGGTGTAAAGTATCCCCAATGAAAAATTGTATTGATTCAAAAACAAAAGAAAACTACCCCAGGTTCATAAACAAAATATGAATGCTAGAATGACATATATTCAGGAAGAGAGAGAGTTAACTATTGTGTTTGTCTAAAGTTCTACCCATATGGTAAATGAGAGTCGTATTTATGCAACAAATCACCATAAATCTTGTACGCCACCTATGGTTAGAAATAAATGACCATTTAAAACCATGGTACCGGCCTTTAGTTTTTTTTTTCTATTTCATCACACGTAAATAGAAAATAACATAGGTTGGTTATGTGCGAAAATGCCTTCTGAAGCTCGTCCTCCACAGAGGCCGGTTTTTGAAAACCAAAATTTATCAAAATTCTTATTTTACAGTTCAAAAAAATGTAAAAAAATACTGATATATATGGAAGCATAATACACATGTGCGCAAATTTTTAGGACGAAATACGTTGAAACGAGGGCTGTGCAAAAAAGACAAATTTGAAGCTTTTTAACACATGATACTATTCATCCTCAAAGTTCAGAAATCGGTCTTTTTTGTATAGGTCACATTTAAAGGTATTTCATCCTAAATTTTTACGCCCACATACATTTCATCCTTGTATAGTTGCATTTTTTTGTTTTGAAGTTAAAAAGTTTGAATTTTAATTTTTTTTAAAATAAAGAATTCCATGAAGCTCGGTCACCAAAACGCCCTATTCGGTTATGTGCTAATAGGTTTGTCGTGAAAAATACTTACATACTAAGGTATTAGTAACTATGCCTATGTTTAAAATGCCTAATTTGAGGGGGTAGTCCTTACTTAGACATGGCAACAGTTCTTTAATGATTCCCCGTAACAGCAAAAGAGAACAACCCTTTATTGATGCCATCTACCAGTTTCACTTTCTTACTTCGTGTCACTCATGTGAAACAAACATTAGCATTGTCTTCTTCCATTTGTTCTTTTCTAAATGCAAGTAGAGATTGGGTGCCCATCTCATTCCCCCAGTGGATCTCTCTTTTCTTATTTCATTGTGGACATGGAATCGGATCCTACTAATATTTCAGAACCAAACTAGACTGTACATGAAGGCAACATGTAATTTGCGCATGTTCCCCCTCCACTAGGCCGCCTACATCTATAGGGCATCTATTCAGTACATCAGGTTGATCCGCCCGTTCGTTAGTAAATCAACCATAACCATTAAAACGAGGGGACCTCACCATAAAGTATAAGAACCATTTTTGCAGCGACCAACCAGGGTTAATGTGTTGTGTAAGTTAAAACCTTGAGACCACACAAGGAATAAGTTCAGTGGGGCCACTAAGTCTCCCTATGTGTCATGTGTGCAATTATCTAGTTAGCTAGTTTCCTGCTTAAGAATATGAATCTAGATTTTTTTTCTTATTAGTTAAGGCTGTCCATAATGGTAGTATCATAGGTTGTATCATGCATGCCAAATAGACACTTTCGATGAGGTGGCATAGAATTAAATGAAGAAAGAAAGGGTTGTGTATCATAGCATGATACCGTATGATATTAAATGATGTGCTACTATGTGTCTTGCATGACAATAAATGAACTACACTACTCCCTCCGCCACGGTTTAGAGCAAGTACAATAGTATAGCCAGCTGCTGGCTATAAGACATTGCCATGTCATCTATAGCTCACCTTATAGCCAACATGTACAATAGTTCATTGCAAAAGTGTACTACTTCTTTATTATATGGTCCACCTTTCATACTCACAAAATGCCTAGGAGCACGTGGTAGAGCTGGCTCTTAGCTAAGAGTCCGCTTACCTTCTCTCTCCTCTTCTCTTTCCTCTAACTAAATAAAAATATATTAGTTTATTCCTTATAGCCAGCTGACTCAACTCTATTATACTTGCTTTTAGAAGGCACAGTTAGACTTGCGTGCATTTTCAAAATAGACAAAGATTAAGGCACGTTGCATTTACTCCTAACAGCTAATTAGTACTCCGTTGTACTACTTCTATATGCATGCGTAGTGTGAATGCTATTTTTTAACTCATTTCACAGTCAATCAATAACCACCTAAGTCCTACAGAATTTGCATGCACGCCTTCTAAACCGTGACGGAGGGAGTATGATACCAACATATGATACTATGCATTACGGATGTGGTATCATACACTAGTATCATATGCATGATACTAGTATATGATACTACCCATTACAACCAGCCTAATACTCCATCCGCTCACAAATAAAGGATGTTTTGGATATTTCAATATGAACTATAGACAGATTGAAATGAATGAACAAACACATTAAAATATGTTTACATACATCTGGATAAAAAAAGTTTAAAAATCTTATATAATACCGAATAGAATGAGAACATATGATTATGCCTATTTCACATTTTTTTATTAGAAGGCTTACCTATCATTCCTAGAAACAAAGCTCAAACCACGTGTGCATTTGTGTGTGTGGTGGGTTTGGGGGGGGGGGGGAATCTGCCTATTTGTCTCGTTGAATAAACAACACTATTCTAAGGCCCTGTTTGGGTACTAGGGTTAAAGTTAGAGTTGGTTAGATTGAACTCGTCTATTCCTTAAAAATCCAAACAGGTGGGTTAGAGTTGGTTAGATGCATCTAACCCACCCAAAAAATCTAACCCACACAAGAGGTGCTTTTTTGGGTTAGAATTAAGTGGGGTCCAGGGAAAGAAAAAAAAAACAACCCCAACCGCACCAGATCCCGTCGCTCCCCACCCATCCCACTCCCATCGCTCTCCACCCATCCCGCTCTCGTCGCTCCCCACATCCATACCGCACCGCCGGCAGCACTAGCCCCCATCCCGCCGGCACTAGCCCCGCCCCGCCCTCTGCCCCCAGCCACCCCAACCCACCGCCTGCACCAGGCCTACCCCGTCCTCCGCCAAGACTCCCCGTTCAGCCGCTGGCACCAGCCCCCGGCCGCCCTGTCCCGTCGCCCCAGTCCCCCCATCCCGCCGCCACGAGGTACGTGTGCGTGTGTCTGTGTGCTTGTGTCATATGAAAGTATGCATGTGTCGTCTGAAAGTGTGCGTGTGTTGACCCAGCTGCAATGGACGGAGAGGGCTTCGAGGTGTGGGGTTCGCAGTTGTCGGCAAGCGGCCCAGCTACCCATGCCTGTCTCGACCTCAACTATCAAGCTTCGGCGTCGAAGGGGTTCTCGGGGCTTGGGCTGTACGTAGCTTTCCTCGAGAGCGACGACGATCTCCTCCCTGGACGAGGCAGGTCCTCCAGGATCCCTCCCTATCAGCCACCGCGTGCCGGAGCAGGAGACGGACGGGCGAACCCGTCGCCACCCTTGGCACGGCAACTGAACTTCGGCCGCTCCTCGTCGGCGGCAGCTGGTCGCGGAGGAGGAAACATTGGCGTGTTCCTTGGTGGGTCGTCGACGGGGGCAGGCGGTGGCGTTCGGCAACGCGCCAACTCGGCGGCCGTGGCACTTGCCCGCCGTAACCAGCTTACCAGCCATGGCGGCCAGCGCGTACCGCCTTCGCGGGCACCGCGGAGTGCCGTCCGTGGGCAAGCATCCAGTTTCGGCGCTCCCTTCGACAATGATGATGAAGAATTGGAGGACGATATCGAAGAGTTACCAAGCTTCGGAGGTCCCCCGGTGAGCCAAAGGAATGGGGCCCAATGGAATGATGTTAATAGTGCTTTCTTGTTAGAATTGTGCATTGAACAACGTACAACAGGAACGTATAATGGTACACTGATGATTGTTGAAGGGAACCAAGCCGTTGTCGACGACTTACTTGCTAGAAGGGGGTTGCTATATACACGTTTGCTAGTTGAACCGTCTTGCAACATTTTTTTCCAATTACACTTGTTCATCTTAGTATCATTGTGTGCCTTTCACATTATGTAGGGAAGTATTATGTGGTTGATGCGAGGTACCCAAACCGGCCAGGCTAGCTTTCACCATACAAATGTACAAGGTACCATGTGCAACAATGGCAAAACGGCCCGCCGCCGCAAGGTTTGAAATAAACATTCAACCATGCACATGAAAAAGTTAGGAATGTCGTTGAGCGATCATTTGGAGTGTTGAAGATGAAATTTAGGATTTTGTTGAACATGCCAATATTTCCAGAGGACAAGCAAACTAGAAGTGTTGTTACCTGTATGGCTCTTCATAATTTCATTCGTGAGAGCAGAATTGCGGATAGGGAATTTGATGCCTATGATGCGGATGAAAATTATAACCCAACGTCGGATTCTTCTGCATGTGCATGGCCAGAAGATGAACCACTTGGTGAAGATGTTAACATGAATGCCTTCCATGATGAGTTAGCTCATGCTTTGTTTCATGGAGTGTAATATTTTTTGAAGCTTCGATTGACGACTTGTATGTTTAAATGGACGTCTAATTTGTATGGACAAATTAATTCTGATCATGTTTTGTATGCTTGATTTGTAAAGAATGTGCGTTTATGCCAATTGTGAGCAGGAGGAGGCCACACAAGGACCGGCCACACCAAATCCGGCAGAAAATAGGGTTCAAAGTAACCAAATGATTGAGAAAGAACATTTATTGTCAATCTAACCCTCTCATCCAAACGCCTTTTTGGTTAGAGTTAGTTCCGAGTTAGAATCTAACTCTAACCTCTAATCGGGTTAAGCTATCCAAACAGGGCCTAAGTTTTATCCCATCCAGCCTTTTTTCGTTCTATTAGGTGGGACCCATCATCAGGTCGACCTAGTGTGAGCTGACTAAACTAATACATTCTCTGTCATAAAATTTAAGACGTATTTTCACGCAAGTTTGCGCATGCACTAATCTCGATGAGACCAGACGGGTCACATAAGGTGCTGGTGCACACGTCCATGCTATCCTCATCCGTTAGCAAGGCCTAAAATAAACCTCTTTTACTTTTAATATATATTTTTGCGGGGTTCTTTTACTTTTAATATAATCATGCTAAACTTGAATTCTCATCATGCGGACGTTTGCAGACTTGTGGACGCCGTCCGCTCGCTTGCATGTCATCACACGACCCGAGTTGTTGTTTAGAGATTCGGAGCATCAACAACCAGGATGTCTCAAATACGTTTCAAAGTTTTAAACGGTCTGAACAAGTCGCTTGGTCACTGACTTGTAACCAAAGAGCGACTCAGACGGACGTCCCAAACGGGCCTCAAACATCTGGGTTGACTAACACCCCTCATATCCAGCCTAAATATGGGGTGGATATAGGAGCGTGTGAACGCGCACGTCACGTCGGTGCGGCAGCATGGACCCACGCAGAATCGCCCAGAAACCCGGCGGTCTGGCAAACGCCTCCTCCGATGGGGGAGGGGGTGTAAAAGCCGCGTGGTGCCGGTCTATATCGCCGCCCGAGGCCAAATCAGGCTATTTAAGTCGGTCGACGTCCCCCAACCATATCCCATCCACCTTCTCCCTTTCCTTGCCGCCAGCCCAAGCCCATCCATCTTCTCTCTCCCGCTCCTGCATTCTTTCCACGCTCTCATGCGACGTCATGGTCCATACAAAGGCCACCACTGTTGGGTAACGTAGCATACATTCAAAAAATTTCCTATGCATATTCAGATCTTCCTACGGAGAGACCAGCAACGAGAGAGGGGTGAGTGTATCTTCATACCTTTGAAGATTGCTAAGCGGAAGCATTACTAGAACGCGGTTGATGGAGTCGTACTCGCGGCGATTCAGATCGCGGTGTGATTCCGATCTAGTGCCGAACTACGGCACCTCCGCGTTCAACACACGTGCAGCCCGGTGACGTCTCCTGCACCTTGATCCAGCAAGGAGGAGGGAGAGGTTGGGGAAGAACTCCAGCAGCACGACGGCGTGGTGTCGATGGAGAGACGAGGTCTCCCGGCAGGGCTTCGCCAAGCACCGGCAAAGAGGAGGAGAAAGAAGGGCAGGCCTGGCCGAGGGAGATGGAAAAGTCTGTTCCCCAATGGCCAAAAGTGCCTACTATATATAGGGGGAGGGGAGAGGGGGTGCCACCCCTAGGGTTCCCACCCTAGGTGGTGCGGCAGCCAGGGCAGGGAGGAGGGGTGGCGCACCCCTCTGGTGGGCCTTAGGCCCACCTGCGCTAGGGTTCCCCCCCTCTCCCATCTTCCTGCGCCATGGGCTGAGTGGGGGGCGCACCAGCCCACCTAGGGGCTGGTCCCCTCCCCCACTTGGCCCAACTAGCCTCCCGGGGTCGTTGCCCCCTTTCGGTGGACCCATGGGGCCACCTCCAGTGGTCCCGGTGGTCCCGGTACGTTACCGGTGATGCTCGAAACACTTCCGGTGTCCGAAACCATCCGTCCTATATATCAGTCTTTACCTCCGGACCATTCCGGAGATCCTCGTGACGTCCGGGATCTCATCCGGGACTCCGAAGAACTTTCTATAACCTCGTATAACAATTCCCTATAACCCTAGCATCATCGAACCTTAAGTGTGTAGACCCTACGGGTTCGGGAGACAGGTAGACATAACCGAGACACCTCCCCGGCCAATAACCATCAGCGGGGTTTGGATACCCATGGTGGCTCCCACTTGCTCCACGATGATCTCATCGGATGAACCACGATGTCAAGGATTCAATCAATCCCGTATACAATTCCCTTTGTCTGTTGGTATAGAAATTGCCAGAGATTCGATCGTCGGTATACCTATACCTTGTTCAATCTCGTTACCGGTAAGTCTCTTTACTCGTTCCGTAGCACGCCATCATGTGACTAACTCCTTGGTCACATTAAGCTCATGATGATGTTCTACCGAGTGGGCCCAGAGATACCTCTCCGTCACACGAAGTGACAAATCCCGATCTCGATTCGTGTCAACCCAACAGACACTTTCGGAGATACCCGTAGTGCACCTTTATAGTCACCCAGTTACGTTGTGACGTTTGATACACCCAAAGCACTCCTACGGTATCCGGGAGTTGCACAATCTCACGGTCGAAGGAAAAGATACTTGACATTGGAAAAGCTTTAGCATACGAACTATACGATATAGTGCTATGCTTAGGATTGGGTCTTGTCCATCACATCATTCTCCCAATGATGTGATCCCGTTATCAATGACATCTAATGCCCATGACCAGGAAACCATGATCATCTATTGACTAACGAGCTAGCCAACTAGAGGCTTGCTAGGGACACATTGTGATCTATTTATTCACACATGTATTACTGTTTCCTGTTAATACAATTATAGCATGAACAATAGACGATTATCATGAACAAGGAAATATGATAATAACCATTTTATTATTGCCTCTAGGGCATATTTCCAACAGTCTCCCATTTGCACTAGAGTCAATAATCTAGTTACATTGTGATGTATCAAACACCCATAGCATTATGGTGTTAATCATGTTTTTCTCGTGGAAGAGGTTTAGTCAACGGGTGTGCAATATTCAGATCCGTGTGTACTTTACAAGTATCTATCACTCCACTCTGGACATGCTCCTGGATGGAGTTGTAGCGGCGTTTGATGTGCTTCGTCTTTCGGTGAAACCTGTGCTCCTTGGCTATGGCAATGGCCCCAGTGTTATCACAGAAGAGTGTCATTGGACCCGACGCGCTTGGAACCACTCCAAGGCCGGTGATGAGCTCCTTCATCCAAATTCCTTCATGAGCCGCTTCTGAAGTAGCTATGTACTCCGCTTCACATGTAGATGCTGCCACGACTTCTTGCTTGCTGCTGCACCAGCTCACTACCCCACCATTCAAAACATATACGTATCCGGTCGGTGGCTTAGAGTCATCCGGATCTGTGTCGAAGCTGGCATCGGCGTAACCCTTTATGACGAGCTCTTCGTCACCTCCATAAACGAGAAACATTTCCTTAGTCCTTTTCAGGTACTTAAGGATATTCTTGACCGCTCTCCAGTGTTCCATACCGGGATCACTTTGGTACCTCCCTACCAAACTTATGGCAAGGTTTATATCAGGTCTGGTACATAGCATGGCATACATAAGAGAGCCCACGGCTGAAGCGTAGGGGACAGAATTCATCTTCTCTCTATCTGCTGCCGTGGTCGGCGACTGAGTCTTACTCAATCTCATACCTTGCAAAACTGGCAAGAACCCTTTCTTTGAGTTTTCCATATTGAACTTCTTCAATATCTTGTCAAGGTATGTACTTTGCGAAAGACCTATGAGGCGTCTAGATCTATCTCTATAGATCTTGATGCCTAATATGTATGCAGCTTCTCCAAGGTCCTTCATTGAAAAACTCTTGTTCAAATAGGACTTTATGCTCTCCAACATTTCTGTATTGTTCCCCATCAATAATATGTCACCCACATACAGTATGAGGAAAGCTACAGAGCTCCCACTCACTTTCTTGTACAGACAGGCTTCTCCGTAAACCTGTATGAAACCAAATGCTTTAATCACCTCATTAAAGCGAATGTTCCAACTCCGAGATGCTTGCACCAGCCCATAGATGGAGCGCTGAAGCTTGCACACTTTGTTAGCACCCTTAGGGTCGACAAAACCTTCTGGTTGCATCATATACAACTCTTCCTTAAGGTTCCCGTTAAGGAACGCTGTTTTGACGTCCATTTGCCAAATTTCATAATCATAAAAGGCGGCAATCGCTAACATGATTCGGACTGATTTCAGCTTCGCTACGGGTGAGAAAGTCTCTTCGTAGTCAACTCCTTGAATTTTTCAAAAACCCTTTGCGACAAGTCGAGCTTTATAAACGGTTACATTACCGTCTGCATCAGTCTTCTTCTTGAAGATCCATTTATTTTCTATGGCTCGCCGGTCATCGGGCAAGTCCACCAAAGTCCATACTTTGTTCTCATACATGGATCCTATCTCGGATTTCATAGCTTCAAGCCATTTGTTGGAATTCGGGCCCGCCATCGCTTCTTCATAGTTCGAAGGTTCACCATTGTCTAGCAACATGATTTCCATCACAGGGTTGCCGTACCACTCTGGTGCGGAGCGTGCCCTCGTGGACCTTCGCGGTTCAGTAGTAACTTGATCCGAAGCTTCATGATCATTATCATTAACTTCCTCTTCAGTTTGTGCAGGCGCTACAGGAACAACTTCCCGCGCTGCGCTACTATCCTGTTCGAGAGGGGGTGTAATTACCTCATCAAGTTCTACGTTCCTCCCACTTACTTCTTTCGAGAGAAACTCTTTCTCTAGAAAGGATCCGTTATTGGCAACAAAGGTTTTACCTTCGGATCTAAGATAGAAGGTATACCCAATAGTTTCCTTATGGTATCCTATGAATACGCATTTCTCCGCTTTGGGTTCGAGCTTTTCTGGTGGAAGTTTCTTCACATAAGCATCGCAGCCCCAAACTTTAAGAAACGACAACTTAGGTTTCTTGCCAAACCATAGTTCATATGGTGTCGTCTCAACGGATTTAGACGGTGCCCTATTTAAAGTGAATGCTGCAGTTTCTAATGCGTATCCCATAATGATAGCGGTAAGTCAGTAAGAGACATCATAGATCGTACCATATCTAATAAAGTGCGATTACGACGTTCAGACACTCCAATGCGTTGCGGTGTGCCAGGCGGTGTCAGCTGTGAAATGATTCCACACTTCCTTAGGTGTGTGCCAAACTCGTGACTTAAATATTCTCCTCCATGATCAGATGGTAGACACTTAATTTTTCTGTTACATTGATTCTCGACCTCAATCTGAAATTCCTTGAACTTTTCAAATGTCTTAGATTTGTGCTTCATCAAGTAGATATACCCATACCTACTCAAATCATCGGTGAGAGTGAGAACATAACGATAGCCACCGCGAGCTTCAACGTTCATTGGACCACACACATTAGTATGTATTATTTCCAATAAGTCGGTTGCCCTCTCCATTATTCCTGAGAATGGAGTCTTAGTCATCTTGCCCATGAGGCACGGTTCGCATGTGTCAAATGATTCAAAGTCAAGAGACTCTAATAGTCCATCAGTATGGAGCTTCTTCATGCGCTTAACGCCGATATGACCAAGGCAGCAGTGCCACAAGTATGTGGGACTATCATTATCAACTTTACATCTTTTGGTACTCACACTATGAATATGCGTAACATCACGATCGAGATTCATAAAGAATAAACCATTCACCAGCGGAGCATGACCATAAAACATATCACTCATATAAATAGAACAACCATTATTCTCTGACTTAAATGAGTAGCCATCTCACATTAAGCAAGACCCTGATACAATGTTCATGCTTAAGGCTTGTACTAAATAACAATTATTAAGGTTTAAAAGTAATCCCGACGGTAGATGTAGAGGTAGCGTGCCGACGGCGATCACATCGACCTTGGAACCATTCCCGACGCGCATCGTCACCTCGTCCTTGGCCAGTCTCCGCTTATTACGCAGTTCCTGCTTTGAGTTGCAAATGTGAGCAACAACACCGGTATCAAATACCCAGGAGCTACTACGAGCGCTGGTAAGGTACACATCAATAACATGTATATCACATATACCTTTAACGTTGCCGGCCTTCTTGTCCGCTAAGTATTTGGGGCAGTTCCGCTTCCAGTGACCCCTTCCCTTGCAATAGAAGCACTCAGTCTCAGGCTTGGGTCCATTCTTTTTCTTCTTCCCGGCATCTGGCATACCGGGCGCGGCAATGGCTTTGCCGTCTTTCTTGAAGTTCTTCTTACCCTTGGCCTTCTTGAAACTAGTGGTCTTGTTGACCATCAACACTTGATGCTCTTTCTTGATTTCTACATCTGCAGACTTGAGCATCGAGTACAACTCGGGAATGGTTTTCTCCATCCCTTGCATGTTGTAGTTAAGCACAAAGCCTTTGTAGCTTGGTGGGAGAGACTGGAGGATTCTGTCAATTATAGCATCATCCGGAAGTTCGACTCCAAGTGAAGTCGGACGACCGTGTAACCAAGACATTTTGAGTATGTGCTCACTGACATAATTGTTCTCCTCCATCTTACAGCTAAAGACCTTGTCGGAGAATTCATTTCTCTCGACACGGGCATGAGCTTGAAAAACTAGCTTCAGCTCTTGGAACATCTCATATGCACCGTGTTGCTCAAAACGCCTTTGGAGCCCCGTTTCTAAACTGTATAACATGCAACACCTAACCAGAGAGTAGTCATCACTCCGCGTTTGCCAGGCGTTCAAAATGTCCTGGGCTGCTGCGGGAGCGGGATGGTCACCTAGTGGCGCATCAAGGACATAAGCCTTTTTAGCTGCTTCAAGGATGAGCTTCAAGTTGTGAACCCAGTCCGCATAGTTGCTACCATCATCTTTCAGCTTGTTTTTCTCTAGGAATGCGTTAAAATTGAGGTTGACGTTGGCCATCTACAATATTTATAAAGACAACTTTTAGACTAAGTTCATGACAATTAAGTTCATTTAATCAAATTAAGTATGAACTCCCACTTAAATCGACATCCCTCTAGTCATCTAAGTGATACATGATCCATGTTGACTAACCCGTGTCCGATCATCACGTGAGACGGACTAGTCACCATGGTGAGCAACTTCATGCTGATGGTATTCAACCATACGACTCATGTTCGACCTTTCGGTCTCTTGTATTCGAGGTCATGTCTGTACATGCTAAGCTCGTCGAGTCAACCTAGGTGTTTCGCGTGTGTAAATCTGGCTTACACCCGTTGTATGCGAACGTTAGAATCTATCACACCCAATCATCACATGGTGCTTCGAGACAACGATCCTTCGCAACGGTGCACACTTAGGGGAATACGTTCTCGAAATTTTAAGAGGGATCATCTTATTATGCTACCGTCGTTCTAAGCAATAAGATGAAAAACATGATAAACATCACAGTGCAATCATATAGTGACATGATATGGCCATTATCATCTTTGCTCTTTCGATCTCCATCTTCAGGCATCGCATGATCATCATCGTCACTGGCGTGACACCATGATCTCCATCATCATGATCTCCATCAACGTGTCTCCGTGAAGTCGTCACGCCAACTACTACTATCACTACTACTATAGCTAACCGTTAGCAATGAAGTAAAAGTAGTAAGCACATGGCGTTGCATCTCATACAATAAATTAAGACAACTCCTATGGCTCCTGCCGGTTGTCATACTCATCGACATGCAAGTCGTGAAACCTATTACAATAACATGATCATCTCATACATCATACATGCAACATCACAACTTTGGCCATATCACATCACATGTCAAACCCTGAAAAAACAAGTTAGGTGTCCTCTAATTGTTGTTGCAAGTTTTACGTGGCTGATTTGGGTTTCTAGCAAGAACGCCTTCTTACCTACGTGACAGCCACAACAATGATATGCCAAAGCTATTTACCCTTCATAAGGACCCTTTTCATCAAATACAATCCGACTAGAGTAGGAGAGACAGACACCCGCTAGCCACCTTTATGCACGGTGTGCATGTCTGTCGGTGCAACCAGTCTCACGTAAGCGTACATGTAAATTCGGTCCGGGCCGCTACATCCCACAATACCACCGGAAAAAATAAGACTAGTAGCGGCAAGCAATTGACAAATCATCGCCCACAACCTTTTGTGTTCTACTCGTGCATAGAATCTACGCATAGAAAACCTGGCTCGGATGCCACTGTTGGGTAACGTAGCATAAATTCAAAAAAATTCCTACGCATATTCAGATCTTCCTACGGAGAGACCAGCAATGAGAGAGGGGTGAGTGCATCTTCATACCTTTGAAGATTGCTAAGCGGAAGCGTTACTAGAACGCGGTTGATGGAGTCGTACTCGCGGCGATTCAGATCGCGGTGTGATTCCGATCTAGTGCCGAACTATGGCACCTCCGCGTTCAACACACGTGCAGCCCGGTGACGTCTCCCGCACCTTGATCCAGCAAGGAGGAGGGAGAGGTTGGGAAGAACTCTAGCAGCACGACGGCGTGGTGTCTATGGAGAGACGAGGTCTCCCGGCAGGGCTTCGCCAAGCACCGACAAAGAGGAGGAGAAAGAAGGACAGGGATGCGCCGAGGGAGAGGGAAAAGTGTGTTCCCCAATGGCCAAAAGTGCCTACTATATATAGGGGGAGGGGAGAGGGGGTGCCACCCCTAGGGTTCCCACCCTAGGTGGTGCGGCAGCCCCCCCAGATGGGAGGTGCGGCAGCCAGGGCAGGGAGGAGGGGTGGCGCACCCCTGTGGTGGGCCTTAGGCCCACCTGCGCTAGGGTTCCCCCCTCTCCCCTCTTCCTGCGCCATGGGCTGAGTGGGGGGCGCACCAGCCCACCTAGGGGCTGGTTCCCTCCCCCCCACTTGGCCCAACTAGCCTCTTGGGGTCGTTGCCCCCTTTCGGTGGACCCCCGGGGCCACCTCCGGTGGTCTCGGTGGTCCCGGTACGTTACCGGTGATGCCCGAAACACTTCCGGTGTCCGAAACCATCCGTCATATATATCAGTATTTACCTACGGACCATTCCGGAGCTCCTCATGACGTCCGGGATCTCATCCGGGACTCCGAACAACTATCCATAACCTCGTATAACAATTCCCTATAACCCTAGCGTCATCGAACCTTAAGTGTGTAGACCCTACGGGTTCGGGAGACAGGTAGACATGACCAAGACACCTCTCCGGCCAATAACCATCAGCGGGGTCTGGATACCCATAGTGGCTCCCACTTGCTCCATGATGATCTCATCGGATGAACCACAATGTCAAGGATTCAATCAATCCCGTATACAATTCCCTTTGTGTGTCGGTATAGAACTTGCCAGAGATTCGATCGTCGGTATACCTATACCTTGTTCAATCTCGTTACCGGTAAGTCTCTTTACTCCTTCCGTAGCACGTCATCGTGTGACTAACTCCTTAGTCACATTGAGCTCATGATGATGTTCTACCGAGTGGGCCTAGAGATACCTCTCTGTCACACGGAGTGACAAATCCCGATCTCGATTCGTGCCAACCCAACAGACACTTTCAGAGATACCCGTAGTGCACCTTTATAGTCACCTAGTTACGTTGTGACATTTGATACACCCAAAGCACTCCTACGGTATCCGGGAGTTGCACAATATCACGGTCGAAGGAAAAGATACTTGACATTGGAAAAGCTTTAGCATACGAACTATACGATATAGTGCTATGCTTAGGATTGGGTCTTGTCCATCACATCATTCTCCCAATGATGTGATCCCGTTATCAATGACATCTAATGCCCATGACCAGGAAACCATGATCATCTATTGACTAACGAGCTAGCCAACTAGAGGCTTGCTAGGGACACATTGTGATCTATTTATTCACACATGTATTACTGTTTCCTGTTAATACAATTATAGCATGAACAATAGACGATTATCATGAACAAGGAAATATGATAATAACCATTTTATTATTGCCTCTAGGGCATATTTCATTATTAACATGTATTACTGTTTCCTGTTAATAACCATTTTATTATCCAGCCTGCTCTGATGAGGAGGAGCGAGCAGACAAAGAGGAGAGAGAGGAGCTGCATCCCACTCCAATGAAGGGGGAGCAGGCGGACAAAGAGGAGGGATAGGAGCTATAGCCTACACCGATGGAGGCGGAGAAGCTGGAGCAGGAGGTGGAGTCGGCTTCGGACCTCAAAATGGAGCAGGCGATGACGGAGTTGGCCATCGCTCAAGCGGAGGAGATGGCGGAGCAACATGACATCATGGAGTCCATCTAGGACAAGGCGTGTACGAAAGCCAACCGACGCTTCATTCGGCAGGAGCGGGCGTTTTCATGGGATTCGAGGCGGAGGCCGATGCGGAGAAGGCACCAAAGCATGAGCTGCACCTGCCGCCTACGTACTCGTAGCCTAGCAGGGAGATAGTCGACATCTCCAACGAGGAGTAGCATCTTAGTACGTGGATTTTTTATCTTTGAATGCTTTTGTATGGATTTGAGATTTATAGTATGAGGTATCCAGATGTGGATGATGAAATTTAAGGACTGGACGGTGAGTGCACGCGAACGTTTGAGGGACCGAATCTTCACATCTCGGTTGTAGATGCTCTCGGAAGCAATAACGGGCTAGCATAGAAGGAAGTTCTAGCGGCAATGTACAAGTACACATACCACCTGTACATAAATAGGATGCATATAACCAATGTCAACACACACACGCACACACACAAGTCATATGAGCCCAAAACTATGCCTAGGTGCATGAAAACGAAAATACCTCAAAGCGAACAAAAAGGTGAGCAACGGCATACAATAATGACCATTGTCATTAATCCTCTCTTGATAACACAAGGACAACAATAAAAGTTTTCAAAAATAAACAGTTCTAGGAAGAGAACAACACCCAAGCATCATTGTTGCTAGCTCCATCAATAGAAGCTGAGGTCGAGTGTTTTCACCCTGAAGATCAAGTTCAAGCAAACTGCAAGTAGTGTACTTGATAAAGTAATGACACAAAAATACCACCATTGCCAATTATAACCAACTAGGGTCAGACTTAGGGTTTTTACCTTAGATCTCAAGGCCGGGTATTTAGGAAGCACAACCGAACTAAAGTTATGTACGCACACGACCCTGACGTGAGACGTCACACGAGTCATGACCATATGTGCACAAATAGTTGGTTGAGCCGCTACAAGAGCATTCGTCACGAAATGTGCGGAAAGGCAAAAGCTCACTATCGCACACGTGACAAAGTCATTTACAAGAAAGAAAGGTCACTGGTATCGCTAGAATCCTGCTTTGGGGATATGCTCTATAAGCCCCGCATTGTCCTCACAAGTGCAAGATTAACATGAGGCGACACCACCACGAGCCACCTCTTGGTCCGCCATCCTCACGAACAGCGGAGGGTCATCTCACAGGAACACACATGGTTGCCACCCGTGAACTTGCATATCACGGGATCACGATCTCCATGCAAAACTTACCTTTGGTATGAGGCTAGAAGACACCCTATCTGAATTGTCATCAAACAACGCTCCTGATGTTTCACCATGCATGCATATTGCATCATGCCACCGCAGATGGCAAACCGAAGCATCCCACTAATGTACGACCCGACCAAGCACTAGATTCATTGGCGAGTGCCTCCGATGGCACCAAGGCAGGGGGAACACAGAGCAACGGTAATGTGTGATCTAGGTAGGAGTGCTTTCTTGTTTGATAGTTCATGTAATTGGTTGATGAGCCTCATGGTTACATTTTTCTTTTTTGGAAATTGCAACTATTTTATGTAATCCCTATAGAAAATATTTTATCTAATAAAAATGTCACTAAATGGTTTTCCTCCGGACAACAAAAACACATCCCTCCATCCACCGACTCGAGTGTTTATACGCGTGCAGACTCCAAGGGCATGTTTGGTTACATTGTGAGAATGGTATGGTTGAGAGAAGAAAAGTGGGACAGGCTGAGCAAGGTCGGGAGGAGGGGAGATAGGGTAAAATACTACATTTGTGTGTTGCTTGGTTGCCTGCATATGGGGTCTTGTCATCGGGAAGCAATTTTCACCCAATGTTTGGTTGCATACATGCATGATGATTAGGAGTAAACAAGAGATATTACAACATGGGCGTGATAGAGGAGGAGGATGTAGTTGCTGATGACAGCGCAGAAAGGGATGCGGCCAAGAAGAGAGAGGATGGCAGGGAGGTCGCGGCGCATGATAACCCACAAGTATAGGGGATCATGACAGTCTTCACGAGTAGTATTTCACCCTAATTTCTTGATTCAACACAAGGGAAGCCAAAGAATATTTATCGGCCTTCACAGTTGAGTTGTCAATTTAACGCACTTGGGATATATCTCTGCAGCAAAGGTTTCATAACATGGCAAATAATAGTGGTAGCAGTAGTAGTGACAACAACAAATTTGTAACAGTAGTGACACTGAAAACAACAATAGTAACTTAGCAATATTCAGTATATGTAAAGCGTAGGCCATGGTATAGCGATAGAAACATATGGATGATATCAATCATGTAGTAGTTACACACTAGAGTACGTGATAGATAAATAGCTCCAATTCATCAATATAACATAGGCATGTATTCCATACATAGTCATACGTGCTTGCGATAAGAACTTGCATGACATCTTTTGTCCTACCCTCCCATGGCAACGGGGTCCTATTGGAAACTAAGGGATATTAAGGCCTCCTTTTAATAGAGAATCGGAACAAAGCATTAACACATGGTGAATATATGAACTCCTCAAACTATGACAATCACCGGAAAGAATCCCAATTATTGTCACCTTGGGCTATGCGGATCAAGACACGCAATAGGTGTATACAACTTGCAAGATAGGATCTAAACACTTTTCATATTCAGACAGAACATAATAAGTTCAAGTTTGAAATTGTGGCACTCGGCCCTAGTGACAAGCATTAAGCATAGCAAAGTCATAACAACATCAATCTCAGAACATAATGGATACTAGGGATCAAGCCCTCTCAACTTAACTCGATTACATGATCAATCTCATCCAAGCCCCATCACTGACCAGCGAGCCTATAAAGGAATTACTCACCCCCGACGGTGAGCATCATGGAACTGTTGATGGACAAGGGTTGGTGATGACGACGGGGACGAAACCCCCTCTCGAGAGCCCAAAACAGACTCCAAATCAGCCCTCCGGAGGAAGACATGAGGTGGCAGCGGTTCCATCTCGTAGATCACGATGAAAACTTCTCTCTGATTTTTTTTCTCCAGATATATGAATTTATAGGACATGAAATAGGGCCGGATGAGCCTTGTGGGCCCCACCACACAACGGCGTGTGGCCTAAGGGGGTGGTCGCGCCCTGTTGCCTCGTTGTCCACAAGGACAGTCCCTCTGGTTGTTCTTTTCTTCATAATTCCTTATCATTCCCAAGAAAAATTCACAAAAAGTTTCGACCAATTCTGAGAACTTTTATTTCTGCACAGAAATATCACCAAGGTAGTTCTGCTGAAAACAGTGTCAGTCCGGGATAGTTTCATTCAAATCATGCAACTTAGAGTCCAAAACAAGAACAAAAGTGATTGGAAAAGTAAATACGTTGGATACATATCAAGGCACAGCGAGGTCGTAGCGGCTTCTATGGTGACGCCACGCCCGCTGACTACCATGCCACGACAGCTGTCCATGGCTGTTGACTACCGCACCGCGGTAGCTGGCCACGGCTGTCGTAGAGGAGGGCTTCTTCGACGACATCTTCGGCGCCCGCGCCCGACAAGTGAGGTCCAGGTCCAGGTTCAAATCGGCCAAGTCCTCGTCGATCGTCAATTCCGAGCAGCCACAAGCCCAGCTACCGACGCACAAAAGGTACGACAGGGCACAGACACGTCGATCCCGAGAAAAAGAACCCGAGTGGGCTATCATTAGTCGACCTCCCGCTGCGCCAGGTAGGCGAGGTCATGCAGGACGGGGCTGGACTAATCAAAGGTGTCCATCGCCGCAACGCCTCAACGACCAGGTCCGCCCTCCTCACGTCTAGATCCGTCGTTGAGCATCATGCCTTCTCCAATGTTGTGCAGCCATCTCGCGGCGGAGTACCCCCTCCCCCTATCCGCAAACTCTAGGCGCAAGTGGGGAGAGAAGGGCGGCACGTGTGGGGAGGAAAAGGGCGGCCTCTAACGGCCTTCTCCGGTCGGAGGTTAGGGGTCGATGCCCTGCTGGACGCAACCACAAGTCTGGACGCCATTTGCGTTGTTTGCCGCCTCTCGTGCCCCGTCAAGGTCGTACTAGGGTTGGGCGTTCGTGCTGACCACCTCATGGCACACGGGGCGTCATGCTGCTGTGTTGGGGAACGTTACATGGGAAACAAAAAAATTCCTATGCACACGAAGACCTATCATGGTGATGATCATCTACGAGAGGGAGATCGGATCTACATACACTTGTAGATCGCTAAGAGGGAAGCGTTAAGAAACGCCATTGATGTAGTGGAACGTCTTCGCGATCCAAATCGCCACCGTCCCACGATCCGTCCCGATCTAGCACCGAACGGGCGGCATCTCCGTGTTCAGCACACGTACAGCTCAATGACGATCTCCGCCTTCTTGATCCAGCAAGAGAGGCGAAGAGGTAGCTGAATTCTCCGACAGCACGATGGCGTGGCGGTGATGGTGGTGGAGCTACTCCGGCAGGGCTTCGCTGTGTCGTACCAATCTAGCTATGATATATCACGAAGTAGTGGAGGGAGAGAGGTTTGCACAAAGTCTTGAGGTGCAAAAACCCTCTCAAACCTCCACTATATATAGGATGAACCAAGGGGTGGTGGCCTTGCCTCCTACTCCAAGTAGGAGGGGTCGGCCGAGCCAAGGAGGAAGGAATCCTCCTCCAATTCGGTTTGGAGGAGGAGTCCTTTCCTTCTTTCCCACCTCCTCTTTTTTTCCTTTATTGTTGTCTTAGACGAAATAGCCCTATTGGGCTGGCCTCACCAGCCCACTAAGGGCTGGTGCGCCACCCATGGGCCTACTAGGTTCTTTTCCGGGTGGGTGGCCCCTCCCGTAAAACCCCAGAACTCATTCGTCACTACCGGTACTTTACCAGTAATGCCCGAAATCTTTTCAGAAGCCAAATGCAACAATCCTATATATCAATCTTCGTTTTCGGACCATTCCGGAGACACTCGTGATGTCCGGGATCTCATCGGGATTCCGAACAACATTCGGTTACCAACATCAATAATTCAACTATACCGAAAACGTCACTGAACCTTAAGCGTGCAGACTCTGCGGGTTCGAGAACTATGTAGAGATGACCGAGACACTCTCTCGCCAATATCCAATAGCGGGACCTGGACGTCCATATTGGATCCTACATACTCTATGAATATCTTATCGATTGAACCTCTATGTCAAGGATTCACACAATCCCGTATATCATTCCCTTTGTCCTTCGGTATGTTACTTGCCCGAGATTCGATTGTCGGCATGTCCATGCCTATTTCAATCTCGTTACCGGCAAGTCTCTTTACTCGTTCCGTAATACAAGATCCCATGACTAACTCTTTAGTTACGTTGCTTGCAAGGCTTGTTTGTTATCTTGTATTACCGAGTGGGCCCTGAGATACCTCTCCGTCACACGAAGTAAAAAACCCCAGTCTCGATCCATGCCAACTCAACAGAAACCTTAGGAGATGCCTATAGAGTACCTTTATAGTCACCCAGTAACGTTGTGATGTTTGACACACACAAGGCATTCCTCCGGTGTGAGTGAGTTACATGATCTCATGGTCATAGGAATGAATACTTGACATGCAGAAAACAATAGCAACAAAATGACACAATCATATGCTACGTTTATAGTTTGGGTCTTTGTCCATCACATCATTCTCCTAATGATGTCATCCCGTCATCAAGTGACAACACTTGTCTATGGCTAGGAAACCTTAACCATCCTTGACCAATAGGCTAGTCAACTAGAGACTCACCAGGGACATTGTTTTGTGTACATATCCACACATGCATTTGTGTTTCCATTTAATACAATTATAGCATGGATAATAAACGGTTATCTTGAAACAAGAAATATAACAATAACTACTTTATTATTACCTCTAGGGCATATTTCCAACATGATCCACGTTCTATCGCCGGCACGTGCTTGTCAAGGCCGAGGGGAAGATTTGCCGCCACCGTCGCCTGCAAGAGGCAGGGGGACGGGGCACTGGCAAACAAAGTAGACAAAGGGATGTCGACGTGGAGGAGAGCCCTCGATGGAGCTTGGAGAAGAGGGGGAGAGGTAAGAGAGAGTGGAGATAGGTCATTAAAGACACAGGGTTACGTGCAAATACGTTCCTAGTGAGCCATTGCTACGGCGACAGAAATCTTCTGTCGTCTCTTGAGCTTGCGTTGGTTTTTCCCTTGAAGAGGAAAGGGCGATGCAGCACAGGAGCAGTAAGTATTTCCCTCAGTTTGAGAACCAAGGTATCAATCCAGTAGGAGAATCTCATCAAGTCCAGAGTACCTGCACAAACACAAAAGAGCTTGCACCCAACGCTATAAAGGGGTTGTCAATCCCTTCAAGATTGATTGCAAAGTGAGATCTGAAGGCGGAAAGTGCAAAGAAGTAAAAGTGTAAGGCTGAAAATATGATGTGAAGTAGACCCGGGGGCCATAGTGTTCACTAGAGGCTTCTCTCAAAATAGCAAATATTACGGTGGGTGAACAAATTACTGTCTAGCAATTGATAGAACCACGCAAAGTCATGACGATATCTAAGGCAATGATCATACATATAGGCATCACGTCCGAGACAAGTAGACCGATACTTTCTGCATCTACTACTATTACTCCACACATCGACCGCTATCCAACATGCATCTAGTGTATTAAGTTCATGACGAATAGAGTAACGCCTTAAGCAAGATGACATGATGTAGAGGGATAAACTCAAACCAATGATGAAAACCCCATCTTTTTACCCTTGATGGCAACAACACAATGCGTGCCTCGCTACCCCTTCTGTCACTGGATGAGGTCACCGCACGGTATGAACCCAAAACCAAGCACTTCTCCCATTGCAAGAATCATAGATCAAGCTGGCCAAACAAAACCCACAACTCAAAGAGAATTACAAGGATATGAAATCATGCATAAGAGAGATCAGAAGAAAATCAAATAAGATTCATAGATAATCAGATCATAAATCCACAATTCATCGGATCTCGACAAACACACCGCAAAAGAAGATTACATCAGATAGATCTTCATGAAGATCATGGAGAACTTTGTATTGAAGATCCAAGAGAGAGAAGAAGCCATCTAGCTACTAGCTATGGACCCGTAGGTCTATGGTGAACTACTCACACATCATCGGAGAGGTCATGGTATTGATGAAGAAGCCCTCTATATCCGAATCCCCCCTCCGGCAGGGCACCAGAACGTGCCCGAGATGGGATCTTGCGGAGACAGAAGCTTGCGGCGGCGGAAAAGTACTTTCGATGATCTCCTGATTTTTTCTGGGATTTTAGGGAATATATAGGCGAAAGACCTAGGGTAGAGGTGGCCCAGGGAGCCCACAAGCCTGGGAGGCGCGGGCCCCCTGGCCGCGGCTAGGGGGCTTGTGGGGTCCATGCTGACCCCTGCCCTGATTCTCAGGCTTCCCGATCTTCTTCTGTTTCGGGAAAAAATATTTTTGGAAGTTTCGTTCCGTTTGGACTCCGTTTAAAATCCTCCTCTGAAAGGGGTCAAAAACTTGGGGAAAACAGGAACTGGCACTTGGCATTGAGTTAATAAGTTAGTCTCAAAGAAGATATAAAAGGCATACAAAACATCCAAAGTTTGACAAGATAATAGCATGAAATCATAAAAAATTATAGATACGTTGGAGACGTATCAAGCATCCCCAATCTTAACTCCTGCTCGTCCTCGAGTAGGGAAGTGATAAAGACTGAATTTTTGATGTGGAATGCTACCTAGCATAGTTGTCCTTTGCAACTTCTTTCGTGTGACATGAATGTTCAGATCCGTAAGATTCAAAACAATAGTTTTCTATTGACATGAAAACAATAATACTTCGAGAAAACTAGCAAGGTAATCATGAACATTCAAAATAACAAGGCCAAAGAAAGTTATCCCTGCAAAATCATATAGTCTGGCTATGCTCCATCATCCTCACACAACTAATGTAAATCATGCACAACCCCGGTATTGGCTAAGTAATTGTTTTCGCACTCTTACTTTCTCAAACTTTTTATAACTATCACGCAATACGTGAGCGTGAGCCATGGATATAGCACTATAGGTGGAATAGAGTGTGGTGGTGGTTGTGAGACAAAAAAGGAGGAGATGGTCACATTGACTAGGCGTATCAAAGGGCTATGGAGATGCCCATTAATAGACATCAATGTGAATGAGTAGGGATTGCCATACAATGGATGCACTAGAGCTATAAGTATGTGAAAGCTCAAAAGGAGAACTAGTAGGTGTGCATCCAACTTGCTAGCTCACGAAGACCTAGGGCAATTTTGAGGAAGCCCATCATTGGAATATACAAGCCAAGTTATATAATGAAGATTCCTACTAGCATATGGTGGTGACGAAACGAGAGGCTCTCAATCATGAAGAACATGGTGCTATTACGAAGCACAAGTGTGGAAAAAGATAGTAGCATTGTCCCTTCTCTCTTTTTCTCTCTCTTTTTATATTTTTTTATGGGCTCTTAGGCCTCTTTTTTTTCCTTTTTTTTATTTGGGCTCTTTGGGCTCTTTTTTTTCCTCACATGGGACAATGCTCTAATAATGATGATCATCACACTTTTATTTACTCACAGCTCAAAGCTTAGAACGATGATGACTCTATAGGAAATGCCTCCGGCAGTGTACCGGGATGTGCAACGATCTAACTTGGCGTATGATGTTGAAACATCTCGCTAGCTATCTTACGATCATGCAATGGCAATATTTGAGTGACGGCACAAGTCATGAGACGGAACGGTGGGAGTTGCATGGTAATATATCTCGGAATGGCTATGAAAATGCCATAGTAGGTAGGTATGGTGGCTGTTTTGAGGAAGGCATATGGTGGGTTTGTGCACCGGTGAGAATTGCGCGGCACTAGAGAGGCTAGCAATGGTGGAAGGTGAAAGTGCATCTATACCATGGACTCACATTAGTCATGAAGAACTCACATACTTTTTTTGACCGGCGAACTCACATACTTGTTGCGAAAGTTTTTATTAGTAATCAAAACAAAGTGCTAAACGCATACTCCTAGGGGAAGGGTTGGTAGGTGTTAACCATCGCGCGATCCCGACCTCAACACAAAGGATGACAATCAATAGATCAATTATGCTCCGACTTCCTAACATAGCGGTTCACCATACGTGCATGCTACGGGAATCACTAACTTCAACACAAGTATTTCTAGATTCACAACACCCTACTGACATAACTCTTAATATTACCAAATCGACGTCTCAAAACTAATTGAGAGGAATCAAGACTTCTCTTTCTACTCAATGCACATGAAGATGGAGGTTTTTGTATCCTATTTGGGTACCTATCACCTTTGGGACTACTTTCATAGCATAAGCCAACTACCAAGTCACGCACCGTCGTGCTCTAAAAGATCTAAGTGAAGCACATAGAGCAAAATTATCTAGCTCAAAAGATATAAGTGAAGCACGATGAGCATTCTAGCAAAATCACGATGAGTGCATGTCTCTCTCTAAAGGTGTGCAGCAAGGATGATTGTGACACAACAAAAAGAAAAGACTCCTACGATACAAGACACTCCAAGCAAAACACATATCATGTGGTGAATAAAAATATAGCTCCAAGTAATGTTACCGATGGATTGAAGACGAAACAGGGGATGCCTTCCCCGGGCATCCCCAAGCTTAGGCTTTTTGGTGTCCTTGAATTTGGCTTGGGATGCCTTGGACATCCCCAAGCTTGAGCTCTTTCCACTCCTTATCTCTTTGTCCATGAGAACATCACCCAAAACTTGAAAACTTCACAACACAAAACGTAAATAGAAACTCGTGATATCATTAGCACAAGAAAACAAACTACCACCTCTTTAGGTACTGTAGCAATCTTGATTTCTATTTATATTGGTGTTAGATTACTGTATTCTCACTTTTCCATGGCTAGTACCCCCCCCCCCCCCGGTACTATCCATAGTTTCATCAGAACAAGCAACCAACTCAACAAAAACAGGAACTGACACTTGGCATTGAGTTAATAAGTTATTCTCAAAAAAGATATAAAAGGCATACACAATATCCAAAGTTTGACAAGATAATAGCATGAAACCATCAAAAATTATAGATTTGTTGGAGACGTATCAGCCACCCACGTGCACTGCGGAGCATCACTCGGGCCTAGCTCATTAGAAACCGCCGATTCAAACATTTCGAGCACGTCAGGCCCAAATGTGCTCCAAGAATCGTGTCATGCAGGCCCAATAATATCTACATGTAAGAGCATCTATAGCTGGACTTGGTAAATCCGGCCCCCTATACGCCCGCGGGCACGTCCGCGGACAGCGCCCCCTGGCCCCTCATATGTTGCGTCACACATCCACATACCTCAAATGCAATCCTCAGATTCATCCAATCCATGCACGTCTATCGTTCGATAAAAAATGTCTTAATTCAAAAGTTCAAAACAAAACCAAATGAAATCATAGTTCAACAAACTGGAGATGCCAAAATGAAATCAATGTACGAATGACAAGGGGTGCTTGTCCGATCACTCGCCGAAATAGTTCATCCATGCGTCCTGCTCGTTCAGCTTGTACTGTTCCGCATGGGCAGCCATCTCCGTTCGCATCCTCGCAGCCATCTCCGCCTACATCCTGGCCGCCCGATCTGCTGCCGCAGCCGCCCTCGCCGCCTCCAACGCCCTAGGGTATTTCTTGGCATGCCTATCCAAGATGTATTCGTCCGCCAACATGATCTTCGCATCCTATGCATCACGTGCGAGTTGCAACCTCTCCTTCTCGAGCTCAATCTCTTCAAAAGTCTTGGCCTTCACAAGTTCCCATTTGATTGCCGTCTCTTGCTTCTACAACTCGATCTTCTTCATCTCAATTTCAAGCCTCCTCTCTGCTCTCATCCGGTCCCGGTCCATCCTCTTCCTTTTGTGCATCCAACATAAGCTTGTACCTCTCCACTTTCTTGTTCTCCCTTGTAGAAAAATGCCCGTCCATGTGGACAACATTTTAGTAGCCGCGACATCACGAGAGATCCTTGCCTTATCCCACTTGTTTCCCATGACTTGTCGGTTATCCTTTGACACGGTTCTTTCATCGGTGAAGACAACCTCATAATCCAACCCAATGGATTGGTGGGAGCTTGAGCCATCATTTCTCTTTTTGCCGGCTTTGAGATCGGTCACAACTTGTGTTCACTTTGGCTTGCCATCCAATAAGAGCCAACAATGGCTAAAAGCAAATGGCTTATTCTCGACCTCGTGATACAAAATGTACGCTAGCGCCGTCTAGCATATGAGCACAAGAAACATGCGTATGAGCACAAGAAGCATATTGAAACGACAATAACATGAGGCATTTGAGTTTACATGAGTTGCCTCTCCCATCCCACTTTGAGTCCGTTTGGTCACTTGTGAGTAGTAGCTGACGTACTTGTTCACTTCTCATTGAATGGCCCCCATCAATGTTGGAGAGATGTCACATTGCAGGTGGTCACGATAGGATGCGACTCCACATACTCTTTACGTTCATGATAGTCCTTCCAAATCTTCTCCCATTATGTGGTCCCCTTTTGCTTGGTGCCGCTTATTGGATCCAATGTTGTATCCAACCAAGATTTAACCAACAATATGTCCTCAAATCTTGTGAAAGTTAGACCTCTTACCTTAGCCGTCTTGCCCTTGTTCTTCTTCTTGCTCGGATTGGGATTGGACATTGTCCCAACTACAAATGCGATGGTCTCCTCCAATTCATAATCCATTTTGGCCGAATCTTCATTGTCATTGATCATGCTTGCCAAGTACACCTCCTACACGATCATGGTTTGCAAGCATTCATCATGTGCGAACTAGTGATATATGCAAAACATTGAACATTTGATCGGACAGGAGCAAATGTACCCGGTCTTGTTCAGTCATTCCGTCAAACATGTGGAGTGCAGCCTAGGCGATGGCGCTGCCCATGCCCATCCGCTCCCGAACAAGCGGTGTTGACTCACATTCGTCACCCGCCGGCTTCTGCGTGGGCGGAAATTGTCCAAAAAGGCCCAACGACCATCACATCCTCATCCATCCCAACGGTGCCATACGACATAATCCGCGTCGGCGCTTGGATGAACGGGGTGCGGGGAGCCGGGCGTGGGAGGGGAGACATCTCCTCGACGATGTACGCACCTACCTGTGACGCCGCCTCCGCCTCCCTCTCTTGCTGCGGGCGACGCCCATCTTTCGGGCTACGTTCTCCGGCTTGCAAGACGAAGTGGAGGAAGGGACGCCGATGGACGAGGCGGACCGCGTCTCCGTCGTAGCGGCCGGGGACGGGTTGGAAGACATCACGTCGGCGAATCGGGACCGGTGGTGAGGATGGGGAGCAAGGGTTTCAGATGGCGAGGGCTCGGACGCAGGAAATGTTGAAGGGGAACGAAGGAGGAGGAAGGGTTTGAAGAATTTGAGGCAATTTGCGGTTGGATCAGACTGTCGGGTACGACGTGACGGGCGTGTCCTGGGTTCCTTCGTATCATCCTCATATTTGACCTGCATATTAAAAATGTTGGTCAGTTTGAACGTTTGAGGTCCGTTTAAGAACCCCGTATGGATCGCAATTTCACGACCAATCAGTAACCATACGGCCTACCTGGACGTATGCAACGGATTTGATACGTCCGGCTGTAAATGCTGTAACCAAACAGACCAAAAGTAATAAAAAAATAATGTATACAGAGAACCTGGTTGGGATTTTGTGGGAAACAAACACGTCGTGGTACTCAACGCTTTCCCCAGCTTGTGAGGGGACGCCGGACGGATTCACGTGCGCGTGGGATCCGTGTGTGCGAGCACTTGATCGGTGGAGCGGTGGAGCCCCGGTCCGTCGTCCCCGATGCATCGCGCTGCTACTGTGAGCATCCCCGTTCCAGTCCCAGTGCGCTCTCCTTCGCCGCCCGGGGCGCCTCTGCAGCGATCTGGATTTGGCCAAATAATTCCCAAGGCACGGCCGATGTGGCCAAACAAGGAACGGGCCACGACCGCAAGCGACAACGGAAACGTTCACAGTTGTTGCTTCCCGGCGGCTGCCCTGCCCTGTAGGCGTAGGGAGATGCCAGCGTGCAAGTTGCTGCAAGCAAAACGGCCGAGCGTTCCCCTCTCCTCCATCATCTTGAAAGGTTCCATATGCGACCACCACACGCATCATTGAGAAAAGACAGTTCGCACCAGTAAGGTGCGATGACTGACTAAACGATCCCCGTTCTCCTCACGAGACAAACCAATAATATTAGTAGTACCGATAATTAATTCAGCCCCTGTTGGACCTTTTACCCCCCCCCCCCCCCCCCCCACACACACACCCATACACACCCACACACACACAAAAATCACCGTGGAGAATTCGAGCCATCGACGGAGGAATTTGTCCGTGATCTTGTGGGGAATCGTCTGTTCTCATCCCTAGCGCCCAGAGGCAAGCAGTGAGTCAGGGAGCATAACTGGTCGACATGCAGAATAGTCTCTTGTTCGCGACGGATGGATAGATTATTACTCCGGATTACTATGCGTGAGGCGCGCCCAGGCAGCAGCATTCCGTGACATTCTTTCTGGGAGAAAAGGAAGAGATTCTGTACTAGTCTACTGCTGTGACGGGGGCCAAATCCAGATCGAGGCTCTGGCCGTAGGTGTGGGACAAAGAGACCGACAGCAACTTCCCACAGATATTTTTCGTTGTCGTCAAAAAAGACTTTGCTCTCTTAAAATACTTTTTATCTTTTTGTATGTAAAAGGAAAAGAAACTAAAATTCCAACGATATCGGGCCAGCTCCAGCCCTACATCTGTCTCCCCGTTTGGTAGTACTGTTCACTGGCTATCGTCCAAATTCAGATACATAATTGATAATAACGATGGTGGAGCAGATGCTGGTCCTCAGGGCATCTCCAACAGTTTGTTGGTTAGCTTGTTGGTAAAATATGCCATGTCATCAGTCAACACCTTAACATACAACTACTCCAATGGGTTGTATCTAGTTTGTCCAATAAGATGTGAGGTAATAAATAAGGTGCTCTCTCATTCTACATTGGAGCTTGTGCAAGGGTGTTGGTTAATTTACATACAACCTTGTTCTCTTTCCTCATTTATTGCAATGACACATCATCAAAAATCCTATGTGTCAAAATTACCAACAACTATCTTACAATCATTGGAGATGCCCTCAGAGACGTGTGTTAAATGCCAGTGTATGGTTCACGACAGATGGCATGCGCATATGATAGGATATGAATATATGTCACATTTTCACCGAACTTACCTTTTTATTCTTTGGAACTAGAGCTCCATCAGTGCACATGTCTTTGACTCGGGTCGCCACCATAATTCTTTGCTGAAATGTTTGCGGTAACCAGTAGTTCGTTTTGGAAAGTGCCAACGACCGTAAGTTCGTCTTTCAAGATGCTACACGTAACTGAAAGTAGTATAGAGTCGCTTGTTGCCAACAAAAATGGTGTTGCTTTTCTCAGAATCTTTTCACTTGCTGATAACTTTTGTTGAGGAGCTTACTACTCTAGTTAGGGATGTAAATGGTAAATAAGTGGCAGCCACAAGTTCCATCTATTTAGCTTTTTCTAGCTTTATAGTTCATTTTTCTTGGGGAAAAAAACAAAATTCTGAACTACTAGATAATAAGTGGGTTTAAATGGGATTAAATGGAACCTAGTTCCCATCCCTAACTCTAATCGAATTTTGTAGGTTTTTCCATAGATTTGGCTTTGTTTTCTCTTCTTACGTTTCCTTCAAGGAGAAGAATGTGATAAAAATGGCGGTTCCTTAAGTTTTCTTAGAAGTATTCGAAACAACTACACACACCAGAGAGCACAAAATAATATAACGAGATAACTTGCAAAAAAGTAAAGAACTTATAAACATAGGTTAGTTGTTATAATATAAAGGAACAAGAAGGTAGAAGACAGAGTGTGGGATACGAGTGTTAGGAGGTGCGGAATTGTTCCTAGGCAGTTGCTGCGATATTAGACCGATAATCATTTATTTGTAGTTTTATATGTGAGAGAGCCATATTCAATGTGCAACAAAATTATGTACTCCTCCATCCCAGAACAATAATACTAGACCTACGTAATCTACTTAGGTAAACTTACGTTCTTTTCATTATAAACAAGTCAGCCCCTCCTCCGCCCCTTCCCCTCCTCCTAATTTTCATGGTGTGGACTTGGGCCTAACTTTGCCTTCAACCGAATTAGGCCAAGTCAGTTTTTACGTAAGTTACGTAACAAAGTTTATGTAGGTGTAGCAAAGTCTATCTTATAATATAAGAGCATTTTTGATACTAAATGCTTTTATATTATGGAACGGAAGGAAACCACTAGCAAGCATCCACAAATACTAAAGATTCATTAAGAAAAAACCAACCATAGCATTAAGATCTATTGTTCTTTTATCCCATATGCATCAACGTCTACACTCATGCTCAGTAATATATGTCACTCCGGCCACCCTGTGCATAGTTATCCCAACATACTGCTAACCCTATGTCATCCATATATGTGCGCACTCATATAATGGACACCAAAGGCTAGCATCATATCATTATACAAATCAAATCAATCATAATAGATCGCCAACCACCATAGAACATAAAGGAACTGCTCAGACATAATAAAGACGCAACAAAACATTTGATAATAATTCATAACATCAAACACCATGCTTAATTAGGGGGTTATAGATGTTTATGAGAGACTGGACTAGTGTATAGAGAGGGAGGAAGATGATGTAGATGATTGTGAAGGTGGTGGTGTTGATGGAGACGACAGTAGTGATGGTGGTTCCGCCGGTAGCACTCCGGTGCCACTAGAAGAGAGGGGGCTATCATTCTTCTTCATTCTACTCATTGACTCTCCCCTAGGTGGGGAGAGGTTTCCCCCTCTAGTCCATAGTGTTCTTGACCCCACGGCGGTGAGAGTCCTCTCCGAGGTTGGATCTCTCTATTTTCTAACTTTCTCTCCACCTCTCCCTACACTAAAATCTGTCTCTTTTCACCATTTTGTAGATTCCCATAAATCCATTCGTAAAAAATATATGAAATTTTTATGGCGGTTAGGAAACTTCCTCGGCTTTTTACGACCGAACTAGAGCATCAACCGACCTCCACACCCCCCAACCATGCCACATTTTTAGGGGTATAGCCGAGTGTGGTACCCATGTGGGAACCACGGATACACCTTCTAGGTGCATCAAGGTGCCTTGGGTCACTCTTGTTCCAAAAATCATCATTGTGATTTTTTCCTCTTTAAAAAAAATTCCTTTTGCAAAGTCCAAAAATGCTAGAAAACAACAATTGTCCTTCGCCAATAAATTAATATGTTAGTTCAATAAAAAATAGAAAACGTATAAAAACATGTATAATTGATACAATATAGCGTGAAAGTAACAATAATTATAGATACATCATAGATGTATCACAATCATGTCTTCGGTTTAGTGTTGCCATCATACTTCATGATCCCCGAACCCATCGGAATTGGTTAGGGAAAGGAGTTGTATGGATATCTGGACTGAAACGCATCGGTCTCGAAGATCCTGAGCCATTCGGTGTATCCTTGTAGGATCAAAAGTATGTCTAGCGGGGGGGGGGGGGTGATTAGACTACTTGACAATATTTTTTTTTTGCCTTTTCCCAATTTTAATTGAGAGGCAGCTATGGCAGTTATAGCAAGTCAAGTACACCCTACACATGCATTTCTAAGAGTGTAGCAGCGGAAAGTGAAACATGCAAATGTAAAGTAAAGGAGTAAGGTAGGGAGATCAAACGCATGAGGTTGACACGGTGATTTTTGGCATGGTTCCGATAGGTGGCGCTATCGTATGTCCATGTTAGTGGAGACTTCAACCCACGAAGGCTAACGGCTGTGAGAGTCCACGGAGGGCTCCACCCACGAAGGGTCCACGAAGAAGCAGCCTTGTCTATTCCATAATGGCTTCCGTCCATGGATGACTAGCCTTACTCACGGTAGATCTTCATGAAGTAGGCGGTCTCCTTGCCCTTACAAACATCTTGGTTCAACTCCACAACACGAAGTAGGAGGCTCCCAAGCGACACCTAACCAATCAAGGAGGCACCACCCTCCAAAAGGTAATAGATGCGGTAGATCAATGAACTCCTTGCTCTTGTGCATCTAAAGATAGTCTCTTCAACACAAAGTCACTATCTCATAGAATATGAATGGGTAAGAGAGGATGATTTGGTGGAAAGCAGTTTGGGGAGGCTAGAGATGAAGATTCAAATGAATTGAGTGGAATATCTTGGTCTAAACACATGAGTAGGTGATTCTCTCTCGGAAAATGGATCTGGATATGAAGTGTGTGTTGTGAGTGCTTCTCCCACGAATGAGAGGTGGGTGAAGGGGTATATATAGGCAGCATCCAAAATCCAACCGTTACACACAAAGTGGCAAACTCGGTGACACCAAAGTTGAAAACTCGATGGTACCGATTAGCACAATAGGTGTGAACTTTTGAATCTCGATGAGACCGATATATGAAACTCGGTGGCACCGAAAAGGTGACTATGACTCATATGGCCAAACTCGGTGGCACTGATACTCAAACTCGAAAATTCCGATTTTGTGTATCGAGGCATCTAAAAGTTGGTCACCCAAACTCGGTAGCACCGGTATGGATTCGGTTGCCCTGATTTAGTGGGAATGGCTAGGGTTTCTGTCTAATGTCAAACTCGGTGGGTCCGAAATATGGAAGTTGGTGACATCGAATTTGAGTATGTGGAATTTGACAGAGTGGTTATGTGGGAAAAATGACTGAGTATTTTGGTGGCTAACTTAGAGCACTTTGAGCAATCAGTTCACTTTACTACCTCACCCCCTTTTAATAGTATCGACTTTCCTATGGACTCAAATATGATTTCTCACAAATAGAAAATGAAGAGTCTTCTAGCTTGAAGCTTGAGCCAATATTATTCCTTTCATGCATCAAGGGCATCTCCACATAGAGCTTTAGCCATAGCATCTTTTTAACTTTTCTGGAATATACTCGGAAAACATATTAGTCCAATGATGCATATGTTGTGATCAATTATCAAAACCACCCAAGGGAGCAACTGTGCTTTCAATCTCCCCCTTTTTGGTAATTGATGAAAACATATAGATCAAAGCTTCGACCAAAGATATAATCAATGATTAGCATCGACGCTTTGAGAAGTATGTGAAAAGAAAGAGCTCCCCCTAAATTTGTGCATTATTTAAAATTTGCGTTTGAATGCAAATGCATAATTAATTAGGATCGTGGGTCACTCTTCCATGTCACATACATCTTGGTGCTGCGTAAACAAGATAAGAGTGAATAGTAAGCACATGACACCAACAAGGTAAGTGAATGATCATCACAAGGATAGCTAAAAGATAGAAATTTAGCATCACACAAGATAAAGCGTATGATCTATCACACAGAAACTGTATAAAGTCATCCAAAAGATAAAAGTTTTAAAACCAAACGAGACCAAATAAAAACCAAAAGCTCTCTCACACGAAGTCTATGATCTATACGTTTCTCCCCCTTTGGCAACAAATTACCAAAAATTTCAAAAAGGTATAGAACTACTCATCTCTTTGGGTAGCTGATGATGGGGTCGATAGAAGAGCGTCCGCGAAGTCTTCTGCAGAATGTCCTAGAGCTGGACGAGTGGATACTAGCGGTGCCTGAGTTGAAGCTGGAGTTGGAGCTGAAGGTGCAGATGCTCGAGCTGATGAAGTCTGTCATGTCTTCGAAGCAGGTACAACATCAGATCTAGGCTTGGTGCTGAACTGAGTGGTAGTGCGAGGAGGTGACTCATCATCATCATCATCATCAGTGTCATCATCGTTGACATCATCATCTTAGAGAGGAATCTTCACTGAGTCAACTTTTGTTGAAGTTGTTTGACAATGGTGTTCAATTCCGTGACCTTCACATCCATGTCATGAAATTTTGTCTCCACAACTCTCAAGGATCTTCTCCATGCCTTGGACAGAGCTAACTAGAAATGCCATTTGCTCAGCTTGAGTTCTGAGCTGTGGATCTGGTGGTGGCCTATTTCTAACAGCCCCAGCTTTTGCTGCGTCTGCTGCCATTCTGGCTGCAGCAAAACTGGGATCATTGTCATCCATCACCACTTCATTGTCTTCAAACTCTAGTTGAAGAGGAAAATGGGGATGATCAAGTAGATATACATGCTTGCCTATATTGGCATTGATAAGCATATGAATGTATGGGCCATATCCACATG
Organism: Hordeum vulgare subsp. vulgare; assembly: GCF_904849725.1. NCBI lineage: Eukaryota > Viridiplantae > Streptophyta > Magnoliopsida > Poales > Poaceae > Hordeum > Hordeum vulgare. Next base: position 562,780,101 of record NC_058519.1, read on the forward strand.
ATCTCTTTTGATCAGCAACAGTCCTTCGGATAGTCTCTACTATCAAATCCATCACCGTGTATCTGGTGTGAGTGTCCAAGTGGTGCAGCAAGTTGATGGAGTGTCCTATGATAATCTTCTCATCACCTGAATAGGCATCAAGGTGTATCTCAAAATAGTGTTAGTTGTGGGTATTCCTGCTTGCAAGAAGTAAACTGAGCCCATCTTGTGACTAGCCAAATAATCATGAGGTATTGGCTTGTACATATTGGCTATGGAGTTGTGACTCTTCTTTACTTCAGAATACACATCAACATCACTCTCTTTTTCTTAGGGGCACCAATGATAGTGGCCCACTCATTAATTGTTGACTCATATCTGAGACTCTTCGTTATTCAAACAATAGAACCATCTCCAGAGAAATGAACAGTCGAGTAGAATTGCATGATCAGCTCATCATTCCATGGGGTCATCTCCTTACCAACAAAATCTTCAATGTCCAGAGACTTGAAGTTGTCTTGAACACAAGGAAAATAGTCTTCATTGCCTTTGATATAAGCCCAGTCAACAAATCTCATATCACTGACAGCTGGGGATTTGTCAAGCAAGACGGTCTCATAGAAATCTTGTTGTTCCTTGGTGTGAAACATTGGATCAACAACAGTTCTCATTCGGACAACATATGGATCAGCAACTCTCCACTTCCTTAGACATGCATCCTTTCTCTTCTTAATGTCTTCAGCTATAGGATGATCATCATTATGAATAGACAGATGTGGTCTGATCTTCATGAGAATGGTTGCATCCTAATCTTCCTCTTCCTCTGCAAGTGGGGCACTGGAAGTAGTGCCTCTCTTCTTAGCAGCTGCATGAATGTCCTTTGTAGTCTTCCGGTGAGCTACAAACTTGTTGTCCTTAGGAGGCTTTGGAGCAGACTTCATAGCATCAACCATGAGCTTCTACTTGGGAGGAGCTGGAATCTCATCGTCTTCTTCTTCAGCAGCTTCTTCAAGGTCCTCAAACATGGAAGTTTGTCTTCCAACAACAAGAACTACCCTCTTCCTTGCTCTCTTAGTACCAGCCTTCTTAGGGACATCATCAGTGGAAGGAATTGTGTTTTTCCTCACATAGTCAGGTGCTCTCATATTAGCAGCACTAGTAGATATCTTCGCAACAACTTTCTTTTGAGGAGCCTTTGGAGGGGCTGAAGATTCTTCTGACAGAAAGTCTGAGTCCTCTTCATCAGAATTAAGTTTCTTTCTCCGCCTGGTGGCTTCCTTGGGAAAGCCATGGTGATGTCTACGCACACTTCTATTCTTGTAGACTATGTTGGGCCTCCAAGTGCAGAGGTTTGTAGGACAGCAACAATTTCCCTCAAGTGGATGACCTAAGATTTATCGAACTCAGGAAAGTAGAGGTTGAAGATGGTCTCTCTCAAGCAACCCTGCAATTAAGAAACAAGAAGTCTCTTGTGTCCCCAACACACCTAATACAATGGTAAATTGTATAGGTGCACTAGTTCAGCGAAGAGATCGTAAAATATGGGTGATAGGTGTTGCAAAGCAAGGTAATATAAATCTGTAATAAAAATTACAGCAAGGTAGCAAGTGACAAAAGTGAGCATAAACGGTGTAACATGGTGAGAAACAAGGCCTAGGCTTCATACTTTCACTAGTGGCAACTCCCAACAACATTAACATAATCTAATCACATGATATTTTCACTAAAACATGTAATGATGACATACTCGGAGGTCATTCCTTTGTGATCAAGATAGGACGATAATTATGTAGGGCTACAAAAGCATACCTCAGAGTTCGTAGTTCTCATCTATGGATTTCTCAATGTCACCGCGGCCATCCAAAGAGAGTACCACAATCACCACAACATATCTCAAGGATAGTCAAAGACAAGCACCAAGAGACTCTCAATCTTCAATCAATTCACAAAAAAGTAAATCACTCATGAAAATATTCTTCTAATCCATGTCCAATAGACCACTGTCACCATGGTCTCGAAGATTATACTAGATAAGATCAAGTGAGTACATCAATCCAATACATAGAAGAAGGGGAAACATCATGGGATCACCCCTAGATTAACATAGCCTATGCTCACAATCAAGATCACATCATGGGAGAGAGAGATAACCACATAGCTACACGTAGATCCCTCAGCCCCGAGGGAGACTACTCACACATGGCCATGGTGAGCAAGAGGTTGATGGAGAGGTGCAGCCCGGAGAGGAGACGGCGGCCACGGCCCTTGGGGGCGGAGGCCCTTGCCCCCCCTTATTCCTTGGATATGGTGCTGGTATGGAGGTGGTTCTCCACCCCAAGGCGGCTGCCTAGGAGGAGGAAATTTCGTGGCTCTTGGTGGCTCTCCAGAAATCAGGGTTTTCCTCTCCTTATATGAGTTGTGACGATCATCCTTGGACCTTGATGGATTTCCTATTGATCCAAGGGCTCTTGGGCACCTCTAGAACCTTCCTTGAGAGTCCTCTCAGCCCTAATGAGGCCCCAAAGTCGTGGCTTGGCTGAATCCCCTAAGTTTGGAAAGAGTTGGGGTCAATAACGTCACAATATTTTGTATTCCCGTAATCAGATTTTGTCCTTCAGTACAATGGGTCTAAAGACCACGTACGGAATCCATTTTGGACGTTTTTTAGCCCAGAATGTTCCCCTCGAAATTCCCCACAACTTTCGCATCTATCATTTTTCCATTTGACGTCATATTCTAGGCGTAAATAGACGATCTCTAAAATATGTAGGGGGGGGGGTAGATTTCACGAAAGTCAGAGTCCTACTCCAATACGACTCCTTTTTCATTTTTGTCAATTTCCAACTAATTCCTACACACCAAAGTGTAAAACAAGAACATTGTGCAATTTTAAAACCATTAATAGGTTAGTCCAAGTAAATTCTTAAAAAGATATAAAACTAATAGAAACATGAGACAATGACGCAAAACAAGCATGACACAAGCAAAAAATATGGATACGTTTCGGACGTATTGATACGTCTCAAACGTATCTATAATTTTTGATGGTTTCAGGATATTATCTTGTCAACTTTGGATGTTTTGGTTACCTTTTATATATATTTTTGGGACTAACTTATTAATTCAGTGCCAAGTGCGAGTTCCTGTTTTTTCTGTGTTTTTGACTCTTTTCAGATCTGATTTTGGAACGGAGTCCAAATGGAATAATTCTTTCGCGATGATTTTTTATGGAAAATATCAAAAATACCGGAAGAAAAAGATACCGGAGGGGGGTCCCGAGGGCGCCACAAGCCCTGTCGCCGCGACCCCCCCTAGGTCGCACCAATCAAGCTTGTGGGCCCCTCGGGGGCCCACTTGATGCAACTCCACCGCCATATGGTCCTATAAATTCAGAAACCTCGAGAAAGAAACCTAGATCGGGAGTTCCACCGCCGCAAGTTCCTGTTTCCGCGAGATCTCATCTGGAGACCCTTCCCGGTGCCCTGTCGGAGGGGACTTTGGAGTTGGAGGGCTTCTTCATCAACATCATCGCCCCCCCCCAATGACTTGTGAGTAGTTCACTTCATACCTACGGGTCCATAGTTAATAGCTAGATGGCTTCTTCTCTCTCTTGGATCTTCAATACAAAGTTCTCCATGATCTTCATGGAGATCTATCCGATGTAATCCTCTTTGGCGGTGTGTTTGTCGAGATCCGATGAATTGTGGATTTGTGATCAGATTATCTATGATATATATTTGAGTCTTTGCTGATTTCTTTTATGCATGATTTGATATCCTTGTATGTCTCTCCGAGTCTTGGGTTTTGTTTGGCCAACTAGATCTATGATTCTTGCAATGGGAGAAGTGCTTGGTTTTCGGTTCTTACCGTGTGGTGACCTTTCCTAGTGACAGTAGGGGCAGCAAGGCACACATCGTGTAGTTGCCATGAAGGGTAACAAGGTGGGCTTTGTCATAGATATGAGATTGTCCATCTACATCATGTCATCTTGCTTAAGGCGTTACTCTGTTCTTTTGGACTTAATACACTAGATGCATGCTGGATAGCGGTCGACGTGTGGAGTAATAGTAGTAGATGCAGAAAGTATCACTCTACTTGTTTTGGACGTGATGCCTATATATATAATCATTGCCATAGATGACGTCACGACTTTGCGCGGTTCTATCAATTGCTCGTCGATAATTCGTTCACCCACCGTCTACTTGCTTTCATGAGAGAAGCCACTAGTAAACACTACGACCCCCGAGTCTATTCACACCTATCAATTACTCCTCCGCTTTTACTTTGCTTTGTTACTTTGTTGCTTTCAGTTCTCACTTGACAAACAATCTATAAGGGATTGACAACCCCTTCATAGCGTTGGGAGCAATCTTTTTGTGTTTGTGCAGGCACTTGTGATACTCCTTCACTCGATCGATACTTGGTTCTCAAAACTGAGGGAAATACTTACCACCGGTGCGCTACATCGCCCTTTCCGCTTCGAGGGAACACCAACTCAAGGCTCCAAGACCGCGAGAAATCCTTTGCATATTTGCCTAGGAAGTACCTAAAGGCGTAGCCGTAGCAGAAGGATTCCTGGTGCCGTTGCTGAGGAGTAAAGAACAGTCTCCCGTCAGCACTGTTTCTGGCGCCGTTGGAAGGTCTTTTGTTGCATCAGTAGAAGTATTTCTGGCGCCGTTGCCGGGGAAGGAGAGATCTATCCAAGTAGGTCTCACAAACTCATCCCCTGCATTTACTTTTTTGCCAGTTGCCTCTCGTTTTCCTCTCCCCCACTTCACATTTGCCATTTTCATTTGCCTTTCTCCTTTGCCGTTTTCTTTTGCCTTTTTGCCTTTTTGCCTTTCTCCCTTGCCGTTTTCCTTTTGCCCGTTTCACTCTCCCTCTTCCTGCTCGTTTGTGTGTGAGATAGTCCATCAATGGCTAGACCTACCACTCCAAACGATACCCCTGAGAATGAAGTTCTCAATTTTAGGCAGAATGAGGAAGAAAATTTAAAGGACGCTCGGTACAGGATTTGCAATGCTCAAAGTAGATCTACTCGTAAGCAATCCAGTACCGTTCTTCTTCGCAGTTTCTATGTTGGAATTTCTCCTTGGAATTGGTATATCCTTGATACCATTGTAGGCGGGAATTTTTTGGGGAGCCATACTGTTGACTCCTATGGAGCTATCATGAATTTGGTAGGCTCACCCCGCTCATGGTTAATGGAACTACCTTAACCTTGGAACGCGTGATGCAAAGGCTTGACGCTATTGAAAACAAAATTGCCACAGTTGAACTTATTGAGGGTTTTGATAGAAAGATCCACAATCAAATTACTCAGTACGGATCCAAAGTGGGAAATTTTTTGAAAAATTGAAGGGAGAAGGAACTTATAGTTAATGATTCTTCTAGAATTGGCAAACTAGAAGATGTCATAACCAACTTGGGTTCCACTTTTGCCGCTGTGCAAAATACTCCAAATCTCACTCTCAAAAAGACCGTCAAGTCTGTTTTTGTTCCTAAAGCTAGTGGTGAGTCATCCAATAAAGATGAAAATCTTAAGATGATAAATGATCACACTACTTATGGTTTGAGCACCAAAGATGACTATATGTGATTCCATCACCTTATGCCTAGCTAAGGGCGTTAAACAATAGCGCTTGTTGGGAGGCAACCAAACGAATCTATCCTTTTTCTTTCTGTTTTGTATTTTTCACACTTTCATAATTCTGTTATGATTGTGTCTTTTGTGTTTCTTTTTGCGTTTGTGCCAAGCAAAACCGTTATGATTAGTCTTGGGGATGATCGTTTGGTCATGCTGGAGAAGATAGAAACTTTCTGCTCACGAAAAGAATTTTAATTTTTTTTCTGTAAGAGATTTTGAGTTGATTCTTTTTTCTGCTGATTGCTACCCAAATTATTCAGACTTTCGTAAGTTTTCAGAATTTTTCAAGCACTATAAGTATATGCAGTATACATATTGCTACAGACTGGTATGCTGTTAACAGATTCTGTTTTTGTTGTGTTGGTTGCTTATTTTGATGAAACTATGGATAGTATCGGGGGTATTAGCCATGGAAGATTGAAAATACAGTAACCCAACATCAACATAAGTAGAATTCAAGTTTGATAAAGTACCTAAGGAAGTGGTGGTTTGCTTTCTTATACTAATGTTATCACGAGTTTCTGTTTAAGTTTCGTGTTGTGAAGTTTTCAAGTTTTGGGTGAAGTTCTTATGGACAAAAAGATAAAGAGTGACAAGAGCTCAAGCTTCGGGATGCCCAAGGCACCTCAAGAGATTCAAGGATGCCGTAAAAGCCTAAGCTTGGGGATGCCTCGGGAAGGCATCCCCTCTCTCGTCTTCAATCCATCGGTAACGTTACTTGGGGCTATATTTTTATTCACCGCATGTTATGTGTTTTGCTTGGAGCGTCTTGTATCATAGGAGTCTTTTATTTTTGTTATCTCACAATCATACTTGCTGCACACCTAGATATAGAGAGACATGCACTCACCGTGATTTTGTCGAGCTTCACTTATATCCTTTGGTAGACAATTCAGCTCACATGTGCTTCACTTATATCTTTTGAGCTAGTTGATTTTGCTCTATGTGCTTCACTTATATATTTTAGAGCATGGTGGTGCGTGGCTTGATAGTTGATCTATGCATTGAAAGTAGTCTCAAAAGGGGTAGTTCTCCAAAGGGATACGAAAAATTCCACCTTCATGTGCATTGAATAGTTATAGAAGTTTGATTCATCTCAACTAGTTTTGAGTTGTGGTTCTGGTAATATTGAAGTTATGCTAGTAAGGTGTTGTGGATCTAGAAATAGTTGTGTTGAAGTTAGTGATTCCCATAGCATGCACGTATGGTGAACCGCTATGTGATGAAGTCTGAGCATGATTAGTCTATTGATTGTCATCCTTTGTGTGGCGGTCGGGATCGCGCGATGGTTTATACCTACCAACCCTTCCCCTAGGAGTATGTGTTGAATGCTTTGTTTCTATTACTAATAAAACTTTTGCAACAAGTATATGAGTTCTTAATGACTAATGTTGAGTCCATGGTTTAGATGCACTTTCACCTTCCACCATCACTATCTTCTTTAGTGTCGTGCAACTTTCGCCGGTGCACAAAACCCACCATTAGCCTCCCCCAAAACAGCCACCATACCTACCTACTATGGCTTTTTCAAAGTCATTCCGAGATATATTGCCATGCAACTACCACCATGACATGTGCCACCACGTCTACATTTCCATTGCATGATCGTAAGATAGCTAGCATGATGTTTCCATTGATGTCCATGCCATGCTAGATCATTGTCACGGTACACTACCGAAGGCATTTCATATAGAGTCATCGTTGCTCTAAGTTTTGAGTTGTAAGTGTGATGATCATCATTGATGGAGCATTGTCCCATGTGAGGAAATAAAAGAGGCCAAAGATGCCCACCAAAATAAAAAATAAAAAATAAAAAAATAGGCCAAAGAGCCCATCCAAAAAAATGAGAGAAAAAGAGAGAAGGGACAATGCTACCAGCTTTCCACACTTGTGCATATTAAGCACCATGATCATCATGACTGAGAGTCTCTCGTTTTGCCACCACCATATAGCTAGTGGGAAATTTTCATTATATAACTTGGCTTGTATATTCCAATGATAGGCTTCCTCAAAATTGCCTTAGGTCTTCGTGAGCAAGCAAGTTGGATGCATACCCACTAGTTTTCTTTAAGAGCTTTCACATACTCTTAGCTCTAGTGCATCATTTGTATGGAAATCCCTACTCATTCACATTGATATCTATTTATGGGCATCTTTAGAGCTCATTGATATGCCTAGTTAATGTGACAATCTTCTCCTTGTTTGTCTTTCAACTTCCACCACACTCCACACCACTTATAGTGCTAAAACCATGGCTCACGCTCATGTATTGCGTGAGAGTTGAAAAAGTTTGAGAAAGTAATGGTGTGAAAACAATTACTAGGCCAATACCGGGGTTGTGCATGATTGAAATTTGTTGTGCAATGATGATAGAGCATAGCCAGACTATATGATTTTGTAGGGAAAACTTTCTTTTGGCCTTGTTATTTTGAAAGTTCATGATTACTTTGCTAGTTTGCTTGAAGTATTATTGTCTCCACATCAATAGCAAACTATTGTTTTGAATCTAATGGATCTGAACATTCACGTCACATAAGAGGAGTTACAAAGGACATCTATGCTAGGTATCATGAAAGCATCAAAAATTCATTCTTTATCACTTCCCTACTCGAGGACGAGCAGGAGTTAAGCTTGGGGATGCTTGATACGTCTCAAACGTATCTTTAATTTTTGATGGTTTCACGTTGTTATCTTGTCAACTTTGGATGTTTTGTTTACCTTTTATATATTTTTTTGGGACTAACTTATTAATTCAGTGCCAAGTGCGAGTTCCTGTTTTTTCTGTGTTTTTGACTCTTTTCAGATCTGATTTTGGAACGGAGTCCAAACGGAATAATTCTTTCGCGATGATTTTTTATGGAAAATATCAAAAATACCGGAAGAAAAAGATACCGGAGGGGGGTCCCGAGGGCGCCACAAGCCGTGTCGCTGCGACCCCCCCTAGGTCGCGCCAATCAAGCTTGTGGGCCCCTCGGGGGCCCACTTGATGCAACTCCACCGCCATATGGTCCTATAAATTCAGAAACCTCCAGAAAGAAACCTAGATCGGGAGTTCCGCCGCCGCAAGTTCCTGTTTCCGCGAGATCTCATCTGGAGACCCTTCTCGGTGCCCTGCCGGAGGGGACTTTGGAGTTGGAGGGCTTCTTCATCAACATCATCGCCCCTCCAATGACTTGTGAGTAGTTCACTTCAGACCTACGGGTCCGTAGTTAGTAGCTAGATGGCTTCTTCTCTCTCTTGGATCTTCAATACAAAGTTCTCCATGATCTTCATGGAGATCTATCCGATGTAATCCTCTTTGGTGGTGTGTTTGTCCAGATCCGATGAATTGTGGATTTGTCATCAGATTATCTACGATATATATTTGAGTGTTTGCTGATTTCTTTTATGCATGATTTGATATCCTTGTAAGTCTCTCCGAGTCTTGGGTTTTGTTTGGCCAACTAGATCTATGATTCTTGCAATGGGAGAAGTGCTTGGTTTTCGGTTCTTACCGTGTGGTGACCTTTCCCAGTGACAGTAGGGGCAGCAAGGCACACATCGTGTAGTTGCCATCAAGGGTAACAAGGTGGGCTTTGTCGTAGATATGAGATTGTCCATCTACATCATGGCATCTTGCTTAAGGCGTTACTCTATTCTTTTGGACTTAATACACTAGATGCATGCTGGATAGCGGTCGACGTGTGGAGTAATAGTAGTAGATGCAAAAAGTATGAGTCTACTTGTTTTGGACGTGATGCCTATATATATAATCATTGCCATAGATGACGTTAAGACTTTGCGCGGTTCTATCAATTGCTCGTCAGTAATTCGTTCACCCACCGTCTACTTGCTTTCGTTGGAGAAGCCCCTAGTACACACTACGGCCCCCGGGTCTATTCACACATATCATTTACACCTCCGCTTTTACTTTGCTTTGTTACTTTCTTCCTTTCAGTTCTCACTTGGCAAACAATCTATAAGGGATTGACAACCCCTTCATAGCGTTGGGAGCAAGCTTTTTGTGTTTGTGCACGCACTTGTGATACTCCTTCACTAGATCGATACCTTGGTTCTCAAAATTGAGGGAAATACTTAACATCGCTGCACTACATCACCCTTTTCGCTTCGAGGGAACACCAACGCAAGGCTCCAAGGCCGCGGGGAAATCCTTTGCATATTTGCCTAGGAAGTCCCTAAAGGCGTAGCCGTAGCAGAAGGATTCCTGGTGCCGTTGCTGAGGAGTAAAGAACAGTCTCCCGTCAGCACTGTTTCTGGTACCGTTGGAAGGTCTTTTGTTGTATCAGCACGTATCACATGGGAGCTATAGGAACCAGGGTCGGACTCAGACTTCTCTGGACTAGTGCGTGAGCTCAACTCAACACTTGTTTCCCTGAAATCATTTTGACTATCTTCTGAACCAGACATCTCTAAAAAGCAAGCAGAACCTCATCAGAAAGCAGCAAAACGTGTGAACAAGATATAGGAAATAAAAAAGGGTTGAGCATCACAAAATTCAGATTATTTCAAAATTTTGAACAAACAAATCCTTAGTTTTAACTTTCCGTGGAACACATTTCGGTAGCACTGAGTTTGAACTTTCGGAGTTACTGAGACATATGAACTCCTTAACAGAAACTTGGTCATCTGACAACTCGGTTTCACCGAGTTCATTATCTAGAACCCTAGGTCCAAAATCGGTAGCACCGAGTTTTGCAACTCGGAGGCACCGAGATGGGGTCTGCGGACAGCTAACCTTAAAAACTTCCTCGTCCGCTAATCTACGGGATTTACTGGTGGATGGGGAGGTTTGCACATGGTGGAACATAGATAAAAACTTTCCAATGCGTGAGAATTTGATGGAGGAACGCAGGGGAGGATCTGAACCATACCCTAATTCGGCGACGGTCCGACTACGGCGGTAACGGCAGTGAAGAATCCATCGACGGCGGCGATTCCAAACGGAGGAGATGCACGGGGATTCAAGGCGATGACCAGGGGTCCAGGAGGCAGCATAGGGTTTGGGACGAATCGGCTTTGACGAACTGAAATCAAAGATTCGATCCACTGGAATTTATACCCTTTCGCTGTCAGCGTCCCCGAGATTACGAAATCGGTGTCACCGAGTTCCACTACTGTTAGTTGACAGGGAAACTTGGTGTAATCGAGTTTGTGATTTCGGTGCTACCGAGATGAAATCCTAGATCAACTCTGGAAATCGGTGGAACCGATTTTGTGGAGTTGGTTTCACCGAGTTCATTCTCAAAGAGGTTTAGGAAGTCAACCATTGACGATACGGAACTCCGAGTGCTCCTTCACACAGAGGGATCGGCAAGTGCTTGTTCAAGTTTTCTGATGAAGCATTAATAGAACTTGAGATGAGATAGCATAGATAGCTAGAGAAGGGTCCTAGGCATTCTTGGCCATCCAATTGGCAAAAGATAAATCAAAAGCCAAATAACAACAATTGGATGTCCTCGAATGAGCAAACATATGCAGACCAACATGCTCACACAATAAGAATGATGGAGAAAATATGCTGAACATGCACAAACATCCTAGCAGCTATCAAGCACATGGGCGATGACAAAGTCATCTATATATGAGTATATTGACTTAGGAGCCAAGTAAGAATACTTGATCATAGGTCATACTCATTGTTAAGCACAAGTGGGGTTACCGCTTTTACATAAGCATTAATGTGTTCATATCCTTAGGAGATGCTTGTACTCAAGATTTAGAGTAAAGCTCCCCCTTGATATGACATCCCCCTTAAGAGGGACAAACTAACCTTGGGTTTTGCCGTAGAAGACTTCAAGTAGGTGAAGTAGTGGTGGATGCTCAATGTTGATGAAGATCATCTTTAGTTGGGAGCAATTCTTGTTGTTTATTACTCTTATCACCTACATGGGTTAGTCCCAAAGAAAAAGAAACATATGGAAGAATATCCATGGACATGAAGTGAAACACAAATGGGATGATGTCCAAAGATGCATTAATTACCTTGTTCCTTGCTTACCTTTGAGGGAATGTGTGACTCTTTGAACTAATGCATATGGTTGAGGTTGAGTGCAAATAGGTCTCGCCAAAATGAAAAAGAGTGAATTTCATTGGCAGAGTCTCCCCTCAAGAACTCTCTAGTTCTTCCTCTTGGGAATCCACATCAACTTGATGGGGATCATTGTATTTGTGGTAGCACTAGATGAGGCAGTGATAGAAGTGTCTTTGTGAATCCACTTTACCTTGACTTGGGGTTCTTCATATAGGTCAATGTCTTCTTGAAGCTTTCCCTTGCCCTTGTGGTCTTGTGGTGGAAGGTCATCTTGTGAGCTTGTTCCCTTAGGAGGAGTAGCATCATACTTCTCCTCTTGAGGAACAAACTTCGGAATTGAATATGGACCTTGTTCCCAATCATCTCCGTTGACGTTGAAGTAGCCAACACCTTGTTTCTTCCGATGTCCTCCTTGCTTGCGTACAATTTCCTCAAATTGTTTACTTCCGCCAAGACTCTTCAAGACACCTCTCTCTATAATCCCTTTCAATAAATCATTTTCTTGCTCAATTGTAACTTGGCTAAGATAATCATTCGTGAAATCAAGAGAGCTACTAGCAACAATATTAGGTTTAGCTTTAGCTTTGTTGTTACTAGATGAGTAAACTTTCTTGCCTTTGTTATTAGTGTTCTTCAGTTTAACTTGTGGAACAAACATAGACAAGAGTAATCATTTGGCTAGATAAGAAGAACTCTTATTTGGAAGATCATCATTGATTGCTTTTAGGAACTCATGCTCTTGCTCGAAATTGAGCTTCTCAAAGCATAGCTTCTCATGAGTTCTTGCAAGCTCTCTATGATCTTCCGGAGTATTTTCATGAGCTAACTTAAGAGTGTTTAATTCTTGAGTTAGTCTTTCAATCTCTTTCTTATGGTCAACATTCGATTTCTCTTGACTAGCATGATAATTAGCAAGTTCATTTTCAGTGCAATCACTAGTTTTATCAAAGAGTCATCTTCTCCTAACAAGTCATCCTCATCACTATTAGAATCAAGATACTGAGGGTGTGATACCTTGGGGCCTTTAGCCATGAAGCACTTGATGACTCCCTCATTTGGTGAATCAAATAAGTCGTAGGAGTTGGAGGAAACATGTGCAATGCCGGCAACACCTTCATCTTGACTATATTTGGAGTTGGAGTGATAGCTTCTCTCGGATTGGTTGTCACACTCGGATCTAGAGACCCATTCACCAAGATGAGCTTGATGTCTTCTTCTTGAGCTGCTCTTGGTGTATTTGTCCTTCTTCTCCGATTCCTTGCCTCTTCGTGAGTGTCTTCATTCATAGCGATCTTCTCTACTACTTCTCTCTCTGCAAGGTGACTCATCTCTTGAGCTTCGTCTTCGAGATGACTCTTCTCTTTGCTTGTAGGGAGCTGATCACTCATTGGAGAGTGTCCAGACTTCCCACAATTGTAGCAGTTTTGGTCACGACTAGACGAACGCTTCTCATCATATCTTGGGCTTGAGCTCTTCAATTTGCCTCTACTCTTGTAGAACTTGTTAAATTTTTTGACCATAAGGCTTATCTCTTCACCAGTGACAAAACTGTCCTTTGAAGTAGCGGGAGCATCACATGTAGCTTTGTAAGCACCGCTTGACATGTTGTGCAACTCATCTTTGTCCTTGAGTGACATCTCATGAGAAACAATCCTACCAATGACTTAGTTGGCTTGAGATCTTTGTAGTCTGGCATCATTTGAATCAATGTGCATATTGTCTCATACTTTCCATTAAGAGCCCTAAGTATCTTCTTGATGATGAATTTGTCGGTCATCTCTTCACTTCCTAAGCCGGCAATCTCATTGGTGATGAGAACTAGCCTAGAGTACATTTCAGCGACACCTTCACCATCCTTCATCTTAAACTTGTCAAGATGACTTTGAAGCACATCCAACTAAGATTCTCTAATAGTATTGATCAAAGTATCCCAAATCTATTTTGCATTCTCAAGGCGGCTGGTTTTGTTGAATTCTTTGGGGCAGAGACAATTGAAGATGATGTCGCAGGCTTATGCATTAAGTTGCAACATCTTTAGTTCATCAGATGTCGCATTACAATCCGGTTCACGCCCTTCTCCGAAGAAATCACCTTGCACACTGATACGTCCAAAATGCATCACTATTTTGTTTCATAATTTGTCTCTATTCATTGATATATTTCACATTATGATGATGTACTTATAGTGTTTGGCCTATTTTACATAGTTTACAACTTTCCAGTGCCAAAATAGCAGACGCAGGATTCAATGGAGAAAATAGCACAAAGAGTTACCATATCAGAACATCTCCAACTGCGGTGAAAATTTGAGGGAAGAAGTTTCCGAACAGATCCCGAAGACAGGCCAAAGAAGGGCCGGAGGGGGGCCACATGTCACCCAGGCGACCTGTTGGCGCGGGCTACCCCTCGGCTGCGCCAGGAGGCCGCATGGGAGGTGGGCCCCGCCTCCGGTGCTCTCCTTTGGCCTATATGTTCCTCTTGACCTAAAAGTTAAGGGGAGGAAGAGTTTTCGCAATTCAGCCACCGCTTCGCGGCGGAAACCTACAAAGAAGAAAAGACCTTTCCGGCGAGCAGATTCTGCCAGGTAGAACTCCTCCCGGAAGGGGAGATCGTCATCACCATCGTCACGGGCATCATCGAGATCATCATCACCATCATCACCAGCACCATCACCATCTCCATCTTCATCCCATCTACTTCACCATTACAATCGGAGTTGTACCTTGCGCTATTCATCCCCTCTACTCTACCGGTGTTGATTACTCTTTTATGGTGAATGCTATTGAGTTTTTTTGGAGAATTATTGTTATGACCAGATTGTTAATAATATTTTCATCACCTACGATCATGATCTCTTTTATGTCTTGTGAGTAGTTCTGCTAGTTCTTGAGGACATGGGAAAAGTCTAGATGCTAGTAGTCATATGATGTTGAAGTAATATGTGTTGATTGATATTTGAGTTATGGTGTTATTCTTCTAGTGGTGTTACGTGAACGTCGACTACATAACACTTCGCCTTTTAAGGACCTAGGGGAATGCATCGTGTATAAAGAATGCTTATGGTGGGTTGCCGGAGTGACACAAACATGAACCCCAGTTCGCATACTTTTGCATGAGGGAGTATTGGATCCTAAAGCTTATTGCTATGGTTAGGCTTTGCCTTAATTTATCTCTTGTATTTGCGGATGCTTGCAAGAGGGATTAATCATAAGAGTGTACTTGTCTTAGCCTAGACTGTGCACTAGTTAAGATCCACCCACATAACACTTATCAATACAAAACATAGTACTAGACGGAATATGGCGAAAGCACTTGACTATCTCTCCCGTGTGTCCTTAAAAATGCCTTAGTCTTTATAAGTTTAGTCCCTCGGCTTATCCTTTGTGTTTAAAAGGATTGGGCCACTTGCTGCACCTCGGCACCATTTAATTTACTTGCATTTATTTCCTTGTTGCTTATACTAGAAAACCCATAAAAAGTTACCTTTTAGTGCTTGCAGTTATTCCTTGGTCAAGATCACTTGTCAATACCTTCTGCTCCTCGTGGGTTCGACACTCTTACTTATCGAAAAGGCTACGATAGTGTGACAGCCCTAGACCGACGTTCCAGGAGATTCCCCTTTTATTCCGTTTTCGTCGTGTGATTACTTTTATTTGTTGCATCATCATCGCATCATGTGCATCATCCGCATTGCATCGGCACTCCGTTGCCGCCAGTTTTCAAAAGTTGCATCCGTTATTAGTTTTCGGTTCTCGTCGTTGCCCGTTCTGAGCCCGACCACACACGCACGCGCCCGCGGCATCGTTTAAATCTTGTTTTTTAAAGTGTGTGTAAAACTTCCTCTGATTGGGTTGAAACTTGGCGTGCGGTCTTATTTTAATATAGATAGGCCGCCTGCCAAATTTCGTTGCAATCGGAGTCCGTCTGGTACCCGAACGGTCGACCGTAGCGGCACCGTATTCTGTCTATCGTCGGGCGTTTTTCGATGTTTAAAAATCGTATTGCCACGCGGCGCTATTTCCCTCTCACCTCCGCCTAGCCACTTTACACAGCCACCTAGTCTTTCCCGCGTCCGTGGGCGTTTGATCGCGATCACGTGGTCGAAAACGGGTCCGGATTCGGATAACCCTAGCCTCATGTCTATAAATAGACAGCCTCCCCTTCCTAATCTAGCCCTAACCCTAGTCCACCTCAGGATCCGCGCCACCCAAACCCCCCAGCCATAGCTTCTCTCTCGTGTCTCCCTCCCTCAGCCGTCGAGGCCCGCTCGGGCCCGAGGCAGGCCCGCCAGGCCCGCAGCCACCATCGCCTTGCCCGAAGTTGCCCAGCGCTCGCCTCCTCCGCACCGCCCTCCGCCTCCGGCCAGTCCGTGCCGCCAGCCGCCGGATCTGCCGGATCCCAGGGCGCGAGCCCCCCCCCCCTCGCCGCCGGCCTACTGAGCCCCGCCATCCGCCGTCATGGGAGTTGCGTCGCCGCCTGCTTCTCGGTCCCGATCGGGATCGGTAGGAGGAGCCCCTCGCCGCTCGTGCGTTAACCCCATGGTGGGCCTCGCCCCCCACGCGGCCCAGCCTTGCCTCGCCTCGCCTCCGGCGCTTGGCCCAACCTCTCCCGAGCCTGCCTTCTGCACCGATCCGGCCCGTGTGGCCCAAGGTGAGTCCCTCACAGCCTCCTTTATATCGTGCCCGAGCGAAGAATAGTTATATTGCGCCCTAGTTTTGGCCCAAATTAGTTTTTTCTCAGTTAGGCGATTTTATCTATTATCAGGGATTTCAGAAAATGCATTGATTTTAAAACGGTGATAACTTTTTAACCGTACATCGGATCGCAACGTATTATATATGTAACTTGTGTAGTTTTTCGTGTAGATTCACAACTTGCAACTTAGTGATCCATGCTTTCACTAAGTTTGAAACTAATATTTTCACTAAGTTTGAAACTGTGTGTGGGATGCCCTTTTGTGAGTTCTTTTCCTAGTGATGCATGCTTCCATGCTAGGTGTGATTAGTTGTATGTTGTAGTGCATCTTGACCTCTATTGCCTCATGCCTTGTTTGAGAATTTTGGTTTTGTGTAGCTTGTGGCGAGTGTAAGCCAATTCCATATATCTCATCTTTTCAGTACATGTACTTGTAACGATATCCATTCTTGTGAAACGACGAGATGCGCTTCTATCCCTGACGAGGACCTTGTACCAAATTGAGGATAGGAAAGCATCTTGGGCGTTACAAGTTGGTATGAGAGTAGTACCGACCTAGGAGCCCCCTTGATTGATCGAACTTGGCCGAGTCGAGTCTAGTAAATTTTTTGCTTTGAGTCTAGTTATATATCGGAGAGTAGGATTCTTTTTTCTCCTCTTCTATGCTCTGGTGAGGAATCTTGACGTAATAATTTAAGTCTAGTCCTCTTCTCACTCAAAAAAATTTAGGATCACGCGGATATTTTTAGAATCTATATGATGCCGATGTGATGGAGTTCTGTCTTGGTACCTCCTGTCTGACTTGATTTCTTCCTGGGAGTTGAGCTCCAGGGGATTCTTGAGCACATCGTTATCATTCAGATTTCTTAGTATCTCAGGACGAAGGATGTTCGAAATTGCTTCAATACTAGTAGTGGCAAGAGGAGTCCGGCTTCCCCAGTACTGGTGCAAAGAGTTCCAGATGTATCGCCATACTTAGTATCGTTGTGATTACGAGTGTCTGAGATAGATGAGTTTCCGAGATTCTGGTTATGTGTTGACGGATGTGATACACTGGACGGGTTAGTATAGGAGTTGAGTGATATATTACTCCTTGTATCCGTGGACCAGATTGCATGACCAAAAATTTCGGGAGTTCTTAGGTGGGAATTGAAGTAGTTACTTATGGGACAATTTTCCAACAAATGCTTGATGTTTGGTTAGGGTTTGACATCTAGTGGGTTCGTTTGTTCACGGTCTACTTACAACGGTTATCGTTGTGTATTAAAGAGTCGTTGTAGCTTGCTACGACTCGGGGATGCTTCGTATGTCGTGTGCATTGCCTTGTACACGATGGCTACTGTAAGGATCGAGCCCATGCGATCATTTCCACGAAAATATCGGATGAAATCTCTCTCATGAATTTGTTTTGGCTTGTTTCGTAAGCCTCATCCTTTGTTTTGTTGGAATATGGTAATTCGAGTTGCTTCGATGACAAGTGGTGAATTCTTCTCCTTCCAACAGGCGTTCTCATATTTTTCTGTGAGAATGCAAATTCTTTTGCTCAATCAAATTGTCATATCAATTCCTTTTCAACCGGAGCCATCGTGTCAATTCTTTTCAATCGATGCGCTTCTCTTCAAGTTATTCTATCCTCTCCAATTTTTTGCAAGGCCAATCATCATTTCTTTCCGG
The DNA here is from genome assembly GCF_904849725.1 of Hordeum vulgare subsp. vulgare. Lineage (NCBI taxonomy): Eukaryota > Viridiplantae > Streptophyta > Magnoliopsida > Poales > Poaceae > Hordeum > Hordeum vulgare. Next base: position 562,798,127 of record NC_058519.1, read on the forward strand.
AGTTCATCTCATCTGCCCCATGTGTCTTTGTTTTTCCCGCCCTCCCACCCTTTTCTTCAGTGATTCAATTCTCATCCAAGTGCATTTTGTTTCATTGTTGCTTCCGCTATCTTTTCTTCTGTGTCCTATCCGGTGATTCTTTGTGAAGATTCTCAGGAGCTTCGTGTTGATCGTTATTCATTCTTGTCATCTTTTCCGATGAATTCAACTCAGTTATCCGTGTTCATCATATCCTTATCATCCTTTCAATTCTTTCCTGTGTTGGAAATTCTTATCAGCCTCTCTTGTTATTATTCATTTCTCTCTATTCTACCAGGAGTGTTGAAGATATGTCACAAGTTTCTTCTTGTCAATTCTTTCAATTATTTTGAGGTGCTAACCTCATCAAGTTTTCTTTATACCGGTGCAATATCTCTCTTCTAAGCAATCTTTTCAACGACGGTTTCTTTTGAGTGGGCCCATAACCCACAGGTTATTTCCCAGGATCTTATCTGACTCTTGTAGTTCTTCCGGAGTTATCTTGTTCTTTTCAACTATGACGTAAGTATGAATTTTATCAGTCATATTCTTTCTTCAAGATCAATTTTAATTAATTCTCATATTTGGTTCAACCTTGCATTTTTCTTTATTTCAGAGTGTCTCAGTTATTCTTGGTGGTTTTCTCCTCATCTTGTTTAGCTTGGAAGACTGAAGGGGTGTTTCTCTCAAATCTTGGTCCATTCTCTTGAAGATTCATCATTTTAGCTTTGTGACATCATCTTGATTGTTCCCAATCATAAGAACCCCTTTCTTGCTATCCGGTGCATTTATGAGTTGTTTTCATTCTTGAACCTCTGAAGGCCATCATTTCAGAAGATTCTTCGTTCTCAGCTTTCAGCTTTCATCCTCAAATTCTTCTCAATTGTTATCTATTCGTTCATCTTGTTTAAGTTTGTTCTCTCATGTGGCTCATGATCTTTTCGTTCTCATGGATCTCAAATCATTCTTGTTATATCCCCATTCAATCCAACTCTTATCGGTGTCTCCTCAAGACTTCTTCAAGTTTGTGCTCATATCTCTCCTCAATCATTTCTAGAAGAATAAGGGGTATGCTAAATCTGTTGCTTGTCATCAATTAAACTTGATGAAGGATAAGCATAACATAATTCTTATTCTTGTTCTTAGTGATCTGAATTCTTCTTCCGGAGTGGCTCATGATATCAATTCTTCGTTCTCAAGGTGTTCTTCACGGTTCTTGTGGCAGTAGTTCTCAATTTCTTCTTTGTTCTTTTCTTGCCAAGAGCTAGTTTCTATTCTTTATAACACAGGCTTTGTGATGTTGCTCATTTGGGTCTATCATCTTGTTCTATCAAGATCATGTTGGTCCCTTGTTCAATTTAGTTGTTTGTTGTGAATCTTGTCTAGTTCTCCTATCTTATCGAAATTTTCGGTGAATTCTTGCTTGATTCTCTTGTCATTCTTCTTATCCTTGCAACCGTCAAGGATCGGTGGTTTCACTCATTTGTCAGAGAAGCGACTAAATTTACCTCTTGTTTTCTCATCCTCTCCCCCTTTTCATTCTTGGATCTCGGGTCGAGATCCTCTTGTAGTGTAGGAGAGTTGTGACACCCCGAGACCGACGTTCCACAAGATTCCCTTTTATTCCGTTTTCGTCGTGTGATTACTTTAAGTTGTCGCATCATCATCGCATCATGCACATCATCCGCATTGCATCGGCACTCCGTTGCCGCGAGTTTTCAAAAATTGCATCCGTTATTAGTTGTCGGTTCTCGTCGTCGTCCGTTCTGAGCCCGACCACACACGCACGCGCCCGCGGCATCATTTAAATCTTGTTTTTAAAAGTGTGTGTAAAAATTCCTCCGATTGGGTTGAAACTTGGCGTGCGGTCTTATTTTAATATAGGTAGGCCGCCTGCCAAATTTCGTCGCAATCAGAGTCCATCTGGTACCCGAACGGTCGACCGTAGCGGCACCGTATTCGGTCTATCGTCGGACGTTTTTCGGTGTTTAAAAATCGTATTGCCGCACCGCGCTATTTCCCCCTCACCTCCGCGTAGCCACTCTACACAGCCACCTAGTCTTTCCCGCGTCCGTGGGCGTTTGATCGCGATCACGTGGTCGAAAATGGGGCCGGATTCGGACAACCCTAGCCCCATGTCTATAAATAGACAGTCTACCCTTCCTAATCCAGCCCTAACCCTAGTCCACCTCGGGATCTACGCCACCCAAACCCCCAGCCACAGCTCCTCTCTCATGTCTCCCTCCCTCAGCCGTTGAGGCCTGCTCGGGTCCGAGGCAGGCCCGCCAGGCCCGCAGCCGCCGTCACCTTGCCCGAAGTAGCCCGGAGCTCGGCTCCTCCGCGCCGCCCTCCGCCTCCGGGCCAATCTGCGCCGCGAGCCGCGGGATCTGCCGAATCCCAGGGCGCCAGCGCCCCCTCGCCGCCGGCCTGCCGAGCACCTCCATCCGCCGTCGTGGGAGTTGCGCTGCAGCCTGCTTCTCGGTCCCGATCGGGATCGGGAGGAGGACCCCTCACCGCTCGTCCGTTGACCCCATGGTGGGTCTCGCCCCCCACGCGGCCCAGCCTTACCTCGCCTCGCCTCGCCTCCGGCGCTTGGCCCAGCCGCGCCCGAGCCGGCCTGCTGCACTGATCCGACCCGTGTGGCCCAAGGTGAGTGTTGGAAATATGCCCTAGAGGCAATAATAAAATGGTTATTATCATATTTCCTTGTTCATGATAATCGTCTATTGTTCATGCTATAATTGTATTAACAGGAAACAGTAATACATGTGTGAATAAATAGATCACAATGTGTCCCTAGCAAGCCTCTAGTTGGCTAGCTCGTTAGTCAATAGATGATCATGGTTTCCTGATCATGGGCATTAGATGTCATTGATAACGGGATCACATCATTGGGAGAATGATGTGATGGACAAGACCCAATCCTAAGCATAGCACTAGATCGTATTGTTCGTATGCTAAAGCTTTTCTAATGTCAAGTGTTCTTTCCTTCGACCGTGAGATTGTGCAACTCCCAGATACCGTAGGAGTGCTTTGGGTGTATCAAACGTCACAACGTAACTGGGTGACTATAAAGGTGCACTACGGGTATCTCTGAAAGTGTCTGTTGGGTTGGTACGAATCGAGATCGGGATTTGTCACTCCGTGTGACGGAGAGGTATCTCTGGGCCCACTCGGTAGAACATCATCATGAGCTCAATGTGACTAAGGAGTTAGTCACACGATGATGTGCTACGGAACGAGTAAAGAGACTTACCGGTAACGAGATTGAACAAGGTATTGGTATACCGACGATCGAATCTCGGGCAAGTTCTATACCGACAGACAAAGGGAATTGTATACGGGATTGATTGAATCCTTGACATCGTGGTTCATCCGATGAGATCATCGTGGAGCAAGTGGGAGCCACCATGGGTATCCAGACCCTGTTGATGGTTATTGGCCAGAGAGGTGTCTCGGTCATGTCTGCCTGTCTCCCGAACCCGTAGGGTCTACACACTTAAGGTTCGGTGATGCTAGGGTTATAGGGAATTGTTATACGAGGTTACCGAAAGTTGTTCAGAGTCTCGGATGAGACCCTGGACGTCACGAGGAGCTCCGGAATGGTCCGGAGGTAAAGATTGATATATAGGACGGATGGTTTCGGACACCGGAAGTGTTTCGGGCATCACCGGTAACGTACCGGGTCCACCGGGACCACCGGAGGTGGCCCCGGGGGTCCACCGAAGGGGGGCAACGATCCCGGGAGGTAAGGTGGGCCAAGTGGGGGAGGGAACCAGCCCCTAGGTGGGCTGGTGCGCCTCCCCACTCAGCCCAATGCGCAGGGGAGAGAAAAGGGGGGGCAAACCCTAAGCCAGGTGGGCCTAAGGCCCACCAGGGGTGCGCCACACCCCTCCTCCCCCCTTGGCCGCCGCACCAGCCCCCATCTAGGGCTGCCCCCCCCCCCCAGGAGGGGGAAACCCTAAAGGGGGCGCAGCCCCTCCCTTCCCCTATATATACCGGGCACTTTTGGCCATTGGGAGATAGACTTTTCCCTCTCTCTCGGCGCAACCCTACCCTTCTTCCTCCTCCTCTGTGCCGGTGCTTGGCGAAGCCCTGCCGGGAGACCTCGTCTCTCCATCGACACCACGCCGTCGTGCTGATGGAGTTCTTCCCCAACCTCTCCCTCCTACTTGCTGGATCAAGGTGCGGGAGACGTCACCGGGCTGCACGTGTGTTGAACGCGGAGGTGCCGTAGTTCGACACTAGATCGGAATCGCTGCGAGTACTACTCCATCAACCGTGTTCTAGAAACGCTTCCGCTTAGCGATCTTCAAAGGTATGAAGATGATCTTACCCCTCTCTCATTGCTGGTCTCTCCATAGGAAGATCTAAATATGCGTAGGAAAATTTTGAATTTATGCTACGTTACCCAAAAGTGGCATCCGAGCCAGGTTTTCTATGCGTAGATTCTATGCACGAGTAGAACACAAAAGTTGTGGGCGATGATTTGTAAATTTTCTTGCCACTACTAGTCTTATTCTTTTCCGGCGGTATTGTGGGATGAAGCGGCCTGGACCGACTTTACACGTACGCTTACGTGAGACTGGTTCCACCGACAGACATGCACGCCGTGCATAAAGGTGGCTAGCGGGTGTCTGTCTCTCCTACTCTAGTCGGATTAGATTTGATGAAAACGGTCCTTATGAAGGGTAAATAGATTTGGCATATCATCGTTGTGGTTGTCACGTAGGTAAGAAGGTGTTCTTGCTAGAAACCTTAATCAGCCACGTAAAACTTGCAACAACAATTAGAGGACGTCTAACTTGTTTTTGCAAGGTTTGACATGTGATGTGATATGGCCAAAGTTGTGATGTTGCATGTATGATGTATGAGATGATCATGTTATTGTAATAGGTTTCACGACTTGCATGTCGATGAGTATGACAACCGACAGGAGCCATAGGAGTTGTCTTAATTTATTGTATGAGATGCAACGCCATGTGCTTACTACTTTTACTTCATTGCTAACGGTTAGCTATAGTAGTAGTGATAGTAGTAGTTGGCGTGACGACTTCACGGAGACACGATGATGGAGATCATGATGATGGAAATCATGGTGTCACGCCGGTGAAGATGATGATCATGCGATGCCTAAAGATGGAGATCGAAAGAGCAAAGATGATAATGGCCATATCATGTCACTATATGATTGCATTGTGATGTTTATCACGTTTTACATCTTATTGCTTAGAAAGACGGTAGCATAATAAGATGACCCCTCTTAAAATTTTGAGAACGCATTCCCCTAAGTGTGCACCGTTGCGAAGGTTCGTTGTCTCGAAGAACCACGTGATGATCGGGTGTGATAGATTCTAACGTTCGCATACAGCGGGTGTAAGCCAGATTTACACACGCGAAACACCTAGGTTGACTCGATGAGCTTAGCATGTACACACATGACCTCGAATACAAGAGATCGAAAGTTCGAACATGAGTCGTATGGTTGAATACGATCAGCATGAAGTTGCTCACCATCGTGACTAGTCCGTCTCACGTGATGATCGCACACGGGTTAGTCAACATGGATCATGTATCACTTCGATGACCAGAGGGATGTCGATTCAAGTGGGAGTTCATACTTAATTTGATTAAATGAACTTAATTGTCATGAACTTAGTCTAAAAGTTGTCTTTATAAATATTGTAGATGGCCAACGTCAACCTCAATTTCAACGCATTCCTAGAGAAAAACAAGTTGAAAGATGATGGTAGCAACTATGCGGACTGGGTTCGCAACTTGAAGCTCATCCTTGAAGCAGCTAAAAAGGCTTATGTCCTTGATGCGCCGCTAGGTGACCCTCCCGCTCCCGCAGCAGCCCAGGACATTCTGAATGTGTGGCAAACGCGGAGTGATAACTACTCTCTGGTTAGGTGTGGCATGTTATACGGTTTAGAAACGGGGCTCCAAAGGCGTTTTGAGCAACACGGGGCATATGAGATGTTCCAGGAGCTGAAGCTAGTTTTTCAAGCTCATGCCCGTGTCGAGAGATATGAAGTCTCCGACAAGTTCTTTAGCTGTAAGATGGAGGAGAACAGTTCTGTCAGTGAGCACATACTCAAAATGTCTGGGTTACACGGTCGTCTGACTTCACTTGGAGTCGAACTTCCGGATGATGCTATAATTGACAGAATCCTCCAGTCTCTCCCACCAAGCTACAAAGGCTTTGTGCTTAACTACAACATGCAAGGGATGGAGAAGACCATTCCCGAGTTGTACTCGATGCTCAAGTCTGCGGAAGTAGAAATCCAGAAAGAGCATCAAGTGTTGATGGTCAACAAGACCACTAGTTTCAAGAAGGGCAAGGGTAAGCAGAACTTCAAGAAAGACGGCAAAGCTGTTGCCGCGCCCGGTAAGCAAGATGCCGAGAAGAAGAAAAAGAATGGACCCAAGCCTGAGACTGAGTGCTTCTATTGCAAGGAAAAGGTCACTGGAAGCGGAACTGCCCCAAATACTTAGCGGACAAGAAGGCCGGCAACGTTAAAGGTATATGTGATATACATGTTATTGATGTGTACCTTACCAACGCTCGTAGTAGCTCCTGGGTATTTGATACCGGTGCTGTTGCTCACATTTGCAACTCAAAGCAGGAACTGCGGAATAAGCGGTGACTGGCCAAGGACGAGGTGACGATGCGCGTGGGGAATGGTTCCAAAGTCGATGTGATCGTCGTCGGCACGCTACCTCTACATCTACCGTCGGGATTAGTTTTAAGCCTTAATAATTGTTATTTAGTACCAGCTTTAAGCATGAATATTGTATCAGGGTCTTGCTTAATGTGAGACGGCTACTCATTTAAGTCAGAGAATAATGGTTGTTCTATTTATATGAGTGATATGTTTTATGGTCATGCTCCGCTGGTGAATGGTTTATTCTTGATGAATCTTGATCGTGATGTTACACATATTCATAGTGTGAGTACCAAAAGATGTAAAGTTGATAATGATAGTCCCACATCCTGTGGCACTGCCGCCTTGGTCATATTGGCGTTAAGCGCATGAAGAAGCTCCATACTGATGGACTATTAGAGTCTCTTGACTTTGAATCATTTGACACATGCGAACCGTGCCTCATGGGCAAGATGACTAAGACTCCATTCTCAGGAATAATGGAGAGAGCAACCGACTTATTGGAAATAATACATACTGATGTGTGTGGTCCAATGAACGTTGAAGCTCGCGGTGGCTATCGTTATGTTCTCACTCTCACCGATGATTTGAGCAGGTATGGGTATATCTACTTGATGAAGCACAAATCTGAGACATTTGAAAAGTTCAAGGAATTTCAGAGTGAAGTTGAGAATCAATGTGACAGAAAAATTAAATGTCTACGATCTGATCGTGGAGGAGAATATTTGAGTCACGAGTTTGGCACACACCTAAGGAAGTGTGGAATCGTTTCACAACTGACGCCGCTGGCACAGCGCAATGCAACGGAGTGTCTGAACGTCGTAATCGCACTTTATTAGATATGGTACGATCTGTGATGTCTCTTACCGACTTACGGCTATCATTTTGGGGATACGCATTAGAAACTGCAGCATTCACTTTAAATAGGGCACCGTCTAAATCCGTTGAGACGACACCGTATGAACTATGGTTTGGCAAGAAACCTAAGTTGTCGTTTCTTAAAGTTTGGGGCTGCGATGCTTATGTGAAGAAACTTCAACCAGAAAAGCTCGAACCCAGAGCGGAGAAATGCGTATTCATAGGATACCCTAAGGAAACTATTGGGTATACCTTCTATCTTAGATCCGAAGGTAAAACCTTTGTTGCCAAGAACGGATCCTTTCTAGAGAAAGAGTTTCTCTCGAAAGAAGTAAGTGGGAGGAAGGTAGAACTTGATGAGGTAATTACACCCCCTCTCGAACGTGATAGTAGCGCAGCGCGGGAAGTTGTTCCTGTGGCGCCTACACCAACTGAAGAGGAAGTTAATGATGATGATCATGAAGCTTCGGATCAAGTTACTACTGAACCGCGAAGGTCCACAAGGGCACGCTCCGCACCAGAGTGGTACGGCAACCCTGTGATGGAAATCATGTTGTTAGACAATGGTGAACCTTCGAACTATGAAGAAGCAATGGCGGGCCCGGATTCCAACAAATGGCTTGAGGCTATGAAATCCGAGATAGGATCCATGTATGAGAACAAAGTATGGACTTTGGTGGACTTGCGCGATGATCGGCGAGCCATAGAAAATAAATGGATCTTCAAGAAGAAGATTGATGCAAACGGTAATGTAACCGTTTACAAAGCTCGACTTGTCGCAAAGGGTTTTCGACAAATTCAAGGAGTTGACTATGAAGAGACTTTCTCTCCCGTAGCGAAGCTGAAATCAGTCTAAATCATGTTAGCAATTGCCGCCTTTTATGATTATGAAATTTGGCAAATGGACGTCAAAACAGTGTTCCTTAACGGGAACCTTAAGGAAGACTTGTATATGATGCAACCAGAAGGTTTTGTCGACCCTAAGGGTGCTAACAAAGTGTGCAAGCTCCAGCGCTCCATCTATGGGCTGGTGCAAGCATCTTGGAGTTGGAACATTCGCTTTAATGAGGTGATTAAAGCGTTTGGGTTCATACAGGTTTACGGAGAAGCCTGTCTGTACAAGAAAGTGTGTGGGAGCTCTGTAGCTTTCCTCATATTGTATGTGGATGACATATTATTGATGGGGAACAATACATAAATTTTGGAGAGCATAAAGGCCTATTTGAACAAGAGTTTTTCAACGAAGGACCTTGGAGAAGCTGCATACATATTAGGCATCAAGATCTATAGAGATAGATCGAGACGCCTCATAGGTCTTTCTCAAAGTACATACCTTGACAAGATATTGAAGAAGTTCAATATGGAAAACTCAAAGAAGAGGTTCTTGCCAGTTTTGCAAGGTATGAGATTGAGTAAGACTGAGTCGCCGACCATGGCAGCAGATAGAGAGAAGATGAGTTCTGTCCCCTACGCATCAGCCGTGGGCTCTCTAATGTATGACATGCTGTGTACCAGACCTGATATAAACCTTGCCATAAGCTTGGTAGGGAGGTACCAAAGTGATCCCGGTATGGAACACTGGACAGCGGTCAAGAATATCCTTAAGTACCTGAAAAGGACTAAGGAAATGTTTCTCGTTTATGGAGGTGACGAAGAGCTCGTCGTAAAGGGTTACGTCGACGCTAACTTTGACGCAGATCCGGATGACTCTAAGTCACAGACCGGATACGTATATGTGTTGAATGGTGGGGCAGTGAGCTGGTGCAGCAGCAAGCAAGAAGTCGTGCAGCATCTACATGTGAAGCGGAGTACATAGCTGCTTCAGAAGCGGCTCATGAATGAATTTGGATGAAGGAGCTCATCACCGACCTTAGAGTTGTTCCAAGCGTGTCGGGTCCAATGACACTCTTCTGTGATAACACTGGGCCATTGCCATAGCCAAGGAGCCCAGGTTTCACCGGAAGACGAAGCACATCAAACGCCGCTACAACTCCATCCAGGACCATGTCCAGAGTGGAGTGATAGATATTTGTAAAGTACACACGGATCTGAATATTGCAGACCCGTTGACTAAACCTCTTCCACAAGCAAAACATGATCAACACCATAATGTTATGGGTGTTCGATACATCACAATGTAACTAGATTATTGACTCTAGTGCAAGTAGGAGACTTTTGGAAATATTCCCTAGAGGCAATAATAAAACGGTTATTATCATATTTCCTTGTTCATGATAATCGTCTATTGTTCATGCTATAATTGTATTAACAGGAAACAGTAATACATGTGTGAATAAATAGATCACAATGTGTCCCTAGCAAGCCTCTAGTTGGCTAGCTCGTTAGTCAATAGATGGTCATGGTTTCCTGATCATGGGCATTAGATGTCATTGATAACGAGATCACATCATTGGGAGAATGATGTGATGGACAAGACCCAATCCTAAGCATAGCACTAGATCGTATTGTTCGTATGCTAAAGCTTTTCTAATGTCAAGTGTCTTTTCCTTCGACCGTGAGATTGTGCAACTCCCGGATACCGTAGGGGTGCTTTGGGTGTATCAAACGTCACAACGTAACTGGGTGACTATAAAGGTGCACTAAGGGTATCTGTGAAAGTGTCTGTTGGGTTGGTACGAATCGATATCGGGATTTGTCACTCGGTGTGACGGAGAGGTATCTCTGGGCCCACTCGGTAAAACATCATCATCAGCTCAATGTGACTAAGGAGTTAGTCACACGATAACGTGATACGGAACGAGTAAAGAGACTTACCGGTAACGAGATTGAACAAGGTATTGGTATACCGACGATCGAATCTCGGGCAAGTTCTATACCGACAAACAAAGGGAATTGTATACGGGATTGATTGAATCCTTGACATCGTGGTTCATCCGATGAGATCATCGTGGAGCAAGTGGGATCCACCATGGGTATCCAGACCCCGCTGATGGTTATTGGCCACAGAGGTGTCTCGGTCATGTCTGCGTCTCTCACGAACCCGTAGGATCTACACACTTAAGGTTCGGTGACGCTAGGGTTATAGGGAATTGTTATACGAGGTTACCGAAAGTTGTTCGGAGTCCCAGATGAGATCTCGGACGTCACGAGGATCTCCGGAATGGTCCGGAGGTAAAGATTGATATATAGGACGGATGGTTTCAGACACCGGAAGTGTTTCGGGCATCACCGGTAACGTACCGGGACCACCGGGACCACCGGAGGTGGCCTCGGGGGTCCACCGAAGGGGGGCAACGACCCCGCGAGGTAAGGTGGGCCAAGTAGGGGAGGGGACCAGCCCCTAGGTGGGCTGGTGCGCCTCCCCACTCAGCCCAATGCGCAGGGGAGAGAAAAGGGGGGCAAACCCTAAGCCAGGTGGGCCTAAGGCCCACCAGGGGTGCGCCACACCCCTCCTCCCCCCCTTGGCCGCCGCACCAGCCCCCATCTAGGGCTGCCCCCCCCCCCAGGAGGGGGAAACCCTCAAGGGGGCGCATCCCCTCCCTTTCCCTATATATACCGGGCACTTTTGGCCATTGGGAGATAGACTTTTCCCTCTCTCTCGGCGCAGCCCTGCCCTTCTTCCTCCTCCTCTCTACCGGTGCTTGGCGAAGCCCTGCCGGGACCTTTTGCCATGTATTTTGCATTTTGTCCCGTATTAATTTTCGTGTGTGTTCGGATTGCTCGAACCCCGTAGATGAAATGCTCACCTTTTTAGGGACCTTTTGCCATGTATTTTGCATTGTTGTATTTTTGCATGTAGGATTCCGTTACTAGTTTATTAAATCGTATTAGGAAATATTCTCGCATATACGTGTGGCGTTAATTTTTATTTTTCAACCCCACGTGTTATATATGTTTTCGGGGTAGAAAAATCCATAGAATTTAACTGTGCATTTAGTTTTAGCTTTTGAGCATGTTAATGCGCGTGATATTTTGCCATGTTGCCCTTTTGTTTATTTTGTGGGATTTAATCCGTGCATGATATGAATGAGTTGTCAACTAGAGATATGCCCTTGGATGTGTAGCTTAGCCTCTCGTAATTTTGGTTGCAATAGAAATCCATGTTTAGGTGTGGTTTGCTTGTTCTCAACTTGCTAAAAATAGTGTTGATTTGGAGATGCTGAAATATTTCTAAGTCTGAAATCTGTTATATTTTGTGGTTGTCTTGTCATGAGTTTATCTGATGATTTGTAGATCTTTTGAGGTTGGTGCAACGGAGTTAGTTGTAGACCTTATGATTCTCTAGCATGATGTCAATTTTCATGCCATTTGGAGTTCTGTAGCTTATGGTTTTGATGTTGTCAATATGCCTTCAGATCAAAAACTGCACTGTCTAAAGCTGATATTTTCACTAAGTTTGAAACTATGTGTGGGATGCCTTTTTGTGAGTTCTTTTCCTAGTGATCCATGCTTCCATGCTAGGTGTGATTAGTTGTATGTTGTAGTGCATCTTGACCTCTATTACCTCATGCCTTGTTTGAGCATTTTGGTTGTGTGTATCTTGTGGCGAGTGTAAGCCAATTCCATATATCTCATCTTTTCAGTACATGTACTTGTAACGATATCCATTCTTGCGAAACGACGAGATGCACTTCTATCCCTGACGAAGCCCTCGTGCCAAATTGAGGATAGGATCACATCTTGGGCGTTACGGATAGATACCCTACACTTGTGGGTCATCAAGACCATTTTATCGCGCCGTTGCCAGGGAGTGTAGCGCTATTGGTAAGTGAAATTGGTAAGGAAACCTTTACGCTGTACGTGCTATTTTTGTTTTAGTGTTTCTGGTTTTTGTCCCTATGGACAACTCTGCTCTTGGTTTGCTGCTTGTGAGGAACTGCCCCAACGCTATTGTGGTGGAGAAGACTCCCCCACCTACTAAAATTGTGCCCTTTAAAATAGCAACTGGTATTATTGATTGTGTTTTGGCTAATCGATATGCACAGATAGATATCCAGGTGAACACTTGCTATATCTTTCACAACTATGCTCCTTATTTAAGCTTGCAGGTATAACGATGGATTTTGTTATGAGAAAGCTATTCTCTCTATCATTAAAAGATAAGGCTTTGGATTGGTATAGGCTTCTTGATGACTCTCATTTACTAAATTGCCAAGATCTTATGCCTCTCTTTTATGCAAAGTTTTATCCTCTTTATGAAATACATCGAGACATGAATTATGTTTATAATTTCTGGTCTCATGACGGAAAAAGCATCGCTCAAGCTTGGGGGAGATTGAAGTCCTTAATGCTCAAATGTCCCAATCATGAGCTCTCCAAAGAAATTATTCTTACAAATTTTTATGCAAGGCTTTCTCGTCAAGATAAAGAGATGCTTGATGCTTCCTCTAGTGGGGCATTCTCCAACAAAATCACTGGAGCCAAGTGGGATCTTATTGAAAGGATCCAAAAGAACAATGAAGACTCGGAGATTGATAAAGGTATTGAACCCGTTATAAATTATGAGCGTGATTACATTGAGAGCTATGCGAAAACTGATTACTTCAATACCTTTTGTGCTAAGATTGGTCTTGATTCCGAACTTCTAATTGATTTTTGCAAAGACTTTGCCTCTCATATTGACTCTTCTAAGAAGAAGGAGGATCAACACCATAAACCTTTTAAGGAATTACATGTTGATATTAATGTTGTTGACCCTATCTTGCCTGTAGTTGAATATGAAAAGCCCCCTTTTCCCGCAAGGATGAGGGAGCATTCTTTTGTCACAGGCATCCTGAATAAAAGTGAAAGAATGTCTGATGAGCATGAGGACCTGATTAAAGTCAATCCTCAAGTTGAATTAGTCAAGGATCTTGTTACTAGTAATATTGAGGAGTCCAATATAAATTTTTGTGTTGTTTCTACTATCCTTGTTACAGCCGAGAATAAAGGACCAATTTCAAGTACTCCGGTTGTATCTGTTAAAATAGGAGATCATAATTATTATGGGCTTTGTGATTTGGGATCCATTGCTAGTGCTATTCCTTTTTCACTTTATCAAGAGATCATGAATGATATTCTACCATGTGAAATTGAAGAAGTCGATGTTACTATTCATCTTGCAAACAATGAAACTATCTCTCCTATTGGAATTGTGCGAGATGTTGAAGTTCTATGTGGAAAGGTAAAATATCCTACCGACTTTCTAGTACTTGGTTGAGTGCAAGATAGGTTTTTCCCTATTATCTTTGGTAGGCCTTTTCTCAAAACTTGTGGAGCTATTATAGATTGCAAGAAAGGAAAACTATCTGTTGAATTTAATGGTGAGCCATATGAATATAACTTTTCTAAATTCTCGAAGCAAACTCGTGGTACCGATCTGCCTAATAATGATAAAATTATTGAAGAGATTTCTTATATTGCTATTCCTCCTAACGATCCTTTGTGGCAATTTATGGAAAACCACGAGAATGATATGCATATGTAGGAAAGGAATGAGCTAGATGACATGATCTTGAGAAAACCTTCTATCCTGAAGCACAACCTTCTGGTTGAGCCTTTGGGAATTTTATCGAAACCAAAAGATGACCCGGTGTTTGATCTTGAACTTCTTCCCAGTACACTAAAGTATGCTTATCTAGATGAAAAGAAAGTATATCGTGTTATTATCAATTCTAACCTTTCGGGATATGAAGAAGAGCGATTATTGGAAGTCATTCGTAAACACCGAGGCGCTATTGGTTATACCCTTGATGATCTTAAGGGGATTAGTCCATCTATTTATCAGCATACTATCAATCTTGAGCCTGATGCTAAACCGGTTGTTGATCATGAACGACGGTTGAACTCAAAGCTGAAGGATGTTGTGAGGACCGAAACCCTCAAGCTTCTAGCCGCACGTATTATCTACCCTATAGCTGATAGTAAGTGGGTAAGTCCAGTACATTGTGTTCCCAAGAACGGAGGTACGACTGTGGTTCCTAATGATAAGAATGAACTAATACATCAAAGAATTATTATTAGATATAGAATGTGTATTGATTACACGAAGCTTAACAAGGCAACCAGGAAGGACCACTACCCATTGTCGTTCATCGACTAAATGCTTGAAAGGTTATCCAAAAACACTCACTTTTGCTATCTTGATGGGTACTCTGGATTCTCTCAAATTCATGTTAACACTGCCGATCAAGAGAAGACCACTTTTACTTGTCACTTTGGTACTTATGCTTATAGATGTATGCCTTTTGGTTTATATAATGCTCCTGCTACTTTTCAAAGGTGTATGTCCTCTATCTTTCATGTTTTTTGTGAGGAAATTGTGGAGGTCTTCATGGAAGATTTCTCCATCTACGGAACCTATTTCGACCATTGTTTCCACAACCTTAATAAAGTTTTGCAGAGATGTGAGGAGACGAACTAGGTACTGAATTGGGAGAAGTGACACTTCATGGTCAACAAGGGAATTGTTCTCAGCCACAAGATTTCTGAAAAAGGAATCGAGGTGCACAGGGCAAAGGTTGAAGCAATCGAGATAATGCCTTATCCAAAGGACATCAGAGGTATTCGTAGTTTCGTCGGTCATGATGGTTTCTATAGAAGATTTATTAAAGACTTTTCTAAAACTTTGAAACCCCTCACTAATCTTATACAAAAGGATATTCCTTTTGTATTTGATGAAGATTGTAAGGAAGCCTTCGAAGTTCTTAAGAAAGCCTTGATAACAGCCCCTATAGTCCAACCACCTGATTGGATTTTGCCTTTTGAAATCATGTGTGATGCTAGTGATTTTGATGTTGGAGCTGTGTTCGGACAAAGGGTTGATAAGAAATTGAATGTTATCCATTAGGCAAGCAAAACCCTTGATAGTGCTCAAAAGAATTATGCTACTACTAAGAAGAAAAAAATTAGCGGTAGTGTTTGCTTGTGCTAAGTTTAGGCCTTACATTGTTGATTCTAAAGTCATCATTCATACCGATCATGCTTCTATTAAGTATCTTATGGAAAAGAAGGATGCCAAACCAAGGCTTATCAGATGGGTCCTTCTTCTTCAAGAATTTGATTTGCAGATTGTTGATAGGAAAGGAGCAGACAACCCTCTAGCAAACAACCTTTCCAGGATGGAGGACATACCACAAGATCCTATTCTGGTCAACAATAGTTTTCGTGATGAATAGTTAGTTGTTTTGCAAGTGAAATCTTATTCAGATCCATGGTATGCAGATTATGCTAACTTTATTGTTGCAAAGTTTTTGCCTCCAGGTTTAACATTCCAGCAACGGAAGAAGATCTTCCACGACTTGAGGTATTACTTCTGGGATGACCCACATCTTTTAGAGAAGGTGCAGATGGAATTGTGAGGAGATTCATACCGGAGCATGAGCAAATGGATATCTTGAGACAATGTCATGGCAGTCCTTATGGAGGACATCATCCGGTGAGAGGACTGCACACAAGGTTCTCGAGTCAAGTTTTTATTGGCCTACCCTCTTTAAAGATGCTAGAAATTATGTTTTATCTTGTGATAAGTGCAAGAGAGTTGGTAATATTAGTAGGAGGAATGAGATGCCTATGAATTATTCTCTAGTCATTGAGCCTTTTGATTGCTGGGGTTTTGATTTTATGGGTCCTTTCCCTCCTTCACACAATTACACTCACATCTTAATAGCTGTTGATTATGTGACCAAGTGGGTTGAAGCAATCCCCACTGAAAGTGCTGATCACAAGACATCTTTGAAAATGCTCAAGGATGTAATCTTCCCTAGGTTTGGTGTACCTAGGTACCTCATGACCGATAGGGGATCACATTTTACACACGGTTCTTTTCGAAAAGCTCTAGCCAAATATGATGTTAATCATAGAATTGCTTCACCTTACCACCCTCAAACAAGTGGGCAAGTTGAGCTCACAAATAGAGCGATCAAGCTGATCTTGCAAAAGACAATGAACAGTTCTACAAAGGACTAGTCCAATAAACTATGAGATGCCTTGTGGGTGTATAGAACTGCTTACAAAAATCCCATGGGGATGTCTCCGTATAAGATGGTTTATGGCAAGGCATGCCATCTACCTCTAGAGTTAGAGCACAAAGCTTTCTGGGTTGTTAGAGATCTTAATGTTGATCCAAAGCTTGCTCATGAAAACCGTCTCATGAACTTGAATTCTCTAGATGAGTAGAGAAGTGAAACTTACGAGAGCGCAAAAATGTTCAAAGAAAAGGTAAAGAAGTGGCATGACAAGAGAATTTTGAAACGTGAATTTAATGTTGGCGATAAAGTTTTGTTGTATAGATCTCGTTTCAGGTTTTCTCCACGTAAATTGCTTTCCAAGTGGGAAGGACCGTACCATATCGAAGAAGTCTACCGCTCCGGTGCAATCAAGATTAATAATTTTGAAGGCACAAAACCACATTTTGTGAATGGGCAAAGACTCAAGCATTACATGGCTGGAGACCCCATCAATGTAGAAGTGGATGTGATACAGGTAGCCACTCACAAAGAACATATTGCAACATTGTATCAGACATCGGCAGAAGCAGAATAAGAATAGCTATGAAATACGGTAAGGAAACTTTGCGAACATCAATAAAAGTTATGTATTATGTGTTTTTGCAAAATTAGGAAAATTCCGAGCCGAAGCGGAGCCAGAGAGGAGCTCCAGGTTCTCCATGCGACCTGGTGGCGCGGGCTAGCCCCTGGCCGTGCCAGGAGGCCACCTCGACCACCCAGAGTCCGTCTCCGACTTTACTTTGGCTTGTTACCTTCCTTTTGGTGCATAAATTTTTGCTATATATTTTCCCAGATCGTCCCAGCTTTGTATCTTGCGATTCCGTGCGTTTTCTCTTTCGATCTTTTTCCGCCAGGTTAAGAAGCTATTGGTCGATATGTCTTCTTGCGACTCAAGCGGGGAAGACTACATGGGTCGTCATCTCCGCCGTGTCGAGCAAGATATCAACCAAGGGAAGGTTATTGGATGGGCTACTAATGAAGAGATAGCCGCAAGACAAGCGGAGATGGAGCACTTTGTGAGAGAGGAAGTCAAGATGGTCACCACCCAGGAAGAAGGAGATCCTTCATCACGAGGATCCAGCTCCAACAACCCCATCCTCATGGGGTTTATTAACCCTCAACATGATCTTTCTCTGAACCTTTCAGAAACTATCCCTCCACCGGGAGCTCCACCTATGTCATCTACTATATCCGAAGCTTACAGAATCACTAACCAATTCTGTGAAGACTTCCGTGTGCTTAAAGTACAGGTGGCCATATTGCAAGCTGAAAACAAAACCCTTCGGCGCATAATAGCGGAATTGAAGAACAACAAGTAGGATGAAAAGTGAAATCTTCATGGGTAATGGCATTCCCTTAGCTTGTCCCAAGCTTGGGGGAGTGCCCGGTATCTTTATTTTTATCCTTTACCTTTTATGGTCAATTTTAGTGTCACATCATGTAGGGAAGTTATCTTATGAAATAGGTGTTTGCATTGAGGTCTATCACTCCGTTGTGGAGAGTCTTGTATCCGTGAGCGTGCAGTGTCTATGATGGAATATTAATGAGAAGTCTATTGGTTTCCTTGCTGCACTTGGTATTCTCTTCATGCAATCAATCTTATATGCTGATTCTTATGGGAGTATTGATCTTACATATCAGGTATGGCTTTGAAAACTTTATTTAATCTTGGCAAACATAACATTGGTCATAACAACAAGCATGAGTTTTTCTAGTAGCGACATAGCCAAAACCTTTATGTTCTTATGCTTGAAGTGGTATGCTGACAAGGAAGACAACTTGATGTGTTATGCCAATTCTTTATGTTAAACTTTATATTGTTTTGCATCCAAATCAACATTATTTGTCTGCTCTCAAAAGCCTTTGCTAGCCTACCCTTGCACTAAGGGGGAACACTGCTTGTACATCCATAACCTGAAACCTCAACCTTCCCAAGAGTCCACCATACATTCCCTATACGTGGTATTTCATCGCCACTCCTAAATTATATTACTCATGTTCTATCTTTAAACCTTCAAATATTACTCCCCGTTTTGTGCCTCTACTTTAGCTCATGAGGAAGTAGTAGGTAATTCATGATCTTCTCATACTGGAAAAGTTTTATCTTGGGTTTGCATGTCTAATCTGCGAACTCCTAACACCAGAAGGGACTCGCATGAGCGCGCCCAGCTCGTAAAAGATAATAACAACAAACAAAACCTCCTTCACGCTTTGTTAATGAGAAATCAGAAAACTTTGGTAGTGATAAACAAAGGAGACTAAGGGGATGTGATCATCCCCACTTTGGGAGCCGTTCCTCAAAACTTGTCCAGCATGAGAAATATTGGGCTATCTACTAGCATTCTTGACAAAGTATGCAGCTCTCAAAAGCTTGTTTTACAATCTTGTTAATTTCAAAATCTCTAAAAAGCTCTAGCACATGAGTTTTCCCTACTTCCCTCTGCATGTTGAGTCGTAAGCCTACTTTTTTCTATCCTGAAAAGAGCAGACACTTTATGTTGACAAAGATGCATGCATTTATATTGTTTCGTTGAGAGTTGTCATATCAGACCTTTGTTGATGTTATCATTAAGATAAGTAAGTTGTTTGTTAAATCCTAGCTAAAGCAAACATCTTCCTTTGTGTTAGAATTCTCACTTCTTGACTAATACATGTTCTTTCAAAAAGCTCCAATTGATCTCATCAAAATATAAGAGGAAGAGCAAAAGTTAAAAGTTATTGGTTGTTCTTTGACCAAGGACATGTTTGCCATGGTTTGATGAGTTTTCTTAGCTCTACTTTTGATTGTAATTGATATTACTCTTTCATAAGGGCCTTATGAGTTGAGATTGTTGTTGAGGATGTTTGAGTTTAGTTGAGGATGTTTGACTTACCATATCAGAACATCTCCAACTGCGCTGAAAAATTGAGGGAAGAAGTTTCCGAACAGATCCCAAAGACACGCGAAAGAAGGGCCGGAGGGGGGCCACAGGTCACCCAGGCGACCTGCTCGCGCGGGCCACCCCTAGGCCACGCCGGGAGGCCGCGTGGGTGGTGGGCACTGCCTCCGGTGCTCTCCTTTGGCCTATATGTTCCTCTTGACCTAAATGTTACGGGGACAGAAGAGTTTTCGTGATTCCGCCGCCGCTCCGCAGCGGAAACCTACAGAGAAGAAAAGACCTTCCGACGGGCAGATTCCGTCGGGGAGAACTCCTCCCGGAAGGGGAGATCATCCTCATCGTCATCACCATCGTCACGGGCATCATCGATATCATCATCACCATCATCACCAACACCAGCACCATCCGCACCTTCATCCCATCTACTTCACCATTGCAATCGGAGTTGTACCTTGCACTATTCATCCCATCTACTCTACCGGTGTTGATTACTCCTTTGTGGTGAATGCTATTGAGTTTTGTTGGAGAATTATTGCTATGAACAGATTGTTAATCATATTTTCATCACCTCTGATCATGTCCTCTTTTATGTCTTGTGAGTAGTTCCGTTAGTTCTTGAGGACATGGGAAAACTCTAGATGCCAGTAGTCATATGATGTTGAAGTAATATGAGTTGATTGATATTTAAGTTATGGTGTTATTCTTCTAGTGGTGTTATGTGAACGTCGACTACATAACACTTCGCCTTTTTAAGGGCCTAGGGGAATGCATCGTGTATAAAGCATGCTTATGGTGGGTTGCCAGAGTGACAGAAACCTGAACCCCAGTTCGCACACTTTTGCATGAGGGGGTATTGGATCCTAAAGCTTATTTCTATGGTTAGGCTTTGCCTTAAGTTCTCTCTTGTATTTGTGGATGCTTGCAAGAGGGATTAATCATAAGAGTGTACTTGTCTTAGCCTAGACGGTGCACTAGTTAAGATCCACCCACATAACACTTATCAATACAAAACATAGTGCTAGACAGGGTATGGCGAAAGCACTTGACTCTCTATCCCGTGTGTCCTCAGGAACGCATTAGTCTTTATAAGTTTAGTCCATCGGCTTATCCTTTGTATTCAAAAGGATTCGGACACTTGCTGCACCTCGGCGCCATTTACTTTCCTTGCATTTATTTCCTTGTTGCTTATACTAGAAAACCCATAAAAAGTTACCTTTCACGACTTGCAGTTATTCCTTGCTCAAGATCACTTGTCAGTACCTTCTTCTCCTCGTTGGGTTCGACACTCTTACTTATTGAAAAGGTTGTGATAGATCCCCTACACTTGTGGGTCATTGATACGTCTCCAACGTATCTATAATTTTTGATAGTTTCATGCTATTATCTTGTCAAACTTTAGATGTTTTGTATGCCTTTTATATCTTTTTGGGACTAACTTATTAACTTAGTGTCAAGTGCGAGTTCCTGTTTTTGACCCTTTTCAGAGGAGGATTTTAAACGGTGGCCAAACGGAATAAAACTTCCGAAAAGATTTTTTCTGGACCAGACGCGCCAGACTTGAGAACCAAGGCAGGGGCCAGCAGGGGACCCCACAAGCCCCCTAGGTGCCTCCAGGGGGGCCGCGCCTAGCACGCTTGTGGGCCCCCTATGGCACGTCTGCCCTTCCTCTTCCACCTATAAATTCAGAAAAATTCCAAAACTACGCGAGAGATCCACGAAAATACTTTTCCACCGCCGCAAGCTTCTGTCTCCGCAAGATCCCATCTGGGGCACGTTCTGGTGCCCTGCCGAAGGGGGGATTCGGATACGGGGGGCTTCTTCATCAAAACCATGACCTCTCCGATGATGCGTGAGTAGTTCACCATAGACCTTCGGGTCCATAGCTAGTAGCTAGATGGCTTCTTCTCTCTCTTGGATCTTCAATACAAAGTTCTCCATGATCTTCATGGAGATCTATCCGATGTAATCTTGTTTTGCGGTGTGTTTGTCGAGATCCGATGAATTGTGGATTTATGATCAGATTATCTATGAATCTTATTTGTGTTTCTTCTGATCTCTTATATGCATGATTTCATATCCTTGTAATTCTCTTTGAGTTGTGGGTTTTGTTTGGCCAGCTTGATCTATGATTCTTGCAATGGGAGAAGTGCTTGGTTTTGGGTTCATACCGTGCGGTGACCTCACTCAGTGACAGTAGGGGTAGTGAGGCACGCATCGTGTTGTTTCCATCAAGGGTAAAAAGATGGGGTTTTCATCATTGGTTTGAGTTTATCCGTCTACATCATGTCAACTTGCTTAAAGCGTTACTCTGTTTGTCATGAACACAATACACTAGATGCATGCTGGATAGCGGTCGATGTGTGGAGTAATAGTAGTAGACGCAAAAAGTATCGGTCTACTTGTCTCGGACGTGATGCCTATATGTATGATCATTGCCTTAGATATCGTCATGAATTTGTGTGGTTCTATCAATTGCTCGACAGTAATTTGTTCACCCACCGTAATATTTGCTATTTTGAGAGAAGCCTCTAGTGAACACTATGGCCCCCGGGTCTACTTCACACCGTATTTTCAGCCTTACTCTTTTACTTAGTTGCACTTTCCGCCTTCAGATCTCACTTTGCAATCAATCTTGAAGGGATTGACAACCCCTTTATAGCGTTGGGTGCAAGCTCTTTTGTGTTTGCGCAAGTACTCTGGACTTGACGCGATTCTCCTACTAGATTGATACCTTGGTTCTCAAACTGAGGGAAATACTTATTGCTCCTGTGCTGCATCACCCTTTCCTCTTCAAGGGAAAAACCAACGCAAGCTCAAGAGGCAGCAGTCATCATGTGCAATCACACAAAGGTTGTATCAATAAGATCAAAGGACAGTCACAAAGGATTTTAATGAATGTTGCTAGACGTATGGATTTAACCATAATACAAGCAGGTGAGAAAGGTCATGGACAATTGGCTACTGAGGATTTCGTAAGATCGAATACTAATTCGAAGGACTTTGTGAAAGACATGAACAACTGAGGACGAACAAATCCCCGATAAGATAGTTTGTTGTAACTTGTATAACAAGATCAACTAGAAGAAAATATGAATGTCATTTATATGTAGTTGTCCATAGGGGTTGACGGAGGAAGGGAAATCGCAAAAGCGATGAGCACAAGTTCTCGAGAGAACATCGGAGAATATCCTCGGAGTCTTCTGACGAATCAAGCCATCGTCTAGAATACGGGGCTTTCCGGAAGGAAGTATTTACGAGAACCTAATGTTAGAGTTAGCAAAATCTTTAACCCGAAAGAGAAGAGAGAGTAGAATCCCAGAGTATAGGAAAGGAGTAAAAGATACTAATACCACCCGATTGAGATGTGGGCCCGTAAGCCACAACATCAGAGTTAGTAAGTTTTTCAAATACTAGACTCAACTTCGGCCAAGGAGTTGGAAAGGGGGCTACCTACAGGCAGTCGTCTCTGGTACCAACTTGTGACGCCCTCGATTTAATCGTACGCTAATCATACACGCAAATGCGTATGATCAAACTCAAGGACTCACGGGAAGATATCACAACACAACTCTAGACACAAATAAAACATACAAGCTTCATATTACAAGCCAGGGGCCTCGAGGACTAGAATACAGAAGCTCGATAAACACACGAGTCAATGGAAGCAACAAATATCTGAGTACAGACATTAAACATGGGGTGCCTTAGAGAAGGCTAGCACAAAAGATACAACGATCGAACGAGGCGAGGCCTCCTGCCTGGGAGCCTCCTAACTACTCCTGGTCTTCAGCAGCCTCCACGTAGTAGTAGGCACCATCGGGGTAGCAGTCGTCGGTGGCGGGATACTCCATCTCCTGGGCTCCATCATCTGGTCGCAGCAACGGATCAAGTGGACAAAGGGGGATCAAAGCAACGGTGAGTACTCATCCAAAGTACTCGCAAGACTGACATCGGAACTATGCTAAGTATGCATCATTATCAAAGGAAGGGTTATATGTGGACTGACTGCAGCAATGCAAGAAAGAGAGCGAAAGCCTAGTCCTATCGAATACTAGCATCTTCAGGGGTCTTGCAGCAATAGACGAGAGTAGAACAGGTAACACAATTAATAGTCATATTGTTGCAGCAATATTAATATGAGGTCACGCCCAGAGATCCTTCCTCGACTCCCTGCGAGGAAGCAATCTCGGAGCCACTATTCCAGTTAAGTAATATATGTAGTTGTATAAGATCAGGGCACAACTCTAAGTCGTCCTGTAACCGTGGACACGACTATCCGAATAGTTAATTTTCATCCCTGCAGGAGTGCACCAAGTTTCCCGTCACGCTCGATAACACTCTGGCTGGACACACTTTTTTGGGTCATGCCAGGACTCGAAATATCTACACGTCCCAGTCCCACCTAGACTCAACAGAGAGGTCAGCCCGCCGGTCTAAATCCTAAGCACAAAGGGGTCATGGGCCCACTTGCCCTCTGCGCTCGTGCACGATGCAAGGACGGCCGATGTCAGTCCTATCACCCCTTAATACAAGCGCGATGCATCTTGGGACCACTCGGGTGCGTGACGCTCCATTGCTGACGTCTGAAGAGCTTCGGCTAATACCAGGACGCCGAGTACCCATAACTTCTCCCGCGTAGCCGGTTAGTGCGAAATGGTCTCCGACAAACCCAAATAAAATACCCAAATCCATTAACATTTTAATTAACTCATCGACAGCTCCAGCGGTAATCCACCCGCCTAACATTATCCATTAATGATCCCAGCAACATGGTCAAGTAACTGTGTGGTTGTAACATCAGGGGGACTCCGAGGTATCACCCTCGTTGGATTCCAAACGATGTATCCGTCAAGGTAGACTTAGAGGAATCACCCTCGAGGGTCACTGATACGTCTCCAACGTATCTATAATTTTTTATGGTTTCATGCTATTATCCTGTCAAACTTTGGATGTTTTGTATGCCTTTTATATCTTTTTGGGACTAACTTATTAACTCAGTGCCAAGTGCCAGTTCCTGTTTTTTCCGTGTTTTTGACCCCTTTCAGAGGAGGATTTTAAACGAAGTCCAAACGGAACGAAACTTCCAAAAAGATTTTTTTCGAAACAGAAGAAGATCGGGAAACTTGAGAACCAAGGTAGGGGGCCACCAGGGACCCCACAAGCCCCCAAGCCGCGGCCAGGGGGGCACGTGGCTCCCAGGCTTGTGGGCTCCCTGGGCCACCTCTTTCCTAGGTCTTTCGCCTATATATTACCAATAATTCCAGAAAAAATCAGAAGATCATCGAAAGTGCTTTTCCGCCAACGCAAGCTTCTGTCTCCGCAAGATCCCATCTGGGGCACGTTCTGGTGCCCTGCCGGAGGGGGGATTCGGATACGGAGGGCTTATTCATCAACACCATGACCTCTTCGATGATGCTTGAGTAGTTCACCTTAGACCTACGGGTCCATAGCTAGTAGCTAGATGGCTTCTTCTCTCTCTTGGATCTTCAATACAAAGTTCTCCATGATCTTCATGGAGATCTATCCAATGTAATCTTCTTTTGCAGTGTGTTTGTCGAGATCCGATGAATTGTGGATTTATGATCAGATTATCTATGAATCTTATTTGACTTTCTTTTGATCTCTCTTATGCATGATTTCATATCCTTGTAATTCTCTTCGAGTTGTGGGTTTTGTTTAGCCAGCTTGATCTATGATTATTTCAATGGGAGAAGTGCTTGGTTTTGGGTTCATACCGTGCGGTGACCTCACCCAGTGACAGAAGGGGTAGCGAGGCACGCATCATGTTGTTGCCATCAAGGGTAAAATGATGGGGTTTTCATCATTGTTTTGAGTTTAACCCTCTACATCATGTCATCTTGCTTAAGGCGTTACCCTGTTTGTCATGAACTCAATACACTAGATGCATGCTGGATAGCGGTCGATGTGTGGAGTAATAGTAGTAGATGCGGAAAGTATCGGTCTACTTGTCTCGGACGTGATGCCTATATGTATGATCATTGCCTTAGATATCGTCATGACTTTGCGTGGTTCTATCAATTGCTCGACAGTAACTTGTTCACCCACCGCAATATTTGCTATTTTGAGAGAAGCCTCTAGAGAACACTATGGCCCCCGGGTCTACTTCAGACCATATTTCCAGCCTTCACTTTTTCTTCGTTGCACTTTCCGCCTTCAGATCTCACTTTGCAATCGATCTTGAAGGGATTGACAACACCTTTATAGCGTTGGGTGCAAGCTCTTTTGTGTTTGTGCAGGTACTCTGGACTTGACGAGATTCTCCTACTGGATTGATACCTTGGTTCTCAAACTGAGGGAAATACTTACTGCTCCTGTGCTGCATCACCCTTTCCTCTTCAAGGGAAAAACCAGCGCAAGCCAAGTTTCCGTCAACGTGCCAATTTTTGGCGCTCTTGTCTGTTGCCGTAGCAGAAGAATTTCTGGCGCCGTTGCCGGGAAGGATCAAGTCAAGAACTCATCCAAGCAAGTGTCGCAAACTCATCTCTTGCATTTACTTTTTTGCCTCTCGTTTTCCTCTCCCCCGCTTCTGAAAAACAAAAATGTACAAAAAAATATTTGCCTTTTTTGTTCGCCCTTTTATTGCGCTTGCTTTCTGTTCGCTTGTGTGCTATGTGCCTTCTATATGCTTGCATCTTCGCTTGCTGAAAATCTCTTGATATGGATCCTCATCCACTTGCTAATCTCTTTAAGAGATCCAATTATGTTGATCCAATTTCTAGTGAGTTGAGTGCACTTGACTTTCTCTATGGAGTTTTGCTTGAGATGTGTGAATGTGAAAATCGTGATGAAGAAATTTATGAAGTGATTCACGAGGGCTCCTTGAATGAAAAGCATGATTGCAATGGTTTCACTATAAATTCTGTTAGTGACAATCATGCTAAAAATATCAAAACCCTAAGCTTGGGGATGCTAGTTTTGCTATGTCCACTACTTGTTGCAATGATCGTGATTGGGGTGACAATTTTTCTTATGATCTTGAAAATTTGTTTAAGCCTCATGATGATTATGATATTTGCAATAATATTGAAAGTGGGATTGGAGAAGTCATGACTTTAGTTGATGATATTCACACTACTTTTGAAGAGCGTCAACTTTGCATGCATGTGGATCATGAAAAGAATATCCTATGTGATTGTTACATTGTTGAATTCGAATATGATCCCACATGTAATTGCTATGAGACAGGAAAATATTTTGGTAGAAACTTTCATGTTACCAAATCACCTCTCGTTATGTTGAGATTGATATTGTCTCTTTCTTCTTCCTTGCATATGGTAACTATTGGTTGTCTTGACAATCTGTTTTCCTATAAAATGCCTATGCATAGGAAGTATGTTAGACTTAGATGTGATTTTCACATGCTTTATGATGCTCTCGTTGTGCTTCAATTCTTGTCTTTTGTGTGAGCATCATTGAATTATCAATGCCTAGCTAAGGGCGTTAAACAATAGCGCTTGTTGGGAGGCAACCCAATGAATTTATCTTTGCTTTTTTATTTATGTTTTGTTGCATCCACACTATCATAATTCTGTTATGATAGTGTATTTTGTGTTTCTTTTTGTGTTTGAGCCAAGCAAAACCTTTATGACTAGTCTTGGTGATGGTTGTCTGATCCTGCTGGAAAAAGACAGAAACTTTTTGCTCACGAGATTATTTTTCATTTTTATTCAGAAAGATCTTTTGAGTTGATTATTTTTGCTTCTGGTTGATATGTCTTTTGCCCAGGCAGTCGTAATGTTTCAGAACTTTTGAGCTACCAGAAGTATACGAAGTATACAGATTGCTACAGACTGGTATGTTTTTGACAGATTCTGTTTTTGTTGAGTTGGTTGCTTGTTTTGATGAAACTATGGATAGTATCGGGGGGTACTAGCCATGGAAAATTGAGAATAAAGTAATATAACACCAATATAAATAGAAATCAAGATTGCTACAGTACTTAAAGAGGTGGTAGTTTGTTTTCTTGTGCTAATGTTATCACGAGTTTCTGTTTAAGTTTTGTGTTGTGAAGTTTTCAAGTTTTGGGTGATGTTCTCATGGACAAAGAGATAAGGAGTGGAAATAGCTCAAGCTTGGGGATGCCCAAGGCATCCCAAGCCAAATTCAAGGACACCAAAAAGCCTAATCTTGGGGATGCCCCGGGAAGGCATCCCCTCTTTCGTCTTCAATCCATGGGTAACATTACTTGGAGCTATATTTTTATTCACCACATGATATGTGTTTTGCTTGGAGCGTCTTGTACCGTAGGAGTATTTTCTCTTTGTTGTGTCACAATCATCCTTGTTGCACACCTTTTGAGAGAGACATGCACTCATCGTGATTTTGCTAGAATGCTCATAGTGCTTCACTTATATCTTTTGAGCTAGATAATTTTGCTCTATGTACTTCACTTAGATCTTTTAGAGCACGGCGGTGCGTGACTTGGTAGTTGGCTTGTGCTATGAAAGTAGTCCCCAAAGGTGATAGGTACCCAAAGAGGATACAGAAACTTCCATCTTCATGTGCATTGAGTAGAAAGAGAAGTTTTGGTTCCTCTCAATTAGTTTTGAGACGTGGATTTGGTAATATTAAGAGTTATGTTAGTAGGGTGTTGTGAATCTAGAAATACTTGTGTTGAATTTAGTGATGCTCGTAGCATGAACGTATGGTGAACCGCTATGTTAGGAAGTCGGAGCATAATTGATCTATTGATTGTCATCCTTTGTGTTGCAGTCGGGATCGCGCGATGGTTAACACCTACCAACCCTTCCCCTAGGAGTATGCGTTTAGCACTTTGTTTCGATTACTAATAAAAACTTTCGCAACAAGTATGTGAGTTATTCATGACTAATGTGAGTCCATGGTATAAATGCACTTTCACCTTCCACCTTTGCTAGCCTCTCTAGTGTCGCCCAATTCTCGCCGGTGCACAAACCCACCATATGCCTTCCTCAAAACAGCCACCATACCTACCTACTATGGCATTTTCATAGCCATTCCGAGATATATTGCCATGCAACTCCCACCGTTCCGTCTCATGACTTGTGTCGTCACTCTCATATTGCCATTGCATGATCGTAAGATAGCTAGCGAGATGTTTCAATGTCATACGCCAAGCTAGATCGTTGCACACCCTGGTACACTGTCGGAGGCATTTCTTATAGAGTCATCATCGTTCTGAGCTTTGAGCTGTGTGTAAATAAAAGTGTGATGATCATCATTATTAGAGCATTGTCCCATGTGAGGAAATAAAAAAAGAGGCCAAAGATCCCAAATAAAAAAAGAGAAAAAAAAGAGGACCAAGAGCCCAAATAAAAAAAGAGAAAAAGAGAGAAGGGACAATGCTACTATCTTTTTCCACACTTGTGCTTCATATTAGCACCATGTTCTTCATGATTGAGAGCCTCTCGTTTCGTCACCACCATATGCTAGTGGGAATCTTCATTATATAACTTGGCTTGTATATTCCAATGATGGGCTTCCTCAAAATTGCCCTAGGTCTTCGTGAGCAAGCAAATTGGATGCACACCCACTATTTCTCCTTTTGAGCTTTCACATACTTATAGCTCTAGTGCATCCTTTGTATGGCAATCCCTACTCATTCACAATGATATATATTAATGGGCATCTCCATAGCCCTTTGATACACCGAGTCAATGTGACCATCTCCTCCCTTTTTGTCTCACAACCACCACCACACTCTATCCACTTATAGTGCTATATCCATGGCTCACGCTCATGTATTGCGTGATAGTTATAAAAGGTTTGAGAAAGTAAGAGTGTGAAAACAATTACTTGGCCAATACCGCGGTTGTGCATGATTTAAATTAGTTGTGTGGGGATGATGGAGCATAGCCAAACTATATGATTTTGTAGGGATAACTTTCTTTGGCCTTGTTATTTCGAAAGTTCATGATTACCTTGCTAGTTTGCTTGAAGTATTATTGTTTTCATGTCAATAGCAAACTATTGTTTTGAATCTTATGGATCTGAACATTCATGTCACACGAAAGAGGTCACAAAGGACAACTATGCTAGGTAGCATTCCACATCAAAAATTCAGTCTTTATCACTTCCCTACTCGAGGACGAGCAGGAGTTAAGCTTGGGGATGCTTGATACGTCTCCAACATATCTATAATTTTTGATGGTTTCATGCTATTATCCTGTCAAACTTCGGATGTTTTGTATGCCTTTTATATCTTTTTGGGACTAACTTATTAACTCAGTGCCAAGTGCTAGTTCCTGCTTTTCCGTGTTTTTGACCCCTTTCAGAGGAGGATTTTAAACAAAGTCCAAATGGAACGAAACTTCCAAAAAGATTTTTTCTGAAATAGAAGAAGATCGGGAAGCTTGAGAACCAAGGCACGGGGCCACCACGGACCCCACAAGCCCCCTAGCCGCGGCCAGGGGGCCCACGCCTCCCAGGCTTGTGGGCTCCCTGGGCCACCTCTGCCCTAGGTCTTTCGCCTATATATTCCCAATAATTCCAGAAAAAATCAGGAGATCATCGAAAGTACTTTTCCGCCACCGCAAGCTTCTGTGTCCGCCAGATCCCATCTAGGGCACATTCTGGTGCCCTGACGGAGGGGAGATTCGGATACGGAGGGCTTCTTCATCAACACCATGACATCTCCGATGATGCGTGAGTAGTTCAACTTAGACCTACGGGTCCATAGCTAGTAGCTAGATGGTTTCTTCTCTCTCTTGGATCTTCAATACAAAGTTCTCCATGATCTTCATGGAGATCTATCCAATGTAATCTTCTTTTGCGGTATGTTTGTCGAGATCCGATGAATTGTGTATTTTTGATCAGATTATCTATGAATCTTATTTGAGTTTCTTCTGATCTCTCTTATGCATGATTTCATATCCTTGTAATTCTCTTTGACTTGTGGGTTTTGTTTGGCCAGCTTGATCTATGATTCTTGCAATGGCAGAAGTGCTTGGTTTTGGGTTCATACCGTGCGGGGACCTCACCCAGTGACAGAAGGGGTAGCGAGGCACGCATCGTGTTGTTGCCATCAAGGGTAAAAAGATGGGGTTTTCATCATTGGTTTGAATTTATCCCTCTACATCATGTCATCTTGCTTAAGGCGTTACTCTGTTCGTCATGAACTCAATACACTAGATGCATGCTGGATAGCGGTCGATGTGTGGAGTAATAGTAGTAGATGCAGAAAGTATCGGTCTACTTGTCTCGGACGTGATGCCTATATGTATGATCATTGCCTTAGATATCGTCATGACTTTGCGCGGTTCTATCAATTGCTCGACAGTAATTTGTTCACCCACCGTAATATTTGCTATTTTTAGAGAAGCCTCTAGTGAACACTATGGCCCCCAGGTCTACTTCACACCAAATTTTCAGCCTTACACTTTTCCTTCGTTGCACTTTCCGCCTTCAGATCTCACTTTGCAATCAATCTTGAAGGGATTGACAACCCCTTTACGGCGTTGGGTGCAAGCTCTTTTGTGTTTGTGCAGGTACTCTCGACTTGACGAGATTCTCCTACTGGATTGATACCTTGGTTCTCAAACCGAGGGAAATACTTACTGCTCCTGTGCTGCATCACCCTTTCCTCTTCAAGGGAAAAACCAGCGCAAGCCAAGTTTCCGTCAACATGCCAATTTCTGGCGCTGTTATCTTTTGCCGTAGCAGTCACACACTCGAAGGGTTGCACGACAGAGTCGTCGTCGGGAGTGGTGAAGGAGGAATCACCCTCGATAACCACGACCGACTAGCTACACTACAGAGATATCATCATGACTACTTCGCGAGGTGTCACCCTCGGTACCCGATAGTAGCTCTGCAGCGTCGTACAACTAAGGGGGGTGTAAGTGTTGTGTCGGATCTTGGCTCGTCAATAAGGGATTGAGACTCGACAATAAATCGGGGCAACTGGACTATGGGGTCAGAGGGGATGACTGCTCCACTTATACTAAACAGTTTAAAGGTGCAATACTAAAAGTAGCAGTTCATCAAAATTAGGCTATGCATCAGATATAGGAGCTAACTACAACAATAACAAAATTCTAATGCAAGTAGGAGGAAGAAAGACATAGGCGATATAGGGATGATCAAGGGGGTTTGCTTGCCTTGTTGCTCTGTGACAAAGGGCTGGTCGTCAGGAGGGTAGATGTACCTGGCAGCAGCGTCAGTCTCGGGGTCTACCGGTAAGAAGAGGGGGAAGAAACAATAAATAACAACAACACGTGCAAC
Organism: Hordeum vulgare subsp. vulgare; assembly: GCF_904849725.1. Classification (NCBI taxonomy): domain Eukaryota; kingdom Viridiplantae; phylum Streptophyta; class Magnoliopsida; order Poales; family Poaceae; genus Hordeum; species Hordeum vulgare. Next base: position 562,829,720 of record NC_058519.1, read on the forward strand.
ACTAAGCATGACATGGCAATATGCAGGTCTAGGCATGAGCTAATGCATTAACATCCATCACAGATGGATCGGGAAAATATCAGATGATATTTCCCGGGTCTCTGGCTACTACCCGTCACAACAAAATGGTGGAAAAGTTCCACGTTTGCTATGGTAGGGACGCGTGACACACGAACGGACAGCGTATTCGGGTTCGTCTCATTGTGCTCATCAACTTTCATGTTCAAATTTTTTTCATCTAAGCTACGGATTATTTTATATTAATTTTCAAAGATTTAAAGAATTTATAGGATTTGATTAATTATTTTAAATGCAACATTATCCAGAATAGTGAACGATGATGTCATCATGACATCACCATGATGTCAACAGGTCAACTCTGGCTGACCAGAGTCAAACCTAACATGTGGGGTCACTGGGACCCACGTGTCATTCACTGATAGGATAATTTAACTAACTAATTAACACAATTAATTAAACATGTTAATTAATTAGCACAGTGGTTAATTAGTTTAATGAATCTTAATTTAACTAATTAATTATTTAGTTTAAATAATTAATTATTTTATCAATTAATTACTTTTAAATAATTTTTATTTACATATTATTATTATTATTTTATCCATTCCTTCTTCTATTATTTTTATTTTAGGGGGCGTGGGGCCCCGTGTCATTCACACACAAAAAAGGGGTTAGTAGGGGGAGGTTAATCCCCCCCCCACTAACTAGATCGGCCACGGGGCAACGAGGGGGGGCCCGCAGAGCCCTCACCTGTGGTTTGCCGGCGGCCAGGGGGCGGCGGTGGCCAGGGGAGCTGGGCTAGCATGGCATGGGGCGCGTCGGGGCGGCGCCGGCACGGCCAGAGGAGGCGCCGGGCACGGGGGCTGTGGGCAAGCGCAATGCGCGGGCGCGAGTGCGGTGAGGCCAGAGCATGGGAAGGAGAGGGAGAGGAAGGAGCCCCGGGGGCTCACTGCGAGCCGGCAACGGGAGGCAATGGGCTCGAGGGAGGGCGGCGGCCGACGAGGCGTTGTAGTCCGGTGAGATGGATCCGACGGTGGTGCGGCGGACTCCGGCGACGCGCTGAAGGACACCCGCCGACGGGAGCGGCAGGGGGAAGGGTCGGCGACGATGTGGCAGAGAGGAGGCCGAGGGGCGGCCGATGGAGGCGTGGCGACGGAGGAGCTCGACGATGGGGGGCTCGTCCGGCGCGGGGCTTCGGTCGCAAGGGGATGCATGGCGACGTGGGGCGAGGCTGGCGAGCGCGGGCTCGGTCGAATGGGCGAGCAAGGCGAGGGAGCCGGCCCGTGGTGGCGCCAGGGGAGGGTGGGGTGACGAGGGGAGGCGAGAGGGACGAGGGATCGAGGCCGTGGTTCCCTCGTGGTAGCACTGGGTTTTGTGGGGGAGACGAGGGAAACAGGGGAGGGATCCCCTCGTGGGATGGTGGGCGCGGTGGGACGAGGGGTCGTGGCTGGCGCGTGGGGTGCAGTGGGGGTTTCGGTGGCTAGGGTTCCCAGGGGGGTATACCCCTGGTGGGGTTGGGCTAGTTGGGGGTGGGTTGTGGGGTTAGGCCGGATGGGCCGATGATACGTCCATTTTGCATCATGCTTTCATGTTGATATTTATCGCTTTATGGGTTGTTTATTACACTTCACGGTACAATACTTATATCTTTTCTCTCTTATTTTGCAAGGTTTACATGAAGAGGGAGAATGCCGGCAGCTGGAATTCTGGCCTGAAAATGGAGCAAGTTTGAGATACCTATTCTGCGCAACTCCAAAAGTCGTGAAAATCAACGAGGATTAGTTTTGGAATTTATAAAAAATACTGGGCCGAAGAAGTACTAGAGGGGTGCCAGCAGGAGGCCACAAGCCTGCTAGGCGTGGCCTACCCCCCTGGTCGTGCCTAGGGGGCTTGTGGGCTCCCTGTTGGCCCTCTGGCCCCCCTCTTTTGCTATAAGGAGGGATTCGTTCCAGAACAAAATCAAGAGTAGGCTTTCGGGAGGATTCGCCGCCGCCACGAGGCGGAACTTGAGCAGAACAAATCTAGAGCTACGGCAGGGTCGTTCTGCCGGGGTAACTTCCCTCCCGGAGGGGGAAATCGTCGCCATCGTCATCACCAACACTCCTCTCATCGAAGGGGACTCATCACCATCAACATCTTCATCAGCATCATCTCATCTCCAAACCCTAGTTCATCTCTTGTAACCAATCTCCATCTCGCGACTCAGATTCGTACTTGTAAGGTTGCTAGTAGTGTTAATTACTCTTTGTAGTTGATGCTAGTTGGATTACTCGGTGGAAGATTATATGTTCAGATCCTTGATGCTATTCAATACCTCTCTGGTCATGAATATTATTATGCTTTGTGAGTAGTCACTTTTGTTCCTGAGGACATGGGATAAGTCATGCTATAAGTAGTCATGTGAATTTGGTATTCGTTCGATATTTTGATGTGTTGTATGTTGTCTCTCCTCTAGTGGTGTTATGTGAACGTCGACTACATAACACTTTACCATTATTTGGGCCTAGAGGAAGGCATTGGGAAGTAGTAAGTAGATGATGGGTTGCTAGAGTGACAGAAGCTTAAACCCTAGTTTATGCGTTGCTTCGAAAGGGGCTGATTTGGATCCACTAGTTTAATGTTATGGTTAGACTTTGTCTTAATTCTTCTTTCGTAGTTGCGGATGCTTGCGAGAGGGTTTAATCATAAGTGGTATGCTTTTCCAAGTAAGGGCAGTACCCAAGCGTCGGTCCACCCACATATCAAACTATCAAAGTAGCGAACGCGAATCGTATGAACATGATGAAAACTAGCTTGACAGAAATTCTCATGTGTCCTCGGGAGCGCTTTACCTCCTATAATAGTTTCTCTAGGCTTGTCCCTTGCTACAAAAGGGATTGGGCCACTTTGCTGCACCGTTGTTACTATTGTTACTTGCTACTTGCTGCGAATCATCTTACCACAGAACTATCTGTTACCGATAATTTCAGTGCTTGCACAGAATACCTTGCTGAAAACCACTTGTCAGATCCTTCTGCTCCTCGTTGGGTTCGACACTCTTACTTATCGAAAGGACTACGATAGATCCCCTACACTTGTGGGTCATCAATACTATTTTCTGGCGCCGTTGCCGGGGTGTGAAGCGCCTTTGGTAAGTGGAATTTGGTAAGTAAACATTTATATAGTGTGCTGAAAATTATTGTCACTTGTCACTATGGAAACTAATCCTTTGAGGAGCTTGTTCGGGGTATCTTCACCTCGAACGGAAGCACAAGGAGTTGCTCCTCAACCTGCTGCACCTACTGAAAATATTTGCTATGAATTTTCTTCGGGTATGCTTGAGAAACTGCTGGCTAATCCTTTTACAGGAGATGGAACATCACATCCCGACTTGCATCTAATCTATGTAGATGAAGTTTGTGGTTTACTTAAGCTTGCAGGTTTGCTTGAGGATGAGGTCAAGAAGAAGTTCTTTCCCTTATCTTTGAGGGATAAAGCATTGACATGGTATAGGCTATGTGATGATACTAGATCATGGAGCTACAACCGATTGAAATTGGGATTTCGTCAAAAGTTTTATCCTATGCATCTAGTACATCGTGATCGGAATTATATTTATAATTTTTTTCCTCGTGACAGGGAAAGCATCGCTCAAGCTTGGGGGAGGCTTAAATCAATGTTATATTCATGCCCCAACCATGAGCTCTCGAGAGAAATTATCATTCACAACTTCTAGGCTCGGCTTTCTCATGATAATCGCACCATGCTTGACACTTCTTGTACCGTTTCTTTTATGAAGAGAGATATTGACTTCAAATAGAATTTATTGGAAAGAATTAAACGCAACTCTGAAGATTGGGAGTTTGATGAAGGTAAGGAGTTAGGTATGAATTTCAAGTTTGATTGCGTTAAATCCTTTGTCGAAATAAATACTTTTTGTGATTTTAGCGCTAATATGGACTTGACTCTGAGATAGTAGCTTCATTGTGTGAATCCTTTGCTGCTCATATTGATCTCCCTAAAGAGAAGTGGTTTAAATATCATCCTCCCTTAGAAGTCAATGTAGTTAAACCCAATCCAGTTGAAGACAAAGTCATTGCCTATAATGATCCTATTGTTTCGAGTGCTTACATTGAGAAACCACCTTTCCCTGTTAGGATAAAGGATCATTCTAAAGTTTCAACTGTGATACATAGGGGCTACATTAGAACACATACACCCCGTGAGAAAATCATAGTTGAACCTAGCATTACTATTATCAAGGATCTCCTGTCAGACAATGTTGATGGCCATGATATTCACTTCTGTGAAGATACTGCTAGAATTGCTAATCCACATGCTAGAGACAAACATAGGCATGTTGTTGGCACGCCTGTTGTTTCTGTTAAGATAGGAGATCATTGTTATCATGGTTTATGTGACATGGGTGCTAGTGTTAGTGCAATACCTCAATCCTTATATGATGAAATTAAAGACGAGATTGCACCTGTTGAGATGGAACCTATTGATGTCACTATTCAGCTTGCCAATAGAGATACTATCTGCCCTGTGGGAATTGTTAGAGATGTTGAAGTCTTCTGTGGTAAAAACAAAGTATCCTGCTGATTTCCTCGTTCTTGCTACCACACAAGATAGCTTTTGTCCCATCATATTGTTGGAATTATGCCCTAGAGGCAATAATAAATGTATAGTTATTATTATAATTCCTGTATCAAGATAATAGTTTATTATCCATGCTATAATTGTATTGAATGAAGACTCATTTACATGTGTGGATACATAGACAAAACACCGTCCCTAGCATGCCTCTAGTTGGCTAGCCAGTTGATCGATGATAGTCAGTGTCTTCTGATTATGAACAAGGTGTTGTTGCTTGATAACTGGATCACGTCATTGGGAGAATCACGTGATGGACTAGACCCAAACTAATAGACGTAGCATGTTGATCGTGTCATTTTGTTGCTACTGTTTTCTGCGTGTCAAGTATTTATTCCTATGACCATGAGATCATATAACTCACTGACACCGGAGGAATGCTTTGTGTGTATCAAACGTCGCAACGTAACTGGGTGACTATAAAGATGCTCTACAGGTATCTCCGAAGGTGTTAGTTGAGTTAGTATGGATCAAGACTGGGATTTGTCACTCCGTGTGACGGAGAGGTATCTCGGGGCCCACTCGGTAATACAACATCACACATAAGCCTTGCAAGCAATGTAACTTAGTGTAAGTTGCGGGATCTTGTATTACGGAACGAGTAAAGAGACTTGCCGGTAAACGAGATTGAAATAGGTATGCGGATACTGACGATCGAATCTCGGGCAAGTAACATACCGAAGGACAAAGGGAATGACATACGGGATTATACGAATCCTTGGCACTGAGGTTCAAACGATAAGATCTTCGTAGAATATGTAGGATCCAATATGGGCATCCAGGTCCCGCTGTTGGATATTGACCGAGGAGTCTCTCGGGTCATGTCTACATAGTTCTCGAACCCGCAGGGTCTGCACACTTAAGGTTCGACGTTGTTTTATGCGTATTTGAGTTATATGGTTGGTTACCGAATGTTGTTCGGAGTCCCGGATGAGATCACGGACGTCACGAGGGTTTCCGGAATGGTCCGGAAACGAAGATTGATATATAGGATGACCTCATTTGATTACCGGAAGGTTTTCGGAGTTGCCGGGAATGTACCGGGAATGACGAATGGGTTCCGGGAGTTCACCGGAGGGGGGCAACCCACTCCGGGGAAGCCCATAGGTATTTGTGGGGGTCACACCAGCCCTTAGTGGGCTGGTGGGACAGCCCACCAAATCCTATGCGCCAAGGAAGAAAAATCAAAGGAAGAAAAAAAAAAGAGGAAGAAGTGGGAAGGGGGAAGGACTCCCTCCCACCAAACCAAGTAGGACTCGGTTTGGGGGGGGAGAGTCCTCCCCCCTGGCTCGGCCGACCCCTTGGGGTTCCCTTGGACCCCAAGGCAAGGTCCCCCTCCCTCCTCCTATATATATGGGGCTTTTAGGGCAGATTTGAGACGACTTTCTCACGGCTGCCCGACCACATACCTCCATAGTTTTTCCTCTAGATCGTGTTTCTGCGGAGCTCGGGCGGAGCCCTGCTGAGACAAGATCATCACCAACCTCCGGAGCGCCGTCACGCTGCCGGAGAACTCTTCTACCTCTCCGTCTCTCTTGCTGGATCAAGAAGGCCGAGATCATCGTCGAGCTGTACGTGTGCTGAACGCGGAGGTGCCGTCCGTTCGGTACTAGATCGTGGGACTGATCGCGGGATTGTTCGCGGGGCGGATCGAGGGACGTGAGGACGTTCCACTACATCAACCGCGATCTCTAATCGCTTCTGCTGTACGATCTACAAGGGTACGTAGATCACTCATCCCCTCTCGTAGATGGACATCACCATGATAGGTCTTCGTGCGCGTAGGAAAATTTTTGTTTCCATGCGACGTTCTCCAACAGTGGCATCATGAGCTAGGTTCATGCGTAGATGTCTTCTCGAGTAGAACACAAAAGGTTTTGTGGGCGGTGATGTGCGTTTTGCTGCCCTCCTTAGTCTTTTCTTGATTCCGCGGTATTGTTGGATTGAAGCGGCTTGGACCGACATTACTCGTACGCTTACGAGAGACTGGTTTCATCGTTACGAGTAACCCCCTTTGCTCAAAGATGACTGGCAAGTGACGGTTTCTCCAACTTTAGTTGAATCGGACTTGACCGAGGAGGTCCTTGGATAAGGTTAAATAGCAACTCATATATCTCCGTTGTGGTGTTTGCGTAAGTAAGATGCGATCCTACTAGATACCCTTGGTCACCACGTAAAACATGCAACAACAAAATTAGAGGACGTCTAACTTGTTTTTGCAGGGTATGATTGTGATGTGATATGGCCAATGATGTGATGTGATATATTGGATGTATGAGATGATCATGTTGTAATAGAAATATCGACTTGCACGTCGATGGTACGGCAACCGGCAGGAGCCATAGGGTTGTCTTTATACTAACATATGTGCTTGCAGATGCGTTTACTATTTTGCTAGGATGTAGCTTTAGTAGTGATAGCATAAGTAGCATGACAACCCCGATGGCGACACGTTGATGGAGATCATGATGATGGAGATCATGGTGTGGCGCCGGTGACAAGAAGATCGTGCCGATGCTTTGGTGATGGAGATCAAGAAGCACGTGATGATGGCCATATCATGTCACTTATGAATTGCATGTGATGTTAATCCTTTTATGCACCTTATTTTGCTTAGAACGACGGTAGCATTATGAGGTGATCTCTCACTAAAATTTCAAGACGAAATTGTGTTCTCCCCGACTGTGCACCGTTGCTACAGTTCGTCGTTTCGAGACACCACGTGATGATCGGGTGTGATAGACTCAACGTTCACATACAACGGGTGCAAAACAGTTGCGCACGCGGAACACTCGGGTTAAGCTTGACGAGCCTAGCATGTGCAGACATGGCCTGGGAACACATGAGACCGAAAGGTCGATCATGAATCATATAGATGATATGATTAGCATAGGGATGCTTACCACTGAAACTACTCCCGACTCACGTGATGATCGGACTTGGGATAGTGTAGGTGGATCATGAACCACTCAAATGACTAGAGAGATGTACTTTTTGAGTGGGAGTTTAGCATGTAATTTGATTAAATTGAACTCTAATTATCTTGAACATAGTCTAAGTCCACTTTGAATATATTTGTGTTGTAGATCATGGCTCACGCAAGTGTCATCCTCAATTTTAATACGTTCCTAGAGAAAGCTAAGTTGAAAGATGATGGAAGCAACTTTGTAGACTGGGCTCGTAATCTTAAGCTAATCTTACAAGCTGGAAAGAAGGATTATGTCCTTAATGCTGCGCTAGGAGATGAACCACCCGCTACGGCTGATCAGGATGTTAAGAACGCTTGGTTAGCGCGTAAGGAGGACTACTCAATAGTTCAATGTGCAGTCTTGTATGGCTTAGAACCGGGACTTCAACGTCGCTTTGAGCGTCATGGAGCATTTGAGATGTTCCAGGAGTTGAAGTTCATCTTTCAGAAGAACGCCCGGATCGAGAGGTATGAGACCTCCGATAAATTCTATGCTTGCAAGATGGAGGAAAACTCGTCTGTCAGTGAACATGTGCTCAAAATGTCTGGGTACTCAAACCGTCTAGCTGAACTGGGGATTGAACTCCCGCAAGAAGCTATCACTGACAGAATCCTCCAATCACTGCCGCCAAGCTATAAAAGCTTCGTGTTGAACTACAACATGCAAGGGATGAACAAGTCTCCCGGCGAGTTGTTCGCGATGCTGAAAGTCGCAGAGTCTGAACTCCGTAAAGAACATCAAGTGTTGATGGTGAGCAAGACCACTAGTCTCAAGAGAAACGGCAAAGGCAAGAAGGGCAATTCGAAGAAGAGCGGCAAGCCTGTTGCCAATCCGCCGAAGAAACCCAAGGCTGGACCTAAGCCTGAAACAGAGTGCTTCTATTGCAAGGGTATGGGTCACTGGAAGCGCAATTGCCCCAAGTATCTGGCAGATAAGAAGGCGGGCAAAGAAAAATCAGGTATATTTGATATACATGTTATTGATGTGTACTTAACCAGCTCTCGTAGTAGTGCCTGGGTATTCGATACCGGTTCTGTTGCTCACATTTGCAACTCGAAGCAGGAACTGCGGAATAGACGGAGGCTGGCGAAAGACGAAGTGACGATGCGCGTAGGAAACGGTTCCAAGGTTGATGCAATCGCCGTCGGCACCATGTCACTTCAACTACCATCGGGATTAGTGATGAACTTAAATCATTGTTATTTAGTGCCTGCGTTGAGCATGAACATTATATCTGGATCTTGTTTATTGCGAGACGGTTACTCTTTTAAGTCTGAGAATAATGGTTGTTCTATTTCTATGAGTAACATCTTTTATGGTCATGCACCGAATGTGAGAGGATTGTTCATATTGAATCTCGATAGCGATACGCATATACATAACATTGAGACCAAAAGAGTTAGAGTAAACAATGATAGCACCATATTTTTGTGGCACTGCCGCTTGGGTCATATTGGGGTAAAGCGCATGAAGAAACTCCATGCTCATGGACTTTTGGAGTCACTTGACTTTGATTCACTTGACACTTGCGAACCATGCCTTATGGGCAAGATGACTAAAACTCCGTTCTCCGGAACAATGGAGTGTGCAAGTGACTTATTGGAAATCATACATACCGATGTGTGTGGTCCGATGAGCGTGGAGGCACGCGGCGGATATCGTTACTTTCTCACCTTCACTGACGATTTGAGTAGATATGGTTATGTCTACTTAATGAAGCACAAGTCTGAAACATTTGAAAAGTTCAAGCAATTTCAGAGTGAAGTAGAAAATCATCGTAACAAGAAGATCAAGTTCCTACGGTCTGATCGTGGGGGTGAATATCTGAGTTTCGAGTTTGGTACTCACTTAAGACAATGTGGAATTGTTTCGCAGTTAACACCGCCTGGAACACCACAGCGTAATGGTGTGTCCGAACGTCAAAATCGTACTTTATTAGAAATGGTGCGATCTATGATGTCTCTTACTGATTTGTCGTTATCGTTTTGGGGTTATGCATTAGAAACAGCTGCATTCACTTTAAATAAGGCACCATCGAAATCCGTTGAGACGACACCATACGAACTGTGGTATGGCAAAAGGCCAAAGTTGTCGTTTCTTAAAGTTTGGGGATGTGATGCTTATGTCAAAAAGCTTCAGCCTGAAAAGCTGGAACCCAAAGCGGAAAAGTGCGTCTTCATAGGCTACCCAAAAGAGACAGTTGGGTACACCTTCTATCTCAAATCCGAGGGCAAAGTGTTTGTTGCTAAGAACGGAACTTTTCTCGAGAAGGAGTTTCTCTCGAGAGAATTGAGTGGGAGGAAGATAGAACTTGACGAGGTTGTCGAACCTCTCATCCCTCTGGATGGTGGCGCAGGGCAAGGGGAAACCCCTGTGATTGCGACACCGGTTGAGGAGGAAGTTAATGATGATGATCATGAAACTCCAGTTCAAGTTTCTGTTGAACCACGCAGGTCGACGAGATCACGCGCTGCTCCAGAGTGGTACGGTAATCCCGTCTTGACAATCATGTTGTTAGACAACAATGAACCTGCAAATTATGAAGAAGCAATGGTGGGCCCAGATTCCAACAAATGGCTAGAAGCCATGAAATCCGAGATAGGATCCATGTATGAGAACAAAGTGTGGACTTTGGAGATGCTGCCTGAGGGCCGCAAGGCTATTCAGAACAAATGGATCTTTAAGAAGAAGACGGACGCTGACGGTAATGTAACCGTTTATAAAGCTCGACTTGTGGCAAAGGGTTTTTCACAAGTTCCAGGAATTGACTACGATGAGACTTTCTCTCCCGTAGCGATGCTTAAGTCCGTCAGAATCATGTTAGCAATAGCTGCATTTTTCGATTATGAAATTTGGCAGATGGATGTCAAAACGGCGTTCCTTAACGGTTTCCTTAAGGAAGAGTTGTATATGATGCAACCCGAAGGTTTTGTCGATCCTAAAAATGCTGACAAGGTGTGCAAGCTCCAGCGATCCATTTATGGACTGGTGCAAGCATCTCGGAGTTGGAACAAACGCTTTGATGAGGTGATCAAAGCATTTGGGTTTATACAAGTGGTTGGAGAATCTTGTATTTACAAGAAAGTGAGTGGGAGCTCTGTGGCGTTTCTAATATTGTATGTGGATGACATATTACTGATTGGAAACAACGTAGAGCTTTTGGAGAGCATAAAAGGTTACTTGAATAAAAGTTTCTCTATGAAGGACCTAGGAGAAGCTGCTTACATTCTAGGCATTAAGATCTATAGGGATAGATCAAAACGCCTGATAGGACTTTCACAAAGCACATACCTTGATAAAGTTTTGAAGAGGTTCAAAATGGAACAGTCCAAGAAAGGGTTCTTGCCAGTTTCACAAGGTACGAGATTGAGTAAGACTCAGTGCCCAGCAACTGATGAAGATAGAGAGCATATGCGCTCCGTCCCCTATGCTTCAGCCATAGGCTCTATCATGTATGCAATGTTGTGCACTAGACCGGATGTTAGCCTGGCCATAAGTATGGCAGGCAGGTTTCAGAGTAATCCAGGAGTGGATCACTAGACAGCGGTCAAGAATATCCTAAAGTACCTGAAAAGGACTAAGGAGATGTTTCTCGTGTATGGAGGTGACGAAGAGCTCGCCGTAAAAGGTTACGTCGACGCAAGCTTTGACACAGATCCTGACGACTCTAAGTCACAAACCGGATACGTATTTATTCTTAATGGGGGTGCAGTAAGCTGGTGCAGTTCCAAGCAAAGCGTCGTAGCAGATTCTACATGTGAAGCGGAGTACATGGCTGCCTCGGAGGCGGCTAAGGAGGGTGTCTGGATGAAGTAGTTCATGACGGATCTTGGAGTGGTGCCAAGTGCACTGGATCCAATAACATTGTTCTGTGACAACACTGGTGCCATTGCCTTGGCAAAGGAACCAAGGTTTCACAAGAAGACCAGACACATCAAACGACGCTTCAACCTCATCCGCGACTACGTCGAGGAGGAGGACGTAAATATATGCAAAGTGCACACGGATCTGAATGTAGCAGACCCGCTGACTAAACCTCTTCCACGGCCAAAACATGATCGACACCAGAACTGTATGGGTGTTAGATTTATTACAATGTAATTCACATGGTGATGTGAGGGCTAGATTATTGACTCTAGTGCAAGTGGGAGACTGTTGGAATTATGCCCTAGAGGCAATAATAAATGTATAGTTATTATTATAATTCCTGTATCAAGATAATAGTTTATTATCCATGCTATAATTGTATTGAATGAAGACTCATTTACATGTGTGGATACATAGACAAAACACCGTCCCTAGCATGCCTCTAGTTGGCTAGCCAGTTGATCGATGATAGTCAGTGTCTTCTGATTATGAACAAGGTGTTGTTGCTTGATAACTGGATCACGTCATTGGGAGAATCACGTGATGGACTAGACCCAAACTAATAGACGTAGCATGTTGATCGTGTCATTTTGTTGCTACTGTTTTCTGCGTGTCAAGTATTTATTCCTATGACCATGAGATCATATAACTCACTGACACCGGAGGAATGCTTTGTGTGTATCAAACGTCGCAACGTAACTGGGTGACTATAAAGATGCTCTACAGGTATCTCCGAAGGTGTTAGTTGAGTTAGTATGGATCAAGACTGGGATTTGTCACTCCGTGTGACGGAGAGGTATCTCGGGGCCCACTCGGTAATACAACATCACACATAAGCCTTGCAAGCAATGTAACTTAGTGTAAGTTGCGGGATCTTGTATTACGGAACGAGTAAAGAGACTTGCCGGTAAACGAGATTGAAATAGGTATGCGGATACTGACGATCGAATCTCGGGCAAGTAACATACCGAAGGACAAAGGGAATGACATACGGGATTATACGAATCCTTGGCACTGAGGTTCAAACGATAAGATCTTCGTAGAATATGTAGGATCCAATATGGGCATCCAGGTCCCGCTGTTGGATATTGACCGAGGAGTCTCTCGGGTCATGTCTACATAGTTCTCGAACCCGCAGGGTCTGCACACTTAAGGTTCGACGTTGTTTTATGCGTATTTGAGTTATATGGTTGGTTACCGAATGTTGTTCGGAGTCCCGGATGAGATCACGGACGTCACGAGGGTTTCCGGAATGGTCCGGAAACGAAGATTGATATATAGGATGACCTCATTTGATTACCGGAAGGTTTTCGGAGTTGACGGGAATGTACCGGGAATGACGAATGGGTTCCGGGAGTTCACCGGAGGGGGGCAACCCACTCCGGGGAAGCCCATAGGTATTTGTGGGGGTCACACCAGCCCTTAGTGGGCTGGTGGGACAGCCCACCAAATCCTATGCGCCAAGGAAGAAAAATCAAAGGAAGAAAAAAAAAGAGGAAGAAGTGGGAAGGGGGAAGGACTCCCTCCCACCAAACCAAGTAGGACTCGGTTTGGGGGGGGAGAGTCCTCCCCCCTGGCTCGGCCGACCCCTTGGGGTTCCCTTGGACCCCAAGGCAAGGTCCCCCTCCCTCCTCCTATATATATGGGGCTTTTAGGGCAGATTTGAGACGACTTTCTCATGGCTGCCCGACCACATACCTCCATAGTTTTTCCTCTAGATCGTGTTTCTGCGGAGCTCGGGCGGAGCCCTGCTGAGACAAGATCATCACCAACCTCCGGAGCGCCGTCACGCTGCCGGAGAACTCTTCTACCTCTCCGTCTCTCTTGCTGGATCAAGAAGGCCGAGATCATCGTCGAGCTGTACGTGTGCTGAACGCGGAGGTGCCGTCCGTTCGGTACTAGATCGTGGGACTGATCGCGGGATTGTTCGCGGGGCGGATCGAGGGACGTGAGGACGTTCCACTACATCAACCGCGATCTCTAATCGCTTCTGCTGTACGATCTACAAGGGTACGTAGATCACTCATCCCCTCTCGTAGATGGACATCACCATGATAGGTCTTCGTGCGCGTAGGAAAATTTTTGTTTCCCATGCGACGTTCTCCAACACATATTTGGCAGACCTTTCCTCAATACTGTCAATGCTCATATTGACTCTGAGAAGCAAATTGTCACTGTTGGCTTTGAAGGTGTGTCACATGAGTTCAATTTCTCCAAGTTTGGTAGACAACGTCATGAAAAAGAGTTGCCTAGTAAGGATGAAATTATTGCCCTAGCTTCTATTGTTGTGCCTCCTACTGATCCTTTAGAGCAATACTTGCTTGAGCATGAAAATGATATGCATATGGATGAAAGGGATGAGATAGATAGAGTCATCTTTGAACAATATATTATCCTTAAGAATAATTTGCATGTTGAACTGCTTGGAGAACCACCCCCACCAAAGGGTGATCCTGTGTTCGAGCTTAAACGGTTGCATGATACTCTTAAGTATGCTTATCTCGATGAAAAAGAGATATATCATGTTATAGTTAGTGCTAGCCTCTCAGATCATGAAGAAAAGAAGTTACTAAAAACTCTGAGGAAGCACCGTGCTGCTATTGGATATACTCTTGATGATCTTAAGGGCATTAGGCCCACTCTATGCGTGCACAAGATTAAAACCGATCCTGATTCCAAACCAGTTGTTGATCATCAAAGGAGCTTAAATCCTAAGATGAAAGAGGTAGTAAGAAAAGAAATACTAAAGCTCCTGGAAGCAGGTATTATCTATCATGTTGCTCATAGTGATTGGGTGAGTCCGGTGCATTGCGTCCCTAAGAAGGGAGGTATTACCATTGTCCCTAATGATAAGGATGAATTGATCCCACAGAGGATTATTACTGGCTATAGGATGGTGATCGATTTTAGGAAATTGAATAAAGCCACTAGGAAAGATCATTACCCTTTGCCTTTTATCGACCAAATGCTAGAAAGACTGTCTAAACACACACACTTCTACTTTCTAGATGGTTATTATGGTTTCTCCCAAATGCCAGTTGCACAATCTGATCAGGAGAAAACCACTTTCACCTGCCCTTTCAGTACCTGTGCTTATAGACGTATGCCGTTTGGCTTATCTAACGCACCTGCCACCTTTCAAAGATGTATGATGCCTATATTCTCTGACTTTTATGAAAAGATTGTTGAGGTTTTCATGGATGACTTCTCCGTTTACAGGTATTCTTTTGATGATTGCCTCAGCAACCTTGATCGAGTCTTGCTGAGATGTAAGGATACCAATCTTGTCTTGAATTGAGAGAAGTGCCACTTTATGGTTAATGAAGGCATCGTCATAGGACATAAAATTTCTGAAAGAGGTATTTAAGTCGATAAAGCTAAGGTTGATGCCATCGAGAAAATGCCATGCCCCACAGATATCAAAGGTATAAGAAATTTCCTTGGTCATGCTGGTTTCTATAGAAGGTTCATTAAAGACTTCTCTAAGATTTCTAGGCCTCTTACCAATCTCTTGCAAAAGGATATTCCTTTTGTTTTTTGATGATGATTGTGAGGAAGCCTTCGAAATACTTAAGAAGGCCTTGATAACTGCGCCTATTGTTCAACCACCTGATTGGAACTTACCTTTTGAAATCATGTGTGATGCTAGTGATTATGCTGTTGGCATTGTTTTAGGACAAAGATTTGATAAGAAGTTGAATGTTATTCACTATGCTAGTAAAGCTCTAGACAGTGCCCAAAGAAACTATGCTACTACGGAAAAGGAATTTTTAGGAGTCATGTTTGCATGTGAAAAGTTCAGATCTTACATAGTTGATTCCAAAGTCACTATTCACACTGATCACGCTGCTATTAAGTACCTCATCGAAAAGAAAGACGCTAAACCTGGACTTATCAGATGGGTTCTCTTGCTACAAGAATTTGATTTGCATGTTGTCGACAGGAAGGGTGCTGAGAACCCAGTAGCAGATAACTTGTCTAGGTTGGAGAATGTTCTTGATGACCCACAACCTATTTATGATAGCTTTCCTGATGAGCAATTTAATGTCATCAATACTTCACGTAGTACACCGTGGTATGCTGATTATGCAAACTATATCGTTTCCAAATATATACCACCTAGTTTCACATACCAGCAAAAGAAGAAATTCTTCTTTGATTTGAGACATTACTTTTGGGATGATCATCACCTTTATAAGGAAGGAGTAGATGGAGTTATCAGACGTTGTGTACCTGAACATGAACAGGGACAGATCCTACAGAAGTGTCACTCTGAGGCTTACGGAGGACACCATGCAGGAGATAGAACTGCACACAAGGTATTGCAATCAGGTTTCTATTAGCCCACTCTCTTCAAGGATGCCCGTAAGTTTGTCTTGTCTTGTGACGAATGTCAAAGAATAGGTAATATCAGTAAACGTCAGGAAATGCCTGTGAACTATTCACTTGTCATTGAACCATTTGATGTTTGGGGGTTTGATTATATGGGACCTTTTCCAAAATCCAACGGGTATACTCATATCCTAGTTGTTGTTGATTACGTTACTAAGTGGGTAGAAGCTATCCCAACTAGTAGTGCAGATCACAACACCTCTATCATGATGCTTAAAGAAGTTATTTTCCCTAGATTTGGAGTCCCTAGATATCTAATGACTGATGGTGGTTCACATTTCATTCATGGTGCTTTCCGTAAAACGCTTGCTAAGTATGATGTCAACCATAGAATTGCATCTCCCTATCATCCTCAGTCCAGTGGTCAAGTACAGCTAAGCAATAGAGAGATTAAATTAATTCTGCAAAAGGTTGTCAATAGTTCTAGAAAGAATTGGTCTAAGAAGCTCAATGATGCACTGTGGGCTTATAGAACTGCCTATAAGAATCCCATGGGCATGTCTCCGTACAAAATGGTTTACGGTAAAGCATGTCATTTACCTCTTGAGCTAGAGCATAAGGCTTATTGGGAAATCAAAGAGCTCAACTTTGATTTCAAACTTGTTGGTGAGAAGAGGTTATTTGATATTAGCTCGCTTGATGAATGGAGAGCTCGGGCATATGAAAATGCCAAGTTGTTCAAAGAAAAGGTTAAGAGGTGGTATGATAAAAGGATAAAAAATGTGAGTTCAATGTAGGTGATTATGTCTTGCTATATAATTCTCTTTTAAGATTTTTTTTGCAGGCAAGCTTCTCTCTAAATGGGAAGGTCCTTACATTGTTGAGGAAGTATATCGTTCCGGTGCCATAAAGATCAACAACACGGAAGGTAATTTTCCGAGAGTGGTAAATGGGCAGAGAATCAAGCATTATATCTCACGTACTCCCATAAATGTTGAAAGCAATATTATCAATACCATAACTCCGGAGGAGTACATAAGGGATATTTATCAGCCTGTTTCAGACTCCGAAAACGAAGAGGTATGTGATTCGGTAAGTAAACGGACTCCAAAACTTTTCCAGTAGGAATTTTTCTCCGTTTTGGAATTTTTGGAAAAATAGAAAATTTTAAAGTAGTCCGGAAAGCGCACGAGGAGGCGACAAGCCTGCCAGGCACGGGCCACCCCCTGGCCGCGCCTGGGGGGCTTGTGACCACCTCGTGTGCCTCCCGGACTCCGTTTTCTTGCGGACTACTCCTTTTGGTCGAAAAAAATCATTATATATTCTCCCGAAAGGTCTGACCCTCGTATCACGCAAATTTCCTCTGTTTTCGTTTCGAGCTTGTTTCTGCTATAGATCTAGATCGCTATGACGTCCCCAAAAGCTCTAAAGGACAAGATCTTCGAGAAGGTCATCAATCCCTACCTCGCGGGAGTGCTGCAACACCCTCAATCTATCGAGATGCGTGAGGGGATGTTGCACATCCGTGATGTTGAGGGGCCCAAGAAGACCAGAAGCGTGGAGGCAAGGCTCGAGGCAATGGAGCAGCAAGCCTTCAAGTGCCAAGGGATGATGGAGCGTGGACTCAACGCCAACCACATGATGATCACGGAATTCACCAACAAGCACAAGATCGATGCCAATGACATCGGGAAGCACCTCTCCAAGCTCTACGACAGAATTGATCACCTCCAAACCCAGATCTATGACCTGCAGAACCAAAACTGTGAGTATGAGTATATATTTAAATCAATACGATTGGCTGCAGATTTGAGGATTCCGGAGACTCGGTCATCTTTCCATGATGGAGCACCTATGCCTTGGAAGACGGAGGTTCAAACCCATGTTACAACAACTCCACCACCATCACCTCCGAAGGAAGACAACTAAGCATGGGTATGGGCAATCCCCTTGGCTTGTGCCAAGCTTAGGGGAGTTGCCCCAGTATCATATCACCATCACATCTTTTGCCTTTACCTTTGCTTAGTTCGATCATTTTTGGTTTTATCTTTCTCTAGTAGAATAAAGTTCTAAGTGTTTTAGGCTTGAGTTTTGCTTTGTGTCACCCCCGATGTATTCGAGCTCATGAGCCATATAATAAAGAGTGTCCTAGTTAAGGGCTTTGCCTTATGCCATGATCAAAGAATGATAAAAGAACAAAAGCATGAAAGATCATGTAATGATCTTATGGAAAGTGATGACTTCACATATAAAAAGAATGTTGATTGAAACTTGTTGAGGGTAGACAAATGTAGACCTTGGTCATTGTTTCAATTAATAGGAAGTGATAAAGAAGGAGAGGTTCACATATAAATATATCATCTTTGACATCATCTATGATTGTGAACACTCACTAAACTATTACATGATTAGAAGTAGATGTTGGGCAATGAAGACAACATAATGAATTATGTTTGCTTGGTTCCGAACAATGTTATATGACTAGAGATCCCTTAGCATGTGACGATTGCCTCCACCCCATATCAGCCAAAACTCCCGCACCAAGTAGAGATACTACTTGTGCATCCATAAACCTTCAACCTAGTTTTGCCTTGAGAGTCCACCATACCTACCTATGGATTGAATAAGATCCCTCAAGTAAGTTGTCATCGGTGCAAGCAATAAAAATTGCTCCCTAATTATGTATGATCTATTAGTGTGTGGAAAATAAGCTTTGTACGAACCTGTGATGAGGAAGACATAAAAGCGACGGACTGCATAATAAAGTTCTTTATCATAGGAGGCAATATAAAGTGACGTTCCTTCACACTAAGAGGACACACATCCAAACCTCAAAAGACCATGAGAACCTCTGCTTCCCTCTGCGAAGGGCCTATCTTGTATCTTTACTTTTTTCCCTTGAAAGAGTCATGGTGATCTACACCAATTCCTTATTTCGCCTTTTTCTTGGCTAACATCATATGCTAGGGAAAGATCTATATTCTTATGTCAACTTGGACGTAAGTATTCATGAATTATTATTGTTGACATTACCCTTGAGGTAAATAGTTGGGAGGCGAAACTATAAGCCCCTATCTTTCTCTGTGTCCGATTGAAACTTTGATCTCATGAGTACCACATGAGTTGTAGCAATTGTAGAAGACGAAAGGATGATTGAGTATGTGGATTTTCTTTATAAGCTCTCATTTGGCTCTTTCAGATGTTATGATAAATTGCAATTGCTTCAATGACTATAGGCTATGGGTTGTTAATTCTCAGTAAGGTTCTTGATCCATGCTTTACTTTGTGAAGGAATTATCACTTTAGCATGAGAGATGATATGATGCTACTGCTGTTCTGACTATGATCATGATGCCTGCATGTCCGTATCCTGTTTTGTTGACACCTCTCTCTCTAAACATGTGGGCATATTTATTGATCTCGGCTTTTGCTTGAGGACAAGCGAGGTCTAAGCTTGGGGGAGTTGATATGTCCATTTTGCATCATGCTTTCATGTTGATATTTATCGCTTTATGGGCTGTTATTACACTTCACGGTACAATACTTATGCCTTTTCTCTCTTATTTTGCAAGGTTTACATGAAGAGGGAGAATGCCGGCAGCTGGAATTCTGGCCTGAAAAAGGAGCAAGTTTGAGATACCTATTCTGCGCAACTCCAAAAGCCGTGAAAATCAACGAGGATTTATTTTGGAATTTATAAAAAATACTAGGCCGAAGAAGTAACAGAGGGGCGCCAGCAGGAGGCCACAAGCCTGCTAGGCGCGGCCTACCCCCTGGCCGTGCCTAGGGGGCTTGTGGGCTCCCTGTTGGCCCTCTGGCCCCCCTCTTTTGCTATAAGGAGGGTTTCGTTCCAGAAAAAATCAAGAGGAGACTTTCGGGAGGATTCGCCGCCGCCACGAGGCAGAACTTGAGCAGAACCAATCTAGAGCTCCGGCAGGGTCGTCCTGCCGGGGAAACTTCCCTTCCAGAGGGGGAAATCGTCGCCATCGTCATCACCAACACTCCTCTCATCGGAGGGGACTCATCACCATCAACATCTTCATC
Source organism: Hordeum vulgare subsp. vulgare (assembly GCF_904849725.1). Lineage (NCBI taxonomy): Eukaryota > Viridiplantae > Streptophyta > Magnoliopsida > Poales > Poaceae > Hordeum > Hordeum vulgare. Next base: position 562,849,588 of record NC_058519.1, read on the forward strand.
AGCACCATCTCATCTCCAAACCCTAGTTCATCTCTTGTAACCAATCTCCGTCTCGCGACTCAGATTGGTACTTGTAAGGTTGCTAGTAGTGTTACTTACTCTTTGTAGTTGATGCTAGTTGGATTACTCGATGGAAGATTATATGTTCAGATCCTTGATGCTATTCAGTATCTCTCTGGTCATGAATATTATTATGCTTTCTGAGTAGTCACTTTTGTTCCTGAGGACATGGGATAAGTCATGCTATAAGTAGTCATGTGAATTTGGTATTCGTTCGATATTTTGATGTGTTGTATGTTGTCTCTCCTCTAGTGGTGTTATGTGAACGTCGACTACATAACACTTTACCATTATTTGGGCCTAGAGGAAGGCATTGGGAAGTAGTAAGTAGATGATGGGTTGCTAGAGTAACAGAAGCTTAAACCCTAGTTTATGCGTTGCTTCGTAAGGGGCTGATTTGGATCCACTAGTTTAATGCTATGGTTAGACTTTGTCTTAATTCTTCTTTCGTAGTTGCGGATGCTTGCGAGAGGGGTTAATCATAAGTGGGATGCTTGTCCAAGTAAGGACAGTACCCAAGCGCCGGTCCACCCACATATCAAACTATCAAAGTAGCGAACGCAAATCATATGAACATGATGAAAACTAGCTTGACAGAAATTCCCATGTGTCCTCGGGAGCGCTTTACCTCCTATAAGAGTTTCTCCAGGCTTGTACCTTGATACAAAAGGGAATGGGCCACTTTGCTGCACCGTTGTTACTATTGTTACTTGCTACTTGCTGCGAATCATCTTACCACACAACTATCTGTTACCGATAAATTCAGTGCTTGCAGAGAATACCTTGTTGTAAACCACTTGTCAGATCCTTCTGCTCCTCGTTGGGTTCGACACTCTTACTTATCGAAAGGACTACGATAGATCCCCTACACTTGTGGGTCAACAGCCGGTTGGACCAGTTCGGCCGGGGCCTTTTTTTAATTAGCTTTTAACAGTTTCTGTTTTATTTATTTAGAGGCTCTAAATCACTTCCAAAAATGCCCGTTCCAACTTTATAAAATCTTAGGGAATATTTGTAGCCCATCCAACATTTTTGTTTTCAGTTTCGTAAAACTTTTAAATTCTACTTTTCAAACAAATCAAATTTGCAACGAAATTGAACGGGGTTTGAACCGGTGCAAGTTTAACAATAGTAACCACGGTGACGTGGCATCATTAGCACATGATTACTGTAGCTTAATTACATACATTTACTGTAGCAAAAGCTGAGGATGTCACACCACTATACTCCCATGCTCTGTACTTTGACTCAGCGAAGAACATCAAGAAGAAGGATTGCACGCACATAAAGAGTGTTCTCGATAGTGCCATTTTAACCTTTAACCTCACTGGTGGATATATTCAGGTGAAAAAATACAGGAATCAAGCGCCAGCTTTCGGCCATAAGACCGACTTCTGTTGCATCCAGCAACCAAACGGTAGTAAGGCTGATGGATCCTACCTCATGTATCACATGATCAAATACAGAAGGGATAGACGACATCTTCGCATGTGAGCTAATTCCGGCGGTTCCGAGATTGTTAACTGGGCCACAAGCACAGGAAGCACATCGGATCATCGAATACGAGCTGAGTTTTATCACATCTAGTGTGAACTTGCCCAAGTGATCATGAAGCAGGTCCTCGAACAAGGAGGGATGTTCTTCCATGGGCTAATGAGGCGGGGGACTGTCCGAGAGCTGCTACTCGCTCAGCGTCTGAACCTGAATCCTTTCAAGAAGCTCGGGTCCTTCATCCCTCACTATGAAGATTGGAGCGCCGACATGGAGTAGTGATTAATGATGACAATGTGTGTTTATAATTAGTACTACTAGTCCTTTTATGAACTAGCGTACATCGCTCTAGTTAATTAGTTTGTGTATGAGGAACTTCATTATTTATGTTTACTATAGGTTGTTTGTATTCTGCTAACTATGCATCTTTGTGTTTCTCAAGTACATTATGTTGCATATTATATATCGTTCAATCCATCAACTTACGATGCAGGTACATAGATCGAAGATGACGAAGGACTGCTACATCGTATTCATTGGAAGGGTTCCAAGAGTGTACGACCACTCGCCAGACGCTCAGGCCTAGGTGGACAGGTACCCGGGCGTTAGCCACACAGGGTTCGACAACAGAACTAAAGCGTAAAAGAGTTACTTGAGGTGGATGCTACGGCAAGAGACGGAGCAAAACCGGTGCCTCAAGAAGTACTACATAGTCGCGCTATTGCTCATGTTCTCTTCTCTTCTATATCATGGTTTAGATGTGGATGATAAAACTTGTGGGTGTGCCATGACTTGTGTGTATCGCTATTTTCGAGATTTGATGATATTTGTGTTGGGTAATGATGATGATGGCATAAATGACGAGACTATTTTATGTGTATGATATGATGAGAATAATGTATGTTTATTATGATAATGATGAAACTACTCTATAGAGCATGCACAAATACGTAGAATGGGCATAAATACGACGGGAATTAAATATTAAAAGCAGGAATATTAGCAGTAGCGTTGGAATATTAGCGATAGCGTTGGCTTAGCAACAACGCTTTATTTACTCCAGCGTTACTGCTAACGTAAGTACCAGTAATGCTGGAATTCCAGCGCTACTGCTAACAGGTTAGCTGTAGCGCGTTAGCGGTAGCGCTACTGATAAGGATAAAACCAACACTACTACTAAGCTTTCTTCCAGTAATGTATGTCCATAACTTATCTAAAAAATCACATTACAAAAATGATATTTTGAAACCAAGCTCCATGGAGCACAGCCTCCATTGGTCATTTTCAATCCGAATTACCTTTATTAGTGAATTGATGGCAACGATTCTGGCAGGGAAAAAAAATGGCAAAGACTGAAATTCTCATGTGAGAGCGTCCTAAAGGTGTACATGACAAATTTCTCATCCCACCTAAGATTCTACTCCATCTACTCACATGATGCGAAAATCTCATGAAATGTACTCTAGATGCGCATACTGAATCGCGATGGATTCCCCGGCCGGTGGTCACTGACGAGGCAGCACAACACACGGCAGCGATAGGCGTTGGCAGGACAAATTGTTTAGGGTGGTCCCTCGGAGCCTGGCCCCAACGCCCCTTTGACAACCCATCACACCACCGCGCATATATGGTGGCATGTATGGTTTTGCTCTTTCACGTGCACAGGTGCGCCCATTCCGTGGGTAAAATACTTGGTGCTGCGTGCTTTAGGTGACAACAATACATCCTTTCCCGCAAAAAAAAAAAATTACTCCATATAGATCCTTTTTGGTTTCCACTCTATTTTGGCAGCATACACAAGTTGTCAGATGTGGTTCGCAAAACGGACGTGCAATGTAAAGCCTCTTTTTTTTTGCAGTGGTCGATCGCTGTCACCCGTCTCACCGAACTGGGCAGCGGGGAGAGAGAGAGAGAGACGATCTCTGGAACGGGCGACGAGTCAAGTCGGGAAGAAAAGAAGATATGCACTTGCACACAGAGCAAAGCACTCGTAAACGCAATGTAGCCGCGCATTTGCGCTGCTTTTCCACATCAAAGGCCACCTGAGACGAGATGGAGCGGGAGAAGGGGAGGGTCAGATATTTATCTAAGCGCACGGACGTGGACGTGGCGGCTTTATCCAACTAGGATCAAGAGGAACAAACAACAAGGAGTAGTGAAAAGAGAGGGAGAGCAGCAGAGGAGGGAGGGGCCTAAAGCTGGTAGGCGGAAGCACTCAGTTTATTCGCGGCCACGCTAAAAGAGGTAACCAACTTGGGTGGCAACGCGACGCAGAATCTAGCTTCACGCCGCTCTCTCTCGCACGCACAGAGATCCCGTCCCTCCCATCCCAGCCCAGCCCAAGAGTCAAAACCCTCGAAAAGCCAGGCTCCACCCCCCCGCACAGCGGCACAGGGGCACAGGGACGACGCACATCAGATTCCTTGGAGAAAGAAAGAAAGAAAGAAAGAAAGAAAGAAAGAAAGCAAGGAAGAAAGCAAGGAAGAAAGGGCGTGTGACACGGTGACAGAATCCACTCCACCCCGAGATTCCTTGCAAAGGCCGGCCGGGCCCGGATACTATTTCTCCCTCCCTAGTGCTCCCGCAACTATGGATGGCCCCGGCTGACCCGCGCCCTGCTCGCCAATGCCGGCCGGGTTACATGCCTGCCCGATGAGTCACTCGCGCACATATGCTCTTTACTTGCATTGCATTGCATGGATCCGCCTCCACATGCTACTACGGGCGTGTAACTGTGCGGGGGAGCGGTGGCCGTACTGTGATGGATGCCCATATCCAGCGTAAAAGGAGGAGTAAAGATATGGATTCTATCTCTACTGTGGCCCGAGGGAGGAGGGGATTCATTCCGCTCCGTGGCCATGGAGGATGATGGATTCGTATGCGAGATGCGCTTCCCTGTGGCTGCACAGCCGTTTGACGCAACGTCGGTCGGGCGAGCCATAGCTAGTGGTGGTGGCCTTGGCACGAGCACTGCCGCGGGAAGCCATTGGGCATCGGCCGAGCGAGGCTCGTGCCTGCTGTGCGCCCTCCCCCTCGTGCCCGTTGGGTGGAAAGCTGGATGGATGCTCATGGCAGATATACACAAACGCGTGCTGGGTCAGGGCCTTAATCATGGAGCGGACAACGGGGGAAGGCTGTGGTCCAGCCAGAAAATTATGAGGCAACGACGACGGGAACAGCTCAAACGAGTGAAAATGCAGTGGCAAAAGGTATGCGAGTAGCAGTAGATGGAGACATGGAGTGGGCTACCATCCTCGTGCTCAGGTTCTACCGTTTGCGGATCCAGACCTTTTTGCGAACTCGAGGAAGCTATTCTTCATCTGGGGTAACGAGTGAGAACATCTTATGTACAAGAGAAACCGCCTAAACCAGTTGAGAAGAAAAAAAAACATACCCTCCTAAACCAGTTACCGGTGACCAAACCCACTTTACACGTGACTGTAAACATGGGGGCTATTAGCCCAGCGGAGTACAGCACCCAGGCCACTTCCAAAATTACGTCATGTTGTTCGTCACTTGGGTTTCCATTTCGCAAGGCAGCGGTTGAATTAAACCGTGATTTTACTTAGCACCACAAGGCGGCAGACGGTCACCTTCCCCTGCCATAACCATGGTAGATCCCGCCGGCGATGTAGTACCGCTGCCGACCGCCCCGTCCGCCTCTGTTCGAACCGTCCCAGGAACCACGCCCGCCCGAGCCGATGATACTGCCACCTGCGCTGCTTCCTCCTTGACCCCAGAACCCAGCTTGCAATGATGATGCGTTGAATTCTTCCTCCTCCCTCTCGTTGTATTCAAGGATTTTCTGCTTGATGTTTTGCCTCTCCTCAAGCAGAGCTGCCTCTTGCTGCTTTGTGCTCTGAACAAGTGAGCAGTCCCCGGGAATGAGCATTTGCCTTGTCTGCTGCTTGTGCCCTTTCTTCACAAGCACCCTGACGCACACCTTGACCTCACTACCGACCCCAGCATTACCACTTTCCTCAGCAGCAAGCTCTTCTCCACTCTCTGTCTCGGTGGCTCTCCAGTCCTTTGACCCCTCAACGATCTTCATCGGTACAGTCATATTCAAAGTGGATTTCACCCGTGGCTCCAACTTACGCGACTCCAAGCTTTCCTGTAGAAGGGCCTTCAGCTCCCGATCAAAGTCTTCTTGCTCCTTAGGGTCAACTTGCACCAGCTTATGTCTAACCTGGACCCTTTCTTCTTCATCAGAAGAAGCAGGCATGTCATCATCAACTCCATTCCCAGACCTGTCATCTGAGTTTTCTTCGTACAGAGAATCTCCATCTTCGCTTCCATCGCGATAGATGCTTCTGCTGCCTGAATAGCTTTCACTGTCTGCTACTTCTTCGTGATCCCTGCCATTTTTGTCAGGTCTGTTTGTTGAGCTCTTGCAGCTGGCATCAGAAGCAGCACTTTCGGATTGTTTCGCCTTCTCATTTTCTTCAAGCTCAACCAGAGCAGAAGCCAATAGTTCTGCAGATGAATACCTAGTCATGTTAGGCCGTAGCTCAGCAAACATGTCCTGCACCAGTTGTAAAATAAGTAAGTTAGGAGCTATACTCACTTTAGAGACATCTCTTGAAAAATAAGTAAATTAGGAGCCATGCTCACTTTAGAGACATCTCTAAATCTATTAAGAAGGATAATCACATATACTCCCTCCGTTCCAAAATATAAGACCTTTTAGGGATTCCACTAGAAGACTACATACGGAGCAAAATGAGTGAATCTATACTCTAAAATATGTCTATGTACATCCGTATATAGTTTATAGTACAATCTCTAAAAGGTCTTATATTTAGGAACGGAGGGAGTAGCATGCAATTTGAATACTGCACAATTTGCTAAGCAAATTAAAGCAGTTCAACACGGAAGTAAACAACTAAGCACATAGTACCCCTTGCTTCCATACTAAGTTTGAAGCCAACACACCCAACATTGCAGATCAAAATGTTGAAATGTCACTACCAACTACTCTCCATCCGTGCCTAAATATAAGTCTTTTTATAGGTTCCACTACAGACTACATATGGGTGTATATAGACATACTTTAGAGTCTAGGTTCACTCATTTTGCTCCATATGTAGTCTCTAGTGGGATCTTTAAAAAGACTTATATTTAGGAACGGAGGGGAGTATATCCAGATAATTTCTTTCTCTCAAGTCACAGCCTGATAGCTATGATATCGAGAAAGAGGCAAAACAAGCAGAGGTATACTGGCTCACCTTGCACCAGTCATTCAACTTGATGTATCAGAACAGTTCTTCTCCACTTACATTGTATCATAACCAAATGCTTACATATATAATGAAGAATCGACATGCATTTATGCTTTAAAGATGCAAACTCTAGTAAGTTGCTGGCGTTTAGAACAACACTAACCTGAACATCAAACTCAACATCAAGTGGCAACGGCCCTTTGTTCAGAATATATCTTTGAAAATGTAGCAAAAATCTGTCAAGCTTTCTTTTTGAAGAGCCTCTATCAAAGTAGTGACCACACGTCTGGAGAAGTGTAACAATCATCCTTATCCTGAAGAAATCTTCTGGGGGATCAAGCAGATCTTGCTGCACAGGATAAATCCAAGGATAAATTCACTGATGTGACAAATTATATTGATTCTTTTAAAAATAGGTGATTAAGCATGTGTAAGGCATTAGAGACAGAGAATGAGAATCATGTTTAATAACTTTTTACGTTTGCAACATAACTTACCCAGGATCACAGAAAAGAGATGCAAACATACAGTTCGAATGAAAAAGTATGCATACCAAGCACGTTAAACAATGAATTTAAGAATAAAAAATAAGCTGAAGAATGACACGGTGAAATGTTGTTTATCAAGACGTTATCATATTTATAAAAGTGTGTGTTTCTTTAAAATATAATAAATCAGAAACACCTTGCACTGTACAAGCCATAAAATGGATTGCTGAAATATCAATATAAAGAAAACAAAGTAAAGATAGCTTATAAGTTTGGATATGTTTACTCACTTCCGGTGTTCCATGACCAAATACAATAATAAGGTACATTGTCTCAAATATAACTGACGAATCAATATGCTCGTAGTTATATAGCTCCCCAAGGAATCGCATGTGGGCAAGTTGTCGCTGCTGCATTGCATAGTCATTCAGCTCAAGTCCAACTCTAATCTCTTCTAGAACCTGAATCCAAATACAAGGCAACCACTACATCAGTTAATCCTTTTATAATCTAAGTGTAAACTCTGTTCCTTGATATTACTATGTTACTGTTACATATGCATATACAAGATCTTTATAATACTCTGCAAATAACAACATGCTAGTAATCTCAACTAAAAGACACAATAGATCTCAAATGCAAAAATATACGAATATATGGAATACACTTGCTAAGCATTTTTTTTAAGGAAAGTCAGAGCTCAGATGGAAGAAAGAAGAAACAAAGTTGAGCACCAAAAGCAGAGAATGTAAAGAGAATAGGGATAGACATTTGCACATGATAGGTTGGAAAACTGGTCCACTATTCATGCCTTCATGGTACAACTTTACATGCCATATATAATATTTTTATGTGAAGTGTGAAACAATTTCTGCTACTGACTTCTCATGCAATGGTTTACCGTCTCAGCCAAAGTTATTCCAAACCATCTGTTTCAACAAGGTAACTCACCTCATCTACCACAGCCACATGAAAATCGTCATGATAGTGACTAAGACCAGCAGTTAGAAGAGCAATCAGATGAACTTGGCTATATTTTCCCTTGTGAACCTTGAGAAAACACTTCACCAGGTACTGCTCACACTCAGCCCAAGGTAACTTGCGTAACTGACGAAGAACGTGTTGAACACTTGTTTTATCAAGATCTGAGAAAAGTAGCTTCCTTATGTACTGCATGCATAGATAGACAATATTAGTTCCTCAATGTAACAATGTATGTACACATAACTCAGAAAATACCAGAAAGAAAAGAGAACAGAACAGGATAAAAAGACTTGCCTGATGCAAAGGTGGCCTGACTTTAGAGACTCTGGCAGATCTTTCTGGTGGTTTGCATAAGTAATAGGCGTTCTCTACAAGTGTGCTGTGGTGTGGATCCAAATTCTTCACATTTTTCAATCTCTTCAGTATTTCCAGCATGTTTGCCATGCGAACTGTAGTTCCTTGTGAGAGATAAAGAAAGCGCCCACAGGTCTCAAGAAGATTGCAGGCCACATCAATGTTATGATGGCTGAAATCATCTAAGCAAGCCTGAAAATACAGATGATCACAATGACTAAATTAAGTTGGCAGTTACAAACTGATTGATTGTGTGGTGTTGCAAGCTACAAAGCATGGACACGGCAGAAGTTGCCGAATCCCCGTACTGATATGGACGGACACGGGGATACGCTCGGACACGCAGGGATACGCGTATCCCGCCGTATTTCCCGAATTACGAATTAAAAAAAGAAAAGAGAAGGGAGGACACGGCTGGGACACGTAGGGGACACGTGAGGGGCTCGATTAATCCACTGGTCCGAGCAGCACCCTCCTCAGACTTCAGGCAGCGCTGGATCTGGAGCACCCTCCTGCCGCCGTGCTGTTGCTGCGCTTCGCTGCCACCATTGCTGCTGCTGCTGCGCTTCGCTGCCGCCGTTGCTGCTGCTGCTGCAGCGGCAAGAGGAGCACACTGGGAGGAGGGTGGTGGCGAGAGGTGCTGCGGGGGAGTTGAGAGATCCATCACTGGGAGGAGGGGCGATGGCAAGAGAGTGGCGGCTTGGTCAAAGCATTAGGGTAGAGAGAGATAGGGCTTGAGTTTTGACGGTGCAGATTGATCTGTGGCATGCACTAGCTGGGCCGGCCCAACTACTAATATTCTCTGGGCTTATATTCAGAGAGTTACGGCTGAATGGGGCGATCTCTTCCTTGTTATTTTTTCGTCTTTAACTCTATATTACATGGCATTATTTATTTATTTATATATATACTTGGCGTGTCCACGATGGGCTGTTTTTGGAAAATGCCATATCCCGTGTCCCCGTATCCGTGTCGCCGTGTCCGTGTCCCTGTATCCGTGCTTTTTAGGTTGCAAACATGCAGGTCATGTAACTGCAAACTTCTAAATGGAGATCATGAGGTGAGGGGCATGCAACGTCGCTTCGGCTATCAGACATGTAGGATCATGGCACCTTCAGCCCATCAACTTTAAAAAAGAGATAATAAGGTTGGGTCATTCGTCAAAGGTGGCATTCAGCATAGCAGCAGCCAGCTGTGCATCTATACCAGATAAAGATGTGAAGGGGCAACCGGACAGGGGAGAGGGCCACATTTGACATAGTCATCATTCGGCATAGTGGCGACTCAGCCAGGTCACAGCACCTTCGACTTGTCAATTTAAATAAGAACAATGAAGGAGCACACTCCGCAAAAACCCTTCAATGCCCTGGGTATCTCCAGTCCTTCTCAAGTGATAGGCTTTGCACAATTGAGTAGGGTGTAATCCTTTGACAACTTAAAAGGATAAAAGTCTAATAAGCACACTGCACACATGAGCATGCAGCCTGGGCCTCACGCACAGAAAAGGTCTAATAGTTATCAGCTGAGCACAAGCTCCCGGCTAGCTTGCAACAGAATTACAGAAGTGAAAAGATGGGATAGTCATATAGCCTTACCAAAAGAAAACAGACAGACGAGAAGACCTTATCGGAGAAAGACAAAATCGATAGTGTGGTCTGAAACTTTCCTCTGCAGGAAATGCCACGCCTATCCATGTATTGTGGTCAGAAATCACCCACGTGATCACAACATGACATTCCACTTGTATCAGTGATTTGGGACATACATAGCTAACTAAGTTTCCCAGTCTATATAGTTAGCCATTATACTGCCTACCACATTTAGGGCACTAATTATTATTCCACGTAGAACAGAACTATTATGTACCATCTAAAAGGTAGTTAAACAAGAGCACAAGAAATTTAGAAACACAACAGAAGCATAATAAACAGGAAGGCACTAATTCTCTAACTGGATTTATTTGTAGATTTGCATACCTTCAAACAACTAAAAACAAGGCTTGATGGAGCAATATTGAATTTGCACAACTCCCCAATAAATCTAATATTTCTAATTTTTGTTTCGATTTTGATCTGATCCTGAAAGAGGGAATATAACAAAGAATAATTAGTGCTGCAAAGTAGATAACCCTGTTAGTTATACTAAATTTGAATCACATATGTCACCAAGAATAATGGAGCGGTACAAAATTTGAAAGAACCAAAAGACATTTTTTCTTACAAGCACCAAATAAAACAGTGTATTATGGACAACAAGGACCAAGAAATAAATGAATACGAGACAAACCTTCTTATTCATCAAAAAGTTAAACTCTTCTTCAAGCATTGACAAGAGCATACTTGGGAGATCCTTCATGCATGTGGACAAAGTGGCAACTAAACGTGAATAGTACGGTAACAGTTCCAACGAAGTCCTTGGAACATTGAATAAAACCCGTGCAAGTTTTTTCCTGTTTGCTTTAGAATTTAGATAGCAAAACTCCACCTGAAAGAATAAATAAATGGAGTTCAAGAATAAGGTGAAACCATCTCTAATGCACAGAAGTAAGTAATGCAGTTGTTATTACCGTTAACTGGTCAATTAGATCTCGGCTCACACATCTTGGCAGCCTCTGTAGCAGGCTGTCCAAACTTGCGCCATCTGTGACTCTTGCTTTTTCTCTTTCAGTATCTCCTTTTTGATCAGCGTCTTTTTCTTTAGAGATTTCTTTGCCTGTTTTATCTTTGTTTTCTCTATTCTTAGATCCAACATTTGTTTGTCCTTCCAATTGGTGCTCAGGGACAGAAGTTTCAGCATTGTTTTGAACTTCAGTTCCTTGTTCCAATTTAGGCTCCTAAAAAAATTAGAATATTTGCCACAGATTGGTCAGATGCTTTATGGAGATAAATAAAGTGGGGTCAGGTGCAATGGCATAGAAAAAATATAACAGCTATCATGCAAATGTACCATTCGTCTACCTCAAAAAGGAAATTACCGAATATAGTAACACCAGGATAGAAGGTTAATTAGCACAAGTCCTGGCAGTAAAAGGGGGGGGGGGGGGGGGGGGGGAGGGATATGAAAAATGAAGAAAAAAAAATGAACTACTTATATAGTCAGATATTACCAACTCGCCATGGCAATATTTGATAATTCTGTTCATTAAGACAAATATTATTAAACCTTACGTTAGCTCCATTTAGCATTACGGTTTATTATGATAATCTCATCTGCTTGACTCATTTTTAGGTTTTTGACTAGCTACTTTTGTTAGTCAAATTACAAATGAATATGTTATTGCATTTGTGTGCCAAAACATACGAGATAAGATGTGAGGGTGATCAATGGATAACATAATTTATCTAGCTTTAATTTCATTACCAGACAGAATTTCACAAGTTCTTTTTCACAATAATTTTAAAGATGAGCATACAAAAGCAACCAAAACATGAGCCTTTGTGTCCTACAACACAAATTTCTTGAGTATGAGAGACCCTTCTTACACCAGTTTGTTCGTTAACCTTTCCATGTTGATCTACCAACTTTGGTTCAGCTTCTCCCAATAGTACACCAGGCACGAATACTCTGCTCAAAAGGATATACATAGGTTCAAAATAATCACAAAGTACAATTACTAACGCTCTGCAAAATGTAGACAGGAGTAAAATATGATAAAAAAAACAGGGAAAACCTGAGATCGGGCAAAGACTCATAAAATGCCTTTGTGTCTTCATCATCCCAAATAGGTTCTACTGCAGAAAAATCTTTCCCAGAAGGGGATAACTCAGCCACTGTAGTTACCCTTGTTGTATGTCCATCATCTGGCATAACAGGAGGCTGCATATCAAGAGCTTCAGCTAAGCTGCAAGAGAACATATTTGAATGTTTAACAAGATTTCCACAAGAAGATGTATATGGTCCTACGAATATGCAAATAAGCTAATAACATAATTGAAGGAACAGTTTATTTATTTTCTCCTCAACAGTTTCCTTTGTTTAAAAAAGAGAAAGCTCAGACGAACAACAAAGACTGTTAGCCATCTGTAGACTACCATGATAGTCATAGGCACTATATTGACTCCTAAAACTACTAGTTAAATAAGAATCATAGGTTCTTGTTTGGTGAATATACATGCCACTTGGTCCTTTCACCATATGACCAACACATTAACTTCAATTTTGCAATAGGAGATAAAGATGAAGGCGCAGTAAAATAAGAGTAAAAATGAAAGGAACTTATTTTCAATTAAGCAAACAAGGTTAACTACTTGTGCAGCTGCATGAGCGATAAATACATAAGACGGTGCATGTCGATAGGGAAACTCACGATGAAACACAGCGCAATAACTGATCGAAAGATTTCCGAAGCTTCTCATACAAGGCAGTATTCTCATCACTTAGTTCACCTTTGGCATTTAAAATCTTCGCATTTTCAGACTCCAGTGCACGAAGAGACTGCATAGTGGATGTTATGCATGAAATGGCAGCATAATAAACATGCTTAAGCAATAATGGAGCAAAAGATTAGCCTAACAACATTATGTTGGAAAAGTTTTAGTTACCGCATGTTCTGACTGGAGAACTGCAACTGCAGCATCATAGTAAGAGCTCAAGGCTTTCTTAAAGAATGTCTTCAGATCATCAGTAACATTCAGGCCCATAAAAAACTGCAGCATATAGAATAAATGCTGTGAGTTGCAACAAGTGGTTAGAACTGCACCATTACTTCATAGTGGAACAGAGCCGATCACTGAAGAACTAATTGCGTGTATCAACGAGCCTAAGAGAAGGTAAGCATGTTACTAATGATGGCCTGGCAGCAGAATACTTATAAGATTATCATATGCATACATCATTGCACCATCCGAAAAGTTACATTTGGGAGCCTACAGATTTCCCCATTACTGTGAAGACAGAAACATGTGTCATCATTTTTTTCCAGACATTTTAGGGGGTTTCTCGATGTCTGCATATTCAAGAATGTACCCCTGGGCCACAATGAAGACTAATAAATTGCTACAGATAGATCACCTCTACGATTTTCTTTAAGATCAGCTACTACACGATGAAACAAAAATTTGGCTGACCTCGTCATAAGCTTCTTGCCCATGTTTTTGTAATCCAAGAAAATGTTTTCCTTGGCGAGCAAAACTAGCAAGAAGAGACAAATTTGTCTGAGTTGTTTCACGGTCCTTCAAATGCTCCACTGACGTCAGATCCTTTATAATGTTTATGAAAGTACTAGCATCTTCAACAATTCCAACAAAATACAATTCCATAAGAAGTTTCAATGTGCTTCTTTTCTTCATGGCCCTTGAGTTCTTATCTGAATCTATATCATCTCCAGATTTCCCAGGAAAGAAGGCTTTCAGCAGTCCTTGAATAAGGCAAGGAGAGAAGTCCTTGTACCTTTGATGAAGCAGCGAGCAAATCTGCAACAAATAAGATTAATAGACAAGTATTCCATCATATGAATTTAACATCCACACATAAACGCATTTGAGAAAATGAATTTTGTTAAATTTACTAATCATTTGGAGATCCAGGGAATGGTGCAAATAGTAACATGGGGTACATGCCAACAAATAGAAATAAAGCAAAAGGATCATATGCAACGATGTGCAAATCTGATATAGGTGAAGTACATGTGTTACAACTGGGGAAAAATACATGAAACTGATCAAATTTAGGATATATCTACCATAAAAGGAAAACCATTGTACTTGTATCGGTGGATGCTCACATTATCTCAACCATGAAACATGCCTTCAGATTGTGCGCATTCTCTCACCCTACTAGAAATGTAGTGTGATAGAGTGTGCACAGATCTCAGGGCACATTTTGCGGCTGAGATAGTGCGAGCGTCCACCCATACAAGCACAAACCCACTCATGGACAGGAGATTCTGCGATCAATAGAAACAACTCATTTAAGACATGGTAGAAAGTTTATATAGTCAAAATATGGTGAGCGACGCTGTGAGACAGATTAAGAATATACTCAAGAATGCATAAAATTAGGAGGTACTGTAACTACTATACCTGAACAGCAGCTTGTATATCAGCAGAACGAAGTTTGGCCTCGCTAATGTAAGAAACCGCTTCACTGACAAATTTGCTTAGATTCACACTTTTCAATTCTTCCATTAAGCCATCCTTTTGTTCATCGTTTATCACTCTGAGCTTCTTTATAACTGCTGTATTGCGCTTAATACTGGAATCAAGAGTTCTCAGGTGACTTGCATCTAAAACGAACGATTGACCACGTCATAATCCATGTATCAAGATTGAAACTTGTATATTCAAGACTCAGGTGAGAAAAACATCAATCATTCTCTAGGAAAATAATAGATATAGAAAAAAAGACATAATAAAAATAGTTCCAACAGGCAGACACATTAGGTTGGTCGTACAGCCACATGGAAAGTTGTGTCACTAAGCTATAGGGATCAATGAACGTTTGGTCCAAGGGAATTCCAAGCTCTCCAACAAGGATGCTAGCCACCGAGAAAACTGAAAAACAATTTGATTTCTGAACTTACACGCATGAACTAGCTACCAGAGCAAAAGCATGGCTCATATTCCAAACCTTCAGTTTTTAGGATGCGTGGGTATGTAAGAATAAGTCTAAATACTGTGCTGCCTCTAAGAAACACCATTTCATTATTTTTAGCATCACCGCCTACATGTTTAATGGGGATATGGATCACTGAGTTGCAAATTAAGTCTAAATGAATGTGCTACTGATTTAGGCTTAGGAAGATTCAAGTATCGCAATCAACTTTTCTTGCACATAGTAGGAACCAACTCATCTACCTACCAAGTTCTGCAACACCAAAATCTTTTGAATTTCATTTAGATAGGATGTAACACGTTACTATTTGAATTTCAGTTCGTCCTGGTTGAACGTCATTAAACACACAACAGTCCTGATAGACTAAGCAAATCACTGGAACTTCTATTAAGTAGGCATTACTCAAAGAACAATGGAAGTACCAGGCCTCTCAGGGTTTAGGTTACTCTGGCGGAGAGCCGTCTTTGCATCAATAAACTTCTTGTATTCTTCAAGACGGGCCACCTGTAAACAATCAACATTTAGAACAAATCAGAAATTCTAGACTTGAAGAAGTATGAAGATTGCAACATATACAATCGTCCATTAACTCTAACCAAGGCTTTCAAAGATGCACGAGAGAAAGGACGCTAAGCCCGCATGGCCATTTCTTTAATTGGTGTAATGTTGACAAAACATTTTTCCTTGATTTAAAATGTACTTGGCATCTGCCAAAAGGCATTTGGGCAGCTTGCTCATGGTGACATGGGAATAAAGAGGCAATTGGAGAGAATTTACACCAAATAATGCCAAGCAACTACCCTTAATCGCTTTTTCATGAACTGTAATACTGTCAAAGGTGGGCTCTATATAGTGGGTATCCTACCTTTTGAACTATTGTTACCCAAGCACAAGAAACCTAATCAATTAGACTACAGCGGTACTGCAGTATCACATATAAAGAGGTTAATGATATTATGAAATTCAAATACATCATCAGTACTGAATAACACTCCTCACAACTTTTAAAATCATTTACTCACTAGATATCAAGGTTACTAAATCCAAATTTCTGCCAGAATACGAACATAGTGACGATAGTAACACTCTAAAAGGACAGGAATTATGAAGTGTTAACTACAAGGTTCGAACATCTGTAAAAGGTCAGGCAGGCGGTTACCCATTTTGAGACTACTCATTTCATATCATTGCTACTTGAGTTGTACCATTCTCACCTCATTGTTATGATGATGCCCCTCTTCATCTTGCTTTTTCCCCTCGTGGCTCTCGATTTCCATGTGCTCCATTCTTTTTCTCCGCAGACGAAATGTGGACAATCACGCCAAGCTGCCAAGCAAATCCAAAACGGCACATCAGCACTAAATATTTTGCGGGGACTTCAATTGCAGAACGATAGTCTCTATATCATGAAAAACATAAGCACCCGACAACAAGTAACCGGGGTATAAACCCTAGAGATAGTACAGCACGGCTCGCCTGTTGCTCTGCTAGAAACCTAGCGATGATAACTGGAATTAATGAGTAACTGCCGGACCTAGGGCGGATCTAGACGGTGCGCGACCGACCCAAAATTCGTGGGGGCTGGACAGAAAAAAAGGCTGATACCTTAGAAACCAATGTCCAACATGACGAACGGCGTGCGGGAGGGGAGACACCAGGGCCGTCAGGTAGAACGGGAACGGCGGTGGCGGCGCCGCGCGTGAGAGGAGCAGGGGGTGTGTGGGCTGAAGCGTCGGTGGCGGCGCTAGGCACGGCACGGCGGCAGCTCTAGGGCACGGCGGTGACACCTTAGGAGCAGGAGAGATTTTGTCAGGGGTTCAGTTTGGAGGTTTGGATTCGGGAGAGGCCGTGAGGGAGAGGAGAAAGAAACAGGACGATGGAGACGTGGAGGGGTCAGGGGTGGGATTTGACTGTCGCCGACTCGATGGCATACATGGCCATATGGCCCGTGCTTTTATGGCTGGCCCGTGGGCCCGGCACGGCCCTTCGGGGTCGTTTTGGCAAGCCAATAATAAGGGAGGGGGCGAGACCTTAAGGCTGGGGGTTCCTATGTGCCTCTTATTCGCTAGAGGCACGGTCCTGTCACTCAAAAATGAAGAAAAAATATGTTTCCTTTTTTCTATTGTGAGAGGCACGGTTTTTTCGTCCGTGACTTTCTAAAAGAAAAGGTTCGTCCAAACCTATCAACATGGAATATAATTTTAAAGATATCAACATGAAAAATCCAACAATAAAAATGGTTTGAGATTTGGATGCGCGGTTTAAAAGATCAAATATTTTAAAAATACGGATCGACGAAAAAAAGGAAAAAATCTCAAGTTTCGACAAGTGACACACATGCAGCGTGTCACTTGTTTCAACCTGAAATGCGGGAGTGATCTTTGAAAAATGTACTTCTCAATTAATGATTTCATGCATCTGCGGCAAATACATGCTCCATGGCATAGGATGCGCCCCGACTGGGTGGCCCATTGATGTGCAGCGTGAATGCGTGTGAAAAATCACAAAAAAAGGTTGATCGCGCTTCTTGCGAATCGAACCCGGGTCACCAACTCAAGTGCGCTTGCTGCTAGACACTACGACCAAAAATTCTCGTAGCAGAAATACATCGCAAGAGTTAAAATAGCAGTAGTGGACTTAACACTATTCGAAACAGTCCTAGACAATATTTCAAAATTTGAGTAATTTCCTGACCTTACGACCAATTTTCGAAAACCCGAACATTTTTCTAAAGTGATAAACACATTTTGAATTTATTTAACTTTTTTCATAAACACGAACATTTTTCGAATTTGTGAACAAAAGTTCAAAATGGGGACAAATTTTAAAATCATGAACATATTTAAATTTTGGAACATATTTCGAAATGGAGAAATATTCTCAATCAAATTTATAAAAAAAATCAAAAAGCAAGCATTTTTTATAATATAGGACTTTTTCGAAAACATGAACCTTTATCCAAAAATAGAAAACATGAATGTTTTTTCGAAACCGAAACATTTTTCAAATTCCAAAACATTTTTTGGATATGTGAACATTTTTCAAATTCAAAAAAAATGAATATGCGAAATATTTTGAAAAAATTGGGACATTTTTTTAAACTTCCAAACAAAACTTGAAAGCATGAACAATTTTTTAAACTTGAGTACATATTTTGAAAATCCCAAAGAAAAATTGAAACATGAACACTTGAATTTGCGAACAATTCTTTAAATAGAAACATTCGTTGAAGCTCCCAGCAAAATTTAAAAACGTGAACCTTTTTAAAATTGATGAACAAATTTTAAAATGGAAGATTTTTTTCAAACTTCCAAATATATTTTGAAACATGAACATTTTTCAACTTATAGATACTTTTGATAAGTGGACATTTTTTATAATATGGGAACATTTTTTAGAAAATAAAAAAGAAACAGAAAACGAAAAAAAATAAGAAAACCAAAAGAAACAAAAAAACAGTTCAAAAAAAAGGTTCAGGTCGGGAACCTTCGAGAGCTGGAACGAGAAGGTTCACAAAACCGACAAAAACCAGGGCTAAACCTTCTAGAAGGTTCACAAAACCAAATGTGATCTATTCATTAACTATCTTAAGATGGGTCGGCCTAGTCATTCGCTTAGTGTAGTAGATCTATGCGTTACCTCGACAGTTTGATGCAGAGAGCATCAAATAGAAAATCCCCTTAAAGTTTCTCCGGCACGGCCTTTTATTCACAAGTGAGTATGGCACGGGCCGAGCAAGCTAAGACACGGCCCAACACATGATAGAGTGCGGCCAAAGTCAACCTTTTTTTTGCTTTGTTTTAGGTTGTTTTGGCCATTTCACGCAGATTTGACCTTTTTATGTTGTTGTTTTTTGCCTTTTTAACTACAAAATAAAACCTTCTTAAAAAACAAACTACAAAACAAACGATCCAAAAGGCCGAAACAACCCACAAAAGGCCGGCCTCCAATTGTGTCGGGTAGGGCCGACCCTTTTAGCTCACATGCCAAGACAATCCGCCACGCGAAGTTTTTGGGCCAACATGGCATGACCCTTTTATGAAAGAGCTTTCATGGGTCTTGTCATGTCAAGCCTTTTTATGATTAGACTGGGCCGCCGTGTCGCTCATATGATCATATGGCTAGGAGCCTAGGACTGCTCGATGGACATCACCTCGAAAATCCCTATTTGTCCAACCCAAAGTAAACCTACTCCTACCGCCCTCGATCTATTCTAGCTAGACATAGAAAAGGAGAATTTTCATCTAATAAAGAATTAAATGAGGTATTTTCAGTTGGATACAAAATAGGAATCGATCAATGTTACGCATTGGTGTCCGATCCAAAATATCAAGGCCAACAAGTCTTTGGGTTGGCCTTATAAGGAAATTGGGTAGAGGGAGGACACCATCGGCCATGAGGACAAGAGGGTTGGCCCTAATTTTGTCGTCCAAGTTTGTAGTAGCCTTTACGACAACATATGCATATGTGAGAATTGGTACCCTTATGTTTATAGACTTTTATAAATTATGAATCCAAAATTACCTTTGTCCATGCTAGAAACATAAATGAGGTTGGATATGCACCTTATTTTCCCTTGAATAGATACACTCTAGAGAACCTAACATGATAAAATATCATGCCGCTAAATGATGTTACTTGAAAAATGATCTTTTACATCTGTGTCCCTAACTCGAACCCACTACTCACATTTGCCCCTAATTTTGAAGTCTGCTCGAATTTTCCCATCTGCCATCAAGCCCCCTATGGAAATGCCCTTTTGTGTCGTTACCGTTCGGTCAATGGACTTTGACCGGGTGCTGAAAAGTAACCCGGTGAACAGTAAATTGGAAAAAAAATAGCAAACAAATTCAAAAAAATCTAAAATTTTGTGGATCGAAGATACTCAGGTGCGCAAGGTGCGTGCAAATTTGCATGCTATTTCGGCATTCCACGAGCTCGTATCAAAGAATAAAATTAAGATCATACGCCTATGAACTGTAAATTCGAAAAAAAATAACAAGAAAAATCAAATAAATCTGATTTTTTAGCGTCCAAGATGCTTGGGTGCACAAGGTGCATGCAAACTTTTGTTGTGTTTGGACATTGTAGGAGCTCGTGGAGAAAAAAAAAATTGGCTCGACATTTTTTTTTGAAAAATGCACTATTTTGTTTTTTTGCTAGAGTTACTTGCATGACATGTGATCACAAAAATCAGCACACACCTTGCGCACCCAAGCATCTTGGACTCTAAAAAAATCAGATTTTTTCAATTTTTTTTGTTATTTTATTGAATTTACTGTTCATAGGTGTATAATTTTAAATTATTTTCTTTGGTACGAGCTCCTCGAATGTCCAAATAGCATGAAAATTTGCACGCACCTTGCGCACCCGAGTATCCTTGATCCCTTAAAATTTCAGATTTTTTGAATGTTTTGCTATTTTTTGAATTTACTGTTCACCGAGATGGTCAAATCCCGTTGACCGGACGGTAATGGTACAGAAGGGCATTTCTATAAGGGAACTTGACGGCACAGGGGCAAATTTGAGCATAGCTGGAAATTAGGGGCAAATCTGAGTAGATGGTTCGAATTAGGGACATAAATGCAAATGGCCCTTGAAAAATGTTGTTGTGTTACTACTTCCTATTGTGTGCAAATCTAGTATTGAAATGGGGTGGCAATGTATTGAACATGTGGCCACTCACCATTGGACCATTGGGCCAGATGAGTGTTCCTCGACAAAGCAAAGGGCCTATGAGTATCAAGTTCCATCCTTAATTACACTATAAGTCAACCAAAAAATGTAACTGATGCAACGATGGTTAACACATCAAGACCAACACTAAGACTATCACTAAAGAGTTGAGTCGGACCAAAAGGAGATGTACAAACCATTAACAAGGTTAAATTGTATTAAATATCAGTAGCACTAGATATTGTGATAATCTCCATAGTTGTTTATTATACAACAACTGATATCATTATACCATTTCTTTCTAATTAAGAGCAAATTCCTGCACTTCACTTTCTAAGAGGCCATTTGATTCATCAATCCTCTTCCGCCTAGACTATTGGTTGGGATATCCTATTGACTCATGGCATGTGTCATTTTTGTGTCGTCGTCCCATTGAGAAAGACTAGTGCAAAAGGTGAATTGAATCCTAAAGATTTCTCCCACACAAAATCAAAAAGAGTGCTTTATTATCACTAGCACGATCGCTTCATTTTAAGAGATTCCATCCTCTAACCGCATTTGAGGCAGTCGAGAAGAAGGATGTAGGAATCTCCTTTTGTTTATCGAGTATGCATGCTAGCAGCTGCTTTGCTGGCGTGGATCCGTCTTTAGGATCTAGAAAAGCAAGAAGACATCTGAGATAGGATACTAATACTTGTGAACTGTGTTAGAATTTTTCCCAAAGAGGAGGGAAAGATGCAACACAGTAGAGGTAAGTATTTCCCTCAGTGAGAACCAAGATTATTGAACCAATAGAATGACCACGCAATTTCCCTTCTTCAGCGCCTACACACAAAAGAGCACACACTTGCACCCAACGCGGGTAATAGGGTTGTCAATCACCTTGAACTCGTTATTTACAAGCGATAAGTGGTGATAGATAGATATTTTGATAAATATAAATTGGAAATAAAAATAAAATAAATAATGGCAGCAAGGTATTTAGAGTTTTTGTAAATATATTTGTGAAGAGACCCGGAGGCCATAGTTTTCGCTAGAGGCTACTCTTTGGAAGAAAGCATACGGTGGGTAGACAAATTACTATGGGGCAATTGATAGAAAAGCGCATAGTTATGCAATATTTATTTACGACAATGATCATGTATATAGGCATCACTTACATATGCAAGTAAACCAACTCTTGCCTGCAACTAGTACTATTAGTCCACCCATTGACCGCTATCCAGCATGCATCTAGAGTATTAAGTAAAACAGAGTACTGCTTGAAGGATGATGCCATGATGTAGATAAAGTAAATACAATTAATATGAATAAACCCCATCATTTAACCCTTAATGAAAGCAATATAATATGTGTGATGTCCCTTTCTGTCAGTGGAATTGAGCACCGCAAGTTTGAACCCACTACAACACACTTCTCCCACTGAAGATAAATCAATCTAGTTGGACAAACTAAACCGATAAATCGGAGAGAATTACTAAGCTATAACAATCATGCATGTAAGAATTTAGAGAAGACTCGGATAATATTCATGAATAATTTGAACGTAAAACCCACAATTCATCGTATCCCAACAGACACACCGCAATGAGTGATTACATAAGATAGATCACAATGGAAATCAGGGTGATCTTGGCAATGAAGAACATGGAGAGTGATAGCCAACTACTCCCTCCGTTCCTAAATATAAGTCTTTTAGAGATTTCACTAGGGACTGCATACAGATGTACATAGACATATTTTAGAATGTAGATTCACTCATTTTGCTATGTATGTAGTTCGTAGTTAAATCTCTAAAAACACTTACGTTTAGGAATGGAGGAAGTTGGTACTAACTATGGACCCGTAGATCTGTGGTCAACTACTCACACATCACCATGGGAGCAACAAGGTTGGTGTAGAGGTCCTCCGTGATCGATCTCCCTTCCAACAAGGCACCGAAACAGGGCTCCAGATGGGCACACAGCGGAACAGAGACTTGCGACAGTGGAAAAAGTGTTTCGGGAGGCTCTCTGGAGTTTTTCCCAAATATGTGAATTTGTAGTAAAGAGATTAGGGTGAGAGGAGCTGGGAGGTGGCCCCAAGCCATCAGGGAGCGACCACCCCCTGAATGTGCCATGTTGGCTTGGGGGCACTTCGTGTGCCTTTTGGTCTTCCTCCGAAGCTTCCACGTCTTACTTTTGTCCCAAAAAAACATCAAAAAGTTTCGGGGTATTTGGACTTCGTTTGTTACAATATTCATGAATGGCCAAAAACATACAGAAAACAACAACTGGTACTAGGCACTAGGTTAATAGGTTAGTGCTAAAAAATAATATAAAACAACAAACAAATGCTTAAAAAATATTCTAGAACGATAATATAATAGCATGGAACAATAAAAAATTATAGATATGTTGGAAACATATCAACATCCCCAAGCTTAATTCCTGCTCGTCCTCGGGTAGGTAAATGATAAAGACTTGATTTTTTATGTGACATGCTACCCAACATGTAATCTTCTTCAGGTATGATCACTGAGAAACGATGAATCAACCAACATCAACATAGTAATATCCATAAACATAAATAACACAAACATCAACTTTCAAAATATATGATCCTAAAAGAATGTTTACCCCCCATTCATTTTATCATATTAGCATCGCATGGATCCGTCTTCACCATATTAATACAAATATCAAGCACCATGGTGTTAAGCCAAGTAATTGGATCATACTTTTTAACGTGCTTCATCATTTTATACCTTACTCAATACATGAGCGTGAACCATGGACATATGACATAGGTAGAATAGAATATGGTTGTAGGTTTAAAAGGGGTGAAAGTGGAGAAGAACCTCTCACATGAACTAGGTGGATCAACGGGCTATGGAGATGCCCATCAATCGATATCAATGCGAGGAGTAGGGATTGCCATGCAACGGATGCACTAGAGCTATAAGTGTATGAAAGCTCAACTGGAGCTAAGTGGGTGTGCATCCAAGTTGATTGCTCATGAAGACCTTGGGCATTTGAGGAAGCCCGTCATCGGGATATACATGCCAAGTTATATAAGGAAAAAAAACACTAGCATATGAAAATGACAAAACATGAAACTCTCTATATGACAAACATGAGACTTTGAAGCACACGTGTGGAAAAGGAGGTAGTAGCATTGCCCCTTCTCTCTTTTCTATCATCTATTCTGTTCAAAAAAATATTTTTTTCATATTTTTTCTTTTTATTTCTTTTACTTTTTTTTCTTTTTTCGTCCCGAGTCTCATCCCGACTTGTGGGGGAATTATTGTCTCCATCATCCTTTCCTCACTCTCACAATGCTCTAATAATGAAAAGCATCACACTTCTATTTACTTACAGCTCGATATGAAAAAACTACTAAACAAGATGACTCTATATGAATGCATTTGGCAGTGTACCAGGATGTGCAATGATCTAGCGTAACATGTAAACAATGATGAATGGTGGCTTTGCCACAAATACTATGTCAACTATATGATCATGCAAAGCAATATGACTATGAACACACAAGTCACGAGGCGTAACGATGGAAGTTGCATAGTAATATATCTCGAAATGGCTATTGAAATGCCCTGATAGGTAGGTATGGTGGTTGTTTTGAGGAAGATACAAGGTAGCTTATGTGCAACAGATTGTATCATGTCGAGGGGTTTGGATGCATCGGTGAAGTTTGCATCGATCCTCGAGGTGAGAATGGGCAATGCACGGTGCCGAAGAGGCCTCACAAATATGAGGAGGTGAGAGTGCATACATCCATGGATTCACATTAGTCATAAAGAACTCGCATACTTATTGCAAAGCTTTATTAGCTCTCTCGAAGCAAAGTACTACTCGCATGCCCCTAGGGAGGAGGTTGGTAGGTGTTAACCATTGTGTGTCCCCGATCTAAACATCACTAAGATTTCAACAAGGAATAAGAATGCTCACACGTCATCACCATGTCATAACCAAATTTAGATGAACAACAAGTTAACACCCTTTAACTATCCATATTTCTACTAACCAACAACCATGCACTCACGCCCTTTGTCGTGGTCTTGTCACGGTAGATGTCCTCGTGAAAGGACTTAGAGGTGAGGCCATCGTCGTTGTTTGGTGACTCGAAGGGGTTGATCGGGAACGAGAGACGAATTTACCTAAGTTTGGCCCCTTCAATGGAGGTAAAAGCCTACATCCTGCTTTGGTGTCTATATTGACGGAGATCTCGATTACAAGGATGCGGAATAGCTAACCTAGATCTCGAGAGTTTCTTGCTTGATCTTTTCAACTCGAGGGTTCCCCTTTATATATAGGTAGAGGCCTCGAGTTTACAACAGAGTCTGGGCCAATAGATGCTCGTGACCTATTACAATTCTACCTTGTCTTGTTTCCCAAGTTAGTAAGGCTTCTGGCGTATCCTACCTCGTGGGCCTTGAGTCGCCATCTTCACGTACTAGGCCACCAGGCGGCTCACTTGGTAAATCTTCTTGTTGTCCTTCTATCCTTTCTACAACCCATTGAGTATATACTTCAAGAGTCGCCTACAGTCTAACCCGGCCCGACGGTTTATACCGCGGGGTCATATCCTCGACATTAGGCCCCAAGTTGATTTGAACTTGTTCATGTCAATCCTCCTTACTCCCGTCAGGCGACTTAGCTTTTGTCTTGTATTTTTGTTTTTTGAGCTTCTTCAACCACCAGTTTATAGCTCTGTCAGACTTAGTGATTTTCCCTGTGTGGTTCTGCTTATGATATCATCCGCCAAATTTTATGGCAAACATGGTGATATCACAACAAAACACCGTGTGTATTATTTCTATCCCGAGAATCGAGGCGTCACCTTCTGAAAATTTACTGCGTTTCCTTTGTTCCCGTGCGTAGCAGTTGCCACTACAGGTGTTTCTTTATAAATATTGGTGATGGGGCCCCACCTTTAACTTTTCACTTCATCCTCTCTTCTTCTTCTTCATCTCGCCCGAAAAATAGCCGCGCCACTTTTGCCGCTCGACAACCTTCTCTGACGACCACACCGGGCCGCAGCGACACTCCATCTCCTGTGAGATTCATCCACGTGTTTTCGCCACCTCCGACGACCGACGAGGTACATCATCTCTATTTCCCTTTATATCTTTATTTTATTTGTTCGAAGTTCGTCGGAGAAACCGAAATGTTCCGCCTGTTCATCGCCATTGTTGCTTCCCGCATGCTTCTAATCTCCATTTTTGTAGATACGAGGAGGTGAATGTAGGGGCTTCATTTCAGTAAGCTCAGATATTTTCTAGGAGCCTATGATACGTACCACTTCATTTTCATGCTTTAGGTTTAGCAACCAATTCTTTTCTTGAACATTTTCTAGATCCATAATTGTAGCCAAATTGGTACGAACTTGTTTTCCCGCACTTTGAAAAATCGGAAACCTTCTACTTGGTGTAAGACGCCTTTATCGTTGACGGCTTGTCCATACGACCATAACCCGCCACATGTAGATATTGCCAATTTTTGGGTACCGGCTTGTCTTTGGGGCGCCTCTTATGCTAGATACATTTATACTGTCTTATCCTTGATTATAACACGGGTGCTTTTGTAACTCCTTTTGTAGCAACTGATTTTTCGGAAAAATAATTTCCAGAAAACATGCCCTTATGTTCACCAGCCCCAGGATTTCTGTTAGCAGGTGGACACTCACTTGATACAGAAACCCCAAGAAAATTAAAAAATGGGTTACACGACCAAGGGGTCCATAGGGTTGAACAAAGTGTGAGGCTGACGGCGGAAGCGACTCAAGGAATCTTTAGTGCCCATGAGACTCCATTCCCACAAGAACAGTTGACCTGGATAATTCCTATCTCACAAGGCTGCTACCCTCGAGTCCTAGGTTCCAGGTTTGACGACATCGTTCTCCTCTCCGAAAGCAATCTGGCCAAGACAATAGTGAGGGACAAGCCAATGAGTACTTTGAATGTACTCGCAAACATCAAGAAAGCAGATAAGTTAAACCAGGTGAGATGCATGCATAATTCACTTAATAACTCTATCATGCCATAAGAATTAATTCACGGATGCATTCATGCAGATAAACCATTTCCACCAATGTTGTATAAGCAAGCAAGGAATGATAATAATCAATTATAAGCTTGTCGATCGGGCGTCTGAGGCGACACCTCACAAGGACAAGTAACACAAGCCACAACTGGGCGCCTTAGCAACACCGCATAAAGGGACTTGTTAATGGAATATTACTAAACATGCTAGAGTTGGGCGTCTCGAGCGACACCACAAAAGGGGCTTATATGAAGATAACAACGAATAAGTAATAGCATGTGTGCCACACTCGGGCGTCACATACAGGGCTCATATGAAAGTAATAAACAGTTGCCACATGTAATGCCCGAGAGTGTAACTTGCCATATTTGGAACCTTCATGTATGTGGGTCCATCTTGTCATTGCCTTGTGAGATATGCCATGTGTTATTTCATGTGATCATACCTTGTCTACCCTTGCATTCATGCATCCATATCATTCCATGCCTTCATTGTGTTTGTTGTTATTGTGAATCCATGGATGTGGTATGTGTGTGATGTGCTATGTGATGTGATGTGGAGTGGTGTTTGTAAGTGGGGTGCAACTATGCTAGTTTTCAAATAGGTTTCACCCCCCCTGTCTATTTTTCTCAAGCTCAAGTTTTACTTACTCTAACCCTGGTTCAAAATTGTAGATCATTTAGAGCGAATTGTGGTTGAAATGGTGCTAGGTTTAAAGTGTTTTGCATCTATGTTTGAGAGGGGTAGATATTCACAAAACAGGTTATTTATTTATGTTTTGTAAATATTTAAGTGCTCCAAAAATCCTCTTTTCATTTTATTTTATTGGGTCATAATTCCCTTATGACCAGGGGCATTTTTTTATTTTAGGGTCAACAGTGTTGGCTGTGTGTTTTTATTTGTCTATGTTTGTTTTTAAATAGAAAAACCCAAGTGGGTTTTCTTTTCTTACCTGGCGCCTCCGAGTGGGCCTCCTCCTCCTCGCTGGCCCAACTAACCTCCTCGCACGGCAGCCCTCTCCTATAGACGTCGTCTACCTCCTCCCTCCTTTTCGTCAGTTTCGTCAAAGAGAGCGCGAAACAGAGAGGCGACGCCGTGGCTCACGGACGTCGAGGCGGCCTCCCTCGCCCTCTATTTAACCCTTGGCGTGCGTGCCCTGGCTAGGGTTCCTCCAAGCCGCCGCCACCTCCTTCCTCTTCCTCCTCCCTCTCCCCAGATCAACAGTAGGCGGGCCGAGCTCCTCCTCCGCCATGGCCGAACCTTGAAGAGCTCGTCGCCGTCGTTGTCATACCCCTGCTTCCTCTCCAAGCCTTCACAGAGCACGCGGGACCCCAGGGGAACCCGTTCCCACACCTAGCCGTCGACGAACGCCACTGCTTCCACTACTTCCTCGTCGACCCCCTTCCGCATCGGCTTCTTCCACGACATCCCCTACTTCCTCTCAGACAGGCGCGGTCTCCTCGACCAGTGGGTGAGCACGAGTACTCCTCCCCCTTCTCGTGTCGGTAAATTGCGTATAGGGCCGTAGCATCGCCGCCGTGCTTTCTCTATCGTCGGCGCCGCCGCGTGCTCGTGGAGCAGTAGCTGTAGGACATCTCGCGCCGTGTTTAGTGGTGGAATGGAAACGTGAGAGTCCCCTCTCCCTTCCAGCAACGAGCCCGTGTTCAATTTGTAGTGGATCGCCGCCGGTGTCCCTCCCTGTTCCGGCCACCGTCGGGGTGTAGTAGATCCATAGGGGGTTGCTCAAAAGAGAAGAGCCCCCCTCTCTGTTAACTTCTGCGCGACTAGCAGAGTGGTAGGTGGTGTTTTGTGCATCAGATAATCGTGGGTTCGAAACCCCGTGGCGCCCCTTTTGTTTTAGTGATTTTGTGGCACAGTAGCACAGGGGAAAGCTTACCCTGTTTATTGCCTCTGTTCTGTCGAGCCAGAGGAGTTAGCCCAGTGGTTGTGCATGTGTGTGTGGTTGCAGTAGGTTGAGTGTTTGACCCCCCAAGCCACCCTTTTATTTTTTGTTATTTTCTTTTGCTGTTTTATATTTGTTTGTTAGTTGTGTTGCTTGGGCAGCAAAATTGTTGTTGCCTAATATCTATACAAGTAGGTTTTCACCATTTATTTTAGTTATTGTGCATGTGTAGTTTAGTGATGCTTATGTATGTGTTTGTGTAGAGTTAGTGTATGCATGAGGTGTGTGCTTGTGTGGTGCAAGCACCCAAGTGCTTGTGTAGAGGTATGTAACCATGTGTGTGTGTGTGTTTGGGTGGATGGCCATGTGAGATTGAGCTCACAAGCATGTGTAGATGTGTGTGTGTTAGAAACTAGCATGTGTAGGGATAGTGTGTGTATGCTTGAACGATGTGTGTGTGTGTATGGTGATGTGCTATGGCACACATACATGAGGTCTAAACCCTCATACAACCATTGGAGTTGTGAGTGTGTGCAAGTGCATGTATACGTGATGAACTAGTGTGCAACACATGTGATATGGCACTATTTGCATCTATGTGATTCCATGTAGTTTTCCCTTTCAACGTTGTGCCTATTTGTTCTATGCAAGTACCTAGGTATTATATGTGTTTTTGGGGTAGAATCATCCCAGGAATCCATTGGTGGAATCAGATTTCCCTTTGGAATGCTTTCTGGTGATGTCATTTTTCTGTTTTGATCTATGTTTAGAGCTTGGTGCCATGTGATGTGATGACCCTAAGAGGATGATTCCTTGATGTGGCAGTAGTGGGTGAACCCCTCTACAGCATGGTGGTTTTGTTTTATGCTTAGGAGTTTGTATGTGCAAGTTGTGCCCTGTCAAAGTAGGCACGTAGCTGAAATTATCAGCTTAGTTTTCACTAAGTCTGAGAAACTGTTGTTATTTTCTTCCCTTGTGGTTGTGGTTGCAAAAGTTTATGTGTTGGGAACCAGCCCTTGCAACCAACTAGAGAGTTGGGGCTTTTGTGTTTGTCTAGCTCTCTGTCAATTTTTCATGCACTTTCACTTCCTTTAGATATTGTTTTGGGGACTGTCAAAATGCTTCAAAGCATAAACATCTGGTGAGAATTTGAGATTTTCACTAAGTCCCTGAAATCTGATATTTTTGTCCAAGTTAGCACCTGTAGATCTTTGTGTGTGTAACTCCTTTGTATTATCTTCTTGCTCATGCTTGTAGAGCTTTTGAATATCTTTTGCCATATATCTTGGTTGGCACATTTGGGTGGCTGTAGGTGCTTTGCATGTTGCTCTCAAACTACTATGTTGCTGTTTAGGACAGATTGTATAGTTTTGTTGTTTTGAAGCTTGTGAGTGCATAGTTGGTGGTGTGGTGAGTTTCTTTGCACCACCCCACCTATACTTGTTTGTTTGGTCATGTGGCAACCTGGGAATACTAGAAGTATGCCATTGGAGAGTGCTTGTGGTATATTTGATCCGTAGGACTCCATATTTTGTTTCGTAGTTTCTGGTTGATCCGTAGCTCCGTTCCCAACGTTCTTTATATGTTTTTGCATCGTTTTCGCATGATGCACCTGTTCATGTCATCCTCATGCATGTCAAGATATCTTAGGGAGAAGTTCTGTCCAGAAGTTTGTCTTTTCTTCTCCTGCATATGGAAGTGACTATAATAGAGATGCATGCTACATTCTCATCTCATGCATCATGTGTTTGTGGCATTATGTTGTGTTGTTGTTCATTGGATGTTGTTTATATTGGGTAGCACCGGGATCGGAGAGCAAGTACGTGGATTCTGGAGAGTACGTGCAGGACGAACAAGAGCAGTTCCAAGCTGAAGACATCACAGTCAAGATGACCATGACCTTGATACCGTCTCTAGCTTTGTTATGCCTAGATTCACGTTTCCTTCGTCATATGCTCGCTGCCTACCACTGATATAATTGCCTCCTGATATTGCCATGAAACCCAAACACTTTCCCCTCCTAGCTAATATTGAATGGCTAAGTAGGCTTGCTCAGCTTCTAATGATAGCGTTGCTAGTTGCAGGTGCCAATTGTCTCATGTGATAACATGAGTTTTTATATCATTATGTTTAAATCTGTTATTTAATTAATGCACCTATATACTTGGTAAATGACGGAAGGCCTAGCCTTTGCCGGGTGATTTGTTCCGTTATTTCCTCCTTAGTTTCCGGCTACCGGTGTTTGATTCCATAACTGATCGCTCCTAACACGTTCGGGGTTGTTATGGGGATCCCCTTGATAAATCGTGTAGTGTTAAGACTTGTCCGGCAGGACCCAACATTGGTTTTAATTTGCTAGTCACCTAATAATAATTTGCATAGGGAATAGCTACCCCGAGGAATTAATCAACAACCTTAGTTAGTGCTCCTCATGAGTGTTGGTCCAAACCAGAGCACTGTGCGGGGCCAACTCAGAGCAACTTGAGAGATTTCTATTAGGCCACTGTACGCGTCGCTCATTCGTCGTGTCCTGAGACTGAGATACGCGGCTCTTATCGGGGTTGTCGACACGATGGGAGGTCTTGCTAGTCTTGTCTTACCTTAGTGATATATCTTGCGTATAGGAATCCCGGTGAAGCTTTGGTTGTCCCGAGAGTTGAGGTTTTCCTCTAAGGAATCCGACGAGATCACGAGATTCGTGATAGATGATTACTTTGCGGCCCGTGACCGTTTGTGATGGACTAGTTGGAGCACCCCTGCAGGGTTTAATCTTTCGGAAAGTCGTGCCTGCGATTATGTGCCAACTTGGAATATTTGTTAACATGCGGTTCTAGATAACTTGAACTAATTCTAATAAAACTGCCAACCGTGTGCGTAACCGTGAATGTCCCCTTCAAAGACCTCTCTTCGATCAGGAACACGGTGGGGTTATGTTTGACGTAAGTAGGTGTTCAGGATCACTTAGTGATCAGCTAGTCTTCGACCGCTAGCGTAGACCACCACATCTATAACTTGTTCTTCGTAAGTTAGCCACCATAAATGCTTAGGATGCTGCAACCTAAACATTGAACCTTCCTCACCTAATAACTTGACTAGTTTCGGTACCAAGGTCATAGATTGCTGAGTCCGTGTGGCTCACAGATTACTTCACCACCCCAACAGGTACAAGTACGCCCGACATAGGTGATCCTGATGGCACGCAGCTGGCGTGGCAGTACGATGAGGAGAACGACCGCCTGTACTTGAACTATCCAGAAGACTGAGGCATGGTCGTGATCGTGGGCAAGCATGTAGGATAGCATAGCCTTTTTCTCATGTTATGTAGTCCGTAGCGGAACTACCTGTATGAATAAATGTGTGGATGTAAACTCTGATATTATCTATGTGAGATGGAAAACGATTCCCTATTTGTCATTCTTTAATTATGTATGTGCTATGTTTATCTTGCTTGCGAAACGCATAGATGCGCTTCTTTACATTTTGGGGCATCACCCCCTAAATAGGAAAGGACCGCATCTTAGTCGTTACAAGTTGGTAATCAGAGCCTTACAACCATAGGAGCCTTTGTGTGATCGTACTTGGCCGAGTCGAGTCTAGTAAAATGTTTTAAGTCTTAGTTATATCGGAGAGTAGGTTTCTTTTTTCTCCTCTTCCATGCTATGGTGAGGTTCTCGACTTAGGAAATCTTAATTCTACTCCTATTCTCGCTCAAATTTTTTTAGGATCATGCGGGTATTTTGAAATCTATATGATATCGATGTGACGGAGTTCTGCCTTGGTGCCTCCTGTCTGCCTTGATTTCTTTCGGGGAGTTGAGCTCCAGGGGATTCTTGTGCACATCACCATCATTCAGATTTCTGAGTATCTCAGAACGAAGGATGTTCGTAATTGCTTCAATACTAGTAGTGGCGAGATAACCCCGATGTCCCCAGTACTGGTGCAGATTGTTCGGGAGTACTGCCATACTTTGTATCGTTGTGATCACGAGGGTCTGTAGTAGATGAAGGTCTGAGATTCTGGTTATGTGTTGGCGGATGTGATACATTGGACGGGTTAGTATAGGAGTTGTGTGAATATTACTCCTTGTATCCGTGTACCAGATTGCATGACCAGATATTTCGGGAATTCATAGGTAGGATATCAAGTAGTGACTTATAGGACAATCTTCCTACAGATGCATGATGTGAGGTTGGGATTAGACATTCAGTGGGTACGTTTGTTCACGGTCGTCTTACAGCGGTTCTCGTTGTGTCTTAAAGAGTCCTTGTAGCTTGCTACGACTCGGGGATACTTCGTAAGTCGTGTGCACTACCTTGCACAGGATGGCTACTGTAAATTCGAGCCCGTGCGATCTTATCCACGAAGATATCGGATGAAATCTCGATCATACGTTTGTTCCGAGCAGTTCTAGCTCATACTTGTTTGCAAGTGGTCTTAATCAGAATTTTGTCGACATTCACTTCGAGGAAGCATTCTTACTATTTTGTTCGAGTGCAATTGCTAATATTCCTGTTCAGATATTCCTGCCTTTTTGATTCAGCTTTACCTTCAATTTATTCTGTGGGCTAATGTGTTGTCCGTCTTCAGGATGGCTCCACCAACTCGTCAGAATCCAGGTCGTGAGGGTGCTGAGATGCCGCCACCACCCCCTCCTCCAGAAAATCCTCCTCCGCCGCCTCCTCTTGTAGAGGCTTGGCAAGTGGTGATGGCTGCTACAAATGCAAACACTCAGATGCTGATACAGTTTTTGCAAGAGAGGACTAATCAGCAGCAAGGCAACTTCAACCATGGTGGCAATCAGTTTGCTAATCTGAGTCAGTTCCTATCAAATCAGCCGAAGACTTTCACTTCTTCTGACCAGCCGTTTGATGCTGAGGATTGGATTCGCGACATGAACAAGCACTTTGAATGCAGCAATGTTCGTCCAGAGGATTTCGTCAAGTTTGCAACATTCCAGCTGAAGGGGCAAGCATCGATCTGGTGGCAGCAGTTGAAGGATTCCAGGGGTGCGAGAGTGATTACTTGGGATGAGTTCTGCAAAGACTTCAGGTCCCACTACATGCCGTCTAGCTTTGTGGAGGAGATGTGTGAGAAGTTCAGGCGCTTGAATTAAGGTGGTAACTCCGTGTACAAGTATAACATCGAGTTCCACGAGCTAGCCCGATATGCCTTGCAGGACATTCCTGATCAAAAGAGCAAGATCTATCAGTTCAGAGGTGGTTTGAAAGAGGATTTGCAGCTAGCCCTCACTTTGCACGATCCTGAGGAGTTCGATAAGTTCTACAACTTGGCTCTCAGGGCTGAGGCAGCTTTGCTCAGGGTGGAGAATTCAAAGAAGCGCTTCGGAGATTCCAGCTCGTCTTCCTCAACTCAGGTGGTTCAGAAGCAACAGAAATATTGGGTGTCTCCTCCTCCTCCTCGGCACACACAGCAGTTCAAGCATTCAGGTGGCCGTGGTTCTTCCAACCCACCCAACCCAGCTTTCCAGCACAGGTTTCAGTAGCAGAAGCAAGGGCCTCCTCAGACACAGTACCGTCACTCGGCAGATGTTACTTGTCACAAGTGTGGGCAGAAGGGTCACTATGCCAACAAGTGCACTTCTCAGCTCCGTATTCCGCCTCCTCCTCCACACAAACCTCCAAGCAATGCTATCGTGAAGTTCAACCCCAGGTCTGCTAGAGTCAATATGGTGAATGCAGCTGAAGCAGAGAACTCGTCACATGTGATTATGGGTAACCTCCTCGTTAATGATATTCCTGCTAAAGTGTTGTTTGATTCTGGTGCTTCTCATTCGTTCATGTCTAGAATGTTCTTTGCCGAGCATGATTTTGATTCTGAGTATTTGAGCAAGGCATTACGTGTGGTGTCACCCGGTACTCGTGGCTTCTCTCATGTGAATAGAGCCGGGGGCCATAGTGTTTACTAGTGGCTTCTCTCATGAAAGCAAGTAAACTGTGGGTGAACAAATTACTGTCGAGCAATTGATAGAACCACACAAAGTCGTGGCGATATCTATGCGATAATTATATCTATAGGCATCACGTCCAAAACAAGTAGACCGATACTTTCTGCATCTACTACTATTACTCCACACGTCGACCGCTATCCAGCATGCATCTAGTGTATTAAGTCCATAAGAACAGAGTAACGCCTTAAGCAAGATGACATGATGTAGAGGGATAATCTCAAACCAATGATAAAAACCCCATCTTTTTACCCTTGATGGCAACTACTTGATGTGTGCCTTGTTGCCCCTACTGTCACTCGGAAAGGTCACCACATGGTAGTACCCAAAACCAAGCACTTCTCCCATTGCAAGAATCATAGATCTAGTTGGTCAAACAAAACCCAAGACTCGGAGAGACTTACAAGGTTATCAAATCATGCATATAAGAAATCAGCAAAGACTCAAATATATATCATAGATAATCTGATCACAAGTCCATAATTCATCGGATCTCGACAAACACACCGCCAAAGAAGATTACATCGGATAGATCTCCATGAAGATTATGGAGAACTTTGTATTGAAGATCCAAGAGAGAGAAGAAGCCATCTAGCTACTAACTACGGACCCGTAGGTCTGAAGTGAACTACTCACGAGTCATTGGAGGGGCGATGATGATGATGAAGAAGCCCTCCAACTCCAAATCCCCCTACGGCAGGGCGCCGGGAAGGGTCTCCAGATGAGATCTCACGGAAACGGAAGCTTGCGGCGGCGGAAAAGTATTTTCGAGGCTCCGATGATTTTTTGCGGAATATTTGGGAATTTATAGGCCAAAGATCTAGGTCAGGGGGTGGCCAGGGAGGCAACAAGCCTTCCCACCGCCTCCTCCCCCTGGTGGCAGAGTGGGGGCTTGTGGGCTCCCTGGAGCCCACCTGGCTTGGCCCAAAGGCCCCCTGTTCTTTTTCCGTTCGGGAAAAATCATTTCGGGTTTTTTCTTCCGTTTGGACTCCGTTCCAAAATCAGATCTGAAAAGAGTCAAAAACACGGAAAAAACAGGAACTGGCACTCGGCACTGAATTAATAAGTTAGTCCCAAAAAAAGATATAAAAGGTACATAAAACAACCAAAGAAGACAAGATAACAACGTGAAATCATCAAAAATTATAGATACGTTTGAGACGTATCAAGCATCCCCAAGCTTAACTCCTACTCGTCCTCGAGTAGGGAAGTGATAAAGAATGAATTTTTGATGCTTTCATGCTACCTAGCATAGGTGTCCTTTGTAATTCCTCTTATGTGATGTGAATGTTCAGATACATTCGATTCAAAACAACAATTTGCTATTTACGTGGAAACAATAATAATTCAAGCAAACTAGCAAGGTAATCATGAACTTTCAAAATGACAAGGCCAAAAGAAAGTTATCCCTACAAAAGCATATAGTCTGGCTATACTCTATCATCATTGCACAACGAATTTAAATCATGCACAACCCCAGTATTGGCCAAGTAATTGTTTCACACCTTTACTTTCTCAAACCTTTTCAACTCTCACGCAATACATGAGCGTGAGCCATGGTTATAGCACTATAGATGGTGTGGAATGTAGTGGAGGTTGCAAGACAAAAAAAAAGGAGAAGATAGTCACATTAACTAGGCATATCCATGAGCTGCGGAGATGCTCATCAATAGATATCAATGTGAATGAGTATGGATTGCCATACAAATGATGCACTAGAGCTACGAGTATGTGAAAGCTCTTAAAGAAAACTAGTGGGTGTGCATCCAACTTGCTTGCTCACGAAGACCTAAGGGAATTTTGAGGAAGCCTATCATTGGAATATACAAGCCAAGTTATATAATGAAAATTTCCCACTAGCTATATGGTGGTGACAAAACGAGAGACTCTCAATCATGAAGATCATGGTGCTTAATATGCACAAGTGTGGAAAAAGTGGTAGCATTGTCCCTTCTCTCTTTTTCTCTCATTTTTTTATTTGGTGGGCTCTTTGGCCTCTTTTTTTTGGTGGGCTTCTTTGGCCTCTTTTATTTCCTCACATGGGACAATGCTCCATTAATGATGATCATCACACTTTCAACTCAAAACTTAGAGTAACGATGACTCTATATGGAATGCCTTCGGTAGTGTACAGTGGCAATGATCTAGCATGGCATAGACATCAATGGAAACATCATGCTAGCTATCTTACGATCATGCAATGGAAATGTAGACGTGGTGGCACATGTCATGGTGGTAGTTGCATGGAAATATATCTTGGAATGACTTTGAAAAAGCCATAATAGGTAGGTATGGTGGCTGTTTTGAGGGAGGCTAATGGTGGGTTTTGTGCACCGGCGAAAGTTGCATGACACTAAGAAGATAGTAATGGTGGAAGGTGAAAGTGCATCTAAACCATGGACTCAACATTAGTCATGAAGAACTCATATAATTGTTGCAAAAGTTTTATTAGTAATCGAAACAAAGCATTCAACGCATACTCCTATGGGAAGGGTTGGTAGGTATAAACCATCGCGCGATCCCGACCGCCACGCAAAGGATCACAATCAATATACTAATCATGCTCAGATTTCATCACATAGCGGTTCACCATACGTGCATGCTACGGGAATCACTAACTTCAACACAAGTATTCCTAGATCCACAACACCTTACTAGCATGACTTCAATATTACCATAACCACAACTCAAAACTAATTGAGATGAATCAAACTTCTCTAACTATTCAATGCACATGAAGGTGGAAGTTTTCGTATCCCTTTGGATAACTACCCCTTTTGAGACTACTTTCAAAGCATAGATCAACTACCAAGCCACGCACCGCTGTGCTCTAAAAGATATAAGTGAAGCACATAGAGCAAAAGTATCTAGCTCAAAAGATATAAGTGAAGCACATGTGAGCTGAATTGTCTACCAAAAGATATAAGTGAAGCTCGACAAAATCGTGGTGTGTGCATGTATCTCTCTCTAGGTGTGCAGCAAGGATGATTGTGACACAACAAAAATAAAAGACTCCTACGATACAAGACGCTCCAAGCAAAAACACATAACATGTCGTGAATAAAAATATAGCCCCAAGTAACGTTACCGATGGATTGAAGACGAGAGAGGGGATGCATTCCCGGGGCATCCCCAAACTTAGGCTTTTACAGCATCCTTGGATCTCTTGAGGTGCCTTGGGAATCCTGAAGTTTGAGCTCTTGCCACTCTTATCTCTTTGTCCATAAGAACTTCACCCAAAACTTGAAAACTTCACAACAGGAAACTTAAACAGAAACTCGTGATAACATTAGTACAGGAAAGCAAACCACCACTTCCTTATCTACCGTAGCAAACTTAAATTCTACTTGTACTGATGTTGGGTTACTGTACTTTCAATCTTCCATGGCTAATACCCCCCGATACTATCCATAGTTTCATTAAAATAAGCAACCAACACAACAAAAAACAGAATCTGTTAACAGCAGACCAGTCTGTAGCAATCTGTATATTTCTTATACCTCTGGTACTTGAAAAATTCTGAAAAATTATGACAGTCTGAAGAATTTGCGTAGAAATCAGCAGAAAAATGAATCAACTCAAAAGCTCTTACAGAAAAAAAATGAAAATTCTTTTCGTGAGCAGAAAGTTTCTGTCTTTTCCAGCATGACCAAACGATCATCCCCAAGACTAATCATAACGGTTTTGCTTGGCACAAACGCAAAAAGAAACACAAAAACACAATCGTAACAGAATTCTGAAAGCGTGGAAAACACAAAACAGAAAGAAAAAGGATAGATTCGTTGGGTTGCCTCCCAACAAGCGCTTTTGTTTAACGCCCTTAGCTAGGTGAAAGGTGATGAAATCACGTATAGTCATCTTTGGTGCTCAAACCATAGGTAGCGTGATCATTTATCATCTTAAGATTTTCATCTTTATTAGATAACTCACCACTAGCTTTAGGAACAAAAACAGGCTTGACGGTCTTTATGAGAGTAAGATTTGGAGTATTTTGCACAGCGGCAAAATCGGAACCCAAGTTGGTTATGACATCTTCTAATTTGCCAATTCTAGAAGAATCATTAACTATAATTTCCTTCTCGTTTAAATTTTTCAAAAAGTTTCCCACTTTGGATCCGTACTAAGTAATTTGATTGTGGATCTTTCTATCCAAACCCTCAATAAGTTCAACTGTGGCAATTTTGTTTTCAATAGCGTCAAGCCTTTGCATCACGTGTTCCAAGGTCAAGATAGTTCCATTAACCATGAGCGGGGGTGAGCCTACCAAATTAATGATAGCTCTATAGGAGTCAACAGTATGGCTCCCCAGAAAGTTCCCACCTACAATGGTATCAAGGATATACCTATTCCAAGGAGAAATTCCAACATAGAAACTGTGAAGGAGGATAGTAGTGGATTGCTTACGAGTGGATCTACTTTGAGCATTGCAAATCCTGTACCAAGCGCCCTTCAAATTTTCTTCCTCATTCTGCCTGAAATTGAGAACTCCATTTTCAGGGGTGTCATTTGGAGTGGTGGGTCTAGCCATTTATGGACTATCTCACGCACAAACAAGTAGGAAGAGAGAATGAA
This sequence comes from Hordeum vulgare subsp. vulgare, assembly GCF_904849725.1. NCBI lineage: Eukaryota > Viridiplantae > Streptophyta > Magnoliopsida > Poales > Poaceae > Hordeum > Hordeum vulgare. Next base: position 562,888,896 of record NC_058519.1, read on the forward strand.
ACGGGCAAAAGAAAACGGCGAAGGAGAAAGGCAAATGAAAACGACAAATGTGAAGTGGGGGAGAGGAAAACGAGAGGCAACTGGCAACAAAAGTAAATGCAAGAGAAGAGTTTGTGAGACCTACTTGGATAGATCTTGATTTCTCCTCCCCTGCAACGGCGCCAGAAATACTTCTGATGTCAGCTGTGCTTCCCTTGCAACGGCGCCAGATATACTTCTGCTACCTCAAAAAGATCTCCGGCAACGGCGCCGGAAATTGTCGTGTCGATGGCACCAGGAATCCTTCAGCTGCGGCTATGCCTTAAGGGACTTCCTAGGCAAGTATGCAAAGGATTTCCCCCGTGGCCTTGGAGCCTTGCGTTGGTGTTCCCTCGAAGCGGAAAGGGTGATGTAGCACAGCGGTGGTAATTATTTCCGTTAGTTTGAGAACCAAGGTATCAATCCGATGGAGGAGTATCTCAAGATCCTGCACAAACACAAAAACTTGCTCCCAATGCTATGAAGGGGTTGTCAATCCCTTATAGATTGTTTGCCAAGTGAGAACTCAAAGCAACAAAGTAACAAAGCAAAGTAAAAGCGAAGGTGTAAACGATGGATGTGAATAGAGCCGGGGGCCATAGTGTTTACTAGTGGCTTCTCTCATGAAAGCAAGTAAACTGTGGGTGAACAAATTACTGTCGAGCAATTGATAGAACCACACAAAGTCGTGGAGATATCTATGCGATGATTATATCTATAGGCATCACGTCCAAAACAAGTAGACCGATACTTTCTGCATCTACTACTATTACTCCACACGTCGACCGCTATCCAGCATGCATTTAGTGTATTAAGTCCATAAGAACAGAGTAACGCCTTAAGCAAGATGACATGATGTAGAGGGTGTTGGAAATATGCCCTAGAGGCAATAATAAATTAGTTATTATTATATTTCTTAGTTCATGATAATCGTTTATTATCCATGCTATAATTGTATTGATTGGAAACACAATACTTGTGTGGATACATAGACAAAACACTGTCCCTAGTAAGCCTCTAGTTGACTACCTCGTTGTTCAAGGATGGTCAAGGTTTCCTGGCCATAGGCAAGTGTTGTCACTTGATAACAGGATCACATCATTAGGAGAATCATGTGATGGACTAGACCCAAACTAATAGACGTAGCATGTTGATCGTGTCATTTTGTTGCTACTATTTTCTGCGTGTCAAATATTTGTTCCTATGACCATGAGATCATATAACTCACGAACACCGAAGGAATGCTTTGTGTGTATCAAACGTCGCAACGTAACTGGGTGACTATAAAGATGCTCTGCAGGTATCTCCGAAGGTGTTCGTTGAGTTAGTATGGATCAAGACTGGGATTTGTCACTCCGTATGACGGGGAGGTATCTCGGGGCCCACTCGGTAATACAACATCACACACAAGCCTTGCAAGCAATGTAACTTAGTGTAAGTTGCGGGATCTTGTATTACAGAACGAGTAAAGAGACTTGCCGGTGAACGAGATTGAAATAGGTATGCGGATACTGACGATCGAATCTCGGGCAAGTAACATACCGAAGGACAAAGGGAATGACATACGGGATTACACGAATCCTTGACACTGAGGTTCAAACGATAAGATCTTCGTAGAATGTGTAGGATCCAATATGGGCATCCAGGTCCCGCTATTGGATATTGACCGATGAGTCTCTCGGGTCATGTCTACATAGTTCTCGAACCCGCAGGGTCTGCACACTTAAGGTTCGACGTTGTTTTATGCGTATTTGAGTTATATGGTTGGTTACCAAATGTTGTTCGGAGTCCCGGATGAGATCACGGACGTCACGAGGGTTTCCGGAATGGTCCGGAAACGAAGATTGATATATAGGATGACCTCATTTGGTTACCGGAAGGTTTTCGTGCATTACCGGAAAAGTTTCGGGCTCATCGGTAGTGTACCGGGAGTGCCGGGAGGGGTGCCGGGGACCATCGGGAGGGGTGTCACGCCCCAAGGGGTCTCATGGGCTATGGGAAGAGATAAACCAGCCCCTAGTGGGCTGGAATAAGTTCCCACTAAGGCCCATAAGGTTTGAGAAGGAAAAAACACAAGGTGGAAAGAGTTTCCAAGTGGGAAGGTGGAATCCTACTCCAAGTAGGATTGGAGTAGGACTCCTCCACCTCCAATTTCGGCCAAACCTTTAGGTTTTGAGGCTGCCTCCTCCCCTCCCTCCCACCTATATATACGGAGGTTTTAGGGCTGATTTGAGACGACTTTCTCACGGCTGCCCGACCACATACCTCCATAGTTTTTCCTCTAGATCACGTTTCTGCGGAGCTCGGGCGGAGCCCTGCTGAGACAAGATCATCACCAACCTCCGGAGCGCCGTCACGCTGCCGGAGAACTCTTCTACCTATCCGTCTCTCTTGCTGGATCAAGAAGGCCGAGATCATCGTCGAGCTGTACGTGTGCTGAACGCGGAGGTGCCGTCCGTTCGGTACTAGATCGTGGGACTGATCGCGGGATTGTTCGCGGGGCGGATCGAGGGACGTGAGGACGTTCCACTACGTCAACCGCGATCTCTAATCGCTTCTGCTGTACGATCTACAAGGGTACGTAGATCACTCATCCCCTCTCGTAGATGGACATCACCATGATAGGTCTTCGTGCGCGTAGGAAAATTTTTGTTTCCCATGCGACGTTCCCCAACAGTGGTATCAGAGCTAGGTTCATGCGTAGATGTCTTCTCGAGTAGAACACAAAAGGTTTTGTGGGCGGTGATGTGTGTTTTGCTGCCCTCCTTAGTCTTTTCTTGATTCCGCGGTATTGTTGGATTGAAGCGGCTTGGACCGACATTACTCGTACGCTTACGAGAGACTGGTTTCATTGTTACGAGTAACCCCCTTTGCTCAAAGATGACTGGCAAGTGTCGGTTTCTCCAACTTTAGTTGAATCGGATTTGACCGAGGAGGTCCTTGGATGAGGTTAAATAGCAACTCATATATCTCCGTTGTGGTGTTTGCGTAAGTAAGATGCGATCCTACTAGATACCCTTGGTCACCACGTAAAACATGCAACAACAAAATTAGAGGACGTCTAACTTGTTTTTGCAGGGTATGATTGTGATATGATGTGGCCAACGATGTGATGTGATATATTGGATGTATGAGATGATCATGTTGTAATAGAAATATCGACTTGCACGTCGATGGTACGGCAACCGGCAGGAGCCATAGGGTTGTCTTTATACTAACATATGTGCTTGCAGATGCGTTTACTATTTTGCTAGGCTGTAGCTTTAGTAGTGATAGCATAAGTAGCACGACAACCATGATGGCAACACGTTGATGGATGATCATGGTGTGGCGCCGGTGACAAGAAGATCGTGCCGGTGCTTTGGTGATGGAGATCAAGAAGCACGTGATGATGGCCATATCATGTCACTTATGAATTGCATGTGATGTTAATCCTTTTATGCACCTTATTTTGCTTAGAACGACGGTAGCATTATGAGGTGATCTCTCACTAAAATTTCAAGACGAAATTGTGTTCTCCCCGACTGTGCACCGTTGCGACAGTTCTTCGTTTCGAGACACCACGTGATGATCGGGTGTGATAGACTCAACGTTCACATACAACGGGTGCAAAACAGTTGCACACGCGGAACACTCGGGTTAAGCTTGACGAGCCTAGCATGTGCAGACATGGCCTCGGAACACATGAGACCGAAAGGTCGAGCATGAATCGTATAGTTGATATGATTAGCATAGGGATGCTTACCACTGAAACTATTCTCGACTCACGTGATGATCGGACTTGAGATAGCGGATTTGGATCATGTACCACTCAAATGACTAGAGAGATGTACTTTTTGAGTGGGAGTTCTTAAGTAATATGATTAATTGAACTAATTGTCATGAACATAGTCTAATGGTCTTTGCGAATTACGATGTAACTTGCGCTATAGCTCTACTGTTTTTTTATGTTCCTAGAGAAAATTTAGTTGAAAATTGATAGTAGCAACCTTTGCAGACTGAGTCTGTAAAACCGAGGATTGTCCTCGTTGCTACGCAGAAGGCTTATGTCCTTAATGCACCACTCGGTGTGCTGCACCTCGAGCGTCGTCTGTGGATGCTATGAACATCCGACATACACATTACTGATGACTACACGATAGTTCAGTGCAAGATACTTGATGGCTTAGAAGCAAGGCGCCGAAAACGTTGTAAAACGTCACGGAACATAAGTGATGTTCCGAAGAGATGCAATTGTGATTTCATGCTTGTGCCCTTGTTAAGAGGTACTAGACCTCCAACAAGATTCTTTGACCACAAAGTAAAGGAGAAAAGCTCAATCGTTGAGCATGTGCTCAGATTGTCTGAGTACGACAATCACTTGAATCAAGTGGGAGCTAATCTTCCAGATGAGATAGTGATGGTTCTCCAAAAGTCACTGCCACCAAGCTTTGAGAGCTTCGTGATGAACTATGACATATCAAGGATAGATACAATGATCCTTGAGCGATTCGCGACGTTTGACACTGCGAAAGTAGAAATCAAGAAGGAGCATCAATAGTTGATGGTTTGGAAAACCACTAAGTTTCAAGAAAGGCGAGGGCTAGAAGGGATACTTCGTGAAACGGCAAAACAGTTGCTGCGCTAATGAAGAGACCCAAGATTAAACCCAAACCCGAGACTAAGTGCTTCTGTAATAAGGGGAACAGTCACTGAGGCGGAGCAACTCTAGATACTTGGTAGATAAGAAGGCTGGCAAAAGTCGAAAGAAGTATATTTGATATACATAATGTTGATGTGTACTTTACTAGTACTCCTAGTAGCATGAGGGTATTGGATACCGGTTCGATTGCTAAGTGATTAGTAACGCGAAATGAAAGCTACGACATAAACGGAGACTAGCTAAAGGCAAGGTGACGATACGTGTTGGAAGTGTTTCCAAGGTTGATATGATCAAACGTCGCACGCTCCCTCTACCATCGGGATTGGTGTTGAACCTAAATAATTGTTATTTGGTGCTTGCGTTAGGCATGAACATGATTGGATCGTGTTTATTGCAATACGATTATTCATTCAAAGAGAATAATGGTTACTCTATTTGCTTGAATAATCACCTTCAATGGTTTATTGAATCTCGATTGTAGTGTTACACATTGGTGCCAAAAGATACGAGTTAAATGATGATAGTACCACTTACTTGTGGCACTGCCGCTTGAGTCATGTTAGTATGAATTGCATGAAGAGGCTCCATGCTGATGGATCTTTACTCACCTGATTTCGAATCACTAGTGACATGCAAATCATACCACATGAGCAAGGCCTTGTTTTCATTGAGATGAAACAAGATAGTAACTTGTTGGAAGTGATACATTTTGATGTATGCAGTCCAGTGAGTGCTGAGGCACGCAGTGGATATCATTATGTTCTTACTTCACTGACGACTTGAGTAGATACAGGAGTATTTACTTAATGAATCACAAGTCTGAAATATTGAAAAGTTCAATTCTGTTTCAGAGTGAAGTTCGTCGTAACAAGAGGATGAACTGTCTACGATATGATCATAGAAATGAATATCTGAGTTACGAGTTTTTGGTACACAGTTAAGACAATGTGGAAATTGTTTCACAGTTCATGCCACCTGGAACATCATGGTGTGATGATGTGTCTGAACGTCATACCACGCACTATTTAGTATGGTGCATGATGTGATGTATCTTATCGAATTACCACTATCGTTTATGGGTTATGCATTAGAGACAACCACATTCACTTTAAATAGGGCACCGCGTATTTCCGTTGAGATGACACAGTATAGACTGAGGTTTAGAGAAATCTAAACTGTCATTTCTTGAAAGTTTGGGGCTTCGAAACTTATGTGAAAAAGGTTTTAGTCTGATAAGCTCGAACCCAAAGCGGATAAATGCATCTTCATAGGATATCCAAAACAGTTGGGTACATCTCCTATCTCAGATCCGAAAGCAAAGTGTTTGTTTCTAGAAAAGGATCCTTTCTCGAAAAAAGGTTTATCTCGAAAGAATTGAGTGGGAGGGTAGTAGAACTTGATGAGGTTATTGAACCATCACTTCAACCAGTGTGTAGCAGGGCGTAGGAAGTTGTTCCTGTGGCGCCTACACCAATTGAAGTGGAAGCTGATGATGGTGATCATTGAGCTTCGAATCAAGTTACTACAAACCTCGTAGGTCGACAAGGTCGCGTACTGCTGCAGAGTAGTACGGTAACCCTGTCTTGGAGGTCATGTTGTTGAGCAACAGTGAACCTACGAGTTATGGAGAAAGCGATGGTGGGCCCAGATTCCGACAAATGGCTGGAAGCCATGAAATCCGAGAGAGGATCCATGTGTGAAACCAAAGTGTAGACTTTGGTAGAACTACTTGATGGTCATGGGACTATTGGGTAAAATGGATCTTTAAAAGAAGACAGACGATGATGGTGATAAGTCACTATTAAGAAAAGCTCGACTTGTCGCAAAGATGTTTTCGACAAGATCAAACAGTTGACTATGATGAGACTTTCTCACTCGTAGCGATGCTAAAGGTCTGTTAGAATTATGTTAGTTGTTGATGCATTATTTATGACATATTGCACGTAGGATGTCAAAACATTGTTTTCTCGACGGTTTCCTTGAGCAAACATTGTATGTGATACAACGAGAAGGTTTTGTCGATCCTAAAGATACTAGCAAGTATGCAAGCTCCAGTGATCCTTCAATGGACTGGTGCAAGCATCTCGGAGTTGGAATATACACTTTGATGAGATGATCAAAGATTTTGGGTGTGTACAAGGTTTATGAGAAACTTGTATTTCCAAAGAAGTGAGTAGGAGCACTATAGAATTTCTGATAGGTATATGTGGTTGACATATTGTGGATCAGAAGTAACATAGAATTTCTGTAAAGCATACAAGATTGTTTGAAAGAAGTTTTCAAAGGAGTACCTGGATTACGCTACTTGAACATTGAGCATCAAAGATCTATGGAGATAGATCGAAAACGCTTAATAGAAGTTTCAACAAGATGCATGCCTTGACAAGTTTTTGAAAGAGTTCAAAATAGATCAGCAAAGAAGGAGTTCTTGGTTGCGTTGTGAGGTGTGAATTTGAGTAAGACTCAAAACCCGACCACGACAGAATAAAGAGAATAGACGAAGGTCGTCTTCTATGCCTTAGCCGTAGAATCTAAAGTATGCCATGCTGTGTACCGCACCTAATGTGTGCCTTGACTCAAACTCTGTTGAGGGTACAGAGAGTGATCCATGATTGAATCACTAGCAGCGGTCAAAATTTATCCTTAGTAACTAATGGACTAAGGAATTTTTCTTGATTATGGAGGTGGTTGAAGAGTTCGTCGTAAAGGGTTACGTCGATGTAAGTTTTGACACTAATCCGAATAACTATGAGTAGTGAAACGGATTCGTATAGTAGAGTAGATATTTGGAGCATTTCCGAATAGCATGTAGTAGCAGCATCTATAAGATGACATAAAGATTTGTAAAGAATGCACGGATCTGAAAGTTTCAGAACCGTTGACTAAAACCTCTCTCACGAGCAAGACGTGATCAGACCCCATAACTATATGGGTGTTGGATTCGTTGGAATCACATGGTGATGTGAACTAGATTATTGACTCTAGTGCAAGTGGGAGACTGTTGGAAATATGCCCTAGAGGCAATAATAAATTAGTTATTATTATATTTCTTAGTTCATGATAATCGTTTATTATCCATGCTATAATTGTATTGATTGGAAACACAATACTTGTGTGGATACATAGACAAAACACTGTCCCTAGTAAGCCTCTAGTTGACTAGCTCGTTGTTCAAGGATGGTCAAGGTTTCCTGGCCATAGGCAAGTGTTGTCACTTGATAACAGGATCACATCATTAGGAGAATCATGTGATGGACTAGACCCAAACTAATAGACGTAGCATGTTGATCGTGTCATTTTGTTGCTACTGTTTTCTGCGTGTCAAATATTTGTTCCTATGACCATGAGATCATATAACTCACGAACACCGAAGGAATGCTTTGTGTGTATCAAACGTCGCAACATAACTGGGTGACTATAAAGATGCTCTGCAGGTATCTCCGAAGGTGTTCGTTGAGTTAGTATGGATCAAGACTGGGATTTGTCACTCCGTATGACGGGGAGGTATCTCGGGGCCCACTCGGTAATACAACATCACACACAAGCCTTGCAAGCAATGTAACTTAGTGTAAGTTGCGGGATCTTGTATTACGGAACGAGTAAAGAGACTTGCCGGTGAACGAGATTGAAATAGGTATGCGGATACTGACGATCGAATCTCGGGCAAGTAACATACCGAAGGACAAAGGGAATGACATACGGGATTACACGAATCCTTGACACTGAGGTTCAAACGATAAGATCTTCGTAGAATGTGTAGGATCCAATATGGGCATCCAGGTCCCGCTATTGGATATTGACCGAGGAGTCTCTCGGGTCATGTCTACATAGTTCTCGAACCCGCAGGGTCTGCACACTTAAGGTTCGACGTTGTTTTATGCGTATTTGAGTTATATGGTTGGTTACCGAATGTTGTTCGGAGTCCCGGATGAGATCACGGACGTCACGAGGGTTTCCGGAATGGTCCAGAAACGAAGATTGATATATAGGATGACCTCATTTGGTTACCGGAAGGTTTTCGTGCATTACCGGAAAAGTTTCGGGCTCATCGGTAGTGTACCGGGAGTGCCGGGAGGGGTGCCGGGGACCATCGGGAGGGGTGTCACGCCCCAAGGGGTCTCATGGGCTATGGGAAGAGATAAACCAGCCCCTAGTGGGCTGGAATAAGTTCCCACTAAGGCCCATAAGGTTTGAGAAGGAAAAAACACAAGGTGGAAAGAGTTTCCAAGTGGGAAGGTGGAATCCTACTCCAAGTAGGATTGGAGTAGGACTCCTCCACCTCCAATTTCGGCCAAACCTTTAGGTTTTGAGGCTGCCTCCTCCCCTCCCTCCCACCTATATATACGGAGGTTTTAGGGCTGATTTGAGACGACTTTCTCACGGCTGCCCGACCACATACCTCCATAGTTTTTCCTCTAGATCACGTTTCTGCGGAGCTCGGGCGGAGCCCTGCTGAGACAAGATCATCACCAACCTCCGGAGCGCCGTCACGCTGCCGGAGAACTCTTCTACCTATCCGTCTCTCTTGCTGGATCAAGAAGGCCGAGATCATCGTCGAGCTGTACGTGTGCTGAACGCGGAGGTGCCGTCCGTTCGGTACTAGATCGTGGGACTGATCGCGGGATTGTTCGCGGGGCGGATCGAGGGACGTGAGGACGTTCCACTACGTCAACCGCGATCTCTAATCGCTTCTGCTGTACGATCTACAAGGGTACGTAGATCACTCATCCCCTCTCGTAGATGGACATCACCATGATAGGTCTTCGTGCGCGTAGGAAAATTTTTGTTTCCCATGCGACGTTCCCCAACAGAGGGATAATCTCAAACTAATGATAAAAACCCCATCTTTTTACCCTTGATGGAAACTACTTGATGTGTGCCTTGCTGCCCCTACTGTCACTGGGAAAGGTCACCACATGGTAGAACCCAAAACCAAGCACTTCTCCCATTGCAAGAATCATAGATCTAGTTGGCCAAACAAAACCCAAGACTCGGAGAGACTTACAAGGATATCAAATCATGCATATAAGAAATCAGCAAAGACTCAAATATATATCATAGGTAATCTGATCACAAATCCGCAATTCATCGGATCTCGACAAACACACCGCCATAGAAGATTACATCGGATAGATCTCCATGAAGATCATGGAGACCTTTGTATTGAAGATCCAAGAGAGAGAAGAAGCCATCTAGCTACTAACTACGGACCCGTAGGTCTGAAGTGAACTACTCACGAGTCATTGGAGGGGCGATGATGATGATGATGAAGCCCTCCAACTCCAAAGCCCCCTCTGGCAGGGCGCCGGGAAGGGTCTCCAGATGAGATCTCGCGGAAACGGAAGCTTGCGGCGGCGGAAAAGTATTTTCGAGGCTCCCCTGATTTTTTGCGGAATATTTGGGAATTTATAGGCCAAAGATCTAGGTCAGGGGGCAGCCAGGGAGGCCACAAGCCTGCCCACCGCCGCCTCCCCCCTGGTGGCGGAGTGGGGGCTTGTGGGCTCCCTGGAGCCCACCTGGCTTGGCCCAAAGGCCCCCTGTTCTTCTTCCGTTTGGGAAAAAAATCATTTCGGGGTTTTTCTTCCGTTTGGACTCCGTTCCAAAATCAGATCTCAAAAGAGTCAAAAACACAGAAAAAACAGGAACTGGCACTTGGCACTGAATTAATAAGTTAGTTTCAAAAAAGATATAAAAGGTACATAAAACAACCAAAGAAGACAACATAAGAGCATGAAACCATAAAAAAGTATAGATACATTTGAGACGTATCACATTCTGTCTGTTTTCCTTAAATGACAAGGGTGAGATTAATCCAATTTCGCAAGTCCCAGTGGTGTGCAAATATGAAGATGTGTTTCCAGAAGAACTGCCAAGAATGCCTCCGCACCGAGAAGTTGAATTCGTTATTGAGCTTGAACCGGGTACTAAGCCTGTGTGCAGACAGCCGTACAAATTGGGTCCAGAAGAGCTGAAGGAACTTAAGAGGCAACTCGATGAGCAGGAGCGTCTGGGTCTGATCAGACCAAGCTCGTCTCCTTCGGGCTGTGGAGTGTTGTTTGTCAAGAAGAAGGATGGCACGGACCGATTGGGTGTCGATTACCGTCCATTGAACAAGAAGACAATCAGAAACAAGTATCCACTTCCTAACATTAATGAGTTGTTCGAGCAGTTGAAAGGGGCTAAGGTATTCTCCAAGCTCGATCTCACGATGGGCTATCATCAAATTCGCATTCGCAAAGAGGATATTCCAAAGACTGCTTTCAGGACAAGTTTTGGCTCCTATGAGTATACAGTCATGTCTTTTGGTCTGGCTAATGCTCCACCGACATTTTGTCGAATGATGAACTACATATTCTCTCCGTTCAAGAATGAATTCGTCTTGCTGTATCTCGATGATATTCTGGTCTTTTCGGAGACCGAGGAAGAGCATGAAGAACATCTCAGACTCGTGCTTGATAAGCTGAGAGAGCATAAGTTCTATGCCAAGTTTTCCAAATGTGAGTTCTGGTTGAAAGAAGTTGTCTACCTTGGGCACATCATCTCTAAGGAGGGCATCAAAGTTGATCCGTCGAAGGTGCACGCCATTGTTGAGTGGGAGCCTCCGCAAAATGTGAAACAACTTCGAAGCTTTCTTGGGCTTGCAAGCTATTGTAGAAGGTTCGTTGAGAACTTCTCCAAGATTGCTAAGCCTCTCTCAAGTCTTCTTCAGAAGGGTGTGAAGTATGTCTGGTCTCCAGAGTGTTAGTTGGCCTTCGACACACTCAAAGAGAAGCTCACCTCTACTCCAGTCTTGGTTCCTCCTGATGACTCCAAACCTTACCAAGTGTTCTGCGACGCCTCTCTTCAAGGTCTTGGTGCTGTGTTAATGCAAGACAAGAAAGTGGTAGCTTATACCTCGAGGCAGTTGAAGCCAAGTGAGAAGAATTATCCTGTGCATGATCTTGAGCTTGCGGCAGTGGTACATGCTTTGATGACTTGGAGACACCTCTTGTTGGAACGAAAGGTTGAAGTGTTCACCGATCACAAGAGTCTCAAGTACATCTTCACCCAGCCTAACCTGAATCTTCGGCAAACTCGTTGGGTGGAAATGCTCCAAGATTTTAATCCGAGCGTTGAGTATACTCCAGACAAAGCTAATGTCATGGCAGATGCTTTGAGCAGGAAGGCTTACTGCAACAGTCTCATTCTGAAGCCTCTCCAGCCTGACCTTTGTGAATCTTTCAGAAAGCTCAACCTTCAGTTAGTACCTCAGGGATTTCTTGCAAATATTTAGATCTCTCCTACCTTGGAAGATCAGGTCCGAGTAGCACAGCTTCTTGATGCAATGGTGAAGAAAGTCAAGATTGGCTTGGCAAAGGGAGTTCCCAAATATAAGTGCTTTAGTGTTGATGCCACAGACATGTTATTCTTTGAGGATCGTCTTGTCGTTTCGAAAGGTGATCTCAGAAAGGTTATCATGGAAGAAGTTCATAACTCTCTGCTCTCAATACAGCCACGAAGTTCCAAGATGTATCAGGACTTGAAACAGACCTTCTGGTGGACTCGCATGAAGCGTGAGATTGCTCAGTTCGTAAATGAATGTGATGTATGTCGAAGGGTGAAAGCAGAGCATCAACGTCCAGCAGGTCTTTTGCATCCATTGCCCATTCCCAAGTGGAAGTTCGACCATATTGAGATGGATTTCGTCACTGGGTTTCCGAAGTCCAAGAAGGGCAACGATGCCATCTTCGTCGTCATCGACAAGTTGAGTAAAGTGGCTCATTTTCTTCCAGTCAAGGAATCCATTTCGGAAGCTCAGCTTGCAGAGCTTACACTTCCAGGATAGTGTCTTTGCACGGCGTGCCTATGTTGATTTCTTCGGATCGCGGAAGTATCTTCACTTCCATGTCCTGGGACTCTTTTCAGTCTGCGATGGGTACGAAGATACGATTCAACACAACTTTTCATCCTCAGACTAGTGGGCAAGTGGAGAGAGTTAATCAGGTCCTCGAGGATATGCTGAGAGCCTGTGTCATTTATTTTGGCATGAAGTGCGAAGACTGCCTGCCTTTCGCTGAGTTGTGGTATAACAACAGTTATCAAGCTAGTTCAGGCAAAGCTCCGTTTGAGATTCTCAATAGCAGGAAGTGTCGTACCCCACTCAACTGGTCCTAGACCGGCGAACGTCAGATTCTTGGGAATGACTTGATAGAAGAAGAGAAGAGATGTGCCGGGTCATTCGGGATAATCTCAGAGCAGTGCAGTCCCGTCAGAAGAGCTACTATGATAGCAAGCATCATGACATGTCTTATGAGCTCGATGACTTCGTCCATCTCAAAGTGTCTCCTATGAAAGGCACACATTGTTTTGGCATAAAAGGCAAGCTTGCTCCTCGTTTCGTTGGTCCTTTCAGAGTTGTTGTCAAGAGAGGCGACCTTGCGTATCAGCTTGAGCTCCCCTCCAACTTTGCAAATGTGCATGACGTGTTCCATGTCTCTCAGCTCCGGAGATGCTTCAAGACTCCCGAGCGCACAATTGATCTTCAAGACATCGACCTTCAACCCGACCTATCCTATCGTGAGCATCGAGTTGCAGTTCTCGAGGTGACTGAGCACAAGACCCGCAAGAAGTCCATCAAGTTTCTCAAGGTGTAGTTGTCACACCATTCCGATAAAGAGGCCACTTGGGAACGCGAGGATCACCTCCGTTCCAAATTCCCAGAGTTCTTTCAGTCCTAGATCTCGGGACGAGATCTTTTTGTAGTGTGGGAGAGTTTGTAATGCCCCAGAGTGTAACTTGCCATATTTGGAACCTTCATGTATGTGGGTCCATCTTGTCATTGCCTTGTGAGATATGCCATGTGTTATTTCATGTGATCATACCTTGTCTACCCTTGCATTCATGCATCCATATCATTCCATGCCTTCATTGTGTTTGTTGTTATTGTGAATCCATGGATGTGGTATGTGTGTGATGTGCTATGTGATGTGATGTGATGTGGAGTGGTGTTTGTAAGTGGGGTGCAACTATGCTAGTTTTCAAATAGGTTTCACCCCCCCTCTCTATTTTTCTCAAGCTCAAGTTTTACTTACTCTAACCCTGGTTCAAAATTGTAGATCATTTAGAGTGAATTGTGGTTGAAATGGTGCTAGGTTTAAAGTGTTTTGCATCTATGTTTGAGAGGGGTAGATATTCAGAAAACAGGCTATTTATTTCTGTTTTGTAAATATTTAAGTGCTCCAAAAATCCTATTTTTATTTTATTTTATCGGGTCATAATTCCCTTATGACCAGGGGCATTTTTGTTTTATTTTAGGGTCAACAGTGTTGGCGATGTGTTTTTATTTGTCTTTGTTTGTTTTTAAATAGAAAAACCCTAGTGGGTTTTCTTTTCTTACCTGGCGCCTCCGAGTGGGCCTCCTCCTCCTCGCTAGCCCAACTAACCTCCTCGCGCGGCAGCCCTCTCATGTAGACGCCGTCTCCCTCCTCCCTCCTTTCCGTCAGTTTCATCAGAGAGAGCGTGAGACAGAGAGGCGACGCCGTCGCTCACGGACGTTGAGGCGGCCTCCCTCGCCATCTATTTAACCCTTGGCGTGCATGCCGTGGCTAGGGTTCCTCCAAGCCGCCGCCACCTCCTTCCTCTTCCTCCTCCCTCTCCCCAGATCGACAGTAGGCGGGCCAAGCTCCTCCTCCGCCATGGTCGAACCTTGAAGAGCTCGTTTCCGCTGTTGCCGTACCCCTGCTTCCTCTCCAAGCCTTCACAGAGCATGCAGGACCCCAGGGGAGCCCGTTCCCGCAGCTAGCCGTCGACGAACGCCAGTGCTTCCACTACTTCCTCGTCGACCCCCTTCCGCATCAGCTTCTTCCACGACGTCCCCTACTTCCTCTCCGACAGGCACGGTCTCCTTGACCAGTGGGTGAGCACGAGTACTCCTCCCCCTTCACGTGTCGGTAAATCGTGTGTAGGGCCATAACATCGCCGCCGTGCTTTCTCTATCGTCGGCGCCGCCGCGTGCTCGTGGAGCAGTAGTTGTAGGACATCTCGCGCCGTGTTTAGTGGTGGAATGGAAACGTGAGAGTCCCCTCTCCCTTCCAGCAACGAGCCCGTGTTCAATTTGTAGTGGATCGCCGGCGGTGTCCCTCCCCTGTTCCGGCCACCGTCGGGGTGTAGTAGATCCAGAGGGGGTTGCTCAAAAGAGCAGAGCCCCCCTCTCTATTAACTTCCGCGCGACTAGCAGAGTGGTAGGTGGTGTTTTGCGCAGCAGATGATCGTGGGTTCGAAACCCCGTGGCGCCCGTTTTGTTTTAGTGATTTTGTGGCACAATAGCACAAGGGAAAGCTTACCCTATTTACTGCCTTTGTTTTGTTGAGCCAGAGGAGTTAGCCGAGTGGTTGTGCATGTGTGTGTGGTGGTAGTAGGTTGAGGGTTCGACCCCCCAAGCCACCCTTTTATTTTTTGTTATTTTCTTTTGCTGTTTTATATTTGTTTGGTAGTTGTGTTGCTTGGGTAGCAAAACTGTTGTTGCCTAATATCTGTACCAGTAGGTTTTCACCATTTATTTTAGTTAGTGTGCATGTGTAGTTTAGTGATGCTTATGTATGTGTTTGTGTAGAGTTAGTGTATGCATGAGGTGTGTGGTTGTGTGGTGCAAGCACCCAAGTGCTTGTGTAGAGATATGCAAGCATGTGTGTGTGTGTGTTTGGGTGGATGGCCATGTGAGAGTGAGCTCACAAGCATGTGTAGATGTGTGTGTGTGTTAGATACTAGCATGTGTAGGGATAGTGTGTGTATGCTTGAAGGATGTGTGTGTGTATGGTGATGTGCTATGGCACACATACATGAGCTATAAACCCTCATGTCACCATTGGAGTTGTGAGTGTGTGCAAGTGCATGTATAGGTGATGAACTAGTGTGCAACACATGTGATATGACACTATTTGCATCTATGTGATTCCATGTAGTTTTCCCTTTCAACTTTGTGCCTATTTGTTCTATGCAAGTACCTAGGTATTATATATGTTTTTGGGGTAGAATCATCCCAGAATCCATTGGTGGAATCAGATTTCCCTTTGGAACGCTTTCTGGAGATGTCATTTTTCTGTTTTGATCTATGTTTAGAGCTTGGTGCCATGTGATGTGATGAGCCTAAGAGGATGATTCATTGATGTGGCAGTAGTGGGTGAACCCCTCTACAACATGGTGGTTTTTTTTTATGCTTAGGAGTTTGTATGTGCAAGTTGTGCCGTGTCAAAGTAGGCATGTGGCTGAAATTGTCAGCTTAGTGAAAATATGTGATTTTCACCAAGTCTGAGAATCTGCTGTTATTTTCTTCCCTTGTAGTTGTGGCTGCAAAAGTTCATGTGTTGGGAATCAGCCCTTGCAACCAACTAGAGAGTTGGAGCTTTTGCGTTTGTCTAGCTCTCTGTGAACTTTTCATGCACTTTCACTTCTTGTAGATATTGTTTTGGGGGCTGTCAAAATGCTTCAGAGCATAAACAGCTGGTGAGAATCTGAGATTTTCACTAAGTCACTGAAATCTGATATTTTTGTCCAAGTTAGCACGTGTAGATCTTTCTGTGTGTAACTCCTTTGTATTATCTTCTTGCTCATGCTTGTAGAGCTTTTGAATAGCTTTTGCCACATATCTTGGTTGGCACATTTGGGTGGCCGTAGGTGCTTTGCATGTTGCTCTCAAACTGCTATGTTGCTGTTTAGGACAGATTGTATAGTTTTGTTGTTTTGAAGCTTGTGAGTGCATAGTTGGTGGTGTGGTGAGTTTCTTTGCACCACCCCACCTATACTTGTTTGTTTGGTCATGTGGCAACCTGGGAATACCAGAAGTATGCCATTGGAGAGTGCTTGTGGTATATTTGATCTGTAGGACTCCATATTTTGTTCCGTAGTTTCCGGATGATCCGTAGCTCTGTTCCCAACGTTGTTTATATGTTTTTGCATCGTTTTCGCGTGATGCACCTGTTCATGTCATCCTCATGCATGTAAAGATAGCTTAGGGAGCAGTTCTGTCCAGAAGTTTGTTTTTTCTTCTCCTGCATATGCAAGTGACAATAATAGAGATGCATGCTACATTCTCATCTCATGCATCATGTGTTTGTGGCATTATGTTGTGTTGTTGTTCATTGGATGTTGTTTATATTGGGTAGCACCGGGATCGGAGAGCGAGTACGTGGATTCGGGAGAGTACGTGCAGGACGAACAAGAGCAGTTCCAAGCTGAAGACATCACAGGCAAGATGACCATGACCTTGATACCGTCTCTAGCTTTGTTATGCCTAGATTCACGTTTCCTTCGTCATATGCTCGCTGCCTACCACTGATATAATTGCCTCCTGATATTGCCATGAAACCCAAACACTTTCCCCTCCTAGCTAATATTGAATGGCTAAGTAGGCTTGCTCAGCTTCTAATGATAGCGTTGCTAGTTGCAGGTGCCAATTGTCTCATGTGATAACATGAGTTTTTATATCATTATGTTTAAATCTGTTATTTAATTAATGCACCTATATACTTGGTAAATGACGGAAGGCCTAGCCTTTGCCGAGTGACTTGTTCCGTTATTGCCGCCTTAGTTTCCGGCTACCGGTGTTTGATTCCATAACTGATCGCTCCTAACACGTTCGGGGTTGTTATGGGGATCCCCTTGATAAATCGTGTAGTGTTAAGACTTGTCCGGCAGGACCCAACATTGGTTTTAATTTGCTAATCACCTAATAATAATTTGCATAGGGAATAGCTACCCCGAGGAATTAATCAACAACCCGGGCTAGTGCTCCTCGTGAGTGTTGGTCCAAACCAAAGCACTGTGCGGGGCCAACTCACGGCAACTTGATAGATTTCTATGAGGCCACTGTACGCGTCGCTCATCCGTCGTGTCCTGATACTCAGATACGCGGATCTTATCGGGGTCGTCGACACGATGGGAGGTCCTGCTAGTCTTGTCTTACCTTAGCGATATATCTTGCGTATAGGAATCCCGGTGAAGCTTTGGTTCTCCCCAAAGTTGAGGTTTTCCTCTAAGGAATCCGACGAGATGACGAGATTCATGATAGAGGATTACTTTGCGGCCCGTGACCGTTTGTGATGGACTAGTTGGAGCACCCCTGCAGGGTTTAATCTTTCGAAAAGCCATGCCCGCGGTTATGTGGCAACTTGGAATATTTGTTAACATCCGGTTCGAGATAACTTGAACTAATTCTAATAAAACTGCCAACCGTGTGCGTAACCGTGACTGTCCCCTTCGAAGACCTCTCTTCGATCGGGAACATGGTGGGGTTATGTTTGACGTAAGTAGGTGTTCAGGATCACTTAGTGATCAGCTAGTCTTCGACCGCCAGCGTAGACCACCACATCTATAACTTGTTCTTCGTAAGTTAGACACCATAAATGCTTAGGATGTTGCAACCTAAACACTGAACCTTCCTCACCTAATAACTTGACTAGTTTTGGTACCAAGGTAATAGATTGTTGAGTCCCTGTGGCTCACAGATTACTTCACCACCCCAACACGTACAGGTACGCCCAACACAGGTGATCCCGATGGCACACAGCTGGTGTGGCAGTACGATGAGGAGAACGACCGCCTGTACGTGAACTATCCAGAAGACTGAGGCATGACCGTGATCGTGGGCAAGCATGCGGGATAGCATAAGATTTTTCTCATGTTTTGTAGTCCGTAGCGGAACTACCTGTCTGAATAAATGTGTGGATGTAAACTCTGATATTATCTATGTGAGATGGCAAACGATTCCCTATTTGTCATTCTTTAATTATGTATGTGCTATGTTTATCTTGCTTGCGAAACGCATAGATGCGCTTCTTTCCATTTTGGGGCATCACCCCCTAAATAGGAAAGGACCGCATCTCAGTCGTTACACCACAGTCGGGCGTCTAAGAGACACCACAGAAAGGGAATAATAAAATAAATACTCGCCAAAGTCGAGCGTCTAAGCGACACCACAGAAAGGGCATAATAAAATAAATACTCACCACAGTTGGGTGTCTAAGCGACACCACAGAAAGGGCTTATATGAAAGAAATAACATTTGCCACAGTCGGGCGTCTAAGCTACACCACAGAAAGGCCCTATATAATATCAACACCGAGTATCCAGGAGGTAGAACTATCCCGAGGATACTCTAACAAATCCATATACCACATATGATCTCCAGATCAGAATTCATAATAATAATAATAATAATAATAATAATAATAATAATAATAATACTTATCATCCAGGTTCATAGGTATCATCGTGTTTCAATTTAATACCTCCGAAGACCGACACTCAGGTCGACACTTGACTAGTCAATTAGTCGTCCTTGACCGTGGACACGGCTACTCGAATAGTTTTGACTCTCAGAGGGTGTACTCTTTACCCACAACCCACGGGTTTCAATAGTCACTCACACTAATCCCGTGTACGGTATTTTATAAGTAAACACTCAGAACCAGCACACACCCATTTCCCCCACGAAGACCGGCCTCGCCCGGGCTACGCTGCCAGAGAAACACCATAAGACGGGGAGGCCAACACCCTCGAATAGCATGGGATCACATTTACACCGTGCGCTACAAGGGAAGAGCTCTTCCTTCTCGGTCCCAGACCAAAGACACCCATTCCCCCCGATCGAATGACTGGCTTTATTCCAGGGCCATGGATACCTTCATCCCGTCCCCTCTACTTGGTGTGTACCTGATAATAGATTTACGACCTACTAAACCGTATTCGCTTTCGGGAAGACCCGTGGCAGCATGAAAGGGTAAGGTGACATACTGACAAGACTCGATCTATGGTCAACTTAGGATCTTTAAGGTTTCCCGCAAGGGTTAGTATCATGCTACATCGACAGAAACCTTCTGTCGTCTCATGAGATTGCGTTGGTTTTTCCCTTGAAGAGGAAAGGGTGATGCAGCACAGGAGTAGTAAGTATTTCCCTCAGTTTGAGAACCAAGGTATCAATCCAGTAGGAGAATCTCGTCAAGTCTAGAGTAACTGCACAAACACAAAGAGCTTGCACCCAACGCTATAAAGGGGTTGTCAATCCCTTCAGGATTGATTGCAGAGTGAGATCTGAAGGTGGAAAGTGCAATGAAGGAAAAGAGTAAGGCTGAAAATATGGTGTGAAGTAGACCCCGGGGCCATAGTGTTCACTAGAGGCTTCTCTCAAAATAGCAAATATTACGGTGGGTGTACAAATTACTGTCGAGCAATTGATAGAACGGCGCAAAGTCATGACGATATCTAAGGCAATGATCATACATATAGGCATCACGTCCGAGACAAGTAGACCGATACTTTCTGCATCTACTACTATTACTCCACACATCGACCGCTATCCAGCATGCATCTAGTGTATTGAGTTCATGATGAACAGAGTAACGCCTTAAGCAAGATGACATGATGTAGAGGGATAATCTCAAACAAATGATGAAAAACCCATCTTTTTACCCTTGATGGCAACAACACGATGCGTGCCTCGCTACCCCTTCTGTCACTAGGTGAGGTCACCGCACGGTATGAACCCAAAACCAAGTACTTCTCCCATTGCAAGAGTCATAGATCAAGCTGGCCAAACAAAACCCACAACTCGAAGATAATTACAAGGATATGAAATCATGCATATAAGAGATCAGAAGAAACTCAAATAAGATTCATAGATAATCTGATCATAAATCCAGAATTCATCAGATCTCGACAAACACACCGCAAAAGAAGATTACATCGGATAGATCTCCATGAAGATCATGGAGAACTTTGTATTGAAGATCCAAGAGAGAGAAGAAGCCATCTAGCTACTAGCTATGGACCCGTAGGTCTATGGTGAACTACTCACGCATCATCGGAGAGGTCATGGTGTTGATGAATAAGCCCTCCGTATTCGAATCCCCCTCCGGCAGGGCACCAGAACGTGCCCCACATGGGATCTTGCGGAGACAGAAGTTTTCGGCGACGGAAAAGTACTTTCGATGATCTCTTGATTTTTTCTGGAATTTTTGGGAATATATAGGCGAAATACCTAGGGCAAAGGTGGCCCAAGGAGCCCACAAGCCTAGGAGGCGCGGGCCCCCATGGCCGCGGCTAGGGGGCTTGTGGGGTCCCTGTTGCCCCCCTGCCTTGGTTCTCAAGTTCCCCGATCGTCTTCTGTTTCGGAAAAAATCTTTTTGGAAGTTTCGTTCCGTTTGTACTCCGTTTAAAATCCTCCTGTGAAAAGGGTCAAAACATGGAAAAAACAGGAACTGACACTTGGCACTGAGTTAATAAGTTAGTCCCAAAAAAGATATAAAAGGCATACAAAACATCCAAAGTTTGACAGGATAATAGCATGAAACCATCAAAAATTATAGATACGTTGGAGACATATCAAGCATCCCCAAGCTTAACTCCTACTCGTCCTCGAGTAGGGAAGTGATAAAGACTGAATTTTTGATGTGGAATGCTACCTAGCATAGTTGTCCTTTGTAACTTCTTTCGTGTGACATGAATGTTCAGATCCGTAAGACTCAAAACAATAATACTTCAAGCAAACTAGTAAGGTAATCATGAACTTTCAAAATAACAAGGCCAAGGAAAGTTATCCCTAGAAAATCTTATAGTCTGGCTATGCTCCATCATTCTCACACAACTAATTTAAATCATGCACAAGCCCGGTATT
This sequence comes from Hordeum vulgare subsp. vulgare, assembly GCF_904849725.1. Classification (NCBI taxonomy): domain Eukaryota; kingdom Viridiplantae; phylum Streptophyta; class Magnoliopsida; order Poales; family Poaceae; genus Hordeum; species Hordeum vulgare. Next base: position 562,910,204 of record NC_058519.1, read on the forward strand.
GGCCAAGTAATTGTTTTCACACTCTTACTTTCTCAAACTTTTTATAACTGTCACGCAATACATGAGCGTGAGCCATGGATATAACACTGTAGGTGGAATAGAGTGTGGTGGTGGTTGTGAGACAAAAAGGAGGAGATGGTCACATTGACTCGGCGTATCAAAGGGCTATGGAGATGCCCATTAATAGATATCAATGTGAATGAGTAGGGATTGCCATACAAAGGATGCACCAGAGCTATAAGTATGTGAAAGATCAAAAAGAGAACTAGTGGGTGTGCATCCAACTTGCTTGCTCACGAAGACCTAGGGCAATTTGAGTAAGCCCATCATTGGAATATACAAGCCAAGTTATATAATAAAGATCCCCACTAGCATATGGTGGTGACGAAATGACAGGCTCTAGTTCATGAAGAACAAGGTGCTATTATGAAGCACAAGTATGGAAAAAGATAGTAGCATTGTCCCTTCTCTCTTTTTCTCTCATTTTTTTATTTTTTTTTGTTTGGGCTCTTTGGCCTCTTTCCATATCTCTCCTCTTTTTCTTTTTTTATTGTGGGCAACTTTGGCCTCTTCTTTTTTTTCCTCACACGGGACAATGCTCTAATAATGATGATCATCACACTTTTATTTACTCACAGCTCAAAGCTTTAGAACGATGATGACTCTATAGGAAATGCCTCCGGCAGTGCACCGGGATGTGCAACGATCTAGCTTGGCGTATGACGTTGAAACATCTCGCTAGCTATCTTACGATCATGCAATGGCAATATGAGAGTGACAACACAATTCATGAGATGGAACGGTGGGAGTTGCATGGAAATATATCTCGGAATGGCTATGAAAATGCCATAGTAGGTAGGTATGGTGGCTGTTTTGAGGAAGGCATATGGTGGATTTGTGTACCGGTGAAAGTTGCGCGGCACTAGAGAGGCTAGCAATGGTCGAAGGTGAAATTGCATCTATACCATGGACTCACATTAGTCATGAATAACTCACATACTTGTTGCGAAAGTTTTTATTAGTAATCGAAACAAAGTGCTAAACGCATACTCCTAGGGGAAGGGTTGGTAGGTGTTAACCATCGCGCGATCCCGACCTCAACACAAAGGATGACAATCAATAGATCAATTATGCTCCGACTTCCTAACATAGCGGTTCACCATACGTGCATGCTACGGGAATCGCTAACTTCAACACAAGTATTTCTAGATTCACAACACCCTACTAACATAACTCTTAATATTACCAAATCCATGTATCAAAACTAACTGAGAGGAATCAAGACTTCTCTTTCTACTAAATGCACATGAAGATGGAGGTTTTTGTATACTCTATGGGCACCTATCACCTTTGGGACTACTTTCATAGCATAAGCCAACTACAAAGTCACGCACCGCTGTGCTCTAAAATATCTTAGTGAAGCACATAGAGCAAAATTATCTAGCTCAAAAGATATAAGTGAAGCACGATGAGCATTCTAGCAAAATCACGATGAGTGCATGTATCTCTCTCAAAAAGGTGTGCAGCAAGGATGATTGTGACACAACAAAAAGAATACACTCCTACAATACAAGACGCTCCAAGCAAAACACATATCATGTGGTGAATAAAAATATAGCTCCAAGTAATGTTACTCATGGATCGGAAACGAAAGAGGGGATGCCTTCCCGGGGCATCCCCAAGCTTAGGCTTTTTGGTGTCCTTGAATTTGGCTTGGGATGCCTTGTGCATACCCAAGCTTGAGCTCTTTCCACTCCTTATCTCTTTGTCCATGAGAACATCACCCAAAACTTGAAAACGTCACAACACAAAACTTAAACAGAAACTCGTGATAACATTAGCACAAGAAAACAAACTACCACCTCTTTAGTTACTGTAGCAATCTTGATTTCTACTTATATTGGTGTTAGATTACTGTATTCTCACTTTTCCATGGCTAGTACCCCCTGATACTATCCATAGTTTCATCAAAACAAGCAACCAACTCAACAAAAATAGAATCTCTCAAAAACAGACCAGTCTGTAGCAATCTGTATACTTCGTATACTTCTGGTACCTCAAAAATTCTGAAACATTAAGACTGCTTGGGTAAAAGGCATATAAAACAGAAGCAAAAAGAATCAACTCAAAAGCTCTTTCTGAATAAAAATGAAAAATAATCTCGTGAGCAAAAAGTTTCTGTCTTTTTCCAGCAGGATCAAACAACCATCACCAAGACTAGTCATAAAGGTTTTGCTTGGCTCAAACACAAAAAGAAACACAAAATACACTATCATAATAGAATTATGATGGTGTGGACGCAAGAAAATAGAAAGAAAAATACAAATTCATTGGGTTGCCTCCCAACAAGCGCTATTGTTTAACGCCTTTAGCTAGGCATAAGGCGATAGAATCACGTATCGTCGTCTTTGGTGCTCAAACCATAAGTAGCCCTCATCATGGACTCATAAGGCAATATTATTTTCTTTCTAGGAAAGTGCTCCATGCCCTTCTTTAAAGGAAATTGAAATCTAATATTCCCTTCCTTCATATCGATGATAGCACCGATAGTCCTTAGGAAAGGTCTACCAAGAATGATAGGACAAGTAGGATTGCAATCAATGTCAAGCACAATGAAATCCACGGGTACATAGTTCCTATTTGCAATAATAAGAACATCATTGATCCTTGCCATGGGTTTCTTGACAGTAGAATCCGCAAGATGCAAATTAAGAGAACACTCCTCAATCTCATTAAAACCCAGAACATCACATAAAGACTTTGGAATCGCGGAAACACTAGCACCCAAATCACACAAAGCATTGCATTCATAATTTTTGATTTTTATTTTGATAGTAGGTTCCCACTCATCATGAAGCTTTCTAGGGATAGATACTTCCAATTCAAGTTTCTCTTCAAGATATTTTATGATAGCTTCGACGATATGATCGGTAAAGGCCTTTTTTTGGCTATAAGCGTGTGGAGAGTTTAGCATGGATTGCATCAAGGAAATGCATTCAATCAAGGAGAAACTATCATAATTGAATTCCTTGAAATCCAAGGTAGTAATTTTATTACTACTCAAAGTTTTAATATCTTCTACTCCACTTTCAATGCTTTTAGCATCAAGATAGATGGACTCCGAATCATTGGGGCGTTTTTCAACCAAAGTGGATTCATATCCAGCCCCATCATCATTAGGTTTGACACAAGAAAACAAAGATTCAATGGGAGTCACACCAAGCACTTTAAGATCTTCGTGATTCTTATCACGAGAACACGCCTTTTTAAGCCATTCAATTCTAGCACGAATTTGGGCGGTTCTTTCTTTGCTCTCACTCATGGAAACACGCATAGCTTTCAAAGTTTCATCCATATTGATCTTGGGAGGAGCACATCTAACTTTCAAAGCATCAATATCACTAGACATTCTATCAACGCTCTTAGCCAAATCGTCATTTTTGAGTAGTTTTTCCTCTATGGACGCATTGAAAATCTTTTGCGAGTTGATAAACTCTTTGATATTACTCTCTAGATCAGAGGGTACTCTATTGTAATTTCCATGAGTATTGTTGTAGGAGTTGACAAAGTTATTAGAGGGGTTACTAGGAAAAGGCCTAGGAACACAGTTTCCTCTAAAAGCATTGTTGTTGCCAAAATTATTCCTACCAACAAAATTAACTTCCAAGCTAGCGTTGCTACTCTCAATCATGGAAGACAAGGGCATATCATTAGGATCTAAAGGAGCACTTCTACTAGCAACCAAATTCTTTAGCTCATCCATCTTAGCACTCAACGAGTTAATTTCTTCTATAGCGTGTACCTTCTTACTAGTAGGTGACCTTTCAGTGTGCCACTGAGAGTAGTTCGTCATGATATTGTCTAGGAGTTTTGTGGCTTCTCCTAACGTGATTTCCATGAACGTTCCACCTGAGGCGGAGTCCAAGATATTTCTAGAAGCGAAATTCAAGCCGGCGTAGAAGATTTGTATAATCATCCAAAGACTCAAGCCATGAGCGGGACAATTTCTAATCATCAATTTCATTCTCTCCCAAGATTGTGCAACATGTTCATGATCAAGTTGCTTAAATTCATGATATCATTACGGAGAGAGATAATCTTAGCCGGCGGAAAATACTTGGATATATAAGCATCTTTGCACTTATCCCAAGAATCAATACTATTTTTGGGCAAAGACGAAAACCAAGTTTTTGCTCGATCTCGCAACGAGAAAGTAAAAAACTTCAATTTAATCACATCATTATCCACATCTTTCTTCTTTTGCATATCACAAAGCTCTATGAAGGTATTAAGATGGGATGTGGCATCTTCACTAGGAAGGCCGGAAAATTGCTCTTTAATAACAAGATTTAGCAAAGCGGCGTTGATTTCGTATGACTTCACACTAGTGGCGGGAGCAATCGGAGTACTAATAAAATCATTATTATTAGTATTCGAAAAGTCACAAAGTTTGGTGTTTTCAGTCATGGTGACTTCAGCAAGCAAGCAAACACACAAGCGAACAAAGAGCAAGCGAGAGAAAAGGGCGAACGAAAAGGCAAACGAAAAAGGCAAATATATTTTGTAAACTTTTGTTTTTTCAAAAGTGGGGGAGAGGAAAACGAGAGGCAAAAAAGTAAATGCAAGAGATGAGTTTGCGACACTTACTTGGGTGAGTTCTTGACTTTATCCTCCCCGGCAATGGCGTGAGAAATTGGCACGTTGACGGGAGACTATCTTGACTTGATCCTCCCCGGCAACGGCGCCAGAAATCCTTCTGCTACGTCGACACAAACCTTCTGTCGTCTCTTGAGCTTGCGTTGGTTTTTCCCTTCAAGAGGAAAGGGTGATGCAGCACATGAGCAGTAAGTATTTCCCTCAGTTTGAGAACCAAGGTATCAATCCAGTAGGAGAATCTCGTCAAGTCTAGAGTAACTGCACAAACACAAAGAGCTTGCACCCAACGCTATAAAGGGGTTGTCAATCCCTTCAAGATTGATTGCAAAGTGAGATCTGAAGGCGGAAAGTGCAACGAAGTAAAAGAGTAAGCCTGAAAATATGGTGTGAAGTAGACCCGGGGGCCATAGTGTTCACTAGAGGCTTCTCTCAAAATAGCAAATATTACGGTGGGTGAACAAATTACAGTCGAGCAATTGATAGAACCGCGCAAAGTCATGACGATATCTAAGGCAATGACCATACATATAGGCATCACGTCCGAGACAAGTAGACCGATACTTTCTGCATCTATTACTATTACTCCACACATCGACCGCTATCTAGCATGCATCTAGTGTATTGAGTTCATGACGAACAGAGTAACACCTTAAGCAAGATGACATGATGTAGAGGGATAATCTCAAACAAATGATGAAAACCCCATCTTTTTACCCTTGATGGCAACAACATGATGCGTGCCTCGCTACCCCTTCTGTCACTAGGTGAGGTCACCGCACGGTATGAACCCAAAACCAAGCACTTCTCCCATTGCAAGAATCATAGATCAAGCTGGCCAAACAAAACCCACAACTCGAAGAGAATTACAAGGATATGAAATCATGCATATAAGAGATTAGAAGAAACTCAAATAAGATTCATAGATAATCTGATCATAAATCCACAATTCATCGGATCTCGACAAACACACCGCAAAAGAAGATTACATCGGACAGATCTCCATGAAGATCATGGAGAACTTTGTATTGAAGATCCAAGAGAGAGAAGAAGTCATCTAGCTACTAGCTATGGACCCGTAGGTCTATGGTGAACTACTCACGCATCATCGGAGAGGTCATGGTGTTGATGAAGAAGCCCTCCGTATCCGAATCCTCCCTCCGGCAGGGCACCGGAACGTGCCCCAGATGGGATCTTGCGGAGACACAAGCTTGCGGCGGCGGAAAAGTACTTTCGATGATCTCCTGATTTTTTCTGAAATTTTTGGGAATATATAGGCGAAAGACCTAGGGCAGAGGAGGCCCAGGGAGCCCACAAGCCTGGGAGGCGCCCCCTGGCCACGGCTAGGAGGCTTGTGGGGTCTCTGGTGGCCCCCTGCCTTGGTTCTCAAGTTCCCCGATCGTCTTCTGTTTCGGAAAAAATCTTTTTGGAAGTTTCGTTCTGTTTGGACTCCGTTTAAAATCCTCCTCTGAAAAGGGTCAAAAATACGGAAAAAACAGGAACTGGCACTTGGCACTGAGTTAATAAGTTAGTCCCAAAAAAGATATAAAAGGCATACAAAACATCCAAAGTTTGACAAGATAATAGCATGAAACCATCAAAAATTATAGATACGTTGGAGACGTATCAATGTCAAAACGGCGTTCCTTAACGGGTTTCTTAAGGAAGAGTTGTATATGATACAACCCGAAGGTTTTGTCGATGCAGAGAATACTGACAAAGTGTGCAAACTCGAGCGATCCATTAATGGACTGGTGCAAGCATCAGTTGGAATCAACGTTTTGATGAGGTGATCAATGCGTTTGGGTTTATACAAGTTTTTGGAGAAGCTTGTATTTACAAGAAAGTGAGTGGGAGCTCTATAGCGTTTCTAATATTATATGTGGATGACATATTGCTGATTGGAAACAATGTAGAGTTACTGGAAAGCATAAAGGATTACTTGAATAAAAGTTTTTCAATGAAGGACCTAGGAGAAGCTGCTCACATATTGGGCATAAAGATCTATAGAGATAGGTCAAGGCGTCTAGTAGCTCTTTCACAAAGCACATACCTTGATAAAGTTTTGAAGAAGTTCAAAATGGAACAATCCAAGAAGGGGTTCTTGCCTGTGTTACAAGGTATAAAGTTGAGTAAGACTCAATGTCCAGTAACTGCAGAAGATAGAGAAAAGATGAGTGTCGTCCCCTATGCTTCAACCATAGGGTCTATCATGTATGCAATGCTGTGCACAAGACCGGATGTCAGCCTAGCCATAAGTATGGCATGCAGGTTTCAAAGTGATCCAGGAGTGGAACACTGGGCGACGGTCAAGAATATTCTGAAGTACCTGCAAAGGACTGAAAGGATCGATATGGTTGACTAGAGGGGGGGGTGAATAGGCAACGACCACTTTTTAATTAATCTTAGCAAGTTAGGGTAAGCAACATAAGGGTTCACTAAAATGACAACAAAGAGGTGAACCTATATGATGCTAACAACAAGGATAACTAAGACAAGTAAGAGATACACAACAACATAAGCATACACAATGTAAAGGTTAGAGATAACCACAAGTGGAACCAATGAAGACGAGGATGTGTTACCGAAGTTCCTTCCCTTTGACAAGAAGTACGTCTCCGTTGGAGCGGTGTGGAGGCACAATGCTCCCCAATAAGCCACTAGGGCCAACGTATTCTCCTCACGCCCTCACACGATGCGAGGTACCGTGATTCCACTATAGGTGCCCTTGAAGGCGGTGACCGAACCTTTACAAACAAGGTTGGGGCAAACTCCACACAAAGCTTGGAGGCTCCCAACAAGACCACGAAGTTTCACCACAATGGAATGTGGCTCCGAGGTGACCTCAACCGTCTAGGGTGCTCAAACACCCAAGAGTAACAAGATCCGCAAGGGATTGGTGAGGGAATCAACTTTTCTCTTGGTGGAAGTGTAGATCTAGGCCTTCTCAACCAATCCCTAGAGAATCAACAAGTTTGATTGGCTAGGGAGAGAGATCGGGCACTTTTGAGATTAGGGAGCAACAATGGAGCTTGGGAGGGTCAAAGGTAGGGTTCTAGAGCAAGAAGAACCCCTTATATAGTGGGGGGGGGGAATCCAACCGTTTTCCCACTCACAGCCCGAGCCTAGCGGTACTACCGCTGGCTGCAGCGGTACTACCGCTGTCTGCAGCGGTACTACCGCTGGGCCCATGGTAGTGCAGATACACTATCGGGCCAACCACCGCCAAGAAAGTCTTCGCAAAAAGTCCGACGAAGTACAGCCGCTAGGAAGGCGGTACTAAGTTCCTGGAGCGGTACTACCACTGACCAGGGGCGGTACTACTGTGAGCACAGCGGTACTACTGCCAGCTCCAGCGGTACTACCACTAGGCTGAGCGGTACTACCGCTGGGGACAGCGGTACTACCGCTGGGAGACCTTTTTTGCTTAGAGGAGATAAACCAGAGGCAGGAACCACTCCCAAGTTGCAGGGAAAGGGAAAGGGAAAGGAGATAAAGTGTGTGCGTGCTAAATTGATTCCACCCAAACCTTTCCACTACGGGTCCCCTCTTAATAGTACGGCGTTCCTATGACTCAAAGCAAGAGAATCGTAGAGTACACTGTGCTTCTGTTCCATGGAGGGGGGCGAGTCGTCTTGTGCCGTTGACATGTGTTATCTGAAATCTCAACACACACGATTAGTCCTTTGCGGTACTGTCATCAATCACCAAAATTACTTAGGCATAAATATGCCCTAACAATCTCCCCCTTTTTGGTGGATTGATGACAATACCGGATTTGCAGAGTAAATAGCATGTGAACATAAAGATAGAGATAGAGATAATTAAAGAGCATATGACTCACATCATATGATAGAAATAAGTCTCACACCAGTCCAAGTCTCACATCACACAAAGCAAAGATAGCAGATAAGATCAAACCAAGTTCAAAGCAAACACAATAAAGATAAGCAACGCTAAAGCAAAGCGCAAACCCAGCTCCTAGACTCTCTCCCCCTTTGGCACAAGACACCAAAAAGGGGCACACCTAACGACACAGGTGGTCACTCCGCATCCTCATCAGCCCCAGACTCGTCCATGGCATCCGGATCGTCCTGCTCCTCCTCATTGTCCTCCTCAGACGCCTCCTCCTCTGCATCAGACCCAGTCCACTGATAACCTTGAGCCCACATCCAATCAGACTCTGGAGTGACGTCGTCCTCTGAGCCGCTGGAGATATCAACATCAAGGGTCCTCAAGACACGCTTGTGCCTTTGACGGTTCTCCTTCTGGGCCACATGAGACTGATACTGTCCCTTGGCCTACATACAGAAGAGAGTCTTCATTTTATCCTTCAGTTTCACTGCCCAAGATGGCATAGCAGAAGAGCGGGACTGAGAAGCGGGGCCTCCTTCACCAGCAGTCTCTGTGTCAGTGTCCATGTGCTGAGACGAAGTGGATGGGTTGGCCCATTTGTCTTTGATACGGAGCTTGATAGGATCATGCACAAAGTAATCAGCCTGAATAGGGAATTCATCAATTAGACAGACTTCGTGCCACCTCTGGTGAATATAGGCAAACAAGTAGGGCCCGTAGATGGGAACCTTGCGGTTCATGATGCAGTTCCAGAGCTCATTGAACATCACGTGGGCAATATCAAGAGGGGCAGATTCCTTAGTCTTAGCCTCCTCACAGAGCAGAAGCATATCAGCTAGATGACCATCCACCTCGTAAAAGTTGCCAATGCGAGGAAAGAGAGTGTTGCGGAAGATCCGTTGCATGATATCCAGATGCTTGGGGAGCACACCTTTCTTCACATAAAGTTGTTGCAGCCTATCCTTGGGGGTGGCAGTAGATGAAGACGGAGCATGAGGACGCAACCCAAGAGGAGTTTCAATTCCCTGAAAGTCGACCTTGAGTAGTTTCACGAATTCTGACCAGGAACCTGTCATCTTCTGAGTACCGGTCATCCAAGTCATGGTGCGCACGTCATCAGGTGCAAAGTGAATAATGACATAGAATTGGGCCACAACATCTGGATCAAAGTCTCGCTTGAAGGTGATGATCTCTTTAATGCCAAGATTGTCAATCAAAGAGAGAGCCTCACCAAAGTAATCCGGGTTCCGCTGAAGGTGAGCAAAGTCAATCCACTGCACTGGAACAAACATCTTCTTGAAGTGCTTGATGATGTCGCGATAGATCATGGAGTGATCCTGTGACCAAACATGCTCGATATTCTTGATGTGAGACTTCTCTTCTAGATAGTGATTGCGGGTGCGGAACCGTAGAAAATCCTTAGGGGGCATATTGCGAACGTTGATCCCCTTGGTCTTGTGAGCTGCCTTCTTGAAAGACTTCTTTTTGGGATTCAGACCGGAAGTGGCAGAGCCCTCTCGAGCATCTGAAGTGCGATACTGCTTCGGTTGGGTGTCCCATGGGGGATTCGAGCGGCGAGCACCACCTGTGACACACAAGACACATACCGAAAAAGGAGCGACAGGAGGAGTCAAGACAATGGTAAAAAAGAAGCATAAGAATAAACTCACATTGCCAAACAAAGCGAAAAATATCCTCCTGGCGGTAGTACCGCTACCCCTGGCGGTAGTACCGCTGGGGTCCTAGCGGTAGTACCACTACCCCTGGCGGTAGTACCGCTGGGGTCCTAGCGGTAGTACTGCGAGGCTGGCGGTAGTACCGCTAGGGGGTTGACTTTCAGATCTGAATATAGAACGACCCATAAGAACGGCTAGATTGGATTTACGAGGGCCATGGCTACTGCATAGAATCTCTACAAGAACCACCATAGCCCTAATCACATGTGGACCTCAAGAACATCTAGATAGAGACATGCCTAGTCAAGAGGATTAAAGTTTTAGATCTAATCCAAAATAAGAGAAAAAGTACTTGATCTAAAACATGAAGAACCTAGGGCATGTCAAGAGAAAATCAATGAATCATAGGACCTAAACTCCCCTAGAATATCTCCTTCGTTCCATCCAAGAACAAAGCACAAACCATAGCCATGGATCCAAATCACCAAGCTCCTAACCCTAGAACAAGAAAACACCAATCAAGAGAATAAAGGGAGGAGCTTTACCGGTGTCCATGGCACTTGATGGAGGAAGGAGGAATGGAGCAAACCCTCCAACTCAAGGGAGAGAAGGGGATCTGCAGATAGAGATCCAAACGGGGGGAGTTCGGGGTAGAGGAAGGAACAACCATGAGGAAGAAGACATAGGGCAAAGAAAACGGGCTCCCCCTCCTTTATATAGCCCAAGGGGTACGGGCCAGCGGTACTACCGCTGGCGACCTAGCGGTAGTACCGCTGGGGTCCTGGCGGTAGTACCGCTCCCCCTGACGGTAGTACCGCTCCCCCTTGTGACAGCCCTAAAAGCCCTAGTCAAGTCGTGGTAGACTGGGGTCCTGGCGGTAGTACCGCTCTCCTTAGCGGTAGTACCGCTACCCTTGGCGGTAGTACCGCTGGGGTCCTGGCGGTAGTACCGCTACCCCTGGCGGTAGTACCGCTCAAAATGGCACAACGAGACATAGGATTCCATGGAAAAGACGTGGGCAACGACTAGTCAGTGTAAAAAAGATAGCACCAGCAAGGTATGCTGACTAGTCATTTTGTATCCTTTCTTCCATATGAGAGAAAGGTGGGGGCGGTGGTCGAGGCCACCTATGTTTGAGGCAAAGGTATGACACCGCGAAGAATTATCCTTGGGTTCATGACCAACGCTCGTCTTTGAAGCACAAGTGCCATTTAGTAATGGCTAAAGTGAAAGACTTGATCAATTTATGCATAATGGGGGGAGGGAAAGTTCATTGAGAGAACAACACTCCCCCTATGTCCATGCCTACATCTAGAACAAGATCTAATGCATAGTGAGGTGCAAAGTGCCTAGTTTCAATCCACATTACTTGAATCAATGATATTTAGCTCATGCCTTAACTCCCGGAACCTTGCTTCATCTAGGGGCTTAGTGAAAATATCTGCAAGTTGCTGTTCAGTGTGGATGAAGTGAACCTCAATATCACCAAGCTTGATATGTTCATGAATGAAGTGATGGCGAATATCAATATGCTTGGTCTTGCTATGTTGCACCGGATTGAGGGAAATCTTGATAGCACTTTGATTGTCACATAGAAGAGGCACTTTGTCACAAGTGACACCGTAATCCTTTAAAGTTTGCCTCATCCATAGCAACTGTGCACAACAACTTGCAGCTGCCACATACTCAGCTTCGGTAGATGATAGTGAGACACAATTCTGCTTCTTTGAAGACCAACTTACCAGTGAGCGACCAAGGAATTGGCATCCTCGAGAAGTTGACTTCCTCTCCACACAATCTCCTGCCCAATCTGAGTCAGAATAGCCCACTAGGTTGAAGTTTGCTCCTTTGGGATACCATAGACCAAAGTTTGGGGTATGAGCCAAATATCGAAAGATTCGCTTAACAACCATATAATGACTTTCTTTTGGTGCGGATTGAAACCGTGCACAGATCCTACACTCAACATAATATCCGGTCTAGATGCACAAAGGTAAAGAAGGGATCCAATCATGGAGCGATATACCTTTTGATCCACTGCTTTACCATTGGGATCACTGTCAAGCTTGCATCTTCTTGGCATGGGGAACTTGACCGGCTTGACATCTTCGAGCTTGAACCTTTTGAGCATGTCTTGAGTGTACTTGGCTTATTTGATGAAGGTCCCTTCTAAGCCTTGTTTAATCTCGAATCCGAGGAAGAACTTCAACTCTCCCATCATGGACATCTCAAATTTCTCGATCATTAGTGCAGCAAATTCTTCATTGAAAGAAATGTTAGGAGAACCAAAAATGATATCATCAACATATAGTTGGCATATGAACAAATCCCCTTTAACCCTCTTAGTAAAAAGAGTGGGATTTATCTTCCCAATTTCAAACCCACGAACTTGTAACAACTCAGTAAGATACTCATACCACGCACGTGGGGCTTGTTTAAGACCATAGAGTGCCTTATTAAGTTTGTACACATGATTGGGGAGCTTGGGATGTTCGAATCCCGGGGGTTGTTTGACATGGACTAACTCATTTAAAGCACCATTAAGAAAAGCACTTTTCACATCCATTTGCTGTAATTTGAAATTATGATGAGAAGCAAATGCAAGCAGCATGCGAATAGATTCTAGACGAGCAACAGGGGCAAAGGTTTCACCGTAGTCGATACCCTCGACTTGGGAGTAGCCTTGAGCCACCAATCTTGCCTTGTTTCGAATCACAATCCCATTGGCATCTTGCTTGTTTTTGAAAATCCATTTGGTCCCGATGACATTATGCTCCTCCTTTGGTCTTGGCACTAAATCGCAGACTTGATTACGCTTGTAGTTGTTGAGTTCTTCATGCATGGCCATAAGCCAATCCTCATCATCGAGCGCTTCCTGTACCTGTTGAGGTTCACAATACGAAACAAACGCGTGATGCTCACAATAATTCCAAATCTGTTGACGGGTGGATACTCCCCTTTTTAAACTGCCAAGTACATTCTTCATAAGATGTGACTTGACTCTCAACTTGTTCGCAATCTTGGCTGCTCGACGCTCCAAGAGTTCTTCATTGGATAACTGGGGAGCGTCAACTTGTTTACTTTGCTTGCCCTTCCGTCTTGAGCCTCCCTTGGCACCAGCTTTTGGTGCTGCAGAAGGGAATTGTGAGATAGTATCCTGATCAACTTGATTTTTGACTTGAGCAGGTTCACTTGTTTGTCCTTGTACTTGTGGTTGCTCTTGCTCTTGATCTTGTGCTTCTATTTGGTCTGGATCTTGTAGTTGCACTTGATCTTGATCTTGAGCAGGTTCGGAACCTTGGGTAAGTGCTTGTACATCATGGGACACATCACCATCGTTGGGCAATTGATCTTGACCTTGAGCTTGTTCAACTTGTTGAGGGTCTTCTCTTTGTTCATCGGAAGCGTGTGGGGCTTGTGAGGGTGATGGCTCCACTTGAGTAGAGCATTGTCCTTCTCCTTCGGCCACAAGGGGTTCCTCAATGGGGAGTATTTGACCAATCCCCATTCTTCTTATGGCTTGGGGAGGAATTTCATCACCTACATCACAAAGACCACTTTGCTCCACTTGGGAGCCATTATTTTCATCAAACTCCACGTTACACGTCTCCTCAATGAGTCCGGTGGACTTGTTGAGGACACGGTAAGCATGAGAGTTTGTAGCATAACCAACAAAGATGCCCTCTTGTGCTCTAGAATCAAATTTAGCTAAACGTGCACCTTTCCTGAGAATGGAACACTTACAACCGAATACCCGAAAGTACTTGAGATTGGGTTTGTTTTTGGTGAGAATATCATATGGAGTCTTGTTCAAGCCTTTGCGAATATAGAGCCGATTGGACGCGCGACATGCTGTGTTGATGGCCTCAGCCCAAAAGTTATATGGAGATTTGAATTCCGCCATCATTGTTCTTGCAGCATCCATCAAAGTCCGGTTCTTCCTTTCTGCCACGCCATTTTGTTGAGGGGTATATGGTGCTGAATATTGATGTTTTATTCCCTCATCACCTAGAAACTCATCCAAGGTGTAGTTCTTTAACTCGGTGCCGTTGTCACTTCTAATCATCAAAATCTTTGCTTCATGTTGATGTTGAGCTTCATTAGCAAAGTTGATGACAGTTTGTTGAGTCTCACTCTTCCTCTTGAAGAAATATACCCAGGTGTATCTTGAGTAGTCATCAACAATCACCAAGCAGTACTTTCTGCCTCCAAGACTATCAAATGATGGAGGACCGAAAAGATCCATATGGAGGAGCTCCAATGGCCTCTTAGTGTAAATGAGAGTCGTTGGACGATGAGCAGTTTCATGAATCTTTCCTTCAATGCAGGCACTGCAAGCACGATCTCTAGCAAAACTCACATTTGTTAGTCCACGAATATGGTCCCCTTTGAGAAGACTTTGCAAAGATCTCATATTGACATGAGCTAGTCGGCGATGCCAAAGCCAGCCCACATCAACTTTAGCCATTAGACAAGTCGCAGTCTTAGTGGGTCGCTTTTAAAAGTTCACCACATAGAGACCATTTTTGACATATCCAACATAGGCTCCTTTAAGAGTTTTGCTCCACAAGAGGACCACAATATCAAGATTAAAGAAAGTGAAAAAACCCATAATTGCAAGTTGACGAACCGAAAGTAGATTGTAGGCAAGAGACTCAACAAGCATGACCTTCTCAATAGATAACTCCTGAGAGATGACCACCTTACCAAATCCCAATACCTTTGACGAGGATGCATAGGAGAATTGGACATGGGTGGGCATAGATGGAGAAGGATGCACATCCACCACTAAGTCCTTGCTTCCGGTCATATGATTTGTTGCTCCACTATCGAGCAACCATGACACCCCACCGGAAGCAAACTCCTGCAATAGATCAAGGGTTGGTTTTAGGTACCCATTTTTGAATGGGTCCTTTAATGTTAGAGACAAGGGTCTTAGGAACCCAAATAGCCCATTCAATGGACTCATAGTAAGAACCAACAAATCTGGCATAAACATGCCCATCACCAGCACGACATAAAACATAGGAAGGATTGAGTTTGCCGGCTGTGTTAGTAGGAATGGTTTTGCCCTTCTTGACGTTACCATCGTCCACCTTGTTCCTGTTCACCTCCTGAGTCCCTTCGCCCTCTTTGACAAAGATGTCCATGAGGGTAGGGGATCGTTTGTTCCTGTTCCTCCTTTTTCCTTTTGACTTGGAGGTAAGTCCGAGTCCCTCCTTTCCTACCACACCCTTTTGATTGCTCAAGAGGTCGTTCAGGCTCTTCTCGCCTTGTATGCATGACACAAGGCCCTTCTCAAGTCTCTCCTTTAACTTGGCATTTTCCTCCACAAGATGTACATGCTCACAACAAGGGTTAGTTGTACAAGCATTATCAATTAACACAAAGGGAGGACAAGTAGAGATTTCCTTGGTGAGCTTTGCTTGGAGTTGATCATGAGACTCTTTCAGAGAGAAATGAACACCTTTCAAGACCTTGTGAGCCTTGTCAAGTCTGTCAAACTCCACTTTGAGTCTGTCATGGCCAACCACAAGAGCATACTTTTCAGACTTAAGCATACGAGTAAGAACAGTATCATGATCTAGTTTCTTTTGCATTTTAGCGCAGTCATCGTTGTATGACTCCTCAAGAGCCAAACGAAGAGTGTGCTCCTTTTCTAGTGCAATAGATAGTTCAGCAATCTCATCGGCATAGTCACGACTATGTCCCTGAAGCTCGGAGATGGTCTCCTCATGAGACTCGATGAGGTCATTAGCCTCACCCAGTTGTTCCAAGAGAGCAACAAAGTGCTTCTTGGATTCTCCCTTGATAGTGCACAGAAATTTTTCAAGATCATGCTCATTAAGTTCCCCAACATCACTATCATCAACACAATTCAACAATGAAGGAGCAGCAGCGATGTTGGTCTTAATGATGGGGGTTACCTGATCGATACCTTTGGCCATGAGGCACTTGGCGATGTGGTTCTCGTTGGGGCGTAAGAGAGACACCTTCCTGGGAGAGGGGGTGGGAATAGCACCAGTTGCAGTTGCCACCATATCATCATCGTCATCATCATCGGAGGGGTACTCTTCAAGGGCCACCATACCCTTTGGGTGGGGTTTCTTCACAAAGTTGTTCTTGTTTGGGAATGACTTGGTTTTGTCTTTGCGAATGAGCTTGCCCCCATTGTCTTCCCTTTTCTCATAGGGACATTCGGCCACGAAATGACTCACATTACCACAGTTATAGCATGTCCTCACTCGTTGCTTGGGTTTGAACCCACTTGAGTTGTTCTTGGTGAAGGTGGATCTTGAGTTCCTCTTGTTGCCCCAGAATTGCCTTGACGCAAGAGCCATGTGCTCATGATAAGCATACTTTGTGTCTTCAGGGAAGCTCTCCTCTTCCTCATCCTCTTCTTCTTCTTCAAAAGCCGCTTTTGCCTTTAATGCAAGGTCGGGTGAAGCTGTCTTTGAGCAAACTCGAGCAAGTGCATTGTCAGCTGTCTCGTTCATGATTGACATTGCAATGAATTCATCCAACACCTCACTCGAAGACAAGGAGTGGAAATCTGGTCGTTGGTGAATGACATATGACATGGCTTTATTGAAAGGCATGATGGCCTTGAGAAACTTGCGCTTGACCCATGTATCATCCACATCCTTGCTCCCATGGTCCTTGAGAGCCACAACAATAGCAGTCACCCTTTGATAGAGATCACGAGGGTCCTCATCTTCCTTCATCACAAACTCATCGGCCTTATCAAGTACCACTTCATAGTTGGACCGTTAAATGCTTGAGCTTCCCTTGTACAACACTATAATGTGCTCCCAACAGTCCTTGGCCAAAGTGAAGGGACGCAAGTGAGGAAGATCTTCACGTGGCACTGCGGACTGGAGAATAAACAATGCGGAGTGATTATATTGATTGTCCGCTTCTTCTCTTGGAGTGAGGTTGCTTGGGTCATGGGGATAATAGCCTTGCTTGATGATTCTCCACAAATTTGTTGAGCTGTGATTCAAATGAGACTTAATAGAAAATACCCAGTTAGCAAAATCACCTTTTACAAGCTTAGGAGGAGGACCAACAGGATTAAGACGCGGTATGGGAACTGGTCCTCCATAGACTAAGGGTGGTGGAACAGATGCATAAGTCTCATTCCCATCATTTTCGAGAGGAGGGAAAAGTTGCATACCTTTAGCCGTTTCCCTAAAGGAATTGGCCTCCGAATCCGTGTTGGTGGGTTTAACCACCAACGCCGGTTCAGGAGAACTTTTAATTCCCTCAATTAACTCTTTAAGCATGGTCTTGACCTCATTCGTCAAGGACGTCTTGAGTGCGGACATAGCCGTATTCAAGTCGTCCCTTGTGATCGAAGTCAAGTCCATGGCCTCGGTTTGCGCACGGGGAACTCCCTCATCATCTTCCATACTCTTCGGGTGGTGAAACCCTTAATAAAGAGACGTGGCTCTGATACCAATTGAAAGGATCGATATGGTTGACTAGAGGGGGGGGTGAATAGGCAACAACCACTTTTTAATTAATCTTAGCAAGTTAGGGTAAGCAACATAAGGGTTCACTAAAATGACAACAAAGAGGTGAACCTATATGATTCTAACAACAAGGATAACTAAGACAAGTAAGAGATACACAACAACATAAGCATACACAATGTAAAGGTTAGAGATAACCACAAGTGGAACCAATGAAGACAAGGATGTGTTACCGAAGTTCCTTCCCTTTGACAGGAAGTACGTCTCCGTTGGAGCGGTGTGGAGGCACAATGCTCCCCAATAAGCCACTAGGGCCACCGTATTCTCCTCACGCCCTCACACGATGCGAGGTACCATGATTCCACTATAGGTGCCCTTGAAGGCGGCGACCAAACCTTTACAAACAAGGTTGGGGCAAACTCCACACAAAGCTTGGAGGCTCCCAACAAGACCACGAAGCTTCACCACAATGGAATGTGGCTCCGAGGTGACATCAACCGTCTAGGGTGCTCAAACACCCAAGAGTAACAAGATCCGCAAGGGATTGGTGGGGGAATCAACTTTTCTCTTGGTGGAAGTGTAGATCTAGGCCTTCTCAACCAATCCCTAGAGAATCAACAAGTTTGATTGGCTAGGGAGAGAGATCGGGCACTTTTGAGCTTAGGGAGAAACAATGGAGCTTGGGAGGGTCAAAAGTAGGGTTCTAGAGCAAGAAGAACCCCTTATATAGTGGGGAAAAAAATCCAACCGTTTTCCACTCACAGCCCGAGCCTAGCGGTACTACCGCTGGCCGCAGCGGTACTACCGCTAGCACTCCAGCGGTACTACCGTTGTCTGCAGTGGTACTACCGTTGGCACTCCAGCGGTACTACCGCTGTCTGCAGTGGTACTACCGTTGGCACTCCAATGGTACTACCGCTGGCAGCAGCGGTACTACCGCTGGGCCCATGGTAGTGCAGATGCAGTACCGGGCCAACCACCGCCAAGAAAGTCTTCGCAAAAAGTCTGACGAAGTACAGCCGCTAGGAAGGCGGTACTAAGTTCCTGGAGCGGTACTACCTCTGACCAGGCGCGGTACTACCGCCAGCTCCAGCGGTACTACCGCTGGGAGATCTTTTTGCTTAGAGGAGATAAACCAGAGGCGGGAACCACTCCAAAGTTGCAAGGAAAGGGAAAGGAGGTAAAGTGTGTGCGTGCTAAATTGATTCCACCCAAACCTTTCCACTACGGGTCCCCTCTTAATAGTACGGCGTTCCTATGACTCAAAGCAAGAGAATCGTAGAGTACACCGTGCTTCTGTTCCATGGAGGGGGGGGGCGAGTCGTCTTGTGCCGTTGACATGTGTTATCTGAAATCTCAACACACACGATTATCCTTTGCGGTACTATCATCAATCACCAAAATTACTTAGGCATAATTATGCCCTAACAAGGACTAAGGAAATGTTTCTCGTTTATGAAGGTGTCGAAGAGCTCGTCGTAAAGGGTTACGTCGATGCAAGCTTTGACACTGATCCGGATGACTTTAAGTCTCAAACCGGATACATATTTATTCTTAACGGGGGTTCGGTAAGCTGGTGCAGTTCCAAGCAAAGCGTGGTAGCTGATTCTACATGCGAAGTGGAGTACATAGCTGCCTCAGACGCGGCTAAGGAGGGTGTCTGGATGAAGCAGTTCATGTCAGATCTTGGAGTGGTGCCAAGTGCACTGGACCCAATCAATATGTTCTGTGACAACACTCGTGCCATTGCTCTAGCCAAGGAACCAAGGTTTCCCAAGAGGACCAGACACATAAAGCGACACTTCAATGCCATCCGCGATTACATCAAGGAGGAGGACATAAATATTTGCAAAGTGCACACGGATCTGAATGTTGCAGATCCGTTGACTAAACCTCTTCCACGAGCAAAGCATGATCAACTCCAGAACTGTATGGGTGTTAGATTCATTACATTGTAAATCACATAGAGATGTCAAGCTAGATTATTGACTCTAGTGCAAGTGGGAGACTGTTGGAAATATGCCCTAGAGGCAATAATAAAATAGTTATTATTATATTTCCTGTTTCAAGATAATTGTTTATTATCCATGCTATAATTGTATTGAATGGAAACATAAATGCATGTGTGGATATATAGACAAAACATTGTCCCTAGTGAGCCTCTAGTTGACTAGCCTGTTGGTCAAGGACGGTTAAGGTTTCCTAGCCATAGACAAGTGTTGTCACTTGATGACGGGATCACATCATTAGGAGAATGATGTGATGGACAAGACCAAAACTAAAAACATAGCAAATGATCGTGTCATTTTATTGTTTTGTGCATGTCAAGTATACATTCCTATGACCATGAGATCATGTACCTCAGTGACACCGAAGGAATGCCTTGTGTGTATCAAACGTTGCAAAGTTACTGGGTGACTATAAAGGTACTCTACAGGCATCTCCGAAGGTGTCCGTTGGGTTAGCATGGATCAAGACTGGGATTTGTCACTCCGTGTGGCGGAGAGGTATCTCGGGGCCCACTCGATAATACAATATCACAAACAAGCCTTGCAAGCAATGTGAATAAAGAGTTAGCCATGAGATCTTGTATTACGGAACGAGTAAAGAGACTTGCCGGTAACGAGATTGAAATAGGTATGGCGATACCGATGATGAATCTCGGGCAAGTAACATACCGAAGGACAAAGGGAATGATATACGAGATTGTTTGAATCCTTGACATAGAGGTTCAACCGATAAGATCTTCGTAGAATATGTAGGATCCAATATGGATGTCCAGGTCCGCTATTGGATACTGACCGGGGATTGTCTCGGTCATGTCTACATAGTTCTCGAACCCGCAGGGTGTGCACACTTAAGGTTCGGTGATGTTTTCGGTATAGTTGAATTATTGATGTTGGTAACCAAATGTTGTTCGGACTCCCGGATGAGATCCCGGACATCACGAGTGTCTCCGGAATGGTCCCAAACGAAGATTGATATATAGGATTATAGCATTTGGCTTCCGGAAAGATTTCGGGAATTACCGGTAAAGTACCGGGAGTGATGAATGGGTTCCGGGGTTTTGCCGGGAGGGGCCACCCACCCGGGAGAGAACCAAATAGGCCCATGGGTGGCGCACCAGCCCCTAGTGGGCTGGTGAGGCCAGCCCAATAAGGCTACTTTGGCCAAAGCAATAACAAAGAAGGAAAAAGGAAAAAAAAGAAGGAGGTGGACAAGATAGGAAGGAGTCCTCCACCAAACCGAATTGGAGGAGGACTCCTCCCTCCTTGCCTCGGCCGAAGCTCCTCGTTGGAGTAGGAGGCAAGACAACCACCCCTTGGTTCCTCCTTTATATATAGTGGAAGGTTTTAGGGTTTCTGCAACTCAAGCCTTTGTGCAAACCCATCTCCCTCCACTACTTCGTGACACATCATAACTAGATCGGTACGACACCGTGAAGCCCTGCCGGAGTAGCTCAACCATCATCACCGCCACGTCGTCGTGCTGCCGGAGAATTCAGCTACCTCTTCGTCTCTCTTGCTGGATCAAGAAGGCGGAGATCGTCATCGAGTTGTACGTGTGCTGAACGCAGAGGTGTCGTCCGTTCGGTGCTAGATCGGGACGGATTGTGGGACGACGGCGATTTGGATCGCGAAGACGTTCCACTACATCAACCGCGTTTTCTTAACGCTTCTCACTTAGCGATCTACAAGGGTATGTGGATCTGATCTCCCTTTCGTAGATGATCATCACCATGATAGGTCTTCGTTTGCATAGGAAATTTTTTGTTTCCCATGCAACGTTCCTCATCATAAACAAGGTCAAATCCTCATAGCAAAATAATGCTCTTAAAAATTAAGCTTCCTCTTCTAAAAAATCTCACGGGATTTTGTGTTGCACCTTGATGAACCCTCTCATGAACACTAACCGCAATCCCTTAAAAACTCTCATGGGAAAACCTCTCCCAAATCTTGCCTCGGGACTAGGCTTTTGCAGGGCAAGAGGTGCAGTCGTGTCCCTCGGACTACGGATTTAGTTGTCGGGATTTGAGTTCCCTCAATAGTAGGTGTTGCTTCCGCCTGATCGGAAACCTATACAACCGTATGAAGAATATATGAGCTAAAAGCGAACTAATCTTCTTTTGAAGATGTAGCAGTGTGTCCTCGTCCGCCGCTGCCATCTGCCTCCCCTTCTCCCTCCTCTTCTCTCGTCGCACGCACACGAGTAGTTCATACACACCCACCGTCCCACCTATCCTTCGTGTGAGACAATTATCGTTAGTGAGGGCAGCCCACGGCCCCACCGCCTTGCCTTCCAGCCTTGAACTCCCGATGTCCACAGTTCATCGACGCCCCCGTCTAGAGATTCCGTTTCCCGGTCTAGACAAAATGAACGAGAAAAAGAGGATGACTGAAAATGAGCTCCGCCAGGAACTCAAAACGGAACCAAAAGAAAACCACACCGTCTCTCCTCCCCTAGCCGGTCCCACCTCGGTCGTCACACGTGTCACGATCTGGTTATCGATCGGACGGTTGGAGAGCGCCCGTTCGGAACGCTCGAAAGCAAGCGTTCTCTTTGTAGTAACCGGAAACAAACTCACTTACCTGACGGATCCGAACGGGACAGTAATACAAACTCCTAATCCGATCCGGTCTCTGAGCCACCACCGTCGGGGGTCATCATAACTCATAAATACGTCACCTCGCGGCCAGGCTCCGCGCAGGCAGATTTAGGTGTCTCGTCTCCGTCCGTCCTCCCGTCACCGGCCAGCACAGGGTACGCACGCTAGCACCACTGTCTTCAGCGGCACCAGAGAATCCAACCTACGCGACCCAACCCTCACCTGCTCTGCCCCATCGCTCCTCGCCGGCCTCCACCCGTACTTCCCCTCCATCCATCCACCTCCCTTACCTTCTTCCCAGCTCTTCACGCCGCCGCTCCCCTACGTGCCCTCCCCCTTCGCGCAAAGCCTCCAGCTCCAGGATGGACGTCGAATACCACGAGGTGATTCTTGGCCCCGCACTACATTGCATGCGATTGCTCTTCGATTCGTTCCGCTGCTTGGTTTCCAATCAATCTGGTCGATCGATGTCGTTTGTTTTGGCAGGAGTACGTGAGGAACTCGAGCGGGGTGCAGCTCTTCACCTGCGGATGGCTGCCGGCCTCCACATCGCCCAAGGCACTCGTCTTCCTCTGCCACGGTACGGAGTAATTAAGATTTACTAGTTTGCTTCGCTTCCTCAGTTCATCTCATGCCATGTCTGTTATGTTAACACAATTCGTTATCCAGGTTACGGCATGGAATGCAGCGGCTTCATGAGAGGTGTGTATGATCTATGCTTGCTTGATCCAATATTTCTGTTCCATATACTTGTTTCTCATTTTACTTGCCTTCTTTGTATAAACGACGACGAAGAATAGCGTGTCATAGAGGCAATCTTGTTTTGCATGTGAACACCTTCAAACTTCTCTATAAGTATGTCCGGCTAGTACACGGATGAACTACACAAAAGGTTTCACGAGCGGTTTGTGTTGGCATAGGTAGCATAGTATTCTCCTTCGATGCTGTTCATAGTCTCCGATCCAGAGGCATTAATTGCTGGGTTCAGATGAATGCACTAGCTATACTGCCAGGGTCTCCAAAAATACTGACTCATGGTCCAGTGGCGTCCATAGCCGGGAAGAAACCTTACCCTGAGACCCCTCTGCCTCTGGTTAAGAGCATTGCACAGTACACATCTGCGGTAGTGCCGCTTACAGCTTACTCTAGTAGTCCTGCTGGTACAGCACTAGTTACCATCAGTTAATAGATGAAAAATGTACTCTCGAGCAAACACACACACAGAGAGCGTCTACATAAAATGGACGTAATAGTTCATTTACTACACGCATTTACACACACAGTACACAATTCTGGTGGCGGTGTTTAATCTCTTGGATGTTTCTGTCTTAGTCTTGTGTCTTGACGCCAGCAAGAAGACGATAACTAGCAAACTGACGCTAGTTGTTGTCCCTCTGTTCATCAGTTTGGGTTCAACGTACCTTACCTGTGGGGTCACAGTAATTGTAGTTACTGTCTTTGTCCACGTGCATATAATGCACGCGCGTACTGCAAAGTCTGACGATTTGACTAACCAAATACTCCCTCCGTTCCTAAATATAAGACCTTTTAGAGATTGTATTATAAACTACATACGGATGTACATAGACATATTTTAGAGTATAGATTCACTCATTTTGCTTCGTATGTAGTCTCCTAGTGAAATCCCTAAAATGTCTTATATTTTGGAACGCAGGGAGTAGTATATCTTAGTTTATCATTAAAATAATATCTCTGGATTCATTTATGGATAGAGTTTCTAATCATATTATTTATACATAACATATGACACATATTATGACGTTTGAGACCCGTTTAAGGGGTCCGGCTGGGTTGATTTTTTTGTGACCGATCGATGATTAGACGGCTTGTCCGGCGTTTGAGGCGGGTTTGAAGGGTTGGTTCTTGATGCTCTAACCGCGAACTCTTCATCACCCAACCAACCATTTCATAAAGTGTCTTAATACTTTAAGCCTCAATTAAGGGAATGCACTGAATAAGCAATCTTCTAACCAGTGGCTGATGGATGTATACCTTAATTAGCTAAGATTGAGATGGACTGATGGTTGATATACCAGAATAGGGGTGGCACTGCAGTAATTTTTGGTCATTTAATAGACTGATGCACGCATTTAAAAGCCGACCCGGGCAGGCAGAGATCTCAATTCAGAGCACCTGTCCTAATTAACATCCCTGTTGTAGTATCTGCTGCACCTGCCCTAGTAATTAAATTTTTAATCAGTTATTAGTGTACTCCCTGTTACACTGTGTGCACGCATATAAAATCTGTTGGTTCACCTGTCCTGATTAACATACCTGTTCTTTCTGCAAAAGCCTCGTAGCACCAACCCCTACTAATCCAAATGGCTGTCCTAGTCAACCTATGAGCCATCTTGGAATTTTTATGTGGACTGCTGTACATTCGGTCCAGAAGAAAAGCATGAACCAAGAATGAGTATCAGTGTAACATTTGAACCAAGTAGGGCAATTCCCATCAAGCTTGTACAACAGGAGACTGTTTTGCATGAATTTCAAGCTTGTACAACAAAGTGATGTACAGATTCCTGAACGACCATACCCAAAAAAAAAAACATGTGGACGAAATGAAGATGATTTTTTCTTTTTTGTAATTAAAAAAATTTAAAATGATGTAATTTTGCTAAACTTTACCCAAAGTAAGCCTTTTTTTTCATCTTGGGGTGTCACTCTCATCATCCCTCTGCATGCTTCCACATCTGGGCCTTACCCAAGTCGTGGACACGGGTGTTGGATACATGTCCCTTTCGCCCATGAGGGTTTTATAGGTGAGCTGCCTCCACCATCAATAGATCGCCACACCGTCCCCATCCACCATTAACCACTGGCGTCGGCTCCACGGGCGCCTTGTTGGCCGCGTCGGATTCACAGATCTTATTAGAACAGCGGCGTCTGCTTTTAATTCGACTGACGGTACTTGAGACTTGATACCGTATACCCTAGCGCTGGCGGCGTCCCATTCCGCCGGAGTAGCTCGATCGCCATTAACAGCGACCAACTACCTCTTGGTCCCCCGCCGCCGCCCCCACCTCCGGCGAGCAACATTTCAGGCACCATGAAGCGTGGCTGGAACTCGCTGCGTGTGGACGTGCCCACACGCTACAGCGTGCGTGCGTACTCGAGCGGCGCCCTGGTCCTTCACGGGCGTAGTTAGGGTTCCAGCGCTTACAATGCGTATGCATCGAGGAAATTTATTGTGACCGCTACAGGTTAGCTGCCGTTCCAGTGCACTATTGCTTGCTAAACTGAGTAGAGGTTGGAGAGGATGATGGATGCACATTGTCCACTCTGGCCGCAATCAAAAATTGGGTATGGTATAGACTATAGAGGAGGAATGGGGTAGATTAGATATGACCCCATCTAGTGGACGAGTACTATAGTGCTCCGGTTAGAGTGGTGGTCCTCTGTCTGACTGTCTTTGATTAACAGCTGTTTGGTAAGGCTAGTGGGAAATCGGGTTTTCCTTCAAGCCCAAACTTTAGCGGCTTTTGGGTGGCGTACTTGAGTTTCAGTTAAAATGAATGAATGTGAGAATGTCAGTGACATTTCTCGGCCTACATGATCTAGCAGTAGTATCACTAACGACTGATGGGAATACTACTATCTGGCAGCATGCGGGGTGCGGCTGGCGGCGGCCGGGTACGGCGTGTTCGGGATGGACTACGAAGGGCACGGCAAGTCCATGGGCACCCGCTGCTACATCCGCAGCTTCCACCGCCTCGTCGACGACTGCGACCGATTCTACAAGTCCATCTGCGGTACTGTACCACTTTCTTCCTTTCAACGAGAAAAGAAAATGTATCTTATTTTTAACCGTCGCGTGGAACTCGTGCAGACCTGGAAGAGTACAGGAACAAGAGCAGGTTCCTCTACGGCGAGTCCATGGGCGGCGCGGTGGCGCTGCTGCTGCACAGGAAGGACCCCACGTTCTGGGACGGCGCCGTCCTCGTCGCGCCCATGTGCAAGGTCGAGCACGAGCATGAGATGAATGATTTTCCTTTTAGTTTCTTCTCCCGCCATGGCATGCATTTCTCTCAACTGACATTGTATTTGCAATGCGCCAAATTCAGATATCGGAGAAGGTGAAGCCGCACCCGCTGGTTATCACCGCCCTGACGCAGGTGGAGGACGTGATACCCAAGTGGAAGATCGTCCCGACCAAGGACGTCATCGATGCCGCCTTCAAGGACCCCGACAAGCGCGAAAAGGTCGGTGAGATCAAATCCCCCCTTCTTCAGTTCTTCTTCTTCTTCAGAGTTCAGACATCCTACCCGCAAAAAAAAAGGAGTTCAGACATCCTAGTTTCAGTCGTGTCATCATGGGAGGCAGCCTGAATTTTCATTTCCCAGTGTCCAGAATGCCAGTCAGAAGCAAGCCATAGATAGATCTTTATTTTTCCAGCACCGAAACCATGCTATAGTACTAGTGCATTTTGCATTGTACTACTAGAGAAGCTAATCTGATCTTGTGTTTGTGCCATGCGGAGCAGATCAGGAAGAACAAGCTGATCTACCAGGACAAACCGCGGCTCAAGACGGCGCTGGAGATGCTCAGGACCAGCATGTACGTGGAGGGCAGCCTATCCAAGGTGAAGCTGCCCTTCTTGGTCCTGCACGGCGAGGCCGACACCGTGACGGACCCGGAGGTGAGCCGCGCGCTCTACGAGCACGCCGCCAGCACGGACAAGGCCATCAAGCTCTACCCGGGGATGTGGCACGGCCTCACCGCCGGCGAGCCGGACGAGAACGTTGAGGTCATCTTCGCCGACATCATCGCGTGGCTCAATGCGCGCAGACGCGTCTGGACGCTGGAGGAGCGCCTGACGAAGATGCTGGCAGCGCCCAAGAATCTCGACGCCGACGAGAAAGACCACGGCTCCACGGTGCCTCGGCGGCGGCGTGGGGGTTTCCTCTGCGGGCTCACCGGTCGGACGCATCATCACTCAGAAATGTAGCATGCATGTAACATAATGCTACGAGATCTGATCAGCGACTTGATCACTTGTGGCGCACCTACTAGGAACAATGGCGAATAAGGGGCGGATGTGGGAGTAACACTCGTTGTAACATAAATAGAGGCAGACATATCATTCCCTTCCCTCCATTGCAGTGAACATTTGCTCAATAGGTAAATCGTTTTCTTCTTTTCTTTACTTTTATACAAAAGTATTTGCTTGATAGAAGCAATTGAAGTGCTACACCTGATAAGGCTCATTTTCTCGAAAAGGGGAATAACCTCCGACCTATACATCCAAAGATGCACACATCATATATTATTCAGAAAATAAATTGAGTCAATTACACTCGTGGTGTTAGAATTTGACATAACCAGTCACTTTAATGCTAGAACTTGTGCTATACATTGAACCGGTATAATAACTTGGCTCGAAGATGCAACTTCTTAGAATTGAATGGGCTTGACCCATGTACAAAATTCTGAAATCTCAACTTGAGCCCATAAATAAAATGACAAGTGGTAGTGTGGTGGTGCTAAAGTTTAGTCCCATACCACAAGTGGAGGAAATGTTGGACCTCTTTATATAGTGAGTTCTCCCCACTACTCTAAGTGTGTGTTGAGAAGAGAAAGGAGAGAACCACACGCGCGCGCTCGCTCGCCTCGCCGGGCGTGCGACATGCGCGTGAATGGTCCGATGCCTTGCGGGGGCGCGGCTACCTTCCGAGTTAAAATCTAAATCTAGTACACTTGATGATTATATTGAACAAACACCCGAGGAAGTCCATGAGAAGGATAACGATGAAACTCGGCCATACTCCCAAGTCTATTGAAGAGGCATATGCGTCTCCAGATGTAGATGATTGGAAAGAAGCTGTTCATAATGAGATGGACTCAGTATTTTTCTAATGGAACTTGGGAGTTAACTGAACGACCTTATGGTTGTAAATGGGTGTTCAAAAAGAAGTTAAGGCCTGATGATACCATTGATAAGTACAAGGCGCGACACTCATAAAGAAGGCGAAGATTACTTTGACACCTATTCATTCGGGTGCTACTTTTTGAAAGAACTTTGACTCATGCAGGATTTGTCATTAATGAGGCTGATAGGTGTGTCTACTATCGCCATGGTGGAGGCAATAGTGTCATATTATGTTTGTATGTGGATGACATATTGATCTTTGGTACAAACATTGTTGTGATCAATGAGGTCAAGACTTTTCTATCAAAGAGTTTTGACATGAAAGATCTGGGAGAAGCTGATGTGATCCTAAACATCAAACTTATTAAGGATGAGAGTGGGATTACTCTAACGCAATCTCACTATGTTGAGAAGGTCTTGAGCCGTTTCGGCTTTATGGATAGCAAGCCTTCTCCAACACCTTATGATCCCAGCGTGACACTTAGAAAGAACAAGAAAGAAACGAGAGAGTAATTAAGATACTCTCAAATTGTCGGTTCACTCATGTACCTAGCTAGTGCTACAAGACCATACATCTCTTTTGTTGTGAGGAAACTGAGTAGGTTCATGTCCAACTCGGGTAATGATCATTGGCATGCACTAGAAAGGGTTTTGCACTATCTGAGAGGTACTATGAGTTATGGAATTCACTATTCAGGGCACTCCGCTGTGCTAGAAGGATATAGTGATTCAAATTGGATCTCTGATGTTGATGTACTCTACGCTACAAGTGGGTATGTATTTACTCATGGAGGTGGTGTAGTGCCATGGAGGTCTTGCAAGCAAACCATATTGACAAGGTCAACTACGGAAGCAAAACTAACTGCGTTAGGCACATCCACTGTAGAGCAAGAATGGCTGCGTGAACTCTTAATGGACTTGCCTGTGGTTGAAAAACCTGTACCGGCTCTTCTTATGAATTGTGACAACCAAACGGTTATCGCTAAAGTGAATAATTCTAAGGATAACGCGAAGTCATCAAGACACGTGAAGAGACGTTTAAAATCTGTCAGGAAGTTGAGAAACTCCGGAGTAATAACTATTACGTATATTCAAACAGACAAAAACCTGGCATATCCTTTTACAAAGGGACTATCAGGTAATGTGATAGATAGTGCATCTAGGGAGATGGGTATGAGACCCATAGATGTTACACCATAGTAGTAACCCAACCTTTGTGATCAGAGATCCCGTGAATTTGGACCTGGGAAGAACAATCTATTGTTTAACACAGGAGAGTAATAAGTGACCGTCTTTAAGTGAAGATGCAAAACTCTCAGAGCTGTAAGGCTTAAGTACTGCTAGGCAGCTTGGCAACATGCCTTAATGTGATTCTATTGGCTATTATAGCAAAGATGTTGTCCTGTAGAACAATCTTGAAAGAACACACCTATATGAGCTCCGATTGTAAACATCGCAACCTAGGAGATTTGGATAATCTCTAGTAAGCTCACGAAGAGACCAGGGAGTACGACGTATATGCTCCAAACCGCGAGGTAGCCTACTGATACGTCCATTTTGCATCATGCTTTCATGTTGATATTTATTGCTTCTTGGGCTGTTATATTACTTGTGGTAACATATTTATGCGTGTTCTCTCTTATTTTGCAAGGATTATTTGAAGAGGGAGAATTCAGGCAGCTGGAATTCTGGACTGGAAAAGGAGCAAATCCTAGTCCACTATTCTACACATCTCCAAATGCCCTGAAAATTTACGTGGATTTTTTCTGGAATATATTAAAAATACTGGGCGAAAGAACTACCAAAGGGGGGCCACCAGGGCCCCACAAGCTTGCCCACCGCCACCACCCCCCTTGTGGCGCAGGGCAGGCTTGTGGGCTGCCTGAAGGCCCACTAGCCCCCATCTTTTGCTATATGAAGCGTCCTGGTCTGGAAAAAATCAATCGGGAGATTTTTCGTGGTTTCGCCGCCGCCACGAGGCGGAACTTGAGCAGATCCAATCTAGAGCTCCGGCAGGACGATCCTGCCGGGGAAACTTCCCTCCCGGAGGGGGAAATCATCGCCATCGTCATCACCAACACTCTTCTCGTCGGAGGGGAGGCATCTTCATCAACATCTTCATCAGCACCATCTCCTCTCCAATCCCTAGTTCATCTCTTGTAATCAATCTTCGTCTCGCAACTCCGATTGGTACTTGTAAGGTTGCTAGTAGTGTTGATTACTCTTTGTAGTTGATGCTAGTTGGATTACTTGGTGGAAGAGTTTATGTTCAGATCCTTGGTGCTATCATTACACCTCTGGTCATGATTATGATTATGTCTTGTGAGTAGTTACTTTTGTTCCTGAGGACATGGGATAAGTCATGTTAATAATAGTCATGTGAATTTGATATTCATTCGGTATTTTGATATGTTGTATGTTGTTTTTCCTCTAGTGGTGTTATGTGAACGTTGACTACATAACACTTCACCATATTTGGGCCTAGAGGAAGGCATTGGGAAGTAGTAAGTAGATGATGGGTTGCTGGAGTGACAGAAGCTTAAACCCCAGTCTATGCGCTGCTTCGTGAGGGGCTGATTTGGATCCACTAGTTTAATGCTATGGTTAGACTTTGTCTTAATTCTTCTTTTGTAGTTGCGGATGCTTGCGAGAGAGGTTAATCATAAGTGGGATGCTTGTCCAAGTAAGGGCAGTACCCAAGCGCCGGTCCACCCACATATCAAACTATCAAAGTAACGAACACGAATCATATGAACATGATGAAACTAGCATGACAGAAATTCCCGTGTGTCCTCGGGAGCGTTTTTCCTCCTATAAGACTTTGTTCAGGCTTGTCCCTTGCTGCAAAATGTATTGGACCACTTGCTGCACCGTTGCTACTACTTGTTACTTGTTACTCTTTGCTTGCTACGTTTCACCTCGCTACACCATCACTTGTTACCGCTACTTTTAGTGCTTGCAGTTATTACCTTGCTGAAATCCGTTTATCAGAGCCTTCTGCTCCTCGTTGGGTTCGACTCTCTTACTTATCGAAAGGACTACGATTGATCCCCTATACTTGTGGGTCATCAAGAATCTTTTCTGGCGCCATTGCCGGGGAGTGAAGCGCCTTTGGTAAGGAAACATTTTTATACTGTGCTGAAATTTATTGTCACTTGTCACTATGGAAACTCTTCCTTTGAGGAGTTTGTTCGGGGTATCTTCACCACGAACGGAAGCATGAGGAGTTGCTCCTCAACCTGAGGTACCTACTGAAAATATCTTTTATGAAATTACTTTGGGTATGCTTGAGAAACTGCTAGCTAATCCTTTTATAGGAGATGGATCTTCACATCCAGACTTTCATCTAATCTATGTAGATGAAGTTTGTGGTTTATTTAAGCTTGCAGTTTTGCCCGAGGATGAGGTAAAGAAGAAAGTCTTTCCTTTATCTTTGAAGGATAAGGCGTTGACATGGTATAGGCTATGTGATGATGCTGGATCATGGGGCTACAATCGGTTGAAATTGGAATTTCATCAAAAGTTCTATCCTATGCATTTAGTACACCGTGATCGGAACTTTATTTATAACTTTTGGCCTCGTGACAGGGAAAGCATAGCTCAAGCTTTGGGAAGGCTTAAATCAATGCTATATTCATGCCCCAATCATGAGCTCTCGAGAGAAATAATCACTCAAAACTTTTATGCTCGGCTTTCTCATGAAGATCATACCATGCTTAACACTTCTTTTGCTGGTTCTTTTATGAAGAAGGATATTGATCACAAGTGGAATTTATTGGAGAGAATCAAACGCAACTCTGAAGATTGGGAGCTGGAGGAAGGTAAGGACTCAGGTATGAATTTCCAGTTTGATTGCATTAAATCTTTTGTTGAGACAAACACTTCTAGAGATTTTAGCGCTAAGTATGGACTTGACTCTGAGATAGTAGCTTCTCTATGTGAATCTTTTGCTGCTCATATTGATCTTCCCAAAGAGAAGTGGTTTAAATATCATCCTCCTGTAGAAAGCAACATAGCCAAAATCAATCTAGTCGAGGAGAAAATCATAGCTTTTAGTGATCTTGTTGTTCCTTGTTCTTACACTGAGAAACCACCATAACCTCCTAGGATAAAGGATTGTTCTAAAGCTCCAACTGTGATACTGTTGGGAAACGTCGCATGGGAAACAAAAAATTTCCTACGCGCACGAAGACCTATCATGGTGATGTCCATCTACGAGAGGGGATGAGTGATCTACGTACCCTTGTAGATCATACAGCAGAAGCGTTAGTGAACGCGGTTGATGTAGTGGAACGTCCTCACGTCCCTCGATCCGCCCCACGAACCGTCCCGCGATCAGTCCCACGATCTAGTGCCGAACGGACGGCACCTCCGCGTTCAGCACACGTACAGCTCGACGATGATCTCGGCCTTCTTGATCCAGCAAGAGAGACGGAGAGGTAGAAGAGTTCTCCGGCAGCGTGACGGCGCTCTGGAGGTTGGTGATGATCTTGTCTCATCAGGGCTCCGCCCGAGCTCCGCAGAAACGCGATCTAGAGGTAAAACCGTGGAGATATGTGGTCGGGCTGCCGTGGCAAAGTTGTCTCAAATCAGCCCTAAAACCCCACTATATATAGGAGGAGGAGGGGGGAGACTTGCCTTGGTGTCCAAGGACTCCCAAGGGAGTCGGCCGAGCCAAGGGGGAAGGTCTCCCCCTCCCAAACCGAAATCTACTTGGTTTGGAAGGTGGAGTCCTTCTTCCCTTTCCCACCTCCTTCTTTTTTTTCCTTTCCTCTTTGATTTTCTTCCCAATGCGCATAGGCCTCTCTTGGGCTGTCCCACCAGCCCACTAAGGGCTGGTGCACCACCCCCAAGGCCTATGGGCTTCCCGGGGTGGGTTGCCCCCCCGGTGAACACCCGGAACCCATTCGTCATTCCCGGTACATTCCCGGTAACTCCGAAAACCTTCCGGTAATCAAATGAGGTCATCCTATATATCAATCTTCGTTTCCGGACCATTCCGGAAACCCTCGTGACGTCCGTGATTTCATCCGGGACTCCGAACAACATTCGGTAACCAACCATATAACACAAATACGCATAAAACAACGTCGAATCTTAAGTGTGCAGACCCTGCGGGTTCGAGAACTATGTAGACATGACCCGAGAGACTCCTCGGTCAATATCCAATAGCAGGACCTGGATGCCCATATTGGATCCTACATATTCTACGAAGATCTTATCGTTTGAACCTCAGTGCCAAGGATTCATATAATCCCGTATGTCATTCCCTTTGTCCTTCGGTATGTTACTTGCCCGAGATTCAATCGTCAGTATCCGTATACCTATTTCAATCTCGTTTACCGGCAAGTCTCTTTACTCGTTCCGTAATACAAGATCTCGTAACTTACACTAAGTCACATTGCTTACAAGGCTTGTGTGTGATGTTGTATTACCGAGTGGGCCCCGAGATACCTCTCCGTCACACGGAGTGACAAATCCCAGTCTTGATCCATACTAACTCAACGAACACCTTCGGAGATACCTGTAGAGCATCTTTATAGTCACCCAGTTACGTTGCGTCGTTTGATACACACAAAGCATTCCTCCGGTGTCCGTGAGTTATATGATCTCATGGTCATAGGAACAAATACTTGACACGCAGAAAACAGTAGCAACAAAATGACACGATCACCATGCTACGTCTATTAGTTTGGGTCTAGTCCATCACATGATTCTCCTAATGATGTGATCCCGTTATCAAGTGACAACACTTGCCTATGGCCAGGAAACCTTGACCATCTTTGATCAACGAGCCAGTCAACTAGAGGCTTACTAGGGACAGTGTTTTGTCTATGTATCCACACAAGTATTGTGTTTCCAATCAATACAATTAGAGCATGGATAATAAACGATTATCATGAACAAAGAAATATAATAATAACTAATTTATTATTGCCTCTAGGGTATATTTCCAACAGTCTCCCACTTGCACTAGAGTCAATAATCTAGTTCACATCACCATGTGATTCCAACGAATCCAACACCCATATAGTTATGGGATCTGATCACGTCTTGCCCATGAGAGAGGTTTTAGTCAATGGTTCTGAAACTTTCAGATCCGTGTGTTCTTTAAAAATCTTTATGTCATCTTATAGATGCTGCTACTATGTGCTATTCGGAAAATACTCCAAATATCTACTCTACTATACGAATCCGTTTCACTACTCATAGTTATTCGGATTAGTGTCAAAGCTTGCATCGACGTAACCCTTTACGACGAACTCTTTAACCACCTCCATAATCGAGAAAAATTCCTTAGTCCATCAGTTACTAAGGATAAATTTTGACCGCTGCTAGTGATTCAATCATGGATCACTCTCTGTACCTCTCAACAGACTTGCTGCAAGGCACACATCAGGTGCGGTACTCAGCATGGCATACTTTAGAGTCTACGGCTAAGGCATAGAAGACGACCTTCGTCTATTCTCTTTATTCTGCCGTGGTCGGGTTTTGAGTCTTACTCAAATTCACACCTTACAACGCAACCAAGAACTTCTTCTTTGCTGATCTATTTTGAACTCCTTCAAAACTTGTCAAGGCATGCATCTTGTTGAAACTTTCATTAAGCGCTTTTGATCTATCTCCATAGATCTTTGATGCTCAACGTTCAAGTAGCTCAATCCAGGTATTCCTTTGAAAACTCCTTTCAAACAACCTTGTATGCTTTACAGAAATTCTACATTACTTCTGATCCACAATATGTCAACCACATATACTTATCAGAAATTCTATAGTGCTCCCACTCACTTCTTTGGAAATACAAGTTTCTCATAAACCTTGTACAAACCCAAAATCCTTGATCATCTCATCAAAGTGTATATTCCAACTCCGAGATGCTTGCACCAGTCCATTTAAGGATCACTGGAGCTTGCATACTTGCTATTATCTTTAGGATCGACAAAACCTCCTGGTTGTATCACATACAATGTTTGCTCAAGGAAACCGTCGAGGAAACAATGTTTTGACATCCTACGTGCAATATTTCATAAATAATGCAGCAACTACTAACATAATTCTAACAAACTTTTAGCATCGCTACGAGTGAGAAAGTCTCATCATAGTCAACTGTTTGATCTTGTCGGAAACATCTTTGCGACAAGTCGAGCTTTTCTTAATAGTGACTTATCACTATCATCGTCTGTCTTCCTTTTAAAGATCCATCTTTACTCAATAGTCCTATGACCATCAAGTAGTTCTTCCAAAGTCTACACTTTGTTTCCATACATGGATCCTCTCTCGGATTTCATGGCCTCTAGCCATTTGTCGGAATCCGGGCCCACCATTGCTTTCTCCATAACTCGTAGGTTCATTGTTGCTCAACAACATGACCTCCAAGACAGGGTTACCGTACCACTCTGTAGTAGTACGTGACCTTGTCAACCTACGAGGCTTGTAGTAACTTGATCCGATACTCGATGATCACCATCATCAGCTTTCACTTCAATTGGTGTAGGCGCCACAGGAACAACTTCCTGCGCCCTGCTACACACTGGTCGAAGTGATGGTTCAATAAACTCATCAAGTTCTACTACCCTCCCACTCAATTCTTTCGAGAGAAACCTTTCCTCGAGAAAGGATCCGTTTCTAGAAACAAACACTTTGCTTTCGGATATGAGATAGGAGATGTACCCAACTGTTTTGGATATCCTATGAAGATGCATTTATCCGCTTTGGATTCGAGCTTATCAGACTGAAACTTTTTCACATAAGTGTCGAAACCCCAAACTTTCAAGAAACGACAGTTTAGATTTCTCTAAACCTCAGTCTATACTGTGTCATCTCAACGGAAATACGTGGTGCCCTATTTAAAGTGAATGCGGTTGTCTCTGATGCTTAACCCATAAACGATAGTGGTAATTCGATAAGAGACATCATAGCATGCACCATACCAAATAGTGTGTGGCTATAACGTTCAGACACATCATCACACTATGATGTTCTAGGTGGCATGAACTGCAAAAAAATTTCCACATAGTCTTAACTGCGTACCAAAACTCGTAACTCAGATATTTATTTCTATGATCATATCGTAGACAGTTTATCCTCTTGTTACGACGAACTTCACTCCGAAACAGAATTGAACTTTTCAATATTTCAGACCTGTGATTCATTAAGCAAATACTCTAGTATCTACTCAAATCGTCATTGAAGTAAGAACATAATGATATCCACTGCGTGCCTCAGCACCCATTGGACTGCATACATCAAAATGTATCACTTCCAACAAGTTACTATCTTATTTCATCTCAATGAAAACAAGGCCTTGCTCATGTGGTATGATTTGCATGTCACTAGTGATTCAAAATCAAGTGAATATAAAGATCCATCAGCATGGAGCCTCTTCATGCAATTTATAATAACATGACTCAAGCGGCAGTGCCACAAGTAAGTGGTACTATCATCATTACCTCGTATCTTTTGGCACCAATATTATGAACATGTGTAACACTACGATCGAGATTCAATAAACCATTGAAGGTGATTATTCAAGCAAATAGAGTAACCATTACTCTCTTTAAATGAATAATCGTATTGCAATAAACACGATCCAATCATGTTCATGCTTAACGCAAGCACCAAATAACAATTATTTAGGTTTAACACCAATCCCGATGGTAGAGGGAGCGTGCGACGTCTTGATCATATCAATCTTGGAAACACTTCCAACACGTATCGTCACCTCGCCTTTAGCTAGTCTCCGTTTATTCCGTAGCTATCATTTCGTGTTACTAATCACTTAGCAACCGAACCGGTATCCAATACCCTCATGCTACTAGGAGTACTAGTAAAGTACACATCATGTATATCAAATATACTTCTTTCGACTCTTGCCAGCCTACTTATCTACCAAGTATCTAGAGTTGCTCTGCCTCAGTGACTGTTCCCCTCATTACAGAAGCACTTAGTCTCAGGTTTGGGTTTAATCTTGGGTCTCTTCATTAGTGCAGCAACTGTTTTGCCGTTTCACGAAGTATCCCTTCTAGCCCTTGCCTTTCTCGAAACTTAGTGGTTTTACTAACCATCAACTATTGATGTTCCTTCTTGATTTCTACTCTCGCAGTGTCAAACATCACGAATCACTCAAAGATCATTGTATCTATCCTTGATATGTTATAGTTCATCACGAAGCTCTCACAACTTGGTGGCAGTGACTTTGGAGAACTATCACTATCTTATCTGGAAGATTAACTCCCACTTGATTCAAGCTATTGTCGTAATCAGACAATCTGAGCACACGCTCAACGATTGAGCTTTTCTCCTTTACTTTGTGGACAAAGAATCTTGTCGGAGGTCTCGTACCTCTTAACAAGGGCACAAGCATGAAATCACAATTTCATCTCTTTAGACATCACTTATGTTCCGTGACGTTTCAAAACGTTTTCGGCGCCTTGCTTCTAAGCCATTAAGTATTTTTGCACTGAACTATCGTGTAGTCATCAGAAACGTGTATGTCGGATGTTCACAGCATCCACAGACAACGCTCGAGGTGTAGCACACCGAGTGGTGCATTAAGGACATAAGCCTTCTGCGCAGCAACGAGGACAATCCTCGGTTTTACAGACTTAGTCTGCAAAGTTTGCTACTATCAACTTTCAACTAAATTTTCTCTAGGAACATATAAAAAAAGTAGAGCTATAGTGCAAGCTACAT
Organism: Hordeum vulgare subsp. vulgare; assembly: GCF_904849725.1. Lineage (NCBI taxonomy): Eukaryota > Viridiplantae > Streptophyta > Magnoliopsida > Poales > Poaceae > Hordeum > Hordeum vulgare. Next base: position 562,948,052 of record NC_058519.1, read on the forward strand.
CGTAATTTGCAAAGACCATTAGACTATGTTCATGACAATTAGTTCAATTAATCATATTACTTAAGAACTCTCACTCAAAAAGTACATCTCTCTAGTCATTTGAGTGGTACATGATCCAAATCCACTATCTCAAGTCCGATCATCACGTGAGCCGAGAATAGTTTCAGTGGTAAGCATCTCTATGCTAATCATATCAACTATACGATTCATGCTCGACCTTTCGGTCTCATGTGTTCCGAGGCCATGTCTGCACATGCTAGGCTCGTCAAGATTAACCCGAGTGTTCCGCGTGTGCAACTGTTTTGCACCCGTTGTATGTGAACGTTGAGTCTATCACACCCGATCATCACGTGGTGTCTCGAAACGAAGAACTGTCGCAACGGTGCATAGTCGGGGAGAACACAATTTCGTCTTGAAATTTTAGTGAGAGATCACCTCATAATGCTACCGTCGTTCTAAGCAAGATAAGGTGCATAAAGGATTAACATCACATGCAATTCATAAGTGACATGATATGGCCATCATCACGTGCTTCTTGATCTTCATCACCAAAGCACCGGCACGATGTTCCTGTCACCGGCGTCACACCATGATCCCCATCATCATGATCTCCATCAACGTGTCGCCATTGGGGTTGTCGTGCTACTCATGCTATTACTACTAAAGCTACGTCCTAGCAATATAGTAAACGCATCTGCAAGCACAAACGTTAGTTTAAAGACAACCCTATGGCTCCTGTCGGTTGCCGTACCATCGACGTGCAAGTCGATATTAACTATTACAACATGATCATCTCATACATCCAATATATCACATCACATTGTTGGCCATATCACATCACAAGCATACCCTGCAAAAACAAGTTAGACGTCCTCTAATTTTGTTGTTGCATGTTTTACGTGGTGACCACGGGTATCTAGTAGGATCACATCTTACTTACGCAAACACCACAACAGAGATATATGAGTTGCTATTTAACCTCATCCAAGGACCTCCTCGGTCAAATCCGATTCAACTAAAGTTGGAGAAACCGACACTTGCCAGTCATCTCTGAGCAACGGGGTTACTCGTATCGATGAAACCAGTCTCTCGTAAGCGTACAAGTAATGTCGGTCCAAGCCGCTTCAATCCAACAATACCGCGGAATCAAGAAAAGACTAAGGAGGGAAGCAAAACGCACATCACCGCCCACAAAAACTTTTGTGTTCTACTCGAGAAGACATCTACGCATGAACCTAGCTCATGATGCCACTGTTGGGAAACGTCGCATGGGAAACAAAAATTTTCCTACGCGCACGAAGACCTATCATGGTGATGTCCATCTACGAGAGGGGATGAGTGATCTACGTACCCTTGTAGATCGTACAGCAGAAGCGTTAGTGAACGCGGTTGATGTAGTGGAACGTCCTCACGTCCCTCGATCCGCCCCGCGAACCGTCCCGCGATCAGTCCCACGATCTAGTGCCGAACGGACGGCACCTCCGAGTTCAGCACATGTACAGCTCGACGATGATCTCGGCCTTCTTGATCCAGCAAGAGAGACGGAGAGGTAGAAGAGTTCTCCGGCAGCGTGACGGCGCTCCGGAGGTTGGTGATGATCTTGTCTCATCAGGGCTCCGCCCGAGCTCCGCAGAAACGCGATCTAGAGGTAAAACCGTGGAGATATGTGGTCGGGCTGCCGTGGCAAAGTTGTCCTAAATCAGCCCTAAAACCCCACTATATATAGGAGGAGGAGGGGGGAGACTTGCCTTGGGGTCCAAGGACTCCCAAGGGAGTCGGCCGAGCCAAGGGGGAAGGTCTCCCCCTCCCAAACCGAAATCTACTTGGTTTGGAAGGTGGAGTCCTTCTTCCCTTTCCCACCTCCTTCTTTTTTTTCCTTTCCTCTTTGATTTTATTCCCAATGCGCATAGGCCTCTATTGGGCTGTCCCACCAGCCCACTAAGGGCTGGTGCGCCACCCCCAAGGCCTATGGTCTTCCCCGGGGTGGGTTGCCCCCCCCCGGTGAACACCCGGAACCCATTCGTCATTCCCGGTAACTCCGAAAACCTTACGGTAATCAAATGAGGTCATCCTATATATCAATCTTCGTTTCCGGACCATTCCGGAAACCCTCGTGACGTCCATGATCTCATCTGGGACTCCGAACAACATTCAGTAACCAACCATATAACTCAAATACGCATAAAACAACGTCGAACCTTAAGTGTGCAGACCCTGCGGGTTCGAGAACTATGTAGACATGACCCGAGAGACTCCTCGGTCAATATCCAATAGCGGGATCTGGATGCCCATATTGGATCCTACATATTCTACGAAGATCTTATCGTTTGAACCTCAGTGCCAAGGATTCATATAATCCCGTATGTCATTCCCTTTGTCCTTCGGTATGTTACTTGCCCGAGATTCGATCGTCAGTATCCGTATACCTATTTCAATCTCGTTTACCGGCAAGTCTCTTTACTCGTTCCATAATACAAGATCTCGTAACTTACACTAAGTCACATTGCTTGCAAGGCTTGTGTGTGATGTTGTATTACCGAGTGGGCCCCGAGATACCTCTCCATCACACGGAGTGACAAATCCCAGTCTTGATCCATACTAACTCAACGAACACCTTCGGAGATACCTGTAGAGCATCTTTATAGTCACCCAGTTACGTTGCGACGTTTGATACACACAAAGCATTCCTCCGGTGTCCGTGAGTTATATGATCTCATGGTCATAGGAACAAATACTTGACACGCAGCAAACAGTAGCAACAAAATGACACGATCACCATGCTACGTCTATTAGTTTGGGTCTAGTCCATCACATGATTCTCCTAATGATCTGATCCCGTTATCAAGTGACAACACTTGCCTATGGCCAGGAAACCTTGACCATCTTTGATCAACGAGCCAGTCAACTAGAGGCTTACTAGGGACAGTGTTTTGTCTATGTATCCACACAAGTATTGTGTTTCCAATCAATACAATTATAGCATGGATAATAAACGATTATCATGAACAAATAAATATAATAATAACTAATTTATTATTGCCTCTAGGGTATATTTCCAACAGATACGTAGGGGTTACACTAGACCACTTGCACCCCGTGAGGAGATTATAGTTGAACCTAGTGTTGCTATTATCAAAGATCTCTTAGCCGAAGACATAGATGGGCATGTTATCAAATTCTGTGAGGACACCGCTAGAATTGCTAAACCTCATGTGAAAGACAAGCACGGACCTGTAGTTGGCCTGCCCGTTGTTTCTGTTAAGATAGGAGATCACTGTTACCATGGTTTATGTGATATGGGAGCTAGTGTTAGTGCAATACCCCGTTCTCTCTATGATGAAATCAAAGATGAGATTGCACCTGCTGAGTTAGAACCCATTGATGCCACTATTACGTTAGCTAATAGAGACACTATCTGCCCTCTGGGAATTGTGAGAGACGTAGAAGTCCTGTGTGGTAAGACGAAGTATCCTACTGATTTCCTCGTCCTTGGTACTGCACAAGATAGCTTTTGTCCGATCATATTTGGTAGACTCTTTCTCAACACTGTCAATGCTCACATTGATTGGATTAAGCAGACTGTCACAGTAAGTTTCGAGGGTGTGTCTCATGAATTTAACTTCTCCAAGTTTGGAAGACAACCCCATGAAAGAGAGTCGTCTGGTAGGGATGAAATCATTGCTCTTGCCTCTATTGCCGTACCTCCTACGGATCCTTTAGAGCAATATCTGCTTGAGCATGAAAATGATATGCATATGGAGGAGAGAGATGAGATAGATAGAATTGTCTTAGAACAACATCCTATTCTCAAGAATTATCTGCCTGTTGAACTGCTTGGGGATCCTCCCCCACCAAAGGGTGATCCTGTGTTCAAGCTTAAACAGTTGCCTGATACTCTTAAGTACGCCTATCTTGATGAGAAGGAGATATATCCTGTCATTATTAGTGCTCTCCTCTCAGAGCGCAAAGAGAAGAAGTTACTAAAAACTCTGAGGAAGCACCGCGCTGCTATTGGATATACTCTTGATGATCTTAAGGGTATCAATCCTACTCTATGTCAGCACAAGATTAAAACCGATCCTGACTTTAAACCAGTTGCTGATCATCAAAGGAGATTAAATCCTAAGATGAAAGAGGTCGTTACAAAAGAAATATTAAAGCTTCTGGAAGCAGGAATCATTTATCCTGTTGCTCATAGTGATTGGGTAAGTCCAGTACATTGCGTACCTAAGAAGGGAGGTATCACCGTCGTTCCTAATGATAAGGATGAACTAATCCCACAAAGGATTATTACCGTCTATAGAATGGTGATAGACTTCCGGAAACTGAGAAAGGCAACCAGGAAAGATCATTATCCTTTGCCGTTCATCGACCAAATGCTAGAAAGGCTATCAAAACACACACACTTTTTCTTTCTAGATGGTTATTTAGGTTTCTCGCAAATACCTGTTGCACAATCTGATCAACAGAAAACCACTTTCACCTGCCCTTTCGGTACCTTTGCCTATAGACGTATGCCTTTTGGCTTATGTAATGCACCTGCCACCTTCCAAAGATGTATGATGGCCATATTCTCTGACTTTTGTGAAAAGATTGTCGAGGTTTTCATGGATGACTTCTCCGTTTACGGGTCTTCCTTTGATGATTGCCTCAGCAACCTTGATCGAGTCTTACAGAGATGCGAAGAAACCAACCTCGTCTTGAATTGGGAGAAGTGCCACTTTATTGTTAATGAAGGTATCGTCTTAGGACACAAAATTTCTGAGAGAGGCATTGAAGTTGATAAGGCTAAGGTTGATGCAATTGAGAAAATGCCTTGCCCCACAAATATCAGAGGTATACGAAGTTTCTTAGGTCATGCTGGTTTCTATAGAAGGTTCATTAAAGACTTCTCTAAGATTTCTAGGCCTCTTACCAACCTCTTGCAAAAGGATGTTCCTTTTGTTTTTGATGAGGAGTGTGAGGAAGCCTTTGAAATACTTAAGAAGGCTTTGATAACCGCACCTATTGTTCAACCACCTGACTGGAACTTGCCCTTTGAAATCATGTGTGACGGTAGTGATTATGCTGTTGGTGTTGTTCTAGGACAAAGAGTTGACAAGAAGTTGAATGTCATTCACTATGCTAGTAAAACTCTAGACAGTGCCCAAAGAAACTATGCCACTACGGAGAAGGAATTTTTAGCAGTCGTGTTTGCATGTGACAAGTTCAGATCTTACATAGTTGACTCCAAAGTCACTATTCACTCTGATCATGCTGCTATTAACTACCTTATGCAGAAGAAGGACGCTAAGCCTAGGCTGATCAGATGGGTTCTCCTGCTACAGGAATTTGATTTGCACGTCGTTGACCGAAAGGGTGCTGATAAGCCTGTAGCAGTTAACTTGTCTAGGCTAGAGAATGTCCTTGATGACCCACTACCAATTGATGACAGCTTTCCTGGTGAGCAACTAAATGTCATTCGCACTTCACTTAGTGCACCGTGGTATGCCGATTATGCAAACTATATCGTAGCCAAATACATACCACCCAGTTTCACCTATCAACAAAAGAAGAAATTCTTCTTTGATTTGAGACACTACTTTTGGGATGATCCTCACCTTTATAAGGAAGGAGTAGATGGTGTTATTAGATGTTGTGTGTCTGAACATGAACAGGGACAGATCTTGCAGAAGTGTCATTCCGAAGCCTACGGAGGACACCATGCTGGAGATAGAACTTCCCATAAGGTATTGCAATCAGGTTTCTATTGGCCCACTCTCTTCAAGGATGCCCGTAAGTTTGTCTTGTCTTGTGACGAATGCCAAAGGATAGGGAACATCAGTAAGCGTCAAGTGATGCCTATGAACTATTCACTTGTCATTGAACCATTTGATGTCTGGGGCTTTGATTATATGGGACCCTTCCCGAGTTCCAATGGGTACACTCACATCTTAGTTGCTATGGATTACGTCATTAAGTGGGTAGAGGCTATCCCCACTAAAAATGTTGATCACCACACCTCTATTAAGATGCTTAAAGAAGTCATATTCCCAAGATTTGGAGTCCCTAGATACTTAATGACTGATGGCGGTTCACACTTCATTCATGGCGTTTTCCGCAAGATGCTAGCTAAGTATGATGTCAACCATAGAGTTGCATCTCCTTATCATCCTCAGTCTAGTGGTCAAGTAGAGTTGAGTAATAGGGAGATCAAGTTGATCTTACAAAAAACCGTCAATAAATCTCGAAAGAACTGGTCTAGCAAACTTGACGATGCACTATGGGCTTATAGGACTGCTTATAAGAATCCCATGGGCATGTCACCATATAAAATGGTTTACGGTAAGGCCTGTCATTTACCTCTTGAGCTAGAACACAAAGCTTATTGGGCAATCAAAGAGCTCAACTTTGATTTCAAACTTGCCGGTGAGAAGCGGTTGTTTGATATCAGCTCGTTAGATGAATGGAGAGCCCAGGCATATGAGAATGCCAGGTTGTTCAAGGAAAAGGTTAAGAGATGGCACGACAAACGAATACAAAAACGAGAGTTCAATGTAGGTGATTATGTCTTGCTATACAATTATCGTTTGAGATTCTTTGCAGGCAAGCTTCTCTCTAAATGGGAAGGTCCCTATGTTGTCGAGGAAGTATTGTTGGAATAATTCCCTAGAGGCAATAATAAATGTATAGTTATTATTATAATTCCTGTATCAAGATAATAGTTTATTATCCATGCTATAATTGTATTGAATGAAGACTCATTTACATGTGTGGATACATAGACAAAACACCGTCCCTAGCATGCCTCTAGTTGGCTAGCCAGTTGATCGATGATAGTCAGTGTCTTCTGATTATGAACAAGGTGTTGTTGCTTGATAATTGGATCACGTCATTGGGAGAATCACGTGATGGACTAGACCCAAACTAATAGACGTAGCATGTTGATCGTGTCATTTTGTTGCTGCTGTTTTCTGCGTGTCAAGTATTTATTCCTATGACCATGAGATCATATAACTCACTGACACCGGAGGAATGCTTTGTGTGTATCAAACGTCGCAACGTAACTGGGTGACTATAAAGATGCTCTACAGGTATCTCCGAAGGTGTTAGTTGAGTTAGTATGGATCAAGACTGGGATTTGTCACTCCGTGTGACGGAGAGGTATCTTGGGGCCCACTCGGTAATACAACATCACACACAAGCCTCGCAAGCAATGTAACTTAGTGTAAGTTGCGGGATCTTGTATTACGGAACGAGTAAAGAGACTTGCCGGTAAACGAGATTGAAATAGGTATGCGGATACTGACGATCGAATCTCGGGCAAGTAACATACCGAAGGACAAAGGGAATGACATACGGGATTATACGAATCCTTGGCGCTGAGGTTCAAACGATAAGATCTTCATAGAATATGTAGGATCCAATATGGGCATCTAGGTCCCGCTATTGGATATTGACCGAGGAGTCTCTCGGGTCATGTCTACATAGTTCTCGAACCCGCAGGGTCTGCACACTTAAGGTTCGACGTTGTTTTATGCGTATTTGAGTTATATGGTTGGTTACCGAATGTTGTTCGGAGTCCCGGATGAGATCACGGACGTCACGAGGGTTTCCGGAATGGTCCAGAAACGAAGATTGATATATAGGATGACCTCATTTGATTACCGGAAGGTTTTCGGAGTTACCGGGAATGTACCGGGAATGACGAATGGGTTCCGGGAGTTCACCGGGGGGGGGGGGCAACCCACCCACCCCGGGGAAGCCCATAGGCCATAAGGGTGGCGCACCAGCCCTTACTGGTCTGGTGGGACAGCCCAAAAGGGCTCTATGCGCCAAGGATAAGAAATCAAAGGAAAAAGAAAAAAAAAGGGAGGAGGTGGGAAGGGAGGGGGACTCCCTCCCACCAAACCTAGTCCAACTCGGTTTGGGGGGGGAGAGTCCTCCCCCTTGGCTCGGCCGACCCCTTGAGGGTCCTTGGACCCCAAGGCAAGGTCCCCCTCCCTCCCACATATATATACGGAGGTTTTAGGGCTGATTTGAGACGACTTTTCCACGGCAGCCCGACCACATACCTCCACGTTTTTTCCTCTAGATCGCGTTTCTGCGGAGCTCGGACGGAGCCCTGCTCAGACAAGGTCATCACCAACCTCCGGAGCACCGTCACGCTGCCGGAGAACTCTTCTACCTCTCTGTCTCTCTTGCTGGATCAAGAAGGCCGAGATCATCGTCGAGCTGTACGTGTGCTGAACGCGGAGGTGCCGTCCGTTCGGTACTAGATCGTGGGACTGATCGCGGGATTGTTCTCGGGGCGGATCGAGGGGCGTGAGGACGTTCCACTACATCAACCGCGTTCTCTAACGCTTCTGCTGTACGATCTACAAGGGTACGTAGATCACTCATCCCCTCTCGTAGATGGACATCACCATGATAGGTCTTCGTGCGCGTAGGAAATTTTTTGTTTCCCATGCGACGTTCCCCAACAGTGGTATCAGAGCTAGGTTCATGCGTAGATGTCTTCTCGAGTAGAACACAAAAGTTTTTGTGGGTGGTGATGTGCGTTTTGCTGCCCTCCTTAGTCTTTTCTTGATTCCGCGGTATTGTTGGATTGAAGCGGCTTGGACCGACATTACTCGTACGCTTTCGAGAGACTGGTTTCATCGTTACGAGTAACCCCCTTTGCTCAAAGATGACTGGCAAGTGACGGTCTCTCCAACTTTAGTTGAATCGGATTTGACCGAGGAGGTCCTTGGATGAGGTTAAATAGCAACTCATATATCTCCGTTGTGGTGTTTGCGTAAGTAAGATGCGATCCTACTAGATACCCTTGGTCACCACGTAAAACATGCAACAACAAAATTAGAGGACGTCTAACTTGTTTTTGCAGGGTATGATTGTGATGTGATATGGCCAAACGATGTGATGTGATATATTGGATGTATGAGATGATCATGTTGTAATAGAAATATCGACTTGCACGTCGATGGTACGGCAACCGGCAGGAGCCATAGGGTTGTCTTCATACTAACGTTTGTGCTTGCAGATGCGTTTACTATTCTGCTAGGATGTAGCTTTAGTAGTAATAGCATAAGTAGCACGACAACCCCGATGGCAACACGTTGATGGATGATCATGGTGTGGCGCCGGTGACAAGAAGATCGTGCCGGTGCTTTGGTGATGGAGATCAAGAAGCACGTGATGATGGCCATATCATGTCACTTATGAATTGCATGTGATGTTAATCCTTTTATGCACCTTATTTTGCTTAGAACGACGGTAGCATTATGAGGTGATATCTCACTAAAATTTCAAGACGAAATTGTGTTCTCCCCGACTGTGCACCGTTGCTACAGTTCGTCGTTTCGAGACACCACGTGATGATCGGGTGTGATAGACTCAACGTTCACATACAACGGGTGCAAAACAGTTGCGCACGCGGAACACTCGGGTTAAGCTTGACGAGCCTAGCATGTGCAGACATGGCCTCGGAACACATGAGACCGAAAGGTCGATCATGAATCATATAGTTGATATGATTAGCATAGGGATGCTTACCACTGAAACTATACTCAACTCACGTGATGATCGGACTTGGGATAGTGTAAGTGGATCATGAACCACTCAAATGACTAGAGAGATGTACTTTTTGAGTGGGAGTTTAGCACATAATTTGATTAAGTTGAACTCTAATTATCTTGAACATAGTCTAAATCCACTTTGAATATATTTGTGTTGTAGATCATGGCTCACGCGACAGTCATCCTCAATTTTAATACGTTCCTAGAGAAAGCTAAGTTGAAAGATGATGGAAGCAACTTTGTAGACTGGGCTCGTAATCTTAAGCTAATCTTACAAGCTGGGAAGAAGGATTATGTCCTTAATGCTGCGCTAGGAGATGAACCACCCGCTACGGCTGATCAAGATGTTAAGAACGCTTGGCTAGCACGTAAGGAGGACTACTCAATAGTTCAATGTGCAGTCTTGTATGGCTTAGAACCGGGACTTCAACGTCGCTTTGAGCGTCATGGAGCATTTGAGATGTTCCAGGAGTTGGAGTTTATCTTTCAGAAGAACGCCTGGATCGAGAGGTATGAGACCTCCGATAAATTCTATGCTTGCAAGATGGAGGAAAACTCGACTGTCAGTGAACATGTGCTCAAAATGTCTGGGTACTCAAACCGTCTAGCTGAGCTGGGGATTGAACTCCCGCAAGAAGCTATCACTGACAGAATCCTTCAATCACTGCCGCCAAGCTATAAAGGCTTTGTGTTGAACTACAACATGCAAGGGATGAACAAGTCTCCCGGCGAGTTGTTTGTGATGCTGAAAGTCGCAGAGTCTGAACTCCGTAAAGAGCATCAAGTGTTGATGGTGAGCAAGACCACTAGTTTCAAGAGAAACGGCAAAGGCAAGAAGGGCAATTCAAAGAAGAGCGGCAAGCCTGTTGCCAATCCGCCGAAGAAACCCAAGGCTGGACCTAAGCCTGAAACAGAGTGCTTCTATTGCAAGGGTATGGGTCAGTGGAAGCGCAATTGCCCCAAGTATCTGGCAGATAAGAAGGCGGGCAAAGAAAAATCAGGAACTACGGAATAGACGAAGGCTGGCGAAAGACGAAGTGACGATGCGCGTAGGAAATGGTTCCAAGGTTGATGCAATCGCCGTCGGCACAGTGTCACTTCAGCTACCATCGGGATTAGTGATGAACTTAAATCATTGTTATTTAGTGCCTGCGTTGAGCATGAACATTATATCTGGATCTTGTTTATTGCGAGACGGTTACTCTTTTAAGTCTGAGAATAATGGTTGTTCTATTTCTATGAGTAACATCTTTTATGGTCATGCACCGAATGTGAGAGGATTGTTCATATTGAATCTTGATAGCGATACGCATATACATAACGTTGAGACCAAAAGAGTTAGAGTAAACAATGATAGCACCATATTTTTGTGGCACTGCCGTTTAGGTCATATTGGTGTAAAGCGCATGAATAAACTCCATGCTGATGGACTTTTGGAGTCACTTGACTTTGATTCACTTGACACGTGCGAACCATGCCTCATGGGCAAGATGACTAAGACTCCGTTCTCCGGAACAATGGAGCGTGCAAGTGACTTGTTGGAAATCATACATACCGATGTGTGTGGTCCAATGAGCGTAGAGGCACGCGGCGGATATCGTTATTTTCTCACCTTCACTGACGATTTAAGTAGATATGGTTATGTCTACTTGATGAAGCACAAGTCTGAAACATTTGAAAAGTTCAAGCAATTTCAGAGTGAAGTGGAAAATCATCATAACAAGAAGATCAAGTTCCTACGGTCTGATCGTGGGGGTGAATATCTGAGTTTCGAGTTTGGTGCTCACTTAAGACAATGTGGAATTGTTTCGCAGTTAACACCGCCTGGAACACCACAGCGTAATGGTGTGTCCGAACGTCGTAATCGTACTTTGTTAGAGATGGTGCGATCTATGATGTCTCTTACTGATTTGTCGTTATCATTTTGGGGTTATGCATTAGAAACAGCTGCATTCACTTTAAATAGGGCACCATCAAAATCCGTTGAGACGACACCATACGAACTGTGGTATGGCAAAAGGCCAAAGTTGTCGTTTCTTAAAGTTTGGGGATGTGATGCTTATGTCAAAAAGCTTCAGCCTGAAAAGCTGGAACCCAAAGCGGAAAGGTGCGTCTTCATAGGTTACCCAAAAGAGACAGTTGGGTACACCTTCTATCTCAAATCCGAGGGCAAAGTGTTTGTTGCTAAAAACGGAGCTTTTCTTGAGAAGGAGTTTCTCTCGAGAGAATTGAGTGGGAGGAAGATAGAACTTGATGGTGGCGCAGGGCAAGGGGAAACCTCTGTCGTTGCGACGCCGGTTGAGGAGGAAGTTAATGATGATGATCATGAAACTCCAGTTCAAGTTTCTGTTGAACCACGCAGGTCGACGAGATCACGCGCTGCTCCGGAGTGGTACGGTAATCCCGTCTTATCAATCATGTTGTTAGACAACAATGAACCTGCAAATTATGAAGAAGTAATGGTGGGCCCAGATTCCAACAAATGGCTAGAGGCCATGAAATCCGAGATAGGATCCATGTATGAGAACAAAGTGTGGACTTTGGAGATACTACCTGAGGGCCGCAAGGCTATTCAGAACAAATGGATCTTTAAGAAGAAGACGGACGCTGACGGTAATGTGACCGTTTATAAAGCTCGACTTGTGGCAAAGGGTTTTTCACAAGTTCCAGGAGTTGACTACGATGAGACTTTCTCACCCGTAGCGATGCTTAAGTCCGTCAGAATCATGTTAGCAATAGCTGCATTTTTCGATTATGAAATCTGGCAGATGGATGTCAAAACGGCGTTCCTTAACGGTTTCCTTAAGGAAGAGTTGTATATGATGCAACCCGAAGGTTTTGTCGATCCTAAAAATGCTGACAAGGTGTGCAAGCTCCAGCGATCCATTTATGGACTGGTGCAAGCATCTCGGAGTTGGAACAAACGCTTTGATGAGGTGATCAAAGCATTTGGGTTTATACAAGTGGTTGGAGAATCTTGTATTTACAAGAAAGTGAGTGGGAGCTCTGTGGCGTTTCTAATATTATATGTGGATGACATATTACTGATTGGAAACAACGTAGAGCTTTTGGAGAGCATAAAAGGTTACTTGAATAAAAGTTTCTCTATGAAGGACCTAGGAGAAGCTGCTTACATTCTAGGCATTAAGATCTATAGGGATAGATCAAAACGCCTGATAGGACTTTCACAAAGCACATACCTTGATAAAGTTTTGAAGAGGTTCAAAATGGAACAGTCCAAGAAAGGGTTCTTGCCACTTTTACAAGGTACGAGATTGAGTAAGACTCAGTGCCCAGCAACTGATGAAGATAGAGAGCATATGCGCTCCGTCCCCTATGCTTCAGCCATAGGTTCTATCATGTATGCGATGTTGTGCACTAGACCGGATGTTAGCCTGGCCATAAGTATGGCAGGTAGGTTCCAGAGTAATCCAGGAGTGGATCACTGGACAGCGGTCAAGAATATCCTGAAGTACCTGAAAAGGACTAAGGAGATGTTTCTCGTGTATGGAGGTGACGAAGAGCTCGCCGTAAAAGGTTACGTCGATGCAAGCTTTGACACAGATCCGGACGACTCTAAGTTGCAAACCGGATACGTATTTATTCTTAATGGGGGTGCAGTAAGCTGGTGCAGTTCCAAGAAAAGCGTCGTAGCAGATTCTACATGTGAAGCGGAGTACATGGCTGCCTCGGAGGCGGCTAAGGAGGGTGTCTGGATGAAGCAGTTCATGACGGATCTTGGAGTGGTGCCAAGCGCACTGAATCCAATAACCTTGTTCTGTGACAACACTCGTGCCATTGCCTTAGCAAAGGAACCACGGTTTCACAAGAAGACCAGGCACATCAAACGACACTTCAACCTCATCCGCGACTACGTCGAGGAAGAGGACGTAAATATATGCAAAGTGCACATGAATCTGAATGTAGCAGACCCGCTGACTAAACCTCTTCCACGACCAAAACATGATCGACACCAGAACTGTATGGGTATTAGATTTATTACAATGTAATTCACATGGTGATGTGAGGGCTAGATTATTGACTCTAGTGCAAGTGGGAGACTGTTGGAATAATGCCCTAGAGGCAATAATAAATGTATAGTTATTATTATAATTCATGTATCAAGATAATAGTTTATTATCCATGCTATAATTGTATTGAATGAAGACTCATTTACATGTGTGGATACATAAACAAAACACCGTCCCTAGCATGCCTCTAGTTGGCTAGCCAGTTGATCGATGATAGTCAGTGTCTTCTGATTATGAACAAGGTGTTGTTGCTTGATAACTGGATCACGTCATTGGGAGAATCACGTGATGGACTAGACCCAAACTAATAGACGTAGCATGTTGATCGTGTCATTTTGTTGCTGCTGTTTTCTGCGTGTCAAGTATTTATTCCTATGACCATGAGATCATATAACTCACTGACACCGGAGGAATGCTTTGTGTGTATCAAACGTCGCAACGTAACTGGGTGACTATAAAGATGCTCTACAGGTATCTCCGAAGGTGTTAGTTGAGTTAGTATGGATCAAGACTGGGATTTGTCACTCCGTGTGACGGAGAGGTATCTCGGGGCCCACTCGGTAATACAACATCACACACAAGCCTTGCAAGCAATGTAACTTAGTGTAAGTTGCGGGATCTTGTATTACGGAACGAGTAAAGAGACTTGCCGGTAAACGAGATTGAAATAGGTATGCGGATACTGACGATCGAATCTCGGGCAAGTAACATACCGAAGGACAAAGGGAATGACATACGGGATTGTACGAATCCTTGGAACTGAGGTTCAAACGATAAGATCTTCGTAGAATATGTAGGATCCAATATGGGCATCCAGGTCCCGCTATTGGATATTGACCGAGGAGTCTCTCGGGTCATGTCTACATAGTTCTCGAACCCGCAGGGTCTGCACACTTAAGGGTCAACGTTGTTTTATGCGTATTTGAGTTATATGGTTGGTTACCGAATGTTGTTCGGAGTCCCGGATGAGATCACGGACGTCACGAGGGTTTCCGGAATGGTCCGGAAACGAAGATTGATATATAGGATGACCTCATTTGATTACCGGAAGGTTTTCGGAGTTACCGGGAATGTACCGGGAATGACGAATGGGTTCCGGGAGTTCACCGGGGGGGGCAACCCACCCCGGGGAAGCCCATAGGCCATAAGGGTGGCGCACCAACCCTTAGTGGGCAGGTGGGACAGCCCAAAAGGTCTCTATGCGCCAAGGATAAGAAATCAAAGGAAAAAAAAGGGAGGAGGTGGGAAGGGAGGGGGACTCCCTCCCACCAAACCTAGTCCAACTCGGTTTGGGGGGGAGAGTCCTCCCCCTTGGCTCGGCCGACCCCTTGAGGGTCCTTGGACCCCAAGGCAAGGTCCCCCTCCCTCCCACCTATATATACGGAGGTTTTAGGGCTGATTTGAGACGACTTTTCCACGGCAGCCCGACCACATACCTCCACGTTTTTTCCTCTAGATCGCGTTTCTGCGGAGCTCGGGCGGAGCCCTGCTGAGACAAGGTCATCACCAACCTCCGGAGTGCCGTCACGCTGCCGGAGAACTCTTCTACCTCTCCGTCTCTCTTGTTGGATCAAGAAGGCCGAGATCATCGTCGAGCTGTACGTGTGCTGAACGCGGAGGTGCCGTCCGTTCGGTACTAGATCGTGGGACTGATCGCGGGATTGTTCGCGGGGCGGATCGAGGGACGTGAGGACGTTCCACTACATCAACCGCCTTCTCTAACGCTTCTGTTGTACGATCTACAAGGGTACGTAGATCACTCATCCCCTCTCGTAGATGGACATCACCATGATAGGTCTTCGTGCGCGTAGGAAAATTTTTGTTTCCCGTGCGACGTTCCCCAACAAGTATATCGTTCCGGTGCCATCAAAATCAATAACACGGAAGGAAATTTTCCTAGAGTGGTAAATGGGCAAATAATCAAGCATTACATCTCTGGTACTCCCATAAATGTTGAGACCAATATCATAAATGTCATAACTCCAGAGGAGTACATAAGGGATGTTTATCAGCCTGTTTCAGACCTCGGAAACGAAGATGTATCTGTTTCGGCAAGAAATTGGACTCCGATACTTTTCTAATAGGAAATTTCCTCAGTTTTGGAATCTTAGGAAAATTAGAAAAATAAATAGCAGTCCGGAGAGCAAACGAGGAACCCACAAGGGCCCACTCCACCACCACCCCCTGGTGGCGGTGGGCAAGCTTGTGGGCACCTCGTGTGCCTCCCGGACTCCGTTTTCTTGCGGAGGACTCCTTCTGGCCCAGAAAAAATCAATATATAGTCGCCCGAAGGTTTTCATCTCCGTATCGTGCAGTTTTCCTCTGTTTTCGTTTCAAGCCTATTTCTGTCACAGATCTCAAAGGTATAAATCAAAGATTGATAGCTCTCTTGGAATCAAAGGCGACAACAACAACACCATCACCACCAAAGGAAGACAACTAAGCATTGGTATGGGCAATCCCCTTGGCTTCTGCTAAGCTTGGGGGAGTTGCCCTGGTATCGTATCACCTTTATATCTTTTGCTTTTACCTTTGTTTTAGTTCTTTCCTTTTCAGTTTTTATTTCTTCTTTTAGAGAAATAAGTCTTTAGTTTTTATTTTGAGTCTTTTGCTTTTGTCTCTCCCCCGATGTATTCGAGCTTACGAGCTATATAATAAAGAGTGTCTTAGTCAAGGGCTTTGCTTTGTGCCATGTTCAAAAGTATGAAAAGAACGATAGCATGAAAGATCATGAGACGATCTTATGGAAAGTGATAACTTCACATATGACAAGTATGATGATTGAAACTTGCTGAGAATAAATCAACATAGACATTAGTCATTGTTGCAATTAATAACAAGTAATAAGGAAAGAGAGGTTCACATATAAACATATCATCTTAGACACTTTTTACAATTGTGAGCACTCACCAAACTATTACATGCCTAGGAGTAGATGTCGGACCAGGAAGACAACATAATGAATTGTGTTTGCTTGGTTCCAAACAATGTTATATGATTAGAGATCCCTTAGCATGTGACGATTGCTTCCACCTCATATTAGCCAAAACTCCCGCACCAAGTAGGGATACTACTTGTGCATCCATAAACGTCCAACCCAGTTTTTGCCATGAGAGTCCACCATACGTACCTATGGATTGAATAAGATCCTTCAAGTAAGTTGTCATCGGTGCAAGCAATAAAAATTTCTCTCTAATATGTATGATCTATTAGTGTGTGTAAAATAAGCTTTGTACGAACCTGTGATGAGGAAGACATAAAAGCGACAGACTGCATAATAAAGTTCTTTGTCACAGGAGGCAATATAAAGTGACGTTCCTCCGCACTAAGAGGACACGCATTCAAACCTCAAAAGCGCATGACAACCTATGCTTCCCTCTGCGAAGGGCCTATCTTGTACCTTTACTTTTTACCCTTGTAAGAGTCATGGTGATCATCACAATTCCCTTTTTGCCTTTGTCTTGGCTACCGTCACATGCTTGGGAAAGATCTATATTCATATATCAACTTGGAGTTGAGTACTTATGCTTTATTGTTGTTAACTTTACCCTTGAGGTAAACCGTTGGGAGGCAAAACTATAAGCCCCTATCTTCCTCTGTGTCCAGCTGAAACTTTGACACCATGAGTACCACGTGAGTTGTAACAACTGTGGAAAACAAAAGAGATGATTGAGTATGTGGGTTTGCCTTACAAGCTCTTATTTGACTCTTTCTGATGTTGTGATAAATTGCAATTGCTTCAATGACTATGGACTATTGTTGGTTACTTCTCGGTAAGGTTTTTGCTTCATGCTTTGGTTTGTGAAGGTATTGTTACTTTCCCATAAGAATCTTTATGATATATTGTTGTCCTATGTGTGATCATGATGCCCTCATGTCCGTATTATGTTTTATCGACACCTTCGTCCCTCAACATGTGGACATGTTTATGGAACTTGGTTTTCGCTTGAGGACAAGCGAGGTCTAAGCTTGGGGGAGTTGATACGTGAAGGGTAACGTAGCATAAATTCAAAATTTTCCTACGCATATTCAGATCTTCCTATGGAGAGACCAGCAACGAGAGAGGGGTAAGAGCATCTTCATACCTTTGAAGATCGCTAAGCGGAAGCGTTGCTAGAACGCGGTTGATGGAGTCGTACTCGCAACGATTCAGATCGCTAAGCGGAAGCGTTGCTAGATCGCGGTGTGATTCCGATCTAGTGCCGAACTACGGCACCTCTGCGTTCAACACACGTGCAGCCCGGTGACGTCTCCCGCACCTTGATCCAGCAAGGAGGAGGGAGAGGTTGGGGAAGCACTCCAGCAGCACGACAGCGTGGTGTCGATGGAGAGACGAGGTCTCCCGGCACGGCTTCGCAAAGCACCGTTACAAAGGAGGAGAAAGAAGGGCAGGGCTGCGCCGAGACAGAGGGAAAAGTCTATCTCCCAATGGCCAAAAGTGCCCACTATATATAGGGGAAGGGGAGAGCGGGTGCCACCCCTAGGGTTCCCACCCTAGGTGGTGCGGCAGCCCCCCCAAATGAGAGGTGCGGCGGCCAGAGGGGGAGGAGGGGTGGTGCGCACCCCTGGTGGGCCTTAGGCCCACCTGGCTTAGGGTCCCCCCTTTTCTCTCCCCTGCGCATTGGGCTGAGTGGGGAGGTGCACCAGCCCACCTAGGGGCTGGTTCCCTCCCCCACTTGGCCCATCTTACCTCCCGGGGTCGTTGCCCCCCTTCGGTGGACCCCCGGGGCCACCTCCGGTGGTCCCGGTACGTTACCGGTGATGCCCGAAACACTTCCGGTGTCCGAAACCATCCGTCCTATATATCAATCTTTACCTCCGGACCGTTTCGGAGCTCCTCGTGACGTCCGGGGTCTCATCGGGGACTCCGAACAACTTTCGGCAACCTCGTATAACAATTCCCTATAACCCTAGCATCATCGAACCTTAAGTGTGTAGACCCTACGGGTTCGGGAGACAGGCACACATGACTGAGACACCTCTCCGTCCAATAACCATCAGCGGGGTCTGGATACCCATGGTGGTTCCCACTTGCTCCATGATGACCTCATCGGATGAACCACGATGTCAAGGATTCAATCAATCCCGTATACAATTCCCTTTGTCTGTCGGTATAGAACTTGCCCGAGATTCGATCGTCGGTATACCAATACCTCGCTCAATCTCGTTACCGGTAAGTCTCTTTACTCGTTCCACTGCACATCATCGTGTGACTAACTCCTTAGTCACATTGAGCTCATGATGATGTTCTACCGAGTGGGCCCAGAGATACCTCTCCGTCACACGGAGTGACAAATCCCGATCTCGATTCGTACCAACCCAACAGACACTTTCAGAGATACCCGTAGTGCACCTTTATAGTCACCCAGTTACGTTGTGATGTTTGATACACCCAAAGCACTCCTACGATATCCGGGAGTTGCACAATCTCACGGTCGAAGGAAAATACACTTGACATTAGAAAAGCATTAGCATACGAACAATACGATCTAGTGCTATGCTTAGGATTAGGTCTTGTCCATCACATCATTCTCCCCATGATGTGATCCCGTTATCAATGACATCTAATGCCCATGATCAGGAAACCATGATCATCTATTGACTAACGAGCTAGCCAACTAGAGGCTTGCTAGGGACACATTGTGATCTATTTATTCACACATGTATTACTGTTTCGTGTTAATACAATTATAGCATGAGCAATAGACTATTATCATGAACAAGGAAATATGATAATAACCATTTTATTATTCCCTCTAGGGCATATTTCCAACAGTCTCCCACTTGCACTAGAGTCAATAATCTAGTTACATTGTGATGTATCGAACACCCATAGCATTATGGTGTTGATCATGTTTTGCTCGTGGAAGAGGTTTAGTCAACGGGTCTGCAACATTCAAATCCGTGTGTACTTTACAAATATCTATCACTCCACTCTCGACATGGTCCTGGATGGAGTTGTAGCGGCGTTTGATGTGCTTCGTCTTCCGGTGAAACCTGGGCTCCTTGGCTATGGCAATGGCCCCAGTGTTATCACAGAAGAGTGTCATTGGACCCGACGCGCTTGGAACCACTCCAAGGTCGGTGATGAGCTCCTTCATCCAAATTCCTTCATGAGCCGCTTCTGAAGCAACTATGTACTCCGCTTCACATGTAGATGCTGCCACGACTTCTTGCTTGCTGCTGCACCAGCTCACTGCCCCACCATTCAACACATATACATATCCGGTCTGTGACTTAGAGTCATCCGGATCTGTGTTGAAGGTAGCATCGACGTAACCCTTTACGACGAGCTCTTCGTCACCTCCATAAACGAGAAACATTTCCTTAGTCCTTTTCAGGTACTTAAGGATATTCTTGACCGCTGTCCAGTGTTCCATATCGGGATCACTTTGGTACCTCCCTACTAAACTTATGGCAAGGTTTATATCAGGTCTGGTACACAGCATGGCATACATTAGAGATCCCACGGCTGAAGCGTAGGGGACATAACTCATCTTCTCCCTATCTGCTGCCGTGGTCGGCGACTGAGTCTTACTCAATCTCATACCTTGCAAAACTGGCAAGAACCCTTTCTTTGAGTTTTCCATATTGAACTTCTTCAATATCTTGTCAAGGTATGTACTTGGCGAAAGACCTATGAGGCGTCTTGATCTATCTCTATAGATCTTGATGCCCAATATGTATGCAGCTTCTCCAAGGTCCTTCATTGAAAAACTCTTGTTCAAATAGGCCTTTATGCTCTCCAACATCTCTATATTATTCCCCATCAATAATATGTCATCCACATACAGTATGAGGAAAGCTACAGAGCTCCCACTCACTTTCTTGTACAGACATGCTTCTCCGTAAACCTGTATGAACCCAAACGCTTTAATCACCTCATTAAAGCGGATGTTCCAACTCCGAGATGCTTGCACTAGCCCATAGATGGAGTGCTGGAGCTTGCACACTTTGTTAGCACCCTTAGGGTCGACAAAACCTTCTGGTTGCATCATATACAACTCTTCCTTAAGGTTCCCGTTATGGAACGCTGTTTTGACATCCATTTGCCAAATTTCATAATCATAAAAGGCGGCAATTGCTAACATGATTCGGACTGATTTCAGCTTCGCTACGAGAGAGAAAGTCTCTTTGTAGCCAACTCCTTGAATTTGTCGAAAACCCTTTGCGACAAGTCGAGCTTTGTAAACGGTTACATTACCGTTTGCATCAGTCTTCTTCTTGAAGATCCATTTATTTTCTATGGCTCGCCGGTCATCGGGCAAGTCCACCAAAGTCCATACTTTGTTCTCATACATGGATCCTATCTCGGATTTCATAGCTTCAAGCCATTTGTTGATATCCGGGCCCGCCATCGCTTCTTCATAGTTCGAAGGTTCACCGTTGTCTATCAACATGATTTCCATCACAGGGTTGCCGTACCACTCTGGTGCGGAGCGTGCCCTCGTGGACCTTCGCGGTTTAGTAGTAACTTGATCCGAAGCTTCATGATCGTCATCATTAACTTCCTCTTCAGTTGGTGTAGGCGCCACGGGAACAACTTCCCGCGCTGCGCTACTATCCTGTTCGAGAGGGGGTGTGATTACCTCATCAAGTTCTACCTTCCTCCCACTTACTTCTTTCGAGAGAAACTCTTTCTCTAGAAAGGATCCGTTCTTGGCAACAAAGGTTTTACCTTCGGATCTAAGATAGAAGGTATACCCAATAGTTTCCTTAGGGTATCCTATGAATACGCATTTCTCCGCTTTTGGTTCGAGCTTTTCTGGTTGAAGTTTCTTCACATAAGCATCGCAGCCTCAAACTTTAAGAAACGACAACTTAGGTTTCTTGCCAAACAATAGTTCATACGGTGTCGTCTCAACGGATTTAGATGGTGCCCTATTTAAAGTGAATGCTGCAGTTTCTAATGCGTATCCCCAAAATGATAGCGGTAAGTCGGTAAGAGACATCATATATGGTACCATATCTAATAAAGTGCGATTACGACGTTCAGACACTCCGTTGCGTTGCGGTGTGCCAGGCGGCGTCAGTTGTGAAACGATTCCACACTTCCTTAGGTGTGTGCCAAACTCGTGACTCAAATATTCTCCTCCACGATCAGATCGTAGACATTTAATTTTCTGTCACGTTGATTCTCAACCTCACTCTGAAATTCCTTGAACTTTTCAAACATCTCAGATTTGTGCTTCATCAAGTAGATATACCCATACCTACTCAAATCATCGGTGAGAGTGAGAACATAACGATAGCCACCACGAGCTTCAACGTTCATTGGACCACACACATCAGTATGTATTATTTCCATAAGTCGGTTGCTCTCTCCATTATTCCTGAGAATGGAGTCTTAGTCATCTTGCCCATGAGGCACGGTTCGCATGTGTCAAATGATTCAAAGTCAAGAGACTCTAATAGTCCATCAGTATAGAGCTTCTTCATGCGCTTAACGCCGATATGACCAAGGCGGCAGTGCCACAAGTATGTGGGACTATCATTATCAACTTTACATCTTTTGGTACTCACACTATGAATATGCGTAACATCATGATTGAGATTCATCAAGAATAAACCATTCACCAACGGAGCATGACCATAAAACATATCACTCATATAAATAGAACAACCATTATTCTCTGACCTTTAATTAGTAGCTGTCCCGCATCAAGCAAGACCCTGATACAATGTTCATGCTTAAAGCTGGTACTAAATAACAATTATTAAGGTTTAAAACTAATCCCGACGGTAGATGTAGAGGTAGCATGCCGACGGCGATCACATCGACCTTGGAACCATTCCCGACGCGCATCGTCACCTCATCCTTGGCCAGTCTCCGCTTATTCCGCAGTTCCTGCTTTGAGTTGCAAAGGTGAGCAACAACACCAGTATCAAATACTCAGGAGCTACTACGAGCGTTGGTAAGCTACACATCAATAACATGTATATCACATATACCTTTAACGTTGCCGGCCTTCTTGTTCGCTAAGTATTTGGGGCAGTTCCGCTTCCAGTGACCTTTTCCCTTGCAATAGAAGCACTCAGTCTCAGGCTTGGGTCCATTCTTTTTCTTCTTCCTGGCATCTGGCTTACCGGGCGCGACAACAGCTTTGCCGTCTTTCTTGAAGTTCTTCTTACCCTTGCCTTTCTTGAAACTAGTGGTGTTGTTGACCATCAACACTTGATGCTCTTTCTTGATTTCTACTTCTACAGACTTGAGCATCGAGTACAACTCGGGAATGGTCTTCTCCATCCCTTGCATGTTGTAGTTAAGCACAAAGGCTTTGTAGCTTGGTGGGAGAGACTGGAGGATTCTGACAATTATAGCATCATCCGGAAGTTCGACTCCAAGTGAAGTCAGACGACCATGTAACCCAAACATTTTGAGTATGTGCTCACTGACAGAACTGTTCTCCTCCATCTTACAGCTAAAGAACTTGTCGGAGACTTCATATCTCTCGACACGGGCATGAGCTTGAAAAACTAGCTTCAACTCCTGGAACATCTCATATGCTCCATGTTGCTCAAAACGCCTTTGGAGCTCCGTTTCTAAACTGTATAACATGCCACACCTAACCAGAGAGTAGTCATCACTCCACGTTTGCTAGACGTTCAGAATTTACTAGGTTGCTGCGGGAGCGGGAGGGTCACCTAGCGGCGCATCAAGGACATAAGCCTTTTTAGCTGCTTCAAGGATGAGCTTCAAGTTGCGAACCCAGTCCGCATAGTTGCTACCATCATCTTTCAGCTTGTTTTTCTCTAGGAATGCGTTGAAATTGAGGTTGACGTTGGCCATCTACAATATTTATAAAGACAACCTTTTAGACTAAGTTCATGACAATTAAGTTCATTTAATCATATTAAGTATGAACTCCCAATTAAATCGACATCCCTCTAGTCATCTAAGTGATACATGATCCATGTTGACTAACCCGTGTCCGATCATCACGTGAGACGGACTAGTCACCATGGTGAGCAACTTCATGTTGATCGTATTCAACCATACGACTCATGTTCGACCTTTCGGTCTCTTGTATTCGAGGTCATGTCTGTACATGCTAAGCTCGTCGAGTCAACCTAGGTGTTTCGCGTGTGTAAATCTGGCTTACACCCGTTGTATGCGAATGTTAGAATCTATCACACTCGATCATCACGTGGTGCTTCGAGACAACGATCCTTCTCAATGGTGCACACTTAGGGGAATACGTTGTCGAAATTTTAAGAGGGATCATCTTATTATGCTACCGCCGTTCTAAGCAATAAGATGAAAAACATGATAAACATCACAATGCAATCATACAGTGACATGATATGGCCATTATTATCTTTGCTCTTTCGATCTCCATCTTCAGGCATCGCATGATCATCATCGTCACCGGCGTGGCACCATGATCTCCATCATCGTGTCTCCGTGAAGTCGTCACGCCAACTACTACTATCACTACTACTATAGCTAACTGTTAGCAATGAAGTAAAAGTAGTAAGCACATGGCGTTACATCTCATACAATAAATTAAGACAACTCCTATGGATCCTGTCGGTTGTCATACTCATCGACATGCAAGTCGTGAAACCTATTACAATTACATGATCATCTCATACATCATACATGCAACATCACAACTTTGGCCATATCACATCACATGTCAAACCCTGCAAAAACTAGTTAGACGTCCTCTAATTGTTGTTGCAAGTTTTACGTGGCTGATTTGGGTTTCTAGCAAGAACGTTTTCTTACCTACGTGACAGCCACAACGATGATATGCCAAAGCTATTTACCCTTCATAAGGACCCTTTTCATCAAATCCAATGGACTAGAGTAGGAGAGACAGACACCCGCTAGCCACCTTTATGCACGGTGTGCATGTCTGTCGGTGGAACCAGTCTCACGTAAGCGTACGTGTAAGGTCAGTCCGGGCCGCTTCATCCCACAATACCGCTGGAAAAGAATAAGACTAGTAGCGGCAAACAATTGACAAATCATCGCCCACAACCTTTTGTGTTCTACTCGTGCATAGAATCTACGCATAGAAAACCTGGCTCGGATGCCACTGAAGGGTAATGTAGCATAAATTCAAAATTTTCCTACGCATATTCAGATCTTCCTATGGAGAGACCAGCAACGAGAGAGGGGTAAGAGCATCTTCATACCTTTGAAGATCGCTAAGCGGAAGCGTTGCTAGAACGCGGTTGATGGAGTCGTACTCGCAATGATTCAGATCGCGGTGTGATTCTGATCTAGTGCCGAACTACGGCACCTCCGCGTTCAACACACGTGCAGTCCGGTGACGTCTCCCACACCTTGATCCAGCAAGGAGGAGGGAGAGGTTGGGGAAGAACTCCAGCAGCACGACGGCGTGGTGTCGATGGAGAGACGAGGTCCCCCGGCAGGGCTTTGCCAAGCACCAGCAGAGAGGAGGAGAAAGAAGGGCAGGGCTGCACCGAGAGAGAGGGAAAAGTCTATCTCCCAATGGCCAAAAGTGCCCACTATATATAGGGGATGGGGAGAGGGGGTGCCACCCCTAGGGTTCCCACCCTAGTTGGTGCGGCAGCCCCCCAAATGGGAGGTGCGGCGGCCAGAGGGGGGAGGAGGGGTGGTGCGCACCCCTGGTGGGCCTTAGGCCCACCTGGCTTAGGGTCCCCCCCCCTTTTCTCTCCCCTGCGCATTGGGCTGAGTGGGGAGGTGCACCAGCCCACCTAGGGGCTGGTTCCCTCCCCCACTTGGCCCATCTTACCTCCCGGGGTCGTTGCCCCCCTTCGGTGGACCCCCGGGGCCACCTCCGGTGGTCCCGGTACGTTACCGGTGATGCCCGCAACACTTCCGGTGTCCGAAACCATCCGTCCTATATATCAATCTTTACCTCCGGACCATTCCGGAGCTCCTCGTGACATCCGGGATCTCATCTGGGACTCCAAACAAATTTCGGTAAGCTCTTATAACAATTCCCTATAACCCTAGCGTCATCGAACCTTAAGTGTGTAGACCCTACAGGTTCGGGAGATAGGCAGACATGACCGAGACACCACTCCGGCCAATAACCATCAGCGGGGTCTAGATACCCATGGTGGCTCCCACTTGCTCCATGATGATCTCATCGGATGAACCACGATGTCAAGGATTCAATCAATCCCGTATACAATTCCCTTTGTTTGTCGGTATAGAACTTCCCCGAGATTCGATCTTCGGTATACCAATACCTTGTTCAATCTCGTTACCCGTAAGTCTCTTTACTCGTTCCGTAGCACGTCATCGTGTGACTAACTCCTTAGTCACATTGAGCTCATGATGATGTTCTACCGAGTGGGCCCAGAGATACCTCTCCGTCACACGGAGTGACAAATCCCGATCTCGATTCGTACCAACCCAACAGACACTTTCAGAGATACCCGTAGTGCACCTTTATAGCCACCTAGTTACGTTGTGACGTTTGATACACCCAAAGCACTCCTACGGTAGCCGGGAGTTGCACAATCTCACGGTCGAAGGAAAAGACACTTGACATTAGAAAAGCTTTAGCAAACTAACAATACGATCTAGTGCTATGCTTAGGATTGGGTCTTGTCCATCACATCATTCTCCCAATGATGTGATCCCGTTATCAATGACATCTAATGCCCATGATCAGGAAACCATGATCATCTATTGACTAACGAGCTAGCCAACTAGAGGCTTGCTAGGGACACATTGTGATGTATTTATCCACACATGTATTACTGTTTCCTGTTAATACAATCATAGCATGAGCAATAGACTATTATCATGAACAAGGAAATATGATAATAACCATTTTATTATTACGTCTAGGGCATATTTCCAACAATACGTCCATTTTGCATCATGCTTTCATGTTGATATTTATTGCTTCTTGGGCTGTTATATTACTTGTGGTACCGTATTTATGCCTTTTCTCCCTTATTTTGGAAGGATTATTTGAAGAGGGAGAATTCAGGCAGCTGGAATTCTGGAGTGGAAAAGGAGCAAATCCTAGTCCACTATTCTGCACATCTCCAACTGCCCTGAAAATTTACATGGATTTTTTCTGGAATATATTAAAAATACTGGGCGAAAGAACTACCTGAGGGGGGCCACCAGGGCCCCACAAGCTTGCCCACCGCCACCACCCCTCGTGGTGGCGCAGGGCAGGCTTGTGGGCTGCCTGAAGGCCTACTGGCCCCCCTCTTTTGCTATATGAAGCGTCCTGGTCTTGAAAAAAAATCAACCGGGAGCTTTTTCGTGGTTTCGCCGCCGCCATGAGGCGGAACTTGAGCAGATCCAATCTAGAGCTCCGGCAAGACGATCCTGCCGGGGAAACTTCCCTCCCGGAGGGGGAAATCGTCGCCATCGTCATCACCAACACTCCTCTCATCGGAGGGGAGGCATCTTCATCAGCACCATCTCCTCTCCAATCCCTAGTTCATCTCTTGTAATCAATCTTCGTCTCGCAACTCCGATTGGTACTTGTAAGGTTGCTAGTAGTCTTGATTACTCTTTGTAGTTGATGCTAGTTGGATTACTTGGTGGAAGAGTTTATGTTCAGATCCTTGATGCTATTCATTACACCTCTGGTCATGATTATGATTATGTCTTGTGAGTAGTTACTTTTGTTCCTGAGGACATGGGATAAGTCATGTTAATAATAGTCATGTGAATTTGATATTCGTTCGGTATTTTGATATGATGTATGTTGTTTTTCCTCTAGTGGTGTTATGTGAACGTCGACTACATAACACTTCACCATATTTGGGCCTAGAGGAAGGCATTGGGAAGTAGTAAGTAGATGATGGGTTGCTGGAGTGACAGAAGCTTAAACCCCAGTCTATGCGCTGCTTCGTGAGGGGCTGATTTGGATCCACTAGTTTAATGCTATGGTTAGACTTTGTCTTAATTCTTCTTTTGTAGTTGCGGATGCTTGCGAGA
This sequence comes from Hordeum vulgare subsp. vulgare, assembly GCF_904849725.1. Classification (NCBI taxonomy): domain Eukaryota; kingdom Viridiplantae; phylum Streptophyta; class Magnoliopsida; order Poales; family Poaceae; genus Hordeum; species Hordeum vulgare. The sequence continues at coordinate 562,975,552 of NC_058519.1, forward strand.
GAGGTTAATCATAAGTGGGATGCTTGTCCAAGTAAGGGCAGTACCCAAGCACCGGTCCACCCACATATCAAACTATCAAAGTAACGAACGCGAATCATATGAACATGATGAAACTAGCATGACAGAAATTCCCGTGTGTCCTCGGGAGCATTTTTCCTCCTATAAGACTTTGTTCAGGATTGTCCCTTGCTGCAAAAGGGATTGGGCCACTTGCTGCATCGTTGCTACTACTTGTTACTTGTTACTCTTTGCTTGCTACATTTCACCTCGCTACACCATCACTTGTTACCGCTACTTTCAGCGCTTGCAGTTATTACCTTGCTGAAATCCATTTATCAGAGCCTTCTGCTCCTCGTTGGGTTCGACTCTCTTACTTATCGAAAGGACTACGATTGATCCCCTATACTTGTGGGTCATCACATACTGGCAGCCAGGTACTGGTTAAGACTTTGAGTGAAACCTGCTCACACAAAACTAGCAATTCAAGGCATAGTCCATTGTCTTGTTGTGGATGGATGTAGCTTAAAGTTCTAGGCAGAAGTTCAACTTAACAGTCTCTGCTGAAACACTAACACTGGTATATTAAACAAGTGGAGAGACAAGGTAAATCTCTAAATGGGTATTTGAGATCTGGTGGGGGATTGTTAGAATTGAATGGGCTTGGCCCATGTACAGAATTCTGAAATCTCAATTTGACCCCATGAATAAAATTGCAAGTGGTGGTGTGGTGGTGCTAAAGTTTAGTCCCATATCGCTAGTGGAGAAAGTGTTGGACCTCTTTATATAGTGAGTTCTCCCCACTACTCTAAGTGTGTGTTGAGAAGAGAAAGGAGAGAACCACACGCGCGCGCTCGCTTGCCTCGCCTGGCCTGGCTCGGGTCGGGCTGGGCCGGGCGTACGTGCGACATGTGCGTGAATGGTCCGCCAAAATCCGGTCCGATGCCTTGCGGGGGCGCGGCTACCTTTTGCCGTTTTATTTTTTATGTCTTGGCATACAAGTTAATTACTTGTCCGGTAAGTATACGACTTGGAAACCAAGTCGGTTTGAGACGTGATCGCGACACGGAACCAACCTTGGTCCTCCTATATATACAGCTTATCGGGGTCGGCCAAAGACACACCGAAAACCATCTAGGGTTTTGCCTCGTCTCACAACTTGCGCCGCCATCGTAGTCTACCTCATCCCGAGCGCCGGCGTCCAACGTCGAACGGGAGAGCAGGTCTCTGGAACCAGTCGCCCTTGCGATCCTGTACGGGAGAAGGCGAATTAGGTTTTTGGGAAGCGCTTTGCGTGACTGCTCGCTGCTTCCACAACGGGTTGTCTCCCAAGAAAGTTGGGTGGTGCTGCGTACCGCCGCCTCAAGTGTAGTCTACTTCGTTCCGTCATCGCCGACGTCATCGTCAACAACGCGTCTGCACCGAACACATCTGATTCCTCTACAAACGTTTGGTACGTGCGTCGTGTTCCTGTTAGCCTGATGAACATGTTAGATGCGTACATGTTTTGCTACACGGTCTTGCTGCTATTCATGTTGTGTACTGCATCTAGTATGTTAGAGTTTCACATGTTAGTAGCTGCTATCAGAAATTGTGCCTAATTCATCAACAATCCAAAAACCTAATTGTAGGCAATTTCCTGAGTTAACTATGGTTGGATTTTCTGATGCACTGAGGCTGGATAAGTTTACCGGTGTGCACTTTAAGAGGTGGAAAGTGAGATCCACGCTCTGGCTTACTGCTCTGAAAGTTTTCCATGTTAGTGTTGGCATGCCAGAGGGAGCTTCTGATGAAGATTAGAGGAAGTTCCAGGAAGCCAACACTATGTTTGTGGGATGCATTTTGAGTGTTCTTGCTGACGTCTGTGTGATGTGTACATGCACATACAAGATGGAAAGACACTGTGGGATGCACTGAAGGCTAAATTCGGTGCTACAGATGCAGGCAGTGAATTGTACATCATGGAGAATTTTCACGACTACAAGATGGTGAATAACCGTTCTGTGGTTGAACAAGCTCATGAGATACAGTGTATTGTGAAGGAACTGGAACTCCTTAAGTGTGATCTACCCGATATATTTGTGGCTGGATGCATTATTGCAAAGTTGCCTTCTTCATGGAGGAACTTCGCCACTTCTCTGAAACATAAGAGACATGAGATATCAGTTGAAAATCTGATTGCATCTCTTGATGTTGAAGAGAAAGCTCGAGCTAAAGACACTACTGAGAAAGGAGGTGAAGTTCAACCTACTGCCAACATGGTACAAAGGTTCCCACAGAACAAGAACAAAGGAAAGAACAAGCCTATTTTCAACAAGCCTATCAAGACTACTACCTTCAAGAAGAAGAAGTTTAACAAGGTTGAGCTAGAGTGCTACGCCTGCGGGAAGCTCGGGCACTTTTCCAAGGAATGCCCAAAACACGCAGACCGCAGAGGGAAAACCAACTCCAAGACAGTCAACATGGTGACCGCTAGCAATACTGATGGGTATGGTAATTTACCTATTGTGCTTTCAGTATTTCAATCATCTTCATGGTGGATTGATTCAGGAGCTAATGTTCATGTGTGTGCTGACGTCTCTTTGTTTACTTCTTACCAGGTCGCAAGGGATTCTTCTGTCCTAATGGGGAATGGGTCGCATGCTTCTGTTCGTGGCATTGGCACGGTGGATCTGAAGTTTACTTTGGGAAATATCGTGCAACTAAGGAACGTGCAGCATGTCCCTACTATGAACAAGAATCTAGTTAGTGGCTCCCTTCTATGTCGAGATGGGATTAAGGTAGTTTTAGAGTCAAATAAAGTAGTCGTGTCGAGATTTGGACAATTTATAGGTAAAGGCTATGAGTGCAGAGGCTTGTTCCGCTTTTCCCTTTCAGATTTCTGCAATAAGTCGGTAAACCAAATTTGTACTAGTATTAATCATGATACAAGTGTTTGGAATTCTCGTTTGTGCCATATTAATTTTGGTTTAATGTCTAGACTATCCAGTATGAGTTTAATTCCTAATTTCACACTTGCCAAAGGTTCTAAGTGCCATAGTTGTGTGCAATCGAAGCAACCTCGAAAGCCTCACACGGCTACCGAAGAGAGAAACTTGGCATCTCTAGAACTCATACATTTTGATCTATGTGAGATGAATGGTGTGTTGAAAAAAGGTGGAAACAAATATTTCATGACTTTGATTGATGATGCGACCAGATTTTACTATGTTTATTTGTTGCAAACTAAAGATGAAGCTCTCGATTACTTTAAGATCTATAAAGCTAAAGTTGAAAATCAACTAGAGAGAAAGATCAAGCGTCTTAGGTCGGATCGTGGTGGAGAATATTTTTCCAAAGTTTTTGATGAATTTTGTGAGGAACATGGTATTATTCATGAGAGGACGCCTCCCTATTCGCCCCAATCAAACGGGATTGCCGAGAGAAAAAACCGCATGTTGACTGACTTGGTGAACGCCATGTAGACACTGCTGGTTTATCTATGGCATGGTGGGGGGAGGCTTTGTTGACTGTATGTCATGTCCTAAATAGAGTTCCTAACAAAAATAAAGAGAAAACCCCTTATGAAGAGTGGGTTGAGAGAAAACCATCACTTTCTTATTTGCGCACTTGGGGATGTTTGGCAAAGGTCAATATTCCTATCCCTAAGAAACGCAAACTTGGACCAAAGATAGTGGATTGTGTTTTTCTGGGTTATGCTCAGTGGAGCATTGCTTATAGATTTTTAGTAGTTAAATCTGAGGTTCCTGATATGCATGTAGATACTGTAATGGAATCTCGTGATGCAACATTTTTTGAGAATATGTTTCCTATGAAAGATATGCATAGCATTGCTAGATTTTCTTCTGAGTTAAAATCTAAATCTAGTACACTTGATGATTATATTGAACAAACACCCGAGGAAGTCCATGAGAAGAATAACGATGAAACTCCTGTAAGGAGCAAGAGACAAAGGGTTGCAAAATCCTTTGGTGATGATTTCATTGTATACCTTGTGGACGATACTCCCAAGTCTATTGAGGAGGCATATGCGTCTCCAGATGTAGATGATTGGAAAGAAGCTGTTCATAATGAGATGGACACAATTCTTTCTAATGGAACTTGGGAGTTAACTGAACGACCTTATGGTTGTAAACCTGTGGGTTGTAAATGGGTGTTCAAAAAGAAGTTAAGGCCTGATGGTACCATTGATAAGTACAAGGCGCGACTTGTGGCCAAGGGCTACACTCAGAAAGAAGGCGAAGATTACTTTGACACCTATTCACCCATTACTAGAATAACCACCATTCGGGTGCTACTTTCCCTGGCTGCCTCTTATGGTCTGATCATTCATCAAATGGATGTACAGACAGCTTTCCTAAATGGAGAGTTGGAAGAGGAAATTTATATGGATCAGCCTGATGGGTTTGTGGTAAAAGGAGAAAATAAAAAGGTGTGCAAGTTTCTAAAATCTTTATATGGTCTCAAACAAGCACCTAAGCAATGGCATGAGAAGTTTGAAAGAACTTTGACTCATGCGGGATTTCTCATTAATGAGGCTGATAGGTGTATCTACTATCGCCATGGTGGAGGCAATAGTGTCATATTATGTTTGTATGTGGATGACATATTGATATTTGGTACAAACATTGTTGTGATCAATGAGGTCAAGACTGTTCTATCAAAGAGTTTTGACATGAAAGATCTGGGAGAAGCCGATGTGATCCTAAACATCAAACTTATTAAGGATGAGAGTGGGATTACTCTAACGCAATCTCACTATGTTGAGAAGGTCTTGAGCCGTTTCGGCTTTATGGATAGCAAGCCTTCTCCAACACCTTATGATCCCAGCGTGACACTTAGAAAGAACAAGAAAGAAACGAGAGATCAATTAAGATACTCTCAAATTGTCGGTTCACTCATGTACCTAGCCAGTGCTACAAGACCAGACATCTCTTTTGCTGTGAGAAAACTGAGTAGGTTCATGTCCAACCCGGGTAATGATCATTGACATGCACTAGAAAGGGTTTTGCACTATCTGAGAGGTACTATGAGTTATGGAATTCACTATTCAAGGCACCCCGTTGTGCTAGAAGGATATAGTGATTCAAATTGGATTTCTGATGTTGATGTACTCTACGCTACAAGTGGGTGTGTATTTACTCATGGAGGTGGTGCAGTGTCATGGAGGTCTTGCAAGCAAACCATATTGACAAGGTCAACTATGGAAGCAGAACTAACTGCGTTAGACACAGCCACTGTAGAGGCAGAATGGCTGCGTGAACTGTTGATGGACTTGCATGTGGTTGAAAAACCTGTACCGACTATTCTTATGAATCGTGACAACCAAACAGTTATCGCTAAAGTGAATAATTCTAAGGATAACGCGAACTCATCAAGACACGTGAAGAGACGTTTAAAATCTGTCAGGAAGTTGAGAAACTCCAAAGTAATAACTATTACGTATATTCAAACAAACAAAAACCTGACAGATCCTTTTACAAAGGGACTATCACGCAAGGTGATAGATAGTGCATCTAGGGAGATGGGTATGAGACCCATAGACGTTACACCATAGTAGTAACCCAACCTTTGTGATCGGAGATCCCGTGAATTAGGACCTGGGAAGAACAAGCTATTGTTTAACAGAGGAGAGTAATAAGTGACCGTCTCTAAGTGAAGATGCAAAACTCTCATAGCTATAAGGCTTAAGTACTGTTAGGCAGGTTGGCAACATATGCCTTAATGTGATTCTATTGGCTATTATAGCAAAGATGTTGTCCTACAGAACAATCTTGAAAGAACACACCTATATGAGCTCCGATTGTAAAATGTCGTAATCTAGGAGATTTGGGTAATCTCTAGTAAGCTCATGAAGAGACCAGAGAGTACGACGTATATGCTCCAAATCGCGGGGTAGCCTACTGGCAGCCAGGTACTGGTTAAGACTTTGAGTGAAACCTGTTCACACAAAACTAGCAATTCAAGGCATAGTTCATTGTCAAGTTGTGGATGGATGTAGCTTAAAGTTCTAGGCAGAAGTTCAACTTAACAGTCTCTGCTGAAACACTGGTATATTAAACAAGTGGAGAGACAAGGTAAATCTCTAAATGGGTATTTGAGATCTGGTGGGGGATTGTTAGAATTGAATGGGCTTGGCCCATGTACAAAATTCTGAATTCTCAATTTGAGCCCATGAATAAAATGGCAAGTGGTAGTGTGGTGGTGCTAAAGTTTAGTCCCATACCGTTAGTGGAGGAAGTGTTGGACCTCTTTATATAGTGAGTTCTCCTCACTACTCTAAGTGTGTGTTGAGAAGAGAAAGGAGAGAACCACATGCGCGCGCTCGCTCGCTGGGCCGGGCCGGGCGTACGTGCGACATGCGCGTGAATGGTCCGTCAAAATCCGGTCCGATGCCTTGCGGGGACGCGGCTACCTTTTGCCGTTTTATTTTTTATGTCTTGGCACACAAGTTAATTACTTGTCCGGTAAGTATACGACTTGAAAACCAAGTCGGTTTGAGACGTGATCGCGACACGGAACCAACCTTGGTCCTCCTATATATACAGCTTATCGGGGTCGGCCAAAGACACACCGAAAACCTTAGGGTTTTGCCTCGTCTCACAACTTGCGCCGCCATCGTAGTCTACCTCATCCCGAACGCCGGCGTCCAACGTCGAACGGGAGAGCAGGTCTTTTTATTTATCACAGAAAAGCCTGTTGTTATTGGTGAGGTGGCATCTCAATTTTTCCAAAACTTAAACACAAAAATAATGCTCCGGGCCTCGAACGAGCGTTCAGTGACTAGCACATAACGGATTCATGTCTTACAAATGTCTTACAAGGATAACTACGCGTAACAGATTCATGTCTTAAAAATGTATTACAAGAATAACTACGCATAAGCTTAAAAGTAAAAAAAACATAACCACGCATAATGTAGTTGAACATAGGCGCTCTCTTTTGTAATCAGTAAATAATGAAGGCGTTTTTAGATCTAAAATGGGTTGTGGTCGGGGCGGCCCATTTGCACCTGCTCGTATCTTTTAGAAATTATAAAAGGTATATGTAAATTCTTATCTCAGCAACAAAAATAATGTTCAAATATTCGTGATGTAACTTCTTTTTTAAATAATGTACAAATGAAATAACTTCTTTTTGATCACATGCGAATAAAATAACTTAATTTACAAAATATCACTTATTATTTAAAAATATTCATATATTTGAAGTAATATTTATGAAATATGAAAATCTTTGTGTAACTTTAGAAAATAAATATTAATATTAGTAAGTTAAAATTTAAAATAAAAATATTTGTATAATACAATTATATACATACAACTAAATTTTTTCTATAATTACAAACATTTCGATAATTATACGTACATTTTTATAGTTAAACATTTATATAATAATAATATTTGGAATTTAGATTTTAAAATATTTATATGATTATACAATCATAGATAATACTTCCTACGTTCCTAAATATAAGTCTTTGTAGAGATTTCATTAGTGGACTACATACGGATGTATATAGACATACTTTAGAGAGTACATTCAATCATTTTGCTCCGTATGTAGACATCTAATGAAATCGCTTAAAAGACTTATATTTAGGAACAGAGGGAGTATACAAATACTATATCTTTTTTGAGTATAAGTCATCATGAGTTAACATTATACAAAAGTGAATATTTAGTAAATATTTGTATTTATCATTTTGTATAATTTAGATATAAGCTGCAAGTGTATAATTTTTATATTCATTGATTGTCTTTATTTATTAAATATTTTAAATGAATGCATTTACTATACATTTTATATAATACATGGGTGCATATTTAAATGTTTTAATTTACTAATTATCTTATTTATGTATTCTATTTATATCCCCACAAAATATTATAATATCTATAACACAAGAATATTATTTTTATTACATATGTTTTAGAAACATCTTTAAAAAAACCTAGTGCGTGCCAATAGAACGACACTATTTGTGATAGATTTAAGACTCACAACCGCCTAGTTTATACCACATGAAAAAGAGCTATCAATATTTTTTTGACCCGTGGATGCCATCTTTCCCGTTTAATTTTCCGCTGCTGACAGCTGGGATCCATAGGTCATAGCATGAAAAAAAAATACATTCTGACGTGTAAACATTGGCCTTTTTATGAGAAATAAAATAAATTTAAGGAGGGTTTCAGAAGAAAACATGTCACCCACATTCCTTCCTACCTTCCCGTCGCAAGAATGGGTCCCACGCCACACTGGCGTGCCAAGTCAGCATTGTTTTCGTATCAAACGTGATTTGCTCCGTACTTGCACACGAAAGCCAAGTTGTTACACCAATTCAATGTATGCCATAAGTTCTAGCACCAAAGTGATCGTTTGCATCAAGCTTTAGTGTCATCGGTGTAATTGACTCATCAAAATTCAGCAGGTGGATAAATTCGACCAGAGAAAATAAAACTCGAGGCCGCGTGCCTCACGACTATAGCTCCACCAGGAAGCCATTAACCTTATAGTAAAAGACAAAAACAAACAAAATATACATAACTTCTATATAAGCCTTCAACAAGAAAACGTCGGCGCGACAATGATGACGAGTCCAATCATAGACTCGTCTAACCTCCACCAGATAATACTTAGATGGCGTTTGGTGTGAAGGCGACGATGGCCTGGCTGAGGATACCCTCAACCACGTGATTGGGGATATCCTCGATTCTTGTTATGTTGTAAGGATTAGAGATCGATGGAATAGCCATTTCTTTTTGTTTGGTTGGATGGATATGAAATAGTTGGGTTACTGTGAAGGTTTTTTTCTTTAAAATAAATAATAATATTACCTGCACAGAATAAATATTTGCTCGAACTAATTAATTACAATGTTGGTACATGTTAAATTGATACACTATGCATCTACAATAGATTCCATCGAAATCACTTGCCTTGTGATGATCAGATAGGGACAATATCTTGCCAAAGTTGCAGGTACTTCACAGAGCTACGGCATTGATCCGTACATGGTCATTACTTACTTTTACGAAAACCAGGGAGCATTTGATTACTGGGTCTACCCGATGAGAGATGGTAACGCGGGATATCTTCAACCGGTTTGGATGTCGGTCCAATAATAGAATAGATGGTTAGGCATCTAAACTTGTTTTGCCGGTTGTGACATTTTTTTGCTTTACCTTTACTTCTTTACTGTTATGTCGGAGATTATGAACCGAGATCCGTTTGTTTATTTTAATAAAAAAATCATATGCATCGTGCTGATGCAGAGACCGAAGGTAACCCTTCTTTTCTGAAAAGACATCTCGCCAGAGTTGCATGGATAAGAAACACCCACGCACATGTCAACACAAAGGTGCATCTAGCAACACATGCACGCATCCATCAGGCCTGATGAACACGCGTACTCATTTTCTCTGCTCCACGTCGCCGTAAAACATGGATCACAGGCTGGAACGCCGCCATGCGCCCTAGCCGGCCCCGATGCTGCACCGTGGTCCGTGGATTGCTCGTGTAGCTGTAGGCATCCATAGCCAGTCAAGTCCGGGCACCACTCTTGATGAGCCGGCGTCTGTCACTAGTAAAAATAAGGCTATTAGCCCGGTTCAGTTGGGTCATGAATCCCGGTTTAAGATTAAACAATTGGGACTAATGCTAGTCCAGGTTCGGCTTCGAACAGGGGTTAGTAGGGCTCTACGTGGCGCTGTTCGGACGAGTGTGGAGGGAGAACCTTTAGTCCGGGTCCGTGTTACCAACCGCGATTAAAGGCTTCACCTTTTATTTTGTTTGATCCAAAACGATAGTATTTTTTTCATTTTTTTTCTGAATATTCTTGATTTGTTTTTATGTTTTATTTAAATTTTCAAATATTTGAATCATTTGACAATTTAATCTTTAATCACTCATCCTCATTGCTTCACCGTGGAACACTTATAAATCGTCTAACTTCCTGACACCGGTCACACATCCTCTCACTGCTTCAGCCCGAACACGCTTAACTTTTTGGTTCTATCGTCCCTAGTTGCCAAGTGTGTACTTGTTGTTTTTCTGACAATATTAAGCTATCAATCCTAAACAATCTTAGGTCTTGATGTCATGTCACATGATTTAATTTTTTTAATTCGAAACAATTATTAAAATAAATAAAATAAAGTAATAATAATAGTGAATTTCAATGAAAACAACCTAATATTTTTAAATAAAATTATTTTTTCTTATTTTTCCGGAAAAAAACTACTTTTTGAAATAAAAATTTTTACATTTGGGATTTTGAGCATCCGAGAAAACTTCACCGGGCAAGCACCGGTGAAATCGAGTCCCAATTTGTCTCTATTTTTTTGATATATTAAACTTTTTTTTGACGTCGTATGCAAAAGTTATGACCATTTTATATTTTTTTCCCCTTTCTTTCAAAAACGGTCAAAATTCATATCTCAAAATTTCTATACCAACTAGATACTAAAACCTAACTACATCTCAAAGGATTTTATTTTTTGAAGATTTTATCATTTTTGTTTATTTTCTACAAAACTAAAAAAGACGGTCGGGGGGGGGGGGGGGGGTAGAGTTTGAAAATTTCAAAACCCCCCTTTAGCCAAGAGTTCAATCACACCCGTTGACTACATCTGGTAGCATCGTCCCCGCCAGAGTCACAACTAAGGTTAACCAAGCCAGAGTTAACCCTTTTAACCTTCATTTGCTATTTTTCATGCATTTAATGATTTTTTAAACTAAACGATCCTGAAATTAAAAAACACTATAATGAACTCTGAAAATGTTGAAACTTGGCATGGTATCATCATTTCACCCACATAGCTTGTGCTAAAAAGTTGAGAGACTTACGGCAAAAAATGGATGCACTTCGTGTACAAACTGGACCATCTCATTCGAAGTATCAAGGTTTCACACGAAAACCCATCTGCTACAAAGGCATTTCATTTTTTTACTTATTTCAACTCCAAACTTTTTGTGTATTTTCTGCATTCAATATGCACCATTCAAAACCACATCCAAAAATTTCAACCCTTTATAACTTCATTTGCTATTTTTCCATGCATTTAATGATTTTTGATCTAAATGATCCTGAAATTGAAAAGCCCGATAAATGAACTCTGAAAAGGTTGAAACTTGGCATGGTATCATCATTTCACCCACATAGCATGTGCTAAAAAGTTGAGAGGGTTACGACAAAACAGACAATCTCTTTCGAAGTATCAGGGTTTCGAACGAAAACTCATCTCTTACAAAGGGATTTTATTTTTTTGAACTTTTTTTAACTCCATACTTTTTATCTATTCAGAATGCACCATTCAAAGGCACATTATAATTTTTCAACAATTTCTGACTTCATTTAGTATTTTTCATGCATTTACTTATTTTTTGAGTTAATTGACCCTGAAATTGAAAAGTACTACAAATGAACTCTAAAAAGATTGAAAGTTGGCACGGTATCATCATTTCACCCACATGACATGTGCTGAGAGAGTTATGACAAAAACTGGATGCACTTCGGGTACAAAACACACAATCTCTTTCGAAGTATCAGGATTTCAAACGAGAACTCATCTCTTACAAAGGGATTTCATTTTTTGAACTTATTTGAACTCCATACTTTTTCTATGTTCAATATGAATCATTCAAAGCCACCTCATAAATTTTCAACCTTTCTCACCTCATTTTCTATTTTCCATTCATTTAATGTTTTTTTGAGCTAAATGACCCTAAATTGAAAAGCGCTACAAATGAACTTTGAAAAGACTGAAACTTTTCATGTATCACCATTTCACCCACATGGCATGTGCTACAAAGTTGAGAGGGCTACGGCAAAAACTGGATGCACTTCGTGTACAAACTGGATCATCTCGTTCGAAGTATCAAGGTTTCACACGAAAACCCATCTGCTACAAAGGCATTTTTTAAAATTATTTCAACTCTAGACTTTTTATGCATTCAATATGCACCATACTACAACATGTTAAAATCTACAGAAAAAACTAGCTAATAATAATAAAAAACAATTAAATGACTAAAACAACTATATAAGCAAAACATTATTGTTTTAATTAAAATCCTAATTTAAATTATTCTAAAAATAACCAAATAAATCTTACTGTGACAATAATCTAACACATGACTCAGAGCAAAAAGAATGAAATTTAAAACTATTTGTAAACTCAAATTATTCACAATCTAGGTTTGAAGCAAATTTGAACAAATTCAAATTTAAACCATTCAAATATGAAAACTAATGGCACAAACAGAAACTCGACAAAATTTTGAATCTAATGCAAAAAGAATCACTCAAAATCATCAAATATCCTAAAATATATAAGCAATTTAAAACAGAAACTACAAACAGAAAAAGAAAAAAAACCATAACCCCTTTAGTTCCTGTTCGTGTCTCGACCCGGGACTAAAGGTCTACCCTTTAGTCCCGGTTCAAGACACGAACCGGGACTAAAGCCTCCAAATCCTTTAGTCCCGGTTCGAGACACAAACCGGGACTAAAGGTCCCATTTGAACCGGGACTAATGCCCAACCGGCACCCTTGCCGCTCGAACCAGGACTAATGCTAACATTAATCCTGGTTCATAATGGAACCGGGACTAATGTGTAAATCGAGCTCGGATGAAAGCCCTGTTTTCTACTAGTGTGCGTCGGTGCCCTTGCTCAACTGCATGGCCGCCCTAAGCCCTTGATCCCAAAAATGCTCCTACAACCGTTGCTATTCATGTTCATGAGAAACAGTGATCTGGAGGATTGGGGATACTTTCTGTTGGCTCGGGGAGGTTGAGAAGAAAAAACCTTTCGCGGGTGTAACAAGAGGGCAGTTCGCAAGCCTCGCTGCCCACATGTGTTAGATTTTCGTGGCTCACAACGGTCGTGTTTGGATACTCTAACTCGGTTAGAGGTTAAAGTTAGATTCTAATTCTGAACTAACTCCAACTAAAAAGGTGTTTGGATGACAGGGTTAGATTGACAACAAATGTACTTTTCCCAATCATTTGGCTCCTTTAAGGAGAATTTGGTGTGGTGGAGAAAGAGTGAAAAGTATTTTTTTCCTGGGCCCCACCTAACTCTAACCCAAATAGCACCTCTTGGGTGGGTTAGTTATTTTGGGTGGATTAGATGCATCTAACCAACTCTAACCCTCTTGTTCGCGTAAAAAAAACTCAAACCCTCATGTTTGAATGTTTTGGGGTTAGTTCAGTCCAATCTAACCAACTCTAACTCTAACCCATGGATCCAAACAAGGCCAACAACCAACTTTTGGAGGAATATTTGGAGAAATCTGGTTATCTTCACCCCCTCCTGCTTTCAAACCAAACGAGGCACATCGAAGGATAGAAGTGAACCAAACGCCCCCTTAGCTAAATGTTGTCGGCCTTCTCTGTTTCAGCTTATCCTGCGAACGAGTTGAAATGACCATATGTCACCTCGGGGGGGGGGGGGGGAGGGGGAGGGGGGGGGGGGTGAAAAGACGTTTTAAAAGCTTCTACAGATTTGACTCTACCAAATGCAGAAATAAACTAAGAGGACATTTTCAATCACAAATGTTAAATATACTAGGATCAACTAAGTGAACCGACAACTTAATATAAACACGATGAGCACAACAAGGATACTAGCAAGAACAAGTAATCTACCCAAACTTACTTGAGCAATATAACCAGATACGATGGTGTATGACACAAGTTAGCAATTCACACTAATCACAAGATATATCGAGAGTAGCAACTATGAATTGCGAAATATAAAGTATAGGCTTAAATAATCTCTACACGAAAATAGCGAACACAACATAAGGAGGACAACAAGGTATAAAAATGTAAGGTTAAGTGACCAAAGTATACCACAAGGATCTAGGGTTAGGGATAACTCAAGTAATGGAGACGAGGATGTATCCCGATGTTCACTTCCTTAGATTGAATTTAGTCACCATTGGAAGATGTGTGTTACCACGAAAGCACATCAACACCATGAAGGCTCACTCTATTCTCCTTGAGATATCACCATGAAGGCAATTCTTAACCACTAGTAGTAGACATTTAGACGACCTTCAAACCTCGACAAACTTTTCAGGGGAAAATCACAAGTTGATTCCTCATCGGAGCACTTCTAACGCCTAGGAGTCTCCAAACTCCAAGAGTAACAAGATAGGGGGGAATGCTCAAGACTTGCTCAAATCACAAATTGCTTTGGTCAAAAGAAGGACGTGCAGTGGATCTATCACTTGGTGGAATCTCTCTCAAGAACACTCACTAATCTTCTAGATTTGATGTAGCACAAAGTGAGAGTTAGCCTATTTGTGTCCTAGGGTTCATATGAGTGTGCTCCTCAACCCCTTCACAAAGTGGTGAAGGGGTATATATAGTGTTGCCCCAAAACTAATCGTTTGATTATAAAAGTTGTGTAAGTACCGGACATCTGGTAGGTACCGAACGTCTAGTAAGTACCGAACATCTGGTTGTTGTAGGTTCTGCATGAGATAAATGAACCAATAGAGACAAAGTAATAGGGGCACCGGACGTCTAGTAAGCACAATACATCTAGTGGCTCAGGGAGCACCGGACTGGCGCCACGCGATGCTCACACCCCCCCATCGAAGGAGGCGTCTGTCAGACCACCGGGTTTTCAGGCGATTCCGCATGGGTCCATGACGTTAGACCGATGTGGCGGACGCGCCCTGGCGCCCTCATATCCATCCAATATTTGGGCTGGAATGATATAGGAGGTGTCGATCAGCCCGGGCATTTGAAGCCCATTTAAGGCGCTCTTCTGGGCCATTTTTGTGACCGGTCAGTGACCGGGCACCCTGTCGTGGCGTTTGAGACGGGTTTGAGAGGCCCGACTGTAGATGCTCTAAAAGATCTACACTACACAACTTCCAGAAATATATTCTTGAGCATATATATCTTTCGATGGTCACCGACCCACACAACTAAATCCAAAGGAACCAATAACTACGACACGAGCATGCCCCTTGAGGGTGATGTTGACATTATTCTTTGCTCAAGTTGGAAAGGTGATCTTGCTCACGACTCTTGGTGAAGACATCAAATAGTTTAGAGAGATGGTGAGGATTATATTGACATCTATTCATCCATCACTTGACTGATCACCATTAGAGTGCTACTTTCTGTGGCTGCCTCCTATGGTCTTATGTTTTTTCACACGGATGCAAACACAAATTTGATAAATGAAGAGTCGGAAGGGGATATCTATATAGATTAGCCTAATGGATTCATCGAAAATGGTGAAGAGAGAAAGTTATGCAAATTGTTAAAATCTTTGTATGGAATAAAATATGCACCTAAGCAAGGGCATGAGAAGTTTGACAGAACTTTCGCTTATGCAATCTTTGTTATTAATGAGGTTGATAGGTGTGTTTACTATCACCATGGTGGGGGCGAAAGTGTTATATTATGTTTGTATGTGAATGACATACTGATTTTTACTAAAAACATTAATGTGATCAATGAGGTTTAGTATTTTCCATCAAAAAGTTCTGATATGAAAGATTCGTGAGAAGCTACTATAATTCTAAATATCAAGTTGATTAAGGATGAGTGTGATATTACTTTAACACAATCTCACTATGTGGATAAGGTCTTGAGCCTGTTTGAATTCTTAGATAGCAAGTCTTTTTCAACATCTTATGATCTTAGTGCGACACTTTGAAATGACACAAAAGAATTAAGAGATCAACTGAGACAGTCTTAAATTATTGATTTAGCACAACAAGGTCAGACTTCTCTTTTGCCATGAGCAAACGGAACAGGTTTATCTCAAACCCAGGTAGCATGCACTTGATAGGGCCTTGCACTATTTGAGAGGTACAATGACTTATGAAACTCATTATTCAGGGCACCTGCCGTGGTTGAAGGATATAGTGATTGGAGCTGAGTTTCTGATGTTAACGTGCTCTACGCCACAAGTGGGTGTGTATTTACTCATGGAGATGGCACGGTATCATGGAGGTCTTGTAAGCAGACCATTTTGACAAGATCAAACATGAAAGGAGAACTTACTACTTTAGACACAACCATTGTTAAGGCAGAATAGCTGCATGAAATCTTAATGGACTTGCCCGTTGCTAAACAACCAATGCAGGATATCCTTATGAGTTGTGAAAATTAAACATTTATTGTTAAAATGAACAATTATAAATATAATACGAAGTCATGTGAAGAGATATTCGAAGCCTGTCAAGAAATTGATAAACTCCAGAGTACAAATTGTTACGTATATTCGAAGAGATAAATACCTAACAGATCCCTTTACAAAGGTATTAACGCGAAATGAAATAGATAATGCATCACGAAGATGCATATGAGACCCATATGTGTTACACCATAGTAGTAACCCAACCTTTGTGATTGAAGATGATGTGAATTAGGACCTAGAAAAAACAAGCTATTGGTTAACACAGCTGAGTAACCGATAACTCGCTCTATGTGAAGATGTTAAACTCTCAGGACTATAGAAAAACTATAAGGCAGGTTGGCAATATGTATTAATGCATTTTTATCGGAGCAAAATACTTATATGAGCAACACTTGTTAGATGTCCTAGTCTATCAAACTCCAATGTTCACTAGTAAGTTCATGAAGCGATTAGGAAGCATTACCATATATGCTTCACTCGCGGGTAGGCTACTCGCGGACATGTACTCTTTCATACTAGTTATGTATCATACAATGAGGGAGACACACGAGCATATGTATGATTTGCTTTTATAAGAGAATGTGATTGTTTTTTCTTCTTCTTTTTTTCCTATTCATGTTGAAATTTTCTTATGTTTTTTTTTTCTGCAATATATACAGTGAACATTTTTTCAAATACACGTGGAACATTTTCAATATACAATCAAAAGAATTTCAAATCCATGTTAAAGAAATTTTTAATATATAATATGTTTTTAAAATATACAGTGACCATATATATAAATACACATTGAATAATCTTTTACATTCATTAGAATTATTTAATGTACGGTGAACTTTTTTAATATATGATGGACCTTATAGAATAGACACTAATTTTTGTGAATGCATGTTTACCAATTTATAAAAAATAAAGATATAAGAGGAAAATAGAAAATCCGCTCAGAAAACTAGAAAACCAGGCCAACAAACGAGTGAAAAGAAAAATATGAAATAAAAGCAAAAGGAGTGGAAATTAAATGCAAGTTTCGTAGGAACCCGCTCGAAACATTCACCAAAAGCACTAAAAACAGAAAACTCGGCAAAGAAACCCATGATAATAACAAAAGAAAAAGGCTAAAAAGAAAGTCAAAAACCACATAAAACAAATCAAACGGAATGTTCCCATAAACTAGCTCGAAAACATTTGCATAAACCGTTCAGCACCTAAGGCTCCGGTGCACTCAGTTCCTAGTGATCCAACCCATGTTCGTGTGCTAGTGGACCATCACAAGTGGTACGCATTTCTATAAACAATACATGTCATTTGCGTAAAAAGTTTAGGGAAGAACTTAAAGCTCAGGGAAGAACTTAAAGCTCAAAGAGTCCCGCAAATGCTAAGAACCGCTTAACATGTTGGGAAACACTTCCTTACAGTAGTCTAATGTGAAGCATTCCCTAGACCCATCGTAAGCCGTCGATTCGTTTTTTGTTCTCGCGGCTGCTAGGTACTCCCAAATCATGCGCCAGAACAAAGCAACAGTTTTTTCTAGCCCACGTTCCATAATTCTTTCCTTAATTAACCTCTCCCTGATTAATCATCGCGAACTAACTCTCCTTATCATCTCGTATGTCTGTGTGTGCTATGTGCCGAGCCCGGCATGCCTCTTCCCCCTAGCAACCTCCGCCTCACCTCGCCGTTGCGCCATCCTGTCCGGTGGCTGTGCGGGGGCTGTGGGGCTGGCCCACCACCTTCCCACTGGAGAGCTTGTGACCTTCCTCGCCGTCGTGCATAACTTCGTCCGGATCAGCTCTGCTTTACCTGCAGCACTGGCCTCTAATCCAACTCGTGGGAGCACCGTCTCGGTTGGGGAACGAGGCTAGCATGAGTGGATGCACCGATCTAGGGTCAGTTGATTCCTAGAATAATTTTGTTCCGAGATTTGTTTTATATCTCCCTTATATAATATTTGGATGTAGAGGCCGGAGGTCATCCTCCTTATCTAAAAAATATATAATGTTTTGGTTTACCCCGATACATCTTCATTTTGATCTTTGTGTTTCTTTTGAGCTAGAAAATTACTTCCATTGGGCAACCGAAAATCAGTTAATGTTGTATGTATGGGATACGAAAAACATGCATCCTTTTGTTGGCCACCACCTTAGTATGTTTGGCATTATAAATGTTTTATCTTCCAATTAAGAATAGTAATATTGAGCTGCCATATTTTCACGCTTCTTAGAAATTGCCATATTTTGCTTAACGCTGATGAATTTGCTTCCATTCGATTGAAATTGTAATTTATTCATGAAACACAATTACTAGCCTCTGATCCTGGTGCCAATATGTTTTTATGCCTCTAGTTTTCCTTTTATATATGTTGTGAGAAAATGAAGATATTGCTTCCTACCAACAATGCTTCATCTAGTTTCTTGGATATGATTCTATGGTGATGTTTTTTGCTTCCACCATTGCAAGTGTGTGCTACTTTATTGTCCAAACATTTTGCTTCAACAATTATTATCCGACATTAGTGTATGTTACAACCACCGCTATTGTCCGCTTCAACCAATACCAGTGTTTCTTTTGTTCATGAATTTTATTATACAACCATTTTCCTTTTTTCGTGGATTTTTGTATCAGCCACTAAATTTTGTGCTTCCTTCTTTCGCACTGAATGGTTCAGTTGTACAGATTTCAAATGATGATGTAATGTCTCAACTGCTAGTCCAACCGGGCTCTAAGGTGTCGGTTCTACGGCGATCAACGTAGAGCTCGTGGCACACACAGATATTATCACGAACAGATTGCCGGCAACCGCTATGCCGACTATGACAATATGAAAATAAAGTTGTAAGAGTAATTTACTTTTGCAGTAAAATGAATTTGTAGTTTGTGTTCACATTGTATTAGTCTGTTTCAATGCACCATTATACATGTGCAGCCCTCTCACATAATTTCTTTTTGAAGCAAAAAAAAAATCTTAATACGAAAAATATCATTGTGTTTGCAATTTTATTACTACGTTGGTTGGAAGAAAATTTATAGTTAATGGAAGCAAGAGATTGATGCTTTTGAAACAAGTGCAATTTTTTTCCTATTTACGGAAACAAATCACTGTTTTGTTGAATGAATTCCCTTGGAATAATGCTTTCGACACAAAATATTTTCTACTCAGATATAGTTTTATTTTATATGGATGCAAACATTACAAACGAAGCTGGAAGCAAATATTGGTGTGCGGAAGATACCCACCGTCATACATTCTGCGTCCTTAATTGAGGAAAATCAGTTATGCACTAGCAGTAAATTTCCTATTATCTAGTAGCAAGTTTAAAAAATTGTCAAATATAAGAAAGTATACGAAGCATTAGAAGTTCTGCATGAAGCAGCTAATTTTATAGTATACCAAAAAAATGTGTCTACAAAACATAGTTTTTCTGGGTAGAAAACAATTATTTTAAAAATATTGGATTGAATCAAATTTCCATCACAGAGGAAGCAAATTATTATATCCATGGAAGCATTGTTTTTTTACGGATCCACGGAAAAATACTTTGTTGTACTGAAAGAAAAATAATGAAGTTGGAAACATGAACATGGATGGATGACGCACTATACAGTATATCAATCATTTTTTAGGGTATACGATATATCACACGTGATTAACGAAAGCGTAGATTCATGCATCATGCATGTAAGCTAACTATTAGCCCACGTGACATCAAGCCCAAGTACTATACTCGCATATAAAAAGTAAGAAGTCCGATGGATGCGGGAACCATTATGACGAAGCACTCAATTAACGCGAAACAAATTAGCGGCCTGACTACTAGTACATCGGACGTCCATGATGCTTTGGATCGAACGGTTAAGTACTAGTCTGATAGCGAGCTAAACATCAGTAGTCTGATGCCTAGCGTTATGTTACTTGGAGTTGTTCAAAAGTATAAGAACAACTGGAGTGAATTTACTGCGCCGATGCAAATTCAGTGCCACTCAAGAAAGACGAGTGATTTTACCAGGTTGATGTAAATTAAGCGTGACTCAAGAAATTTCCGGTGTCCATATCGGTTCGAGCTGTTTGAATACTAAATGCTGACGACCTATGAAAGCACACTAAATGTATTTTTGCAATTCCATTTCCTATCTATCAAGTATGTGCACTGACCTGATCTCTCAAGTATTATCTTGGATGTCTGATACGCAGTCTTATAATAGTGCTACCACTATCTTTTAGCTAGCAGCCTTGCTTAAGTACGGCAGCCTAAATTAAGCCCAAACCATTGGTTGGACAATTCTTGTTGGTCCCTGAATAGTATAGGCCTGAATTCGACTAGCGACCTAACAAGATGTGATATGCAGATTAGTTAGAAGTATATGGGGCTATCGATACGCAAGCATGCAATCTAGTACTAGATCCGCTACGATCATGGTTGCGACTGTAAAACAGAATACATCCAAAGCTTACGGAGTCAGATCAGTGATCATCACCATCGGCAATGCCTTTTCATGTTTTCCCTCGTACTAAACTGCAGGTTACACTCACTTATTGGTCCAGAGTCTAAAAAGCTTCATGTCAAATTCAATGGTATAATTAGGTTACAGAAGATTTTAGATAGAGGTCGGTTTGATCCACACACATATGGACTGACGACGACAACTACATGTGTTATTCAGATATTTACGTCCGCTTCTGAAAACCACCCAGTAGGTCGTGCATATCGTTGAAATGTACCTATATGTTAATATACTACCAAAAGCATCCTCTGTTGTCGCAGGGTCGCAATAAACTACGTATTCAGTATATCAAAGTAAGGTAGGGCTTTTCCCCCTCTAACAAACAAGCTTAAATAAGCTACCACTTTGCACCCTCCTTTGGCCGTCACTCAGAGCATATCCTCGGAATGTTGCCATTGCCAAGTAAGCTTGCACCATGATAAGCCAAGAACCCGAGATTCTCAGTATCGCCACTTGCGTCAGTGAGGGTGACAAACCGTAGAAGATTGTGCTTCAAGCCAAAAACGACCATCCGACTGGTGGCGGACCCACATTTTGACGACCAGTGACGATGAAAGACAGGGATACAAAAAAAAAAAACGTGGTCGCTCAACACCAGGGTGACAGTGCATCATGACCATCAACGTTCGATTGGATGAACATATATTCGTCCTAGCAGAGGTTGGTCAGGTGGACCAATACGTACGTACGGTTGCGGCTAGCAAACATAGCTCAAAGCAAGCCTCCAAGGCGCTCGTACGCACCATCTCATGGTCATGGATCCAAGGCCAGATGCACCCAATCTCTGCGCCGAGATTTGGAAGACCTGTGGGCTCGTGTCCTCTTGTTCCAAAGGTTCATGGAATCCTACGAGATCGCCCGGCGGTTGCATGGGCAGCCGGGCAGCCGCAGGCCCCGGCGAACACCGTGTCATGACCAGCAAGATTGACCCCGCCTGAGATCGCGTCACATGAAGGGATCCCGCGACTGGACTTGCTGCCATGTATGCCATATATATAATCCAAGACAATGGCTACGTGCAGCTAAAACATCCGTGTTCTGACACACGCACACACAGATGCAGGACCGCATATACAAAAATGTGGGCGGGCACATCACATGAACTCTTCAATGCCTGGACAGGAGCAGTGGCCGGCAGCGACATGCGTGTGCGTCTTATTTTACTCTCTTCTTCTACTCATACGCTTATTCAAGAGGAGTATCTTCCTTTGAATGCCCACCGCGGCCATCCTGGAAGATCATGTATTTTCATGGAGTCGTAGATCGTGTGCTGCTCCGTATGTATGTATTGTTTGCTGCTCCGTGCATGTGATCACCGGCTGAAGCAAGCAATCCAAGCTGGGGGCCTGGGGATTTTGGGCGCTCCGTTCCGTAATGAATGGCGTGGCCTGGACCGGACCGGATGCGCACACTCCACATGCAACGGTCCTTGCGCACGTCTCCTAACGGTGCTGCTACGCTGCCACGGCTAGTTCACAGGTTTAATAGTAGTACTAGGAGTAGGACCAAAATAACATGACACCTCAGCTCGAAGAGGGCAATGCGCCACGTGCGGCCGGGCGACTTTTCTCTTTTGGCAACGTAGCGAGGCAGCGATGTCATCCAGGACCAGGGACACGACAGTTCAGCTGTGGTGCTAGTTCACGGTCGGCTTCGTTGGTTCGAGCTCCGCACTCGGGAGTACCCCGCACTGGGCACGCCAGGGGCATCCCGGTGGTGTCATCACGGACGGACGGGGTCACGGCAGTAAACCTCTGATCGAGCTTGATGGTGCGAATCAGATCGCTTAGAGCATGGTTAATAGTATAGCCATATGATATAGTGCCAACTCTAACACGCGATCCTATCCTTACGTCCGTTTTATTCGGAATCTGTCCGTTTAGGACGGATAATGGAGTTGTGTCCGGGCCATTTCTGGGATGCGGTGGCCGTGTGTCCAACATGCGGACGCATCCTTGGTCGTATCCTGTCCGCCTCATTTTCAAATACAAGCATTCGAATAGCCACGGTCGATAGTTAATGCAAGCGGCCCTAGATCACGCCGACAACACAGCCAGCCTACACGTCCACGTCGGCAACACAGGGAGCAGCCGGCAACACATCCGATCTCCAAAAAAGAATAGGTTTTTTGCCGGCAACACAGCTAGCGGCCGACTCACCATGCCAGCCTCCAAAAGAAGAACGGCCACGACCGATCTGACGCCCTAGTTCAGGCCATCGGCATTGAACATCTCTTTCTGCCGGGCCTCGAACCAGCTCCTGCCCACCCGTGTGAAAGGCCTCGCATATAGTTTGTTTCTTTGCATATAATAGAAACTTTCATATTAAGTGCATTGAATATGATGAGAAGTTTGATTCCTTGCATATAGTTTTGAGATATGAAGATGGTAATATGACAGTCATGCTAGTAAGTAATTGTGAATTGGAAGAAATACGTGTGTTAAAGCTTGTGATTCCCGTAGCATGCACGTATGGTGAACCGTTATGTGGTGAAGTTGGAGCATGATTTGTTTAATGATTGTCAACCTTTGTGTGGAGGTCGGGATCGCGCAATGGTTAACTCCTACCAACACTTCCCCTAGGAGCATGCTTCTAATACCTTACTTCGATAACTAATAGGCTTTTGCAATAAGTATGTGAGTTCTTTATGACTAATGTTGAGTTCATGGATTATACGCATTCTCACCCTTCCACATTTGCTAGCCTCTCTAGTACCGTGCTATTTTCGCTGGTACACTAAACTCACCTTCCTCAAAACAACCACCGTATACTTTCCTCAAAACAGCCACCATACCTACCTATTATGGCATTTTCACAGCCATTCCGAGATATATTGCCATGCAACACCACCGTCCCTTTTTTTATGACACGCACCATCACTTCCATATTACTTATAGAATCATATTTTGTTCTATATATCGAGGTGTAATCTTTGAGTTGTAGGTAAATAAAAGTGTACATTTGCATTATCAGAGCATTGCCCCATGTGATAAAAGGATGATGGAAGCTATGATTCCCTCATAAGTTGGGATGAGTCTCCGGACTTTACAAAAAAAATAAAAGAGGCCAGCGAAGCCCACAAAAAAAAGAAGAGGCCAAAGATGCCCACCAAAAAAATGAGATAAAGATAGAATGGACATTGCTACTATCTTTTCCACACTTGTGCTTCAAACTAGAACCATGTTCTTCATAGAGAGTCTCATATTTTGTCACTTTCATATAACTAGTAGAATTTCATCTTTTGCACAACCACTTAGTTTTCTTTTTGAGATTTCATACACTTATAACTCTAGTGCATTTGTTGCATGGCAATCCCTACTCACTCACATTGATATCTATTGATGGGCATCCCCATAGCCCGTTGATACGGCTAGTTGATCTGGGAATATCTTCTCCTCTTTCTTTTTGCAACCTCCACCATATTCTATTTTCACCTATTGTGCTATATCCATGGCTCACGCTCATGTATTGCGTGAGAGTTGAAAATGCTTGAGAACATAAAAAGTGTGAAACAATTGCTTGACTTTCATCGGGGTTGTGCATGATTTAGATACTATGTGTGGGGAAGATGGAGCATAGCGAGACCATATGATTTTGTAGGAATAACTTTCTAAGACCATGTTATTTCGAAAGGGCACAGTTGCCTTGTTAGTATGCTTGAAGTATTATTGTTTTTATGTCAATATTAGACTTTTGTTTTGAATCTTATGGATCTGAATATTCATGCCATAATAAAGAATATTACATGGATAATTATGTTAGGTAGCATTTCACGTCAAAAATTCTGTTTTTTATCATTTACCTACTCGAGGACGAGCATGAATTAAGCTTGGGGATGCTTGATACGTCTCCAACCTATCTATAATTTTTTATTGTTCCATTCTATTATATTATGTGTTTGGATGTTTATATGCATTAATATGTCATTTTATATTATTTTTGGGACTAACCTATTAATATAGAGCCTAGTGCCACTTTCTGTTTTTCCATGTTTTTGAGTATTGCAGATAAGGAATATTAAACGGAGTCCAAACGGGATAAAATCTCCGGAATGATTTTTCTTGGACTAGAAGAAACCTGCCAGACTTGGAGAAGGGGGCAGGAGACCTACCGGGAGAAGACAAGCCTGCAGGGCGCGCCCTAGGAGGGGGCGCCCCTTGCTTGTGGGCCCCATGCAGGTCTCCTAACCCTAATCTTCGTCCTATAAATTCTCAAATATTCTCCTAATACCAGAACGAGACCAAAAAATACTTTTTCGCCGCCAGGAGCGTGTGTTCCCGTGAGATCCAATCCGGGAGCCTTTTCCGGTAATTTGCCGGAGAGGGAATCGATCACGGAGGGCATCTATATCAACTCCATTGCTCCTCCGATGATGCCTGAGTAGTTCACCAGAGACCTACGGGTCCATAGCTAGTAGCTAGGACTAGTAGAAAAGAGGGCTTCAGTCCACTTGATGGAATCACATTAGTCCCGGTTCACTCACGAACCGGGACCCATGTGGGCATAGGTCCCGGTTCGTGAGGCCAGGGCGCCGGCCGGGCCTTGTCGGACATTTGTCCCGGTTTGTTTGTTACCTTCGGTCCCGGTGTCAAACACGAACCGGAACCAATGTGCCTTGCTCCTAGCCCACAACCATTGGTCCCGGTTTTAGGCTGGAACCGAGACCCTATGTTGAACTTTAGTCTCGGTTCCGTCCATAAATCGGGACCAATTCTTGGCCTATATATACCCCATGCCCGAGAGCAGAGCAGTGCACTGCTCTGTTTTTTGGCCGGCCGTGGGAGAGCTTTGTGGTGCTCTAGCTCACTTCCTATGCACATGAGGTGGTCGATGAAATTCCCAAGCCACACTTAAGCTTTCTCCTCCCGAAGCTCCTTGTCCAAGCTCCATTTTCCTCCTAGTTTTGTGTAACTTTGGCGGTCCGTCCGTGTCCCGTCCCCGTCCTCACCTCCGTCGATTGCCCGCGCCCATCTCGGCTTCGGCACCACCGTGGTTAGTCTCTTCTTCTTATCTTCTTTCTAAAATAAAAAAGTTCTTACTTGTATGATTTAGATAGATACTTGTGTAATTTTCTTACTTCTATTATTGTTTGTTATTATATAGTGCGATGGTTTTGGTATCCGCCTCCATCGGCCCTCGTCCTGTCTATGATTCAGATGTGGTATATATTATCTTTTATAACTGTTTGTTTTATTTAGTGTTTATGACAATTATGCCGACCAACGTGACATAGATTTTTTATCTAGGAGGTATGTGAACTGGAAATTCGAACCGACATACAAATTCTTGCCGAGAAGTTAAATTTGGTTAAAGAAGAAAACAATAACTTGAAATAAAAAAATACAAAGAGTTGAAGAGGATAAGATGATATTGGAGTTGGATGTTGCCGATGTGCGTGACGATCACAAGATCAAGATGAATGCAATGCGCTTGAAGATTAGAAACATTAGAAAATACACCATTCAGACCGAGGCTTGGTATCATTATGCCGTTGGATCAATTTGTACCTTAGTTGCGGTTATGATCGCATTTGTTGTTGCATTTAAATTTAGTAGTTTCAATGTATGTTCTAATTAGAAGCTCTAGAGAGCTATATGTTGTTCAATAATGAGAACTATGTAAGAACGTTATGTATTTATTTTGGTCACTACTGTACTTTGGCTTTAATGTGATGATGAATTTCTATTAATTTGGTCACTTCTCTATTCATGATATGTTGTAATGGTTTTTAATACATGCACCCATGTGGGAAAAATGAAATAAGTTCGAAAAAATGAAATGCCTTTTGTAACAGATGAGTTTTCGTATGAAATCCTAATACTTCGAAAGAGATTGTCTGATTTGTACACGAAGTGCATCCAGTTTTGAATAATGTCGAATCATGTGAAGAATAGATCTTGTTGGAATTTTTTGAATCATGTCGAATCATGTCGAATCATGTGAAGAATAAATCTTGTTGGAATTTCTTGAATCATGTCGAATCATGTGGAATCATGTGGAATCATGTCGAATCATGTGAAGAATAGATATTGTTGATATTTCTTGAATCATGTCGAATCATGTGAAGAATAGATCTTGTTGGCATTTCTTGAATCATGTCGAATCATGTGAAGAATAGATCTTGTTGGAATTTCTTGAATCATGTCGAATCATGTGAAGAATAGATCTTGTTGGAATTTCTTGAATCATGTCGAATCATGTGAAGAATAGATCTTGTTGGCATTTCTTGAATCATGTCGAATCATGCAGAGCTTGGTGAAGAAACACCTGTTCTTGCCGGTCTTAAACCTCTCCTCGAGCTTGGCCTTGGCGGACTTGGCGGCGGTGAGCTTCTTGTTCTTGGTGGTGAGGGAGTCGAGGGTGCCGGAGACCACCTCCTTGAGGTCGACGTCGAGGGTGTAGCGGGTGGGCATGAGGTGGGTGAAGTTGACGAGCTTGAGGAAGACCTTGACGCGGGACTTCTTGGCCATCTTCTTGGCCGAGTCCTTGCGGATCACCTTCTTCGGGTATTTGGACACGCCGACGACCAGGCAGTGCCCGTAGGGGCGATCGCGGGTGCCCTCCTAGAACACACGCATGATCACCGCCTTCTTCCCGGTGTACCTGCCCTGCAGCATGATCACCGCCACTACAACAAAACAGGTCACTAGGCACGCTCAATTTCATACCTAGGGACGTGTTGTTTCATCTCTAGCCAACTATAGAGCCGTTTTAGTAAAGCATCCTTGGAGCGTATCCCCACGGACCGTCTCAATCATGTAGACACGCTTGCCAAACGTGTCTTACATGGCATGAGACGCTTTCTAGGGACGTTGAAAATGGTGTCTACATGTAGAGACGTTATATTAGGCATGCTCGTATTACGTCTCTACACATAGACATGTTTCATTCATCTCTAAATATACATAAGCCTTTTTATGCAAATGGAATATTTTCCTTCAAATATTATTCAATTTATTTCAAATTTGTTTCACCATTTCAAATTCATACCATCTCTGCCATTAACCATCATTCGCCTCCTATACTCTTCTCTACATATATACTTAAACTTCTTTATACAAATGTAATATTTTACTTCAAATGGTAATTGATTTATTTTGAATCTGTTTCATCATTTCAGATTCAGTTATTGTATAATGTCATGAATGCACATGCATAGGAACAACAATAATAACATCCAATGCATTAATTAGCGGAAACAATGTCTCCACATAAGTACGTGGAGTTTACAACTGAATAATACCAAACATTCATATGAAACATACGCTTGTGCAAATAAATAAGAAAATATCCTATAGAGAACAACTATGTTTCTCTATGAATCAAAATTTATACATAATGCATAATATTGTTCATTCAAATATAGATTCATCAACTGCTCGCAACTCCTCCAATACACTCCCTTTTCTTATCAACAACTCGTCAACTGCTCAACTACTCCTAGCTCCTTTAATGCACTCCCTTTTCAAGTCATCATCACCCTGAAAATTATATGAACAATGTTTACGTGAACATATGCTTATAGAAAAGTGGAAGATAAGAGATTTCTTGATGAAACTATAAGAAACTATCATACCAATGCTTTGTGGTTGTGCTGGAGTGGTTGGCTTAACTACTTTTACCTAAAACCAGAAATATTCTTGATAAATAACTTATCACACATGTGCAAAGTTGATCATATAGAATGCTTGAATGGAAACAGACTTACATGTGAGCGAGGCCAAGCAATAACAGAACCAAAAGCATCCTTTACTGTTTGGAATTTTTCATATGGTCTAACTAGTCTCTCATTTGCTAGATATGTATAGCCACGAACAAGAACTGCAACGTATTGCACTCCAAGCATGTCTCCTCCAACCACATATGTTTTCTCTTTAATCACTAAAGTTCCTTTGGCCACCGGCTTGTCATTGTTTCTCGAGTTCATTGAATACAACACAACTTCAGTTTTATCCTATTTTTCAAGAAATGAAACATATATTATTGATGAACCCGAGAAGATTTCACTTTATGCAAATAAGAACAATTTCATAAATAACTAGACCAACTATCTATTATAAAATCATTGTCATCCGGATATCAAGCCTATATGTACCTGCTTAGTTACTTGGTCATGACCACATGGCTTGGTTGCCTTGCTATTTTCAGCACTAGCATTCTACAACTAAATAGGAACACATGTGAAAGGAGACACACGATCAACTATAATCAAGAATGATTTTTAATACTTATTGAATCTGACTTATGATCTGCTAGTTGTGTCGCAACAATATTGGAAACGACCTTGTCAAAATGTAATTGTTGTTTAATAATAATGTCATTTACCACTTACATACAAAATTGGACAGCCTGTTGTAGAATCAATGCCATTTACATATGTAGCATATGTTTACCTGCTTAGTGACTTGGTGAGGTCGTAAACTTGGTTCAGGACCACCTTTCTGCACTCCAAGATTATGTTCAACATGGGCATTCTGCAATTTAATAGGAAAAGGTGTCATCATCATCATTGATGAAAATCTGGGTAAGTCCTTGCACAGTAGGTTAAGATTACTAAGAGGGTATATAGGAACCCAATGAGGTTATAGTTGCTAATCCAAAGGATAATATTTCACAATTTTAACTTGATGACAAGATAGCTTTTCAATATTTGACTAGTATAAGGGTTCAACCAATCCTGAAACTACCAGCGGGAGATAATTGCTAATTAAATGAGTACAAGTTAGTTGACACACCTTAGCGATCACTTGTTCATGTGGTAAATGCGCATTACTACAAACCTGTTTTGATTTGGTCTAATGCAGCTCCTGTTAAAGCAATAGTTTTAAGACATTAGCATGGACATGCATTAAATAGGTATTGGAAAAGCCCATTACATTACCTGCATGGTAGTTCCTGGCTCTTGCACATCATCATTTGATTGTTGAGGGACATTATAAGATTCACATTGGATATTGTTACCTCTTTCAGATAAAGTGACCTGCCATAAAATTATTGTAATAGCACATCAATGTTCATTAATTTCATCTTTGCACAAATATAACTGGGTTTCATAAGCTAACATGATAACTTTCGGTTGTAGAATCCAGTTCATTTCTCAAGCTCTCTCCAGGAAACTTTTTTGCAAGGAACGCAACTATCATAGCCATCTGACCTTTGACGTCCCCTACATCACCTTTGACGTCCTTTACATCATCTTTGACATCCTTTACATCATCTTTGATATCCTCTACATTATCTTTGACCGTGCGTACTTCAAACTGGAGATTTTCTTGATCTGATTTGCAAACAAAAGTTATTCCCTGAGAAACATTTACACCGCTCCAATACTTTTCGTCATAGTAAGCTCGAAGTTTTGCCTTTTTATCAAGTGCACCATTAAAGGCTTCACTGTAATCATTAGTGGAAATACTACCATTCTACATCACCTCGAAGTTTTGAAACGTCACGGAACATAAGAGATGTTCTCAGAGATGAAATTGAGATTTCATGCTTGTGCCCTTGTTGAGAGGTATGAGACCTCCGACAAGATTCTTTGTCTACAAAGTAAAGGATAAAATCTCAATCCTTGAGCATGTTCTCAGATTGTCTGAGTCCAACAATCGCTTGAATCAAGTGGGAGTTAATCTTCCAGATGAGATAGTGATGGTTCTCCAAAGTCACTCCCACTAAGCTGCTAGATCTTCGCGATGAACTATAACATATCAAGGATAGATATGATGATCCTTGAGCGATTCACAATGTTTGACACTGCGAAAGTAGAAATCAAGAGGGAGCATCAATTGTTGATGGTTAGTAAAACCACTAGTTTCAAGAAGGGCAAGGTCTAGAAGGGATACTTCATGAAACGGCAAACTAGTTGCTGCTCTAATGAAGAAACCCAAGATTGAACCCAAACCTGAGACTAAGTGCTTCTGTTATGAGGGGAACGGTCACTGAGGCGGAGCTACCCTAGATACTTGGTAGATGAGAAGGTTGACGATGTCAACAGAAGTATATTTGATACACATGATATTGATGTGTACTTTACTAGTACTCCTAGTAGCACGAGGGTATTAGATACCGGTTCGATTGCTAAGTGATTAGTAACTCGAAATAAAATCTACGGAATAAACGGAGACTAGCTAAAGGCGAGGTGACGATAAGTGTTGGAAGTGTTTCCAAGGTTGATGTGATCAAACATCGCACGCTCCCTCTACCATCGGGATTGGTGTTAAACCTAAATAATTGTTATTTGGTGTTTGCGTTGAGCATGAACATGATTGGGTCGTGTTTATTGCAATAAGATTATTCATGTAAAAAGAATAATGGTTATTCTGTTTGCTTGAATAATTACCTTCAATGGTTTATTGAATCTCGATCATAGTGTTACACATGTTCATAATATTGGGGCCAAAAGATACAAAGTAATAATGATAGTACCACTTACTTGTGGCACTCCCGCTTGAGTCATGTTGGTGTAAAATGCATGAAGAAGCTCCATGCCGATGGAGATTTGTACTCACTCATTTTTGAAACGATTGAGACATGCAAACCATAGCTGTTGGTATAAACGCATGAAGAAACTCCATGCAGATGGATCGTTTGGACTCACTTGATTTTGAATCACTTGAGACATGCAAAATCATACCACATGGAACAAGAAAGTAACTTGTTGGATACAATACATTTTTTATGTGTGCAGTCCAATGAGTGCTTAGGCACGCAGTGGATATCGTTATCTTCTTACTTCACTGATGATTTGAGTAGATACAAGAGTATTTACTTGATGAATCGCAAGTCCGAAATATTGAAAAGTTCAAAGCTATTTCAGAGTAAAGATCATCGTGACAAGAGGATAAACTGTCTATGATATGATCATAGAGATGAATATCTGAGTTGCGAGTTTTGGTACATAGTTAAGACAATGTGGAAATTGTTTCGCAGTTCATGCACCTAGAACACCATAGTGTGATGGTATGTCCGAACATCATAACCGCGCCCTATTTGATATGGTGCATACACTAGTAGAAAAAGGGCCTTCTGTCCCGGTTCGTAAGGGCCTTCTGTCCCGGTTTCGGAACCGGGACTAAAAGGTCATTACTAATGCCCTTGGCCTTTAGTCCCGGTTCTTACACGAACCGAGACAGATGGGCCTCCATGTGGCCGGTGCGGCGAGCCCGGGCAGGGGGGCCTTTAGTCCCGGTTGGTGACACCAACCGGGACCAAAAGGCATCCACGCGTCAGCATTTCAGGTGATGGTTTTTTTTTGAAGGGGGTGGGGTTTGGGGGGTTAATTTAGGTGTTTCATATATTGTGTTAGCTAGCTAATGAATAGAGAGAAGTGTCCTCTCTTATCTGCTTGGTCGACGCTGCATACTATACGTATAGAGAGGACTAGACACGCTAGCTAGTAAGGAAATGAAGGAAACAGAAGATCGTCATGAACATATGCATACAAAGAGAAGTGATATCGACCACCTCTCCTTCTCTGAGAGATTGGTCGAACAACAAGTTCTCGTATATCTATCTGACGCTACTGGCTACATATATACAATATAATTATCTCTTACAATATAATCTCCTAATTAAAATTCAACTGATTAGGGTTCGCATGGTATTCTCCGTCTTTAGCGATCACGTGGTTAAGAAAGAATGCCGCCAATTCCTCTTGAATTCCTCGCATACGATCTGCTGGTAGGAGTTGATTCCGCATCCGATATATATAATTTGAAGAAGGGGGTCAATACATATATATGAATAAATGAAACTGAACACAAATGATGGTAGTAAAATAAAATTGTGAATATTATTATTTACGCACGTCATATTGTTTGTCAGAGTAGCCCCGCTCACAGGTCGTGTGGCGGATGGACTCGCAAATGTAGTATCCACAATAATTATTCCCTGGTTCCTGCCACAACCACTTTACAAGAAATAGAGGTCAGTCAAACTGATAGTTAGCAAGCATGCTAAATGGTATTGATGAAACTAGCGCTTGAATCACTAGGAGATGCGTGGAACATGCTACTATAGTACTTACTTTCGGGTGTCTAAATTGCAGCTTCTTCGACAGTCCCGGAGTTTTTGAGGTGAATTTTTTCCAAACCCTGCCAGACAAAGAAAACAATTACTTGATATCAGGAAATGAACAAAGTTACCGATATGGTGCGATAATGATCGATTTAACTTACTTCTGTAGAATTTTAGTCATGTCCGCATACTCGTTGGGATCTTTTCGTCTCGAGTCTAAGACGGTTACTAGTCCCTGCTCAAGCTTAATCTCTAGGAGAATATAGTGGAAGCTGTGCACGCATGCATAACTCATCAATTACATTACTATAACCTTGACTAATAAGGGAAACCGAATATGCACAAGACAGTAACACTCACTGGAATTCGTAAGGGAAGATTATTATAGCTTTGTTTTGATTCAATACAAACGATTGTAGCAGGTTGGCCTCGGTATCTTTGGCCTGAAATTTAATCATAAATGCATCTACGAGATTTGTGTTAATGAACCCAATATCACCGATTTGTCTTTTCTTCAATTCGACGATCTTCAATCTGCATATAATATAGTGAGGATAATTAAAAATACATGCAATGAAAGAGCTGACCTATATATAGAGACTTAATGACAGAAGTAGTACTATTTACAGGCAGTAGCAAGTGATCATTAATTTATCGAGGACCAGGAGATTGAAAAACGGGAAGAACTCCTCAAATGGAACCATCAACAGTTCAAGTCCAATGTGGTCATGCTCCTTTCTAACTCTCAACGTCAAAATATTACTCCCCCCAGACTCTTTGCAAGTTTTCATGTACCAATCATGGAATCTTCGCATCATCGTTGTTAGAGATCTTTCATCTTTGACGAGAGGCTTCCCGTACACGTATTTGTGTTCGTCCACCTCCAATAAATCAAAATGTGCATCATCGGGCAGGTAATCTGCAGGATTGGTACCGGGCAACAAGATCCCCGGATGATTAGCGACGATATCGCTAGACACCTTGAGCGGGGGGAACAATTGGTTCGCTTGTTCGCCGAGCTGGGCAACTTTTTTCCCAGCTCGTCGTTCTGCTAATCTTTGATCACTGACAGTACTTCCCGACCGCTCCGCTTCGATAAATGACTTTGTAATAATGCGCTCATAGTTGCCTTTCGTCGAAGACTTTGGTGGTTTCTTCAGGGCAGCCAGAGTACGCTTTGCTTTTACCGGATCTATCTTCTCCTCCGGAGGTGGATGTTTTTTTGCTTTCACCCCTTCAAAGAATTTTCACTTCGGCTTCCACGATCTTCGTGATTTCCTCCTGGCTGCTCTCGTATGGTAACTTCTCTGGAGTCTTTGGAGAAGGACCATATCTGTATTGCCTGACTCTGGGTGTATTGCTAGACGCCGGAGCAGACGGAGCGGCTGCGGCTGTCTTTCCTTTCTTACGAGGCGAAGGAGAAGGACGACGCGCCGGAGGAGCCGGAGCGGCGGCGGGTCTCTTCCGCCCTTGTTGACGAGGCGGAGAAGGAGGTATCTTTGGCCTGAAATTTAATCATAAATGCATCTACGAGATTTGTGTTAATGAACCCAATATCACCGATTTGTCTTTTCTTCAATTCGACGATCTTCAATCTGCATATAATATAGTGAGGATAATTAAAAATACATGCAATGAAAGAGCTGACCTATATATAGAGACTTAATGACAGAAGTAGTACTATTTACAGGCAGTAGCAAGTGATCATTAATTTATCGAGGGCCAGGAGATTGAAAAACGGGAAGAACTCCTCAAATGGAACCATCAACAGTTCAAGTCCAACGTGGTCATGCTCCTTTCTAACTCTCAACGTCAAAATATTACTCCCCCCAGACTCTTTGCAAGTTTTCATGTACCAATCATGGAATCTTCGCATCATCATTGTTAGAGATCTTTCATCTTTGACGAGAGGCTTCCCGTACACGTATTTGTGTTCGCCACCTCCAATAAATCAAAATGTGCATCATCGGGCAGGTAATCTGCAGGATTGGTACCGGGCAACAAGATCCCCGGATGATTAGCGACGATATCGCTAGACACCTTGAGCGGGGGGAACAATTGGTTCGCTTGTTCGCCGAGCTGGGCAACTTTTTTCCCAGCTCGTCGTTCTGCTAACCTTTGATCACTGACAGTACTTCCCGACCGCTCCGCTTCGATAAATGACTTTGTAATAATGCACTCATAGTTGCCTTTCGTCGAAGACTTTGGTGGTTTCTTCAGGGCAGCCAGAGTACGCTTTGCTTTTATCGGATCTATCTTCTCCTCCGGAGGTGGATGTTTTTTCGCTTTCACCCCTTCAAAGAATTTTCACTTCGGCTTCCACGATCTTCGTGATTTCCTCCTGGCTGCTCTCGTATGGTAACTTCTCTGGAGTCTTTGGAGAAGGACCATATCTGTATTGCCTGCCTCTGGGTGTAGTGCTAGATGCCGGAGCAGACGGAGCGGCCGCGGCTGTCTTTCCTTTCTTACGAGGCGAAGGAGAAGGACGACGCGCCGGAGGAGCCGGAGCGGCGGCGGGTCTCTTCCGCCCTTGTTGACGAGGCGGAGAAGGAGGAGGCAGCTGGCTGCTCGGGCGTGCCGGCGCAGGCGGAGAAGGAGGCAGAGTGCTGCCACGCGCTGGAGAAGAAGGCTGAGTGCCCTGATCACTCGCCGGAGGAGGCGGAGGAGGAGGCGGAGTGCCCTGACTCGCCGGAGGAGGAGTAGGAGGCGGAGGCGTCTAGTTCGGAAGGTTGATGAGCTCCTTCCGCCATAGGCATGTAGTCTTCAGAGAAGAACCCAGCCGAATCTCCCCTTCACCCGTAGGGTGGTCAAGCTCAAGGTCCTCAAATCCGTCCGTTATTTGATCCACCATCACCCTAGCATATCCTTCTGGAATCGGCTGTCCGTGGTAGGTTGAGCCAGGTTCATTAGGTATAACAGAGCCAACAGCCGCCTTGACTTGAAATGTCATCCATCGCGTCATAAGGTGGCAATGTTGAGACTCTGTGATAGCATCCACGGGGTAGCCCGTGAAGACGGGCTCCAGCTGCTGAGTCTGCTCGGTGGAAGCCACGTTGCTTCTCCGCTGAGATGGCGGGGTAGCTTCAGGGGAAGCTTCGGCAGGTCTTTTGCTGCCATCTGCTTCTCGTTCCTCTAGCCCTTGTACCCTTTCGTGCAGCGCCTGCAGTTGGCTATGCTCCACTTTCTTCCTCCTCTGCTGGGTTTTGTAACCCCCTGCGTCCGGAAACCCAACGTTCCACGGAAGGGAGCCTGGCGTGCCTTGTTGGAAATATGCCCTAGAGGCAATAATAAATTAGTTATTATTATATTTCTTAGTTCATGATAATCGTTT
Source organism: Hordeum vulgare subsp. vulgare (assembly GCF_904849725.1). NCBI lineage: Eukaryota > Viridiplantae > Streptophyta > Magnoliopsida > Poales > Poaceae > Hordeum > Hordeum vulgare. The sequence continues at coordinate 563,011,565 of NC_058519.1, forward strand.
ATTATCCATGCTATAATTGTATTGATTGGAAAGACAATACTTGTGTGGATACATAGACAAAACACTGTCCCTAGTAAGCCTCTAGTTGACTAGCTCGTTGATCAAAGATGGTCAAGGTTTCCTGGCCATAGGCAAGTGTTGTCACTTGATAACGGGATCACATCATTAGGAGAATCATGTGATGGACTAGACCCAAACTAATAGACGTAGCATGTTGATCGTGTCATTTTGTTGAGTGGGAGGGTGGTAGAACTTGATGAGGTTATTGAAACATCACTTCAACCAGTGTGTAGCAGGGCGTAGGAAGTTGTTCCTGTGGCGCCTACACCAATGGAAAGTGGAAGCTGATGATGGCGATCATTGAGCTTCGAATCAAGTTACTACAAACCTCGTAGGTCGACAAGGTCGCGTACTGCTGCATAGTAGTACGGTAACCCTGTCTTGGAGGTCATGTTGTCGAGCAACAGTGAACCTATGAGTTATGGAGAAAGCAATGGTGGGCCCAGATTCCGACTAATGGCTGGAAGCCATGAAATCCGAGAGAGGATCCATGTGTGAAAACAAAGTGTAGACTTTGGTAGAACTACTTGATGGTCATGGGACTATTGAGTAAAATGGATCTTTAAAAGAAGACAGACTATGATGGTGATAAGTCACTATTAAGAAAAGCTCGATTTGTCACAAAGATGTTTTCGACAAGATCAAATAGTTGACTATGATGAGTCTTTCTCACTCGTAGCGATGCTAAAAGTCTGTTAGAATTATGTTAGTAGTTGCTGCATTATTTATGAAATATTGCACGTAGGATGTCAAAACATTGTTTCCTCGACGGTTTCCTTGAGTAAACATTGTATGAGATACAACCATGAGGTTTTGTCGATCCTAAGGATACTAACAAGTATGCAAACTCCAGCGATCCTTCAATGGACTGGTGCAAGCATCTCGGAGTTGGAATAAGCACTTTGATGAGATGATCAAAGATTTTGGGTGTGTACAAGGTTTATGAGAAACTTGTATTTCCAAAGAAGTGAGTGGGAGCACTATAGAATTTCTGATAAGTGTATGTGGTTGACATATTTTGGATCAGAAGTAATGTAGAATTTCTGTAAAGCATACAAGGTTGTTTGAAAGGAGTTTTCAAAGGAATACCTGGATTGCGCTACTTGAACGTTGAGCATCAAAGATCTATGGAGATGGATCAAAAGTGCTTAATGAAAGTTTCAATAAGATGCATGCCTTGAAAAGTTTTTGAATGAGTTCAAAATAGATCAGCAAAGAAGGAGTTCTTGGTTGTGTTGTAAGGTGTGAATTTGAGTAAGACTCAAAACCCGACCACGGCAGAATAAAGAGAATAGACGAAGGTCGTCTTCTATGCCTTAGCCGTAGACTCTAAAGTATGCCATGCTGAGTACCGCACCTGATGTGTTCCTTGACTCAAAGTCTGTTGAGAGGTACAGAAAGTGATCCATGATTGAATCACTGATCAGCGGTCAAAGTTATCCTTAGTAACCAAATAGACTAAGGAATTTTTTCTCGATTATGGAGGTGGTTAAAGAGTTCGTCGTAAAGGGTTACGCCGATGTAAGCTTTGACACTAATCCGAATAACTATGAGTAGTGAAACGGATTCGTATAGTAGAGTAGATATTTGGAGCATTTCCGAATAGCACGTAGTAGCAGCATCTATAAGATGACATAAAGATTTGTAAAGAACACACGGATCTGAAAGTTTCAGAACCGTTGACTGAAACCTCTCTGACGAGCAAGACGTGATCAGACCCCAGAACTATATGGGTGTTGGATTCGTTGGAATCACATGGTGATGTGAACTAGATTATTGACTCTAGTGCAAGTGGGAGACTGTTGGAAATATGCCCTAGAGGCAATAATGAATTAGTTATTATTATATTTCTTAGTTCATGATAATCGTTTATTATCCATGCTATAATTGTATTGATTGGAAACACAATACTTGTGTGGATACATAGACAAAACACTGTCCCTAGTAAGCCTCTAGTTGACTAGCTCGTTGATCAAAGATGGTCAAGGTTTCCTGGCCATAGGCAAGTGTTTTCACTTGATAACGGGATCACATCATTAGGAGAATCATGTGATGGACTAGACCCAAACTAATAGATGTAGCATGTTGATCGTGTCATTTTGTTGCTACTGTTTTCTGCGTGTCAAGTATTTATTCCTATGACCATGAGATCATATGACTCACTGACACCGGAGGAATGCTTTGTGTGTATCAAACATCGCAACGTAACTGGGTGACTATAAAGATGCTCTACAGGTATCTCCGAAGGTGTTAGTTGAGTTAGTATGGATCAAGACTGGGATTTGTCACTCCGTGTGACGGAGAGGTATCTCGGGGCCCACTCGGTAATACAACATCACACACAAGACTTGCAAGCAATGTAACTTAGTGTAAGTTGCGGGATCTTGTATTATGGAACGAGTAAAGAGACTTGCCGGTAAACGAGATTGAAATAGGTATGCGGATACTAACGATCGAATCTCGGGCAAGTAACATACCGAAGGACAAAGGGAATGACATACGGGATTATATGAATCCTTGGCACTGAGGTTCAAACGATAAGATATTCATAGAATATGTAGGATCCAATATGGGCATCCAGGTCCCGCTATTGGATATTGACCGAGGAGTCTCTCGGGTCATGTCTACATAGTTCTCGAACCCGCAGGGTCTGCACACTTAAGGTTCGACGTTGTTTTATGCGTATTTGAGTTATATGGTTGGTTACCGAATGTTGTTTGGAGTCCCGGATGAGATCACGGACGTCACGAGGGTTTCCGGAATGGTCCAGAAACGAAGATTGATATATAGGATGACCTCATTTGATTACCGGAAGGTTTTCGGAGTTACCGGGAATGTACCGGGAATGACGAATGTGTTCCGGGAGTTCACCGGGGGGGGCAACCCACCCCGGGGAAGCCCATAGGCTTTGGGGAGACACACCAGCCCTTAGTGGGCTGGTGGGACAGCCCACAAGTGCCCTATGCGCCAAGGAGAAGAAAATCAAGAGAGAAAGGAAAAAAAAGGAGGAGGTGGGAAGGAAGGGGGACTCCCTCCCACCAAACCTAGTCCAACTCGGTTTGGGGGGGAGAGTCCTCCCCCTTGGACTCGGGCGACCCCCTTGGGGCTCCTTGAGCCCCAAGGCAAGGTCCCCTCCCTCCCACCTATATATACGGGGGTTTTAGGGCTGATTTGAGACGACTTTTCCACGGCAGCCCGACCACATACCTCCACGGTTTTTCCTCTAGATCGCGTTTCTGCAGAGCTCGGGCGGAGTCCTGCTGAGACAAGGTCATCACCAACCTGTGGAGCGTCGTCACGCTGCCGGAGAACTCTTGTACCTATCCGTCTCTCTTGCTGGATCAAGAAGGCCGAGATCATCGTCGAGCTGTACGTGTGCTGAACGCGGAGGTGCCGTCCGTTCGGTACTAGACCGTGGGACTGATCGCGGGATTGTTCGCGGGGCGGATCGAGGGACGTGAGGACGTTCCACTACATCAACCGCATTCTCTAACGCTTCTGCTGTACGATCTACAAGGGTACGTAGATCACTCATCCCCTCTCGTAGATGGACATCACCATGATAGGTCTTCGTGCGCGTAGGAAAATTTTTGTTTCCCATGCGACGTTCCCCAACATGCCTCGTGTCCGTCCAGGCTGCTCAGGATTCCCGAGGGCCATTGTGAGCTCGTCCTTCTCTCTGTCTAGAACGAACGTCCCTTCGTGACGGGTATTCGCAGTTGCTCTTCCATGCAAACACACTTCCCTAATATAGTGCCGAAGCTTCGTGACGGGTATTCGCAGTTGCTCTTCCGTCCAAACGCACTTCCCTGATACATGGTCCAAGGTTCCGCCAACCCCGAAGAACCAAGTCCGGCAATGGTCTTGCCATCTCAATGTCTGTGGTTCGACCCCTTTAGCCAAGGCCTATGGGCTTCCCCGGGGTGGGCTGCCCCCCCCCCCCGGTGAACACCCGGAACCCATTCGTCATTCCCGGTACATTCCCGGTAACTCCGAAAAGCTTCTGGTAATCAAATGAGGTCATCCTATATATCAATCTTCGTTTCCGGACCATTCCGGAAACCCTCGCGACGTCCGTTATCTTATCCGGGACTCCGAACAAAATTCGGTAACCAACCATATAACTCAAATACGCATAAAACAACGTCGAACCTTAAGTGTGGAGACCCTGCGGGTTCGAGAACTATGTAGACATGACCCGAGTGACTCCTTGGTCAATATCCAATAGAGGGACCTGGATGCCCATATTGGATCCTACATATTCTACGAAGATCTTATCGTTTGAAGCTCAGTGCCAAGGATTCATATAATCCCGTATGTCATTCCCTTTGTCCTTCGGTATGTTACTTGCCCGAGATTTGTTGTATTACCGAGTGGGCCCCGAGATACCTCTCCTTCACACGGAGTGACAAATCCCAGTCTCGATCCATACTAACTCAACGAACACCTTCGGAGATACCTATAGAGCATATTTATAGTCACCTAGTTACGTTGCGACGTTTGATACACACAAAGCATTCCTCCGGTGTCAGTGAGTTATATGATCTCATGGTCGTAGGAACAAATACTTGACACGTAGAAAACAGTAGCAACAAAATGACACGATCAACATGCTACGTCTTATTAGTTTGGGTCTAGTCCATCACATGATTCTCCTAATGATGTGATCCCGTTATCAAGTGACAACACTTGCCTATGGTCAGGAAACCTTGACCATCTTTGATCAACAAGCTAGTCAACTAGAGGCTTACTAGGGACAGTGTTTTGTCTATGTATCCACACATGCACTGTGTTTCCAATCAATACAATTATAGCATGGATAATAAACGATTATCATGAACAAAGAAATATAATAATAACTAATTTATTATTGCCTCTAGGGCATATTTCCAATAGTCTCCCACTTGCACTAGAGTCAATAATCTAGTTCACATCACCATGTGATTCCAACGAATCCAACACCCATATAGTCATGGGGTCTGATCACGTCTTGCTCGTGAGAGCGGTTTTAGTCAACGGTTCTGAAACTTTTAGACCCGTGTGTTCTTTACAAATCTTTATGTCATCTTATAGATGCTGCTACTATGTGCTATTCGGAAATACTCCAAATATCTACTCTACTATACGAATCCGTTTCACTACTCATAGTTATCCGGATTAGTGTCAAAGCTTGCATCGACGTAACCCTTTACGACGAACTCTTTAACCACCTCCATAATCGAGAAAAATTCCTTAGTCCATTAGTTACTAAGGATAAATTTTGATCGCTGCTAGTGATTCAATCATGGATCACTCTCTGTACCTCTCAACAGACTTTGAGTCAAGGAACACATCAGGTGCGGTACCCAGCATGTCATACTTCAGATTCTACGGCCAAGGCATAGAAGACGACCTTCGTCTATTCTCTTTATTTTGCCGGGGTCGGATTTTGAGTCTTACTCAAATTCACACCTCACAACGCAACCAAGAACTCCTTCTTTGCTGATCTATTTTGAACTCCTTCAAAAACTTGTCAAGGCATGGATCTTGTTGAAACTTCCATTAAGCACTTTCGATCTATCTCCATAGATCTTTGATGCTCAACGTTCAAGTAGCGCAATCCAGGTACTACTTTGAAAACTCCTTTCAAACAACCTTGTATGCTTTACAGAAATTCTATATTACTTCTGATCCACAATATGTCAACCACATATACTTATCAGAAATTCTATAGTGCTCCCACTCACTTCTTTGGAAATACAAGTTTCTCATAAACCTTGTACAAACCGAAAATCTTTGATCATCTCCTCAAAGTGTATATTACAACTCCGAGATGGTTGCACCAGTCCATTGAAGGATCCCTGGAGCTTGCATACTTGCTAGTATCTTTAGGATCGACAAAACCTCCTAGTTGTATCACATACAATGTTTGCTCAAGGAAACCGTCGAGGAAACAATGTTTTGTAATCCTATGTGCAATATTTCATAAATAATGCAACAAATACTAACATAATTCTAACACACTTTTAGCATCGCTACGAGTGAGAAAGTCTCATCATAGTCAACTGTTTGATCTTGTAGGAAACATTTTTGCGACAAGTCGAGCTTTTCTTAATAGTGACTTATCACCATCATTGTCTGTCTTCCTTTCAAAGATCCATCTTTACTCAACCGTCCTATGACCATCAAGTAGTTCTTCCAAAGTCTACACTTTGTTTTTCATACATGGATCCTCTCTCGGATTTCATGGCTTCCAGCCATTTGTCGGAATCCGGGCCCACCATTGCTTTCTCCATAACTCGTAGGTTCACTGTTGCTCAACAACATGACCTCCAAGACAGGGTTACCGTACCACTGTGCAGTAGTACGCGACCTTGTCAACCTGCGAGGTTTGTAGTAACTTGATCTGATGCTCGATGATCACCATCATCAGCTTTCACTTCAATTGGTGTAGGCGCCACAGGAATAACTTCCTGCGCCCTGCTACACACTGGTTGAAGTGATGGTTCAATAACCTCATTAAGTTCTACCACCCTCCCACTCAATCCTTTCGAGAGAAACCTTTCCTCGAGAAAGGATCCGTTTCTAGAAACAAACACTTTGCTTTCGGATCTGAGATAGGAGATGTACCCAACTGTTTTGGATATCTATGAAGATGCATTTATCCGCTTTGGGTTCGAGCTTATCAGACTGAAACTTTTTCACATAAGTGTCGAAGCCCCAAACTTTCAAGAAACGACAGCTTAGATTTCTCTAAACCTCAGTCTATACTGTGTCATCTCAACGGAAATACGCGGTGCCCTATTTAAAGTGAATGCGGTTGTCTCTAATGCATAACCCATAAACGATAGTGGTAATTCGATAAGAGACATCATAGCATGCACCATACCAAATAGTGCGTGGCTATGACGTTCAGACACATCATCACACTATGATGTTCCAGGTGGCATGAACTGCGAAACAATTTCCACATTGTCTTAACTGCGTACCAAAACTCGTAACTTAGATATTCATTTCTATGATCATATCGTAGACAGTTTATCCTCTTGTTACGACGAACTTCACTCCGAAACAGAATTGAACTTTTCAATATTTCAGACTTGTGATTCATTAAGTAAATACTCTTGTATCTACTCAAATCGTCATTGAAGTAAGAACATAATGACATCCACTGCGTGCCTCAGCACCCATTGGACTGCATACATCAAAATGTATCACTTCCAACAAGTTACTATCTTGTTTCATCTCAATGAAAACAAGGCCTTGCTCATGTGGTATGATTTGCATGTCACTAGTGATTCAAAATCAAGTGAGTATAAAGATCCATCAGCATGGAGCCTCTTCATGCAATTTATACCAACATGACTCAAGCGGCAGTGCCACAAGTAAGTGGTACTATCATCATTACCTCGTATCTTTTGGCACCAATATCATGAACATGTGTAACACTACAATCGAGATTCAATAAACCATTGAAGGTGATTATTCAAGCAAATAGAGTAACCATTATTCTCTTTAAATGAATAATCGTATTGCAATAAACACGATCCAATCATGTTCATGCTTAATGCAAGCACCAAATAACAATTATTTAGGTTTAACACCAATCCCGATGGTAGAGGGAGCGTGCGACGTTTGATCATATCAACCTTGGAAACACTTCCAACACGTATCGTCACCTCGCCTTTAGCTAGTCTCTGTTTATGCCGTAGCTTTCATTTCGTGTTACTAATCACTTAGCAACCGAACCGGTATCCAATACCCTCGTGCTACTAGGAGTACTAGTAAAGTACACATCAACATCATGTATATCAAATATACTTCTTTCGACTTTTGCCAGCCTTCTTATCTACCAAGTATCTAGAGTTGCTCCGCCTCAGTGAATGTTCCCCTCATTATAGAAGCACTTAGTATCGGGTTTGGGTTTAATCTGGGGTCTCTTCATTAGTGCAGCAATTGTTTTGCCGTTTCACGAAGTATCCCTTCTAGCCCTTGCCTTTCTTGAAACTTAGTGGTTTTACTAACCATCAACTATTGATGCTCCTTCTTGATTTCTACTTTCTAAGTGTCAAACATCGTGAATTGCTCAAGGATCGTTGTATCTATCCTTGATATGTTATAGTTCATCACAAAGCTCTCACAGCTTGGTGGCAGTGACTTTGGAGAACCATCACTATCTCAACTGGAAGATTAACTCCCACTTGATTCAAGCGATTGTCGTACTCAGACAATCTGAGCACATGCTCAACGATTGAGCTTTTCTCCTTTACTTGTTGGACAAAGAATCTTGTCGGAGGTCTCGCACCTCTTAACAAGGGCACAAGCATGAAATCACAATTTCATCTCTTTAGAACATCACTTATGTTCCGTGACATTACAAAATGTCTTCGGCGCCTTGCTTCTAAGCCATTAAGTATTTTGCACTGAACTATCGTGTAGTCATCAGAAACGTGTATGTCGGATGTTCACAGCATCCACAGACGACGCTCGAGGTGCAGCACACCGAGTGGTGCATTAAGGACATAAGCCTTCTGCGCAGGAACGAGGACAATCCTCTGCAAAGTTTGCTACTATCAACTTTCAACTAAATTTTCTCTAGGAACATATAAAAACAGTAGAGCTATAGCGCAAGCTACATCGTAATTCGCAAAGACCATTAGACTATGTTCGTGACAATTAGTTCAATTAATCATATTACTTAAGAACTCCCACTCAAAAAGTACATATCTCTAGTCATTTGAGTGGTACATGATCCAAATCCACTTTCTCAAGTCCGATCATCACGTGAGTCGAGAATAGTTTCAGTGGTAAGCATCTCTATGCTAATCATATCTACTGTACGATTCATGCTCGACCTTTCGGTCTCATGTGTTCCGAGGCCATGTCTGCACATGCTAGGCTCGTCAAGCTTAACCCGAGTGTTCCGCGTGTGCAACTGTTTTGCACCCGTTGTATGTGAACGTCGAGTCTATCACACCCGATCATCACGTGGAGTCTCGAAACGAAGAACTGTCGCAACGGTGCACAGTCGTGGATAACACAATTTCGTCTTGAAATTTTAGTGAGAGATCACCTCATAATGCCACCGTCGTTCTAAGCAAGATAAGGTGCATAAAGGATTAACATCACATGCAATTCATAAGTGACATGATATGGCCATCATCATGTGCTTCTTGATCTCCATCACCAAAGCACCGACACGATCTTCTTGTCACCGGCGTCCACCATGATCTCCATCATCATGATCTCCATCAACGTGTCGCCATCGGGGTTGTCGTGCTACTCATGCTATTACTACTAAAGCTACGTCCTAGCAATATAGTAAACGCATCTGCAAGCACAAATGTTAGTTTAAAGACAACCCTATGGCTCCTGCCGGTTGCCGTACCATCGACGTGCAAGTCGATATTATCTATTACAACCTGATCATCTCATACATCCAATATATCACATCACATCGTTGGCCATATCACATCACAAGCATACCCTGCAAAAACAAGTTAGATGTCCTCTAATTTTGTTGTTGCATGTTTTACGTGGTGACCATGGGTATCTAGTAGGATCGCATCTTACTTACGCAAACACCACAATGGAGATATATGAATTGCTATTTAACCTTATACAAGGACCTCCTCGGTCAAATCCGATTCAACTAAAGTTGGAGAAACCGACACTTGCCAGTCATCTTTGAGCAAGGGGGTTACTCGTAGCGATGAAACCAGTCTCTCGTAAGCGTACGAGTAATGTCGGTCCAAGCCGCTTCGATCCAACAATACCGCGGAATCAAGAAAAGACTAAGGAGGGCAGCAAAATGCAGATCACCGCCCACAAAAACTTTTGTGTTGTACTCGAGAAGACATCTACGCATGAACCTAGCTCATGATGCCACTGTTGGGGAACGTCGCATGGGAAACAAAAATTTTCCTACGCGCACGAAGTCCTATCATGGTGATGTCCATCTACGAGAGGGGATTTTCGATCTATGTACCCTTGTAGATCACACAGCAGAAGCGTTAGTGAACGCGGTTGATGTAGTGGAACGTCCTCACGTCCCTCGATCCGCCCCGCGAACCGTCCCACGAACCGTCCCGCGATCCGTCCCACGATCTAGTGCCGAACGGACGGCACCTCCGCGTTCAGCACACGTACAGCTCGACGATGATCTCGGCCTTCTTGATCCAGCAAGAGAGACGGAGAGGTAGATGAGTTCTACGGCAGCGCGACGGCGCTCCGGAGGTTGGTGATGATCTAATCTCGACAGGGCTCCGCCCGAGCTCCGCAGAGACGCGATCTAGAGGTAAAACCGTGGAGGTATGTGGTCGGTCTGCCTTGAAAAAGTTGTCTCAAATCAGCCCTAATTGCTCCATATATATAGGAGGAGGGAGGGGAGGCTTGCCTTGAGGGTCAAGGAGCCCCAAGGGCTGCACCACCAAGGGGAGGAGGAGTCCTCCTCCAATCCTAGTCCAACTAGGATTGGAAGGTGGAGTCCTTCTCTCCTTTCCCACCTCCCTTTTTTTTCTTTTCTCTTTGATTTTCTTCCTATGGCGCATAGGGCCTTCTTGGGCTGTCCCACCAGCCCACAAAGGGCTGGTGCGCCACCCCCAAGGCCTATGGGCTTCCCCGGGGTGGGCTGCCCCCCCCGGTGAACACCCGGAACCCATTCGTCATTCCCGATACATTCCCGGTAACTCCGAAAAGCTTCCGGTAATCAAATGAGGTCATCCTATATATCAATCTTCGTTTCCGGACCATTCCGGAAACCCTCGCGACGTCTGTGATCTTATCCGGGACTCCGAACAACATTCGGTAACCAACCATATAACTCAAATACGCATAAAACAACGTCGAACCTTAAGTGTGCAGACCCTGCGGGTTCGAGAACTATGTAGACATGACCCGAGTGATTCCTTGGTCAATATCCAATAGAGGGACCTGGATGCCCATATTGGATCTTACATATTCTACGAAGATCTTATCGTTTGAACCTCAGTGCCAAGGATTCATATAATCCCGTATGTCATTCCCTTTGTCCTTCGGTATGTTACTTGCCCGAGATTCAATCGTCAGTATCCGCATACCTATTTTAGTCTCGTTTACCGGCAAGTCTCTTTACTCGTTCCGTCATACAAGATCCCGCAACTTACACTAAGTCACATTGCTTGCAAGGCTTGTGTGTGATGTTGTATTACCGAGTGGGCCCCGAGATACCTCTCCGTCACACGGAGTGACAAATCCCAGTCTTGATCCATACTAACTCAACGAACACCTTCGGAGATACCTGTAGAGCATCTTTATAGTCACTCAGTTATGTTGCGACGTTTGATACACACAAAGCATTCCTCCGGTGTCAGTGAGTTATATGATCTCATGGTCATAGGAACAAATACTTGACACGCAGAAAACAGTAGCAACAAAATGACACGATCAACATGCTACGCCTTATTAGTTTGGGTCTAGTTCATCACATGATTCTCCTAATGATGTAATCCCGTTATCAAGTGACAACACTTGCCTATGGTCAGGAAACCTTGACCATCTTTGATCAACGAGCTAGTCAACTAGAGGCTTACTAGGGACAGTGTTTTTTCTATGTATCCACACATGCACTGTGTTTCCAATCAATACAATTATAGCATGGATAATAAACGATTATCATGAACAAAGAAATATAATAATAACTAATTTATTATTGCCTCTAGGGCATATTTCCAACAGTTCTGCCATCTTCTTAAGAGCATGAGACTTGATTAATTCCTATTTAACTGGCTTCTCTGGATCCTCCTCTGGCGGTAGGGTGAAATTTGCCTTAAGCGTTGTCCAAAGATCTTCTTTCTGCATATCGGAGACATAAGACGTCGACACCTCAGGGTCTTCCTTCTTTGGCTTTAACCATTGCTGGATACTGATTGGGATCTTGTCCCTAACAAGAACCCCACACTGAGCACGAAATGCAACCCTTGTCTGGATAGGTTCAATCGGCTTGCCATCGCGCGCGATTGCTGTGATCTCAAACCTTTCATCCGAGCGCAACTTTTTCTTCGGGCATCGTTTCTTTACCGAAGTTGATCTCGATCCGGAGGGCTAGAGAAAAAAGAAGAAAGACGAGAGTTAATTAATATGTGTATATATGAAAACAATGAATGCATCCATTAACTAGTTAGCACGGGCTTATCTAATATATATATATATACCTGGCCAGACTCAGTTCGGTCACCAGAGCCGTCATCACGGTCTCCTTCTTGTACCTCCATTGGGTCACCGGAGCCATCATGAACATAGCCCTCTTCTTGTACCGGCATTAATGGGTCACTGGAGCCATCATGAACATAGCCCTCTTCTTCACCCGGTCCTTCCTGACCATCGGTGTCGTAGAGAAACGACGCAACGACATCACTTCCTTGTGCGATTATCTCCCCCAACATCGCTTCTGTTGCTTCGTCTCGGGAGTGATCCGTAGTTTCTGCAAATATTTACAACATGTCAATTATTATTCAAACATGGTACAGATGGATATATATTAGTGGCAAACGTAGAACTAGCTAGCTAATCACAATAAGGAATCATGTTAGTGGCCTCGACGCTGCTTCTCTAGGGTTTGGGGTGGCCTAGACAACGCTTCAAGGGTTTGGGGTGACCTCGACACAACGCTTCAAGGGTTTGGGGTGGCCTCGACGACAATGCTCTTTTAACTTGGTAAATTTGGGTGGCCTCGAGAGAGTTTGTCGGGTAGGGGCGCGACGGGAGGGGGTAGGAGACCAACATCGTTTTTTCTCTAGGGTTTGGGTGTCCTCGAGAGTTTTGGTCGAGAGAGAGGGCCGAGGGGGGGTGCTCCCGTGGCATAAGTTATCACGGTCGAGAGTGGGTAAATATATGGACCGCCACTCATGTCGAATTTATTCGGGAGGGGGTTATACCGACAGCGACGCGACATCCATATACATGTGAAAATATTGTTATCGGGGAGGGGGTATATCGGTACTCCCCCTCGTGTTGAAGTTCGATCGGAAGGGGGTATATCGACAACGACATACCCGATAAAAAATAAGAAGACAAAAGAAGAAATAAAAAGAGGAGAAGAAGAAAGGAATAGAAGAGAAGCAATCGAAGAAAAAGAAGAAGAAAAAAAGGAGAAGAAGAAAGGAATAGAGGAGAAAGAAGAAAAAAAAATTAGAAATTTTCTATTTTTTGTCTTCTTTCTCCTCTACTCCTTTCTTCTTCTCCTCTTCTTTTTCTTCTTTTTTCCTCTTCTTATTTATTTCTCCTCTTCTTCCTCTCCTCTTCTTCTCCTTTCTTCCTCTTCTTATTTTCCTTTTTCTCCTCTCATTCTTTTTCTTCTTCTTCATTATCTTCCTAGCTATATATAATACTTTTCTAAAAATGTTACTTTTGCATATATGAAACTTTTTCTTCTTCTTCCTTCTTCCTTCTTCCTTCTCTTCCTTCTTTTCCTAAATATATAAAACTTTTCTAAAAATGAAACTAACCTAAAATGTACTAAATCAGAGAACATATATAGATAAAACTAACCTAAAATGTACTAAAAATCTAACTTTTATATGCACAGAGAACATACATACATATATACATTTTTATAAAAATGCAAAAAACAAATCATCATTTATATGAACTAAAAAATCTAAAAAAGGACATATAATCAGATATACACACATACATATGCTCACACATATACACATAATCTAAAAAAACATCATATAATCTAAAAAAGAAAGGAGAGGACAGGGTGGGCGGTGCCGACCTGACCAAGGAGAGGCACGGCGCCGGCGTCGGTGTAGAGGGAGCCGACGGCGGCATGGTCGGGGCAGGGGCGACGGCGGCATGGTCGGGGCAGGGGCGATGGCGATCGACGGGGCAAAGGGCGGCGACGGCGTCGACGGGGCGGGTAGGGGCGTGGTAGAGGCACGGCGAGGGCGCGCGGCGTGGTCGGGGGGCAGGGGCGACGACGGCGTGGTCGGGCCGGGCAACGGCGGTGTGGTCGGGGGCAGGGGCGATGACGGCGAGCTCGGGCAGTCTGGCGTCGTCGTCGGAGGGATCGAAGAACTGACGAAATTTTCACAAGTGTTGGCTTATATAGCAAAGCCATTGGTACCGGTTGGTGCCACCAACCGGGACCAAAGGTCACTTTTCAGCAGCCCAAAGGGCGGGAAGCGGCGGTCTTTGGTCCCGGTTGGTGGCACAAACCGGGACTATAGGTCACCTTTCAGCAGACCAAAGGGCGGGAAGCGGCGGCCTTTGGTCCCAGTTGGTGCCACGAACCGGTACCAATGCACCCCCTTTAGTCCCGGTTGGTGCCACAAACCGGGACCAAAGGCTGCCCGTGTCGCGGCCAAAGTTTAGTCCCACCTCGCTAGTTGAGAGGGGCGCGCAGTGGTTTATAAGCCCCACTGTCGCACCCCTCTCGAGCTCCTCTCCACTGCACGCTTATGGGCCTACTCACTACTGCTTTGCCTGATGGGCCTTCTCGGCCTACTGCAGGGCTGAATCCTGGCCCATTGATGGGTTTCTAGTCGTATTCAGGCCGTGGTGGCCCAGTTGGTGGCAATTTTTTTAATTTTCCCAGTTTTTTTGTTTTCTTTTTTGCTTTATTTATTTTATTTTGTTTCTACTTACAACAAAATATTTATTTATTTTATTTTGTTTTGTTTATAATTACTTATTAATTTTATTTTATGATTATTCTTTTTTGCTTTCAAAGTTTCTAACAAAAAAAGTTTTTTATGAAAATTCTTTTTGCTTTTAATGATTTTGAACAGAAAATACTTTGATAATTTTAGTTGCATGAATTTTATATAATTTTAGTTTCAATAATACTAGAAGTTGCTTATAATGTTTTGAACAGAAAATACTTTGATAATTTTAGTTTAACAAATTTTATTTATGTTATTATAGTTTTTTTGTTTCTACTTATCTATTTTATTAAAGTTTATATTATTTTGTTTCAAATTACTTATTTACATTATTTTATTTTATTTCTGACTTCATTTGTTATTTTTCATGCATTTACTCAGCTATAAGACCATGAAATTGAAAAGCATTTGAAATGAACTCTGAAAAGGTTCAAAGTTTGCATGTTATCATCATTTCACCCACATAGCATGTGCAAGAAAGTAGAGAGGCTTACGGCAAAAACTCGATGCACTTCGTGTACAAAACAGACAATCTCCTTCGAAGTATCAGGGTTCCATACGGAAACTCGTCTGTTAGAAAGGGATTTCAATTTTTTTGAACTTATTTGAACCCCCTTGTTTTTCGGTGTTCAAAATGCACCATTCAAAGCCACATCATCAATTTACAACCCTTTATGACTTCATTTGTTATTTTTCATGCATTTACTGATTATTTTGAGCTATAAGACCATGAAATTGAAAAGCATTTGAAATGAACTCTGAAAAGGTTCCAAGTTGGCATGGTATCATCATTTCACCCACATAGCATGTGCAAGAAAGTAGAGAGGCTTACGGCAAAAACTGGATGCACTTCGTGTACAAAACAGACAATCTCCTTCGAAGTATGAGGGTTCCATACGGAAACTCGTCTGGTACAAAGGGATTTCAAATTTTTTGAACTTATTTGAACCCCCTTGTTTTTCTGCGTTCAAAATGCACCATTCAAAGCCACAACATCAATTTACAACCCTTTTTGACTTCATTTGTTATTTTTCATGCATTTACTGATTATTTTGAGCTATAAGACCATGAACTTGAAAAGCATTTGAAATGAACTCTGAAAAGGTTCCAAGTTGGCATGGTATCATCATTTCACCCACATAGCATGTGCAAGAAAGTAGAGAGGCTTACGGCAAAAACTGGATGCACTTCGTGTACAAAACAGATAATCTCCTTCGAAGTATCAGGGTTTCATACGGAAACTCGTCTGTTACAAAGGGATTTCAATTTTTTTGAACTTATTTGAACCCCCTTGTTTTTCTGTGTTCAAAATGCACCATTCAAAGCCACATCATCAATTTACAACCCTTTCTGACTTCATTTGTTATTTTTCATGCATTTACTGATTATTTTGAGCTATAAGACCATGAAATTGAAAAGCATTTGAAATGAACTCTGAAAAGGTTCCAAGTTGGCATGGTATCATCATTTCACCCACATAGCATGTGCGAGAAAGTAGAGAGGCTTACGGCAAAAACTGGATGCACTTCGTGTACAAAACAGACAATCTCCTTCGAAGTATCACGGTTCCATACGGAAACTCGTCTGTTACAAAGTGATTTCATTTTTTGAACTTATTTGAATACCCTTGTTTGTCTGTGTTCAAAATGCACCATTCAAAGCCACATCAGCAATTTACAACCCTTTTTGACTTCATTTGTTATTTTTCATGCATTTACTGATTATTTTGAGCTATAAGACCATGAAATTGAAAAGCATTTGAAATGAACTCTGAAAAGGTTCCAAGTTGGCATGGTATCATCATTTCACCCACATAGCATGTGCAAGAAAGTAGAGAGGCTTACAGCAAAAACTGGATGCACTTCGTGTACAAAACAGACAATCTCCTTCGAAGTATCAGGGTTTCATACGGAAACTCGTCTGTTACAAAGGGATTTCAAATTTTTTGAATTTATTTGAACCCCCTTGTTTTTCTGTGTTCAAAATGCACCATTCAAAGCCACATCATCAATTTACAACCCTTCCTGACTTCATTTGTTATTTTTCATGCATTTACTGATCATTTTGAGCTATAAGACCATGAAATTGAAAAGCATTTGAAATGAACTCTGAAAAGGTTCCAAGTTGGTATGGTATCATCATTTCACCCACATAGCATGTGCAAGAAAGTAGATAGGCTTACGGCAAAAACTGGATGCACTTCATGTACAAAACAGACAATCCCTTTCGAAGTATCAGGGTTTCATACGGAAACTCGTCTGTTACAAAGGGATTTCAACTTTTTTGAACTTATTTGAACTCCCTTGTTTTTCTGTGTTCAAAATGCACCATTTATAGCTGTAAGACAATGAAGTTGAAAAGCATTTGAAATGAACTCTGAAACCAAAGTACATACATAGTTCTCGAGAGCATTAAAACCAAAGTACATACATAGTTCCCATTGAAAAATATATACCTCTCCAGAGCATCTAATTAAACCATACATTGAAATTATGTAAAACATTTCAATGCAAAAACAAATGCGATCATAACCGCAACCAAGGTAACAACTGATCCAACTGCATAATGATACCAAGCCTCAGTATGAATGGCATATTTTCTAATCTTTTTAATCTTCAACCGCATTGCATCCATCTTGATCTTGTGATCATCGATGACATCGGCAACATGCAACTCCAATATCATCTTCTCATCCTCAATTTTTCTTATTTTTTCCTTCAAGTAATTGTTTTCTTCTTCAACTAAATTTAACCTCTCGACAATAGGGTCGGTTGGAATTTCTGGTTCAACAACCTCCTAGATAAATAAAATCTATGTCACATTGGTCGGCATAGTTGTCATAAACAATAAATGAACCAAATAGTTATTAAAAGATAATATATACCACATCTGAATCATAGATAGGACGAGGGCCGACGGGGGCGGATACCAAAACCATCGCACTATATAATAACAAGGAATAATAAAAGTAAGAAAATTAGACAAGTATCTATCTGAAGTCAGAATTTTTTTCTTTCAGAAAGAAGATAAGAACAAGAGGCTCACCGCGATGGTGCCGGCGACGAGATCGGCCTGGGCGATCGACGGTGGTGAAGACGGGCCGGGGACGGGGCGTGACGGACCGCTAAATCTAGACAAATCTCGTTGAAAATGGAGCTCGGAGGTCGAGTTTCGAGAGGAGAAAGCTTAACTAGTGTGGCTTACGCATTTCATCGAACACCTCATGTGCATAGGAGGTGAACTAGAGCACCCAAATGCCCTCCCCTCGCCGGCTTGACAAAAACAGAGCACTGTGGAGTGCTCTGCCGCGACGGTGGGTATATGTAGGCAAGTTATTTGTCCCGGTTCAAGCCACGAACCGGGACCAATGGTTGTGGGCCAGCAGCGAGGACCATTGGTCCCGGTTCGTGGCTCGAACCGGGACAAATGGTTCCACATGAACCGGGACCAATGCCCACGAGGCCCCGGACGGCCCCCTGGGCTCAAGAACCGGGTCTAATACCCCTCATTGGTCCCAATTCTTGAAAAACCGGGACTAATGGGCTGGCCAGGGCCGAACGATAGCCCTATTTTCTACTAGTGATACTATGATGTCTCTTATCGAATTATCACTATCGTTTATGGGTTATGCATTAGAGACAACCATATTCACTTTAAATAGGGCACCGCGTATTTCCATTGAGATGACACAGTATAGACTATGGTTTGGAGAAACCTAAGCTATCGTTTCTTAAAAGTTTGGGGCTGCGATGATTATGTGAAAAAGTTTCAGTGTGATAAGCTCGAACCCAATGCGGATAAATGCATCATCATCCAAAATAGTTGGGTACATCTCCTATCTCAGATCCGGAAGCGAAGTGTTTGTTTTTAGAAATGGGTCCTTTCTCGAGGAAAGGTTTCTCTCGAAAGAATTGAGTGGGGGAGTGGTGGAACTTGATGAGGTTATTGAACCGTCACTTCAACCAGTGTGTAGCACGGCGCAGGAAGTTGTTCCTGTGGCGCCTACACCAATTGAAGTGGAAACTAATGATGGTGATAATTAAGCTTCGGATCAAGTTACTACAAACCTCGTAGGTCAACAAGGTCGCGTACTACTACAGAGTGGTACGGTAACCCTGTCTTGGAGGTCATGTTATTGAAACACAATGAACCTACGAGCTATGGAGAAGCGATGGTGGGCCCGGATTCCAACAAATGGTTGGAGGCCATGAAAACTGAGAGAGGATCCATGTATGAATACAAAGTGTAGACTTTGGAAGAACTACTTGATGGTCGTAGGACTATTAAGTAAAGATGGATCTTTAAAGGCAAGACAGACGATGATGGTGAAAAGTCACCATTAAGAAAAGATCGACTTATCGCAAAGATGTTTCCGACAAGTTCAAAGAGTTGACTATGATGAGACTTTCTCACTCGTAGCTAGCGATGCTAAAAGTCTGTTGGAATGATGTTAGCAGTTGTTGCATTATTTATGAAATATTGCACATAGGATGTCAAAACATTGTTTCCTCGACGGTTTATTTGAGGAAAGGTTGTATGTGATACAACGAGAAGGTTTTGTTGATCCTAAGGGTGCTAACAAGTATGCAAGCTCCAGTGATCCTTCTATGGACTAGTGCAAGCATCTTGGATTTGGAATATACGCTTTGATCAGATTTTCAAAGCTTTTGGGTTTGTACAAGGTTATGGGAAACTTGTATTTCCAAAGAAGTGAGTGGGAGCACTATAGAATTTCTGATAAGTATATGTGGTTGACATATTATTGATCGGAAGTAATGTAGAATTTCTATAAAGCGTAAAGGGTTGTTTGAAAGGGGTTTTTCAAAGGAAGACCTGGATAGAGCTACTTGAACATTGAGCGTCAAGATCTATGGAGATAGATCAAAACGCTAAATAGAACTTCCAATGAAATGCATGCCTTGACAGGTTTTTGAAGGAGTTCAAAATAGATCAACAAAGAAGGAGTTCTTGGCTGTGTTGTAAGGTGTGAATTTGAGTAATACTCAAAGCCTGACCACGGCAAAAGAAAGAGAAAGGACGAAAGATTGTCCCCTATGCCTTAGCTATAGACTCTAAAGTATGCCATGCTGTGTACCGCACCTGATGTGTGCCTTGCCACAAGTCTG
Organism: Hordeum vulgare subsp. vulgare; assembly: GCF_904849725.1. NCBI lineage: Eukaryota > Viridiplantae > Streptophyta > Magnoliopsida > Poales > Poaceae > Hordeum > Hordeum vulgare. The sequence continues at coordinate 563,031,375 of NC_058519.1, forward strand.
TTAAGAGGTACACAGACTGATCCAGGATTGAATCACTGAACAACGGTCAAAGTTACCCTTAGTAACTAATGTACTAAGGAATTTTTCTCGATTATGGAGGTGGTTAAAGAGTTCGTCGTAAAGGGTTACGTCGATGCAAGCTTTGACAGTAATCCGAATAACTCTGAGTAGTAAAACGGATTCGTATGGTAGAGTAGATATTTGGAATATTTCCGAATATCACGTAGTAGCAGCATCTATAAGATGACATAAAGATTTGTAAAGCACAAACGGATCTTAATGGTTCAGAACCGTTGACTAAAACCTCTCTCACAAGCAAGACGTGATCAAACCCGAGAACTGTATGGGTGTTGTATTCGTTAAAATCACATAGTGAGGTGAACTAGATTATTGACTCTAGTGCAAGTGGGAGACTATTGGAAATATGCCCTAGAGGCAATAATAAATAAGTTATTAATATGTTTCCTTGTTCATAATAATCGTTTATTATCCATGCTAGAATTGTATTGATTGGAAACTCAAATACATGTGTGGATACATAGACAACACACTATCCCTATTGAGCCTCTAGTTTACTAGTTCGTTGATCAAAGATGATCAAGGTTTCCTGGCCATAGGCAAGTGTTGTTACTTGATAACTGGATCACATCATTAGGATAATCATGTGATGGACAAGATCCAAATTATAAGCGTAGCATGTGATCGTGTCATTTTGTTGTTATTGTTTTCTGCGTGTCAAGTATTCATTCCTATGGCCATGAGATCATGTAACTCAATGACACCGGAGGAATACCTTGTGTGCATCAAATGTCACAACGTTACTGGGTGACTCTAAACGTGCTCTACAGGTATATCTGAAGGTGTCCGTTGAGTTAGCATGGATCAAGACTGGGATTTGTCACTCCGTGTGACGGAGAGGTATATCGGGGCCCACTCGGTAATACAACATCACACACAAGCCTTGCAAGCAATGTGACTCAAGTGTAAGTCACGGGATCTTGTACTACGGAATGAGTAAAGAGACTTGCGAGTAGCGAGGTTGAAATAGGTATACAGATACCGACGATCAAATCTCGGGCAAGTAACATACCTAAGGACAAAGGGAATGGTATACGGGATTATATGAATCATTGGCACAGAGGTTAAACCAATAAGATCTTCATAATATATGTAGGATCCAATATGGGCATCCATGTCACGCTATTGGATATTAACCAAGGAGTGTATCGGGTCATGTCTACATAGTTCTCGAACTCGGAGGGTGTGCACACTTAAGGTTTGATGATGTTTTAGTATAGTTGAGTTATATGTGTTGGTGACTGAATGTTTTTCGGAGTCCCGGATGAGATCACGAATGTCACGAGGGTTTCCAGAATGGTCCGGAAACGAAGATTGATATATAGGAAGTTGGTGTTTGGATTCCGGAAGGTTTTCGGGCATTGCCGGTAGTGTACCGGGAGTGACGAATGGGTTCCCGGGGCCCAATGGGTGGTCCCACCATGCCCCAAGGGGTCCACATGGGTTTATTGGATGCACAATAAGCTATAATGGGCTGACAATGTCATCCAAGTAAAGCCCATGAGGAAAAAGTGGAAAATCCAAAAGAGGTGGGAAAATAAGGAAGGAGTCCTAATCCAAGTGGGATTGGAGAAGGACTCCTCCCTCCCACTTCGGCCGACCCAAGGAGGGCCACCTTTGGCCGGCGCCCTAGGGATTTTCCCGACCCCTTGGTTGCTCTTATATATACTAGAGGCTTAGGGATTTTTGAGACACAACTTTGCCACATGCAACTCAAACCTACACCTCGTAGTTCTTCCTCTAGATTAGATTTATGCGGAGCTCGGATGGAGCCCTGCAGGAATAGATCATCACATACACCGGCGCGCCGTCACGCTGTCGGAGAACTCATCTACTTCTCCGTCTCTCTTGCTGGATCAAGAAGGCCGAGATCGTCATCGAGGTGTACGTGTGCTGAACGCAGAGGTGCCGTCCGTTCGGCGCTAGATCGGAACGGATCGTGGGACAGATCATGGGACGACGGTGTTTTGAATCACGAAGCTGTACCACTACATCAACCGCGTTTCTTAACGCTTCCCGCTGAGTGATCTACAAGGGTATGTGGATCAAATCTCCCTCTCGTAGATGAACGTCACCATGATAGGTCTTCATGTGCATAGGAAATTTTTTGTTTCCCATGCAACGTTCGCCAACAATTAGCTATAGTGATGCAAGAGTTTTATATTAATATGTTGATGATGTTGATCATGATTATCATGATGATTTGTTATTATGATCATGATTGGTTATTATATCATTTGGGGAAGGAAAGCGGATTAGATTCATGTGTGGATGAATCTTCGACGTTGGGTTCATTAGCCCAGATGTTGTAAATGAATGGTCGGTACGCCACAATACCTAAGAGACCGAGGATAACTTGCTAAAGTCTTTACTTCTACATCACGGAGAAAGAGAGGACACTTCTCTCTATTAGCTATCTAACAAAATATGAAACCCCTAAATTAACCCTCCAAAACCCCCAACACACCCCCATTAAAAAAAACCACCTCCTGGTCCCGGTTGGTGTGACCAACCGGGACTAAAGAACCTCGTGCCCGTGCTACCCATAGAGGCCACGTGGAGGCCCTTCTGTCCCGGTTGGTAAAGGAACCGGGACTAAAGGTTTTGGGCTTTAGTCCCGGTTCCAGAACCGGGGCTAATGGGCCTCCGGAACCGGGACAATTGGGCCATTTTCTACTAGTGTAGATGGCTTCTTCTCTCTCATTTTTCTTCAATACCATATTCTTCATGATCTTCATGGAGATCTATCCGATGTAATACTCTTTTGCGGTGTGTTTGTGGAGATCTGATGAATTGCGGGTTCATCTTCAGATTATCTATGAATATTATTTGAATCTTCTCTGAATTCTTATATGCATGATTTCATATCTTAGCAAGTCTCTTCGAGTTATTAGTTTGGTTTGGCCAACTAGATTGGTAATTCTTGCAATGGGAAAAGTGCTTAGTTTTGGGTTAAATCTTGCGGTGTCCTCACCTAGTGACAAAGTAGGGGTAGCGAGGCACGTGTTGCATTGTTGCCATCGAGGATAAAAAGATGGGGTTTTCATCATATTCCTTGAGTTTATATCTCTACATCATGTCATCTTACCTAAAGTGTTACTCTGTTCTTCATGAACTTAATACTCTAGATGCAGGCAGGATTCGGTCGATGTGTGGAGTAATAGTAGTATATGCAGAATCGTTTCGGTCTATTTGACACTGACGTGATGCCTATATGCATAATCATTGCCTTAGATATCTTCATAATTATTCTCTTTTATATCGATTGCTCGACAGAAATTTGTTCACCCACCGTATTATTTTCCTTCATGAGAGAAGCCTCTAGTGAAACCTATGGCCTCCGGGTCTATTTTCCATATTAAACTTTCAGATCTATAAGCCAAAAATACCAAAAATATATTGCTGCCATTTATTTAATTTTGTTTTAATTTTAGTTCTAGCAATCTTTTATCTATCTCTGTCAGATATCATCCTTGCAAATAACTGTGAAGGGATTGACAACCCCTTTTTAGCATCGGGTGCGAGTGTTTGATTGTTTGTGTAGGTGCTAAGATTGGGGCTTTGCTTGTTGCTCCTACTAGATTGATACCTTAGTTCTCAACAAACTCAGGGAAATACTTATCTACTTTGCTACATCATCCTTTCCTCTTCAAGGGAAAACCAACGCAAGCTCAAGAAGTAGAAGCGGTCTTCACCTTCTTTTCTTCGAGAAGAGCCTTCTTCTCCTCGAGCACATCCTTCTTCTCTTCAAGCACGACCCTGTTTTCTTCAAGCGTTAGCTTCTTCTCGGTCGCCTCCATTAACAATTCGAATCTCTCCGCCATTTTTCCTCCTTGATGTCCGAGCGCATGACGTATGCCTCCTCCTTTTTGGACAAGATGTCCTCGAACCTCTCCTTAATATTTACCACCGCATATTCTCACTTCTCCCTCTCCTTCTCCCGCTTATTTCCCCGAAACCATCTTCTAACCTTATTGGGTGATTCTTTTGTTGGATTGGTTGGGTCACTGGTTTCCTCCTTGATGGCTTGGGTCATGGTCTCGGCTATGTATATATTCCACTTTGGTTGCACATTCAACTTCAACCAACAATGCATGACAATGAAGTTTTTCTTCTCCAACTTCTTGAACATTGTACACACACGAGAAGGCTACAAAATAAACATTGTAAATTAAGCAATGCATATCCGACTAGTGATCAACAAACATATGCATATCCGGCCAATGATCAACATACCTACACATATGGGGTCCAATGATCAACAAAACTATGCATGCCAGGCCAATGATTAACACACCTAAGCACATACGACCAATGATCAACAAAGCTGTGTATATCCGGTCAAACAACTTACCTGCTCGGTAATTAGCGCACCATTAGGCCACCGTGCAATGAGATTCCCCAAGTGTACGCAATACTTCAAGACAACTGATAACCCACAAGTATAGGGGATCGCAACAATTTTCTTGGGTAGGGTATTAAACCCAAATTTTTTTATTCGACTCAACGGGAGCCAAAGAATATTCTCGAGTATTAGCAGCTGAGTTGTCAATTCAACCAGACCTGAAAGATTTAATTTTTGCAGCAATGTATTTAGTAGCAAAGTAGCATGGAAGTAACGGTAACGATGGCAAACATGATAGTAGAGGTTCTGTAGTGATTGTAACAATAGCAACGGAAAAGTAACTTAGCAAAGATCAATATGTGGAAAGCTCGTAGGCAATGGATCAACGATGGATAATTATGTTGAATGGCATTCATCATGCAACAGTCATAACATAGGGTGATACAAAACTAGCTCCAATTCATCAATGTAATGTAGGCATGTATTCCATATATAGTCATACATGCTTATGGAAAAGAACTTGCATGACATCTTTTGTCCTACCCTCCCATGGCAGCGGGGTCCTAATGGAAACTAAGGAATATTAAGGCCCCCTTTTAATAGAGAACTGGACCAAAGCATTAGCATTTAGTGAATACATGAACTCCTCGAACTACGGTAATCACCGAAAGGAATCCCAGTTATTGTCACCCAGGGGGATGCGAATCATAACTCGTAATAGGTGTCTACAACTTGCAAGATAGGATCAAGAACACATATATATTCATGAAAATATAATAGGTTCAGATCTGAAATCATGGCACACGGGCCCTAGTGACAAGCATTAAGCATAACAAAGTCATAGCAACATCAATCTCAGAATATAATGGATACTAGGGATCAAACCCTAACAAAACTAACTCAATTACATGGTAAATCTCATCCAACCCATCATCGTCCAGCAAGCCTACGATGGAATTACTCACGAGCGGCGGATAGCATCATGAAATTGGTGATGAAGGATGGTTGGTGATATCGACGGCATCGATTTCCCCTCTCCGCAGCCCAAATCACACTCCACATCTGCCATCACGAAGAAGAACAGTAGGTGGCGGTGGCTCCATATCGTAAAATGAGATGAACTCTCCTCCTTGATTTTTTCCTCCGCGAATAGGAATATATAGAAGTGGAAACAAGGCCGGAGGATCCACAGGGCCCCACAAGACACGGGGGCGCGCCCTAGGGGGGGCTGCAGGCTTGTGGCCAGGTGGTGGCCCCTCTCGAGTTGATTCTTTCGCCAATATTTTTTATTAATTCCAAAAATATTCTTCGTAAATTTTCAGGTCAATCTAGGAACTTTTATTTCTGCACAAAAATAACACCAAGGCAATTCGGCTGAAAACAGCGTGAGTTCGGGTTAGTTCCATTCAAATCATGCAAATTATAGTACAAGGGCAAAAGAGTTTGGAAAAGTAGATACGTTGGAGATGTATCAACTCCCCCAAGCTTAAACCTTTGCTTATCCTCAAGCAATTTAGTTGATAAAATGAAAGTGATAAACAAAAACTTTTACAAACTCTATTTGATCTTTCTGTTGTAAATATGTCTAACTGATGTTCAGATTTTCATCAAAGATTATAGAGTAACCACTTTCACAATAGTATTTATGTCTCATATTTACTTATATCCATGTCATAATCAACTAGCGAGCAATGATAATAGGCCTCGGATGACAGCAATTTTATCAAAATAATCATAATACAATATGATATACTGGTATCTCGCTAGCCCTTTCTGAGACCGCAAAGCATAAATGCAGAGCACGTGTGAAGAACAAGGACTGACTAGATGATAACCCACAAGTATAGGGGACCGCAACAGTTTTCGAGGGTAGAGTATTCAGCCCAAATTTGTTGATTCAACACAAGGGGAAGCCAAAGAATATTCTCGAGTATTAGGAGTTGAGTTGTCAATTCAACCACACTTGAAAGACTTAGTATCTGCAGCAAAGCATCAGTAGCAAAGTAGTGTGATAGCAACAGTAGCAACGGTAACAGTAGCAGCAGTGACAGCAGTAGCGCTAACTGTAGCAGCAGTGGCAGCAGTAGCAGCAAAGTAACGTAGCAAGGACCAGTAGAAAAAGACTCGTAGGCATTGGATCGGTGATGGATAATTATGCTGGATGACATTCATCATGCAACAGTTATAACATGGGGAGATATGTAACTAGCTCCAGTTCGTCAATGTAATGTAGGCATGTATTCCGTATATAGTCATACGTGCTTAGGGAAAAGAACTTGCATGACATCTATTGTCCATCCCTCCTGTGGCAGCGGGGTCCTAATGGAAACTACGGGATATTAAGGTTCTCCTTTTAATAGAGAACCTGAACAAAGCATTAGCACTTAGTGAATACATGAACTCCTCATACTATGGTCATCTCCGGGAGTGGTTCCGGCTATTGTCACTCCGCGGTTGCCGGGTCATAACACATAGTAGGTGACTACAACTTGCAAGATAGGATCTAGAACACACATATATTGACGAGAACATAATAGTTTCAGATCTGAAATCATGGCACTTGGGCCCTAGTGACAAGCATTAAGCATGGCAAAGTAGTAGCAACATCAATCTTAGAACATAGTGGATACTAGGGACCAGTCCCCATCAAAACTAATTCGATTACATGATAGATCTCATCCAACCCATCACCGTCCAGCAAGCCTACGATGAGATTACTCACGAACGGTGAAGAGCATCATGGAATTGGCGATGAAGGAAGGTTGGCGATGGCGATGGCGATGATCTCCCCTCTCCGGAGCCCAGAACGGACTCCAGATCTGCCCTCCAGAGGAAGAACGGGTGGTGGCGGCGCCTCTGTATCATAAAACGCGATGAACTCTTCTCCTCGATTTTTTTCCGGACGAAAGGGACTAAATAGAGATGGAGTTGGAGGCGGCGGAGACCCGAGGCCCCCACAAGCCTCCTAGGCGCGGCCAGGGAGGGTCTGCGCCTCCTGTGCTTGTGGGCTCCTCGCTCCACTCCTCTAGTTGATTCTTGCGACAGTATTTTTTATATATTCCACAAAAAATCCTCGTAAATTTCTAGGTCATTCCGAGAACTTTTATTTCTGCGCAAAAACAACACCATGGCAATTCTGCTGAAAACAACGTCAACCCGGGTTAGTTCCATTCAAATCATGCAAATTAGAGTCCAAAACAAGGGCAAAAGAGTTTGGAAAAGTAGATACGACGGAGACGTATCACTAGACATTGTAATTCATGGTAAAAGAGATCCAATCACACTCATTCTCAATAGCAATTGATAAGAAAGCATACAAATGACGGAGGTGCTCTCTAACTGGTGCCTTTTTATAAGAAGAGGATGACCAACAGTAAAGTAAAATTGATAGACCCTTCACAGAGCGAAGCATTGATTTGTAGAGGTGCCAGAGCTCGAGCTTCTAAAACAATGATGAATCAAAATTTTGGGTGGTATGATTTCATTGTGAACATAACAACTAAGAGATCTCAATATCTTCCATGCTAGATACATTATAGGCGGTTCCCAAACAGAATAGTAAAGTTTTTACTCCCCCTCCACCAATCGATCACACTCCACGGCGGGACGAATCCACGGGTATCGTCCATACAAACAACAATCCTGGGCGTCCCGAATACAAGCCACTTTCTCGTGAATGATAGTGAATCAACACATATTGTGAGAATAACCCACCTAGCATGGAAGATACTGACAGCCCCTAGTTGTCGGCGTTCTGGGAATGGGGGTACCCAGACTTGCCTCCCTGTGGCCCAGGGCTGGCCCACTTCATCAAGCAAGCACAATTGGGCGCGGCCCCACTCAAGGCAAGGTCCTCGCGAGGGGCCAAGCCTCACAAGGAGGAACAACATCAAGACCCATAGGGGGCCTCATCAGGACCCCTCCAGAGCGGCGGGTATTCCGAGGCGAGACCCGGCCTCAGGAGTCAAGGATGACGCGGAGGAAGGACATGCGAGGAGTAGATAGCAGGACGGAGTAGTTTCCCCTTTAGTACAAAGGGGGCAAGGACGAACTGGGGTTCCCAAGGCATCTTCCAAAGGTTTCCTTTTTGGTGCAACAAGGCCATCGGCGCCCGCCAGCAGGACACACGTCATCCTTGGACCCGTCCATGCAGTGTTGGCAGACACTTTGCAAGCGAAGACTACCTTTGGGCAGGGGAGCATGTTCCCCTGTTCCCCTTCAAAATAGGCCGTTGTGGGATCCCCTCCCGCTAAAACTATAAGGGAAGAAAACCGGTATCGCCACTATATATATAGAGAGTAGGTTACTTCATAGGGATGGATTCATTCATTTGCCCACTGGCACCACACAAAGGCCACCCGGCCTCCGTAGGCCCTCGAACACTGTACTAGCTCAGCCACCAACCTCCACGAGAGGCAATCCACCAAAGCAGGAGTAGGGTATTACGCTTCTCAACGGCCCGAACCTGGGTAAACTGTCGTGTTCTGTGTCTTCCTCACCATCGACTGAGTTCTCTACCATCCTCAGCGAGTAGCTATTTAGGTGAGGGAGCCCGCGATAGATCTTCGTACACGCCCCTGAATTCGAATCTTTAGGGTTTTGCGGAGCGTGAAATCTGACATTTGGCACGCCGGGTAGGGGGCGTGTCAAGGTTTCCTCCAAGCTCCACCTTCACCAAGCTTCGCCGCTCTGATGGCTGACGCTCGCCGGGCTCGCGCCGAGTGCTTGTAACATCCCAAATTTTGGAATGTTAAAAAAATTATTAGATTGATTGTTTGTTTATTTGAGTGATTGAAACTTGAGTGAAATTTCAAACTTTTCAAAATCTTCTGAATGAGAGGGAATAAAATGACTTTCCCCTTTTTCCGGTGAATTCAAATTCATCCATTTAAAATCAATGAAAGGAGATAGCATGACTTCTTCAACTATAAAGAATTTGAATGAAGGTGGCATTTGAATTTCTTTCGATTTTTGTTTTGCAATTCTATTTTTTTCTCCACTCAAGAAATGCTATGAATAAATTCTTGCCAAGCAAGAAAGAGAGGAGGAACATGACCCTCCAAAAACCAGGGGCATTCATTGAAATATTTTGAGCCAAGAAAAAACCAAAATTTAATTTCAGAAAATAATTGCAAAAATAAAGAATGCTTTTAGGGATTTTCTGGAAAAACATTTTTTTTAAGTTTTTATTTTGGCCGTGGAAAGATGCCTATCATTTAGATTTTACTTTTTTGATAATTTTAGTATATAGAAACTATTTATTCCGAATTTATTTCGTTTCCTTTTTAATCGTTTACTTTCCGGTTTTTGAAAATAGGAAAGAAATCTCATTTATTTGGAAACTTTGCTCTGGACCATTAAGACCTTTCCAAAAGTTGCCCCGACAACTTCTTCTCCTTCCTCACGTAACCTTGCGAGGACCTTCCATCCATGGCCATGGTGAGAGAGAGAATAATTTCCCTTCCCGATCTCCCTCGTCCTTCCATCCCGGCGCCTCCCGAGCCCCCTATAAGAACCCCCACATCCTCCTTTATCCATTTTCCCCAAGAACCATACCTCTCCTCGTCTCTAGCCGCAGCCCCCGCCTCGCCGGAGTTCATCTTCAACAGGAACTCGCCGGAGGTCGTGCTGCCTCCTCCCGTCGCCCCATGCCCCGCCGACACCACCAACCTTTGGCCGGAGCCCTCCTCCCCCGCCTGGACCCCTCCGCTGCCTCGGCCGGCCACAGGAGCCACCTTCCCGTCGACTTCTCCAACTCCGGCGGCTAACTCCGGTGAGATCCACGAAATCCCGTCACAGTTTTTTTTCCAGAAAAAGAGCAAATTATAAATTTCATATCTATTAGTCTATAACTCCGAATTAGGTGATTCTTTTTGCGTTAGATCACAAATTTCTTGTAGTTTCCGAAAATATATAATTTGTCTATGTTTGGAATTATAAAATTTGAATTAGACCAGATTTAGTTTAATCCTGGTTTCGCTTATTCCGGGAGTTTAAAAATAGATTTTAATTTAATTCTTTTTGATGCTGTTTCCTAGTGATCATATCTTTCAGTAGTTTAAGTTTCAAATTTTTTTAAATAATTTTACTTGGGGTTTTTACCAAAACAGATTCTTTTTTAGTTCTTTTAGGATTATGGCTATTTCTTTTTCTATAATTGTTTTTAAATTATTTTCTTTTATATTTCAGAAAGTTTATATTTTGTTTCTGTTAGTTAACAGTAGGTTTTCAACAAATTTTTATTTTTATTTTTCTTTGTTATCATGAAATCAGTTCTAGTTCTCTAATAACTTGCAATTGATTTCTCTACTAGTTCAACTCCCATTTGAAAATACTTTCAAATAGTTTTATGAAAAATACTTTATTTTACCTTAGTTCAATTTATATTTTATTCTCTGAATATTTTAGTGTTTTATTTTCTGTTAGACAAAAACTATTTTTGTGAATGTTGTAGTAGAAGGCTCCCTAGCTTCTTTGAAGTTTCCTTTGGATTTTATCCGCCCTCTCTTATTGATTTTTGATTGCGTCAACTTTTATTGATGTTTGTTAATTGATTGCTAGAATGATTGCTAGTGTGAGTGCTTATGTGAATACTATATTTGTTATATAGATTTCACCGGAGAGTGACGAATAGTTCCAAGTTATTTCTCGAGAATGAAAATTCTTCTTCGTCAACATCACCAGGCAAGTCATTTGATCATGTATCACCTATGTTTTATGCATCGTAGTTCTACCATCCTATGCCCAATTGCATGCTGAGTAGGTACTTGGAAATTATGGTTACATATTGTAGTATCATGTGGTAGGCACCCAACAACCCCGTTACTTGGCCCGGGACGACAAATTTCATATTGCTATGCTTGAGTAGACGGGATTCTGGTTGAGAGTTTATCACGAGTGATGCGAGAATTGTAATAACCAAGACCGGTTAAGTCAAGACTTTTTTAAGACCTCGTGACGCAATGCAACTCTGGGTGAAGGACGGTTGATCGGCTCCCTGGAGAAACCAGTGGATGACCCGGGATGCTGGAGACGTGCCATGACATCTTGCGGAAAGCTTCACCCAGGCTCAAAGAGACGGACAGATATTTTCAAGACCCAAGGCTTACCTGCACAGCCACAAGTCATTATGGGCTCTGGCTTGGTTGGACAACGCGGCGACTCTGGACAGGCGATGCCAGCAGATGTAGAAGAATGGTAGGATTTGGATGGGCACCGACAGGGATTCAGAGGGATCCGTTGAAACACCATGTTTTGATCATCCGGTCTTCAAACAACTTGAAGTGCGAGGACATACACGGAGGCGATCAAATCTTGTGGGGAACGTATGAAAAACTCTGTAGAGTACTCAAACCTAATCGATTAGCCGTGTCCACGGTCATGGACATCTTGAGCCAAAGGAACTGAAGTTATCTGGAATTCTCAACACCATTATATATATTTGATGAGGGTAATATTTATAACTTGGGTATGAGAACTGGTTGGCGGAACCATCTCGTTAACAACCAACCTTGTAGTAATATTTTGATTTTAGCCCCTCTTGTTGTAGGAGAAAATGTGCTTTACGCTAAAACTTACAGCCCCACCTGCCATATATGCATATAGTATAGATGATATTTTACCCCCTCTCATATGTGACTTGCCGGCATATTCAATATGCTGACCTACACGGCTGTAATGTCTTATGTTGCAGATATTTTTCCTCGACGAGTAAAAGTACGATTCAGGGTTACGGTCCGCACTCAATTTGCCGTTGGTGTTTATTGGGACTCCACTCCCTTGACTGTTTCCGCTGAGATATTTAAGGTATATATCAGTTTTACGCTATTTACATGTGATTGCACTTTGATATATACATTGATGTACTGTGTGTGCCAGCATACTGATCCAGGGATGGCACAAATACACAGAGGCTTGACTCGTTTTGAATCGGGTCGCTACAGAAATGGTATCAGAGCACATGTTGACTATAGGACGTGACCCTAGAAACTGGAAACTTCTTAGGATAGGATCTCTCAAAAGTCTCATTTTCGAAAACACTTTTCACTTCTCATCTCTTCTGATTTCATCAAATGTTCTCTCTCACCTCAAATAGTTATACAATCCCCTTACCCCTTTGACCTCATGAAGAATCAACGGAGTTCTACTTCAAAGTAAAGAGGATTTCACCATGCATTTGAAGAATTGAAGCTACACCCATTGAAGACTCTCAAGACTCGAAGAATTCAAAGACCCTGAAGCGTTCGAATATTTATATGACCATTAGAAGTCCAAACCCTTGTTATATACCCACGTTAGATACGATGATTTGTGAGCCGTCATTGGTGTGTGTTGTCCGACGGCCACAACTAAAACCTATTCTAAAAAATATTATTTGTATTGTGTGTATCTTCCTCCCTCTCTTACCCGTCTTATCCCCAAAACCTCAAGCCTACCAGATGGAGTATGAAGCTGGACTTGTAGTCTCTGGACCAATGACCCAGCTGGAGGCTGATATATGGATTCAAAACATGGAGAACCACTTCGGGAGCAACTTGATCTCAAGGAAGTATGAAGTGAAAACACGCTCTTCAGTACTTTACACAAAGTGCTGCAATCTGGTGGAAAATGCATCATGCCATACAAGGATTTGGTGGAGCAGAAACTTGGGACGAATTCAAGAACACTCTGTTAAGATCCCGACTTATTCAGAAGTGCTATGATAATCCGAAGGAGAAGAATTGTGCATGCAAGATCTATGGAGAAATAGGAAACATCCAGGAAGAACACAAGGATGGATGCACTCATTGTGAAGAAAATTACCCAGCTGAGGAGTGCCCAAGTAGTCAGGTGACTTGTTTCCTTTGTGAAGGAACCACCCACTACCCAGCTCAATGTCACATTTGCCCCAAGGTACAACAAGTTGTCTAGCAGCAGAAAGAAGCAATGAAGGAAACACTCAAGAAGAAGATTCTAGAAGAGCCGATGATGAACGAAAATATTGAAGACCCTGATGGACAAGGTTTGACTAGATTTTTCTCCAATGCATGCTACTCATGTGGAGAAGAAGGACATTATTCAGAGGATTGCACGAAGGGAAGCCTAGAGTAGCTGGGAAACTTCACGACGGAAAAAGTGGAGTTTGATCCACTTGATATAGAAGAACTGGCCAAAATAAAGGAGTCCAGAAAGAAAAAAAGTACCCTCGGAAAAGCCAAATCTCTGCAGATATAGACCTGAGTCATGTCAGATGTTACAAGTGTATGGAATTTGGCCACCACAAATAGATGTGCTTAGGAAGGAAGCCGGAAACCCAAGGAGCAAAAGCAAACACTAAGACGCCTCGAGACTTGTCAGAACTCATTTGCTTTCGTTGCAAGGAAGCAGGACATTTTGCTAGCGATTGTCCACAAAGGAAGAAACCTAAAAAGGAGTAGTTAAGTTTTGACCGCGACAATTAGTGTAATATGAAGAACTCTTGTTTTTCATGAGATCATGGAGTGAAATGTTTTGTAACAGAAGTCCCCGAGATTGTAATAACATCATGAATAAATGGAATTTATTGTCTCATGATTGCCTATGTTGAAAATGTATGCGTTTTTTCTCTTCGAACAAAGATCTCTGAACAATTACGAGGATATGAGAAAATATGGTCTATGCAGGCATGAGTATAATTCATTTAAGTGTGGTAGTAATCGGTAAACCCACATGATCCACTGAGTAGGAATGTACCATAACTACCAAGGAGACATATACATTCCTCTGAGTACCTATTTACTGACACCTGTAGATGACAACTCTCTACGAGTCATTCCTCAAGGGCCCAGAAACGATCATGACCTTACCGGTGATCATGATCACCCGAAAATCCTGAAGGACATGATGAAGCACATTCATCTTGAAGGTGATGCAGTCTACAAAGGCTACCCATTCATGGAAAGTGGAGTGGAACTTTGGTATGTGGAAGTACATCTCCACCGTGTGAAAGGAGTTTGTCCAAAGACTATGGGGCAATACTTTTTCATTTCACGTGTACCACGAGCAACCTTCTTTGATGCTGTTCGTGAAGCTGCCATGGAAGCCATACGTCAGATTGGAGAAATACTTGAAGCTAGACTCCGTCATACCCAGTAATACCTGAGTGAAGTGCATGCGGAGATGATGGAGATGAAGCTCATGGCCACCAGGAGAAAGCAAAAGATGGATGATTTCAAGGAACACATTGGAAAGTTCCAGTGGAACTAAAGTACCTCCAAGAGAGACAGATGAATAAAGTTTGCAGAAATGCTTGACCATACCGAACAATGTGGATGGCAGCATTTGTAATAAATTACTTTTGAGTTGGAATTTTGAAGAAAGTAAGGATGTAATAAAGGATTGATTATGAAATGAATATGATTTATGGATGAACCAATAACTTTTCATGATAAACGCACCAATGGAAAGTATCCCACAGAGTGGAGTGTGTACCAAAAATAAGTCCGAGGATTATTATTATATGATGATTACCCCAAGAATATGATGGATTGAAACACTATGGAATTTAAAGGTGTAGTAATTCGAAGTATCTCTGCAACCCACAGACCCCGGGACTAATACGGATCTAGCACCACCTTTATGAAGAAAGAAACTTGGAAGAAACTATGATGGATCAACAAACGTTTTCTTAGGAACATACGAAAGCCACATAGTTGTGAAGATACGATAGAGGTTTTGTTCAGCTTGCAGAACCAATGGATTATTTGAACATCGTTCGTGGACAAGAGAAATTCTGCAATGCTTGTGAGGATGCCCAAGTGTTAGAATACGAGATTCACTAAGCCTTATACAAGGTAATGATTTTAGTGCGGCATGGCTTGGCCACCATGATGACTTACTATTATCATTCTCTTGCTATTCGGAATGGTAAATCGGAGAGACTTACCCATAGTGAGAGACGACGTTCTTTGAAGCTTTTGTTTAAGCCTTAGAATGGTATAAGAAAAGCCCATGTACATGGCACTTGTTGTCACGCGTAGGAAATTTTACGGTGAGGATGAAGACAAGACCTCTCTCTCTACAGGATAACCACAAATGGTAGACCACCATGAGAATCGTCGATAGGTTATTTAGAAATTGACCACGAGACTGTCAGTTAAGAAGGCCCAGTAACGGAAGAAGCTTATATCAACAGAAGGACCCTCGTTATAAATGGAAACGTTATGAATATAACGGAAGAGCATCACCAGAGGAGTTAGTATGAAGACTGTGAGGATTCAGATGTCAAAACCCGAGAGGATGTCTAAAATTTTGAGGACCAGTAGCTCTCATATTGAGTGTGGTAGCATCCCGCTTTGCCGGAGGTTGGATTTGTTCGAAGACCCCCAAACCCTAACCTTTCTTTCTCGCCTCTTCGAATCTCGAGGACGAGATTCTTTTGAAGTGTGGTAGGTTTGTAACATCCCAAATTTTGGAATGTTAAAAAAATTATTAGATTTATTGTTTGTTTGTTTGAGTGATTGAAACTTGAGTGAAATTTGAAACTTTTCAAAAACTTTTGAATGAGAGGGAATAAAATGACTTTCCCCTTTTTCCGGTGAATTCAAATTCATCCATTTAAAATCAATGAAAGGAGATAGCATGACTTCTTCAACTATAAAGAATTTGAATGAAGGTGGCATTTGGATTTCTTTCGATTTTTGTTTTGAAATTCTATTTTTTTCTCCACTCAAGAAATGCTAGGAATAAATTCTTGCCAAGCAAGAAAGAGAGGAGTAACATGACCCTCCAAAAACCAGGGGCATTCATTGAAATATTTTGAGCCAAGAAAAAACCAAAATTTAATTTGAGAAAATAATTGCAAAAACAAATAATGCTTTTAGGGATTTTCTGGAAAAACATTTTTTTAAGTTTTTATTTTGGCCGTGAAAAAATGCCTATCATTTAGATTTTATTTTTCTGATAATTTTAGTATATAGAAACTATTTATTCCGAATTTATTTCGTTTCCTTTTTAATCGTTTACTTTCTGGTTTTTGAAAATAGGAAAGAAATTTCATTTATTTGGAAACTTTGCTCTCGCCCATTAAGACCTTTCCAAAAGTTGGCCCGACAACTTCTTCTCCTTCCTCACTTAACCTTGCGAGGACCTTCCATCCATGGCCATGGTGAGGGAGAGAATAATTTCCCTTCCCGATCTCCCTCGTCCTTCCATCCCGGCGCCTCCCGAGCCCCCTATAAGAAGCCCCACACCCTCCTCTATCCATTTTCCCCAAGAACCGTACCTCTCCTCGCCTCTAGCCGCAGCCCCCGCCTCGCCGGAGTTCATCTTCAATAGGAACTCGCCGGAAGTCCTGCTGCCTCCTCCCATCGCCCCACGCCCCACCGGCACCACGAACCTTCGGCCGGAGCCCTCCTCCCCCGCCCGGACCCGTCCTCTTCCTCGGCCGGCCACCGGAGCCACCTTCCCGTCGTCTTCTCCAACTCCGGCGACTAACTCCGGTGAGATCCACGAAATCCCGTCACAAATTTTTTTTCAGAAAAAGAGAAAATTTATATATATTAGTCTATAACTCCGATTAGGTGATTATTTTTGCGTTAGAACACAAATTTCTTGTAGTTTCCGAAAATATATAATTTGTCTATGTTTGGAATTATAAAATTTGAATTATACCAGATTTAGTTTAAACCTTGTTTTGCTTATTCTGGGAGTTTAAAAATAGATTTTTATTTAATTCTTTTTGCTGCTGTTTCCTATTGATCATATCTTTCAGTAGTTTATGTTTCAATTTTTTTAAATAATTTTACTTGGGGTTTTTACCAAAACAGATTCTGTTTTAATTCTTTTAGGATTATGGCTATTTCTTTTTCTATAATTTTTTTTAAATTATTTTCTTTTATATTTCAGAAAGTTTATATTTTGTTTCTGTTAGTTAACAGTAGGTTTTCAACAAATATTTATTTTTATTTTTATTTGTTATCATGAAATCAGTTCTAGTTCTCTAATAACTTGCAATTGATTTCTGTACTAGTTCAACTCCCATTTGAAAATACTTTCAAATAGTTTTATGAAAAATACTTTATTTTATCTTAGTTCAATTTATATTTTATTCTCTGAATATTTTAGTGTTTTATTTTCTGTTAGACAAAAACTATTTTTGTGAATGTTGTAGTAGAAGGCTCCCTAGCTTCTTTGAAGTTTCCTTTGGATTTTATCCGCTCTCTCTTATTGATTTTTGATTGCGTCAAGTTTTATTGATGTCTGTTAATTGATTGCTAGAATGATTGCTAGTGTGAGTGCTTATGTGAATACTATATTTTATATATAGATTTCACCGGAGAGTGACGAATAGTTTTATCAAGTTATTTCTCGAGAACGAAAATTCTTCTTCGTCAACATCACCAGGCAAGTCATTTGATCATGTATCACCTATGTTTTATGCATCGTAGTTCTACCATCCTATGCCCAATTTCATGCTGAGCAGGTACTTGGAAATTATGGTTACATATTGTAGTATCATGTGGTAGGCACCCAACAACCCCGTTACTTGGCCCGGGACGACAAATTTCATATTGCTATGCTTGAGTAGACGGGATTCTGGTTGAGAGTTTATCACGAGTGATGCGAGAATTGTAATAACCAAGACCGGTTAAGTCAAGACTTTTTCAAGACCTCGTGATGCAATGCAACTCTGGGTGAAGGACGGTTGATCGGCTCCCTGGAGAAACCAGTGGATGACCCGGGATGCTGGAGACGTGCCATGACATCTTGCGGAAAGCTTCACCCAGGCTCAAAGAGACGGACAGATATTTTCAAGACCCAAGGCTTACCTGCACAGCCACAAGTCATTATGGGCTCTGGCTTGGTTGGACAACGCGGCGACTCTGGACAGGCGGTGCCAGCAGATGTAGAAGAACGGTAGGATTTGGATGGGCACCGACAGGGATTTCGAGGGACCCGTTGAAAGACCATGTTTTGATCATCCGGTCTTTAAACACCCTGAAGTGCGAGGACATACACGGAGGCGATCAAATCTTGTGGGGAACGTGTGCAAAACTATGTAGAGTACTCAAACCTAATCGATTAGCCGTGTCCACGGTCATTGACATCTTGAGCCAAAGGTACTGAAGTTATCTGGAATTCTCAACACCATTATATATATTTGACGAGGGTAATATTTATAACTTGGGTATGAGAACTGGTTGGCGGAACCATCTCGTTAACAACCAACCTTGTAGTAATATTTTGCTTTTAGCCCCTCTTGTTGTAGGAGAAATTGCTTTACGCTAAAACTTACAGCCCCACCTGCCATATATGCATATAGTATATACGATATTTTACCCCCTCTTATATGTGACTTGCCGGCATATTCAATATGCTGACCTACACGGCTGCAATGTCTTATGTTGCAGATATTTTTCCTCGACGAGTAAGAGTACGATTCAGGGTTACGGTCCGCACTCAACTTGTCGTTGGTGTTTATTGGGACTCCACTCCCTTGACTGTTTCCGCTGATATATTTAAGGTATATATCAGTTTTACGCTATTTACATGTGATTGCACTTTATATATACATTGATGTAATGTGTGTGCCAGCATACTGATCCAGGGATGGCACAGATACACAGAGGCTTGACTCATTTTGAGTCGGGTGGCTACAGTGCTGCGCCACCCGTGTTACTCAGACGGTGCCCATGGGCCCCGCCAGCGCGTGCCGGTCACCATCGCCCATGGTGAACGCCGCCACGGGCCCCGACGCTCAAGAACAACAAGGTACCTCCCAGCCGGTTACTGAGTAGCCCGACTGCCGCACCGCTACTCCTCGCTCGTCCGGGCTTCCGGGTCGGCCTCGCGCGCCCGACTGTAGATGCCGCATGGCCGATGTGTGCTTGCCATGGTCGCCGATCTACTCCGCTACTGGCCCGCCCCTGACCGCCACAACGACTCGCTCCAGCGCATCGAGGAGCTTGTCGTTGCTCCTGGTGATCCCGCGACGCTCTCCTGCTCGTTTCGACCCCAACTGTCCCTGACGAATGACGAGGAGTAAGACGCGCCACCCCCACGTCCGTGGCGTGGCGCGCGCCCCGAGCCCAGGCAGGAAGCACGTCCCCGCGACCGGCCTCGTGAGCCCAGGGCGAGGCCAGGAAATGAAGCAAGCCGTCAGGTGGTTCCTCGGCCGCGGGCCAATGCGCGCGCGGTCCCGGCGCTACAAATCTCGCAACGCGAGCGTGCCCCACTCGAAGCAGACCCATTGGAGCAACAGGACCAGGTCGCCCTCCTGCGCGCTGCACCCGTCGGGCCGATGGGGTGCCTCACCATCGCCCCTGACATCTACCCAACTGAGTGGCCCTGCAAGTTCAAGCCCGACCTACCCCCGCGCTACGACGGCACCCTGGACCCGTCTGAGTTCCTGCAACTTTACACGCTGAGTATCAAGGCCGCAGTAGGGGACGACAAGGTCATGGCGTGCTCGTTCCCCATGGCGCTAAAGAGAAGGATGCTCTCTTGGCTCCTCAACCTCTCAAAGGCGTCCATCACCTCCTGGGATGATCTACGCGAATGCTTCATCGCCAACTTCCAGGGCACCCGTGACCGCGCTCCCACCGTGAATGACCTGCGGCGCATCAAGCAACAGGAGGGGGAGACCCTGCCCAAATTCATACACCGCTTCATGCCCATGCGCGTCAAGATCCCCAAGGCGTTGGACGAGGCCGTCATCTCGGCCTTCTCTCGCGGAGTCACCGACCTCAAGATGAAGGAGGAGCTCGCCATGAGTGATGAAATGAGCACTGCACTGGAGATGATCAACCTGGAAAACAAGTGCGCCAGGGCTGAAGAAGGTTGATACGTCTCAAACGTATATATAATTTTTGATGGTTTCACGCTGTTATCTTGTCTTCTTTGTATGTTTTGTGTACCTTTTATATCTTTTTTGGGACTAACTTATTAATTCAGTGCCAAGTGTCGGTTCCTATTTTTTTCGTGTTTTTGACTCTTTTCAGATCTGATTTTGGAATGGAGTCCAAACGGAAGAAAAACCCTGAAATGATTTTTTCCCGAACGGAAGAAGTCCAGGGGGCTTTTGGGCCACGCCAGGTGGGCTCCATGGAGCCCACAAGCCCCCACTCCGCCACCAGGGGGAGGTGGCGGTGGGCAGGCTTGTGGCCTCCCTGGCCGCCCCCTGACCTAGGTCTTTGGCCTATAAATTCCCAAATATTCCGCAGAAAATCAGGGGAGCCTCGAAAATACTTTTCCGCCGCCGTAAGCTTCCGTTTCCGCGAGATCTCATCTGGAGACCCTTCCCGACACCCTGCCGGAGGGGACTTTGGAGTTGGAGAGCTTCTTCATCATCATCATCGCCCCTCCAATGACTCGTGAGTAGTTCACTTCAGACCTACGGGTCTGTAGTTAGTAGCTAGATGGCTGCTTCTCTCTCTTGGATCTTCAAGACAAAGTTCTCCATGATCTTCATGGAGATCTATCCAATGTAATCTTCTTTGGCGGTGTGTTTGTCGAGATTCGATGAATTGTGGACTTGTGATCAGATTATCTATGATATATATTTGAGTCTTTGCTGATTTCTTATTTGCATGATTTGATATCCTTGTAAGTCTCTCCGGGTCTTGGGTTTTGTTTGGCCAACTAGATCTATGATTCTTGCAATGGGAGAAGTGCTTGATTTTGGGTTCTGCCATGTGGTGACCTTTCCCAGTGACAGTAGGGGCAGCAAGGCACACATCAAGCAGTTGCCATCAAGGGTAAAAAGATTGGGTTTTTATCATTGGTTTGAGATTATCCCTCTACATCATGTCATCTTGCTTAAGGCGTTACTCTGTTCTTATGGACTTAATACACTAGATGCATGTTGGATAGCGGTCGACGTGTTGAGTAATAGTAGTAGATGCAAAAAGTATCGGTCTACTTATTTCGGACGTGATGCCTATATAAATAATCATTGCATAGATATCGTCACAGCTCTGCACAGTTCTATCAGTTGCTCGACAGTAATTTGTTCACCCACCGTCTACTTGCTTTCATGAGAGAAGCCACTAGTAAACACTACGGCCCACAGGTCTATTCACATGCATCATTTACATCTCTGCTTTTACTTTGCTTTGTTACTTTGTTGCTTTCAGTTCTCACTTGGCAAACAATCTACAAGGGATTGACAACCCCTTCATAGCGTTGGGTGCAAGCTTTTGTGTTTGTGCAGGATCTTGAGATACTCTTCCGCCGGATTGATCCCTTGGTTCTCAAACTGAGGGAAATACTTACCGTCACTGTGCTACATCACCCTTTCCGCTTCGACGGAACACCAACGCAAGGCTCCAAGGCCACGGGGAAATCCTTTGCATACTTGCCTAGGAAGTCCCTTAAGGTGTAGCCGTAGCTGAAGGATTCCTGGTGCCGTCGACACAACTATTTCTGGCGCCGTTGCAAGGGATACACAGCAAACATCAGAAGTATTTCTGGCGCCGTTGCCGTGGAGGAGAAATCAAGATCTATCCAAGTAGGTCTCACAAACTCTTCTCTTGCATTAACTTTTGTTGCCAGTTGCCTCTCGTTTTCCTCTCCCCCACTTCACATTTGCCGTTTCCATTTGCCTTTCTCTTGTGCCTTTTTGTTTGCCTTCTGTTCGCTTGTGTGCCCTGTGCCTTCAATATGCTTGCATCTTCGTTTGCTGAAAATCTAGTGATATGGATCCTCATCCACTTGCTAGTCTCTTTAAGAGACCCACTCGTGTGGAACAAATTGCTAGTAGTTGAGGGCAATTGACTATTTCTTTGGAGTTTTGCGTAAGATGCGTGAATCTAAGAATTGTGAGGAAGAAATTCATGAAGTGATTCATGAGGGCTCCTTGGATGAAAAGGATGATTGCAATGGTTTCACTATAAATTCTATTAGTGACAATCATGCTAAGAATATGCAAAACCCTAAGCTTGGGGATGCTAGTTTTGCTTTGATTACTACTTGTTGCAATAATCATGATTGGGGTGATGATCTTTCTTATGATCTTGAAAATTTGTTCAAACCTCATGATGAATATGATATTTGCAACAATACTGAAAGTGGGATTGGAGAAGTCATGACTTTGTTTGATGATAATCCCACTATTTTTGAAGAGCGTCAACTTTGCATGCATGTAGATCATGAAAAGAATACCCTATGGGATAGCTATATTGTTGAATTTGAATATGATCCCACATGTAATTGTTATGAGACAGGAAAATATTTTGGTAGAAACTTTCATGTTACCAAATCACCTCTCGTGATGTTGAGATTGCTCTTGTCTCTTTCTTCTTCCTTGCATATGGCAACTATTGGTTGTCTTGACAATCTGTTTTCCTATAAAATGCCTATGCATAGGAAGTGTGTTAGACTTAGATGTGGTTCTCACATGCTTTAGGATGCTCTCCTTGTGCTTCAATTCTTGTCTTTTGTGAGAGTATCATTGAATGCCTAGCTAAGGGCGTTAAACAAAAGCGCTTGTTGGGAGGCAACCCAACGAATTTATCCTTTTTCTTTATGTTTTGTGTGTTCCACACTTTCATAATTCTGTTGTGATTGTGTTTTTTGTGTTTCTTTTTGTGTTTGTGCCAAGCAAAACCATTATGATTAGTCTTGGGGATGATCGTTTGGTCACGCTGGAAAAGACAGAAACTTTCTGCTTACGAAAAGAATTTTCATTTTTTTCTGTAAGAGATTTTGAGTTGATTATTTTTGCTTCTGATTGCTATGCAAATTCTTCAGACTGTCGTAATTTTTCAGAATTTTTGAAGTACCAGAGGTATACGAAACATACAGATTGCTACAGACTAGTCTGCTGTTAACAGATTCTGTTTTTGTTGTGTTGGTTGCTTATTTTGATGAAACTATGGATAGTATCACGGGGTATTAGCCATGGAAGATTGAAAGTACAGTAACCCAACATCAGCAAAAGTAGAATTTAAGTTTGCTATAGTACCTAAGGAAGTGGTGGTTTGCTTTCTTGTAATAATGTTATCACGATTTTCTGTTTAAGTTTCGTGTTGTGAAGTTTTCAAGTTTTGGGTGAAGTTCTTATGGACAAAAAGATAAAGAGTGGCAAGAGCTCAAGCTTGGGGATGCCCAAGTGACCCCAAGAGATTCAAGGATGTCGTAAAAGCCTAAACTTGGGGATGCCCCGGGAAGGCATCCCCTCTCCGTCTTCAATACATCGGTAACGTTACTTGGGGCTATATTTTTATTCACCACATGTTATGTGTTTTTGCTTGGAGCATCTTGTATCATAGGAGTCTTTTTTTGTCACAATCATCCTTTCTGCACACCTAGAGAGAGAGAGACATGCGCACACCGTGATTTTGTCGAGCTTCACTTATATCTTTCGGTAGAGAATTCAACTCACATGTACTTCGCTTATATCTTTTGAGCTAGATATTTTTGCTCTATATGCTTCACTTATATCTTTTAGAGCACAACAGTGCGTGGCTTGGTAGTTGATCTATGCTTTGAAAGTAGTCTCAAAAGGGGTAGTTATCCAAAGGGATACGAAAACTTCCACCTTCATGTGCATTGAATAGTTAGAGAATTTTGATTCATCTCAATTAGTTTTGAGTTGTGGTCATGGTAATATTGAAGTCATGCTAGTAAGGTGTTGTGGATCTAGAAATATTTGTGTTAAAGTTAGTGATTCCCGTAGCATGCACGTATGGTGAACCGCTATGTGATGAAGTCTGAGCATGATTAGTATATTGATTGTCATCCTTTGCGTGGTGGTCGGGATCGCGCGATGGTTTATACCTACCAACCCTTCCCCTAGGAGTATGCGTTGAATGCTTTGTTTCGATTACTAATAAAACTTTTGCAACAAGTATATGAGTTATTCATGACTAATGTTGAGTCCATGGTTTAGATGCACTTTCACCTTCCACCATCACTATCTTCTTAGTGCCATGCAACTTTTGCCGGTGCACAAAACCCACCATTAGCCTCCCTCAAAACAGCCGTCATACCTACCTACTATGGCTTTTTCAAAGTCATTCCGAGATATATTGCCATGCAACTACTACCATGAGATGTGCCACCACGTCTACATTGCCATTGCATGATCGTAAGATAGCTAGCATGATGTTTCCATTGATGTCTATGCCATGCTAGATCATTGCCACGGTACACTACCGAAGGCATTCCGTATGGAGTCATAGTTGCTCTAAGTTTTGAGTTGAAAGTGTGATGATCATCATTATTGGAGCATTGTCCCATGTGAGGAAATAAAAGAGGCCAAAGAAGCCCATAAAAAAAGAGGCCAAAGAGCCCACCAAAATAAAAAAAATTAGAGAAAAAGAGAGAAGGGACAATGCTACCACTTTTTCCACACTTGTGCATTTTGAGCACCATGATCTTCATGATTGAGAGTCTCTCGTTTTGTCACCACCATATAGCTAGTGGGAAATTCTCATTATATAACTTGGCTTGTATATTCCAATGATAGGCTTCCTCAAAATTTCCTTAGGTCTTCATGAGCAAGCAAGTTGGATGCACACCCACTAGTTTTCTTTAAGAGCTTTCACATACTTGTAGCTCTAGTGCATCATTTGTATGGCAATCCCTACTCATTCACATTGATATCTATTGATGAGCATCTCCACAGCTCATTGATATGCCTAGTTAATGTGACTATCTTCTCCTTTTTGTCTTGCAACCCCCACCACAGTCCACACCATCTATAGTGCTATAACCATGGCTCACGCTCATGTATTGCGTGAGAGTTGAAAATGTTTGAGAAAGTAAAGGTGCGAAACAATTACTTGGCCAATACCGGGGTTGTGCATGATTTAAATTCGTTGTGCAATGATGATAGAGCATAGCCAGGCTATATGCTTTTGTAGGGATAACTTTCTTTTGGCCTTGTTATTTTGAAAGTTCATGATTACTTTGCTAGTTTGCTTGAATTATTTTTGTTTCCACATCAATAGAAAACTATTGTTTTGAATCTAATGGATTTGAACATTCACATCACATAAGAGGAATTACAAAGGACACATATGCTAGGTAGCATGAAAGTATCAAAAATTCATTCTTATCACTTCCCTACTCGAGGACGAGCAGGAGTTAAGCTTGGGGATGCTTGATACGTCTCAAACGTATCTATAATTTTTGATGATTTCACGCTGTTATCTTGTCTTCTTTGTATGTTTTGTGTACCTTTTATATCTTTTTTGGGACTAACTTATTAATTCAGTGCCAAGTGCCAGTTCCTGTTTTTTTCCGTGTTTTTGAATCTTTTCAGATCTGATTTTGGAACGGAGTCCAAACGAAAGAAAAACCCCGAAATGATTTTTTCCCGAACGAAAGAAGTCCAGGGGGCTTTTGGGCCAAGGCAGTTGGGCTCCAGGGAGCCCACAAGCCCCCACTCCACCACCAGGGGGAGGCGGCGGTGGGCAGGCTTGTGGCCTCCCTGGCCGCCCCCTGACCTAGGTCTTTGGCCTATAAATTCCCAAATATTCCGCAAAAAATCACGGGAGCCTCGAAAATACTTTTTCGCCGCCGCAAGCTTTCGTTTCCGTGAGATCTCATCAGGAGACCCTTCCCGGCACCCTGCCGGAGGGGACTTTGGAGTTGGAGGGCTTCTTCATCATCATCATCGCCCCTCCAATGACTCGTGAGTAGTTCACTTCAGACCTACGTGTCCGTAGTTAGTAGCTAGATGGCTTCTTCTCTCTCTTGGATCTTCAATACAAAGTTCTCCATGATCTTCATGGAGATCTATCCGATGTAATCTTCTTTGGCGGTGTGCTTGTCGAGATCCGATGAATGGTGGACTTGTGATCATATTATCTATGATATATATTTGAGTCTTTGGTGATTTCTTATATGCATGATTTGATATCCTTGTAAGTCTCTCCGAGTCTTGGGTTTTGTTTGGCCAACTAGATCTATGATTCTTGCAATTGGAGAAGTGCTTGGTTTTGGGTTCTGCCATGTGGTGACCTTTCCCAGTGACAGCAGGGGCACCAAGGCACACATCAAGCAGTTGCCATCAAGGGTAAAAAGATGGGGTTTTTATCATTGGTTTGAGATTATCCCTCTACATCATGTCATCTTGCTTAAGGCGTTACTCTGTTCTTATGGACTTAATACACTAGATGCATGCTGGATAGCGGTCGACGTGTGGAGTAATAGTAGTAGGTGCCGAAAGTATCGGTCTACTTGTTTCAGACGTGATGCCTATAGAAATAATCATTGCATAGATATCATCACGACTCTGCACAGTTCTATCAATTGCCCGACAGTAATTTGTTCACCCACCGTCTACTTGCTTTCATGAGAGAAGCCACTAGTAAACACTACGGCCCCCGGGTCTATTCACATCCATCGTTTACATCTCCGCTTTTACTTTGCTTTGTTACTTTGTTGCTTTCAGTTCTCACTTGGCAAACAATCTATAAGGGATTGACAACCCCTTCATAGCGTTGGGTGCAAGCTTTTGTGTTTGTGCAGGATCTTGAGATACTCTTCCGCCGGATTGATACCTTGGTTCTCAAACTGAGGGAAATACTTACCGTCGCTGTGCTACATCACCCTTTCCACTTCGAGGGAACACCAACGCAAGGCTCCAAGACCACAGGGGAAATCCTTTGCATACTTGCCTAGGATGTCCCTTAAGGCGTAGCCGTAGCTGAAGGATTCCTGGTGCCATCGACACAACTATTTCTGGCACCGTTGCAAGGGATACACAACAAACATCAAAGGTCGCCTATCGCTCCTAAGGCCCTAGGCGGCGGAACCAGAAGAGAAGAAGACCAATGCAAAGGTGACGAAGTGCAAGGCTCCGACGGTGCTCGCAGCTGAGCCTGAGGCAAAGCACGACCGAGGGGGAGAGCGTCCGTCAGGAGGGGCCCAACGTGCATCTTCCACGACACCAGCGGCCATGATACCTCCGAGTGCCACGAGCTCCGACTGGTCCGTGCCGAGCACTTCAGCAGGCGCCCCGGACAGGGAGACTGAGGCCCCGCGTGCAGCGGTGGTTGTACTGCAGGCCGCTGGGATGACCGGGAGCCGCGTCAGGGGTGGCATGAACAGCCTCATGAAGACCGTTGGCGCGGCCAGCCTCAGCATGACTGCTGGAGCGACCAGGCTCGGGACTACCACTAGCGCGATGACCTTCAGGAGAGGCAACGACGCGGTCGGCCTCGTGAGGCTGGGCTGCCTTCGCCACCTAGAAGGACGAATGAAGACATGCAGAATGATGGGGCTGGGAGCTTCCAGGAGGTCAGCGCGGTGGCCTCCATCCTGGGCGGCGCCGAGATCTCGGCCTCGAACTGCGCCTTCAAACAGTTCGCTCGGGAGGTAAATGCCGCTCTCCCGAAGCCTGAAGCGATGCCCCCCCTCAACTGGTCCCAGACCACCATCACCTTCGACACAAGTGATCAGCTCAGGTGCCCGTTCATGGCTGGCAAGCTCCCCATGATGTGCACGCCAACCATCAACAAAATCCTCATCACCCAGACCCTTATCGACAGTGGAGCGGGGCTCAACGTCCTCTCTATCGAGACCTTCGAGATACTCCAGATGTCGTATGGACAACTCATGATGACCAAGCCCATCTCAGGAGTCACGGAAGGGTCCACCGTGCCCATTGGGCAGGTGCGTGTGCTAGTCACCTTCGACGAGCGCAAGAACTACCACACTAAGATCATCGTCTTCGACGTCGCGCAAATTCACCTGTCGTACAACGCGATCCTTGGGTACCCGACTCCCGCCAAGTTCATGGCAGTCACCCACCATGGCTAGAACATCCTCCAAATGCCAGGGAGCGGCGGTGTCATCACCATTGCCTGCGATGAGAAGGATGCCGTCTGTACACTCAAGCGCACCTATCGCGCTGCAGTGGCGGAACGCTCGGACGACTAAGAAGATGAGCCACCTCGCGAGGACCCACGGAAGAAGAAGAAGCAGCTCCTCCTCACGGAGCACCTCGGGACTTTGGGCTCCGTGCCCGGGGACGGGGTCATGCCTCCCATCGCATAGGAAGGCGCGCTCGACGCCCCCCTTGGGTCAGGCCTGGGGGCTCCCACCGGGGAGGTTCCCGGACTAACGAGTGAGGCGAGGGTGGTGCTCGAGCACAACCCGAGGGCGCACTCTGGCGCGCGTACGCCCAGCTCCCGTGAGTCTGTCATCAGAGCAATCCAAGAACTTCGATAGGCCCAGGCCGTGCGAGGCGGGGACTGCCCTGCATCACCAATCACAGTCGCCGTCCTTGGCATGGTCGATCGGCCCCGCATCTGCATCAACACACTCGCAATCGACAGAGCCGCGGCTCAAGGCCCCTTCTGGCCCGCGCGAACTGACCATCGGTGAGTGTGCCCGGGAGTCGTCACCCTCATGCTCTTCAGGCTGGGGAACGCGGCTGCTACCTACTGGCGGCTCCAGCAGGCCATGCTCATGCCTTGCATGCTGGGGCGTGGTGAGGGAGAGGAGGAGATGCTCGCGCCAAGCGAAGGTCCCGAGCCTCGGGAGACGGCGGACCCGTGAGGGTTGCGATCGTGGAGCAGGAGATCGGGCGACGACGGCGCCCTCGGCCCTTCAGCGGCAAGGCCGACACGTGACTTTTTGTTGGTTGCTGCCAGGTAACTTCTTGGCTCACTCTGTCCGAGGGTGCCCACACGGCCATGTGGCCTACAGGAATTCAGGGCACTCCCCAACCACCATTTTCATTTACGCATCCTTTAGTTGTTTCTGTCGCACCCACTTCGAACCCTAACGTTCTGCCTTACTTGCATCTTTTGGGCGGTCGAGCCCCCGCATGGGGGCTCCGGCCAAAGCTTATCCTTGCAAGCCTCCTGAGGCAGCAGACACCCTGCCTCACTCCCGAAGAAGAAGAAGTCAGCAGGGTTTACCGATGACCCAAAAGGAATCATGCGCCTATACCTCGGGGGTAGGGACACTCGCAAGGCCAAAGCGTCCTCGCGACCTCCCACATACACCCCTCGTGACACTCTCACGTAATAACGTGCTGCGGCTGTATACGCCCGGGGGCCCGTGAGGACGCAGAGGGGACCCTCCCACGCCTACTGGCAGCCCTATGCTTCACTGGGGAGAATACCGTGATGTTGGGGAACGTTGCATGGGAAACAAAAAAAATTCCTACGCACACACAATACCTATCCATGGTTATGATCATCTACGAGAGTGGAGAGTGAATCTACATACCCTTGTAGATCGCAAAGCGGAAGGGTATATAACGCGGTTGATGTAGTGGAACATCTTCGCGATCCAAATCACAGTCCATCCCGCGATCTCATCACGATCTGTCCCGCGATCCCATCACGATCCATCCCGATCTAGTGCCAAACGGACGGCACCTCCGCGTTCAACACACGTACAGCTCGATGATGATCCCCGCCTTCTTGATCCATCAAGAGGGGCAGAGAGGCAGATGAGTTCTCCTGCACGGTAGCATGGTGGTGGTGGTGAACTAATCGAGCAGGGCTTCGCCTAAGCACCGCCGAACTAGACTAGAGGAGAAACAGATCTCGAGAGAAGTAGAGGGAGCACGTGGCAATTAGGGTTAGCCCTCACCTCTAAAACCTCTAGTATGTATTGGAGGGAGGGAGGGGAGGAGGAAGCCTCAAACCAATCGTACTAGGAGTAGGATTCCTCCTCTCCACTTGGAAACCCTTTCCACCTTATCCACCTTTGGGTTTCTTTCCTTCCCACCTCCAATCCTCCTTTGGATTTAGTGGGGGCCTCGGCCAGCCCACTAGAGGGTGGTCCACATCCTCCCACAACCCATGAGACCCTTTGGAGTGGGTGGGCCCACCTAGTGGACCCCAGGAACCCATTCATCACTTCCGATACACTGTCGGAAATGCCCGATACTTTTCCGAAGTTCAAAACCCACTTTTCTATATATCAATCCTTACCTCCGGACCATTCCGGAGCTCCTCGTGACATCCAGGATCTCATCCGGGACTCCGAACAACCTTCAGTTACCAACACCTATAACTCAACTATACCAAAAACGTCACCGAACCTTAAGTGTGCAGACCCTGTGGGTTCGAGAACTATGCAGACATGACCTCAGAGACTCCCCGGTCAATAACAAATAGCGGGATGTGATGTCCACATTGGCTCCTACATATTATACGAAGATCTCTATCGGTTGAACCTCTATGTCAAGGACTCAGTTAATCCCGTATGTTGTTCCCTTTGTCCTTCGCTATTTTACTTGCATGAGATTCGATCGTCGGTGTGTCCATTCCTAGTTCAATCTCATTACCGGCAAGTCTCTTTACTCGTTCCGTAATACAAGATCCTGTGACTAACTCCTTTAGTCACATTGCTTGCAAGGCTTCTTGTGATGTTGTATTACCGAGTGGGCCCCGAGATACCTCTCCGTCACATGGAGTGAAAAATCCCAGTCTTGATCCACGCCAATCCAATAAACACCTTTGGAGATACTTGTAGAGCACCTTTATAGTCACCCAGTAACGTTGCGACGTTCGATACACACAAGGTATACCTCCGATGTCCGGGAGTTGCATGATCTCATGGTCGTAGGAACAAATACATTGACATGCAGAAAACAGTAGCAATAAACTGACACGATCATATGCTACGTTTATAGTTTGGGTCTTGTACATCACATCATTCTCCTAATGATGTGATCCCATTATCATGTGACAACACTTGTCTATGGCCACGAAACCTTGACCATCTTTGATCAACGAGCTAGTCAACTAGAGGCTCACTAGGGACAGTGTGTTGTCTATGTATCCACACATGTATTTGAGTTTCCAATCAATACAATTCTAGCATGGCTAATAAACGATTATCATGAACAAGGAACTATAATAATAACCAATTTATTATTGCCTCTAGGGCATATTTCCAACGCGTGACACTCTCACGTAATAACGAGCTGCGGCTGTATACGCCCCGGCCCCCCGAGGACGTGGAGGGGTCCCTCCCACGCCTAGTGGCAGCCCTACGCTCCGCGCTGGGGAGAAGACGTAGGCAATCAACTAAGTCTTCCAATGACTATGCCCGCAGCTGGCATGGAAATCAACACAGTCTACTGATATGTTGCTACCTCTTGAGCTTGCGTTGGTTTTTCCCTTGAAGAGGAAAGGGTGATGCAACACAGTAGCAGTAAGTATTTCCCTCAGTTTGAGAACCAAGGTATCAATCCAGTAGGCGAATCAAGCCAAGTGTCCAGAGTACCTGCGCAA
Organism: Hordeum vulgare subsp. vulgare; assembly: GCF_904849725.1. Lineage (NCBI taxonomy): Eukaryota > Viridiplantae > Streptophyta > Magnoliopsida > Poales > Poaceae > Hordeum > Hordeum vulgare. The sequence goes on from NC_058519.1 coordinate 563,062,968, forward strand.
ACACAAACGAGCTTGCACCCCAAGCTATAAAGGGTTGTCAATCACTTCAAGATTGATTGCAAAGTGAGATCTGAAGGTGGAAAGTGCAACAAATTAAAGTATAAGGCTGAAAATATGATGTGAACTAGACCCTGGGGCCATAGTGTTCACTAGAGGCTTCTCTCAAAACAACAAATATTACGGTAGGTGAACGAATTACTGTCGAGCAATTGATAGAACCGCGCAAAGTCATGACGATATCTAAGGCAATGATCATACATATAGGCATCACGTCTGAAACAAGTAGACCGCTACTGTCTGCATCTACTACTATTACTCCACACATCGACCGCTATCCAGCATGCATCTAGTGTATTGAGTTCATGACGAACAGAGTAACGCCTTAAGCAAGATGACATGATGTAGAGGGATATATTCATGCAATAGATATAAACCCCATCTTTTTACCCTTGATGGCAACAACACGATGTGTGCCTCGCTACCCCTTCTGTCATTGGGTGAGGTCACCACACGGTATGAACCCAAAACCAAGCACTTCTCCCATTGCAAGAATCATAGATCAAGTTGGCCAAACAAAACCCACAACTCAAAGAGAATTACAGGGATATGAAATCATGCATATAAGAGATCAGAAGAAACTCAAATAAGATTCATATATAATCTGATCATAAATCCACAATTCATCGGATCTCGACAAACACACCACAACAGAAGATTACATCGGATAGATCACCATGAAGATCATGGAGAAATTTGTATTGAAGATCCAAGAGAGAGAAGAAGCCATCTAGCTACTAGATATGGACCCGAAAGTCTATGGTGAACTGCTCACGCATCATCGGAGAGGCAATGTTGTTGATGAAGAAGCCCTCCATATCCAAATCCCCCCTCCGACAGGGCACCAGAATGTGCCCCAGATGTGATCTTGCGGAGACAGAAGCTTGCGGCGGCGGAAAAGTATTTTCGTGGATCTCTCTCGTGGTTTTGGATTTTTCGGGGATTTACAGGCGGAAGAAGTATGGCAGATGAGCCATAGGGGGCCCACAAGCATGCTAGGCGCGGGCCCCCCTGGCTGCGCCTAGGGGGCTTGTGGTCTCCCGTGGTGGCCTCTGCCTTGGTTCTCACGCCCCCTCCGTATCTTCTGTTCCAGAAAAAATCTTTTCGGAAGTTTTATTCCGTTTGGACTCTGTTTAATATTTTCCTCTGAAAAGGGTCAAAAACACGGAAAAAACAGGAACTGGCACTTGGCACTGAGTTAATAAGTTAGTCCCAAAAAAGATATAAAAGGCATACAAAACATCCAAAGTTTGACAAGATAATAGCATGGAACTAACAAAAATTATATATACGTTGGAGACGTATCAAGCATCCCCAAGCGTAACTCCTGCTCGTCCTCGAGTAGGTAAGTGATAAAGACATAATTTTTTATGTGGAATGCTACCTAGCATATTTGTCCTTTGTAACTTCTTTCATGTGACATGAATGTTCAGATCTGTAAGATTCAAAACAATAGTTTGCTATTGACATGAAAACAATAATACTTCAATCAAACTAGCAAGGTAATCATGAACTTTCGAAATAACAAGGCCAAGGAAAGTTATCCCTACAAAATCATATAGTCTCACTATGCTCCATCATCCCCACACAACTAATTTAAATCATGCACAACCCCGGTATTGGCCAAGTAATTGTTTTCACACTCTTACTTTCTCAAACCTTTTTCAACTCCCACGCAATACATGAGGGTGAGCCATGGATATAGCACTATAGGTGGGATAGAGTGTGGTGGAGGTTGTGAGACAAAAAGGAGGAGATGGTCACATCGACTCGGCATATCAAAGGGCTATGGAGATGCCCATTAATAGATATCAATGTGAAAGAGTAGGGATTACCATGCAATGGATGCACTTAGAGCTATAAGTATGTGAAAGCTCAAAAGGAGAACTAGTGGGTGTGCATCCAACTTGCTTGCTCACGAAGACCTAGGGCAATTTTGAGGAAGCCCGTCATTGGAATATACAAGCCAAGTTATATAATGAAGATTCCCACTAGCATATGGTGGTGACAAAATGTGAGACTCTCAATCATGAAGAACATGGTGCTATTATAAAGCACAAGTGTGGAAAAGATAGTAGCATTGTCCCTTCTCTCTTTTCTCTCTTTTTTTTGTTTGGGCTCTTTGGCCTCTTTCCATATCTGTTTTTTGTGGGCAACTTTGGCCTCTTTTTTTTATTTCCTCACATGGAACAATGCTCTAATAATGATGATCATTACACTTTTATTTACTCACAACTCAGTACTTAGAGAAATGGAGACTCTATAGGAAATGCCTCCAGCAGTGTACCGGGATGTGCAACGATCTAGCTTGGCGTATGACGTTGAAACCATCTCGCTAGCTATCTAACGATCATGCAATGGCAATATGTAAGTGACGACACAAGTCATGAGACGGAACAGTGGGAGTTGCATGGCAATATATCTCGAAATGGCTATGAAAATGCCATAGTAGGTATGGTTGCTGTTTTGAGGAAGACATATGGTGGGTTTGTGCACCGGTGAAAGTTGCACGACACTAGAGAGGCTAGCAATGGTGAAAGGTGAAAGTGGATCTATACCATGGACTCACATCAGTCATGAAGAACTCACATACTTATTGCGATAGTTTTTGTTAGTAATCAAAACAAAGTGCTAAACGCATACTCCTAGGGGAAGGGTTGGTAGGTGTTAACCATCGCGCGATCCCGACCACAACACAAAGGATGACAATCAATAGATCAATTATGCTCCGACTTCCTAACATAGCGATTCACCATACGTGCATGTTACGGGAATCACTAACTTCAACACAAGTATTTCTAGATTCACAACACCCTACTAACATAACTCTTAATATTACCAAATCCATGTCTCAAAACTATTTGAGAGGAATCAAACTACTCTTTCTAATTAATGCACATGAAGATGGAAGTTTTATTGTATCCTCTTTGGATTCCTATCACCTTTGGGACTACTTTCATAGCACAAGCCAACTACCAAGTTACTCAGAGAGATCACTCTCAAAAATATATAAGTGTAGATCAAGAGTTCTTATTTCACCAAAATATGACACTGTCGTGCTCTAAAAGATCTAAGTGAAGCACATGTGAGCTAAATTGCCTAACTCAAAAGATAATAATGAAGCTCAAAGAGTATTCTAGCAAATTCACGATGACTGCATGTCTCTCTCAAAAGGTGTCCAACAAGGATGATTGTAACACAAAAAAAATAAAAGACTCCTACGATACAAGACGCTCCAAGCAAAACACATATCATGTGGTGAATAAAAATATAGCTCCAAGTAATGTTTCCGATGGATTGAAGACGAAAGAGGGGATGCCTTCCCGGGGCATCCCCAAGCTTATGCTTTTTGGTGTCCTTGAATTTGCCTTGGGATGCCTTGGGCATCCCCAAGCTTGAGCTCTTTCCACTCTTTATTCCATTGTCCATGAGAACATCACCCAAAACTTGAAAACTTCACAACACAAAACTTAAATAGAAACTCGTGATATCATTAGCACAAGAAAACAAACTACCACCTCTTGAGGTACTGTAGCAAACTTGATTTCTATTTATATTGGTGTTAGATTACTCTATTCTCACTTTTCCATGGCTAGTACCCCCCGATACTATCCATAGTTTCATCAAAACAAGCAACCAACACAACAAAAACAAAATCTGTCAAAAACAGACCAGTCTGTAGCAATCTGTATACTTCGTATACTTCTGGTATCTCAAAATTCTGAAACATTAGGACAGTTTGGTAAATTGGCATATCAACCAGCAGCAAAAAGAATCAACTCAAATGCTGTTTCTGGATAAAAATGAAAAATAATTTCGTGAGCGAAAAGTTTCTGTCTTTTTCCAGCAGGATCAAACAACCATCACCAAACTAGTCATAAAAGTTTTACTTGGCTCAAACACAAAAAGAAACAAAAAATACACAATCATAACAAAATTATGATGGTGTGGACGCAACAAAAGAGAAAGCAAAAAAGCAAAGATAAAGTCATTGGGTTGCCTCCCAACAAGCGCTATTGTTTAACGCCCTTAGCTAGGCATTGATAATTCAATGATGCTCACATAAAAGATAGCAATCGAACACGAAGAGAGCATCATGAAACATGTGACAAACATACTTCCTATGCATAGGCATTTTATAGGAAAACAGATTTTCAAGACAACCAATAGTTACCATATGCAAGGAAGAAGAAAGAGACAATATCAATCTCAACATAACGAGAGGTGATTTGGTAACATGAAAGTTTCTACCACAATATTTTCCTCTGTCATAGCAATTACATGTTTGATCATAATCAAATTCAACAATATAGCTATCACATAGGATATTCTTTTCATGATCCACATGCATGCAAAGTTGACGCTCTTCAAAAATAGTGGGATTATCATGAACTAAAGTCATGACTTCTCCAATCCAACTTTCAATATTATTGCAAAAATCATAATCATCATGAGGCTTAAACAAATGTTCAAGATCATAAGAAAAATCATTACCCCAATCATGATCATTGCAACAAGTAGTGGACATAGCAAAACTAGCATCCCCAAGCTTAGGGTTTTGCTTATTTTTAGCATGATTGACACTAATAGGATTTATAGTGAAACCATTGCAATCATGCTTTTCATTCAAGGATCCCTCATGAATCACTTCATAAATTTCTTCATCACGATTTTCAGATTCACTCATCTCAAGCAAAACTCCATAGATAAAGTCAAGTGCACTCAACTCACTAGCAATTGGTTCAACATAATTGGATCTCTTAAAGAGATTAGCAAGTGGATGAGGATCCATATCAATAGATTTTCAGCAAGGGAAGATGCAAGCATATTGAAGGCACATAGCACACAAGCAAAGGAAAGGCAAACGAAAAAGGCAAATATTTTTGTAATTTTTTGTTTTTCAGAAGTGGGGGAGAGGAAAATGAGAGGCAAAAAAGTAAAATGCAAGAGATGAGTTTGCGACACTTACTTGGATAAGCTTCACTTAGAATAATCCCCGGTGCCAGAAATTGACACGTTGACGGGAGACTACTCTTGACTTGATCCTCCTCGGCAAAGGCGCCAAAAATTCTTCTTGCTACCTCTTGAACTTGCGTTGGTTTTTCCCTTGAAGAGGAAAGGGTGATGCAGCATAGTAGCAGTAAGTATTTCCCTCAGTTTGAGAACCAAGGTATCAATCGAGTAGGAGAATCAAGCCAAGTGTCCAGAGTACCTGCGCAAACACAAATGAGCTTGCACCCAACGCTATAAAGGGGTTGTCAATCCCTTCAAGATTGATTGCAAAGTGAGATCTGAAGGTGGAAAGTGCAACAAAGTAAAAGTGTAAGGCTGAAAATATGATGTGAAGTAGACCCGAGGGCCATAGTGTTCACTAGAGGCTTCTCTCAAAATAGCAAATATTACGGTGGGTGAACGGATTACTGTCGAGCAATTGATAGAACCGCGCAAAGTCATGACGATATATAAGGCAATGATCATACATATAGGCATCACGTCCGAAACAAGTAGACCGATACTGTCTGCATCTACTACTATTAGTCCACACATCAACCGCTATCCAGCATGCATCTAGTGTATTGAGTTCATCACGAAAGAGTAACACCTTAAGCAAGATGACATGATGTAGAGGGATAAATTCATGCAATAGATATAAACCCCATCTTTTTACCCTTGATGGCAACAACATGATGCGTGCCTCGCTACCCCTTCTGTCACTGTGTGAGGTTACCGCACGGTATGAACCGAAAACCAAGCACTTCTCCCATTGGAAGAATCATAGATCAAGTTGGCCAAACAGAACCCACAACTCGAAGAGAATTACAAGGATATGAAATCATGCATATAAGAGATCAGAAGAAACTCAAATAAGATTCATATATAATCTGATCATAAATCCACAATTCATGGGATCTCGACAAACACACTGCAAAAGAAGATTACATCAGATAGATCTCCATGAAGATCATGGAGAACTTTGTATTGAAGATCCAAGAGAGAGAAGATGCCATCTAGATACTATGACCCGAAGGTCTATGGTGAACTACTCAGGCATCATCGGAGAGGCAATGATGTTGATGAAGAAGCCCTCCGTATCAGAATCCCGCTCCGGCAGGGCACCAGAACGTGCCTCAAATGGGATCTTGCGGAGACAGAAGCTTGCGGCGGCAGTAAAGTATTTTCGTGGATCTCTTTCGTGGTTTTGGATTTTTCGGGGATTTGTAGGCAGAAGAAGTAGGGAAGACGAGCCACAGGGGGCCCACAAGCCTGCTAGGCGCGGCCCCCCTGGCCGCGCCTAGGGGGCTTGTGGCCTCTGCCTTGGTTCTCACGCCCCCTGCGTATCTTCTATTCCGGAAAAAAATCTTTTCGAAAATTTTATTCTGTTTGGACTCCGTTTAATATTTTCCTCTGAAAAGGGTCAAAAACACGGAAAAAACAGGAACTAGCACTTGGTACTGAGTTAATAAGTTAGTCCCAAAAAAGATATAAAAGGCATACAAAACATCCAAAGTTTGACAAGATAATAGCATGGAACCAACAAAAATTATAGATGCGTTGGAGACGTATCATACGTCTCCAACGTATCTATAATTTTTTATTGTTCCATGCTACTATATTATCAACTTGGGATGTTTTATATGCATGTATATGCTATTTTATATCATTTTTGGGACTAACCTATTAACTCAGTGCCCAGTGCCAGTTTCTGTTTTTTCCGTGTTTTTGACCCTTTTGACATAAGAATATTAAACGGAGTCCAAATGGAATAAAACCTTCGGGATGATTTTTTCCATAACAGAAGGGATCCAGAAGACTTGAGAACCAAGGCAGAGGGCCACGGAGGAGGCCACGAGCCCCCTAGGCGCGCCCCATGGGGGCGCCTAGCAAGCTCGTGGCCCCCCCGTGCCTCCTTTGCCCTACCTCTTTCGCCTATAAATTCCCTAAAATCCCCAAACCAATAGAGAGAGCCAGGAAAATACTTTTCCGCCGCCCCAAGCTTCTGTTTTCGCGAGATCCCATGTGGGGACTGTTCTGGTGCCCTGTCGGAGGGCGATTCGGACACCGAGGGCTTCTTCATCAACACCATTGCCTCTCCTATGATGCGTGAGTAGTTCACCAAAGACCTTCGGGTCGATATCTAGTAGCTATATGGCTTCTTCTCTCTCTTGGATCTTCAATACAACGTTCTCCATGATCTTCATGGAGATCTATCTGATGTAAATTTCTTTTGCGATGTGTTTGTCGAGATCCGATGAATTGTGGATTTATGATCAGATTATGTATGAATATTATTTGAGTCTCCTCTGATTTCTTATATGCATGATTTCTTATGCTTGTAATTCTCTTCGAGATATGGGTTTCGTTTGGCTAACTTGATCTATAATTCTTGCATTGGGAGAAGTGCTTGGTTTTGTGTTCATACCATGCGGTGTCCTCACCTAGTGACAGAAGGGGTAGCAAGGCACGCATCATGTTGTTGCCATCAAGGGTAAAAAGATGGGGTTTATATCATATTGCATGAATTTATCCCTCTACATCATGTCATCTTGCTTAAGGCGTTACTCTGTTTGTTATGAACTTAATACACTAGATGCATGCTGGATAGCGGTCGATTTGTGGAGTAATAGTAGTAGATGCAGAGAGTGTCGGTCTACTTGTCTCGGACGTGACGCCTATATGTATGATCATTGCCTTAGATATCGTCATGTCTTTGCACGATTCTATCAATTGCTCAACAGTAATTCGTTCACCCACCGTAATACTTGCTATCATGAGAGAAGTCTCTAGTGAACACTATGGCCCCGGGGTCTATTTTACACATTATATATTCAGATCTACATACAAAAATACCAAAAATACCTTGCTGCACTTTTATTTATTTATTTATATTTACCTATTATCACTATCAGATCTCACTTTGCAAGTAACCGTAAAGGGATTGACAACCCCTTTATCGCGTTGGGTGCAAGTTTGTTTGTCTTTGCGCAGGTGCCTGGGTGCCTCATCTTGATACTCCTACTGGATTGATACCTTGGTTCTCAAACTGAGGGAAATACTTATCTCTACTTTGCTGCATCACCCTTTCCTCTTCAAGGGAAAAACCAATGCAAGCTCAAGAAGTAGCATCCACCAACAACTATGCCCGCAGCTAGCAAGGAAATGAACACAGTCCACCAATGACTATGCCCGCAGCTGGCCAGGAAGTCAATCCAGTCCATCTACGACTACGCCAACGCCCAGTGCGTTGGATGGACAACTGGAGGTACGGAGCCGCTCGTACATCAAGGGGGCCCTGAGCATTGCGACTCAGGGGCCTAACTGCGCCTGTTGCCCCTTCCCTCTTGGGCCGTCCTGGAATCTGGTCGGTTCAACGACGATGGAGGTACGCGTGGGGCAGGCCCTGTCGACGTAGAGCCTAGTGCGCTCAACAAGCCACTTAAAATCTCTTAGGGAGAATGCTGGAGGCACTTGTACGCCAAGGGGGACTCCTGAGCATCACGACTCAGGAGCCTGAACTGCACCCGTAGCCCCTTCCCTCTTGGGCTGCCCAGGCGGTCCAACAACGGCGGAGGTTTGCGCGGGGCGGGCCCTGCCGACACAGAGTGCTGAAGGAGTTCGGGAGTCTCAAATTGTCAGTTTCTTAGGAGGACATTGGAGTCGCTCGTACGTCAAGGGGGACTCCTGAGCATCGTGACTCAGGGGCCTAACTGCGCTCGTAGCCCCTTCCCCCTTGGGCCATCCTGGTATCCGGTCGGTCCAATGGCGGCAGAGGTACGAATGGGGTGGGCCCTGCCGACGCAGAGTGCCGAAGGTGTTCTGAAGTTTCAAAATCCTCGTCACGTTCCCCTCATGAGGGCTGCTCGCACGTCAAGGGGGACTCCCGAGCATCGTGACTCAGGAGCCTAACTGGACCCGTAGCCCCTCACCTCTTGGGCCGTCCTGGAATCCGTTCGGTTCAATGGCGGCTGAGGTGTGCGCGGGCCGGGCCCTGCCGACGCAGAGTATCACTACAAACATGAAAGAAATGAGGCGAAGAAAACATTCAAGCAGTCAGCCAATTATTACAAGCCTTAACAAGTTCTTGAAAACACAAACGAGTTTGACGCCTCCATAAGGCACGATGTGCATTGCAGGGAAAAACAGGGGGAAGAAATCAGGAGGAACCGCCGCTGTTGGTCGCTCCATCTTCAGGGGGCTTGTCATCGGCGTCAGTGGAGTCGTCTTCCCCGCCGTCGGCTTCAGCCGCATCCGAAGATGGGGGAACTGCGACCCAGACGAACCTCTTCACCAATGCCTCCACGGGACCCTTCAATGCCTCCGAAGCGGTGTCGCGGGCCTCAGTAAGGAACGTCAGGATCACGAAGTCGAAGTCAAACCCCGGCTCACAAAGATGAAGGTGACTAAAGACGCGTGTCGCGGCCTCAAAAAAGAGGTCGCGACACTCACTGTCCAAGATCTTGTCCACCTGCATGACGACATCCTCCAACGCCACGGCGAGCTCCGCCGCAAGCACGGCGAAGCCGCCCTCGGGGGTGTCTAGAGGCTCGCAGAACCCGTCCCGGCAGAGGGTGTGGAGTGACGTGCAAAGCCTGAGCTCAACATCAAGGAAGCCGACCAGCTCGGCGGCCTTCTTCTTCTCGACCGCGGCGAGGGCTTCCCCCTTGGCATTGATAAGGGTCTTCTTCGAGGCGATCTCCTTGCACTGCTTATCCAAGCACGCCTGCTTCACGCCCAGTCGAGTTTCCTCCTGGGATAACTCTTCATCTCGGGCACCGAGTTTGGTCTTGCGGGCCTCGAGTTCTTCCTCCCGCAGGCGAAGCTGCTCGGCTAGCTTGGCTTGTTCTTCTTGGAAGGCCTTCACGTGAGCCTCCGCCTCTTCGCAGCCTTTGGCAGCCGCCACGGCTCCTTTCATCGCCTCTTCGCACGCAGCGCGTGCGGATTCAGCTTCCTTCATCACCTCCTCATGCGTGGCCCGAGCAGATTCGGCTTCCTCCAGCGCCTCCTCGCGCGCAACGCTGTTGGCCTTGGCCTCCTTCTCGCCCTCCACCTTCACGACCGTGGCCTTGCCCAGGGTATCGAAGGCCTTGTTTAGGACGCCCTGGACGTATGCCGAAGTCCTCTGGATCTCCCCCTGAGGAGCCTCTAGTGATGTCGTGGGCAGTGTCATCAGGGAGGCAGCATCACGAGGGAGAGGGGGCTTCGAAAGTTGTTCGGAGATTGCGGGCATTGGCGCATAAGTGGACTCAGGGCCCTCAAGAGCCTGCCCCTCGGGCAACGGCGCCGCCACGACCGCATCAGGACGCTTCGGGGGCTCGGGGGGCTCGGTGACAAAGGCCTGAGAGGTCGCCTCGCGAGCCTCCCCTTCTTCATCGGTAGGCGGCGACGCGTTGGGGAGGGCCGATGGTGCATCAGGAGTCGCCTTTGGCTTGACGCCCGCCTTCTTCTTCTTCGCCCCCAGCGAGGCAACACCCCTGGACATCAGGCAAAAAGGGAATTAGCCATGCACGAGCGACGGACGCGCGGGGCGTGCCAAGAGGAGTCACTTACTCTTCGACGTCGACCCATCTCCTCTTCCTCTCTGCCCCGGAGATGGTAGGGGCGACAGGCCCCCCTACGGAGGGGGGCGACCCCGACGCCTCAGACTTCTCGCCGGCGTAGGCAGGGTGTGCCAAGGGAAAATCGGTCCTGTGCTTCCGACGGGCGAGCACGCGCGGGAACCGTGTGGCGCGCGGGGCCGACGCGGATCCCGTGGAGATCTTGGTCAGGCGCGAGGAGATCACCGTGGAGACTTCACCGGTGACATCATCATCTTCAAGCTCGCGCAGAAGGACGACCCGTGACGGGAGAGGGCGCACTCTAGGAGCGGAGGAGACGGGGCAGGACCTTGCGTTTCCCGCTTCTCCTTGCCGGCGGGCGCCATCGCTGAACCGACAAGGGAACGACGCGGTGCTGGATCTTGGTGACGCCGGTTGGAGTTGGAGACCGAGGAGGAAGAGTGAGTGCGGGAGAAAGGAAAGCAATAACGGACCGACGCAACGATTCACGTTCCTAATAGCTCGGGTGGAGACAGAAGGCAAGGGAGACCAGACATCAGCCGCGTGACGCGCACCGGCCTAGCCCACATGAATTTAGGGCCCGCGACGCCTTAGGCCGCCCCCAAGGCTTCGTCTAGAGGCTAGCGCGAGCGCGCCTTGGGCCCGGGGGCTACTGTCGACGTTCTGGGAATGGGGGTACCCAGACTTGCCTGCGTGTGGCCCTGGGCTGGCCCACTTCATCAAGCAAGCAGAATCGGGCGCGACACCAGTCAAGGGAAGGTCCTCGCGAGGGGCCATGCCTCGCGAGGAGGAACAACATCAAGACACGCAGGGGGCCTCGTCAGACCCCTCCGGAGCGGCAGATATTCCGGGGCGAGACACGGCCTCAAGAGTCAAGGATGACGCGGAGGAAGGACAGGCGAGCAGTAGACAGTAGGACGGAGCAGTTTCCCCTTTAGTGCAAAGGGGCAAGGACGAATTGGGGTTCCCAAGGCATCTTCCAAAGGTTTCCTTTCTGGTGCAACAAGGCCATCGCCGCCCGCCAGCAGGACATACGTCATCCCTGGACCCGTCCCTGCAGCGTTGGCAGCCACTTTGCAGGTGAAGACTACCTTTGGGCTGGGGAGCATGTTCCCGTGTTCCCCTTCAAAATGGCCATTGTGGGATCCCTTCCCGCCAAAACGATAAGGGAAGAGGACCGGGGCCGCCACTATATATATAGAGAGTAGGTTACTTCATAGGGGGGATTCATTCATTCGCCCACTGTCACCACACAAAGGTCACCCAGCCTCCCGAGGCCCTCGAACATTGTACTAGTTCATCCACCAACCTCCATGAGAGGCAATCCACCAAAGAAGGAGTAGGGTATTATGCTTCTCAGCGGTCCGAACCTGGGTAAACTGTCATGTTATGTGTCTTCCTCACCATCGAGTGAGTTCTCTGCCATCCCTAGCGAGTAGCGAGTTAGGTGAGGCGAGCCCGTGAGAGATCTTCGTACACGCCCCTGAGTTCGAATCTTTAGGGTTTTGCGGAGCCGGAAATCCGACAGTAGTCACTACATGAGCGATTCGATCCTACAAAACAGAACATTTCTTTGAAGGTTTAGAGTATGGCACGTGCAAATTTACTTGGGACGGCAGGTAAATACCGCATATAGGTAGGTATGGTGGACTCATATGAAACAACTTTGGGTTTATGGAAATGGATGCACAAGCAGTATTCCCCTTACTACAAGTGGAGGCTAGGAAGAGACTGGGAAGCGACCAACTAGAGAGCGAGAACTATCATAAACATGCTTTGAGATTAACCAACATTGAATGCAAGCATGAATAGGATATAATCACCATGAACGTAAACATCGTGGAGGCTATGTTGGTTTTGTTTCAACTACATGTGTGAACATGTGCCAAGTCAAGCCACTCAAATCATTCAGAGGAGGATACCATTCTATCATACTACATCACAACCATTTTAATATGCACGTTGGCACTCAAGACAAACCATTATTCACTCCTAGCTAAATAAGCATGGCATGAGTAACTATAATCTCTAATTCTCATTGCAAACATGTTCAATCCATAACGAGCTGAATCCAGAATGATGGGCTAATCATATTTACAAAAAACAAAATAGGTCGAGTTCATACCAGCTTTTCTCCATCTCCGTCACTTCATCATATATCATCATTATTGAATTTCACTTGCACGACCGAACGGTGTGAATAATAATAATAAGAGTGCACGTGCATTGGACTAAGCTGAATCTACACGCAATAACTCAAAGGTGAAGACAAGTAGTATGGGCTCTCTGACAGATAAAAGATAATGCATATGAGAGCCACTCAGCATGTCATCGTGGTCTTCTCCTTACGACCCAAAGAAGAAAGAAAAACTATTTACATGGAAAAGCCCCCAACAAGCAAAAGACGAAGGAGAAATATTTTTGGGTTTTCTTTTAACACTACAACTAAAAACACTAGAAGGTAAATTTAGAACTTTTTTTTTTGGATTTTCTCAAGGTTAATGTAACACACAAGAAGAAAACAAAAATAAGAAATAAACTACCATGGATGGTACAATGAAAAAGTATGAACACCGACAATTGGAACGAGTGTGTGAACATGAATGTAATGTCAGTGAGAAATACGTACTCCCCCAAGCTTAGGCTTCTCGTCTAAGTTGGTCTAGGGCCATGGATGGAAATAACCCTTTCCTGGATAGTCCGGAGGATACTGAGGGTTCCACTAGTTTGCGAGCTCCTTCGGGTCCCACTAAAAAACCGGAACCTGATACGGATCGAGGGCTGGTGCAGGCTCAGGTGCTGGGGGTTGCGACATGCCCCAATATTTGTTAATGTCCTCGGGCATAATAGTGTACCTGCCTGAATCGATATCGAACAAAGAAGAAGCAGGCAAAACAATAATCACACAAGTACCCTGACTAAATAATAAGTTTTAAAGGAGCATCTTATCATTATATTTATTAATAAAATCATGTGCTACCATCCTATCATAATCTAAATATATTATAGGAAGTAGGATTTTCTCTTCCTCGTCAAGCCTAATAGTGTTGGGGAACGTTGCATGGGAAATAAAAAATTCCTACACACACAAAGACCTATCATGGTGATGATCATGTACGAGAGGGAGATCAGACCCACATACCCTTATAGATCGCTAAGAGGAAGCGTTAATAAACACGGTTGATGTAGTGGTACGTCTTCACGATCCGTCCCACGAACCGTCTCACGATCCGTCCCGATGAAGTGCTGAACGGACGACACCTCCATGTTCCGCACACGTACACCTCGATGACGATCTCCGCCTTCTTGATCCAGCAAGAGGGGCGGGGAAGTAGATGAGTTCTCCGGCAGCGTGACGGTGCGCCGATGATGGCGATGATCTATTCCTGCAGGGCTCCGCCCTAGCTCCGCAGAAAACCGATCTAGAGGAATTACTATGATCTAGAGGAGAGGGCAGCACGTGGCAAACTTGTGTCACAAAAACCCTAAAACCTCTAGTATATATAGGATGAGGGGAGGGGCTAGACTTGGGGCCCAAGAGAGCCCCAAGGGCGCCGACCGAGAGGAGGAGGAGGACTCCAACTCCAATTCGGTTTGGGGAAGGAGGAGTCCTCCTCTTCCTTCCCACCTCCCTCTCTTTTTTTCTTTTCTCTTTGGTTTTTTTCCTCAGCCGACAAAGCCCACTTGGGCTGGCCTCACCAGCCCACTAAGGGCTGGTGCACCACCCTTGGGCTATTAGGCTCACTCCCGGGTGGGTGGGCCCCTCCCGGTGAAAACCCGGAACCCATTCGTCACTCCCCGCACATTGCCGGTAATGCCTGAAATCTTTCCGGAGACCAAATGAAACCATCCTATATATCAATCTTAGTTTCCGGACCATTCCGGAAACCCTCATGACCACCGTCATCTCATCCAGGACTCCGAACATCCTTCGGTCACCAACACCTATAACTCAACTATACAGAAACGTCACCGAACCTTAAGTGTGGAGACCCTGCGGGTTCGAGAACTATGTAGACATGACCTGAGACACTCCTCGGACAATATCCAATAGCGGGACCTTGATGTCCATATTGAATCCAACATATTTTACGAAGATCTTATCGGTTGAACCTCTCTGCCAAGGATTCATATAATCCCGTACAACATTCTCTTTGTCCTTCGGTATGTTACTTGCCCGAGATTTGATCGTCGGTATCCCTATACCTATTTCAATATCGTTACCGGCAAGTCTCTTTACTCATTCCGTAATACAAGATCCCGTGACTAACACTTTAGTCACATTGCTAGGCTTATATGTGATGTTGTATTACCGAGTGAGCCCCGAGATACCTCTCCGTCACAGGGAGTGACAAATCCCAGTCTTGATCCACGCTAACTCAACGGACACCTTCGGAGATACCTGTAGAGCACCTTTATAGTCACCCAGTAACGTTGCGACGTTTGATACACACAAGGTATTCCTCCGGTGTCATTGAGTTACATGATCTCATGGTCATAGGAATGAATACTTGACAGGCAGAAAAAAATAGCAACAAAATGACACGATCACATGCTACGTTCATAGTTTGGGTCTTGTCCATCACATTATTCTCCCAATGATGTGATACCATTATCAAGTGACAACACTTCTCTATGGTCAGGAAACCTTGACCATCTTTGATCAACGAGCTAGTCAACTAGAGGCTTACTAGGGACAGTGTTTTGTCTATGTATCCACACATGTATTTGAGTTTCCAATCAATACAATTATAGCATGGATAATAAACGATTATCATGAACAAAGAAATATAATAATAACTAATGTATTGTTGCGTCTAGGGCATATTTCCAACAGTGTCCCACTTGCACTAGAGTCAATAATCTAGTTCACATCACTATGTGATTTTAACGAATCCAACACCCATACAGTTCTGGGGTTTGATGACGTCTTGCTTGTGAGAGAGGTTTTCGTCAACGGTTCTGAACCTTTCAGATCCGTGTGTGCTTTACAAATCGTTATGTCATCCTATAGATGTTGCTCCTACGTGCTATTTGGAAATATTCCAAATGAATGCTCTACTATACGAATCTAGTTTACTACTCAGAGTTATTCGGATTAGCGTCAAAGCTTGCAACGATGTAACCCTTTACGATGAACTCTTTAATCACCTCCATAATCGAGAAAATTTTCTTAGTCCAATAGTTACTAAGGATAACTTTGAACGATGTTCAGTGATTCAATCCTGGATCACTCTTTGTACCCCTTGACAGACTCATGGTAAGGCACACATTAGGTGCGGTACACAACTTGGCATACTTTAGAGCCTACGGCTAAGGCAAAGGGGATGACCTTCGTCCTTTCAATTTATTCTGCCGTGGTCGGGCTTTTGAGTCTTACTCAAATTTACACCTTACAAAAAAACCAATAACTCCTTCTTTGCTGATCTATTTTGAACTCCTTCAAAAACTTGTCAAGGCATCCATTTCATTGAAAGTTCTATTAAGCGTTTTGATCTATCTCCATAGATCTTGACGCTCAACGTTCAAGTAGCTCTATCCAGGTTTTCCTTTGAAAAACTCCTTTCAAACAATCCTTTATGCTTTATGATACGTCCATTTTGCATCATGCTTTCATGTTGATAATTATCGCTTTAGGGACTGTTATTATACTTTGTAGTACCATACTTATGCCTTTTCTCTCTTATTTTGCAAGGTTTATTTGAAGAGGGAGAATACCGGCAGCTGGAATTCTGGACTGGAAAAGGAGCAAGTCTGAGTCCTCTATTCTGCGCAACTCCAAATGCCCTGAAAATCAACGTAGAATTTTTTGGAAATATATAAAAAATATTGGGCGAAAGAAGTGCCAGAGGGGAGCTGCCAGGGGCCCACAAGCCTGGTGGCCTCGGCCTACCCCCTGGCCGCGGCATCAGGGCTTGTGGGCACCCTGGTGGCCCACTGGCCCCCATCTTCTGCTATATGAAGGGTTTCGTCCGGAAAAAATCAGAAGGGAGCTTTTTCGTGGTTTCGCCGCCGCCATGAGGCAGAACTTCAGCTCAACCAATTTAGAGCTCCGGCAGGACGATCCTGCCGGGGAAACTTCCCTCCCGGAGGGGGGAAATCGTCGCCATCCTCATCACCAACACTCCTCTCATCGGAGGGGGCTCGTCACCATCAACATCTTCATCAGCACCATCTCATCTCCAAACCCTAGTTCATCTCTTGTAACCAATCTCCGTCTCGTGACTCCGATTGGTGCTTGTAAGGTTGCTAGTAGTGTTGATTACTCTTTGTAGTTGATGCTAGTTGGATTACTTGGTGGAAGAGTTTATGTTCAGATCCTTATTGCTACTCATTACACCTCTGATCATGATTATGATTATGCTTTGTGAGTAGTTACTTTTGTTCCTGAGGACATGGGATAAGTCATGCTAATAATAGTCATGTGAATTTGGTATTCGTTCGGCATTTTGATATGTTGTATGTTGTTTTTCCTCTAGTGGTGTTATGTGAACGTCGACTACATAACACTTCACCATTATTTGGGCCTAGAGGAAGGCATTGGGGAGTAGTAAGTAGACGATGGGTTGCTAGAGTGACAGAAGCTTAAACCCCAGTCTATGCGTTGCTTCGTAAGGGGTTGATTTGGATCCACTAGTTTAATGCTATGGTTAGACGTTGTCTTAATTCTTCTTTTGTAGTTGCGGATGCTTGCGAGACGGGTTAATCATAAGTGGTATGCTTGTCCAAGTAAGGGCAGTACCCAAGCGCCGGTCCACCCACATATCAAACTATCAAAGTACCGAACGCAAATCATATGACCATGATGAAACTAGCATGACAGAAATTCCCATGCATCCTCGGGAGCGTTTTACTTCCTATAAGACTTTGTTCAGGCTTGTCCCTTGCTACAAAAGGGATTGGGCCACTTTGCTGCACCGTTGCTACTCTTGTTACTTGTTACTTTTCACTTGCTACGTTTCACCTCACTACACCATCACTTGTTACCGCTACTTTGAGTGCTTGCAGTTATTAGCTTGCTGAAAACCGTTTATCAAAGCCTTCTGCTCCTCGTTGGGTTCGACACTCTTACTTATCGAAAGGACTACGATTAATCCCCTATACTTGTGGGTCATCAAGACTCTTTCCTGGCGCCGTTGCCGGCGAGTGAAGCGCCTTTGGTAAGTGGAATTTGGTAAGGAAACATTTATATACTGTGCTGAAATTTGTTGTCACTTGTCTCTATGGAAACTGTTCCTTTGAGGAATTTGTTCGGGGTATGAGAACTTTCTCCTCAACCTAAGGTACCTACTGAAAATATCTTTTATGAAATTCCTTCGGGTATGCTTGAGAAACTGTTGGCTAATCCTTTTACAGGAGTGGATCATCACATCCAGACTTGCATCTAATCTATGTAGATGAAGTTTGTGGTTTATTTAAGCTTGCAGGTTTGCCCGAGGATGAGGTAAAGAAGAAATTATTTCCTTTATCTTTGAAGGATAAGGCGTTGACATGGTATAGGCTATGTGATGATACTGGATCATGGGACTACAATCGGTTGAAATTGGAATTTCATCAAAAGTCTTATCCTATGCATTTAGTACATCGTGATCGGGATTATATTTATAACTTTTGGCCTCGTGACATGGAAAGCATAGCTCAAGCTTGGGGGAGGATTAAATCAATGCTATATTCATGCACCAATCATTAGCTCTCGAGAGAAATTATCACTCAAAACTTTTATGCTCGGCTTTCTCATGAAGATCGTACCATGCTTGACACTTCTTGTACCGGTTCTTTTATGAAGAAGGATATTGACCACAAGTGGAATTTATTGGAAAGAATCAAACGTAACTCTGAAGATTGGGAGCTTAAAGAAGGTAAGGAGTCAGGTGTGAATTTCCAGTTTGATTGCGTTAAATCTTTTGTTGAAACAAGCACTTCTAGAGATTTTAGCGCTAAGTATGGACTTGACTCTGAGATAGTAGCTTCTCTATGTGAATCTTTTGCTGCTCATGTTGATCTTACCAAAGAGAAGTGGTTTAATTATCATCCTCCTGTAGAAGTCAACATAGTTACACCCAATCTAGTTGAAGAGAAAATCATTGCCTATAATGATCCTATTGTTCCTTGTGCCTACACTGAGAAACCACCATACCCTGCTAGGAAAAAGGATTATTCTAAAGCTCCAACTGTGATACGTAGGGGTTACATTAGACCACTTGCAGCCCGTGAGGAAATTAGAGTTGAACCTAGTGTCTCTATTATCAAAGATCTCTTAGCCGAAGACATAGACGGGCATGTTATCAAATTCTGTGAGGACTCCGCTAGAATTGCTAAACCTCACGCGAAAGACAAATACGGACCTGTAGTTGGCCTGCCCGTTGTTTCTGTCAAGATAGGAGATCACTGTTATCATGGTTCATGTGATATGGGCGCTAGTGTTAGTGCAATACCCCGGTCCCTTTATAATGAAATCAAAGATGAGATTGCACCTGTTGAGTTAGAACCCATTGATGTCACTATTACGCTAGCTAATAGAGACACTATCTGCCCTGTGGGAATAGTGATAGACGTAGAAGTCCCGTGTGGTAAGACGAAGTATCCTACTGATTTCCTCGTCCTTGCTACTACACAAGATAGCTTTTGTCCCATCATATTTGGTAGACCCTTTCTCAACACTGTCAATGCTCATATTGATTGCGTTAAATAGACTGTCAATGTTAGTTTCGAGGGTGTGTCTTATGAATTCAACTTCTCGAAGTTTGGAAGACAACCCCATGAAAAAGAGTCGTATGGTAGGGATGAAATCATTGCTCTCGCTTCAATTGCCGTACTGATATGTCTCAAACATATCTATAATTTTTGATGGTTTCATGTTGTTATCTTGTCATCTTTCGTGGTTTTATGTACCTTTTATATCTTTTTTGGGACTAACTTATTAATTCAGTGCCAAGTGCGAGTTCCTGTTTTTCTGTGTTTTTGGCTCTTTTCATATCTGATTTTGGAACAGAGTCCAAACGGAATAAAATCCCCGAAATAAATTTTTCCCGAACGGAAGAAGATCAGGGGGCTTGTGGGCCAAGCCAGGAGAGCTACACGGAGCCCACAAGCCCTGTAGCCGCCACCACGGGGCGGCGGCCAGCAGCCTTGTGGCCTCCCTGGCGCCCCCCTGACCTAGCTCCTTCGCCTATATATTCCCTAAAATACAAAAAAAATCAGGGAATCCACGAAAATAATTTTCCGCCGCCGCAAGCTTCCGTTTCCATGAGATCTCATCTGGAGACCCTTCCCGGTGCCCTGTCGGAGGGGACTTTGGAGTTGGAGGGCTTCTACATCAACATCATCGCCCCTCCAATGACTCGTGAGTAGTTCACTTCAGACCTACGGGTCCGTAGTTAGTAGCTAGATGGCTTCTTCTCTCTCTTGGATCTTCAATACAAAGTTCTCCATGATCTTCATGGAGATCTATCCGATGTAATCCTCTTTGGCAGTGTGTTTGTCGAGATTGGATTTGTGATCATATTATCTATGATATATATTTGAGTCTTTGCTGATTTCTTATATGCATGATTTGATATCCTTGTAAGTCTCTCCGAGTCTTGGGTTTTGTTTGGCCAACTAGATCTATGATTCTTGCAATGGGAGAAGTGCTTGGTTTTGGGTTCTTACCGTGTGGTGACCTTTCCCAGTGACAGTAGGGGCAGCAAGGCACACATCGTGTAGTTTCCATCAAGGGTAACAAGGTGGGCTTTGTCGTAGATATGAGATTGTCCATCTACATCATGTCATCTTGCTTAAGGCGTTACTCTCTTCTTTTGGACTTAATACACTAGATGCATGCTGGATAGCGGTCGACATGTGGAGTAATAGTAGTAGATGCAGAAAGTATCGGTCTACATGTTTTGGATGTGATGCCTATAGATATAATCATTGCCATAGATGACGTCACGACTTTGCACGGTTCTATCAATTGCTCGACAGTAATTTGTTCACCCACCGTCTACTTGCTTTCGTGAGAGAAGCCACTAGTGAACACTACGGCCCTCGGGTCCATTCACACCTATCGTTTCCACTTTCGCTTTTACTTTGCTTTGTTACTTTGTTGCTTTCAGTTCTCACTTGGCGAACAATCTATAAGGGATTGACAACCCCTTCATAGCGTTGGGAGCAAGCTTTTTTTGTTTGTGCATGCACTTGAGATACTCCTTCACTGGATCGATACCTTGGTTCTCGAACTGAGGGAAATACTTACCACCGCTGCGCTACATCACCCTTTCCGCTTCGAGGGAACACCAACGCAAGGGTCCAAGGCCACGGGGGAAATCCTTTGCATATTTGCCTAGGAAATCCCTTAAGGCATAGCCGTAGCAGAAGGATTCCTGGTGTCGTTGCTGAGGAGAATGAAGACAAGAACAGTCTCCCGTCAGCACGTTTCTGGCGCAGCTGGAAGGTCTTTTGTTGCAGTAGCACGTACCTCCTACGAATCCTTTAGAGCAATATCTCCTTAAGCATGAAAATGATATGCATATGGATGAAAGAGATGAGATAGATAAAATTGTTTTAGAACAATATCCTATTCTTAAGAATAATCTGCCTGTTGAACTGCTTGGGGATCCCCCCCACCAAAGGGTGATCCTGTGTTCGAGCTAAAATAGTTACCAGATACACTTAAGTATGCCTATCTTGATGAGAAGGAGATATATCCTGTTATTATTAGTGCTCACCTCTCGAATCACGAAGAGAAGAAGTTATTAAAAACTTTGAGGAAGCACCGTGCTGCTATTGGATATACTCTTGATGATCTTAAGGGTATTAGTCCCACTCTATGTCAGCACAAGATTAAAACCGATCATGATTCTAAGCGAGTTGCTGATCATCAACGGAGATTAAATCCTAGGATGAAAGAGGTCGTGAGAAAAGAAATATTAAAGCTTCTGGAAGCAGGAATCTTTTATCCTGTTGCTCATAGTGATTGGGTAAGTCCGGTACATTGCGTACCCAAGAAGGGAGGTATCACCGTCGTTCCTAATGATAAGAATGAAGTAATCCCACAGAGGATTATTACTTGCTATAGGATGGTGATAGACTTCCGGAAACTGAACAAGGCAACCAGGAAAGACCATTATCCTTTGTCGTTTATCGACCAAATGCTAGAAAGGCTATCTAAACACACACACTTCTGCTTTCTAGACGGTTATTCAGGTTTCTCGCAAATACCTGTTGCACAATCTGATCAGGAGAAAACCACTTTCACCTGCCCCTTCGGTACCTTTGCTCATAGATGTATGCCTTTTGGCTTATGCAATGCACCTGCCACCTTTGAAAGATGCATGATGGCTATATTCTCTGACTTTTGTGAAAAGATTGTTGAGGTTTTCATGGATGATTTCTCCGTTTACGGTTCTTCCTTTGACGATTGCCTCAGCAACCTTGATCGAGTCTTACAGAGATGCAAAGATACCAACCTTGTCTTGAACTGGGAGAAGTGCCACTTCATGGTTAATGAAGGCATCGTCTTAGGACACAAAATCTCTGAGAAAGGCATTGAAGTTGATAAGGTTAAGGTTGATGCAATTGAGAAAATGCCTTACCCCACAGATATCAGAGGTATACGAAGTTTCCTTGGTCATGCTGGTTTCTATAGAAGGTTCATTAAAGACTTCGCTAAGATTTCTAGGCCTCTTACCAACCTCTTGCAGAAGGATGATCCTTTTGTTTTTGATGAGGATTGTGAGGAAGCTTTCAAAATACTTAAGAGGGCCTTGATAACCGCACCTATTGTTCAACCACCTGATTGGAACTTGCTCTTTGAAATCATGTGCAACGCTAGTGACTATGTTGTTGGTGCTATTCTAGGACAAAGAGTTGACAAGAAGTTGAATGTTATTCACTACGCTAGTAAAACTCTAGACAGTGCCCAAAGAAACTATGCTACTACGGAGAAGGAATTTTTAGCAGTCGTGTTTGCATGTGAAAAGTTTAGATCTTATATAGTTGACTCCAAAGTCATTATTCACTCTGATCATGCTGCTATTAAGTACCTTATGGAGAAGAAGGATGCTAAGCCTAGGCTAATCAGATGGGTTCTCCTACTACAGGAATTTGATTTGCACGTTGTTGACCGAAAGGGTGTTGATAACCCTATAGCAGATAACTTGTCCAGGATAGAGAATGTCCTTGATGACCCATGACCTATTGATGATAGCTTTCCTGATGACCAATTGAATGTCATCCGCACTTCACATAGTGCACCGTGGTATGCTGATTACGCAAACTATATCGTAGCTAAATACATACCACCCAGTTTCACCTACCAGCAAAAGAAAAAATTCTTCTTTGATTTGAGACACTACTTTTGGGATGATCCTCACCTTTATAAGGAAGTTGTAGATGGTGTTATTAGACGTTGTGTGCCTGAACATGAATAGGGACAGATCCTGCAGAAGTGTCATTTCGAAGCCTACGGAGGACACCATGCTGGAGATAGAACTGCTCATAAGGTATTGCAATCAGGTTTCTATTGGTCCACTCTCTTCAAGGATGCCCGTAAGTTTGTCTTGTCTTGTGACGAATGCCAAAGAATAGGGAACATCAGTAAGCGTCAGGAAATGCCTATGAACTATTTACTTGTCATTGAACCATTTGATGTTTGGGGCTTTGATTATAAGGGACCATTCCCGAGTTCCAATGGGTACACTCACATCTTAGTTGCTGTGGATTATGTCACTGAGTGGGTAAAAGCTATCCTCACTAGAAATGTTGATCACCACACCTCTATTAAGATGCTTAAAGAAGTCATTTTCCCAAGATTTGGAGTCCCTAGATATCTGATGACTGATGGCGGTTCACACTTCATTCATGGTGTTTTCCGCAAGATGCTCGCTAAGTATGATGTCAACCATAGAGTTGCATCTCCTTATCATCCTCAGTCTAGTTGTCAAGTGGATTTGAGTAATAGGGAGATCAAATTGATCTTACAAAAGACTGTCAATAGATCTCGAAAGAATTGGTCTAGCAAACTTGACGATGCATTATGGGCTTATAGGACTGCTTATAAGAATCCCATGGGCATGTCGCCGTATAAAATGGTTTACGGTAAGGCTTGTCATTTACCTCTTGAGCTAGAACACAAAGCTTATTGGGCAATCAAAGAGCTCAACTTCGATTTCAAACTTGCCGGTGAGAAGCGGTTGTTTGATATCAACTCATTAGATGAATGGAGGGCCCATGCATATGAGAATGCCAAGTTGTTCAAGGAAAAGGTTAAGAGATTGCACGATAAAAGAATACAAAAACGTGAGTTCAATGTAGGTGATTATGTCGTGCTATACAATTCTCTCTTAAGATTCTTCGCAGGCAAACTTCTCTCTAAATGGGAAGGTCCCTACGTTGTCGAGGAAGTATATCGTTCCGGTGCCATCAAAATCAATAACACGAAAGGTAATTTTCCGAGAGTGGTAAATGGGCAAAGAATCAAGCATTATATCTCTGGTACTCCCATAAATGTTGAGACCAATATCATCAATATCATAACTCCAGAGGAGTACATAAGGGATGTTTATCAGCCTGTTTCACACTCTAAAAACAAAGAGGTGTGTGTTTTGGTAAGTAATTGGACTCCAAAACTTTTCCAGTAGGAAATTTTCTCCGTTTTAGAATTTATGGAAAAATAGAAAAATAAAAAGCAGTCCGAAGAGCGCACGAGGCGGCCACAAGCTTGGACGCCGCGGCCCCCCTGGCCGCGGCGACAGGGCTTGTGGGCACGTCGTGTGCCTCCCGGACTCCGTTTTCTTGCGGAGCACTCCTTCTGGTCCAGAAAAAATCATTATATATACGCCCGAGGGTTTTGATCTCCGTATCGCGTAGTTTTCTTGTGTTTTCGTTTCGAGCCTGTTTTCTACCGCAGATTTAGAGCAAAGATGTCTCAGGAATCTGTTGGGGAGAATAATCTCCCTCAAGTTCATAAAGAAGTAGATGTTGATCTGAAAAGAGTAGAAGTCACGGAAGCCAGGGACAAAGCTAAGGAGAAAACCCAAGCTAGGGAGGAAGTTCGACCTATGTTCAACATTGAAGACGTTGAAGGAGTGGATTTTCTTCAACCCTTCCTCCACGTGTTGTCTCCATCCTTGATTGAACTCTTGAGGTTTTGTGAAACAACTCGTGCTCGCAATATTTCCCTTTCTCGTGAAGTTGTTTTGCTGGAGAATCGTGTCGCAGATCTCCAAGGTATAAATCAAAGATTGATAGCTCTCTTGGAATCAAAGGCAAAGACTCCACCACCATCACCACCGAAGGAAGACAACTAAGCATTGGTATGGGAAACTCCCTTGGCTTGTGCCAAGCTTGGGGGAGTTTCCCTGGTATCGTATCACCTTTATATCTTTTGCTTTTACCTTTGTTTTAGTTCTTTCCTTTTCAGTCTTTATTTCTTCTCTTAGTGGAATAAGTCTTTAGTGTTTAGTTTGAGTCTTTTGCCTTGTGTCTCCCCCGATGTATTCAAGCTTGCGAGCTATATAATAAAGAGTATCTTAGTCAAGGGATTTGTTTTGTGTTGTGATCAAAAGTATGAAAAGAACGATAGCATGAAAGATCATGAGATGATCTTATGGAAACTGATAGCTTCACATATAACAAGTATGATGATTGAAACTTGTTGAGAATAGACCAACATAGACCCCAGTCATTGTTTCAAATTAATAAGAAGTAATAAGGAAAGAGAGGTTCACATATAAATATATCATCTTAGACACTTTCTATAATTGTGAGCACTCACCAAACTATTACATGCTTAGAAGTAGATGTTGGACAAGGAAGACAATGTAATGAATTGTGTTTGCTTGGTCCCAAACAATGTTATATGTTTAGAGATCCCTTAGCATGTGACGATTGGTTCCACCTCATATTAGCCAAAACTCCCGCACCAAGTAGAGATACTACTTGTGCATACATAAACCTTCAACCCAGTTTTGCCATGAGTGTCCACCATACCTACCTATGGATTGAATAAGACCCCTCAAGTAAGTTGTCATCGGTGCAAGCAATAAAAATTGCTCTATAATATGTATGATCTATTAGTGTGTGGAAAATAAGCTTTATACGAACCTGTGATGAGGAAGACATAAAAGTGATAGACTGCATAATAAAGTTCCTTATCACAGGAGGCAATATAAAGTGACGTTCGTCCGCACTAAGAGGACACGCATCCAAACCTCAAAAGTGCATGCCAACCTCTTCTTCCCTCTGCGAAGGGCCTATCTTGGACCTTTACTTTTGCCCTTGAAAGAGTCATGGTGATCTTCACCAATTCCTTATTCCGTCTTCATCTTGGTGAACGTCATATGCTAGGGAAAGATCTATATTCATATATCAACTTGGAGATGCGTACTTATGCTTTATTATTGTTGACTTTACCCTTGAGGTAAATGGTTGGGAGGCAAAATTATAAGCCCCTATCTTTCTCTGTGTCCAACTGAAACTTTGACATCATGAGTACCACGTGAGTTGTAACAATTGTGGAAAACAAAAGAGATGATTGAATATGTGGATTAGCTTTACAAGCTCTTATTTGACTCTTTCTGATGATATGATAAATTGCAATTGCTTCAATGACTATGGACTGTTGTTGGCTAGTTGTCGGTAAGGTTTTTCTTTCATGCTTTGCTTTGTGAAGGATTTTGTTACTTTCCCATAAGAATCTTTATGATGTATTGCTGTTCTATGTGTGATCATGATGCCCTCATGTCCGTATTATGTTTTATCGACACCTTCATCCCTAAACATATGGACATGTTTATGGATCTTGGTTTTCGCTTGAGGACAAGCGAGGTCTAAGCTTGGGGGAGTTGATACGTCCATTTTGCATCATGCTTTAATGTTGATATTTATCGCTTTAGGGACTGTTATTATCCTGTGTGGTACCATACTTATGTGTTTTCTCTCTTATTTTGCAAGGTTTATTTGAAGAGGGAGAATACCGGCAGCTAGAATTCTGGACTGGAAAAGGAGCAAGTCTAAGTCCTCTATTCTGCGCAACTCCAAATGCCCTCAAAATCAACGTGGAATTTTTTGGGAATATATAAAAAATATTGGCGAAATAAGTGCGAGAGGGGAGCTGCCAGGGGCCCACAAGCCTGGTGGCCGCGGCCTACCCCCCTGGCCGCGGCATCAGGGCTTGTGGGCACCCTGGTGGCCCACTGGCCCCCTCTTCTGCTATATGAAGGGTTTCGTCCGGTAAAAAATCAGAAGGGAGCTTTTTTGTGGTTTCGCCGCCGCCACGAGGCGGAACTTGAGCAGAACCAATCTAGAGCTGTAACATCCCAAAATTATAAATTTTGGAATGTTAATATAATTATAAGATTGATTGTTTGTTTGTTTGAGTGATTGAAACTTGAGTGAAATTTGAAACTTCTCAAAAAAATGAGAGGGTATAAAATGACTTTCCCAAATATTTCTATTTTGAATCCCTTTCCAATTTTGAGTTTGAATATTTTTAAAACCCTTTGACTAAAAAAAAATCAAACGAGAGGAGGAAAATGACCCTCCAAAATCAGAGACTATGTCTTGATTCAAATTTTAAGTATTTGCAATTTATTTGAAATTCAAATTCCTTTTCATTTTAAAGTTATTGCAAAAAAATAATTTTTTTAAAAAAGTATTTTTTTTGGTTTTGAAAATATGTTCATGTTTTAGAAAATTTTATTCTGAAAATTTTGATATATAATATGCCTATATAAAATGTTCTCTCTATTTTCGCTTTTTACGTTTTCTTCACTTTTTTAAAAAAGAAAAGAAAAACATTGTTCAAAAAAAAAGGCACGGCTCGCATGAATCGCCTCTTGCGGCCGGTCGAACCTTTACCTGGCCCATGAGAGGCTTTGTTTCTTTTATCTCCACGTTACGTATATGTTTAGTCCCACATTGCCTATCTATGCACCATTAGACCTCCCTTCCACCTGTAAGTATAGACCCATAGGAGCATCCAAAAATCATCTACTTCGGGTTAAATCAATCTTTTGGTTTAACTAGATTTATTAAATAAAAATATTTTTTCCTTCTCTTCGGCGGGATTTCTGGAAGTCGTCTCCTCATTGAAATTAATTCTTACTCTGCATTCTAAAAGGTATTTTTCTTCGTATTTTTTTTACTCCCGTAGTTTATTATTTTTAGATTAGTATTCCTACACTAGTATACGGTAGAGTAATTAGATATATTAATTAGTCTTCATATTTCCACATTAGTACTAGAATTCCTTTAGACGTAGCACTTTTATTCCGTAAAACAGCTTGGCCCTGATTTTTCAAATAGCCATAACTTTTTACTCGTATATCCGAATTAGATGAAACCAACGCCTAGAGTTTCGTCTTGATCCCACCTATCCTGTGAACCTATCATATCAAATTTTCGAAATTTTTAAATTTCGAAATTTGTTCATATTCATATTCAAACTTCTTTTGATCATATCTTTTTTATCCGTAGCTCCGTTTTAGATGAATCCAATTGCGTCGGATTCGTATCAAAGTAATCTTCCCGTTTGTATCATTAGTTTTAACTTTTCAACTTATAATTTTGATCAAATCAGATTTATCTGTTAGTGCCCAAAAGTGTTCACATCGTTCTAAGCCGATTAAATGTTATATTGAAGTATTTGTATCTTTTGATCCGCTATTTCAAATCTAGTAATTAATTTTTCTACACGCTCATATTGATCTACTATATCCAGTAGCATCATTAGTTTCGACCTTTGAACCTTACAAATTTGAGCGATTCAAATTTGTATTCGAACATTCATTTGATCTTATCTTGCAAATCGTACCACCTTTTCAATTGATTCCTTTTACCCCTAAACACTCATGTCATATATTTTTGTACGTAACCATCGTACTTCAGTTCAGCTTCTCTTGACCTTTTGAATGCAAATTCAATTCATACTTCAATTCGCTATAACTTGCGTTGTAGTGCTCCATTTCAAGAAATTCTTTCTACAAATAAATTCTTATGTCTTATACTATTTGTCAAACAACATTCATGTTGTTCTCCCAATATTTTTGATCATCTCCCATAGTGTATGCAAGTCGAGCTTATTTAGCAATAGTTCATCGTCCATTACCTCTTTTGATCTCATTTATGCACCTTCACTTTACAAAACCTTAGTACGTTGTTATTTTGCACCAAGACATGCTTTGTACTTATGTTCTCTTGGTTCTTCCTCTTTGGCATGAATGTTTATTGAATGCTATTTGTTTACGATAGATTGCTCGGAGTGTGGCGAGTAGAATTATCAGGATTTTGAGAGCGACTATCTTAATCAAGTAATACCAGGCAAGTCATTTTGATCATACTATCACCTATGTTTTATGCATCGTAGTTCTACCATCCTATGCCCAATTGCATGCTGCTTAGGTACTTGGAAATTTTAGTAAAGGTTGTAGTATCATGTGGTAGGCACACAACAACCCCGATACTTGGCCCCGGGACGACAAATTTCATATTGCTATGCTTGAGTAGACGGGATTTCGGTTGAGTGCATAACACGAGTGATGCAAGGTTGATTAAATAATCAAGACCGGTTAAGACAAGATTTTCAAGACCTCGGACGCAATGCGACTCTGGGTGAAGGACGGTTGATCGGCTCCCTGGAGAACCCAGTGGATGACCCGGGATGGTGGAGAGGCCATGACATCCTGCAGAAAGCTTCACCCAGGCTCAAAGAGACGGACGGATATTTTCAAGACCCAAGGCTTACCTGCACAGCCACAAGTCATTATGGGCTCTGGCTTGGTTGGACAACGCGGCGACTCTGGACAGGCGGTGCTAGCAGATGTAGAAGAACGGTAGGATTGGATGGGCACCGACAGGGATTCAGAGGGACCCGTTGAAAGACCATGTTTTGATCATCCGGTCTTCAAACACCCTGAAGTGCAAGGACATACACGGAGGCGATCAAATCTTGTGGGGAACGTGTGCAAAACTCTGCAGAGTACTCAAACCTAATCGATTAGCCGTGTCCACGGTCATGGACAACTTGAGCCAAAGGAACTGAAGTTATCCGAAATTATCAACACAAATAATAATATTGATGTGGGAATTATTCACAACATGGGTATGAGAACTGGTTGGCGGAACCATCTCATTAACAACCAACAGCGTAGTAATATTTTGCTTTTAGCCCCTCTCTTGTTGTAGGATAAAACTGGCTTTATGCAAAACTTATAGCCCCACCTGCCAAATATGCATGTAGAGATAGTTGTTTATTATTTTACCCCTCTCTTTGATGACTTGCCGGCATATTCAATATGCTGACCTACACGGCTGCAACGTCTTATGTTGCAGATATTTTCTTCGACGAGTAAGAGTACAATTCAGGGTTACGGTCCGCACTCAACTTGCCGTTGGTGTTTATTGGGACTCCACTCCCTTGTCTGCTTCCGCTGAGATATTTAAGGTATATATCAGTTTTACGCTATTTACATGTGATTGCACTTTGATATATACATTGATGTATTGTGTGTGCCAGCATACTGATCCAGGGATGGCACAGAAACACACAGGCTTGACTCGTCTTGAGTCGGGTCGCTACAAGAGCTCCGGCAGGACGATCCTGCTGGGCAAACTTCCCTCCCGGAGGGGGAAATCGTCGCCATCGTCATCACCAACACTCCTCTCATCGGAGGGGACTCGTCACCATCAACATCTTCATCAGCACCATCTCATCTCCAAACCCTAGTTCATCTCTTGTAACCAATCTCCGTCTCGCGACTCCGATTGGTGCTTGTAAGGTTGCTAGCAGTGTTGATTACTCTTTGTAGTTGATGCTAGTTGGATTACTTGGTGGAAGAGTTTATGTTCAGATCCTTGATGCTACTCATTACACCTCTGATCATGATTATGATTATGCTTTGTGAGTAGTTACTTTTGTTCCTGAGGACATGGGATAAGTCATGCTAATAATAGTCATGTGAATTTGGTATTCGTTCGGTATTTTCATATGTTGTATGTTGTTTTTCCTCTAGTGGTGTTATGTGAACGTCGACTACATAAGACTTCACCATTATTTGGGCCTAGAGGAAGGCATTGGGGAGTAGCAAGTATATGATGGGTAGCTAGAGTGACAGAAGCTTAAACCCCAGCCTATGCGTTGCTTCGTAAGGGGCTGATTTGGATCCACTAGTTTAATGGTATGGTTAGACGTTGTCTTAATTCTTCTTTTGTAGTTGCGGATGCTTGCGAGAGGGGTTAATCATAAGTGGGATGCTTGTCCAAGTAAGGGTAGTACCCAAGCGCCGGTCCACCCACATATCAAACTATCAAAGTAACGAACGCGAATCATATGAACATGATGAAATAGCATGACAGAAATTCCCATGTGTCCTCGGGGGCGTTTTACTTCCTATAAGACTTTGTTCAGGCTTGTCCCTTGCTACAAAAGTGATTGGGCCACTTTGATGCACTGTTGCTACTCTTGTTACTTGTTACTTTTCACTTGCTACGTTTCACCTCACTACACCATCACTTGTTACCGCTACTTTCAGTGCTTGCAGTTATTACCTTGCTGAAAACCGTTTATCAGAGCCTTCTGCTCCTCGTTGGGTTCGACACTCTTACTTATCGAAAGGACTACGATTGATCCCCTATACTTGTGGGTCATCAAGACTCTTTTCTGGCGCCGTTGCCGAGGAGTGAAGCGCCTTTGGTAAGTGGAATTTGGTAAGGAAACATTTATATACTGTGCTGAAATTTATTGTCACTTGTCACTATGGAAACTGTTCCTTTGAGGAATTTGTTCGGGGTATCTTCACCACGAACGGAAGCACGAGGAGTTGCTCCTCAACCTAAGGTACCTACTGAAAATATCTTTTATGAAATTCCTTCGGGTATGCTTGAGAAACTGTTGGCTAATCCTTTTACAGGAGTGGATCATCACATCCAGACTTGCATCTAATCTATGTAGATGAAGTTTGTGGTTTATTTAAGCTTGCAGGTTTGCCCGAGGATGAGGTAAAGAAGAAATTATTTCCTTTATCTTTGAAGGATAAGGCGTTGACATGGTATAGGCTATGTGATGATACTGGATCATGGGACTACAATCGGTCGAAATTGGAATTTCATCAAAAGTTTTATGCTATGCATTTAGTACATCGTGATCGGAATTATATTTATAACTTTTGGCCTCGTGACAGGGAAAGCATAGCTCAAGCTTGGGGGAGGCTTAAATCAATGCTATATTCATGCCCCTATCATGAGCTCTCGAGAGAAATTATCACTCAAAACTTTTATGCTCGGCTTTCTCATGAAGATCGTACCATGCTTGACACTTCTTGTATCGGTTCTTTTATGAAGAAGGATATTGAACACAAATGGAGTTTATTGGAAAGAATCAAACGTAACTCTGAAGATTGGGAGCTTAAAGAAGGTAAGGAGTCAGGTGTGAATTTCCAGTTTGATTGCGTTAAATCTTTTGTTGAAACAAGCACTTCTAGACATTATATACCTACTCATCAAGTCTCAAGTCTCAAGTGAAACATGCACAACCCCGGTAAGGAGTCAGGTGTGAAATAGATTTGAACTTTTCAATATTTCAGACTTGTGATTCATCAAGTAAATACTCCTGTATCTACTCAAATCGTCAGTGAAGTAAGAACATAACGATGTCCACTGCATGCCTGAGCACTCATTGGACTGCACACATCAAAAATGTATTACTTCCAACAAGTTACTTTCTTATTCCATCTCACTGGAAAACGAGGCCTTCAGTCATCTTGCCATGTGGTATGATTTGCATGTCTCAAGTGATTCATAATCAAGTGAGTCTAAATGATCCATTTGCATGGAGTTTCTTCATGCGTTAATACCACTAGATATGGTTTGTATGTTTCAATCGTTTCAAAAAGGAGTCAGTACAAAGATCCATCACTATGGAGCTTCTTCATGCATTTTATACCGACATGACTCAACCGCCAGTGCCACAAGTAAGTGGTACTATCATTACTACTTTGTATCTTTTGGTATCAATATTATGACACGTGTATCACTACGATCGAGATTCAATAAACCATTGAAGGTAATTATTCAAGCAAATAGAATAACCATTATTCTCTTTAAATGAACAATCGTACTGCAATAAACACGATCCAATGATGTGCATGCTCAACACAAACACCAAATAACAATTATTTAGGTTTAACACCAATCCCGATGGTAGAGGGAGCGTGGGATGTTTGATCACATCAACATTAGAATTACTTCCAACACACATCGTCACCTCACCCTTGCTAGTATCCGTTTAATCCGTAGCTATGACTTCGAGTTACTAACACTTAGCAACTGAACCGGTATCTAATACCCTGGTGCCAGTAGGAATACTAGTAAGGTACACATCAATATCAGGTATATCCAATATACTTTAGTCGACTTTGCGAACCTTCTCATCTACCAAATATCTAGGTTAGTTTCACCTGAGTGATCGTTCCCCTCATAACAGAAGCACTTAGTCTCGGGTTTCGGTTCAACCTTGGGTTTCTTCATTAGAGCAGCAACTGGTTTGTCGTTTCATGAAGTATCCCTTATATCCCTTGCCCTTCTTGAAACTAGTGGTTTTACTAACCATCAACAATTGATGCTCCTACTTGATTTCTACTTTCGCAGTGTCAAACATTGTGAATCGCTCAAGGATCATCATATCTATTCTTGATATGTTATAGTTCATCACGAAGCTCTAGTAGCTTGGTGGCAGTGACTTTGGAGAACCATCACTTTCTCATCTGGAAGATTAACTCCCACTTGATTCAAGCGACTGTTGTACTGCTACTTCTCAAACACCACCGCCAGAAATTGACAGTTGACGGAGATTGGGCTTGCGTTGGTTTTCCCTTGAAGAGGAAAGGGTGATGCAGCACAGGAGCAGTAAGTATTTCCCTCAGTTTGAGAACCAAGGTATCGATCCAGAAGGAGGGTCTCGTCAAGTCCAGAGTACCTGCGCAAACACAAACAAGCTTGCACCCAACGCTTCAAAGGGGTTGTCAATCCCTTCAAGATTGTTTGCAAAGTGAGATCTGAAGGCGGATAGTGCAACGTAGTAAAAAGTGTAAGGCTGAAAATATGGTGTTGAGTAGACCCTCGGGGCCATAGTGTTCACTAGAGGCTTCTCTCAAAATATCAAGTATTACAGTGGGTGAATAAATTACTGTCAAGCAATTGATGGAACCGCGCAAAGTCATGACGATGTCTAAGGCAATGATCTAGCATATAGGCATCACGTTCGAGACAAGTAGACTGATACTTTCTGCATCTACTACTATTACTCCACACATCGACCGCTATCCAGCATGCATCTAGTGTATTGAGTTCATGACACAGAGCGTAACTCTTTAAGCAAGATGACATGATGTAGAGGGATAATCTCAAACCAATGATGAAAACGCCATCTTTTTACCCTTGATGGCAACAACATGATACGTGCCTCGCTACCCCTTCTGTCACTGGGTGAGGTCACCGCACGGTATGAACCCAAAACCAAGCACTTCTCCCATTGCAAGAATCATAGATCTAGTTGGCCAAACAAAACCCACAACTCGAAGAGAATTACGAGGATATGAAATCATGCATAAGAGAGATCAGAAGAAACTCAAATAAGATTCATAGATAATCTGAACATAAATCCACATTTCATCGGATCTCGACAAACACACCGCAAACGAAGGTTACATCGGATAGATCTCCATGAAGATAATGGAGAACTTTGTATTGAAGATCCAAGAGAGAGAAGAAGCCATCTAGTTACTAGCTATGGACCCATAGGTCTATGGTGAACTACTCACGCATCATCGGAGAGGTCATGGTGTTGATGGAGACGCCTTCCATTTCTGAATCCCCCTCCGCCAGGGCACCAGGACGTGCCCCAGATGGGATCTTGCGGAGACAGAAGCTTGCGGCGTCGAAAAAGTGATTACGATGCTCCCCTGGTTTTTTTGGGAATATTTGGGAATTTATAGGCGCAAGATCTAGGTCAGGGACCTCCAGGGGGCCCACAAGCCTGCATGGCGCGCCCCCTGACCGCGGGGTGGGTGCTTGTGGGGCCCCTGGGGCTCTTCTGGCTTGGCCCCAAAGCTCTTCGATCTTTTTCCGTTCCAGAAAAAATCTTTTCGGGGATTTTCTTCCGTTTGGACTCCGTTTCAAAATCTCCTCTGAAAGGGGTCAAAAAGATGGAAAAAACAGGAACTCGCACTTGGCACTGAGTTAATCGGTTAATCCCAGAAAATAAATAAAAGGCATGCAAAACATCCAAAGTTTGACAAGATAATAGCATGAAACCATCAAAAATTATAGATACGTTGGAGACGTATCAAGCATCCCCAAGCTTAATTCCTGCTCGTCCTCGAGTAGGGAAGTGATAAAGAACGAATTTTTGAGGTGGAATGCTAACTAGCATAGTTGTCCTTTGCAACTTCTTTCATGTGGCATGAATGTTCAGATCCGTACGATTCAACACAATAGTTTTCTATTGACATGACAACAGTAATACTTCAAGCAAACTAGCAGAGTAATCATGAACTTTCAAACTAACAAGGCCAAATAAAGTTATCCCTACAAAATCATATAGTCTGGCTATGCTCCATCATCCTCACACAACTAATGTAAATCATGCACAACCCCGGAATTGGCCAAGTAATTGTTTTCGCACTCTTACTTTCTCAAACTTTTTATAACTATCACGCAATACATGAGCGCGAGCCATGGATATAGCACTATAGGTGGAATAGAGTGTGGTGGTGGTTGTGAGACAAAAAGGAGGAGATGGTCACATTGACTCGGCGTATCAATAGGCTATGGATATGCCCATTAATAGATATCAATGTGAATGAGTAGGGATTGCCATACAAGAGATGCACTAGAGTTATAAGTTTGTGAAAGCTCAAGGGAAAACTAGTGGGTGTGCATCCAACTTGCTTGCTCACGAAGACCTAGGGCAATTTTGAGGAAGCCCATCATTGGAATATACAAGCCAAGTTATAAAACGAAGATTCCCACTAGCATATGGTAGTCACAAAACAAGAAGCTCTCAATCATGAAGAACATGGTGCTAACATGAAGCACAAGTGTGGAAAAAGATAGTAGCATTGTCCTTTCTCTCTTTTCTCTCATTTTTTTATTTGGGCTCTTAGGCCTCTCTTTTTTCTTTTCTTTTCTCTTTTTTTTTGTTTTTGGGCTCTTTTTTTTTATTTCCTCACATGGGACAATGCTCTAATAATGATGATCATCACACTTTTATTTACTCACAGCTCAAAGATCACAATGATGATGACTCCATAGGAAATGCCTCCGGCAGTGTACCGGGATGTGCAACGATCTAGTATGATCATGCAATGGCAATATGAAAGTGACGGCACAAGTCATTAGACAGAACGGTGGTAGTTGCATGGCAATATATCTCGGAATGGCTATGAAAATGCCATAGTAGTCAGGTATGGTGGCTGTTTTGAGGAAGGAATTTGGTGGGTTTGTGCACCGGCGAGAATTGCGCGGCGCTAGAGAGGCTAGCAATGGTGGAAGGTGAATGTGCATCTATACCATGGACTCAACATTAGTCATAAAGAACTCACATACTTGTTGCAAAAGTTTTTATTAGTAATCGAAACAAAGTGCTAAACGCATACTCCGAGGGGAAGGGTTGGTAGGTGTAAACCATCGCGCGATCCCGACCTCAACACAAAGGATGACAATCAATAAATCAATTATGCTCCGACTTCCTAACATAGCGGTTCACCATACGTGCATGCTACAGGAATCACTAACTCCAACACAAGTATATCTAGATTCACAACACCCTACTAACATAACTCTTAATATTACCAAATCCGTGTCTCAAAACTAATTGAGAGGAATCAAAACTTCTCTTTCTACTCAATGCACATGAAGATGGAGGTTTTTGCATCCTCTTTGGGTACCTAGCACATGGGACTACTTTCATAGCATAAGCCAACTAACAAATTACGCACCGCCGTGCTCTAAAGATATAAGTGAAGCACAAGAGCAAAAGTATCTAGCTCAAAAGATATAAGTGAAGCACTAGAGAAAAAGTATCTAGCTCAAAGGATATAAGTGAAGCACTATGAGCATTCTAGCAAAATCACGATCAGTGCATGTCTCTCTCTCTCAAATAGGTGTGCAGCAAGGATGATTGTGACACAACAAAAAGAAAAGACTCCTATGATACAAGACGCTCCAAGCAAAACACATATGATGTGGTGAATAAAAATATAGCTCCAAGTAATGTTACCGATGGATTGAACACGTAAGAGGGGATGCCTTCCCGGGGCATCCCCAAGCTTAGGCTTTTTGGTGTCCTTGAATTTTGCTTGGGGTGCCTTGGGCATCCCCAAGCTTGAGATCTTTCCACTCCTTATCTCTTTGTCCATGGTAAAATCACCCAAAACTTGAAAACTTCACAACAGAAAACTTAAACAGAAACTTGTGATAACATTAGTACAAGAAAACAAACTACCACTTCTTTTGGTACTATAGAAAACTTGAATTACATCAATATTGATGATGGGCTACTGTATTCTCACTTTTCCATGGCTAGTACCCCCCCCCCCGATACTAACCATAGTTTCATCAAATCAAGCAACCAACTCAACAAAAACAAAATCTGTCAAAAACAGACCAGTCTGTAGCAATCTGTATACTTCATATACTTCTGGTACCTCAAAAAATCTGAAAAATTACCACGGTCTAGGGAAAAAATCATATCAATCAGCAGCAAAAAGAATCAACTCAAAATCTCTTTCTGAATAAAAATGAAAAATAATCTCGTGAGCGAAAAGTTTCTGTCTTTTTCCAGTAAGATCAAACAACCATTACCAAGACCAATCATAAAGGCTTTGCTTGGCTCAAACACAAAAGGAAACACAATCAAAACAGAATTGTGAAAGTGAGGACGCAACAAAATAGAAAGAAAAAAGATAAAATCATTGGGTTACCTCACAACAAGCGCTATTGTTTAACGCCCTTAGCTAGGCATAGTAGCGACAGAATCATGTATCGTCGTCTTTGGAGCTTAAACCATAAGTAGCGTGATCACTTATCATCTTGAGGTTTTCATATTTCTTCCTAGATGATTCACCGCTACTTTTAGGAACAAAGAAAGGCTTGGTGATTTTATTGTGGACAAAATTGGGAGTATTCTGCACAACGGCAAAAGCGGAACCCAAGTTGGTTATAACATCCTCTAGTTTGCCAATCCTAACGGAATCATGACCTAGCTTTTCGCTAACTGTGGGTTCCTTCTCCTTTAAATTTTTCAAAACCATTCCCATCTTGGATCCATACTGATTGATTTGATTGTGGATATTTTTATCCAAATTCTTGATGAGTTCAATTGTAGCAACTTTATTTTCAATAACATCCAGCCTACGCATCACATGTTCCAGAGTTAAGGTAGTTCCATTAACCATGAGTGGGGGTGAGCCTACCAAATTTATCACACCTCTGTAAGAATCAATGGTATGGCTACCCAAGAAATTTCCACCTACGATGGTGTCAAGAATATACCTATTCCAAGGAGTAATACCCACATAAAAACTGCGAAGCAAGACGGTAGTGGATTGCTTATGAGTAGATCTACTCTGAGCATTGCAAATCCTATACCAAGCGTCCTTTAAGTTTTCTCCCTCAATTTGTTTGAAATTGAGAACTTCGCTCTTAGTAGTATCGTTCAAAGTGCTGGATCTAGCCATCAGGATAGACTATCCCACACAGACGAGCAGAAAGCAAGCGAGAGAAAAAGGGCAAACGAAAAGGCGAACGAAAAAGGCAAAATGGTGAAGTGGGGGAGAGGAAAACGAAAGGCAACTGGCAAACAAAGTAAATGCAAGAGATGAGTTTGCGACACTTACTTGGATGAGTTCTTGACTTGATCTTCCTCCCCGGCAACGGCGCCAGAAATCCTTCTCCTACTTCTCAAACAACAGCGCCAGAAATTGACATGTTGACGGAGATTGGGCTTGCGTTGGTTTTCCCTTGAAGAGGAAAGGGTGATGCAACACAGGAGCAGTAAGTATTTCTCTCAGTTTGAGAACCAAGGTATCGATCTAGAAGGAGGGTCTCGTCAAGTCCAGAGTACCTGCGCAAACACAAACAAGCTTGCACCCAACGCTTCAAAGGGGTTGTCAACCCCTTCAAGATTGTTTGCAAAGTGAGATCTGAAGGCGGAAAGTGCAACATAGTAAAAAGTGTAAGGCTCAAAATATGGTGTGGAGTAGACCCTGGGGGCCATAGTGTTCACTAGAGGCTTCTCTCAAAATAGCAAGTATTACGGTGGGTGAACAAATTAGTGTCGAGCAATTGATAGAACCGCGCAAAGTCATGACGATATCTAAGGCAATGATCTAGCATATAGGCATCATGCCCGAGACAAGTAGACCGATACTTTCTGCATCTACTACTATTACTCCACACATCGACCGCTATCCAGCATGCATCTAGTGTATTGAGTTCATGACGAACAGAGTAACGCTTTAAGCAAGATGACATGATGTAGAGGGATAATCTCAAACCAATGATGAAAACCCCATCATTTTACCCTTGATGGCAACAACACGATACGTGCCTCGCTACCCCTTCTGTCACTGGGTGAGGTCATCGCACGGTATGAACCCAAAACCAAGCACTTCTCCCATTGCAAGAATCATAGATCTAGTTGGCCAAACAAAGCCCACAACTCGAAGAGAATTACAAGGATATGAAATCAGGCATAAGAGAGATCAGAAGAAACTCAAATAAGATTCATAGATAATCTGATCATAAATCCACAATTCGTCGGATCTCGACAAACACACCGCAAAAGAAGATTACATCGGATAGATCTCCATGAAGATCATGGAGAACTTTGTATTGAAGATCCAAGAGAGAGAAGAAGCCATCTAGTTACTAGCTATGGACCCGTAGGTCTATGGTGAACTACTCACGCATCATCGGAGAGGTCATGGTGTTGATGGAGAAGCCTTCCGTGTCCGAATCCCTCCTCCGGCAGGGCACCAGGACGTGCCCTAGATGGGATCTTGCGGAGACAGAAACTTGCGGCGTCGGAAAAGTGATTACGATGCTCCCCTGATTTTTTTGGGAATATTTGGGAATTTATTGGCGCAAGATCTAGGTCAGGGGACCTCCAGGGGGGCCACATGCCTGCATGGCGCGGCCCCCCTATCCACGGGGTGGGGGCTTGTGGGGCCCCTGGGGCTCTTCTGGCTTGGCCCCCAAGCTCTCCGATCTTCTTCCGTTCCAGAAAAAATATTTTCGGGGATTTTCTTCCGTTTGGACTCCGTTTCAAAATCTCCTCTGAAAGGGGTCAAAAACATGGAAAAAACAGGAACTGGCACTTGGCACTGAGTTAATAGGTTAGTCCCAAAAAATAAATAAAAGGCATGCAAAACATCCAAAGTTTGACAAGAATAGCATGAAACCATCAAAAATAATAGATACGTTGGAGACGTATCATGTACTTAGACAATCTGAGCACATGCTCAACGATTGAGTTTTTCTCCTTTACTTTGTAGACAAAGTATCTTGTCGGAGGTCTCATACCTCTCAACAAGGGCACGAGCATGAAATCCCAATTTCATCTCTTAGAACATCTCATATGTTTTGTGACGTTCAAAAACGTCTTCGGCACCTTACTTCTAAGCCATTAAGTATTACGCACTGAACTATCACGTAGTCATCAATAACGTGTATGTCAGATGTTCGCAACATCCACATACGATGCTCGAGGTGCAGCACACCGAGCGGTGCATTGAGGACATAAACCTTCTGCGCAGCAATGAGGACAATCCTCACTTCATGAACTTAGTCCAAAAAATTGCTACTATCATCTTTCAACTAAATTTTCTCTAGGAACATATAAACTCAGTAGAGCTATAGCAAGCTACAACGTAATTTGCAAAGACCTTTTGACTATGTTCATGATAATTAGAGTTTAGCTAATCATATTACTAATAAACTCCAACTCAAATAGACATCCCTCTACTTATTTGAGTGTTGCATGATCCAAATCTACTAACTCAATTCCGATCATCACGTGAGTTGAGTATAGTTTCAGTGGTGAACATCCCCATGTTGATCATATCAACTATATGATTCATGCTCGACCTTTCGGTCTCTTGTGTTCCGAGGCCATGTCTGTACATGCTAGGCTCATCAAGATAACCTGAGTGTTCCGCGTGTGCAACTGTTTTGCACCCGTTGTATGTGAACGTTGAGTCTATCACACCCGATCATCACGTGGTGTCTCGAAGCGATGAACTGTCGCAACGGTGCAAAGTCGGGGAGAACGCAATTTTATTTTGAAATTTTAGTGAGGGATCACCTTATAATGCCACCATCATTCTAAGCAAGATAAGGTGCATAAAAGGATTAACATCACATGCAATTCATAAGTGACATGATATGGCCATGATCTTGTGCTTCTTGATCTCCATCACCAAAGCACCGGCATGATCTTCATCGTCACCGGTGCCACACCATGATCTCCATCATCGTGCCGCCATTGAGGTTGTCGTGCTATCTATGCTATTACTACCAAAGCTACAACCTAGCAATATAGTAAACGCATCTGCAAATACAAACGTTAGTTTAAAGACAACCCTATGGCTCCTACCGGTTGCCGTAGCATCCACGTGCAAGTCGATATTAACTATTACAACATGATCATCTCATACATCCAATATATCACATCATGCCTTTGGCCATATTTGATCACAAGCATAACCTGCAAAAACAAGTTAGACATCCTCTAATTTGTTGTTGCATGTTTTACGTGGCTGCTATGGGTATCTAGTATGATCGCATCTTACTTACGCAAAACCACAACGGAGATGTGCAAATTGCTATTTAACCTCTCTCCAAGGACCGCCTCGGTCAAATCCAATTCAACTAAAGTTGAAGAAACATGCACACGCCAGTCATCTTTATGCAACAAGTTGCATGTTAGTTGATGAAACAGGTCTCTTGTAAGCGTACGAGTAATGTTGGTCCGGTCTGCTTCAATCAAACAATACTGTCAAATCGAGAAAATACTAAGGAGGGCAACAAATCGAATATCAACGCCCACAAAAACTTTTGTGTTCGACTCGAGATTACATCTATGCATGAACCTAGCTCATGATGCCACTGTTGGGGAACGTTGCATGGGAAACAAAAAATTTCCTATGCACACGAAGACCTATCATGGTGATGATCATCTACGAGAGGGAGATCAGATCCACACAGCCTTGTAGATCGCTAAGCGAAGCATAATAAACGCGGTTGATGTAGTGGTACGTCTTCATGGTCCGTCCCACGAACCGTCCCACGATCCGCCCATGAACCGTCTCACGATCGGTCCCGATCAAGTGTCGAACGGACAGCACCTCCGCGTTCCGCACACGTATAGCTCGATGATGATCTCCACCTTATTGATCCAGCAAGAGGGGCAGGGAAGTAGATGAGTTCTCCGGCAGCGTGACGGTGCGCCGATGATGGTGATGATCTATTCCTGCAGGGCTCCTCCCGAGCTCCGCAGAAAACCGATCTAGAGGAAGAACTATGATCTAGAGGAGAGGGAAGCACGTGGCAAAGTGGTGTCACAAAAACCCTAAAACCTCTGGTATATATAGGAGGAGGGGAGGGGCTAGCCTTGGGGCTCAAGGGAGCCCCAAGGGCGCCGACCGAGAGGAGGAGGAGGACTCCAACTCCAATTCGGTTTGGGGAAGGAGGTGTCCTCCTCTTCCTTCCGACCTCCCTCTTTTTTTTTCTCTTTTTTTTTCCTTAGCCGACATAGCCCACTTGGGACGGCCTCACCAGCCAACTAAGGGCTGGTGCACCACCCTTGGGCTATTAGGCTCACTCCCGGGTGGGTGGGCCCCTCCCGGTGACCAAATGAAACCATCCTATATATCAATCTTCGTTTCCGGACCATTCCGGAAACCCTCGTGACGTCCGTGATCTCATCTGGGACTCCGAACAACCTTCAGTCACCAACACCTACAACTCAACTATACCGAAACATCACCGAACCTTAAGTGTGCAGACCCTCCGGGTTCGAGAACTATGCGACATGACGTGAGGCACTCCCCGGCCAATTTCCAATAGCGGGACCTCGATGTCCATATTGAATCCTACATATTCTATGAAGATCTTATCGGTTGAACCTCTGTGCCAAGGATTCATATAATCCCGTACAACATTCCCTTTGTCCTTCGGTATGTTACTTGCCCGAGATTTGATCGTCGGTATCCCTATACCTATTTCAATCTCATTACCAGCAAGTCTCTTTACTCGCTCTGTAATACAAGATCCCGTGACTAACACTTTAGTCACATTGCTAGGCTTATATGTGATGTTGTATTACTGAGTGGGCCCCGAGATACCTCTCTGTCACACGGAGTGACAAATCCCAGTCTTGATCCATGCTAACTCAACGGACACCTTCGGAGATACCTGTAGAGCACCTTTATAGTCACCCAGTAACGTTGCGACGTTTGATACACACAAGGTATTCCTCCGGTGTGAGTGAGTTACATGATCTCATGGTCATAGGAATGAATACTTGACACGCAGAAAATAATAGCAACAAAATGACATGATCATATGCTACGTTCATAGTTTGGGTCTTGTCCATCACATTATTCTCCCAATGATGTGATCCCGTTATCAGGTGACAACACTTGTCTATGGTCAGGAAACATTGACCATCTTTGATCAACGTGGTAGTCAACTAGAGGCTTACTAGGGACAGTGTTTTGTCTATGTATCCACACATGTATTTGAGTTTCCAATCAATACAATTATAGCATGGATAATATACGATTATCATGAACAAAGAAATATAATTATAACTAATTTATTATTGTCTCTAGGACATATTTCCAACAAATAGGTATCTCAAAGTGTTTAGCTAAATGAGATGCATAGATACCTCCAAATATAGGGCCATTCGAACGGTTTAAGTTCAACCGTTGGGCCACTATAGCGGCCCAGACTAAAAGTTCTATCAGCAAGTAAAGTGTGGTGCAGAATAGTGAGGTCGGGAGCACTGAGGCTTCCACTCTTGCCGCGACCAACTAAACATCTTCCTGCAAATAATGAATAATAACGTAGAACATGAAAATGTACGCTAGCCGCTCTTGCCTTCGACACCCCTCTCTCTTCCCCTATAGTGATTGCGGAAATAAAATGCTACGTGTCTCTAGGACGTGGTTCACTGATGCTGCCCTCAAAAGGTATTTTGCAAATGTTGCAAAAATCGTAAAGTGACATTCCCTTAACCACATCATATAAATGAAATTATACCATGGGAGGATTCTTCCTAGGATAATAGTGAAACTTTTGCACGAAAGTATTAGTAAGTAGGAGATAGTGGTCACACTTATCGTTGAGGAAGTGGGTGATGCCTTCATTTTTTGCTAGATAGTAGAAATCTTCATAAATTCCGGCCGCCCTCAAGAATGCCCCACTTGGCCATTCACATGCTCGAACTTCTGTTGTGCGAGGAATATTGTATCTAGCCTTCTCATTTTCATTTTCTTTAAAACCCGTCTTGAAGAGCCTGTCAACAATCTCCTCATCTTTTCTTTCTGTGAAAAATAAATCTGAAATTTTTAGTGACCCCACATAAAAATGAAAAAAACTCAATGAAAACTTATAGCAACTACTCCCAAAAGTGCCTAGAACCTATATCATGCATCGAAAACTACTTGG
Organism: Hordeum vulgare subsp. vulgare; assembly: GCF_904849725.1. NCBI lineage: Eukaryota > Viridiplantae > Streptophyta > Magnoliopsida > Poales > Poaceae > Hordeum > Hordeum vulgare. The sequence continues at coordinate 563,107,289 of NC_058519.1, forward strand.
GACCCTACAAGTTTGACATGCAAGCTCTAGAACAAGGTCACCAGAGCATCAAAAATTTGCAACATATAAAGCACTAGAACAAAAACTAATTGGACCATTGGAGGAGTCACATACCGATGAACAATCCCCTAAAATAGTTTTGCAAATGGAGCTTTGAGCAAGGAGATCGAAAATTGTAGCAAGATGAGCTAAAACACGGGTTTGAGCAACGGTGGGATTTTTTCTAGAGGAAGACGAAGTGGATGGGTACTGGAATAAGTGAAGGGGCCCCACATGGGACCCATAGGCCAGGGGGCGCGCCCAGGGGGGGTGGCCACGCCTTGCAGGCTTGTGGCTCACTGGTGCAACCCCCTGATGTGTTCCGAGGGCCAAAAATTCTTAAATATTCCAGAAAAAATCATACTAAGTTTTCAGGGCGTTGTGAGAACTTTTATGTTCAGGTCATTTTTCTATTGCGCGGATAAAATGGAAAACAGAGAAATAATAGCATTTCTACTAAATTGAAACTAAGGAACAGAAAATAAAAGTTGGGTACAGAAGGTTGTGCTTTCTAAATTCATCCATCTCGTGCCCGTTAAAAAGAATCCATAAATAAGGTTGATCAAGTCTTATTGACAAATATTTTTCGAATGACATGGAACCAGAGAACTTTTGAATTACACAAGGTTACCTCAATGGGGATATGCATGTCCCCAAAATAAGTATATCATATTTGTTTTTGACAGTAGGGAGAGGGAATTCAAAGTCTCCAATAGTAAACATTGAAATTTTTTCAATGGAGTTGATACCATGAACTTAAGGTTGTTTCTTCGGGAAGTGTACCGTATGCTCATTACCATTAACAATGAAAGTGGCATTGCCTTTGTTGCAGTCAATAACAGCCCCTGCAGTATTCAGAAAGGGTCTACCAAGGATGATCAACAAACTGGAATATCAAGAATAACAAAGTCCGTTAGGATAGTAACGTTTGCAACCACAACAGGCATATCCTCACAAATACCGATGGTTAAAGCAGTTGATTTATCAGCCATTTGCAGAGAGATTTCTGTAGGTGTCAACTAATTCAAATCAAGTCTACGATATGAAGAGAACGACATAACACTGACACCAGCTATGAAGTCATATAAAGCAGTTTTAACATAATTTCCTTTAATAGAGCATGTTATAGTAGGTACTCTCGGATCTCCTAGTTTCTTTGGTATTCCACCCTTAAGAGTATAATTAGCAAGCATGGTGGAAATCTCAGCTTCCGTCATCTTTCTTTTATTTTTAACAATATCTTTCATATACTTAGCATAAAGAGACATTTTTAGAATATCAGTTAAGCGCATACGTAAAAAGACAGGTCTCAACATTTCAACAAAGCGCTCAAAATCCTCATCATCCTTATTCTTGGTTGATTTAGGAGGAAAGGGCATGGGTTTCTGAACCCATGGTTCTCTTTCTCTACCATGCTTCCTAGCAATAAAATCTCCTTTATCATATCTCTTATGTCTAGGTTGTGGGTTATCAAGATTAACAACAGGTTCAATCTCCACATCATTCTCGTTACTAGGTTGAGAATCGACATGAACATAATGATTAATATTATCACTAGGTTCATGTTCATTACCAAATTGTGTCTCAACATCAGAAATAGAGATATCTTTTGGGTTTTCATGTGACTCTAGAACAGGTTCACTGGGAGCATGCAAAGTCCTATCATCATTCTTTTTTCCATTTATTAGAAGGAACACGTGCATCAATATTAACTCTATGAGAATCTTGCTCAACTCTCTTAGGATGGCCCTAGGATAAAAAGGTTCCGGAGTCATTCTACCACCACTAGTCACAACTCTAACAGAATGATCATTGTTCTTACTAATCATCTCATTGAGCAAATCATTTTGTGCCTTAAGTACTTGTTCTACTTGAGTAGTTACCACGGAAGCACGTTTACTAATAAGCCTAAGGTCATTAACAGTTCTACTCATATAATCACACAAGCGATCAAGCATGTAAGCATTATGTTTCAATTGTCTACTAACATAAGCATTGAAGTTTTCTTGTTTAACAACAAAGTTATCAAATTCATCCAAGCATTGGCTAGAAGACTTATTATAAGGAATATCACCTTCATCAAATCTACAAAGATAATTTACCTCAACTACCTCTGTCGGGTTATCAAGACCATGTATTTCTTTAATAGGTGGTAGATTCTTAACATCTTCAGCTTTAATACCTTTTTCTTTCACAGATTTTTTTTGCCTCTTGCATATCTTCAGGACTGAGGAATAGAATACCTCTTTTCCTCGGAGTTGGTTTTGGAGGTGGTTCGGGTATGGTCCAATCATTATCATTGCTCAATATATTATTCAATAGTAGTGCAGCTTGTGCAACAGTTCGTTCCTTGAAAACACAACCGGCACAACTATCTAGATGGTCCCCAGAAGCATCGGTTAGTCCATCATAAAAGATATCAAGTATTTTGTTTTTCTTGAGAGGGTGATCAGGCAAAGCATTAAGTAACTGGAGAAGCCTCCTCCAAGCTTGTGGGAGACTCTCTTCTTCAATCTGCACAAAGTTAAATATTTTCTGTAAGGCAGCTTGTTTCTTATGGGCATGAAAATATTTTTCACAGAAGTAAAATATCACATCCTGGGGACTACGCACACAACCAGGAGCAATAGAATTAAACCATATCTTAGCATCACCCTTTAATGAGAACAAAAACAACTTAAGAATATAGTAATAACGAATTTTTTCCTCATGAGTAAATAGGGTGGCTATATCATTCAATTTAGTAAGGTGTGCCACAACAATTTCAGATTCATAACCACGGAAAGGATCAGATTCTACCAAAGTAATTAACTCAGGATCGACAGAGAATTCATAATCCTTATCAGTAATAAAGATAGGTGAAGTAGCAAACTTGGGATCATATTGCATTCTAGGAGTCAAAGATTTTTCCTTCCACTTGAATAGCAATTTTCTTAAGATCATATCTATCCTTACAAGCAAGAAAGTCCCTAGCTACTTCTCCTTCCATAACATAACCCTTAGGTATATTAGGCAACTCATATCTAAGAGAGATAGGTCTAGCAAGTGCATCTTAGTGTTCAGTTTCAATAATATCATCAGATTCAGAAATATCATCATTTTCAGCATTCACTCTAGCAATTTGTTCATCAAGAAATTCACCAAGTGGCACAATAATATCAAGCAAAGTATCATCATAAGCATCATGCATAACAGAAGTAGCATTATCAATTACTTGCGACATATTAGATTCAGTAGCAGGTGGTGGTGTCGCAAATTTACTCATAACAGAAGGTGAATCAAGTGCAGAGCTAGATGGCAGTTCCTTACGTGTCCTCGTAGCTTGGTTTTAGCATCTTTCAGATTCTTCATAGTGATCAACAGATATAAATTCCAAGTGACTCATAGAATAGAGCTATGCTCCCCGGCAACGATGCCAGAAAAAGGTCTTGATAACCCACAAGTATAGGGGAACGCAACAGTTTTTGAGGGTAGAGTATTCAACCCAAACTTATTGATTCGATTCAAGGGGAGCCAAAGAATATTTTCGAGTATTAGCAGCTGAGTTGTCAATTCAATCACAACTGAAAGACTTAATATCTGCAGCAAAGTATTTAGTAGCAAACGTTACAATAGCGGTTTTGTAGTGATTGTAACAATAGCAACGGAAAAGTAACTTAACAAAGATCAATATGTGGAAAGCTCGTAGGCAATGGATAAGTGATGGATAATTATGTCGAATGGCATTCATCATGCAACAGTCATAACATAGGGTGATACACAACTAGCTCCAATTCATCAATGTAATGTAGGCATGTATTCCATATATAGTCATACATGCTTATGTAAAAGAACTTGCATGACATGTTTTGTCCTATCCTCCCGTGGCAGCGGGGTCCTAATGGAAACTAAGGGATATTAAGGCCTCCTTTTAAAAGAGAACCAGACCAAAGCATTAGCACTTAGTGAATACATCAACTCCTCAAACTACGGTAATCACCGGAAAGAATCCCAGTTATTGTCACCCTGGGGGATGCGGATCATAACTCGTAATAGGTGTCTAAAACTTGCAAGATAGGATCAAGAACACATATATATTCATGAAAACATAATAGGTTCAGATCTGAAATCATGGCACTCGGACCCTAGTGACAAGCATTAAGCATAGCAAAGTCATAGCAATATCAACCTCAGAACATATTGGATACTAGGGATCAAACCCTAAAAAAACTAACTCGATTCCATGGTAAATCTCATCCAACCCATCAGCATCCAACAAGACTATGATGGAATTACTCATGAACAGCACAGAGCATCATGAAATTTGTGATGAAGGATGGTTGGTGATGACAACGACGTCGATTTCCCCTCTCCGGAGCACAAATCAGACTCTGGCCATAAGAGCAAGCTATCGTTGGTTATCATCAAACATGCATCGGTCCCTCTTAGAACCAAGAGCATTCTAGTAAGTTGCTTCGGTTTGTGAGGGGTGTGTGTCCAAACTTTTGTCAAACATGCTAATTTTTTACCACATCATCTTGGTGGCATGCCATTACGTCAAGCAAGGTTTCATGTATTTTTGATCATTTTAAATTTTTTGGTATTTAAATGTTGTGCCACTCGATGTGTCCAAGTCGTGCCACCAATATGTTTCAAAATCCTTCCAATTTACTGCAGATGGAATTAACTAGCACACAAGTAAACAAATTAATTTTTCACACCATTATGGTTAGTTGTTGCATGTACATGTAGTTCAAATTTGAATTATGGTAATTAAATGGCTACGAAATCACTTAAATGTCTTAAAAAGTCAAATTACCCTTGAAATATTCCAAAATGTCACATGACACTTTTATTAATGCACATTAACTGCAAAAACATTTAAAGGCCATAACAGCAAGCTATCGTCGACTCGTCATCAAACATGCATTATTCTGTCTCGGAACCACGAGCTTTTTAGTGAGTTGCTCCGGTTTGTGAGGGGTGTGTGTCCAATTTTTTTTCAAACATGCCAATCTTTTTACCGCGTCATCTTGGTGGCATGCCATTACAACAAACAAGGTTGCATGTGTTTCTGATCATTTTTTAATTTGTTGGAGTTTCAATGCCATGGCACTCGATGTGTCATAGTCATGACACCAATATGTTTGAAAATCCTTCCAATTTACTCCAGATGTAATTAACTAGCAAATAAGTAAACAAATATGATTTTTCAAACCATTATGGTTAGCTGTTGCATGTACATGTAGTTCAAATTTGAATTACGATAATTAAATGGCTAGAAAATCACTTAAATGTTTGAAAAGTCAAATGACCATTGAAGTTTTACAAAATATCACATGACACTTGTATTAGCGCACATTAACTGTAAAAATTTTTTGAAGGCCATAAGAGCAAGCTATCATCGGTTCATCATCAAACATGCATTGTTCCGTCTCGGAACCACAAGCCTTCTAGTGAGTTGCTCCGGTTTGTGAGGGGTGTGCGTCCAAACGATTGTCCAACATGTCAATTTTTTTACCACATCATCTTGGTGGCATGCCATTGCGTCGTGCTAGGTTTCATGTGTTTTTTATCATTTTTTATTTTTTGGTATTTAAATGCCATGGCACTCGATGAGTCCAAGCCGTGATACCAATATGTTTGAAAATGCTTCCAATTTACTGCAGATGGAATTAACTAGCACACAAGTAAACAAATATGAGTTTTGAACCATTATGGTTACCTGTTGCATGTACATGTAGTTCAAATTTTAATTACAGTAATTAAATGGCTAGAAAATCACTTAAATGTCTTAAAAAGTCAAATGACCCCTAAATTTTTCCAAAATGTGGCATGACAATTGTATTAATGCACATTAATTGTAGAAATGTTTTGGAGGCCATAAGAGCAAGTTATCGTTGGTTCGTCATTAAACATGCATTGTTCCCTCTATGAACCACGAGCCTTGTAGTGAGTTGCTCCCGTTTGTGAGGCATGTGTGTCCAAACTTTTGTCAAACATGATGTGGTAAAAAAATAAAAAATGATTAGAAATAGATGATCACGTGAAGCAAGGTATCATCTGTTTCTAACTATTTTTTATTTTTTTGCAATTTAAGTGCCATGGCACTCGATGTGTCCAAGCCGTGACACTAATATGTTTGAGAATCCTTCCAATTTACTTCACATGGAATTAACTTGCACATAAGGACACAAATATGATTTTTCAAACCGTTATGGTTAGCTATTTTATGTACATGTAGTTCAAATTTGAATTATGGTAATTACATGGCTAGAAAATCACTTAAATATCATAAAAAGGTCAATTGACCCTAATTGTTTTCTGAATTTTGACATGACAGTTGTATTAGTACTCCAAATTTTCTCATACATTTAAAACACCGCCCGTTTCCACTGTACTCCAAATTCATCTTTCACGGCTAATACATAGTTTGTTGTAGGAATCGTTTATGATGAAAATTCATGGGTCTATTTAAGTCTTCTTCCATAAGCTTCGCCGGCTTCGTCTACTCTAGTGCCGGTCAACCCCGAATCCACGAATCCCCAATCAACATTCCCGCAACACCTTATTGCAAGGAATTACATCGTGGAAACACTTCGTGAGGGCCCGTACGATGGCCGCCTCCTCCCCGAGTGTCACCGCCTGCGCCGAGAGCGCGACCGCCTATGTCGAGAGCGCGGCCTAATCCGCATTGAGCGCGGCCGCATCCGCTGAGAGGATGTTCGCGGCAGCCGACAGGGCAGCTGCAGCAGATGATGACGAGATGATGTATATACTTCTCGCACCTCGTTGGTTACCCCAAGTGGAAGGTTGAGATGTAGTCATCACCAAGTTTTCCCTTACACGGGAACTGTAAGGTTTATCGAACCAGGAGGACTCCTAGGATCAACAAGTAGGTGTCTTCCACCGTGGCGCTAGCATAAGACGTGGACCTCCACACACACAAATAACTTTGCTCCCAATGAGTACAAAGAGGTTGTCAATTGATACGTCTCCATTGTATATACTTTTCCAAACTCTTTTGCCCTTGTTTTGGACTTTAGTTTTCATGATTTGAATGGAACTAACCCGGACTGACGCTGTTTTCAGCAGAATTGCCATGGTGTTGTTGTTGCGCAGAAATAGAAGTTCTCGGAATGACCTGGAAATTTACGAGGATTTTTTGTGGAATATATCAAAAATACTGGCGCAAGAATCACCTGGAGACGTGGAGCCGGGAGCCCACAAGCCCAGGAGGCGCCCCCCTAGCCATGCCTGGCAGGCTTGTGAGCCCCTCGTGGCTCCGCCGCCTCCAATCCCAGCTCTATATATTCTCTCTCGCCCGAAAATAAATAAAGGAGAAGAGTTCATCGCGTTTTACGATACGGAGCCGCCACCACCACCTGTTCTTCCTCTGGAGGGTACATCTGGAGTCCGTTCTGGGCTCCGGAGAGGGGGAATCAACGCCTTCGTCATCGCCAACCATCCTTCATCGCCAATTCCATGATGCTCTTCATCGTTCGTGAGTAATCTCATCGTATGCTTGCTGGACGGTGATGGGTTGGATGAGATCTATCATGTAATCGAGTTAGTTTTGATGGGGATTGATCCCTAGTATCCAGTATGTTCTGAGATTGATGTTGCTACTACTTTGCTATGCTTAATGCTTGTCACTAGGGCCCGAGTGCCATGATTTCAGATCTAAACCTATCATGTTTTCATCAATATATGCGTGTTCTTGATCCTATCTTGCAAGTTGTAGTCACCTACTATGTGTTATGAACCGGCAACCCCGGAGTGACAATAGCCGGTACCACTCCCGGAGATGATCATAGTATGAGGAGTTCATGTATTCACTATGTGCTAATGCTTTGTTCCAGTTCTCTATTAAAAGGAGACCATAATATCCCTTAGTTTCCATTAGGATCCCGCTGCCACGGGAGGGATGGACAATAGATGTCATGCAAGTTCTTTTCCATAAGCATGTATGACTATATACGGAATGCATGCCTACATTACATTGACGAACTGGAGCTAGTTACATATCTCCCCATGTTATAACTGTTACATGATGAATGTCATCCAGCATAATTATCCATCACCGATCCAATGCCTACGAGTTTTTCCTACTGGTCCTTGCTACGTTACTTTGCCGCTACTGTTGTCACTATTGCTACTGTTACCGCTGCTACCGTTACTTTCACACTACTTTGCTACTGAAACTTTGCTGCAGATACTAAGTCTTTCAGGTATGGTTGAATTGACAACTCAACTACTAATACCCGAGGATATTCTTTTGCTTCCCCTTGTGTCGAATCAACAAATTTGGGTTGAATACTCTACCCCCGAAAACTGTTGCGATCCCCTATACTTGTGGGTTATCGTCAATCTCTCCGGCCTTGTAGTTTTCAAAGGATCAAAACACAAGCGGGAAAGTAATAGTTATTGCCACAGAGAAGTAAATGAAAAAGGTAAATGATGGAGGTGTAAACAATGATGGTGATATGGACCGGAGTCACATGATGTTCACTAGTGATGTCTCTCTCCCAAAAGAAGATAAACAACTATGCTTGGGTAAACAAATCACAGTTGGGCAATTGACAAAATTATGAACGCACCACAATGCTAATTATGCTACTTTATAGTTATAGGTTCAATAGTAATGGGAAGTACGCCAAGACAAGTAAACCATTTATTCATCAGCATCTACTTACTAATCATCCACCTTGAGATATATATCCAGAACATCTCGCCGGTATTAAGTTGGGAGCCCCACCCAAAGTGTAAACTCAAAGCAACAAACAACTGCATTAACGAACTATGCGTAAGGTAAACAATCCTTGCAACCGTGGTCACAACCACCGTTGTTTTCTCCCTGGTGGCAACAACACATCCCCTAGTCTCATGTTTGTCACTCAAGTTAGACATCGAGGGGCATGAACCCACAATCATGCATAGAACTCCCTCTTGGAGTTGCAATCTACTACTCGGCCAAAGCAATAAATAGCAACGGAGAACATGCATGAATCACTAAGGAACATAATATAAAAGGATAATCAAATATACAACTAATAACAATCTGAACATAATCTCATAATCCATCGGATCCCAAAAAACCGAGCATAGCAATAGCAAGAGAATTACATAGATGCCTTGATCATGTAGGGCAGCTCACAAGGACTAACCATTGAAGCACAAGATTGGAGATAAGACATCACATAGCTACTGGTCATGGACCCATGGTCCAAGGAGGACTACTCACGGCATGTCCGGGAAGCGTCCATGGCGGTGGAGAAGCTCACGCAGGTCAATCCTCCCTCCGGCAGGGTGCCAGGAAGGGGTCTCCTGATGCTCCTGATCTCGAAAGTGTTGTGGCGGCGGAAAGATGGAGAAATTCGCGATTGTGGATGTGATTGAAGGGTTTTCTTGTGGAGGAGTAAATATAGGCCAAAGGAGGGCACCGGAGGAGGTGGGACCCACCCAGGCGGCCTCCTAGCGCGGCCAGAGGGTAGGCCGCACTGGCCGCGCCAGTAGGTCGCCTGGGCGGCCTCTGGCCCATCTTCGGTGATTTGGAAGCTTCCGTTACGCTGACTTTTTATATATTTTTTCCGGAATTTTTCGGGCTTCGGAAAATTGGGTAAAAGCCCAAAAGCCCCTGCAAAATAGACATCGGCAGACAAAAATTGGCACTGGGTGCAATGAGGTAGTAGGTTAGTCCAAATATGTGTAAAATGATATAAAAGTGTAGCAAAACATATAACAATGTCACCCAAAAGATAATGGAACAAGCATAAATTATAGATACGTTTGGGACGTATCAACATCCCCAAGCTTAATTTCTACTCGTCCTCGAGTAGGTAAATGATAACACAATAATTTCTGTGGTGACATGCTAACACACATATAAGAACTTCAAAGTAAAGCAAGTGAGATATGCAATTCAAGTCAAGACAATAACAAGCAAGAGTTTATATCTAGTATTGAAATTAGCAAAGTAAGAACATAAAGGTGCAAGAGCTCTCGCTGTCCGTGACTCGAATGTCTCCAAATGGTGTTTGCGTGCAAGAAGTGGGAGATGGGTTGAGATCGTAAAATATTTTATTTTTTTAATTAAGAACTCAATCTACTAAACCTCACACTTGGCCTCCTTCGGAATCTTATTTTGACTCATCCCCAGACCACTAGTTAGGCACAAGTCAAAATGATCCTCTCCCTTTCGACTTTGAGCACTAATGCAATGGATGAGCGTACGCAAGATATATTGGCACTTAGGATGGCAAATAGAATAATGATGGGGAAGGAAGACAAAAAGGTGTGAAAGTCTCACATCAATAGGACAACCATAGGCGAGAGAAAGCCAAATGATAGATATGATGTGAGGAGTAGGGATTGCCATGTAACAGATGCACATATGAGCTAAGGTAATCTCTCTAATGGAACTAGTGGGGGTGCATCCAACTTGTTTGCTCATGAAGACCTAGAGCTCATTTGAGGAGGCTCATCATTGGAATATGCAAACCAAGTTCTATAGTGTAAGGGTCCCCACATAGTTATGCATGAATGATAATCTCTATGTAGAACAAATATAGCAAGATTACGAGTGTGGATCTTTCAATAGGAATAGTAGTGTTGCCCCCTTCTCTCTTTGTATTCCTCTTTTTTTTTCTCTTTCTCTTTTATTTTTATTTTTTGTGGCCTCTTTGGCTCTTTCTTTTTATCTCTCATTTGTCCTCTTTGGGATCTTTTGTTTGTCCTCTTTGGGATCTTTTCCTCACTAGAGGGCAACACTCTATGTTTTACATGAATAAAAAGAAGATCATCACACTTTATAAGAAGTACGCAACATAAAGACAAGTGAAAACTATCATGATGTATGCAAATGTATGCCTCTACCAGTGTAGCAGGATATGCAATGATACTAGCGCGTCATTTAGCAATAATTGGTGCAAGGCCCAACTATCACGCTGCTCTACGATCAAGCAAAAGCATGTATGACATGAAGATCAAGTCATGAGATGGTGGATGTTGCATGGCAATGTATCTCGGAAAGGCTATGGAAATGCGTTAATAGGCAGGTATGGTGGCTGTTTTGAGGAAAGATATAATGAGGCTTATGTATGACATAGCGTATCATGTCATGGGTTTGGATGCACCAGCGAAGTTTGCACCAACTCTCAATGTGAGAAAGGGCAATGGACGGTACCGAAGAGGCTAGCAAAATATGTATGGTGGAAGTGCCAACAATCGAATACTCACATTAGTCCGAAGAACTCATACACTTATTATTAGTAACTCTCTATCTAGTTAGGAAATTCACAAAGAGACAAGTACCCCGAGGAGGAGTGTTTGGGGTTTGGTTATCCTTGCGCATCCTCGACTCATGGTAACGTGGGGGTACTCTATATATTCCAACCCCTCGAGAGGTTAGCGATTAATTTAGTAGCTAGAGTTCTCAACTAATTTTTAGTTTTTGAAAAACACACTGATTTCCCAAAATACGACACCTATCATTAATAGGCTCAAGCTCTTGGCACCAATAGTCCAAACATTAATGAAATCAATACCTCAAAACTATTGCAAGTTACTACTATACTTAAATAGCAACCTCAATTACCTACTCATGCAAGACACACAACTCAGTGCAACAAGCCAACTCTCTAAACAAGATAAGCATGATAACTCAAGAGATTTCCAAAAGCAACCTAAATAAAAGCTCTTAAAAAGATAAGTGTGAAAACTAAGAGCTAAGCATGACAGTAGCTATGGAAAGATGAAGAACACACAAAAAAGATAAGCATGAAAACCTATGTTGTGTTCTAGAGAGGAATGGAGCGTGTTTCTCTCCCAAACAAGGTAGGCTAGGTTCTGACTTGTTATGAACAGCAAGAAGAACTAAAACAAACTAAAAAGTAAATAGCGGGACGCTCCAAGCATAGCACATAACATATGAAGTGATAAAAATATAGCATGGAGATGGACGAACTGATGATATATGATAGAGAAGGGGATGCACGGGGGCATCCCCAAGCTTAAACGTTTGAGTCGCCTTGAATATTTCTTGGGGTGCATGGGGGCATCCCCAAGCTTGAGCGTTTAACACTCATGTATCTTCTTTCATCATCTCCCATCAAATACTTGAAAACTCCCTTCATTTGAAACTCATCGTAAGCTGATTAGAGTGCTTAATACCCTTAATAAAATAATTCATTACCTCTGAAAATAAAGATTTCATGAAAAACTACTGTTTCTCATGATTTCCAAAATGTTTTTGCAATTAAAAAGTAAGCTTAGGATTTTCAAAATGATGAAAATGCAAAACATGGCAGAATCTGTGAAAAACAGAACATCAGGTAGTAAGTAATTTATTCGGGGGCACTTCTGCAACTCAAATAAAAAAACTCAGAACATATGCCAGAAAGGCAATTATATATTGGAAGCTTTCAAAAAAATTCAGATCAAAAAGATGATCTAGTGATTTTTGGAAAAGTTTTCCATCAATCAGACAGAATCTGTTTCTGGACATCATGTCACAAATTTTGAACTTTCTTGCAATCGGAGGCTATAACTTGGCACAAAGCTTAAAAATAAAGATACACTGATGTTGCTAGAGTAGTAACAAGCATCAAGACCACTAAAACGGAAAGTAAAAACAAATTGGGTTGCCTCCCAACAAGAGCTTTGTTTTATGCCTTTGAGCTAAGCATAATGTAAGAAGATCAAGTATTATCAACTCCAAAAGAATAACTTGCCCAAGTAACGGACTCATAAGGTAACTTAATCTTCTTTCTAGGGAAGTGTTCCATTACCTTTTTAAGGGGGAATTGTAATTTAATGATTCCCTCTTTCATGTCAATGATAGCACCAACGGTGCAGAGAAAAGGACGTCCCAAAATAATTGGGCATGAAGGATCACATTCAATGTACATAATAAGAAAATCAACGGGCACATAATTATAATTTACAATAATAAGCATATCATCAATTCTCCCTAATGGTTTCTTTATGGAAGAATCAACAAGACGAACACCAAAAGAACATGGATCATAAGGTTTCCAATCAAGCATATCATACATTCTTTTGGGCATAACGGAAGCACTAGCTCCAACATCACACAAAGCAAAGCAAGAGATTTTATTCAACTTAATTTTCACCATAGGATCCCAACCATGCATCTTCTAGTTTTTTAGGAATAGAAGTCTCTATCTTGAGATTCTCCTCCCTAGCTTTGATAAGAGCATTGGTAATATGCTCGGTGAAGGCAATATTAAGTGTACTAGTGTGGGGGACTTTAGCCATTCTTTGCAAAAAAAGGTGATGACTTCGGAAAGACTACAATTGTCAAAATCAATATCATTGCTATTAAATAAAATTGTAGTGTCATCCTCTATGTTTGATTTTCTCTCTATTATAAGAGTTTGGACGCCTTCCCAAGTTTGGGGATGTTTAGGAGCAACTTCAAACCAAAGATCATGTGGCTTCCCGATGCAACCATGCCAAGGGCATAATTCTCCATAATGACTAGTATAGTCACAAGGTGTCTCCGAGGGTGTCTATTGGGATGGCATGGATCGAGACTGGGATTTGTCACTCCGTTTGATGGAGTGGTATCTCTGGGCCTTCTCGGCAATACAACATCACAAGAAGCTTGCAAACAATGTGACTAAGGAGTTAGTCACAGGATTTTGTATTACAGAACGAGCAAAGAGACTTGTCGGTGACAAGATTGAACTAGGTATGGGGATACCGATGATCGAATCTCGGGCAAGAAACATACCGCTGGACAATGGGAACTGCACACGGGATTGATTGAATCCTTGGCATCGTGGTTCGACCGATAAATATCTTCTTGGAATATGTGGGAACCAATATGGGCATCCAGGCCCGGCTATTGGTTATTGACTGAAGAGGTGTCTCGGTCATATCCACATGATTCTCGAACCCGTAGGGTCCGCACGCTTAGTGTTCGATGACGATATAATATTATTGGGTTATGTATGTTGGTAATTCAATATTCTTCAGAGTCCCGGATGAGATCCCAGACGTCAAGAGGAGCTCCGAAATGGTACGGAGGTAAAGCTTTATATAAGGTAAGTCATATTTTCGCTACCGAAAAAGTTTCGGATTTTCCTGTATTATACTCGGAAGCTTCTAGAAGCTTCCAGAAGCTTTCAGAGGAGTCTGAAAGTCCACCAAGGGTTCCACCACGTACCAAGAGTTTGCATGGTATGAGTGGGGGCGCTCTCGCCTTATTGGGACAAGCCCGCAAGTCTCTCAAGGTCCATGCAGTTGGGAAAGGTGGAAAGTCCACCTTTGTATGGAAGGGAAGGAGGAGGACTAGGATTCTACCTCCTCCCCCTTGGATGCACCCTAGGTCTTGGAGGGGCTGTTTCCCATGCCCCTCCACCTATATATAGAGGGGAGGGGCGCCCCAAGAGGACACACCAAGCCCTTGGCACCTCTCTCTCTCTCCCTTGATCGTGTTCTCCTTCGTTTGCGGTTTCAGTAACGCTCGGCCTAGCCCTGCCATGGTAGCACCACCACGGTCGCCACGACAATGTCGTGTTGCCGGAGAACTCATCTAATGCTCCGCCCTCACTCGCTGGATCAAGGAGGTAGAGATGTCATCAAGTCGCACGTGTGTTGAACGCGGAGGTGTCGTCTGTTCAGCACTAGATCGGGACGGATCGTGATTGGATCGTGAAGACATACGACTACATCAATCGTGTTATATACGCTTCCGCTTAACAATCTACAAGAATACGTAGATACACTCCCCCTCTCGTAACTATGCATCTCCATGGATATATCTTGAGTGTGCGTAGAATTTTTATTGTTTCCCATGCAATGTTCTCCAACACATCTTGTAGTAGTACTTGAAGTCCTAACCGCCGCTGGAGGTGGTAGGTTTTCTAGACTTAGAGCATTTATAATCGAATTTGGAAGATTAGCCCATATACAACATCGAACGCCCCCTCATTTGGCTTGTGAGACAACCACACACTTTAAATGTGGATCATCAAATCGATGCAATCCATGAAGATGGATCATAGAGCACAAATTCGATAGTTCAGTAATTCGACAAAGCAAAATAAATCATAGTTTAATAATTCAGATGTGCCAAAATGAAATTCAAGTCCGAGCGTGATGGATTCACTCGATGTCAGGATCACTCGCCAGACGCCATCCATGTGGCATGCTCCGCGATGTTCCCTGGCTTGCATGCTGGAGCCGAGGACGGGACACCCATGATCGACACCTAAGCAGCCCCCGTGACGGCGGTGTGGGACAGGTCGGTCGACATCTAGGGCGACAGATGAGAGCCGACTGCGACGATGGGGGAGCAAGGGGGAATGACGACGATGACTCGGATGCGGGAAATGGTGAATGGGCGCGGGAGGATGGCGGTGGGTTTGTGGACTTGAGGGATTTGACGCAATTTATGGTGAGGTCGGACTGTTTGGTCAGACGAGGCGGACGCGTCTGAACTCGCCCGGACCCCATTATATTCATCCTAGATTTGAACTGGATATAAGAGATGTCGGTCAGCCTGAATGTTTAGAGTCGGTATGAGCTAATCTGGTTTTTAATCGGGTCGTGCATCCGGAGAACGTATCTAGTGCACCGCGACAATTGGTGCTACGAGTGTATCGGTCCCCCGTTGCATTCACATAACATCAATGTATCTTGTCACAAAAAATTAAATAACTTTGAAACATTGCTCGAGATAGAAAATATAAATTTAACACTGGATAATACATAGCAGGGTTTCAGTTTTGGCCCATTAACGCATTAATGACAAATTTATCATATTTATATCTCGAGCAATATTTTGAATTTTGATTTGAACTTTTGTGACAAAATACATTAGTATTGTGTGAATGTACTATATTTTTTGAATTTATACAAACATTTTTAAATATGCAACTGTGGACCGGTGCACCGATAGCATCAATTGCTCCAATGCATGCTCCAATGCACTAGATACGTTCCCCGTCTATCCGGGCGTTTGAGGCCGAGGCGCCCAGGTGCTCTTAGAGCATCTCCAACCAACGCGCTCGCGTAAATTTGTTTATAACATCAAAATAGCAATTTAGCGCGTGAGAAAGGATGATTGCCGTTTAAGCCGCTGCAAATTTTTCACACGTAATTGTTCGTTGCCCAACGCGCTGAACCTAACGCACAAAATATCAAATGCGTGATGCAGTTTTCCGTAGCATGTTGTACATTTTATGCGCTTGTTTATCGCTTGAGGAATTATAACACGATTGTGCTTTATATAGCAGAAATTGCGTTTGGAGCTTGGCCTCCATAAAGGCTTTTAAATTTGAAAAACAAATTTCATGAAAATTCATGTTTTCATATTTCAAAATATTCTAAAAAAATACAGAAATAAACGAGGAGTAACACACATGTGTGTAAGTGTAAATTTTCAGAAAAAAATACATTGAAATGAGGGCTATAAAAAAGATGAATCTAAGGCTTTTGAACACATTACACAATGTATCGTTCCAGACCATGAATTTATCAGATTGTATTTTAAATTATTTCATTCTAAAATTTTACATACATATACACAACATCCTTCTTTACTTGTATATATTTTTAGACTTTTTTAAAACCCAAAAGATTAAATTTTAAATTGTTCAAATAATTCTAGTCTTCATGCAGGCCGAGCTCCAAACGTCCGTTCTCATTATAGAGCCGTTTGCCCGTTTTATTCAACGCGCGTCTTATTTAGCGCATGCGTTGGGAGATGCTCACGGCAGGCGACGCAAGTGACGTTCCGTATCGGACGCGTGGGTTGGTACTTCGCCTCAGACGCCGGCGGCGAGTGCATGCACGTAAGGTGTACTAGGTGGGTGTCGCTGCCAGCAGTGTGGAGCACAAGTACGCCACGGACGCACGGGGTGCGCGCCGGCGCCAGGCAGGCCGCAGTGGAGAAGCGCCGCTGCTGACACGCACGGTCGCCCGCTCTCTTGCTCGTTGAAGTTTCTGCCCGCACGGCGTCGCTCGCCAGAGAGCGAAGCCAAGACGGGTCATTCATTCCACAGTGCCGGTCAAAACGGTCGCTGGCAAGTAGTAATGCCGTCTAAGCGTCAGCCACAGTGACCACCGAGGTGGATCGGTGCTCTCGTAGCCATCGTCCAGAAGACGACTGACAGCTACGTGCCGTGCTGCATACATATAGATACTCTACAGATCCTTTTAATAGAAAAAGTACATGGGTTTCTGTAGTTTTATAAAATATGTACAGGGTCTGTTTTCAAAGACATGGACCGAACAAACCACATCGTACGCTTCTGCAATCCAGTAGCAATACGAGCTGAGTGCTCTTTTTTAAGTGGAGTAAGTTGCTTCCTTGCCCAAGGTTTAGTAGTAGTAGCTAGCAATCCTCTTGGGAGAAATGCGATCGATGAGTGGAACGGAGGGAGGGAGGCAGGGCCGGGCCCTCGTGGATCCGCCGTACCCCAGCTTGGGGTT
Organism: Hordeum vulgare subsp. vulgare; assembly: GCF_904849725.1. Taxonomy (NCBI): domain Eukaryota; kingdom Viridiplantae; phylum Streptophyta; class Magnoliopsida; order Poales; family Poaceae; genus Hordeum; species Hordeum vulgare. The sequence goes on from NC_058519.1 coordinate 563,124,770, forward strand.
TCCATTAGATTCTCTGGCGGCCCGACCGCGTCACGGCACCGCTTACGACCGACGACAGAGACCGGCTGCTCTCCTCTCCTCTCCTCTCCTCTCCCTCCGCTTGTATATATCCGCGAGCTGTCTCGCGGTCTCGCCTCGCTCCTCCTCCCTCCCGTCCCTTTTCCATTCCATCGATCCACAGTTCTTGTGGGAACCCAAGGATCCATCCAGACAGAGACGCCCCCGACCGAGGCAGCAATCACCAAACAGCTAGCGCGAGCGAGGGTGCACGACGACAACACATTCAACTGCCTCCCACTTCCATCGGCCTCGTCCAGCGAGGAGCGCCATTTGGTCCTGTCCAAGCGCGGGCTAGACGGCTAGACGCTCGATACACGGAGCTGACTGGCCGAGAACCATGGACCTCAAGGCGCTGTACATGTACGCCGCCGTCCTAGCCCTGCTCCTCTGCTCCGCGGCGACCTTCATCCAGAGCCCCACCGACGTGTTCGGACCGGTGGCGCTCCTCGAGCCAACCCCGTCCTCGGCGCGCGACTTCGGCGCCATCGTCTCCGACGCGCCCTTCGCGGTCCTTCGGCCGGAGTCCACCGCCGACATCGCGCTCCTCCTGACCGCCCTGTCGACGGCGCCGCCGCACCCGAGGGCGACCGTGGCCGCGCGCGGCGTCGGGCACTCGCTCCAGGGCCAGGCCCAGGCGCGCGACGGCATTGTGGTGGAGACGCGTTCCCTGCCACGCACCGTGGTGGTGGTGGCGGCGCGGGCGAGCGGCGAGGCCACCGCGCACGCGTACGCGGACGTGGGCGCCGGCGCTCTGTGGGTGGAGGTGCTGGAGGAGTGCCTGAAGGCCGGCCTGGCGCCGCTGTCCTGGACGGACTACCTGTACCTCACCGTGGGCGGGACGCTGTCCAATGCCGGCATCAGCGGCCAGGCGTTCAAGCATGGCCCGCAGATCAGCAACGTCCTGCAACTCCAAGTCGTCACAGGTATGCAGTACTCCACGCCCACCGCGCACATGCAGCCTACTGTCAATTTCTTCTTCTCATAAACCCTTTCTCTGTTTGATCTGTAAGAAAAAGAAAGAGAGCACTGAACCTGTAAATTTCTGCAGTAATTTACCCCTTTTCCCATGCTCTTGGCTGCAGGGAGTGGGGAGATCGTGACATGCTCACGCACCAAGACCCCGGACCTTTTCTTCGCAGTTCTTGGCGGGCTTGGCCAGTTTGGCATCATCACCAGGGCAAGAATTCTCCTCCAAGAAGCTCCTCCAAAGGTAAATGCATGGCTCGTACCAATCGCCTCATGCCCTCTTTTTTTACTTCCATTGTTCTTACTTCTTACCATCCTGAATTCCTGATGACGATCAGGTGAGATGGGTGAGGGCCTTCTACGACAGCTTCGAGACATTCACCAAGGACCAAGAGCTCCTGATCTCAATGCCGGAGCAGGTGGACTACGTGGAGGGATTCATGGTTCTGAATGAGCACTCCATCCACAGCTCGTCCATCGCCTTCCCCGCTCGCATCGATTTCAGCCCAGACTTCGGCTCCGAGGGAAAGAAGAAGGTCTACTACTGCATAGAGTTTGCAGTGCATGACTTCGGCTTCAGTGTAGATCATGTCAGTCTCCTGATTTCACACCGAATTTCCAATTAAACACAAGATAACGTCTTCAACAGCAACAGAAAAGGACCGCTGAATAGTGACCAGCTAGTCTTCTTGTGGTCTTAAAAAAACTGTGCAGGTTGTGGAGCTGGTCTCAGGGAAGATGAGCCACATGAGGCCTCACATATACAGCGTGGGGGTGTCCTACTTTGATTTCCTAAACAGGGTGAGGATGGAGGAGGAGAGCCTGAGGAGCCTGGGGCTCTGGGACGTGCCTCACCCCTGGCTCAACATGTTCGTGCCAAGGCATGGTATCAGACAGCTCAAAGACCTGCTCATGGACACCGTCTTGGCAGGAGACTTCCAGGGGGCCATCCTTGTCTACCCCCTCCTCACTGACAAGTAAGCACATCTATCTATCCTCCTCTGCCAAAAGTATAGATATCATCTCCATTTCCTGTTCCAAATTAGTGTTAGCCCACGACATCTTAGCCATCAGTAAAGCTGCCGCCGGGTAGCTAGTAGCCAAAGGCTTTACTAATAAACTCACCTCAAAGATAATAAAGCCTAAAGCCATCCCTTTCGCAATATTTGCGAGATTTTTCCGGTGCAGAAAATCATTCGATGATGTGGCGCGATCGCCTTTCTACGCACATAATTAGTGTCAAAGTGCTGTTATGTTTGTGGCTTTTGGTCGGTCTTTTTTTTTCTCCTACTCGGCGATCGTGGTTATCCTCTCCAGAAACGCCTTGCCAACCAAACGGACGGCATGCTTGGCCTAATCGTGACAACTGACAGAGCCATGACATCTCGCTACAGCAGCCGAGAGACGCAAGCCCCGTAGCGGTCGCCTCCGGCACCGGATCATGCACTTTCCCTCGCTGCATTTGCCAGTCAATTGTCAAATAGGAGTATTACAGTGAAACTAGTGAGCTAGGCTGCCCTTTTCCTCCTCCGAGGGTGCAACTTGCAAGCCTACAGAAGTTCACCGTTCACCAGCTCTGCTTCGCGTGCTACTGTCACCCACCTCTTGCAGAAAGATTACGCTGGGACTGGCCTGGTAATAGTAACCAAGAAGGCGGAAATTGCTTTTGAAGGCCGAGCTTCGTAAAGGCGTTCAAATGCAAAATTCATATTTTTTATATTTTAAAATATTCTAGAAAAATACAGAGATAGGTGAGGGCATAGCACACATGTGGGTAAATTTTTAGAAAAAATACATTAAAATAAGGCATGTACAAACAAGATAAATCTGAGGCTTTTTACACATGATATTATTCATTGTTTCATGTCATGAATTTTTCTTTTTTACAGATCGTATTTTCAAGGTATTTTATCTTAAAAATTTACACACATACACGTAACATTCTTCTTTACTTGCATAAGTTTTTCAGATTTTTTTCAAAACAGAAAAAAATTGAAATTTGAATTTTTCAAAATTTTCGAACTGCAGCGTGCTCGGCCACCAAACGTCCGTTCGCCCAAGAAGGGCCCTTAACAGTATGGAAACCATCACAGACTGTAGTATTATTACTTTAATCCGAGGCAAATCAATACGTGCAGTTGAGGACATTTTTTGATAGGTTTGCATGCATGGCACTCCTATCCCTTGCGGCTGTAGCAGACTACCTAGCTAGCCGCACTGTGAAATGATACTGTCTTCAAGTGCTCTAGCATCTCGCAAGTTGCTTCCAGCAACAGTGCACACCTATGGCGGCTACGGTCTGTTGCCTGTCCCCCTTCCCCTTCCCGGTCCCGGTCCCGGTCCAACCCTTTCTTCTCCCCGCCTTGACGCTCCTGCCTGTCTCATATACTACTGTACAGGCGTACAGCGATGGCCCTGTAGTACAGTTACTTTGGCGTACAGTTCTGTACAGTCACACAGGCACGAGTGAGTGATTTAACTTTTGTTCGCATGTGTCATGTGGTCACTTGAAACGCCACAACTCTGCTCGCGAGGCCCAGAACCCCAGATTTGCAGATCCACGAGCGCAACCGCGCCCTGTCAGTTTGGCAGGCAATCAATTACGAGTAGGTTCTCCGAACCCAAAATCCTCTGAACCTGACATGATCCGGGTGATGAAGAGATGTCTCGCCTCTCCTCGACAGCAAATCTGCAATGCCCCAGTATCAGCACGGGGCTGCACTATGCCAGTGCACTTTACTTGCCACTCTGGGAAGTTTTTTCACGTTCCATTTCCATCCATTTAACCAAATCAAACACGGATGAACGACCGAATGCACTGAGCCGATCATTGTGTGAAGTGCTGCTTGTGGGTGTCATTAACCTTGTTTTTTTTTTTTTTTGGTCAGGTGGGACAGGAACACGTCGGCGGTCATCCCGTCGGCGCCGGACGGCGTGATGTACATCTTCAGCGTGCTCCGGTCGGCCGACCCGTCGCGGTGCGGCCGCGGCTGCGTCGAGGAGATGCTGGAGCAGCACCGCCTGGTGGCCGACGAGGCGTGCCGGGTCGGCGGCGGCGGCGGCGGCATCGGCGCCAAGCAGTACCTTGCCCGGCAGCCCACGCAGGCGCATTGGCGCAACCATTTCGGGCCCAGCTGGGACCGCTTCCAGGCCCGCAAGGCCCGCTACGACCCGGTGCGCGTGCTTGGGCCTGGCCAAGGCATTTTTCCCTGGGCGGATTCTGCGAGCTCGATGTGATAGCTCGCGTAGAAGACATAGACTCGTAGAAACGGAAAATTTCAGCATGGTTAATTGGTAGGTGTCCTTTCTTGTAGGGAAATTGGTAGAGTTCGTTCTTTCCTTTTTTTCTTTCGTTATATTTTTATGATGTGTTTAGCTGTAGCTGGTAAGTGGGGACGCCCAGATCATTTGGTAAGACCAGAGTATCTCGTCTCACCCTATCGTATCATTACGCTCTGAGCTGGTCGTTAGTTAAGGCCCACGGAGAATGGGACATTTGTCTGATTTGACATGCCATCACTTGATGTGAAAGTTCTCCATGCCATCACATAGTATTATTGCCATATACGCATGCTGTTTGATGCCCCCTGTGTGCTTCGAAGAGGCCACAGAAGCTGCCGTCCCGGTTCCGAAGACCGCCACCAATATCGTTTTGCCACGCTCGGCGATGCCCGTTGTCAGCTGATGGGGGCAGCTTTGTTAGCTGGCTGTCGTCGTTATCTATAAAGCAAACCTGGGTCTGGATGTGTTCCAGCAGACAGATCTTATTTCTACAAATGATGTGGTGTTGCAATAATGGATAAGAGAGAAAATTCTACAAAATAATTACAGTTTTTATTATCGAGATTCTACAGTAAATACATTAAGTGGTAATATGGTACTAGTGTGTGACATTATGCAATGTGAATTCAGTAACTAAAGTAACTACACGATGCCCCACGCATTGCGGCAGGATCCTTGTTAAAAATGTATGAATAAGTGGTACTCCCTCCATTCCTAAATATAAGACCTTTTAGAGATTTCACTATGAACTACATACGGATGTATGTAGTCATATTTTAGGATGTAAATTCACTCATTTTGCTCCGTATCTAGTCTATAGTGAAATCTTTAAAAGGTCTTATATTAAGGAACGGAGGGAGTAGAAGATTATAATAAAAGCAAAAACAAATATAAATCTTTTTTACATGACTTAATTTCCTGAAAAAAATGCATAAGGTGGTATGTTTTGTATGAAGAGATAAAAAAATAACTTATGACTTCATGCATAACTTGATGATGTGACATCGTTGCATGAAGAGGAAAATTAGCCAGTGGGCTGTAGCTATTTAAGAATAGAGGATACTCCCTCCGTTTCTAAATATAAGTCTTTTTAGAGATTTTACCACGAACTATATACGGATGTATATAGCATATTTTATAGTCTAGATTCATTTATTTTGCTTTGTATGTAGCCTGTCGTGAAATTTCTTTACAGACTTATATTTAGGATCGGAGGGAGTATCATGCATTACGCACTCTGATACATGTTGAAGCTATAATTCCTTATTATGTATTTCTTGCTGTTATTTATTTGACCCTCATATAGAGTATATATAGGAGTACACCGGAGAGGTTTGGAGTACAAGGCAAATCATTATTGGTTTAAACCAATCATATATCTATCTCTCATTATCTATATCCCAATCACATTTATAGTTCTAACATTCTCCCTCAGTCGTAGCGAAAGTGAAGCGGACGATTGTCACTGAATTTGAAGTCTTGCGCTTATGTCGTCTTCTCCGTTGCACCATCATCAAATGCATCTTTGATGGGTGGCACCTATGGTGATGATTGCGTCCCCTTTTTGTGTCTTCCATGTCTCTCTTCAGTTCCCTCCCGTGGTCACGGTGAGAGTGATGGCGTGGACGCTAGAGACGATGCGGATGTTGTTGACCCGCATTGTTGTAGACGTAGGCATTAATGTCGATGTCGATGTAGCCGATCTTGTAGTAGATGTAGTCAATGTAGTCGTGGTTGATGGTGTAGTCATCGTGTATGAGCAAGCCACGCAAATCTGAGGGCGCAAAATACGCTATGTTGTAGATGATGGAGGTGCACTCGTAGACGATGCAACTTTTTATTAATCTCCTCTAACTTCTTATTACTTGTCATATTGCTTTTAATTATATCCAATCTCCTCATGAGGTGTTATAAACTAATTTCAGATTCTTCGGTATTTATAGATGGAGATCGCACCACACTTTTTATAACATTAAAAACATCAAGAACATTGCTACTCAAGAAATCAGCTCCAAGCATAACATCTAATAAGTACCTATTCCATGTGGTTACACCAATGCAAAAGTTTCTAACAAGAACTATAGTGTTTTTTTTATAGTTGGAATCATTATTATCATTACAAATCCTACACCAAGCGTCCTTTAAAGTCTTCCCACCTCTTTGTTTAAAGTGGGGTACTTCCAACTCACGAGCAATAGAGAATGAAGAACTAGCCATAATAACGAGCGGAAACAAAAGTAACTACTTGCTAAATTTAAGTATTTTGGTGTGTTTAATGTTTTTAGAAATAAAAAAACCAAACTAACAAGCAACAAAAATAACTAAGGAAGTTATTAATAACAAGGTAGTAAAGTAGAGGTGTGTAGGACCTTTTATCTTCACTAGTTATCTTGAGCTCTTCGGCAATGGTGCTAGAAAAATCCTTACTTCCTCTCAACTAGAAATATGTCGGACCCCCAAGTGCAAGGGTTTGCAGCAAGGAGAAGCTTCCCTGAAATGACCTCAAGTTGTAAGAATCCATGAGAGCTACGAGATTCCAATGACAGTTGGGTACATACACACGCAAAACAAATCATCCTTGTGTCCCCGACTAAACTAGTGTGGTTATCAATCTCACTAGGCTTGCTAGTTACAAAGGAAATAAAAGCACAAATATAAGGAAGATTCAATTGCAACAAGAGAGTATAAACATAAATAGTGAATGATAAATTATAGGAATAATGGACTGAGATCTGTAGGTTCACTATTGGTTTCTGTCCAAAAAGGTAGCGATAGTGTGGTGAACAAATTACACTTGGGAAATAATTAAATTACAATATTATGAGTATGATTATCCATGGCATAATAAGCATGAGCATCGTAGACCGCCATTCGACTGCATCTGTAGCTAATATTCCCACCTTAATATAAATCTTAAAGTATCAAGTAAAATAGAGTATTGCAATAAGTAGTGACATGAAGTCCATAATATACTGTATTGACCCAGTGTTGGGGATATTCCCCATTGGTGAGAGCCGACGTTGTGAGACTCGGCCATGAGCTTGGTCACACTAAAAAAGGCTCAAAGAGTCACACAGCCGCCGGCTCACAGAGGATCTCTGATAGAAACGACCGAAGCCCCAAACGAGACCCGACCCATGATGGCGACTCTCGAACAAAGATGGTGGGCTGACTCAGAGAAGACTCAAGAAGTGTTTTCCTAACTTGGATAACACGACGAATAATAGGAGTTAGATTAGGGTACGGGTTATGAGTATGACACAGATTCTTCTGTAACCTGGGAACTCAACCTATTATATAAACGGGAGTTCCTGGAACGTCAAAGGACAAGTTAGAACCTCTCAAAAACTAGGTAGCAAAGTAACACCTTGTAAATGAGATCATCATCATTAATAGCGATCAAGCAAGAGTAGGCTTTTACTTCCATCATGAATGGGACATCCTCAACTTTTGCTACAATGATGATTGTAATTAAGCTACAGTGATCACACACTAATGATACCACGTCACCGTGATTCTATCGTTGACCTCGCATTAGTTCAAACCGAGTCAAAATTCGAAACTTAAAAATAAGTCGAACGAGAACTTTTTTATAATGTTAAAATAAAAATGCAAGGAGAGATATGAAAATCCCCTATATGATTTATTAAAACAAACTAGGCATTTTTAGTAATTGTTAAAGCCATATATATTTAAAAGGGAAGCTATAAAAAAATGAATGAAAGAAAATATTTAAAAATAATAATAAATGAATAATATATATATATATATATATATATATATATATATATAAAGATTAAAATAAATAAAACAAATACTAAAAAAACAAAAAAAACAAGAAAACCCCTCGCCCCAATTTCGGCCTGCCAACCCAATTGCAATCCGGCCCAACCGGGTGGGGTATAAAGCCCCCACCGGGGAAAACCCTAAGCCGCGCCCTCCCCAGTCCCCTGCCCGCCGGCACAACCCCGTGGCGGCAGAACCCAACACCCATGCATACCCCACGCGCCCCCTGGCGCTAGCGCTCCCACCCCACCATCCCAGATCCAGCGCCAGAACCCCCCCCCCCCCCCCCCCCCCCGTTGCCCCACTCCCCACGAGCCCCTCTCCCTCCCACTCGCCCCCATCTCCCTCGCCTCCCAAATCCACTCCCCCCTCACGAGGAACCACCCTCCCTGGCCAAGCCTCCTTCCCTCCACTCGCCGGCTCTCCCTTTCCTCCTGATCTACCTCGCCGGCGCCCCACACCCCCGCCGGCCGAGCCTCCCCGGCGCCCCACCTCGCACCGGCTCGCCATGGATCCCCGTCGCGAGAGCACCTCCTGCTCGGGCCCCTGCCGTCCACAACCGGCCGGCCCCGACCCCTCTCCTCACCGGCCGACCCTCCGCAACCGGCGCCACCGGCCGACCCCTTGCTAGCACTCCACGGCAACGACACTAGAAGAATGTTGTTGACGAGTCCCTGACTTGATGCCTTCGCGACAACAAAGCCAGAACTGCTCCCAGTTGCTCAACAATTAGCAATTGTCTTACAATGCCCCACCAGCACGTGGGTTCGCGGCAATTTTCGAGGGTCGAGTATTCGACCCAAATTTGTTGGTATGCCAGTCAGGAGGTGAGAGAATACTCTCGAGTATTAGCAGCTGAATGTGTCAGATTCAACCACACCTGAAAGATTAGTATCTGCAAGCAAAGTAACAGCAGCATAGTAGGATGATAACAACGGTGTCAGAAACGATCTGTTGACGGCAGACTATTCCTAACTGTCTTATCAATGGCGCCAGAAGTTGCCCGTTGACGGAAATTGTCTTTTCCCGTCAACGCCGAGCGAACCAGAATTGTAGCAGGTAGCAGCAGTGTAACGAGTAACGACAATGGCAAGGAACAGAAGTAGTGACAGCGGTAGCAAGTAGCAAGTAGCAAGTAGCAGCAGTAGCAAGCGACAGTAGTAACAACAGTAGCAAGTAGCTATACTAGTAACAGCAGCAGAGCAAAACAAGTAACAACAGCAGAGCAAAACAAGTAGCAGCAGCAGTGGGACAAACTCGTAGGCAATGGGTCGGTGATTCGTTTGGATGACACTCATCATGCAACAGTTATAACACGGAGAGATATGTGGCTAGCTCCCGTTCGTCAATGTGATGTAGGCATGCATTCCGTGTGTAGTCATACGTGCTTAGGGAAAAGAACTTGCATGACATCTATTGTCCATCCCTCCCGTGGCAGCGGGGTCCAAAAGGATACTACGGGATATTAAGGTTCTCCTTTTAATAAAGAACCGGAACAATGCATTAGCACTTGGTGAACACATGAACTCCTCAAACTATGGTCATCACCGGGAGTGGTTCCGGTTATTGTCACTCTGGGGTTGCCGGGTCATAACACATAGTAGGTAACTACAACTTGCAAGATCGGATCTAAAACACACATATATTGGTGACAACATAATAATTTCAGATCTGAAATCATGGCACTCGGGCCCTAGTAACAAGCATTAAGCATGGCAAAGTAGTAGCAACATCAATCTCAGAACATAGTGGATACTAGGGATCAATCCCCATCAAAACTAACTCGATTACATGATAGATCTCATCCTACTCATCACCGCCCAGCGAGCCTACGAATAGATTACTCACGATCGATGAAGAGCTTCATGGAATTGGAGAGGGAAGAAGGTTGATGATGACGATGGCGACGATTTCCCCTCTCCGGAGCCCAAAACGGACTCCAGATCTGTCCTCCAGATGAAGAACAGGATGTGGCGGCGCCTCCGTATCGCAAACGTGACGAAATCTTATCTTCTGATTTTTTTTCTTGGCGAAAGTTAATTTATAGAGCTAAGTTTGGGGCGCCAGAGCCACGTGGGCCCCACAAGCTTGGTTGCCGCGGCCAGGGGGGTGGCTGCGGCAACAGGGCTTGTGGCCCACTGCCCATCCCCCCGGTGGATCTTTGCGCAGGTATTTTTCATATTTTCCAGAAAAATTCTCCGTAAATTTTCAGGACGTTCCGAGAACTTTCATTTCTGCACAAAAACAACACCATGGCAATTGTGCTGAAAACAACGTCAGTCCGGGTTAGTTCTATTCAAATCATGCAAATTAGAGGCCAAAACAAGGGCAAAAAAGTTTGGAAAAGTAGATACGATGGAGACGTATCAACTCCCCCTAGCTTAAAACCTTGCTTGTCCTCAAGCAACTCAGTTGACAAACTGAAAGAGAAAGAAAAACTTTGACAAACTCTGTTTGATCTTGTTGTTGCAACTATGTCTAACTCATAACCAGAATTTAGCAAGATCACAAGTTAACCACATAAGCAAGTGACACAAAGGTATCACGGTAAACTAATATCAATGGCATAATCAGCTAGCGAGCAAATAATAATGAGTTTCAGATCCCAACATTTCAATCAAAACAAGCATGAAGCAATATGAATAGGTGGTATCTTGCTAGCTCTTTCTGAGACCGCAAAACATAAATGCACAACACTTTCAAAGATCAAGGGCTGACTAAACATTGTAATTCATAGCAACGAAGATCCAGTCATAGTCATACTCAATATCAATCAAAAGCAAAGCATAAAAATGACAGAGGTGCTCTCTGATTGGTGCTTATATAAGAAGAGGATGACTCAACAGGAAAATAAATAGACAGGCCCTTCGCAGAGGGAAGCATTGATTTGCAGAGGTGCCAGAGCTCAAGCTTTGAAAACACAGATAATAATTTTGGGTGGCATGCTTTCATTGTCAACGCAATGACCAAGAGTTCTCAATATCTTCCACGCTACTCATGCTATAGGCGGTTCCCAAATAGAAAAGTAAAGTTTTAACTCCCCCACCACCAATCAATCACACTCCATGGCTAGCCGAATCCTCGGGTACCGTCCATATTAACATCAATTCAGGGGGAGTCTTGTTTTACAGTTATGTTTTTTATTTAAGCGTGGAACTGGGCATTCCAATTACCGGCCCCTTTCTCATGAATGACAGTGAATAAACATATGTCGAGGATAACACGCCTAACATGGAAGATATCAATAGCCCCCTGTCACCACATGAGCGGTTCGGGCATGCAAAACAGATTATTTCTTGAAGGTTTAGAGAATGGCACATGCAAATTTACTTGGAACGACAGGTAAATACCGCAAATAGGTATGTATGGTGGACTCTCATGGAAAAACTTTTGGGTTTATGGAAGTGGATGCACAAGCAGTATTCCGCTTAGTACAAGTGAAGGCTAGCAGAAGACTGGGAAGCGACCAACTAGAGAGCAGCAACAGTCATCAAGATGCAATGAGTTTGACTAACATTGAGTGCAAGCATGAACATGATATAAATCACCATGAACATGAACATCATAGAGGCTATGTTGATTTTGTTTCAACACATGCGCCAAGTCAAGCCACTTGAATCATTCAAAGGAGAATACCATCCTATCATACTACATCATAGTCATCTCAAAATCTTTGTTGGCATTCAAGACAAACCATTATAAGCTCCTAGCTAAATAAGCATGGCATCAGAAACTATGATCTCTAAGTTGTCATTGCAAACATGGTTCTCTCACAACAAAGCTAAATCTGGGACGACAAGCTAGTCATATTTAGAAAAACAAAAGAGATAGAGTTCATACCAGCTTTTCCAGTCTGAGTCACTTCATCATCTATCATCATTATTGCCTTTCACTTGCACAATCGAACTATGTGAACAATAATAAGAGTGCTCGTGCATTGGACTAAGCTGAATCTGCAGGCAAACATAAAGGAGAAGACAAAGTAATATGGCTCTTTGAAAGCTAAACAGGTGTGCATGCAAGAGCTACTAAACATTGTAACCAATATCTTCTACCTTGACCCAAAGAAAAAGAAAACTATTTACATGGGAAAGCTCCCAACAAGAAAAAAAAGAAAGGAAAATCTTTTTGGGTTTTCTCAAAAGGACACAGAACAAGAAAACAAGAAAATGAAAATAAACTAGCATGGATAATACACTGGCAAAGTGTAAACACCGACTAACAAAGTGAAAGCATAAGCATGAATGTAAAGTTGGTGCGAACCCGTACTCCCCCAAGCTTAGGCTTTTGGCCTAGCTTGGTCTACTCCCAATGCAGGAAATAACCAGCTCCGGGATACTCCGGAGCGGACTGCGGATGCCACTGCTGTGTGAGCTCCTCTGGCTCCCACTAATAAACCGGCGTCTCGTACTCGACTGGCGGCTCGGGCACGGGCACCTGTGGTTGGGCCAAGCCCCAATATGCGTAGATGTCTGAGGGCATAATAGTGTACCTGCCTGCATGAAGATTGAACAAAGAAGGAGCAGGCAAAGTAATAGTCTCTCGAGTACCCTCACTAAATACCAGGTTATAAATTATCCGTCTACTAGCATCTCTATCCAGAAAATCATGGCGAACCATGCTGTCATAATCCTGATATTTCTCAGGAAGAAGCATCTCTTCTTCATCGCGAAGTCTAATAGGTATCTCAAATTGTCTAGCAAGACGAGTAGCATAGATACCTCCATAGACGACACCTTTGGAACGATTTGTGTTCAACCGCTGAGCTACTATAGCACCTAGGCTATAAGTCTTAGTGCTATAAAGGCCTTCGCGCAAAACCGCACGGTTTGGAGAGCTAAGTGATCCAGCCTCCCCACGGCCAATCAAACATTTTCCCACAAATAATGAGAAGTACCGAAGCACAGGAAAATGTATGCTAGCAATTCTAGCGCGAGACACTCCTCTCTGCTCTCCAACATCAATAGTACCTATGAAATCCTCCAAGTCCTGTGGACGAGGATCATGAATATCCCCAACATAAGGTAATTTGCATGCATTGCAAAAATCCTGTAGTGTCATGCACTAGGGGATATCGTACAACATGAACTCAACCATGGGAGGATTCTTCCTCGGATAAAAGTTGAAGCTTTGAACGAAAATATTGGTGAGGAGGAGGTATTGTGAGCACTTATCTTCAACGAACGCGGTAAGACCTGCGTTCTCCACCAAGTGATAAAAGTCTTCATAAAGCCCGGCGGCGCACAAAAATTCATCACTTGGCCACTCGCACGCTCGAACTTCTGTGACTTGAGGAACCACGTACTTGGGTTGGTTCTTCTCATCCTCCTTGGGGTTACGGCTTGAAGAGCCTCTCAAGAACCTCCTCATCTTTTTTCCTTTTCTAGCTCTGAAAAATTCTGAAATTTTTAGAGACTTCGAAAGAAAAGTGAATAAAGATTAAACCAACTCGTAGCAACTACTCCTACTAGTGCCTAGAGACCGTATCATGCGCTAAAACTACTTGGGACCAGCTAAAATCAAAATTTCAAGCTCAAGAACAGGGTCACCAAGGTAGCAAGAATACACGAAGGATAAAGCACTAGAGAAAAAACTAATTGGACCAATGGAGGAGTCACTTATAAAGGAGTAATTTCCCCAAAATAGTTCGGAGAATGATGCTTTGAGCAAGGAAACCGAAAATCACAGCCAGATGAGCAAGAACACGGGTTTGAGCTACGAAACAATTTTTTCTGGAGGAAGAAGAAAAGGATGGGAGCTGGAATGAGTGGAGGGGGGCCCTGTGGGCCCCACAAGCTTGCTTGCCGCGGCCAGGGGGTGGCCGCGGTGACAGGGCTTGTGGCCCACTGGGGTGGCCCCCAGGCCAGCTCTTTGTCCCAGTATTTTTGAAATATTCCAGAAAAAATCATACAAGATTTTCAGGACCATCGGAGAACTTTTATTTTCGAGGTATTTTTCTCCGGGACGCTAAAACAGGAAAGAGGGAAAACTAAATTAAACCTATCATTTTTCTTCTAAGAAAAATAAAGTGAAAGCTTAAAACAAAGGTATGTGACTCTTTGATTCATCCATTTCATGGTCATCGAAAGAAATCCGTCAATGGGGTTGATCAAATCCTTATGACAAAACATTCCCAATCGCAAAAGAGAACGAAGAATTTTCGAATAGCCACTAAGTCACCTCAATGGGGATATTTGTTGGGGAACATCGCATGGGAAACAAAAAATTTCCTACGCGCACGAAGACCTATCATGGTGATGTCCATCTACGAGAGGGGATTTCCGATCTACGTACCCTTGCAGATCGCACAACAGAAGCGTTAGTGAACGCGGTTGATGTAGTGGAACGTCCTCACGTCCCTCGATCCGCCCCGCGAACCGTCCCACGAACCATCCCGCGATCCGTCCCACGATCTAGTGCCGAACGGACGGCACCTCCGCGTTCAGCACACGTACAACTCGACGATGATCTCGGCCTTCTTGATCCAGCAAGAGAGACGGAGAGGTAGATGAGTTCTCCGGCAGCGTGACGGTGCTCCGGAGGTTGGTGGTGATCTAATCTCAGCAGGGCTCTGCCCGAGCTCCGCAGAAACGCGATCTAGAGGTAAAACCGTGGAGGTATGTGGTCGGGCTGCCTTGAAAAAGTTGTCTCAAATCAGCCCTAATAGCTCCATATATATAGGAGGAGGGAGGGGAGGCTTGCCTTGAGGCTCAAGGAGCCCCAAGGGCTGTGCACCAAGGGGAGGAGGAGTCCTCCTCCAATCCTAGTCCAACTAGGATTAGAAGGTGGAATCCTTCTCTCCCTTCCCACCTCCTTTTTTTCTCTTTGATTTTCTATCTATGGCGCATAGGGCCTTCTTGGGCTGTCCCACCAGCCCACCAAGGGCTGGTGCGCCACCTCCAAGGCGTATGGGCTTCCCCGGGGTGGGCTGCCCCCCCCCCGTGGTGAACACCCGGAACCCATTCGTCATTCCCGGTACATTCCCGGTAACTCCGAAAACCTTCCGATAATCAAGTGAGGTCATCCTATATATCAATATTCATTTCCGGACCATTCCGGAAACCTTCTTGACGTCCGCGATCTCATCCGGGACTCCGAACAACATTCGGTAACCAACCATATAACTCAAATACGCATAAAACAACGTCGAACCTTAAGTGTGCAGACCCTGCGGGTTCGAGAAGTATGTAGACATGACCCGAGTGACTCGTCAGTCAATATCCAATAGCGGGACCTGGATGCCCATATTGGATCCCACATATTCTACGAAGATCTTATCGTTTGAACCTCAGTGCCAGGGATTCATACAATCCCGTATGTCATTCCCTTTGTCCTTCGGTATGTTACTCGCCCGAGATTCGATCGTCAGTATCCGCATACCTATTTCAATCTCGTTTACCGGCAAGTCTCTTTACTCGTTCCGTAATACAAGATCCCGCAACTTACACTAAGTTAGATTGCTTGCAAGGCTTGTGTGTGATGTTGTATTACCGAGTGGGCCCCAAGATACCTCTCCATCACACGGAGTGACAAATCCCAGTCTCGATCCATACTAACTCAATGAACACCTTCGGAGATACCTATAGAGCATCTTTATAGTCACCCAGTTACGTTGCGACGTTTTCTACACACAAAGCATTCCTCTGGTGTCAGTGAGTTATATGATCTCATGGTCATAGGAACAAATACTTGACATGCAGAAAACAGTAGTAACAAAATGACACGATCAACATGCTACGTCTATTAGTTTGGGTCTAGTCCATCACGTGATTCTCCTAATGACGTGATCCAGTTATCAAGCAACAACACCTTGTACATAGTCAGAAGACCCTGACTATCTTTGATCAACTGGCTAGCCAACTAGAGGCTTGCTAGGGATAGTGTTTTGTCTATGTATCCACACATGTATATAAGTCTTCATTCAATACAATTATAGCATGGATAATAAACGATTATCTTGATACAGGAATTATAATAATAACTATATTTATTATTGCCTCTAGGGCATAATTCCAACAGTCTCCCACTTGCACTAGAGCCAATAATCTAGCCCTCACATCACCATGTGAATTACATTGTAATAAATCTAACACCCATACAGTTCTGGTGTTGATCATGCTTTGCCCGTGGAAGAGGTTTAGTCAGCGGGTCTGCTACATTTAGATCCATGTGCACTTTGCATATATTTACGTCCTCCCCTTCGACATAGTCGCGGATGAGGTTGAAGCGTCGTTTGATGTGTCTGGTCTTCTTGTGAAACCGTGGTTCCTTTGCTAAGGCAATGGCACCCGTGTTGTCACAGAACAAGGTTATTGGATTCAGTGCGCTTGGCACCACTCCAAGATCCGTCATGAACTGCCTCATCCAGACACCCTCCTTACCCGCCTCCGAGGCAGCCACGTACTCCGCTTCACATGTAGAATCAGCTATGACGCTTTGCTTGGAACTGCACTAGCTTACCGCACCCCCATTAAGAATAAATACGTATCCGGTCTGCGACTTAGAGTTGTCCGGATCTATGTCAAAGCTTGCGTTGACGTAACCCTTTATGGCGAGCTCTTCTTCACCTCCATACACGAGAAACATCTCCTTAGTCCTTTTCAGGTACTTCAGGACATTCTTGACCGCCGTCCAGTGATCCACTCCTGGATTACTCTGGAACCTGCCTACCATACTTATGGCCAGGCTAACGTCCGGTCTAGTGAACAACATTGCATACATGATAGGTCCTATGGCTAAAGCATAGGGGACGGTGCTCAGATGCTCTCTATCTTTATCAGTTGCTGGGCACTGAGTCTTACTCAATCTCGTACCTTGTAAAACTGGCAAGAACCCTTTCTTGGACTGTTCCATTTTGAACCTCTTCAAAACTTTATCAAGGTATGTGCTTTGTGAATGTCCTATTAGCCGTTTCGATCTATCCCTGTAGATCTTAATGCCTAGAATGTAAGCAGCTTCTCCTAGATCCTTCATAGAGAAACTTTTATTCAAGTAATCCTTTACGCTCTCCAAAACCTCTACGTTGTTTCCAATCAGCAATATGTCATCCACATATAATATTAGAAACGCCACCGAGCTCCCACTCACTTTCTTGTAAATACAAGATTCTCCAACCACTTGTATAAACCCAAATGCTTTGATCACCTCATCAAAGCGTTTATTCCAACTCCGAGATGCTTGCACCTGTCCATAAATGGATCGCTGGAGCTTGCATACCTTCTTAGCATTTTTAGGATCGAAAAAACCTTCGGGTTGCATCATATACAACTCTTCCTTAAGGAAACCGTTAAGGAACGCCGTTTTGACATCCATCTGCCAGATTTCATAATCGAAAAATGCCGCTATTGCTAACATGATTCTGACGGGCTTAAGCATCGCTACGGGTGAGAATGTCTCATCGTAGTCAACTCCTTGAACTTGTGAAAAACCCTTTGCCACAAGTCGAGCTTTATAAACGGTCACATTGCCGTCAGCGTCCGTCTTCTTCTTAAAGATCCATTTGTTCTGAATAGCCTTGCGGCCCTCAGGTAGTACTTCCAAAGTCCACACTTTGTTTTCATACATGGATCCTATCTCGGACTTCATGGCCTCCAGCCATTTTTTGGAATCTGGGCCCACCATTGCTTCTTCATAATTTGCAGGTTCATTGTTGTCTAACAACATGATTGACAAAACGGGATTACCGTACCACTCTGGAGCAGCACGTGGTCTCGTCGACCTGCGTGGTTCGATAGGAACTTGAACCGGAGTTTCATGATCATCATTATTAACTTCCTCCTCAACGGGCGTCGCAACGACAGGGGTTTCCCCTTGCCCTGCGCCACCATCCAGAGGGATGAGAGGTTCGACAACCTCATCAAGTTCTATCTTCCTCCCACTCAATTCTCTCGGGAGAAACTCCTTCTCAAGAAAAGCTCCGTTTTTAGCAACAAACACTTTGCCTCGGATTTGAGATAGAAGGTGTACCCAACTGTCTCTTTTGGGTAACATATGAAGATGCACTTTTCCGCTTTGGGTTCCAGCTTTTCAGGCTGAAGCTTTTTGACATAAGCATCACATCCCCAAACTTTAAGAAACGACAACTTTGGCCTTTTGCCATACCACAGTTCGTATGGTGTCGTCTCAACGGATTTTGACGGTGCCCTATTTAAAGTGAATGCAGCTGTGTCTAATGCATAACCCCAAAACGATAACGGCAAATCGGTAAGAGACATCATAGATCGCAACATCTCTAATAAAGTACGATTACGACGTTCGGACACACCATTACGCTGTGGTGTTCCAGGCGGTGTCAACTGTGAAACAATTCCACATTGTCTTAAGTGAGCACCAAACTCGAAACTCAGATATTCACCCCCACGATCAGACCGTAGGAACTTGATCTTCTTGTTACGATGATTTTCAACTTCACTCTGAAACTGCTTGAACTTTTCAAATGTCTCAGACTTGTGCTTCATTAAGTAGACATAACCATATCTACTCAAATCGTCAGTGAAGTTGAGAAAATAACGATATCCGCCGCGAGCCTCCACGCTCATCGGACCGCACACATCGGTATGTATGATTTCCAACAAGTCACTGGCACGCTCCATTGTTCCGGAGAACGGAGTTTTAGTCATCTTGCCCATGAGGCATGGTTCGCACGTGTCAAGTGAATCAAAGTCAAGTGACTCCAAAAGTCCATCGGTATGGAGTTTCTTCATGCGCTTTACACCAATATGACCTAAGCGGCAGTGCCACAAAAACATGGCGCTATCATTGTTAACTCTAACTCTTTTGGTCTCAGTGTTATCTATATGTGTATTATCACTATCAAGATTCAATATGAACAATCCTCTCATATTGGGTGCATGACCATAAAAGATATTACTCATAGAAATAGAACAACAATTATTCTCTGACTTAAAATAGTAACCGTCTCGCAATAAACAAGATCCAGATATAATGTTCATGCTCAACGCACGCACTAAATAACAATTATTCAAGTTCATAACTAATCCTGATGGTAACTGAAGTGAAACTGTGCCGACGGCGATTGCATCAACCTTGGAACCATTTCCTACGCGCATCGTCACTTCATCTTTCGCAAGCCTTTGCCTATTCCGCAGTTCCTATTTCGAGTTGCAAATATGAGCAACAGAACCGGTATCGAATACCCAGGCACTACTACGAGAGCCGGTTAAGTACGCATCAATAACATGTATATCAAATATACCTGATTTTTCTTTGGCCGCCTTCTTATCAGCCAAATACTTGGGGCAGTTGCGCTTCCAGGGACCCATACCCTTGCAATAGTATCACACTGTTTCAGGCTTAGGTCCAGCTTTGGGTTTCTTCATCGGATTGGCAATAGGCTTGCCGCTCTTCTTTGAATTACCCTTCTTCCCTTTGCCGTTTCTCTTGAAACTAGTGGTCTTATTCACCATCAACACTTGATGCTCTTTATGGAGGTCAGACTCTGCGACTTTCAGCATCGCAAACAACTCGCCGGGTGACTTGTTCATCCCTTGCATGTTGTAGTTCAACACAAAGCCCTTATAGCTTGGCGGCAGTGATTGAAGAATTCTGTCAGTGATAGCCTCTTGCGGGAGTTCAATCCCCAGCTCAGCTAGATGGTTTGAGTACCCAGACATTTTGAGCACATGTTCACTGACAGACGAATTCTCCTCCATCTTGTAAGCATAGAATTTATCGGAGGTCTCATACCTCTCGATCCGGGCGTTCTTCTGAAAGATAAACTTCAACTCCTGGAACATCTCATATGCTCCATGATGCTCAAAGCAACGTTGGAGTCCCGGCTCTAAGCCATACAAGACCGCACATTGAACTACTGAGTAGTCCTCCTTACGTGTTAACCAAGCGTTCTTAACATCTTGGTCAGTCGTAGCTGGTGTTTCATCTCCTAGCATAGCATTAAGGACATAATCCTTCTTCCCAGCTTGTAGGATCAAATTAAGATTACGAGCCCAGTCTACAAAGTTGCTTCCATCATCTTTCACTTAGCTTTCTCTAGGAACGTATTAAAATTCAGGGTGACTGTTGCGTGAGCCATGCTCTACAACACAAATATATTCAAAGTGGACTTAGACTATGTTCAAGATAATTAGAGTTTAACTTAATCAAATTACTTGCTAAGCTCCCACTCAAAAAGTACATCTCTCTAGTCATTTGAGTGGTTCATGACCCACTTACACTAGCTCAAGTCCGATCATCACGTGAGTTGACTATAGTTTCAGTGGTAAGCATCCCTATGCTAATCATATCAACTATATGATTCATGATCGACCTTTCGGTCTCATGTGTTCCGAGGCCATGTTTGCATATGCTAGGCTCGTCAAGCTTAACCCGAGTGTTCCGCGTGTGCAACTGTTTTGCACCCGTTGTATGTGAACGTTGAGTCTATCACACCCGATCATCACATGGTGTCTCGAAACGACGAACTGTAGCAACGGTGCACCGTCGGGGAGAACACAATTTCGTCTTGAAATTTTAGTGAGAGATCACCTCATAATGCTATCGTCGTTCTAAGCAAAATAAGGTGCATAAAAGGATTAACATCACATGCAATTCATAAGTGACATGATATGGCCATCATCACGTGCTCCTTGATCTCCATCAGCAAAGCACCGGCACGATCTTCTTGTCACCGGCGCCACACCGTGATCCCCATCAACGTGTCGCCATCGGGGTTGTCGTGCTACTCATGCTATTACTACTAAAGCTACATCCTAGCAAAATAGTAAATGCATCTGAAAGCACAAACGTTAGTTTAAAGACAACCCTATGGCTCCTGCCGGTTGCCGTACCATCGACGTGCAAGTCGATATTTATCTATTACTAAATGATCATCTCATACATCCAATATATGACATCCCATCGTTGGCCATATCACATCACAAGCATACCCTGCAAAAACAAGTTAGACGTCCTCTAATTTGTTGTTGTATGTTTTACGTGGTGACCATGGGTATCTAGTAGGATCGCATCTTACTTACGCAAACACCACAACGGAGATATATGAATTGCTATTTAACCTTATCCAAGGACCTCCTCGGTCAAATCCAATTCAACTAAAGTTGGAGAAAACGACACTTGCCAGTCATCTCTGAGCAACGGAGTTACTCGTAGCGATGAAACCAGTCTCTCGTAAGCATACGAGTAATGTCGGTCCAAGCCGCTTCAATCCAACAATACCGCGGAATCAAGAAAAGACTAAGGAGGGCAGCAAGATGCACATCACCGCAAACAAAATATTTTGTGTTCTACTCGAGATTACATCTACGCATGAACCTAGCTCATGATGCCACTATTGGGGAACGTCGCATGGGAAACACAAATTTTCCTACGCGCACGAAGACCTATCATGGTGATGTCCATCTACGAGAGGGGATTTCCGATCTACGTACCCTTGTAGATCGCACAACAGAAGCGTTAGTGAACGCGGTTGATGTAGTGGAACGTCCTCACGTCTCTCGATCCGCCCCACGAACCGTCCCGCGATCCGTCCCACGATATAGTGCCGAACGGATGGCACCTCCGCGTTCAGCACACGTACAGCTCGACGATGATCTCGGCCTTCTTGATCTAGCAAGAGAGACGGGGAGGTAGATGAGTTCTCCGGCAGTGTGACGACGCTCCGGAGGTTGGTGGTGATCTAATCTCAGCAGGGCTCCGCCCGAGCTCCGCAGAAACGCGATCTAGAGGTAAAACCGTGGAGGTATGTGGTCGGGCTGCCTTGAAAAAGTTGTCTCACATCATCCCTAATAGCTCCATATATATAGGAGGAGGGAGTGGAGGCTTGCCTTGAGGCTCAAGGAGCCCCAAGGGCTGCGCACCAAGGGGAGGAGGATTCCTCCTCCAATCCTAGTCCAACTAGGATTGGAAGGTGGAGTCCTTCTCTCCCTTCCCACCTCCTTTTTTTTTCTTTTCTCTTTGATTTTCTATCTATGGCGCATAGGGCCTTCTTGGGCTGTCCCACCAGCCCACCAAGGGCTGGTGCGCCACCCCCAAGGCCTATGGGCTTCCCCGGGGTGGGCTGCCCCCCCCGGTGAACACCCGGAACCCATTCGTCTTTCCCGGTACATTCCCGGTAACTCCGAAAACCTTCCGGTAATCAAATGAGGTCATCCTATATATCAATCTTCGTTTCCGGACCATTCCGGAAACCCTCGTGACGTCCGTGATCTCATACGGGACTCCGAACAACATTCGGTAACCAACCATATAACTCAAATACGCAAAAAACAACGTCGAACCTTAAGTGTGCAGACCTTGCGGGTTCGAGAACTATGTAGACATGACCCGAGGGACTCCTCGGTCAATATCCAATAGCGGGACCTGGATGCCCATATTGGATCCCACATATTCTACGAAGATCTTATCGTTTGAACCTCAGTGCCAGGGATTCATACAATCCCGTATGTCATTCCCTTTGTCCTTCGGTATGTTACTTGCCCGAGATTCGATCGTCAGTATCCGCATACCTATTTCAATCTCGTTTACCGGCAAGTCTCTTTACTCGTTCCGTAATATAAGATCCCGCAACTTACACTAAGTTACATTGCTTGCAAGGCTTGTGCGTGATGTTGTATTACCGAATGGGCCCCAAGATACCTCTCCGTCACACGGAGTGACAAATCCCAGTCTCTATCCATACTAACTCAACGAACACCTTCGGAGATACCTGTAGAGCATCTTTATAGTCACCCAGTTACGTTGCGACGTTTGATACACACAAAGCATTCCTCCGGTGTCAGTGAGTTATATGATCTCATGGTCATAGGAACAAATACTTGACATGCAGAAAACAGTAGCAACAAAATGACACGATCAACATGCTACGTCTATTAGTTTGGGTCTAGTCCATCACGTGATTCTCCTAATGACATGATCCAGTTATCAAGCAACAACACCTTGTACATAGTCAGAAGACCCTGACTATCTTTGATCAACTGGCTAGCCAACTAGAGGCTTGCTAGGGACAGTGTTTTGTCTATGTATCCACACATGTATATAAGTCTTCATTCAATACAATTATAGCACGAATAATAAACGATTATCCTGATACAGGAATTATAATAATAACTATATTTATTATTGCCTCTAGGGCATAATTCCAACAATATTAATCTCCCCAACAAGCAAATCATACTTCATCTTGACACGAGGAATTGGGCATTCAAAGCTCCCAATAAGAATCGATGAAGTTTTTTCGATAGCATTGATGCAATGTACTTGGTATCGTTTCTTCGGAAAGTGCACGGTATGCTCATTACCGTTGACATGGAAAGTGACATTGCCTTTGTTGCAATCTATAACAGCCCCTGCAGTGTTTAAAAAGGGTCTTCCGAGGATGACAGCCATGGCATCGTCCTCGGGAATATCCAAGATAACAAAGTCTGTTAAGATAGTGGTGTTAGCAACCACAATAGGCACATCCTCGCAAATGCCGACAGGGAAAACAGTTGATTTGTCGGCCATTTGCAGAATGATTTCAGTGGGTGTCAACTTATCCAGTTCAAGTCTATGATAGAGAGAGAGAGGCATAACACTAACACCGGCTCCAAGGTCACATAAGGCAGTTCTTACGCAGTTTCCTTTAATGGAGCAAGGTATAGTGGGCACTCCAGGATCACCAAGTTTCTTAGGAGTTCCACCTTTGAAAGTGTAATTCGAGAGAATGGTGGAGATCTCAAGATCTGGTATCTTCGTGTATTAGTCACGATATCTTTCATATACTTGGCATATGGAGATATTTTGAGCATATCAACTAACCGCATCTGCAGAAAAACGGGTCTTATCATTTCAATAAAGCGCTCAAAATCCTCATCATCCTTTTTCTTGGATGGCTTAGGAGGGAAGGGCATAGGTGTGACAGCCCGAGACCGACGTTCCAGAAGATTCCCCTGCTTTATTCCGTTTTCGTCGTGTGTCTATTTTCTTTTGTTGCATCATCATCGCATCATGTGCATCATTTGCATTGCATTGGCACCTCCGTTGCCGCCAGTTTTTCAAAAGTTGCACCCGTTGTTAGTTGCTGGTTATCGTCGTTATTCGTTCCGAGTCCGACCACACTCGCACGCGCCCGCGGCATCGTCGAAACCCTGTTTCAAAAGTGTGCATAAAACTTTCTCTCATCGGGGTGAAACTTGGCATGCGGTCGTAATTAGTTAGAGCTAGGCCGCTAGTCGAATTTCGTCGCGATCGGAGTCCGTCTGGTACCCGAACGGTCGACCGTAGCGGCACCGTATTCGGTCTATCGTCGGATGTTTGTCGGTGTTTTAAAAATCGTTGCTGCGCCGCCCGTTTTCCCTCTCGTCTCCGGATAACCACTCTTCACAACCCACTAGTTCCACCTAGCCACTTCCTCCGTTCGTGGTCATCGGATCGCGATCGGACGGACGAGGTCCACCCCACCCGAGACCAACCCTATATAAGTAACCCCCCTAGAGAGAGCCCTCTCACTTCACTAGGGTTTCCTCTAGACAATTTTTGCAGCCACCCCCTCAAAAAAAACCACCTGCTAGGCCTAACCCTCTAAATCCCGCAGTCCAAACCCTCTGACAATATCTGGCCATTGGATTTGATCTAATGGCTCAGAATAGACCCAAATCCCACCTACCGAACAATGTCCACCCAAGTGGACAATGTCCGGGCGACCTCAGGGGGTTTCCCATGCCCGCAGATCCTCCCAAGCCCGCAACTCCTCCCCAGCCGGCTCCTCTCCCTGCCCGAGCTCGTGCCGAGCACCATGGCATGCCCCGCCGCCTGCCCGGGTCGCCGCCGCCGCCACCCTCCGGCCGCCAGGCGGAGCCTCGCGCCGTCGCCCTGCTGCATCTCGCCGCCTGCCGTGTGCTGTGGCCGTCCCGTGCTCCTCGACCCGCCGGCCGATCTCCTGTCCCGTCGCGAGCGTCGATCCGGCCGGAACCGCCAGTTCTGGTGGTCGTCAACCCGTTCCCGGCCGGCCTCGCCCCATCCCCGCCGTCTCCCGCGCGCCATCGTGCCCTAGGCCGCTGCCATGGCTCCTGCCGTGGGGAGCTCGCGAGGAGGACGTGCCCATGACCGCACCTGGGCCTCGTTCGCCAGCGCCCCGCCTGGGCCTGCTCCAGCCGCAGCCCAGCGCGAGTAGCCCCGGCCAGCTCCTCCCAAGGCCCACTCCACCAACCTCCCTTCGAGGCCCAACAAGAGCTACAGCCGCCCGAGGCCTCTTTCACGGCCCAGGCCTCTCCTCCCACTCCAGGCCGGCCCAAGCCAAGGTGAGCACTCCTTTTTCCCCTGCTTCTATCCCCCGCCTAAGGCGCACTTTAGTTTCTTTGCGCCACTGTTAGGCCCATTAGTTAATTTAGAAATTTTCGGAATTTAATTAAATTCCAGAAAATAAACGTATATTAGAACGTCCGTATCTTTTACTCCGTAATTCGGATCGAGGCGTATAGTATATGATATTCATGTAGTTTCTCGCGTAGAATGCGATTTCACAACTTGCATAATTGTTTGATGTAGTTTAGCGTGCCGAATGCCTAGTTTAGCGTGCTGTCTCGATAGGTTTATTGTCGTAGTTATTTTTTCGCGCCCGTCCGGATTGCCCGTACTCCGTAGATAAAATGTCCATTTTTAGGAACTATTTTTCCATGCATTTTAGAGCGGTCATTTGTATTTTTGGGCATAGGGATTTGCCGCTAGATTATTTTTCGTGTATAGGTAATTTTCTCGCATTTACGTGTGGCATTATTTTTGTTGCGCAACCCCACATGTCTTATATGTTTTCGGGGTGTGCAATTAGATTTAGCTTTTTAGCAAGTTAGTTCGCGCGATATTTTGCTATGTTGCCCTCTTGTCTTCTTCGTAGGAATTATTCCGTGCTTCGTTTGAAGGAGTTGTCAACTAGAGAGTTGTTCTTGGTTGTTTACTCTAGCCCCTGGTAATTTTGGTTGCAATAGAAATGCATGTTTAGGTTTGGTTTGATTGCCCTCAAGTTGCTAGAAATAGTGCTGATTTGGAGGTGCTGAAATATTTCTAAGTCTGAGATCTGTTATATTTTGTTGCTGTCTTGTCTTGCTTGTATCTTGTGATCTGTAGCTCTTTTGAGGTTGGTGCAATGGAGTTAGTTGTAGCCCTTGTGTTTCTCTAGCATGCTGTGAATTTTCATGCCATTTGGAGTCCTGTAGCTTATGGTTTTTCTGCTGTCAATATTGCTTCAGATCGAAAAATGCACTTTCATGAGGTGTACTTTTCACTAAGTGTGAAATAGTGTGTGGGATGCCATTTTGTGACTTCTTTTCCTAGTGATTCATGCTGCCATGCTAGTTGTTGTTAGTTGTTTGTAGTAGTGCTTCTTGCCCTCTTTCGTGTCATGCCTTGGTTGAGTATATCGGAGTTGTGTTGCTCGTACTTGTGGGGCGTAGAAAGTGCTATGTGGTTGATTTTGGCAGATTGTAGTGATTTCTTGTTTTGCTCGTAGATGTTGAACCGTAGCTCCGTTTTGATCGTGTCCTATATGAAACCTGCTTAGAATCTCGTGTAGTTTCATTTTCTCTTGCTGGTTGTATGTTTTGAAGTGCTTGTGACCGTCATTGCACACATATTGCATTCATGCCATCATATCTTGCGGTGCTGTAACTTTTGATCCGTAGCTCCGTTGGAGATGATCTCTATGTGTAAATTGCTTGTAATGAGGCGTAGAATCACATGAGCCTATTTGTTTTGCTGTTTAACAACCAATTAAATGTGTTAGTTCAGATCTGGACAGAATTGTAAATTAACATGTGAGGTCGTTTCGGAGATGCTATATGTCATTTCCGACCTCACTTAAAATGCCTAGATAGGTAGATTAATTGCGCTTCACCTCTTGCCATGTTTAATAATATTTAATATTGCCGTGTATCTAATCGGGATAGAACTAAATAATTAACGTGGAGTTTCGTCAATATGCAACTCGTTGCATATTGAACTTCACTTAATGTGTAGTATCTGTTTGTGTGAATTGTCATGCCGTGACTTACATGTATTCAGCTACTCATGCATCATTTGTGTTGTGCATCGTGTGGTGAATTCCGTGTGTTGATTTGTGTTTCTGGTTTGCTTCGTCTCGATAGAGTTCCGCAGCGTGCCGGATTGTGAGGACCTGTTCGACTACGTCGGTTCATCTGCTTCATGGAGGCATTCTTCTTCCAAGCGGGATCTCAGGCAAGATGACCATTTCCCCAGATACCATTACTATCATTGCCATGCTAGTTTTACCGTTTCTACCGTTTATGTCTCGTTGCCTACCACATGTTAAATATCAGCCTCTCAACAATGCCATGAAAACCTTCAACCTGTTCAACCTAACAAACCACTGATTGGCTATGTTACCGCTTGCTTAACCCGGTGTTAGCGTTGCTAGTTGCAGGTGCAGTTGCTTCCATGTGATAACATGGGTTCCTTGTTATATCACCATATTAATGCTATTTAATTTAATGCACCTATATACTTGGTAAAAGGTGGAAGGCTCGGCCTTTCTAGCCTGGTGTTTTGTTCCACCTTTGCCCCCTTAGTTTTCGGCTACCGGTGTTATGTTCCATAATTGAGCGCTCCTAACACGATCGGGGTTGTTATGGGGACCCCCTTTATAATTTGTTTTAGATTAAAGCTGGTCTGGCAAGGCCCAACTTTGGTACTACATTTTCCTAATCACCTAATAAAATTGCATAGGGACTTTCCGCATCCCGAGGATAATTTAATCAAACCCCGGGCCAGTGTTCCGCATGAGTGTTGGTCCACCCACCTAGCAGTTGGCGGTGCCACCTCGGGGCAACTCGAGGTTTGGCTATCGTCCACTATGCATAGACAGTGTGTCCTGAGAACGAGATACGCAGCTCCTATCGGGTTTGTCGACACACCGGGTGGCCTTGCTGGATTAGTTTTACCTTTGACGAGATATCTTGTGCATCGGGATTCTGGTGATGCTTTGGGTAATCTCAGAGTTGAGGTTTTCCACTAGGGAATCCGACGAGATCGCGAGCTTCGTGATTGAGGATTTCTATGCGACTTGTGGTAATTTGTGATGTACTAGTTGGAGCACCCCTGCAGGGTTAAATCTTTTCGGAAAGCCGTGCCCGCGGTTATGTGGCAACGTGGAAACTTTGTTTAACACTGGTTCTAGGTAACTTGAAGTTAACTTAATTAAAATATGCCAACTGTGTGCATAACTGTGACTGTCTCTTTCGTGAGTTCCTTCTCCGATCGAGGACACGGTGGGGTTATGTCTGACGTAGGTAGGTGTTCAGGATCATTCATTTGATCATCAGTAGTTCACGTCCGCTATGCGTAGATCTTCCCCCCTCTTATTTCTTGTACTCATAAGTTAGCCACCAAATATATGCTTAGCCGCTGCTGCAACCTCACCACTTAACCTTACCTCACCTAATAAGCTTTGCTAGTCTTGATACCTTTGGAAATGAGATTGCTGAGTCCCCTGTGGCTCACAGATTACTACAACACCAGTTTCAGGTACAGGTAAAGGTTACTTGACGCGAGCGCATTGATTGTTCATTTGGAGTTGCTTCTTCTTCTTCTTCTTCTTCTTCTTCATTGATCTAGGATGGGTTCCAGGCTGGCAGCCTGGGATAGCAAGGATGGACGTCGTTCTTCTTTTGTCGTTTGTTTTAGTCCGTAGTCGGACCCTGCTCTTACTCTTGATGAATATGTAATGTACTGATGTGACTCTGATGTAGCTTGTGGCGAGTGTAAGCCAATTCTATATATATATCTCTCTTCTTTTCAGTACATGTACTTGTTACGATATCCATTCTTGCGACACGACGAGATGCGCTTCTATCCCTGACGAGGCCCTCGTGCCAAATTGAGGATAGGTTCGCATCTTGGGCGTGACAATAGGTCTCTGAACCCATGGCTCCCTTTCTGTACTATGCTTCCTAGCAGTGAAGTCATTCTTATCGTATCTCTTAGGTTGCGGGTTATCAGGATTAACCGTAGGTTCTATCTCCACATCCTCACCATTGCTAGGTTGAGCATCATTATGAACATCGCTGTCCACATTGTCACCAGGTTCATGTTCATCACCAGATTGTGTTTCTGCATCAGACGCAGAAATATCATTTGGTTCTTCAGGTGTGACAATATTTGGTGAACTAACATGCATGTTTCTATCATCCTTCTTCTTCTCCTTAGGATGACTGGGTGCATCTGCATTAATTCCTTGAGAACCTTGATCAATTCTCTTAGGATGACCTTCAGGATACAAAGGTTCCTGAGTCATTTTGCCTCCTCTAGTAATGACTCTGACAGAGTTGTCATTTAATTCATTGAGTAGGTCATTCTGAGCCTTAAGTACTTGTTCTACCTGAGTAGTAATCATAGAGGCATGCTTACTCAGAAGCTTCAGATCATTGACATTTCTGTCTACGCAAGCACTTAAATGACTAAGCATATGAGTACTTTGTTCCCAATGTCTACTAACATAATCATTGAAACTCTGTTGTTTGGCAAAAAAGTTGTCAAATTCATCAAAGCATAGGCTAGCAGGTTTATCAAAAGGAATATCACTCTCATCAAACCTACGTAGAGAATTTACTTCCACTACCTGTATCGGGTTATCGAGACCATGGATCTCTTCGATAGGTGGTAGATTTTTGACATCTTTAGATCTAATGCCTTTCTCTTCCATAGATTTCTTGGCTTCTTGCATATCTTCGGGACTGAGGAATAGGATACCTCTTTTCTTCGGAGTTGGCTTAGGAGGTGGTTCGGGAATAGTCCAAGCATTATCATTGATCAAGATGTTATTCAGTAGAGTCTCAGCTTGTTCTACAGTTCGTTCCCTAAAAACAAAACCGACACAACTATCTAGGTGGTCTCTAGAAGCATCGGTAAGTCCATTATAGAAGATATCAAGTATCTCGTTCTTCTTAAGAGGGTGATCAAGCAAAGCATTTTGTAGCTGGACGAGCCTCCCCCAAGCTTGTGGGAGACTCTCTTCTTTGAGTTGAGCAAAGTTGTATATTTCCTGCAAGGCAGCTTGCTTCTTATGGGCAGGGAATATATTTCTCACAGAAGTAATAGACCATATCCTGGGGACTACTCACACATCCAGGAGCAAGAGAAGCGAACCAAGCTTTAGTGTCATCCTTTAGAGAGAAAGAAAACAGCTTAAGGATATAGTAGTGGCGGATGTTCTCCTCACTAGTGAAAATGGTAGCTATATCGTGTAGTTTGGTAAGATGGGCTACGACTGTCTCAGACTCATAACCATGGAAAGGATCAGATTCGACTAGAGAGATTATCTCAGGATCGTCAGAGAATTCATAATCCTTATCGGTGATAAAGATAGGTGAAGTTGCAAACTTCGGGTCGTAGTTCATCCTAGCTTTTAGAGATTTTTCCTTCCACTTGAGAAGTAATTTCTCAGCGTCATAGGCATCCTTACACGCAAGAAAATCCTCAGCTATCTCTTCCTCCATAACGTAACCCTCAGATATATCAGGCAATTCATATCTAGGAGAGCTAGATCTAGCAGGAGCAAAGGCAGGTTCTATCTCAATAGTATCGTCAGTTTCAGAAGCATCACAAGCATTGGCAGTAACTCTAGCAATATGAGAATCAAGGAATACTCCTAGTGGCATATCAGTCAAAGTAGTATCTCTAGCAGTATCAAGCATAGCATCATCAGGCAAAATAGCATCTCTAGCATCATCAGGCAAAGTAGTATCAAGCATAGCATCTCTAGCATCATCAGGCAAAGCAGTATCAAGCATAGCATCTCTAGCATCATCAGGCAAAGAAGTATCAAGCATAGCATCTCTAGCATCATCATGCATAGCATCTCTAGCAGTATCAGGCATAGCATCTCTAGCAGTATTAGGCATAGGATCTCTAGTAGTATCAGGCATAGCATCATAAAGCATAGGCGACATATCAAGATTTCTAGCAGGAGGTGATGTCACAAACTTACTCATAACTGAAGGTGAATCAAGTGCAGAGCTAGATGGCAGTTCCTTACCTCCCCTCGTAGTTGAGGGAAAGACTTTGGTTTTTGGATCATTCAGATTCTTCATAGTGATCAGCAGATATAAATCCCAAGTGACTCAGTGAATATAGCAATACCTCCCCGGCAACGGCGCCAGAAAATTGCTGCTAGGACTCCCCGGCAATGACACTAGAAGAATGTTGTTGACGAGTCCCTGACTTGATGCCTTGGCGACAACAAAGCCAGAACTGCTCCCAGTTGCTCAACAATTAGCAATTGTCCTGCAATGGCCCACCAGCGCGTGGGTTCGCGACAGTTTTCGAGGGTAGAGTATTCGTCCCAAATTTGTTGGTACGTCAGTCAGGAGGTGAGAGAATACTCTCGAGTATTAGCAGCTGAATGTGTCAGATTCAACCACACCTAAAAGATTAGTATCTGCAAGTAAAGTATCAAGAACAAAGTAGGATGAAAACAACGGTGTCAGAAACGATCTGTTGACGGTAGACTATTCCTAACTGTCGTATCAATGGCGCCATAAGTTGCCCGTTGACGGAAATTGTCTTTTCCCGTCAACGCCGAGCGAACCAGAATTGTAGTAGGTAGCAGCAGTGTAACGAGTAGCGTCAGTGGCAAGGAATAACAGTAGTGACAACGGTAGCAAGTAGCAACAGTAGCAAGTAGCAGCAGTAGCAAGCGACAGTAGTAACAACAGTAGCAAGTAGCAACAGTAGTAACAGCAGCAGAGCAAAACAAGTAACAACAGCAAAGCAAAACAAGTAACAACAGCACTGGGACAAACTCGTAGGCAATGGGTCAGTGATTTGTTTGGATGACATTCATCATGCAACAGTTATAACACGGAGAGATATGTGGCTAGCTCCCGTTCGTCAATGTGATGTAGGCATGCATTCCGTGTGTAGTCATACGTGCTTAGGGAAAAGAACTTGCATGACATCTATTGTCCATCCCTCCCGTGGCAGCGGGGTCCAAAAGGATACTACGGGATATTAAGGTTCTCCTTTTAATAAAGAACCGGAACAGCGCATTGGCACTTGGTGAACACATGAACTCCTCAAACTATGGTCATCACTGGGAGTGGTTTCGGTTATTGTCACTCCGGGGTTGCCGGGTCATAACACATAGTAGGTAACTACAACTTGCAAGATCGGATCTAAAACACACATATATTGGTGACAACATAATAATTTCAGATCTGAAATCATGGCACTCGGTCCCTAGTGACAAGCATTAAGCATGGTAAAGTAGTAGCAACATCAATCTCAGAACATAGTGGATACTAGGGATCAATCCCCGTCAAAACTAACTCAATTACATGATAGATCTCATCCTACTCAGCACCGCCCAGCAAGCCTACGAATAGATTACTCACGAACGATGAAGAGCTTCAATGAATTGGAGAGGGAAGAAGGTTGATGATGACGATGGCGATGATTTCCCCTCCCTGGAGCCCAAAATGGACTCCAGATCTGTCCTCCGGATGAAGAACAGGATGTGGCGGCGCCTCCGTATCGCAAACGTGATGAAATATTCTCTTCTGATTTTTTTCTGGGCGAAGGTGAATTTATAGAGCTGAGTTTGGGGGCGGCAGAGCCACGTGGGCCCCACAAGCTTGGTTGTCGTGGCCAGGGGGGTGGTCGTGGCAACACGGCTTGTGGCCCACTGGCCCATCCCCTCCGGTGGATCTTTGCGCAGATATTTTTCATATTTTCCAAAAAAATTCTCCGTAAATTTTCAGGACGTTCCAAGAACTTCCATTTCAGCACAAAAACAACACCATGACAATTCTCCTGAAAACAGCGTCAGTTCGGGTTAGTTCCATTCAAATCATGCAAATTAGAGTGCAAAACAAGGGCAAAAGAGTTTGGAAAAGTAGATACGATGGAGACGTATCACCCCTCCTCGTGACCCGGTCGGCCCCATCGTCACCTACCTCGCTGTGACCGCCACCGCCACCACCTCGTCCTCCTCCAAGCCAGATCCGACGCCGTCTCCTTCGCCGCCCCCAAGAACTCCGGCTTCACCGGTCCTTCCCGTCAATGCCGGTGAGACCTTTTTCGGGCTCCTCCCATCGTCTTCTTCCTTGCGTCGTCACGGTTTCTTTCCGGCAATCGCCGCTCCGTTCCGACGTCATTAGGATCGTGTAGGTGTAGATGAAGTTGTCTGTTTTCTCTCTGTTGAGAGATGAGTACAGAGATGAGAGAGTTAGCATAGAGATGTCTGTAAGAGAAAATAAAAATAAAAAGATGTATATGTGTATGTATGTATGTATGAGATGCATGTATGTATTTTGTATGTATTGCGTATATATGCATGTATGAAAGAAAAGAAAATACATTATGTTATGTATGGATGCAAATATGTGTGTGTGTAAATTGTGGTGTGGCCCAGCCACTTACCGGTGGGGCCAAACCTCCACACCCACTTGGAGGGAGGCCTCACACGCTATTATGAAAAAATATAAAAAAAGAAAATTAAAAACATGTTTTTATTAAATAAATAAATACATATATTATTTAATTAATTAGTTAAGTAATTAAATGGATAATTAAGTAATTAGAATAATTAGAGTATGACACGTGGGTCCCCCACTAAATTAATTTGATTAATTAATAATTAACCCTAATTAAAACAGAGTCTATGACGCATGGGATCCACTGGTCAGTTGACCAGTCAACTGTTGATGTTAGCATGACATCATGCTGATGTCATAATTGCATTTAATCAGTTTAATTAAATATGTTTTTAATTCCTAATTATAAAATAAAACTTTAAAAGTTAATATTAAATAATCGGTAAGTCACATCAAAATACTTTCAACATGAAAGTTGATCAGCAAAACGAGACGAACCCGGATACACAGTCCATTCGTGTGTCACACGTCCCTAGCATAGCAAACAAGGAACTTTTCCATCGTTTTCAGTCTCACCGGTAGTAGCTAGAGACCCGGAAAATATTGTCAGATATTCTTCTAACCCGTCTATGACGGATGTTCCTGCGTTAGCTCATGTCTAGCCGGCATCTTGCCATGTCATGCATCGTGTCGCATCTGTTGCTATTATTTATTGTTTCTTCCCCCTCTTCTTACCGGTAGACCCCGAGACTGATGTTGCTGCCTGGTACATCTACGACCCTGCCGACCAGCCTTTGCCACAGAGCAACAAGGCAAGCAACCCCCCCTTGATCATCCCTATATCGCCTATGTCTTTCTCCCTCATGCTTGCATTAGTATTTTGCTAATGTTGTAGTTAGCTCCTATATCTGGTGCATAGCCTGTTTTTGATGAACTGCTACTTTCAGTACTGTACTTTAAATCTGCTTAGTATAGGTGGAGCAGTCATCCCTTCTGACCCCGTAGTCCAGTTGCCTCGCTTTGTTTTCAAATCTCGATCCCTGATCGACGAGCCAGACCCGACACAGCACATACACCCTCGTAGTTGTACGGCGCTACACAGATACTATGGGGTACCGAGGTGACACCTCGCTAAGTAGTGCTGATGATATCTCTGTAGTACAGCTAGTCGGTCGTGGTTATCGAGGGTGATTCCTCTTTCACCATTCCCGACGATGCCTCTGTCGTGCAACCCCTCAAGTGTGGGACCCTCGAGGGTGATTCCTCTAGGTCCACCTTGACGGTTACATCATTCGAAATCCAAGGAGGGTGATACCTCGGATTCTACCCGATGTTACAACCACACAGTTACTCGACCATGTTACTGGGATCATTGGTGATTAGTTGTTAGGCGGGTGGATTCGTGCGTGTTTGTGTCGATGGCCTAATTAAATTGATAATGGATTTTGGTATTTGATCTGGGTTGGTCAGAAGGCCTTATTACGCACAAACCTTCTGCGTGGGAAGAATTATGGGTACTCGACGTCGCGGTATCAGCCGTAGCTTTTCAGATATCAACAATGGAGCGACGCGCGCCCGAGTGGTCCCAAGATGCATTGCGCTTGTGATTAATGGATGCTAGGACTGACCTCGGCCGCCCACGCATCGTGCATGAGCGTGGAGGGCAAGTGGGCCCATGAACCCTTTGTGCTTAGGAGTTAGACCGACGGGCTGGCCTCTCTCTTGAGTCTTAGGTGGGGCTGCGACGTGTCCATATTCCGAGGCCGGGCAGGACCCAGAAAAGTGTGTCCGGCCAGAGTGTTATCGAGCGCGTCGGGGAATATGTTGTGCACCCCTGCAGGGAAGAACTTATCTATTCGAATAGCCATGTCGACGGTTACAGGACGACTTGGAGTTGTGCCCTGATCTTATACAACTACAACTGTTACTTAACTCGAATTGTTGCCCTGGGATTGCTTCCTCGCAGGGAGTCGAGGGAGGATCTCTGGGCTTGACCTCATATTAATAATTGCTGTAAAAATGTGACTATTATTTGTTACCTTGTTCTACTCTCGTCTATTGCTGCAAGACTCTGAAGATGCTAGTCTTAGATAGGACTAGGCCTTCTCTCTCTATTCTCACATTGCTGCAGTCAGTCCATATATAACCACCCCCTTCTTTGATACTGATGCATATTTAGAATAGTTCTGATGTAATACTTGCGAGTACTTTGGATGAGTACTCACCGTTGCTTTGCTCCCCTTTGCCCTCTTGATCTGTTCCTGCGGCCAGATGTTGGAGCCCAGGAGATGGAGTTTCCTGCCGACGCCTGCCATCCCGATGGTGACTTCTTCGTGGAGGCCGCTGGAGACCAGGAGTAGTTAGGAGGTTCCCAGGCAGGAGGCCTCGCCTAGTTCGATCGTGTTTCTTTTGAGCTAGCCTTCTCTAAGGCACCCCATGTTTAATGTCTGTACGCAGATATTGTTGCTTCTGCTAACTCGTGTGTTTATCGAGCTTCTGTATTCTAGCCCTCGAGGCCCCTGGCTTGTAATATGACGCTGATATTGTTTTATTTGTGTCTTGAGTTGCGTTGTGATTTTTCTTCCCGTAAGTCCTTGAGTTTGATCGTACACATTTGCGTGGATGATTAGCGTACGATTAAATCGAGGGCGTCAAAATGAAGGACCAAACTAGGGTAAACTTGCATCTCTCGTTTTCGATCAACTCTGTTCAAGTCATCACCTAGCAGTGATGGCCTCACAACTTAGTTCTCACGCGAGGACATCTGCCGGGATAAAACCATGACAGTTCGTGCCCATCATGGGGCGAGCACATAGTGGTCCCCTTCGGTAAGATCCATAGCTCTATTTATCATTGAGGACAAGAAATGAGTTAAGCTTGGGGGAGTTGATATGTATCAAACGTATCTACTTTTCCAACCACTTTTGATCTAGCTTTGGACTCTAATTTACATGATTTGAACGAAACTAACCCACGACTAATGCCGATTTCAGCAAAACTACAATGGTGTTATTTTCGTGCAGAAATAAAAGTTTTCGGATTTGGACGAAACTTTTTTTGAATTATTTCTGGAATATATCAAGAATTATGCAGTGAAGAACGACCGAAGGGGGTTGCTTATGGGCAACAAGCCAACAGGTTGTGCCCAGCCCGTTGGGTGCGCCTTGTTAGGTTGTGGGGCCCATGTGGATCCCCCGACCCTAATTCCAGTCCTATTAATTCACAATATTGGATGAAAAAAATCGGAGAGACGATTTCATCATTTTTTACAAGACGGAACCGCCCCCACCTCTGTTCTTCCTCGGGAGGGCTGACCTGGAGTCCATTTGGGGATCCAGAGAGGGGGATTCATGGCCATCGTCATCACAAACCCTTCTCCATCAACAATTCCATGATGCTCACCACCATGAGTGAGTAATTCCTTTGTAGGCTTGCTGGACGGTGATGGATTTTTGGTGAGATTGATCATGTAATCGAGTTAATTTGATAGGTTGTGATCCTTAGTATCCATTATGTTCTAAGAGTGATGTTGCTATGACTTTGATATGCTTAATGCTTGTCACTAATGACCTACAAGTATAGAGGATCAATCGTACTCCTTTCGATAAGTAAGATTGTTGAACCCAACGAGGAGCACAATGAAATGATAAGCAGTTTCAGCAAGGATACTCTCTACAAGTGATATGAGTAACAATGATAAATACTTTGGTAACAAGATAATTCGTAACAAGTGATAAGTAACAATAGTATCAAGTATGCAACAATATAGCCCAATCCTTTTTATAGCAAAGGACGGGCATGAAGGTACTCTTATATGAAGCAAGCGCTCCCGAGGAAACATGGCTTCGATTTCCCCTCGAGGAAGGAAGTTTCCCCGGCAAAATCTCTTAGCTAGAGAGCAGAAGGGCCTCTGCCTAGGTTTCCGCCTCGAGACGGTGGCGCTTCATCCCAATAGTATCCTTCTCATTTTTTCTAGGGTAAAACACATCATATAGGAGAAGGGGGGATCGGGAGACCTGCTAGGGACTCACAAGCTAACAAGGCGCGCCCACGGGGGTGGGCGCGCCCTGTTGGCTTGTGGCTAGCAGGTGGCCCCTCTCATATTTTCTTGGCCCAATAATTCTTATATATTCCATAAATGTTCTCCGTGAAGTTTCGGGTGATTTGGAGTCCTGTGAAGTTTAATCAATTTTCTTGGTTTTCACGTACATAATTCCTATTTCGAGTAATTTCGCTCCTTGTGATATACCTTGCATATTCAGAGAGAAAAGGCATATGAATTGTATCATAATGAGGAATAATGGACAAGAATAACATAAATATCAATAAGAATTCATGATGCAAAATGGACATCTGAACTCCCCAAGCTTAGAACTCGCTTGTCCTCAAGGGAAAGCCGAACACGGTAATAATGACCACATAATTTAAGGTGGAGGTGTGGATAAAAACATAGTATAGTAATGACAGCAGCATGAATATTAACAGAGCATCAAGTTTTTCATCATATAGCTTCTCATAAACAAGTAATAATCTGTTCACAATTGTTGAAGTATGAAGCATAAACTTTATTCACAATCAACAAACTATGTCTTTAGTCATTATGGTAAGCAAAATTCATCATATTCTAGAGAAGTGCCTATGTAAGAGCTTTCATTCTAGCA
The DNA here is from genome assembly GCF_904849725.1 of Hordeum vulgare subsp. vulgare. Lineage (NCBI taxonomy): Eukaryota > Viridiplantae > Streptophyta > Magnoliopsida > Poales > Poaceae > Hordeum > Hordeum vulgare. The sequence goes on from NC_058519.1 coordinate 563,162,862, forward strand.
AGTTCATATAATCAACTATCATTTAGTCTTCCATGATTGTTGACACTCATTGCATCTTTTTGGAGCTAATGTTTCCATCAGACACATATGAAGATGCAGACTTTATTGTCTTTGCCACCCAACTCATTTACCAGAGAGATAATGTCAACAATAATGAATCATGATCATATATATATATATATATATATATATATTCGTCACCCTGGGTGAGGAATAGTTATTCTTCACCCTCCTCTATTTTAACATCAATGCACCGTAATTTACGTTTCGTAAATTTTGTCTTATTTTATACGTAAAAATATATCGTAAAAAATATAATCAACATAAAAATATTTTGTGTCACGTAAAATTACAAACATACAAAAATAGTGCAAAAAATACAATAAATTCAATTTTTTCTCGTCTTGTGACCTATATTTTTGTTTTCCTTTTGGCAATTTTTACGTTGTGATTCAATATAAATGTTACTATTTGTTTTTCAAATGTAATTTATTTGTAAATTGACCGTAAGATTATCTCAGATGAAGAATAAACTATTCTACACCCTCGGTAATGAATTGAGTTATATATATATATATATATAGAGAGAGAGGAAAGAGAAGGGACCACATCCCAACACATAACGTGCAGCGCTGATTGTAGTCACTCCAGCAAAACTTTATGTATATATATACATATATATGAATTGGACCACACTTCACAGGTCATAGATGAATTGTACCGTACTTCGCTGTTCACTTGTCACATACGCGCATGTGTGTGTGGGTATGTGAGAGAGAGAGAGGTGGTTAACTACACAACAAAACTTATATCACATGCTTACCCAAAATGGTTCATTCTTAAATACCAATGCTAAAAAGTGCATGTGTGCATTCTCTGAATACTCCTGCCATGATAGGTCATAGGCTGATGTTTTGGTCCGCTACTTTGTAAAGAACCCCCACATGGCTTCCTCTTTGGTAATTGACATCATCCAAAATGGAAGAAATAGAAACCTTATCTACAAGAAAGTTCAGATCTCGATGCAAACAAAGGGTTGAGATAGCAACTACCCTAGCAAGTGTTGATAGCAAATCCATGCTATATATACATACATACATACATATATATATATATATATATATATATATATATATATATATATATATATATATATATGGATCTTTCCCCCTACACATGATGCTTGCCAACTAGAGAGTTAATATATAGGAATGAGGATAAACATTTATTGACTCTTGCATAAATGTAAATACATGAAAGTAAAAGATAGACCCTTCTCACAGGGAAGCAAAGGTTGTCGTGTGCCTTTTAATTTGGGGATGTGCAAACTCTTAACGTAAAGGGACATCACTTTATATTGCCCCTTGTGATAGTAAACTTTATTATGCAGTCTCTCGGTTTTATTTCTTTGCCATCCCAACATCTTACAAAGCTTATTTTCCCTTACAATAAAAGATCATACATATTTCAGAGAATTTTTTTTTGCTTCACGCACCGATGACAACTTACTTGAAGGATCTTACTCAATCCATAGGTGGGTACGGTGGACTCTCATGGAAACAAATTGGGTTTAAAGGGTTATGGATGCAAAAGTAGTATCTCTACTTAGTGCAGAAAGTTTTTGCCTAGCAAAAGATTTAAAGCAAGCACGACATGTTCAAGGATCCAAGACCATATAACTTCTATGTGAATGTAAACAGTCATGATCATTATGTTGTCTTCCATGTCCAACATCAACACTTGATCATTATGTAATATTTGGTGAGGGATCACAATCATAAAAGATGTCCAAGATAGTGTATTTGCATGTGAATCTCCTCTTCTCTATCATAATTTGCATGGATTTTAGCAATGACTAACACTATGTTTGTTAACTCCCAACAACTTTTATCATTTATAATTTTTCTATGTGAAGTTATTGTCTACTACACAACTTATTCTTGTAGACTCGTGTTGGGCGTCCAAGCGCAGAGTTTTGTAGGACTGTAGAAAATTTCCCTCACGTGTATGACCTAAGGTTTATCAATCCGTGGGAGGCGTAGGATGAAGATGGTCTCTCTCAAACAACACTGAAACCAAATAATAAAAAGTCAGTGTGTCCCCAACACACCAAATACAATGGTAAATTGTATAGGTGCACTAGTTCAGTGAAGAGATGGTGATAGAAGTGTAGTAATGATAGTAGGTATTTACTTTTGTAATCTGAAAATATAAAAACAGCAAGGTAGCAAGTGTAAAACAACGAGAAAAATGTTGTATAAATGCTTGGTAATGATGCCTAGGGTTCGTACTTTCGCTTGTGAAATCTCTCAACAATGCTAACATAGTTAGATCATATAACAATCCCCCAACGTGCGATAAAGAATCACTCCAAAGTTCCTATCTAGCATAGAAGATAAGAAAAAATTGTTTGTAGGGTACGAAACCACCTCAAAGTTATTCTTTCCGATCAATGTTTCCAAGAGTTCGTACTAAGATAACAAGTTATATTTTCCGATCGATCTATCAAGAGTTCGTACTGAAATAATACCATAACAAATTCAGAGTCATAATACTCAATCCAACACAAAGAACTTCAAGGAGCACAAAAATATTTCTACCGGAGAACATAGTATGAAAACGTGTAATCAAATCCTATGCCTAGATTACCCATTGTCAACTCGGGAATCCGCGAGTTGATGCCACATTATATATCAAGTGAATCACTGCAATACCCTAATGTCACTACGTGTATCCACATGTAATATATAAATCATGTGCTCTCAAACCTGAATGTTCAATCCAACATAACGAGATCTTAAATAGAAAGGTTCAATTCATCACAACAATAGCATGGGACAAACACCATATGATTCAACTATATTAACAAGCCCCGTGATATACGAAGATCATGGAATCTCAAGAACACAAGAGAGAGAGTGTCGTGGCGATAACCCCGGGGTAGGCTCATCGAGCCTGCTCCTTCATTTCCTGCCCAAAGGGAATGACCAAGTATAAATCTCCAAGGCCCAAGTCTTCTGGCCGGCTAGGCTGCGCCTGCCGGTTGGAGGACGAGGCGGCCAACTCTTTGTCCAGCCAGGCAACTCTTGCCGGCCAGAAGCAAGACGGCTACCTCTTCCTGACCGCCTTGGCCAAGCCAGCCGGCTAGGGATGAGGCGGCCGTGCCCAAGCCGGCTAGCCAAGCAAGCTAGCCGGCCAGGGATCTCAAGTCACAGCAGATCGTAGGTCATGAAGAGACCCTACGATTAAAGGTGGCTACTCGTCAGCATAGGTACTGGATCGGAGTGCTTGGCAGGTATGAGCGTCGGCGGCCACTCCACTGACCTACCCCAGCTCTGATGCATCACCCAACATAGTGTCGGACCGTCAAACTGCCACTCCATTACTGCACTCGTCGTGGGGAACAGTGGAGGCGGCCGTACTATCTGCCCATGATGAATCTCGCTGGACGACGCCAGACGTACTGCGCGTGCTCGGCGTCAACCTTACGCGAGAGCTCCGTTGGCTAGCCGGCGGGTCCCACAGCCAGACGAGACCTCGTAGCCAGTGGGCCCCTCAAGCGACAAGAAAAGACCCACGTGGGCCCCCTAGCCAGCCGGCGAGGCTGCCAGTCGGGACCCAGTCTTGTACCCTTTATCCATATTGTAGGCTGGTGCGTTCGTATATAAAACCCCCCCTTCACCCTCCATGCAGAGTATCGGTCGAACAACATATCACACCCACCAACCACATAGAGAGAGGCAGAGACGAGCCGGCTGCTCCCCTCTTCGTCCTCCTCAATACAGCTCTAGGAGCAACCTTGTAATCCATCCATATACATCATACACTCCGGCAAGACTAGGGGTATTATCTCTACGGAGAGCCCCGAACCTGGGTTCATCGTGTGTTCCATGCTTGTACCAACCTCTTCCCGAGCGCCCTCCGTTGTCCCTTCGGTTCTTACCGACTTTAGCCTACCTATGGCATATGTAGTGAGTATTCACCGATATTTGGCGCCCACCATGGGGCCGATCGCGGCATCGACTGGCTTTACGCGCTAGGTAGGGCCCCGCACCTACACCACCGGATGCATCGCATCCGGTTCGATCTGCATGCTCGTGGAGCCCGCTTTCAATGAGGCAGCACCGATGATGATTGACGTCTCCGTCCGCCATGCGGATTTGAACGAAGATTCCGATGAAGAGGCGCCTCCTAGCATTGTCGTTGCTGCTATGGAGAACCTAAGCGTTCTCTTTAGCGACTTGCGTCTCAACGACGGTCCTCACTCCTTCAGCGAGGACTTCGACGTTGAGGCGCTATGCGGTAGCTTCAGTAGGCTCTCTATCGCTGAGATGCCTGCACTTGACGTGTACCCCGGCAACATACTCGTCTTCAACGGCCCTCCGCCGTCGGTGGGGTTCTTCACCCCGTACCATGTCGCCGCCGTCTCCAACGTCATGGAGGTGATGGTCATTGGCGCTGGCACCAGCACGGCTCATGGAAAGGCGTCAGCAGACGCTGGTGAGCCTGCTGCTATCACCGCTGATACCCTTCAGGACGCTCTCGCCGGCATGAAGACACCGATCGCCGCTTCCACAAACCCTAACAACGCCCGAGCCTCGCTGGAGGAGGCTCGCAAGCATATCTTGGAGGAGGGCATTGCCGTCGCCTCGGCAAAGCGTCGGATGGAGGCCGCGCAGTGCGAGTATAACTCCGCATATGGCCTCACTTCGATTTTCAAGGCCCCTAGCCGGCTTGGATCGGTCCGCAACCGCGGCCGGTTCATTTCCGAGACCCTAGGTGGCAACCAGCCCGTCTACGAGACCCCTGTGGCCAACTTGCGGGTAGCGCAGGCGGCCATGGAAGAAATGCCAAGCTTGGAGGGCGAGGAGCGCGCCTTCCAGGAGAAGCGGGTCAAGGATCTCCTTGACGCCGCCAACGAACAACACACGCGGCTTGACCCCGGTGATGCCCAGTCAGAGTCTCCGGGACCCGACCCCGGAGCGCGCCGCAACCCTAGCGGTCATCACCATGCGGAGGGATCTTCCTCACATCGCACCTCCGACCGGAGGGGCGAGGGAAGTCAAGACTGGCGCTCCCAGCGCCAGAGCGAGCATACTTCGAGCAGGCGTCGCGGAGGCGACGAGAGCGACTCGGCGTGGGAGGTTCCTCGTCCGGGGAGGACCCATGCCACTGCTTTGCGAGGTGCCTCTCCGATCGCAACTCAGATCGGCGCTCGCGTCCCCCAGGGTGACCAAGACGCCCGCAGGAGTCTCATCACCCTAGCCCAGTCAATCCTCCTGGAGGAGGACGGTCCCATCGGTCCGGCCTGCTTCGGCTCCCGGATCCGAGGGGAGCCATTCCCCCGAGGCTTCACCTTGCCTCGGGACACTCCCAAGTATAATGGCACTACCAAGCCAGAGGGCTGGCTGATCGACTACACCACAACCATTGGCATTGCCAGGGGCAACAAGCGCGTAGCAGTCCTCTACGTGCCACTCATGTTGGCCTGTTTGGCTCGTACTTGGCTTAACAGCCTTCCATCCGCCAGCGTCAACTCCTGGGTGGACTTCGAGGAGGCGTTCGTCCGCAACTTCACTGGCACCTACGAGCGCCCTGGCCGGCCTCGCGAGCTAGCCATGTGCTCCAGAGGCCCGACGAATCCCTTCGCGACTACGTCACTCGGTGGACGGAGCTCCGCAACTCCTGCGAGGGGGTGCATGAGGTACAGGCCATCCAGTACTTCATCGACGGTTGCCGAGACGGCACCCTCCTTAAGCACAAACTGATGTGCTCCGAGCCCACCTCTCTGGCGGTGCTCATGGACAAGGCGGAAAAATGTACGCGACGGCCGACTCGGCGATGCGAGTCAAGGTGACTACCTCGGACAAGGATGTCCCCATGCCGGTTACTCACAAGCCGCCTGGAGACGGTCGAGGCGGCCAGAACAACAACAAGCGCAAGGCGGATCAGATGGATTCACGCTCCAACAACAAGTTGGTAGCCAGCATGGAGGGCGAGAGGTCGGCTCCCCAAGCCGGGTCTCAGCAGAAGCACCCCAACAGGGGCAATACAAACTGGTTGCCCAAGCAGACCTTCGAGCAGCTTCTTGACGCCCCCTGCAAGATACATTCTGGGGCACAACGTCTGCCCACACCCTTCGACAGTGCAGCTTCGCACGCCGGCTGTCGCAAGGGGAGGGCCTGCTGGCTGCCCCAGGGGCGCAGGATGCGCCTCATGCACCGGCTCCTGGTCCAGCTCCGGCTCCACCGCCGCTGCCCCGCGACGACGGCCGCCTCCATGATGACTACCCCCATCAAGACGGAGCATTAGTCGTCTTCACCAGTGAAGGCAACGACAAGCATAGCCTGCGCCCGAGACGTTGCGAGGTGAATGCCACGGTTCCCCAATACATGCATTGGTCTGATAGACCAATCACATGGAGCCGGGTAGACTATCCTACGGTGATGCCCAACCTGGGCTCATACGCGCTCGTCCTCGACCCCACCTTTGCCTCCAAGAGGCTCACCTGCCGGTTCTCCCGGCTGCTGGTCGACGGCGACAGCAGCATCAACATCCTCTACCTCAACACTCTCCGCAAGCTCGGTCTCAAGAAGATGGACGTCCTGCCGACCAGAACTGTTTTCCACGGCATCGTGCCTGTTCAGTCCTGCTCGCCTATCGGCAAAATCCAGCTGGACGTCCTCTTCGGCGACAAGGCTCACTTCCGCCGAGAGTCCATATGGTTTGAGGTAGTGGGCCTCAGTAGCCCGTACCACGCGCTGCTGGGCAGACCGGCTCTGGCCAAGTTCATGGCTATCCCGCACTACGCCTACCTAAAGATGAAGATGCCGGGTCCAAAGGGATCATCAACATTGCTGGCGACTACAAGAAGTTGCTCGAGTGCGCCCAAGACAGCAGCCGCTTGGCCGATGCCCTGGTGATTGCTGAGGAGAAGCGGCTGATCGACCAGCTCGTGGCCCAGGATACCAAGCAGCCGGCGATTCCTTCTCCTCCGTCGCTGTCGGCCGGCGAAGGCTCCTTCAAGCCGGCCAAAGAGACCAAGCAGGTGCCACTCGACCCTACAAAACCCCAAGCAATGCGTCACCATCGGGGTTGGCCTCAACCCCGAATAGGAAGGCGAGCTCGTCGACTTCCTCCGTGAGAATCGGGACATCTTTGCATGGTCCCCCAAAGACATGTCGGGTGTTCCGAGTAAGTACGCCGAGCACAAACTTCACGTGCGACCAGATGCAAAGCCGATAAAGCAACCCTTGCGCCACTTCGCCGAGGGGAAGTGACGCACAATTGGAGAAGAGATTACCCGACTCCTTGCAGCCAGCTTCATCATGGAGGTTTTCCACCCGGACTGGTTAGCCAATCCAGTCCTGGTGCTGAAAAAGAACAACACCTGGCGAATGTGTACCGACTACACTAGCTTGAATAAGGCCTATCCAAAAGACCCTTTCGCGTTGCCTAGAATAGACCAAGTGATCGACTCCACTTCATGCTGCGAAATGCTGTCATTTCTGGATGCTTATTCAGGTTACCATCAAATCAAGCTGGATCCAGCTGATCGCCTGAAGACCTCCTTCATCACGCCCTTTGGGGCCTACTGCTACACCACCATGACGTTCGGTCTGAAGAACACTGGTGCGACGTTCCAACGCTGCATGCAATAGTGCCTACTGCCACGGATCGGCAGAAACATCCACGTCTATGTGGATGACATCATCGTCAAGACGAAGCAGCACTTCAGCCTCGTCGATGACCTGCGGGAGACGTTTGCCAACCTGCGCGAATACAAGATCCGGCTCAACCCAGAGAAGTGCGTATTTGGGGTTCTAGGCGGAAAACTCTTGGGGTTCTTCGTGTCGGCTCGTGGCATCGAGGCGAACCCCGTGAAGATCGACACCATCGAGCGGATGGTGCGGCCGGCTCGGATCCTAGACCTCCAGAAGTTCGACGGCTGCCTAGCGTCCCTCTGCCAGTTCGTCAGCCGACTTGGCAAGAAGGCCCTTCCACTCTACCAGCTCATGAAGAAGACAACAAAATTCGAGTGGAACGACTAGGCAGACGAAGCTTTTCGCAACCTCAGGCGGGTTATCTCGAGCCTGCCAATGTTGGTAGCGCCGGCTGAAAGGGAACCCATACTCATATACATTGCAGCGACCACTCGCGTGGTCAGTGTAGTGTTGGTAGTTCAACGCAAGGAGGAGGGCAAGGTACTGTTAGTGCAGCGCCATGTCTACTACCTCAACGAGGTCTTGTCCGCCTCCAAGCAGAACTATCCCCACTACCAAAAAATGTGTTATGGTGTTTACCTTGCTGCAAAGAAGTTAAAGCAATAATTCCAGGAGCATCCCATCACCGTCGTGAGTGCTACGGCAACAAAAGTCCTTCCTTGGCGCTTAGGAATTCTTCTTGTTACTTCTCTGGTTTGCGTCGGTTTTTCCCTTGAAGAGGAAAGGGTGATGCAGCACATGAGCAGTAAGTATTTCCCTCAGTTTGAGAACCAAGGTACCGATCCAGAAGGAGGGTCTCGTCAAGTCCAGAGTACCTGCGCAAACACAAACAAGCTTGCACCCAACACTTCAAAGGGGTTGTCAATCCCTTCAAGATTGTTTGCAAAGTGGGATCTAAAGGCGGAAAGTGCAATGAAGTAAAAAGTGTATGGCTGAAAATATGGTGCGGAGTAGACCCTGGGGGCCATAGTGTTCACTAGAGGCTTCTCTCAAAATAGCAAATATCACGGTGGGTGAACAAATTCCTGTCGAGCAATTGATAGAACCGTGCAAAGTCATGACAATATCTAAGGCAATGATCATACATATAGGCATCATGTCCGAGACAAGTAGACCGATACTTTCTGCATCTACTACTATTACTCCACATATTGACCGCTATCCAGCATGCAGCTAGTGTATTGAGTTCATGACGAACAGAGTAATGCTTTAAGCAAGATGACATGATGTAGAGGGATAATCTCAAACCAATGATGAAAACCCCATCTTTTTACCCTTGATGGAAACAACACGATGCGTGCCTTGCTACCCCTTCTGTCACTAGGTGAGGTCACCGCACGGTATGGACCCGAAACCAAGCACTTCTCCCATTGCAAGAATCATAGATCTAGTTGGCCAGACAAAACCCACAACTCAAAGAGAATTACAAGGATATGAAATCATGCATAAGAGAGATCAGAAGAAACTCAAATAAGATTCATAGATAATCTGATCATAAATCCACAATTCATCGGATCTAGACAAACACACCGCAAAAGAAGATTACATCGGATAGATCTCCATGAAGATCATGGAGAACTTTGTATTGAAGATCCAAGAGAGACAAGAAGTCATCTAGTTACTAGCTATGGACCCGTAGGTCTATGGTGAACTACTCACGCATCATCGGAGAGGTCATGGTGTTGATGAAGAAGCGCTCCTGTTGGGACCCCGATCCTAAGCCATAGGCATCTAGCCTGTAACACATCGCATCCCTTTGCGGTCTCACGCACGGTTAACTCCTCGGCTGCAGCCTTACCTTAGCCGGGACCGTTTGCGTCTTTTGACTCACGTATGCAATAGTGTCGCTAGCATTCCAATGTCAAAGAACCCGGATCGACATGTCTAGTCATAAACCAAAGTGGCAGTACCGCACAAGGACAGGCATACATGACCCAACAAAGCAGGTGTTGGTCATCAGCGAATGTAGACGAGTCGTAGCAAGCTACAAGGACTCCATTACATCGCGTGACATTTCCCCAAAGAGGACAGACACAGCAGCTAAGAAGGACACATGCCGGTCAACCAATGTGTCCGGAGCAGTAGTGAACTACCAAGGCTCATTGGATCACAAAGGGGCATTTCCTTGTAAGGAGTGCTACTAAAGTTCACGACTAGGTAATCGAACCCCATACATATCAAGTACGACATACGTACGCATGGCATACCGATATGTATAGATACATCGATGGCATCACAACATAACCATAACATACAACCTTTATTTAAGAGGCTCGGAAGAGTCACACACATAATATTACACATTAAGGGTCTCACGACCCATAATAGCAGTCATTCAGTTACAAGCCAGCGGAAGAGTTATAAACTGTCTGAGTACAGACAGGACAACTAGAAGGCACATGGCCTGACTATACTATAGATCCAACGTAGGGCCAAATCGTAGCTGGGACACCAGCTACTCGTCGTCGTCGATGTCTACAAAGAACCCTCCATTAGGGTCATTAGCAACCTCTGCAACATGTATTAAGCAAACATGAGTACGAAGGTACTCAGCAAGACTTTAGGATAACTAACTACTCATGCAAGGTATCAAAAGGTATTGTGGGGTTTCATGCGGAAAGCCAGCATTTGAGTCGTGGCTAGACAACTTGCTTTTTTAAATAATTTTGACAACTTGATTTCTTGCACACGAGTCCACTAACACCACAACAATACACTATCGTGGAATCATTCCGTCTCCGTACGGAAATGCCGTCCACGACACTCACACTTATCTTGGCAATTTTATGAGTAGCCATTGAAGTTATCTATGAACAACATATGTCTCCAAGTAGTCCATATCCGCGGACGCGGCTATTCGAATAGATCATAACCCTGCAGGGGTGTACTTCGTCACACACGCTCTCGCCACTTATCGCCATGTGCACGTCATGCACCTCGGCAACCTTCAAGCGGAAGCCCAGCGAGGGAGTCGGCCACGACCGTTAACCACACTAGTACCTAGTCCAGGTTTATCGCCTATCTGAGAGTAACCCGTACGGAAGTCCGGCCGAGGTTTCCGCCACGGCCTCAAACGATGTGCGCAGGGTTCCCAAGCCCACCATCCGGGTGCCACTTGGTACACCGTGCCACTGCCTACCGCATCACGGCCCACCTCTTAGGTCAGCACCATGCACGGCCTCCAGCATTACTATAAACACCAGAAACTACTTGCAATTCCTGGACCGAGTACTACGCGATTAATAGGCCGAGCGGGGTCATATTTCAGGGCCCAGCATGTGGTAGTATCTAGTCTTGGATTACATACACGGAACTCAGTTCCTAAGGACGGTTCCAATGAAACAACCCGCCATGTACTCCTACACAGCCTTTCACCGGTACCTTTACCAAATCAAGTTCAACACACAACCTTTGCTCACCGAACACATTCCACAATTCTGTTCATCTCCCAGATGACAGACCATACACAACTCTAAGCATAGCATGCATAGCAGGATAAGGCACATCATAGCTCAAGCAACTACCAGGTATGCTAGGTTGCAAGGTTCGGCTATTTACTGTGACAAGGCTAGGTCATGCAAAGGAAGTGGGTTCAACTATCGTGGCAAAAGCAGTTGAAGTATTTGATCTTAATGCAGTAAATAAGTGCAGGAGCAAGAACATGGGATTTATCGGGATGATCAAAAGGGTTGCTTGCCTTGTTGCTCAGAGGGGGGATGATATCCGTCAGGCGGATATTCGGTGGAATCCGAGGGTGCGGAGCCTACCGAAATGAATGGCAACAATCAGTAACAATAATGCAACAAGATGATGCATGAGCATGGCATGAGAATGCAAGGTGATATTATTATAATTATCATGTGTTAGGTTTGAAGTTGATTTGAATCACATTCAAAATCAATTCAAACGAGGTATTCTCGAATACCGATTTAATTGATTCGACCTGATGCTCCGATCAACTTGATGTTAACATGCATGAGATGTCATGTTAGGGTACTGATTTGTAATTAGGACAGTGTGTGATCATGTCATTCATGATGAAATTTGAATATTTTCCAAATTCCTTTTATAAAGTATTTATAAGAATTGGCTTATTCATTAATCTTCATGTTTGGGTTCTGTAACTTTTTCAAACATGATTGAAAATAGCATATTCAGATTCCTTGAATTTTTCTGATACTTTTTCATATATAAATTATTTACATTGGAGTTACAGATTAATTTCTATGATTTTTACAAGTTTTAGCAATTTCCTGGATTTATTTCTATACTGGATATTCTCTTTATTGCATCAGACTGACGTCAGCAGGTCAGCCGACCTGTTCAGGTCAAACCTGACAGGGGGGCCCCACTGGTCAGCCTCTCTGGGACTAATCCCGCGCTGACTAGCCCCTAAACTGAGTTGACTTGGCCTTGGGCCCACTGTCAGCGAGAGATTAAGCTACTAATCTACTGGATTAGCTTTGCCACGTCGGCCCCCACCGGAGGGTGGTCGCCGGCGACCAAGCCCGCGGCGGAGGGCTCACCGGAGACGACCTAAACGACGCTGCACAGCACCAATTCGAACGCGGTTTGCAGCTACGGAACGCTGGCGAAGTAGCCGATCTGGCAGGAGCATCAGGGAGGCTAGGGTCGCCGGGAGAGGCGCCGACGACGAGCCGAAGCGGCGGCCGAAGCTTGGCCTCCCGCAGTTGATGGCTCTAGGGCACGGGGAGGACAGCTGAGGCGCTCATCACACTCCTGGAGGCTCCAGGAGCTCGAACCCTAGCTCGAGCGCGTGGATCAGACACCACAGCGACGGCGACGACATGACCGGCGGCGAGGAGCTCTCGGCCTTGGTGGGGAACGGGGCTAAGATGCACGGAAGAGCGTGGGGCGAGAGGGGAAACGATGATGAGCTCACGGCGGTTCCGATGGTGTTGCTGAGGGGCTCGGGGGTGCGCCGGAGGGAGCGAATCGACGGGAGAGGTTCGGCGGCCGGAGGTGGAAGACGATGGCGTTGGGGGCGATGCAGAGCTCGGGGAAGCTTCGGCTTCTGTAGAGAGGACCAGAACGACGAGACGGAGCTAACGGACTACTCGGAGGAAGGTTCCCGTGGCTAGAAGCGCCGCGGCTCGAGCTCGAGCTCGTGGTAATGGCGGCAGCAGGAGGGAGGAAAAGATCCGAGAGGAGGGAGAGAGCTATCACTAGGAATGGATAGAGGAGGCCTCGGGGAGCTTATCCCCGGCCTTGCCAGCGCGAGGCGGCGGCCAGGCAGGCGCACAGGTGCGTGGCCGCGCCGGAGAAGGCGGCGGCCACCTCCTGCTCCTACTGGCGCGAGGGAGGGGACGACTCGGGGAGATGGGCCGGGCCAGGCTAGGCGACAGGTAACCCTTTTTCCATTTCCTTCTGTTTTATTTCTGTTTTAATTTCTGACATTGATTTGCTATTTATTTCAGCTCCAAAAAGGTTGTAAAAACTAATTTAAACACACCTGAATATTTGTTATAATATTCTCAACCATTTCCAAAGTTTTCAACATTTTTTAAAATTTATAGTTTCTGATTTCAAATTTAAAGTTTGAAACCAGTGGCTTTTGCATTAATTTAAAATGCTTAAAGTGTCAAGAAAATAGTTTTCTCCAATGCTCATTTACTTTCATGATTTATCAGAAAGTTTGAACATTTCTTGAGGCCATTTTGGGTTCATTGATTTCAACTAGTTTGAGATTTTCTTTATTTAAAGTAGTGGCTAGGGTTTTTTGAGTTTTTCCTTTGCCACTTTCTTGTTCTTGATTGGAGAATTATTAGATGCAAATGCAAAGAAGACATGAGCACAAGACTAACTTGCTTAAGGGTTAGGGATGTGACACCTCCGTGTCCGAATGCCCCCTCCGGCAGGGCACCAGGACGTGGCCTAGATGGGATCTTGCGGAGACAGAATCTTGCAGCGGCGGAAAAGTACTTTCAATGATCTCCTCATTTTTTTGAGACTTTTAGGGAATATATAGGCGCAACCCCTAGGTCAGGGGGTGCTCAGGGGGCCCACAAGCCTGGATGGCGCGGCCTCTCCCCTAGCCGCGGGGTGGGGGATTGTGGGGCCCGTGAGGCTCCCCTTCCTTGGCTCCCAAGCTTCTCGATCTTCTTCCGTTCCAAAAAAAATCTTTTCGGGGATTTTCTTCCATTTGGACTCCGTTTCAAAATCTCCTCTGAAAGGGTTCAAAAACATGGAAAAAACAGGAACTGACACTTGGCAGTGAGTTAATAAGTTAGTCCCAAAAAATATATAAAAGGCATACAAAACATCCAAAGTTTGACAAGATAATAGCATGAAACCATCAAAAATGATAGATACGTTGGAGACGTATCAATGAGCACTGCTCCACTTTCAGAAATTATGGGCAACCGTGATGCAACGGGCATGATCGCTAAGTGGTCCATCGCCATGGCGGACCAGGATATCCGCTACGAGCCTCGCACCGCCATCAAATCTCAGGTGGTGGCCGACTTCTTAGTCGACTAGGTCGAAACCCAGTTCGAGCCACCACCTCCAGACTCTACGCATTGGCGGATGCACTTCGACGGCTCAAAGATGCGAACTGGTCTGGGAGCTGGCATTCTCTTGATGTCTCCGAAAGGAGACCAGCTCAAGTATGCTCTCCAGATCCACTTCGCCGCCTCCAACAACGTTGCCGAGTATGAAGCACTGGCTCATGGCCTACGGCTCGCCAAGGAGATTGGCATCCGGCGGCTCATATGCTTCGGCGACTTAGACTTGGTGGTGCAGCAAGTTTTCGGGGAATGGGACGCCAGGGACGCCAACATGGCAAGCTACCACTTCCTCATCCAACAGCTCAGCGGCCCCTTCGAGGGCTGCGAGTTCCACCATGTTCCTAGAGAAGACAATGAGGCGGCTGATACACTGGCCAAGATTGGCTCCATGAGACACGCTATCCCAGCTGGCGTTTCTCTTGAGCAGCTCCACAAGCCGTCTATCAGGCCGTCTCCAGAGTCGGCATTGATCTTCGTGCCGGCTGATTCTTCGGTGCAAGCGCGGTCGGCTCCATCAGCTACGTCGGCTACAACTCATGTGCCGGCTACGCTGGCTATGCCGACTCCAATTGCGGCATCGGCTAAATCTCCAGTGCAAGCGCCGTCGGCTCCACCAGCTACGCCGGCTATAGCTCCTGTGCCGGCTACGCTGTCTATGCCGACTCCAATTGCGGCATCGGCTACAACAACAACTCCGGCTCCGCCCTGCCTTGAATCCGGTCGTCTCAACACCCAGTGGGTGGACATCATGGAGGTAGACGGCGAGCCAGTTGCCACGACGGCACCAGAGACACCTCGTCTTGAGCCCACTACTCCTGCTTCATCAAGCACGGGGGCTGCAGAAGCCCCTAACAGTCAGGTCGAGGCGGAGCCAGCCCTTGTGTTGGCTCCGTCATGGGCTCAACCCATCCTGGCCTTCCTCCTTCGCGGCGAGCTTCCTCAAGACGAGGCAGAGGCGAGGCAGATCCAGCGCAGATCTGCAGCCTATGCCATCATCAATCGCGAGCTGGTGCGGCGCAACGTGACTGGCGTGTTCCAGCACTGCGTCGAATCAGAAAAGGCACAAGAGATCCTCACAGACATTCACCAAGGGGAGTGCGGGCATCATGCCGCCTCTAGAACCCTGGTGGCCAAGGCGTTCCGCCATGGATTCTACTGTCCCACGGCCCTCGAGGAGGCTGTGGATCTGGTCGACAAATGCGAGGGCTGCCAATTCTTCAGCAAACAAAGCCACATGCCGCCTTCGGCCCTCAAAGCCATCTCCTGTCATGGACTTTCGCCGTCTGGGGGCTGGACATGGTGGGGCCTTTCAAGACGGCCCGCGGTGGCATGACCCACCTCTAGGTAGCCGTCGAGAAATTCACCAAGTGGATCGAGGCCAGACCTATCAAGAAGCTTGATGGCCCCACGGTTGTCAAGTTCATCACGGCCATCTCTGTTCGATATGGCGTCCCCCACAGCATCATCACCGACAACAACACTAACTTCGCCAAAGGCGCTCTGGCGCTCTACTGCTCCAAGGTAGGCATCCGGCTCGACTTGGCTTTAGTGGCACATCCCCAGTCCAATGGCCAGGCAGAGAGGGCCAACGGCCTGATCCTGGCCGGCATCAAGCCAAGACTGGTGGCACCACTTGCAAGGTCAGCCGGCTGCTGGATCGAAGAACTGCCAGCTATACTATGGAGCCTCCGCACCACGCCGAACCGGTCGACCGGCTTCACTCTGTTCTTTCTTGTATACGGGTCAGAGGCCATTATCCCTACGGATATCGAGTTCGACTCGCCTCGGGTCACCCTGTACACGGAAACGGAGGCGAAGGAGGCAAGAGAAGACGGTGTGGATCTCCTCGAGGAAGCAAGGGACTTGGCCTTGAGCCGGACGACCATCTATCAACAGAAGCTGAGATACTACCACATCAAGAACATCAAGCCTCTCTCTTTCAGAGAGGGAGACTTGGTACTCAGAAGAATCCATCGCACCGCCGGCCAACACAAGCTCTCATCCCCATGGGAGGGACCCTTCATCGTCAGTAGGGCACTGCACAACAACGCATACTACCTGATCGACGCCCAAAAGCCAAGGAAGCGCAAGAGGGACGACTCCGGCCAGGAGACGGAACGTCCATGGAATGTGGCGTTGCTTCGCCCATTCTACTGCTAGAAGGCAAGTACGAGACATGGAAAGAGCATGCACATATGTATCTTCCTCCCTCTTCAGGGATCTCCAATGAATGCAATGAAAAGAGCATGCCTTATGCTTCTTTTTAAGTTCATATCTAGAGTGCTCACTCTGCGAAGCCCCTTGCTGTCTCTAATAAGCTCGGGGGCTTGCTAGCCACCCAGACGCCTTCCTTACGTTGTAGAAGAACACATAGTGTACGCCAGACCGATCCCTGGTCACCTCGTAACAGCTACAGAATGGCTCCCGGCTGTCTGGCTAGCGTGGCGACGCCAGGTAAGGCCGGATGCATGCAAAGTTCGACTACAAAAAGGTTGCCGGCTCGGGTTGGCTTGATCTATTTTACGATCTCATTCTAGCCGGCCTCTGCTGGTTTATGCCTGAATCTTTAAGTCTTGATGGCTTTGAAAAATCTAAGTCTGATATTCTCAAGGCCAGAAACCTCAACACAGTCACAGACCGGCTCCTAGCTGTTGGGCTGGCGGGTGGAAACTTGGGGATACAACAATTGGAGAAAAAGAAGTCAAAGAGGAATCAAAAGGTAAAGATATAAAACAAAACGCATGGCAAGACGAATATAATGCTGAATCCATACATTCAAAATGCATTGGCCCACGGACGAGGTTCATTACACCCCCCAGTGGGTGGAACTATTGGACTGACAAAATAATTTTAGACAACAAAAACAGGACATCGGCTACGGGGCTGCGGCCTCATCGGTTGCCCCGGCTGCTGCTCCTGAAGTGGTGGCTTCACCATCACCGTGTGCTCCCGAGGCGGTGGCACCGTCTCCTCCGCGAGGGCTGCCGGTTCCGTCCGCACCGGAGTCGGCATACGCCGCACCGCTGGAGGCGGTAGCATTATCCACCTCACGGGCCGCGTCGTCGGAGCAGCCATCGGCGTCATAGGGCTGAAGGCCATGTAGATCTTTAGGGATCACATTGCCGCCTTCATCCCGCTCCAAGTTGAGCTCGTCCCAGGCGGCGTACGTGGCGATGTCGCTGGCCCTCACGCGCAACGTCTCCTCCACGACCTGCAGCTCCGCTTCCGAGCCATCGCGCTGAGCGATGAGCTTGCCCAAGTCCAGGTTTCGGTACGAGGACTTGGCCAAGCGCAGGGCCATGTAGGCTCCAGCGCGCGTAGCTGAGGCGCGCCAGGCGTCAAGACGTGTTGGGGATCGTCGCATGGGAAACAAAAATTTTCCTACGCGCACGAAGACATATCACGGTGATGTCCATCTACGAGAGGGGACGTGTGATCTACGTACCCTTGTAGACCGTACAGCAGAAGCGTTAGTGAACGCGGTTGATGTAGTGGAACGTCCTCACGTCCCTCGATCCGCCCCGCGAACCGTCCCGCGATCAGTCCCACGATCTAGTGCCGAACGGACGGCACCTCCGCATTCAGCACACGTACATCTCGACGATGATCTCGGCCTTCTTGATCCAGCAAGAGAGACGGAGAGGTAGAAGAGTTCTCCGGCAGCGTGACGGTGCTCCGGAGGTTGGTGATGATCTTGTCTCAGCAGGGCTCCGCCCGAGCTCCGCAGAAACGCGATCTAGAGGTAAGACCGTGGAGATATGTGGTCGGGCTGCCGTGGCAAAGTTGTCTCAAATCAGCCCTAATACCTCCGTATATATAGGGGGAAGAGGGGAAGCCTTGCCTTGGGGTCCAAGGACCCCTAAGGACTTCGGCCGAGCCAAGGGGGGGAGTTCTCCCCTTCCAAACCGAGTCCAACTAGGTTTGGAAGGAGGAGTCCTTCCCCCTTTTCCCAGCTCCTCTTTTTTTCTTTTCTCTTTGATTTTTCTTCCTATGGCGCATAGGGCTATTTTGGGCTGTCCCACCAGCCCACTAAGGGCTGGTGCGCCACCCCCAATTCCTATGGGCTTCCCCGGGGTGGGTTGCCCCCCCGGTGAACTCCCGAAACCCATTCGTCATTCCCGGTACATTCCCGGTAACTCCGAAAACCTTCCGGTAATCAAATGAGGTCATCCTATATATCAATCTTAGTTTCCGGACCATTCCGGAAACCCTCGTGACGTCTGTGATCTCATCTGGGACTCTGAACAACATTCGATAACCAACCATATAACTCAAATACGCATAAAACAACGTCGAACCTTAAGTGTGCAGACCCTGCGGGTTCGAGAACTATGTAGACATGACCCGAGAGACTCCTCGGTCAATATCCAATAGCGGGACCTGGATGCCCATATTGGATCCTACATATTCTACGAAGATCTTATCGTTTGAACCTCAGTGCCAAGGATTCATATAATCCCGTATGTCATTCCCTTTGCCGTTCGGTATGTTACTTGCCCGAGATTCGATCGTCAGTATCCGTATACCTATTTCAATCTCGTTTACCGGCAAGTCTCTTTACTCATTCCGTAGTACAACATCCCGTAACTTACACTAAGTCAGATTGCTTGCAAGGCTTGTGTGTGATGTTGTATTACTGAGTGGGCCCCGAGATACCTCTCCGTCACACGGAGTGACAAATCCCAGTCTCGATCCATACTAACTTAACGAACACCTTCGGAGATACCTGTAGAGCATCTTTATAGTCACCCAGTTACGTTGCGACGTTTGATACACACAAAGTATTCCTCCGGTGTTTGTAAGTTATATGATCTCATGGTCATAGGAACAAATACTTGACACGTAGAAAACAGTAGCAATAAAATGACACGATCAACATGCTACGTCTATTAGTTTGGGTCTAGTCCATCACGTGATTCTCCTAATGGCGTGATCCAGTTATCAAGCAACAACACATTGTTCATAATCAGAAGACACTGACTATCTTTGACCAACTGGCTAGCCAACTAGACGCTTGCTAGGGACAGTGGTTTGTCTATGTATCCACACATGTATATAAGTCTTCATTCAATACAATTATAGCATGGATAATAAACGATTATCTTGATAGAGGAATTATAATAATAACTATATTTATTATTGCCTCTAGGGCATAATTCCAACAGTCTCCCACTTGCACTAGAGTCAATAATCTAGCCCTCACATCATCATGCGAATTACATTGTAATAAATCTAACACCCATACAGTTCTGGTGTTGATCATGCTTCGCCCGTGGAAGAGGTTTAGTCAGCGGGTCTGCTACATTCAGATCCGTGTGCACTTTGCATATATTTACATCCTCCCCTTTGACGTAGTCGCGGATGAGGTTGAAGCGTCGTTTGATGTGTCTGGACTTCTTGTGAAACCGTGGTTCCTTTGCTAAGGCAATGGCACCCGTGTTGTCACAGAACAAGGTTATTGGATTCAGTGCGCTTGGCACCACTCCAAGATCCATCATGAACTGCTTCATCCAGAAACCCTCCTTAGCCGCCTCCGAGGCAGACATGTACTCCGCTTCACATGTAGAATCTGCTACGACGCTCTGCTTGGAACTGCACCATCTTACTGCACCCCCATTAAGAATAAATACGTATCCGGTTTGCGACTTAGAGTCGTCCGGATCTGTGTCAAAGCTTGCATCGACGTAACCTTTTACGGTGAGCTCTTCGTCACCTCCATACACGAGAAACATCTCCTTAGTCCTTTTCAGGTACTTCAGGATATTCTTGACCGCCGTCTAGTGATCCACTCCTGGATTACTCTGGAACCTACCTGCCATACTTATGGCCAGGCTAACGTCCGGTCTAGTGCACAACATTGCATACATGATAGAACCTATGGCTGAAGCATAGGGGACGTTGCGCATATGCTCTCTATCCTCATCTGTTGTTGGGCACTGAGTCTTACTCAATCTCGTACCTTGTAAAACTGGCAAGAACCCTTTCTTGGACTATTCCATTTTGAACCTCTTCAAAACTTTATCAAGGTATGTGCTTTGTCAAAGTCCTATCAGGCGTTTTGATCTATCCCTGTAGATCTTAATGCCTAGAATGTAAGCAGCTTCTCCTAGGTCCTTCATAGAGAAACTTTTATTCAAGTAATCCTTTATGCTCTCCAAAAACTCTATGTTGTTTCCAATCAGCAATATGTCATCCACATATAATATTAGAAACGCCATAGAGCTCCCACTCACTTTCTTGTAAATACAAGATTCTCCAACCACTTGTATAAACCCAAATGTTTTGATCACCTTATCAAAGCGTTTGTTCCAACTCCGAGATGCTTCCACCAGTCCATAAATGGATTGCTGGAGCTTGCACACCTTGTTAGCATCCTTAGGATCGACAAAACCTTCGGGTTGCATCATATACAACTCTTCCTTAAGGAAACCATTAAGGAACGCCGTTTTGACATCCATCTGCGAGATTTCATAATCGAAAAATGCAGCTATTGCTAACATGATTCTGACAGACTTAAGCATCGCTACGGGTGAGAATGTCTCATCGTAGTCAACTCCTTGAACTTGTGAAAAACCCTTTGCCACAAGTCGAGCTTTAAAAACGGTCACATTGCCGTCAGCGTCCATCTTCCTCTTAAAGATCCATTTGTTCTGAATAGCCTTGCGGCCCTCAGGCAGTACTTCCAAAGTCCACACTTTGTTCTAATACATGGATCCTATCTCGGACTTCATGGCTTCTAGCCATTTGTTGGAATCTGGGCCCACCATTGGTTCTTCACAATTTGCAGGTTCATTGTTGTCTAACAACATGATTGATAAGACGGGATTACCGTACCACTCTGGAGCAGCACGTGGTCTCGTCGACCTGCGTGGTTCGACAAAAACTTGAACCGGAGTTTCATGATCATCATCATTAACTTCCTCCTCAACCGGCGTCGCAACGACAGAGGTTTCCCCTTGCCCTGCGCCACCATCCAGAGGGATGAGAGGTTCGACAACCTCGTCAAGTTCTAACTTCCTCCCACTCAATTCTCTCGAGAGAAACTCCTTCTCGAGAAAAGCTCCGTTTTTAGCAACAAACATTTTGCCCTCGGTTTTGAGATAGAAGGTGTACCCAACTGTCTCTTTTGGGTAACCTATGAAGATGCACTTTTCCGCTTTGGGTTCCAGCTTTTCAGGCTGAAGCTTTTTGACATAAGCATCACCTCCCCAAACTTTAAGAAACGACAACTTTGGCCTTTTGCCATACGACAGTTCGTATGGTGTCGTCTCAACGGATTTTGATGGCGCCCTATTTAAAGTGAATGCAGCTGTTTCTAATGCATAACCCCAAAATGATAATGGCAAATCGGTAAGAGACATCATAGATTGCACCATCTCTAATAAAGTACGATTACGACGTTCGGACACACCATTACGCTGTGGTGTTCCAGGTGGTGTCAACTGTGAAACAATTCCACATTGTCTTAAGTGAGCACCAAACTCGAAACTCAGATATTCACCCCCACGATCAGGCCGTAGGAACTTGATCTTCTTGTTACGATGATTTTCAACTTCACTCTGAAATTGCTTGAACTTTTCAAATGTTTGAGACTTATGCTTCATTAAGTATACATAACCATATCTACTCAAATCGTCAGTGAAGGTGAGAAAATAACGATATCCGCCGCGTGCCTCTACGCTCATCGGACCACACACATCGGTATGTATGATTTCCAACAACTCACTTGCACGCTCCATTGTTCCGGAGAACGGAGTTTTAGTCATCTTGCCCATGAGGCATGGTTCGCACGTGTCAAGTGAACCAACGTGAAGTGACTCCAAAAGTCTATCGGCATGGAGTTTCTTCATGCGCTTTACACCAATATGACCTAAGCGGCAGTGCCACAAAAATATGGCGCTATCATTGTTAACTCTAACTCTTTTGTCTCAATGTTATGTATGTGTGCATCACTATCAAGATTCAATATGAACAATCCTCTCACATTGGGTGCATGACCATAAAAGATGTTACTCATAGAAATAGAACAACCATTATTCTCTGACTTAAAAGAGTAACCGTCTCGCAATAAACAAGATCCAGATATAATGTTCATGCTCAACGCAGGCACTAAATAACAATGATTCAAGTTCATAACTAATCCTGATGGTAACTGCAGTGAAACTGTGCCGACGGTGATTGCATCAACCTTGGAACCATTTCCTACGCGCATCGTCACTTCATCTTTCGCCAGCCTTCGTCTATTCCGCAGTTCCTGTTTCGAGTTGCAAATATGAGCAACAGAACCGGTATCGAATACCCAGGCACTACAACGAGAGCTGGTTAAGTACACATCAATAACATGTATATCAAATATACCTGATTTTTCTTTGGCCGCCTTCTTATCAGCCGGATACTTGGGGCAATTGCGCTTCCAGTGACCCATACCCTTGCAATAGTAACACTCTGTTTCAGGCTTAGGTCCAGCTTTGGGTTTCTTCGTCGGATTGGCAACAGGCTTGCCGCTCTTCTTTGAATTACCCTTCTTGCCTTTGCCGTTTCTCTTGAAACTAGTGGTCTTATTCACCATCAACACTTGATGCTCTTTACGGAGTTCAGACTCTGCGACTTTCAGCATCGCAAACAACTCGCGGGGAGACTTGTTCATCCCTTGCATGTTGTAGTTCAACACAAAGCCTTTATAGCTTGGCGGCAGTGATTGAAGGATTCTGTCAGTGATAGCTTCTTGCGGGAGTTCAATCCCCAGCTCAGCTGGACGGTTTGAGTACCCACACATTTTGAGCACATGTTCACTGACAGACGAGTTCTCCTCCATCTTGCAAGCATAGAATTTATCGGAGGTCTCATACCTCTCGATCCGGGCGTTCTTCTGAAAGATAAACTTCAACTCCTGGAACATCTCAAATGCTCCATGACGCTCAAAGCGACGTTGAAGTCCCGGTTCTAAGCCATACAAGACTGCACATTGAACTACTGAGTAGTCCTCCTTACGTGCTAACCAAGCGTTCTTAACATCCTGATCAGCCGTAGCGGGTGGTTCATCTCCTAGCGCAGCATTAAGGACATAATCCTTCTTCCCAGCTTGTAAGATTAGCTTAAGATTACGAGCCCAGTCTATAAAGTTGCTTCCATCATCTTTCAACTTAGCTTTCTCTAGGAACGTATTAAAATTCAGGGTGACTGTCGCGTGAGCCATGATCTACAACACAAATATATTCAAAGTGGACTTAGACTATGTTCAAGATAATTAGAGTTTAACTTAATCAAATTATACGCTAAACTCCCACTCAAAAAGTACATCTCTCTAGTCATTTGAGTGGTTCATGATCCACTTACACTAGCTCAAGTCCGATCATCACGTGAGTTGAGCATAGTTTCAGTGGTAAGCATCCCCATGCTAATCATATCATCTATATGATTCATGATCGACCTTTCGGTCTCATGTGTTCCGAGGCCATGTCTGCACATGCTAGGCTCGTCAAGCTTAACCCGAGTGTTCCGCGTGTGCAACTGTTTTGCACCCGTTGTATGTGAAAGTTGAGTCTATCACACCCGATCATCACGTGGTGTCTCGAAACGACGAAGTGTAGCAACGGTGCACAGTCGGGGAGAACACAATTTCGTCTTGAAATTTTAGTCAGAGATCACCTCATAATGCTACCGTCGTTCTAAGCAAAATAAGGTGCATAAAAGGATTAACATCACATGCAATTCATAAGTGACATGATATGGCCATCATCATGTGCTCCTTGATATCCATCACCAAAGCACCGGCACGATCTTCTTGTCACCGGCGCCACACCATGATCTCCATCAACGTGTCGCCATCGGGGTTGTCGTGCTACTCATGCTATTACTACTAAAGCTACATCCTAGCAAAATAGTAAACGCATCTGCAAGCACAAACTTTAGTTATAAAGACAACCCTATGGCTCCTGCCGGTTGTCGTACCATCGACGTGCAAGTCGATATTATCTATTACAACATGATCATCTCATACATCCAATATATCACATCACATCGTTGGCCATATCACATCACAAGCATACCCTGCAAAAACAAGTTAGACGTCCACTAATTTTGTTGTTGCATGTTTTACGTGGTGACCATGGGTATCTAGTAGGATCGCATCTTACTTACGCAAACACCACAACGGAGATATATGAGTTGCTATTTAACTGCATCGAAGGACCTCCTCGGTCAAATCCTATTCAACTAAAGTTGGAGAAACTCACACCCGCCAGTCAATCTTTGAGCAACGGAGTTACTCGTAGCGATGAAACCAGTCTCTCGTAAGCGTACGAGTAATGTCTGTCCGAGCGGCTTCGATCCAACAATACCACGGAATCAAGAAAAGACTAAGGAGGGCAGCAAAACGCACATCACCGCCCACAAAAACTTTTGTGTTCTACTCGAGAAGACATCTACGCATGAACATGGCTCATGATGCCACTGTTGGGGAACGTCGCATGGGAAACAAAAATTTTCCTACGCGCACGAAGACCTATCAAGGTGATGTCCATCTACGAGAGGGGATGTGTGATCTACGTACCCTTGTAGACCGTACAGCAGAAGCGTTAGTGAACGCGATTGATGTAGTGGAACGTCCTCACGTCGCTCGATCCGCCCCGCGAACCGTCCCGCGATCAGTCCCACGATCTAGTGCCGAACGGACGACACCTCCACGTTCAGCACACGTACAGCTCGACGTTGATCTCAGCCTTCTTGATCCAGCAAGAGAGACGGAGAGGTAGAAGAGTTCTCCGGCAGCGTGACGGTGCTCCGGAGGTTGGTGATGATCTTGTCTTAGCAGGGCTCCGCCCGAGCTCCGCAGAAACGCGATCTAGAGGGAAAACCATGGAGATATGTGGTCGGGCTGCCGTGGCAAAGTTGTCTCAAATCAGCCCTAAAACCTCCATATATATAGGGGGAAGAGAGGAAGCCTTGCCTTGGGGTCCAAGGACCCTAAGGACTTCGGCCGAGCCAAGGGGGGGAGTTCTCCCCTTCCAAACCGAGTCCAACTAGGTTTGGAAGGAGGAGTCCTTCCCCCTTTTCCCACCTCCTCTTTTTTTTTCTCTTTGATTTTTCTTCCTATGGCGCATAGGGCTCTTTTGGGCTGTCCCACCAGCCCACTAAGGGCTGGTGCGCCACCCCCAATGCCTATGGGCTTCCCCAGGGTGGGTTGCCCCCCCGGTGAACTCCCGGAACCCATTCGTCATTCCCGGTACATTCCCGGTAACTCCGAAAACCTTCCGGTAATCAAATGAGGTCATCCTATATATCAATCTTCGTTTCCGGACCATTCCGTAAACCCTCGTGACGTTCGTGATCTCATCCGGGACTCCGAACAACATTCGGTAACCAACCATATAACTCAAATACGCATAAAACAACGTCGAACCTTAAGTGTGCAGACCCTGCGGGTTCGAGAACTATGTAGACATGACCCGAGAGACTCCTCGGTCAATATCCAATAGCGGGACCTCGATGCCCATATTGGATCCTACATATTCTACGAAGATCTTATCGTTTGAACCTCAGTGCCAAGGATTCATATAATCCCATATGTCATTCCCTTTGTCGTTCGGTATGTTACTTGCCCGAGATTCTATCGTCAGTATCCGTATACCTATTTCAATCTCATTTACCGGCAAGTCTCTTTACTTATTCCGTAGTACAAGATCCCGTAACTTACACTAAGTCACATTGCTTGCAAGGCTTGTGTGTGATGTTGTATTACCGAGTGGGCCCCGAGATACCTCTCCGTCACACGGAGTGACAAATCCCAGTCTCGATCCATACTAACTTAACGAACACCTTCGGAGATCCCTGTAGAGCATCTTTATAGTCACCCAGTTACGTTGCAACGTTTGATACACATAAAGTATTCCTCCGGTGTTAGTAAGTTATATGATCTCATGGTCATAGGAACAAATACTTGACACGCAGAAAACAGTAGCAATAAAATGACACGATCAACATGCTACGTCTATTAGTTTGGGTCTAGTCCATCACATGATTCTCCTAATGAGGTGATCCAGTTATCAAGCAACAACACCTTGTTCATAATCAGAAGACACTGACTATCTTTGACCAACTGGCTAGCCAACTAGAGGCTTGCTAGGGACAGTGGTTTATCTATGTATCCACACATGTATATAAGTCTTCATTCAATACAATTATAGCATGGATAATAAACGATTATCTTGATAGAGGAATTATAATAATAACTATATTTATTATTGCCTCTAGGGCATAATTCCAACAAGACGTTCCTCGCCAGCCGCAAGCCAGCAGGTGAGCCGGCTCATCGACGCCGGCTCCACGCCATCAGGCCACAGGGCCGCCACCATCGACGAGCCTGTGACCTGGAGCTGAGCCACAGACTCACCCAGGACGCGCAGGAGGGCCCTGAGGCCCACTCCGATCTCCTGCACGCTCCAGCCGGAGGTAGCATCTACCTCCTGCCCAGCCGCGTGGCACTCCTCGCGACTCACCTCGACGGCCGTGTCGGCTGCGCCCATGCGTCTCTAGGAAGAGGCCTGAGATAGGGAAAGGGGTGCAAAAACGAGTAAGAAGAGGAGACGACCAAGAAAGTTCAAGACGAAACAAAAGAAGACTCACGATTGAAGTCGCCATCGGTCTCATGAGTGCTCTCCAGGACCTCGAGCTCCCGCACCTTGCTCACTTGAGTAAGGCAGGCAACTTCCTCGTGGAGGGTCGTCGCCGAGTCCACGGCCTTGGCCAGCTGCGTCTGCTTCTGGGCCAGGGCGTCCTCCTTCTCCTTCAAGGCGGCGTCCTTGAGCTTCATCTCCTCGAGATGAAGCGACCCAAGACGTTCCACACCAGCAGTGCGGGAAGCATCCTTTTCCTGCAGAGAGGCATGCAGCTGCTCCAGCTCGTCCCGACGGGCCGCCTCAAGCTCCTTCTTCTCCGTCTGGATAAGAACCAATTGCTCCTCGAGCCGGCCCTCCGCGCCATGCAGGGCGTCCCGCTCCATGACCACCTCGCCCGGCCAGGCTTGGAGCTCGGCAACCTGACCTTCAGCTGCCTGGTGTTGAGCCCGCAGCGTATTGAAGGCCTGCACATGGGCATCATAAAGATCCTACAAGGCAAGGATAAAGCAGAAGTAAGATTCGGCCTGGTTAAGTCATAACCAGCCCGATTATCGGGGGCTACACCTAGTGGGTGCGCTAGCGCGCCCCCACTAAATAAGCAAAGCAAGAGAAGAAGCTCAAAAGAAATTCGTCCCAGCCGATGCTTGCCCGGCCCGACTCTCAAGGGCTACACCCAGTGGGTGCGTTGGCGCGCCCCACTGATTCAAGAAGAAGAAAAGAAAAAAATCAAAGATGAGGCACTTACCCTCGTGCGCTCCTCCAAGCACTCCAGATCGCGGCCCACCATGTGGGACGCCTGGTCCACCTTGTACCAGCTGCTGGCAAACATGGACACCAGCTCCGGGACACCGTGGAGCGCGGTGCCTGCAGGCAGCCTCTAGCGCGCGAGGTTGGCCGCTCGCCAAGTCTTCATCGGCCGGCTCCCGACCCTGGCTCTGGCTCCCTGTGCAACCGGACCTTGGTGGGGGACGACGATGGCGCCGACTCCAGGTGCCGGCATGGCGGCCGACTCCATGGGCATTTTGACCGGTGCCGCCTCCTTGGCAGGAGGTGGATGGGCCGCACCAGGCGCATCCATGTTCACCCCTGGCGCATCCGAGGCTACGTCTGGCGCGTCCAGGACCAGTTCCGGCGCGTTGGGCGCCGCCTCAGCCCTAGGTGAATCCGGGATCACCTCAAGATCCACTAGCGCAGAGGCGTACGGCTCGGAGGGCTGGGCCTCCTCAGCCCTCGGGGCGCGCCTCGGGGCCGCCTCACTTGCTGGCTGCTCCACGCGAGCATGCGTGGAGGGGTCATGTCTAGACTTCGTACGCTTGTCCACCGTCTTCTCGGCCCGGTGATACATCTCCGTCGTATCTATAATTTTTGATTGTTTCATGCCAATATTCTACAACTTTCATATAATTTTGGCAACTTTTTATACTATTTTTGGGACTAACATATTGATCCTGTGCCAAGTGCCACTTCCTGTTTGTTGCATGTTTTTTGTTTCGCAGAATATCCATACCAAATGAAGTCCAAATGTAATAAAAACTTATAGGGATTGTTTTTGGAATATTTATGATTTTTGGGAAGAAGAATGAACGTGAAGCGATGCACGGAGGGCCCACAAGCCCTGTAGCCGCCACCAGGAGGTACGACGGCGGCTGGCAGGCTTGTGGCCACTCCTTAAGGCGGTTGGTGCCCTTCTTTCCCCGAAAGAAAGATAATATTCGGAAGAAAATCATGTTAAAATTTCAGCCCAATCGGAGTTACGAATCTCCAGGAATTTAAGAAATAGTCAAACGCAGAATCTGGGAGCGCAGAAACAGACGGACACAGAGAGAGAGATCCAATCTCGGAGGGGCTCTCGCCCCTCCGCCGCCATGGAGACCATGGACTAGAGGGGAAACCCTTCTCCCATCTAGGGAGGAGGTCAAGGAAGAAGAAGAAGGAGGGGGGCTCTCCCCCCCTCTCTCCCGGCGGCGCCGGAACGCCGCCCGGGACACCATCGTGTGACGGCGATCTACACCAACACCTTCATCATCTTCACCAACATCTCCATCATCTTCCCCCATCTATATTCAGCGGTTCACTCTCCCGCAACCCGATGTACCCTCTACTTGAACATGGTGCTTTATGCTACATATTATTATCCAATGATGTGTTGCTATCCTATGATGTCTGAGTAGATTACCGTTGTCCTATCAGTGATTGATGAATTGCTATGATTGGTTTAATTTGCTTGTGGTTATGTTGCTGACCTTTGGTGCCCATCATATGATCGCGCGCGTGGATCACACCATAGGGTTAGTTGTATGTTGATAGGACTATGTATTGGCAGACTAGAGTGACAGAAGCTTCAAACCTAGCATAGAAATTGATGCATATGGGATTGAAGGGGGACCAATATATCTTATTGCTATGGTTGGGTTTTTACCTTAATGAACGTTAGTAGTTGCGGATGGTTGCTAATAGTTCCAATCATAAGTGCATAGAATTCCAAGTAAGGGATGGCATGCTAGCAGAGGCCTCTCCCACAAGATACTTGCTATCGATCTAGTAACATAGTCAATTGCTTAGGGACAATTCCGCAACTCCTACCACCACTTTTCCACAGTCGTTAGACACTTGTAGTTGTTTCTTTATCTAACCAGCCCCTAGTTTTATTTATGTGTTCTTTACTTTCTTGCCAGCCTATCCTATCACTCCTACAAAGTACTTCTAGTTTCATACTTGTTCTAGGTAAAGCGAACGTAAAGTGTGCGTAGGGTTGTATCGGTGGTCGATAGAACTTGAGGGAATAGTTGTCCTACCTTTAGCTCCATGTTGGGTTCGACACTCTTACTTATCGAGAAAGACTACAATTGACCCCCTATACCTGTGGGTTATCAAGACCTTTTTCTGGCGCCGTTGCCGGGGAGCAATAACGTGGGGTGAATATCCTCGTGTGTGCTTGTTTGATTTATCACTGAGTAGATTTATTTGTTGTTCTAAGTTGTTCTTTATCTTTAGTTATGGATATGGAACACGAAATACCAAAAAAATTAGGTGTACTTGCTACTCATGGAGATGGGGAACCTCCTAAAACCCTCGATGCTCGTTACATGGAAAATATTATATACTTATTTAATAATCCTGAGAAAGCCCCATTCAATTATATAATGGGATACACGTTGGGTCAACATGAATACTTTAGGATTATCGCTTGACTCAAAAAGGGAAACTTTTATGGGATCAAATCCATTTATTGAAATGGTATGCTTGGGAACTATGCAAGAGACATGGTGTTACTTGTTGCTCTAGGATGAAGGCTCCACACCTTCCCTTTTCTTGTGAGTTTAATGATCATAGAACCTTGGCTTCTTATGCTAATGGTATATATGATTACTATGATGTGGATCAAATAGAAGAGTTTGTTGCTTTTATGGGTGCTTATGAAATTGAGGCTCTGTTTAAAAGGTATGATGATAATGATGATGCTCCTTACCGATCTGAAAATTTGGCTATGCTTCGTTATTGTTATACTAATTATGAATATAATGCCCATATTGAACGATTTAAGGAGATATCCTATGCTGCCCAAGAAGAGACTATTATTTTGCAGGAAACTACAGAAGAAGAAAATGCTGAAATTGTGAGCTCATTAGATGAAAAAGATGACGTGGAGAGCGAAGAACAAAAGGAGGAAGAACGGACTAGCTACCCGTGTCCACCTTCTAATGAGAGTAACTCTTCTACTCATACATTATTTAACTTACCTTCGTTCTTACCGAAGGATGAATGCTATGATCCCTTGGATTCGTTTGAAATATCCCTTTTTGATGAACTTGATGCTTGCTACGCTTGTGGCCATGATGCCAATATGAATGATGCTTATGAAGATGAGCTAGCTATAGTTCCTTATGTTAGACATGATGATTTTGATGAATATAATATTCATTTGCTTGCTGCTCCTACTTGCAATTATTATGAGAGAGGAACTACATCTCCACCTCTCTATGTTTCTAATACGATAAAATTGCAAGAAACTGCTTATGCTATGTATTGCCCTTTACTTGATGTCCATGAATTGTTCTTTTATGACATGCCAATGCATATGAAGAGAGTTAGACTTTGTCATTGCATGACATATGTTACCTTGTGATCACTACTAAATTACAAATCATTGCTAATTAAAATTGGCTTTGATATACCTTGGGATCCGGGTGGATCCATTACTTGAGCACTTTATGCCTAGCTTAATGGCTTTAAAGAAAGCGCTGCCTGGGAGACAACCCGGAAGTTTTAGAGAGTCATTTATTTCTGTTGAATGCTTTTATTTAGTTTAAAAACAAACAAAAAATATAGAGGGGAACTTAAAACTTTTTCAAAATGAGAAGTGATTGAAAGGTGATGCATTGTGGAAGTGAGGGTCGACCTTGAACACTTGTGTTCATGCTCATGGAAACAATGTAGAATTTTTCATGGAAGTTTATCACAAAAATAATTATCCCCTTGTACAATTCCTTTGTGTTTTTCAAAATAATGTGCCAAGCAAAGCCTTTACGATTAGTTTGGGTGATAGTTGTTTGATCACGTTGAGAAAAGACAGAAACTTTCTGCTCACGAAATTAATTTTCGTTTTTATTTTGGAAGAGCTTTTGAGTTGATTCTTTTTTCTGCTGATTGACATGCAAATTGACCACAAGTTCGTAATTTTTCAGAGTTTTTGAGATATGAGAGGTATACGGAATATACAGATTGCTACAGACTGTTCTGTTTTGACAGATTTTGTTTTCTATGCATTGTTCTCTTATTCTGATGAATCTATGGGTAGTATCGGGGGGTATGCACCACGGTGAAGTTGGATTACAGTAGATATAATGCTTATATGAATTTAGAATGAGATCATAACAATACTTGAAGTGGTGATTTATTTTATTATACTAATGGATATCACGAAGTTTCGTTGAGTTTTGTGTGATTGAAGTTTTCAAGTTTTGGGTGAGAGCACGATGGATGAAGGAATAAGGAGAGGCAAGAGCCTAAGCTTGGGGATGCCTGAGGCACCCCAAGGTAATACTCAAGGAAGACTCAAGCGTCTAAGCTTGGGGATGCCCCGGAAGGCATCCCCTCTTTCATCTACAATCTATCGGTAATTTTACTCGGAGCTATATTTTAATTCGTCACATGATATGTGTAAATGCTTGGAGCGTCTTTTGTGTTTATTTTTCCTTTTTATTTTATGCACCATGCTGGTATGAGATAGTCCTAGGTTGGCTTTATATAATGCTTCATGTGCTTCACTTATATCATTTGAAGTTTGGATTTCCTGTTTCCCTACACGTAGAAAAACACTATTTGTAGAATGCTCTTTTGCTTCACTTATATTTGTTAGAGCGGGGATATCTTTTGTAGAAAGAATTTAACTATCATGCTTCACTTATACCTATTTAGAGAGTTAACAGGAGTTGGTCATTCACATGGTTAGTCATAAAACCCTACATAAAACTTGTAGATCACTGAATATGATATGTTTGATTCCTTGCAACAGTTTTGCGACATGAATATGTGATATTAGAGTCATGCTAGTGAGTAATTGTATATTTTTAGAAATACTTGTGTTAAGGTTTGTGATTCCCGTAGCATGCACGTATGGTGAACCGTTATGTGATGAAGTCGGAGCATGATTTATTTATTGATTGTCATCCTTTGTGTGGAGGTCGGGATCGCGCGATGGTTGACTCCTACCAACCTTTCCCCTAGGATCATTCGTGTAGTACCTTGTTTCGATGACTAATAAACTTTTGCAATAAGTATGTGAGTTCTTTATGACTAATGTTGAGTCCATGGATTATACGCACTCTTACCCTTCCACCATTGCTAGCCTCTCTAGTACAGCGCAACTTTGGCCGGTGCATTACACCCACCATATAGCCTCCCTCAAAACAGCCACCATACCTACCTATTATGGCATTTCCATAGCCATTCCGAGATATATTTCCATGCAACTACCACCGTTTCGTATCATGACATGTGCCACCACTTCCATACTGCCATTGCATGATCGTAAGATAGCTAGCATGATATTTCCATGGCTTGTCCGTTTTTTTAATGTCATTGCTATGCTAGATCATTGTCACGGTACACTACCGAAGGCATTTCATATAGAGTCATCATTGATCTAAGTATTGAGTTGTAAGTGTGATGATCATTATTAATAGAGCATTGTCCCATGTGAGGAAATAAAAGAGGCCAGCGAAGCCCATTTACAAAAAAGAGGCCAAAGATGCCCACCAAAATAAAATAAAAATAAATAAAAAAAGAGGCCAAAGGCTCACAAAAAAATGAGAGAAAAGATAGAAGGGACAATTGCTACTATCCTCTTTCCACACTTGTGCTTCAAATAGCACTATGATCTTCATGACAGAGAGTCTCCTATATTGTCACTTCCATATACTAGTGGGAAATTTTCATTATATAGCTTGGCTTGTATATTCCAATGATGGGCTTTCTCAAAATTGCCCTAGGTCTTCGTGAGCAAGCAAGTTGGGTGCACACCCACTAGCTTCTTTTGTGAGCTTTCATACACTTATAAGCTCTAGTGCATCCGTTGCGTGGCAATCCCTACTCACTCACATTGATATCTATTGATGGGCATCTCGATAACCCGTTGATGTGAGACTATCTCCTCCTTTTTTTTGTCTTCTCCACGACCACCATATTCTATTCCACCTATAGTGCTATGTCCATGGCTCACGCTCATGTATTGCGTGAAAGTTGAAAAGGTTTGAGAACACTGAAGTATGAAACAATTGCTTGGCTAAAACCGGGGATGTGCATGATTTAAATATGTTGTGTGGGGAAGATGGAGCATAGTCAGACTATATGATTTTGTAGGGATAACTTTCTTTGGCCATGATATTTTGAGAAGACATGATTGCTTTGTTAGTATGCTTGAAATATTACTGTCTTTATGTCAAATGATAGACTATTGCTTCGAATCACTCGTGTTTTAGTATTCATGCGATGATTAGATTATATGATCAAGATTATGCTAGGTAGCATTCCACATCAAAAATTATCTTTTGTATCATTTACCTACTCGAGGACGAGCATGAATTAAGCTTGGGGATGCTGATACGTCTCTGTCGTATCTATAATTTTTGATTGTTTCATGCCAATATTCTACAACTTTCATATACTTTTGGCAACTTTTTATACTATTTTTGGGACTAACATATTGATCCAGTGCCCAGTGCTAGTTCCGGTTTGTTGCATGTTTTTTGTTTCACAGAATATCCATACCAAATGAAGTCGAAACGTAATAAAAACTTACGGGGATTTTTTTTGGAATATTTATGTTTTTTGGGAAGAAGAATCAACACGAGGCGATGCACGGAGGGCCCACAAGCCCTGTAGCCGCCACCAGGAGGTATGGCGGCGGCTGGCAGGCTTGTTGCCACTCCTTAAGGCTGTTGGTGTCCTTCTTTCCCCGCAAGAAAGATAGTATCCGGAAGAAAATAATGTTAAAATTTCAGCCCAATCGGAGTTACGGATCTCCGGGAATTTAAGAAACGGTGAAACACACAGTCTGGGAGCGCAGAAACAGAAGGACACACAGAGAGAGATCCAATCTCGGAGGGGCTCTCACCGCTCCGCCACCATGGAGACCATGGACCAGAGGGGAAACCCTTTTCCATCTAGGGAGGAGGTCAAGGAAGAGTAAGAAGGAGGGGGGCTCTCTCCCCCTCTCGCCCGGCGGCGCAGGAACGCCGCCTGGGACATCATCGTGTGACGGCGATCCACACCAACACCTCCGTCATCTTCACCAACATCTCCATCATCTTCCCCCATCTATATTCAGCGGTTCACTCTCCCGCAACCCGCTGTACCCTCTACTTGAACATGGTGCTTTATGCTACATATTATTATCCAATGATGTGTTGCTATCCTATGATGTCTGAGTAGATTATCGTTGTCCTATCGGTGATTGATGAATTGCTATGATTGGTTTAATTTGCTTGTGGTTATGTTGCTATCCTTTGGTTCCCATCATGTGATCGCGCGCGTGGATTACACCGTAAGGTTAGTTGTATGTTGATAGGACTATGTATTGGCAGGCTAGAGTGACAGAAGCTTCAAACCTAGCATAGAAATTGATGTATATGGGATTGAAGGGGGACCAATATATCTTATTGCTATGGTTGGGTTTTACCTTAATGAACGTTAATAGTTGTGGACACTTGCTAATAGTTCCAATCATAAGTGCATAGAATTCCAAGTAAGGGATGACATGCTAGCAGAGGCCTCTCCCACATGATACTTGGTATCGATCTAGTAACGTAGTCAATTGCTTAGGGACAATTCCGCAACTCCTACCACCACTTTTCCACACTCGTTAGACACTCGTAGTTGTTTCTTTATCTAACCAGCGCCTAGTTTTATTTATGTGTTCTTTAATTTCTTGCAAGCCTATCCTATCACTCCTACAAAGTACTTCTAGTTTCATATTTGTTCTAGGTAAAGCAAACGTAAAGTGTGCGTAGAGTTGTATCGGTGGTCGATAGATCTTGAGGGAATATTTGTCCTACCTTTAGCTCCTCGTTGGGTTCGACACTCTTACTTATCGAGAAAGGCTACAATTGATCCCCTATACTTGTGGGTTATCACCCAGCTGGGGCGAGACTGGCCCTCAGCCATCTTCCGAGCGGCCGCGTACCACCGGCGCTTGGACTGCTGCTCGAGCTCCCTCTAGGCTGCATCAGCTGCTGCCCAGCCGGCCCGCTCGGCTGCGGAGGTGGTGTCTTCCTCCACCTCCCTGCCAGGCGACGTTTTTAAGGAACAAAGCTTCACACAAAGCAAATAAGCAGAAGGGGGAGGAACCCTTACCCTAAAACGATAGGCACCTGCTTCCTGCCGCCACCACGGTGCTTCTTAGCGCTGCCTGCCTGTGCTCCGGCTGGAGGACCCGTCGCCGTGCGCTTAGGGGCCAGTCTGGAAGCTGTGGCACCCTTGCCCTTCTTCCTGGCCATCTCGTCGGCGCCGGCCGCCTCGGCCCTTTGACGCTGTCCGCGCATTAGTGGCGGGCTGGTGACCTCCTCCACCCCCTAAGAGTCTTCCTCGAAGGCTACATCAGATAGGAATGAGGGGGTCTCGTCATCATCCGTCCATTCTATGATGGAGGGCCGCAGATGCTCACCAGACGGCTCCATCCCTTCCGACTCCAGCGCGTTATCCAAGCCTTCGGAGCAGGCCGAACAGGACTCAATCACGCCCTCGTCCTCGATCTCCGAGGCATAGGACACCACCACGTCAGGGGCGGGCGGGTTGAGTGTTGTCTGCGGCTTCTCGAACACCTGTGCAAAAGATTCGACAGCCGCCTCAGCGAGACGGCCATTCGCGAGACAAACAACAAAGAACAGAATAACAAAGGACATTTACCACCGGAGGCGGACGGGACCTGTTGTATGGGATCATCCTCCATGACCAGTTCCCACTGTCGTCCATGCGAGCGGTGGAAATCTGGTTCACCCCTTGTGCCACCGCGCTGGGGGTGAATCTCTTGGTGGATGTCCAGCAGGGGTCATGTCGGTCGCTCATCTGGCAGACCAGATGGGGCCGCCTCTGCAGCGGCAGGATCCTGCGAGTCACCATGGTGGTGAGCAGGTCGCAGCCAAGGAGGCCGCCTTTCTCCAAAATATCGAGGTGGGCACTGATCTGAGCCACCTCGGGAATTGGCTTTGGGAACTTCGCCGCCCAGTTCAACTTCGTCGGAGGATTGATGTTGAATGGGGGCTTGTTGAGGGCGTCACGGGCAGGGTCGGCGTTCTTCACCTAGAAGAAGCCCTTCT
Organism: Hordeum vulgare subsp. vulgare; assembly: GCF_904849725.1. Classification (NCBI taxonomy): domain Eukaryota; kingdom Viridiplantae; phylum Streptophyta; class Magnoliopsida; order Poales; family Poaceae; genus Hordeum; species Hordeum vulgare. Next base: position 563,199,548 of record NC_058519.1, read on the forward strand.
GCCACTGCTTGATGGACTCCTGCAGCAGCAGCTGGGGGAAGCCGGACTTCGAACGATGATGCACCAGTGCGGCTCCGCACGACGTCATCACACGAGGCCTGATGTGCTTCTCCAGCGCAGCCTTGTCCATCGATATGGACTGCTGCTTGAAGAAAAACAAGCTTCACCATAGATCGAGGCGGGGCTCGATCCCGAGGAAGCCCTCGCACAAGACCACGAAGGCCGACAGCTGCAAGATGGCGTTCGGCGCCAGGTGATGCGGCTACAGGCCGAAGAAGTGGAGTCACTCAGAGAAGAAGGAGCTCACCGGGAGCCCGAAGCCCGTGTAGAAGTGCTCGTCGAAAACGACGATCTCTCCCACGGCGGGTGTTGGGGCGGTGTCGGCGCCAGGGATTTGCACCAGCACCTGGGAGGCCGGGGGCAATAGTCGGTGATGGCGGAGCACCTCGATATGTGATGTCTACTACGCAACCTTCTCCTTGTAGACGTTGTTGGGCCTCCAAGTGCAGAGGTTTGTAGGACAGTAGCAATTTTCCCTCAAGTGGGTGACCTAAGGTTTATCAATCCGCAGGAGACGTAGGATGAAGATGGTCTCTCTCAAGCAACCCTGCAACCAAATAACAAAGAGTCTCTTGTGTCCCCAACACACCCAATACAATGGTAAGTTGTATAGGTGCACTCGTTCGGCGAAGAGATGGTGAAACAAGTGCAATATGGATGGTAGATATAGGTTTTTGTAATCTGAAATTACAAAAACAGCAAGGTAACTAGTAATGAAAGTGAGCACGAACGGCATTGCAATGCGTGGAAACAAGGCCTAGGGTTCATACTTTCACTAGTGAAGTTCTCTCAACAATAATAACATAGTTGGATCATATAACTAGCCCTCAACATGTAACAAAGAGTCACTCCAAAGTCACTAATAGCGAACAACAAACGAAGAGATTATTGTCGGGTACGAAACCACCACAAAGTTATTCTTTCTGATCAATCTATTCAAGAGTCCGTAGTAAAATAGCACGAAGCTATTCTTTCCGTTCAATCTTTCATAGAGTTTGTACTAGAATAACACCTTAAGATACTTATCAACCAAGACCCTAATGTCACCTAGATACTCCATTGTCACCTCAAGTATCCGCGGGTATGATTATACAATATGCATGACACAATCTCAGAATCATCTATTCAACCAACACATAGAACTTCAAAGAGTGCCCCAAATTTCTACCGGAGAGTCAAAACGTGTGCCAACCCCTATGCATAGGTTCCCAATGTCACGAACCTGCAAGTTGATCACCCAAACATACATCGAGTACTCACATGTATCCACGTGTGCCAACCCATATGCATAGGTTCCCAATGTCACGAACCCGCAAGTTGATCACAGTAGATAGACACGTGCAAGACATACATCAAGTGTTCTCAAAGACTCAATCCGATAAGATAACTCCAAAGGGGAAACTCAATTCATTACAAGAAGGGAGAGGGGGAAGAACATCATAAGATCCAACTATAGTAGCAAAGCCCACAGTACATCGAGATCAAGGCATCTCAAGAACACGAGAGAGAGAGATCAAACACATAGCTACTGGTACATACCCTCAGCCCCGAGGGAGAACTACTCCCTCCTCGTCATGGAGATCGTCGGGATGATGAAGATGGCCACCGGAGATGGATTCCCCCTCCGACAGGGTGCCGGAACGGGCTCCAGATTGCTTTTTGGTGGCTACAGAGGCTTGCGGTGGCGGAACTCCCGATCTAGGTTTCTTTCTGGAGGTTTCTAGATTTATAGGACCATATGGCGGTGGAGTTGCGTCAAGTGGGCCCATGAGGGGCCCACAAGCTTGGTTGGTGCGGCCTGGGGGGCGCCGATAGGGCTTGTGGCTTCCTCGGGATCCCTCTCTAGTATCTTTTTATTCCGGTATTATTGATATTTTCCATAAAAAATCATCGCGAAAGAATTATTCCGTTTGGACCCCGCCTGAAAAAGGATCAAAAACACGGAAAGAACAAGAACTGTCACTTGGCACTGAATTAATAGGTTAGTCCCAAAAAAGATATAAAAGGCATATAAAACATCCAAAGTTTGACAAGATAACAGCATGAAACCATAAAAAATTATAGATACGTTGGAGACGTATCAATATGGCCTTCGCAGATCTCACTGCCCAGCCAAGCTCCCTACGACGAGGTCTCCTTCGAGGAGGAGCCGCCGGCCATGGCTGCGGGCGGCTGGAGCTCGAGAGGGCTGGTGGCTCGACGGCGACGGTGATGAAAAAGACGAAGAGGGCGGGCTCTTTCTCTCTGGGCTCAGGGAGGAAGAGGGCGTTGATGCGGGGCGAGGAGGGGGGCGAATGGCCTCCTCGGAACCCCCGCATCCCATTTAAACCCCACGAAGCGTCATGGGGAGGGTATCCGGTACGCGCGGAACCCCACTAACCCCGTGTATTACGGGCGGTAGCGCTTCCCTAAGCCCAACCATCGCGGAGAAAATCCACAGAGGATCTTCCGCGCGGAGGCCGAGGGGGCGTCATTGCGGGACCCAGGGCCCAGGCCCGGTCCCGTCACCTGTAATCACCATCATTACGTCAGGCTGAGCCTGGCACGTGGCGCGATCTGTGCGACCTACGATGAAACCGAGGCATCGCTTCGAAGCCAACCGGCTTTGGAGCCGGCGTCCCCTGCCGCGGATGGCGGCAGGAATACCAAGACAAAATATCAAGCCGGCGAGGCCGCCCGTCCGCAGACGGCGGGCCTCTCCAGCTTTGGGGACTATTGTTGGGGGGATAACCCCGTGGTAGGCTCATCGAGCCTGCTCCATCATTTCTTGCCCAAAGGGAATGACCAAGTATAATTCTCCAAGGCCCAAGTCTTCTGGCCAGCTAGGCTGCGCCTGCCTGCTGGAGGACGAGGCGGCCGTGCCCAAGTTGGCTAGCCAAGCAAGCTAGCCGGTCGGGGATCTCAAGTCACATCAGATCTAAGGTCATGACGAGACCCTAGCTACAATTAAAGGTGGCTACGTGTCAGCAAAGGTACTGGATCGGAGTGCTTGGCACATACGAGCGTCGGCAGCCACTCCGCTGACCTACCCCGGCTCTGATCCATCACCCAGCATAGTGTCTGACCGTCATACTCCCACTCCATCATTGCACTCGGTGTGGGGAACGGTGGTGTGATACATCTCACGTATCTATAATTTTTGATGGTTTCACGCTGTTATCTTGTCAACTTTGGATGTTTTGTATGCCTTTTATATCTTTTTTGGGACTAACTTATTAATTTAGTGCCAAGTGCCAGTTCCTGTTTTTTCTATGTTTTTGACTCTTTTTAGATCTGATTTTGGAACAGAGTCCAAATGGAATAAAATCCCCGAAATAATTTTTTCCAGATCAGAAGAAGGTCACGGGACTTGAGGGCCAAGGCAGGGGGCCCACAGGGAGCCCACAAGCCCTGTTGCCGCGGCCAGGGGGGCCCGTGGCAACCAGCTTTTCGCCTCCGTGGCGCTCCCCTGCCCTAGCTCTTTGGCCTATAAAGTCCCTAAAATCACAGAAAAAATCAAGGCATCCACGAAAACACTTTCCGCCGCCGCAAGCTTCCGTTTCCGCGAGATCTCATCTGGAGACCCTTCCCGGTGCCCTGCCGAAGGGGACTTTGGAGTTGGAGGGCTTCTACATCAACATCATCGCCTCTCCAATGACTCGGAGTAGTCCATTTCAGACCTACGAGTCTGTAGTTAGTAGCTAGATGGCTTCTTCTCTCTCTTGGATCTTCAATACAAAGTTCTCCATGATCTTCATGGAGATCTATCCGATGTAATATTCTTCGGCTGTGTGTTTGTTGAGATCCGATGAATTGTGGATTTGTGATCAGATTAACTATGAATTATATTTGAGTCTTTGCTGATTTCTTATATGCATGATTTGATATCCTTGTAAGTCTCTCCAAGTCTTGGGTTTTGTTTGGCCAACCAGATCTATGATTCTTGCAATGGGAGAAGTGCTTGGTTTTGGGTTCATACCGTGTGGTGACCTTTCCCAGTGATAGAAGGGGCAGCAAGGCACGCATCTTGTTGTTTCCATCAAGGGTAACAAGATGGGCTTTCATCATATATTTGAGATTGTTCATCTACATCATGTCATCTTTCTTAAGGCATTACTCTGTTCTTTTGGACTTAATACACTAGATGCATGCTGGATAGCGGTCGACGTGTGGAGTAATAGTAGTAGATGCAGAAAGTATCGGTCTACTTGTTTTGGACGTGATGCCTATAGATATAATCATTGCCATAGATAACGTCACGACTTTGCGTGGTTCTATCAATAGCTCGACAGTAATTCGTTCACCCACCGTCTACTTGGTGTCATGAGAGAAGCCACTAGTGAACACTACGGCCCCCGGGTCTATTCACAACTATCGTCTCCACTTTCACTTTTACTTTGCTTTGTTTACTCTTTGCTTTCAGTTCTCACTTTGCAAACAATCTATAAGGGATTGACAACCCCTTCATAGCGTTGGGTGCAAGCTCTTTGTGTTTGTGCAGGTAGTTGTGACTTGACGTGATCCTCCCACTGGATCGATACCTTGGTTCTCAAACTGAGGGAAATACTTACCACCGCTGTGCAACATCACCCGTTCCTCTTCAAGGGAACACCAACGCAAGGCTCCAAGGCCATGGGGAAATCCTATGCATATTTGCCAAGGAAGTCCCTAGAGGCGTAGCCCGTAGCAGCAGGATTCCTGGCGCCATTGCCAGGGAAGGTCTGTTGTAGCAGTAGCAGATGGATTTCTGGCGCCATTGCCGGGGAGGAGAGATCGAGTCAAGATCAATCCAAGTAGGTGTCACAAAATCATCTCTTGCATTTACCTTTTTTGCCAGTTGCCTCTTGTTTTCCTCTCCCCCACTTCACATTTGCCGTTTTCATTTGCCTTTCTCCCTTGCCTTTTTCATTTGCCTTTTTGCCTTTCTCCTTTGCCATTTTCTTTCGCCTTTGCCGTTTGTTTGTTGAAGTCATCATGGCTGAAAACACCAAACTTTGCGACTTCTCGAGCACTAATAATAATTATTTTATTAGTACTCCAATTGCTCCCGCCACTAGTGCGGAATCGTATGAAATCCACGCTGCCTTGCTGAATCTTGTTACGAAAGAGCAATTCTCTTGCCTTCCTAGTGAATATGCCGCATCCCATCTCAATACCTTCATTGAAATTTGCGATATGCAACAGAAAAGAGATGTGGATAATGATGCGATTAAGTTGAAGATTTTTCCTTTCTTGTTGCGAGATCGCGCAAAAACTTGGTTTTCTTCTTTGCCTAAAAATAGTATCTATTCTTGGGATAAGTGCAAAGATGCTTACATATCCAAGTATTTTCCGCCGGCTAAGATTATCTCTCTACGTAACGATATCATGAATTTCAAGCAACTTGATCATGAACACGTTGCACAATCTTGGGAGAGGATGAAGTTAATGATTATAAATTGTCCTCCTCATGGCATGAGTTTGTGGATGATTATACAAATCCTTTACGCTGGTTTGAATTATGCTTATTGCAATAACTTGGACTCCACCTCAGGTGGAACATTCATGTAAATCACGTTAGGATACGCTAAAAAACTCCTAGACAATATCATGACCAACTACTCTCAATGGCACACTGAAAGGTCACCTGCTAGCAAAAAGGTACACGCTATAGAAGAAATTAACTCGCTTAGTGCTAAGATGGACGAGTTGATGAATTTGGTTGCTAGTAGAAATGCTCCTTTAGATCCTAATGACATGCCACTATCTTCCTTGATTGAGAGTAGTAACGCTAGTTTGGACGTTAATTTTGTTGGTAGGAATAATTTTGGCAACAACAATGCTTTTAGAGGAAACTATGTTCCTAGGCCTTTTCCTAGTAACTCCTCTAACAATTATGGCAATTCCTACAACAACACTTATGGAAATCATAACAAATTACCCTCTGATTTAGAGAGTAATATCAAAGAGTTCATCAACTCTCAAAAGATTTTCAATGCGTCCATAGAGGAAAAACTACTCAAAATTGACGATTTGGCTAAGAGCGTTGATAGGATGTCTTGTGATATTGATGCTTTGAAAGTTAGATGTGCTCCTCCCAAGGTCAATTTAGATGAAACTTAAAAAGCTATGCATGTCTACATGAATGAGAGCAAAGAAAGAACTGCCCAGATTCGCGCTAGGCATGAATGGTTTAAAATGGTGCGTTCTAGTGATGCAAATCACGAAGATCTTAAAGTCCTTTGTGTGACTCCTCTTGAATCTTTGTTTTCGCGTGCAAACCTATTGATGAAGGGGCTGGATATGAATCCACTTTGGTTGAAAAATGCCCCAATGATTCAGAGTCCACCTATCTTGATGATAAAGGTGTGGAGAGTGGAGTAGAAGAAATCAAAATATTGGGTAGTAATGAAACTCCCACTTTGGATTTCAAGGAATTCAATTATAATAGTTGCTCCTTGTTTGAATGCATTTCCATGATGCAATCCATTGCAAACTCTCCACATGATTATAACCAAAGCAAAGCCTTTACCGCACATATCATAGATGCTATGATGAAATCTCTTGAAGAGAAGCTTGAATTAGAAGTCTCTATACCTAGAAAACTTCATGATGAGTGGGAACCTACTATCAAAATCAAGATAAAAAACTATGAATGCAATGCTTTGTGTGATTTGGGTGCTAGTGTTTCCGCGATTCCAAAGTCTTTATGTGATACTCTTTGTTTTCATGAGATTGAAGAGTGTTCTCTTAATTTGCATCTTGCAGATTCTACTGTCAAGAAACCCATGGGAAGGATCGATGATGTTCTTATTGTTGCAAATAAGAACTATGTACTCATGGATTTCATTGTACTTGACATAGATTGCAATCCTTCATGTCCCATTATTCTTGGTAGTCCTTTCCTAAGGACTATTGGTGCTATCATCGATATGAAGGAAGGGAATATTATCTTTCAATTTCCCCTAAAGAAGGGCATGGAGCATTTTCCTAGCAAGAAAATAAGATTGCCTTATTAATCTATGATGAGGGCTACTTATGGTTTGAGCACCTAAGATGACTATACGTGATTCCATCACCTTATGCCTAGCTAAGGGCGTTAAACAATATCGCTTGTTGGGAGGCAACCCAACGCATCTACCCTTTTTCTTTCTGTTTTGTGTTTTCCACACTTTCATAATTCTGTTATGATTGTGTTTTTTGTGTTTCTTTTGCGTTAGTGCCACGCAAAACCGTTATGATTAGTCTTGGGGATGATCGTTTGGTCATGCTGGAAAGGACAGAAACTTTCTGCTCACCAAAAGAATTTTCATTTTTTTTGTACGAGATTTTGAGTTGATTCTTTTTGCTGCGGATTTCTATGCAAATTCTTCACACTGTCGTAATGTTTCAGTATTTTTGAAGAACCAGAAGCATATGAAGTATACAGATTGCTATAGACTGGTCTGCTGTTAACAGATTCTGTTTTTGTTGAGTTGGTTGCTCATTTTGATGAAACTATGGATAGTATCGGGGGGTACTAGCCATAGAAGATTGAAAATACAGTAACCCAACATCAACATAAGTAGATTTTAAGTTTGCTACAATACCTAAGGAAGTGGTGGTTTTCTTTCTTATACTAATTTTGTCACGTGTTTCTGTTTAAGTTTCGTGTTGTGAAGTTTTCAAGTTTTGGGTGAAGTTCTTATGGACAAAAAGATAAAGAGTGGCAAGAGCTCAAGCTTGGGGATACCCAAGGCACCCCAAGTTGACTCAAGGATGTCGTAAAAGCCTAAGCTTGAGGATTCCCCGGGAAGGCATCCCCTCTTTCGTCTTCAATCCATCGGTAACATTACTTGGGGCTATATTTTTATTCACCACATGTTATGTGTTTTGCTTGGAGCGTCTTGTATCGTAGGAGTATTTTATTTTTGTTGTGTCACAATCTTCCTTGCTGCACACCTAGAGAGAGACATGCACTCACCGTGATTTTGTCGAGCTTCACTTATATCCTTTGGTTAGACAATTCAGCTCACATGTGCTTCACTTATATCTTTTGAGCTAGTTGATTTTGCTCTATGTGCTTCACTTATATCTTTTAGAGGACGGAAGCGCGTGGCTTGGTAGTTGATCTATGCTATGTCAGTAGTCTCAAAAGGGGTAGTTATCCAAAGGGATATGAAAACTTCCACCTTCATGTGCATTCAATAGTTAGAGAAGTTTGATTCATCTCAATTAGTTTTGGGTTGTGGTTGTGGTAATATTGAAGTTATACTAGTAAGGTGTTGTGGATCTAGAAATACTTGTGTTGAAGTTAGTGATTCCCGTAGCATGCACGTATGGTGAACCGCTATGTGATGAAGTCTGAGCATGATTAGTCTATTGATTGTCATCCTTTGTGTGGCGGTCGGGATCGCGCGATGGTTTATACCTTCCACCCCTTCCCCTAGGAGTATGCGTTGAATGCTTTGTTTCGATTACTACTAAAAGTTTTGCAACCAGTATATGAGTTCTTCATGACTAATGTTGAGTCCATGGTTTATATGCGCTTTCACCTTCCACCATCACTATCTTCTTTAGTGACGTGCAACTTTCGCCGGTGCACAAAACCCACCATTAGCCTCCCACAAAACAGCCACCATACCTACCTACTATGGATTTTTCAAAGCTATTCCGAGATATATTGCCATACAACCACCACCATGACATGTGCCACCACTTCTACATTGCCATTGCATGATCGTAAGATAGCTAGCATGATGTTTCCATTGATGTCAATGCCATGCTAGATCATTGTCACGGTACACTACCGAAGGCATTCCATATAGAGTCATCATTGCTCTAAGTTTTGAGTTGTAAGTGTGATCATCATCATTGATGGAGCATTGTCCCATGTGAAGAAACAAAAAGAGGCCAAAGATGCCCAGCAAAAAAAAGAGGCCAAAGAGCCCACCAAAAAATGAGAGAAAAAGAGAGAAGGGACAATGCTACTACCTTTCCACACTTGTGCATATTAAGCACCATGATCTTCATGATTGAGAGTCTCTCGTTTTGTCACCACCATATAGCTAGTGGGAAATTTTCATTATATAACTTGGCTTGTATATTCCAATGATAGGCTTCCTCAAAATTGCCTTAGGTCTTCGTGAGCAATTAAGTTGGATGCACACCCACTAGTTTTCTTTAAGAGCTTTCACATACTCTTAGCTCTAGTGCATCAATTGTATGGCAATCCCTACTCATTCACGTTGATATCTATTGATGAGCATCTCCATAGATCATTGATATGCCTAGTCAATGTGACCATCTTCTCCTTGTTTGCCTTGCAACCTACACCACACTCCATTCCACTTACAGTGCTAAAACCATGGCTCACGCTCATGTATTGCGTGAGAGTTGAAAAGGTTTGAGAAAGTAAGGGTGTGAAAACAATTACTTGGCCAATACCGAGCTTGTGCATGATTTAAATTCATTGTGCAAGGATGATAGAGCATAGCCAGACTATATGATTTTGTAGGGATAACTTTCTTTTGGCCTAGTTATTTTGAAAGTTCATGATTATCTTGCTAGTTTGCTTGAAGTATTATTGTCTCCACATCAATAGCAAACTATTGTTTTGAATCTAATGGATCTGAACATTCACGTCACATAAGAGGAGTTACAAATGACATCTATGCTAGGTAGCATGAAAGCATCAAAAATTCATTCTTTCTCACTTCCCTACTCGAGGACGAGCATGAGTTAAGCTAGGGGATGCTTGATACGTCTCAAACGTATCTATAATTTTTGATGGTTTCACGCTGTTATCTTGTCAATTTTGGATGTTTTGTATACCTTTTATATCTTTTTTGGGACTAACTTATTAATTCAGTGCCAAGTGCCAGTTCCTGTTTTTTCTGTGTTTTTGACTCTTTTCAGATCTGATTTTGGAACGGAGTCCAAACAGAATAAAATCCCCGAAATAAATTTTTCCAGATCAGAAGAAGGTGAGGGGACTTGAGGGCCAAGGCAGGGGGCCCACAGGGAGCCCACAAGCCCTGTTGCCGCGGCCAGGGGGGCCCGCGATAACCAGGCTTGTGGCCTCCCTGGCGCTCCCATGCCCTAGCTCTTTGGCCTATAAATTCCCTAAAATCGCAGAAAAAATCAGGGCATCCACAAAAACACTTTTCCGCCGCCGCAAGCTCCTGTTTCCGTGAGATCTCATCTGGAGACCCTTCCCGGTGCCCTGCCGGAGGGGACTTTGGAGTTGAAGGGCTTCTACATCAACATCATCGCCTCTCCAATGACTCGTGAGTAGTCCAGTTCAAACCTACGGGTCCGTAGTAAGTAGCTAGATGGCTTCTTCTCTCTCTTGGATCTTCAATACAAAGTTCTCCATGATCTTCATGGAGATCTATCCGATGTAATCCTCTTTGGCGCTGCGTTTGTCGAGATCCGATGAATTGTGGATTTGTGATCAGATTATCTATGAATTATATTTGAGTCTTTGCTGATTTCTTATATGCATGATTTGATATCCTTGTAAGTCTCTCCGAGTCTTGGGTTTTGTTTGGCCAACTACATCTATGATTCTTGCAATGGGAGAAGTGCTTGGTTTTGGGTTCATACCGTGTGGTGACCTTTCCCAGTCATAGAAGGGGCAGCAAGGCACGCATCGTGTTGTTGCTATCAAGGGTAACAAGATGAGCTTTCACCATAGATTTGAGATTGTTCATCTAGATCATGTCATCTTGCTTAAGGTGTTAATCTGTTCTTTGGACTTAATACACTAGATGCATGATGGATAGCGGTCGACGTGTGGAGTAATAGTAGTAGATGCAGAAAGTATCGGTCTACTTGTTTTGGACGTGATGCCTATAGATATAATCATTGCCGAAGATAACGTCACGACTTTGCACGGTTCTATCAATTGCTCGACAGTAATTCGTTCACCCACCGTCTACTTGGTTTCATGAGAGAAGCCACTAGTGAACACTACGGCCCCCGGGTCTATTCACAACTATCGTCTCCACTTTCACTTTTACTTTGCTTTATTTACTCTTTGCCTTCAGTTCTCACTTTGCAAACAATCTATAAGGGATTGACAACCCCTTCATAGCGTTGGGTGCAAGCTCTTTGTGTTTGTGCAGGTACTTGTGACTTGACGTGATCCTCCCACTGGATCGATACCTTGGTTCTCAAACTGAGGAAAATACTTACCGCCGCTGTGCTACATCACCCTTTCCTCTTCAAGGGAACACCAACACAAGGCTCCAAGGCCGCGGGGAAATCCTTTGCATATTTGCCAAGGAAGTCCCTAGAGGCATAGCCCGTAGCAGCAGGATTCCTGGCGCCGTTGCCAGGGAAGGTCTGTTGTGGCAGTAGCACGGAAGCGGTCGTACTATCTGCCCATGACGAATCTCGTTGGATGACGCCGGGCGTACTGTGCGTGCTCGGTGTCAACCTTACGCGAGAGCTCCATTGGCTAGCTGGCGGGTCCCACAGCCAGACGAGACCTCGCAGCTGGCGGGCCCCTTAAGCAACAAGACAAGACCCTCGTGGGCCCCCTAGCCAGCCGGAACCCACTCTTGTACCCTTTATCCATATTGTAGGCCGGTGGCTTCGTCTATAAAACCCCCTGGTCACCCTCCATGTAGAGGGTCGGTCGAACAACATATCTCACCCACCAACCACATAGAGAGAGGCAGAGACGAGCCGGCTCCTCCCCTCTTCCTCCTCCTCAATACATCTCTAGGAGCAACCTTGTAATCCATCCATATACATCATACACTCGAGCAGGAATAGGGGTATTATCTCTACTGAGAGCCCCAAACCTGGGTACATCGTGTGTTCCATGCTTGTACCAACCATGTCCCCAGCGCCCTGTGTTGTCCCTTCGGTTCTCACCGACTTTAGCCTACCTATGGCATATGTTGTGCGTATTCACCGACAGAGAGAGAGAGAGATTGAACACGGCAGCCTCCAGGATGATGAAGAAAGCCACCGGAGATGATTTCCCCTGTCCGGCAGGGTACTCGAATATCTCTAGATTGGTTTTTTGTGGCTATAGAGGCCCGCGGCGGTGGAACTTCTCTTCTAGGGTTATTTCTAGAGGTTTCTCTATTTATAGGATTTTTGGTCATCGGAATCACGCCAAGATGGGACATGAGGTGACCACAAGATACCAGGCCGCACTAGGGTGGTCACCAGCCCCCCCCCCCCCGTTGTTGGTTCTTTGCTTGAGTATTTCTCTTTTCCTCCAAAAAAATTGTCAAAAAGTTTCGTCCAATTCCAAGAACTTTTATTTCTGCACAAACAATAACACCACAGTTGTTCTGCTGATCGTCACTTTGGGTTAGTTCTAAATAAATCATATAAAGTGCAGCAAAACTATATAAAAGTATTGTAAACATAGGCAAACATGGCATGAATACTTCATAAATTATCGATACGTTGGAGATGTATCAGCATCCCCAAGCTTAATTCCTACCCGTCCTCGAGTTGGTATACGATAAAAGAAATAATTTATGAAGTGTGAATGCTAACATAGTGCATGAGTTTGATCAATGGTAATTTCAATCACTTTTCCTAGCATCATCAGAGCAACTCTTTCTCATAAGACTCATCTTGACAAAGTAGCAATTGAAAATGGAATGTTTGATGTGGAATGCTACATATCATAATCATCACATACTCTTTTCTTTATAGAATGGAGATATGGACTTGTGGATGATTCAAAGCAATAGTCTATAATTTGACATGAAAACTTTAATACTTAAGCATATTAACAAGCAACTAAGTCTTTCAAAATATCACCGCTAAAGAACGCTATCCCTAGCCCATCAGGCTTCATCATTGACCCATTCATGCAACACACCCAAATAGTAGCTACATCCTGTTGGAAATATGCCCTAGAGGCAATAATAAATTAGTTATTATTATATTTCCTTTTTCACGATAATCGTTTATTATCCATGCTAGAATTGTATTGATTGGAAACTCAAATACATGTGTGGATACATAGACAACACTCTGTCCCTAGTGAGCCTCTAATGGACTAGCTCGTTGATCAAAGATGGCCAAGGTTTCCTGGCCATAGACATGAGTTGTCATTTGATAACGGAATCGCATCATTAGGAGAATGATGTGATGGACAAGACCCAAACTATGAATGTAGCATGTGATCGTGTCAGTTTATTGCTACTGTTTTTCTGCATGTCAAGTATCAGTTTCTATGACCATGAGATCATGCAACTCCTGGGCACCGTAGGAATGCCTTGTGTGTATCAAACAACACAATGTAAACGGGTGACTATAAAGGTGCTCTACAGGTATCTCCGAAGGTGTCTGTTGGGTTGGCATGGATCAGGACTAGGATTTGTCAGTTCGTGTGACAGAGAGGTATCTCGGGGCCCACTCGGTAATACAACATCACAACAGGCCTTGCAAGCAATGTGACTAAAGAGTTAGTCACGGGATTCTGTATTACGGAACAAGTAAAGAGACTTGCCGGTAACGGGATTGAACTAGGTTTGGAGATACCGGCGATCGAGTCTCGGGCAAGTAACCTACCGATGGACAAAGGGAATAGTATACGGGATTAACTGAATCCTTGACATAGAGTTTCAACCAATGAAGATCTTCGTAGAATATGTAGGAACCAATATGGGCATCCAAGCCCCGCTATTGGTTATTGACCGGAGAGTGTCTCGGTCATGTATACATAGTTCTCGAACCCGCAAGGTCTGCACACTTAAGGTTTGGTGACGTTTCAGTATTATTGAGTTATGTATGTTGGTGACCGAAAGTTGTTCAGAGTCCCAGATGATATCCGAACGTCACTAGGAGCCATGGAATGATCCGAAGGTAAAGATCGATATATAGGAAAGGTGCATTTGGCTTCTGGAAAGATTTCGGGCATTACCGGTAAAGTACCGGGAGTGACGAATGAGTTCCGGGGTTTCACCGGGAGGGGCCACCCACACGGAGAGGGACCAAATAGGCCTAAAGGTGGCACACCAGCCCCTAGTGGTCAGTGCGGCCTGCCCAATAAGGCCTATTCGGCCAAGGTGAAAAAGGTGGGAAGGAGGAGACCAACTAGGAAGGGGAGTCCTCCACCAAGCCGTATTGGAGGAGGACTCTCCCCCTAGCTTCGGCCGAACCTCTCCTCCTTGGAGGAGGGGCCAAGGCAGCCCTCCCACCCCTTCCTCCTATATATAGTGGAGGTATTGAGGGCAACACACACAAGAAAAGCCACGTGCTTCCCTCTCCTCCATAGATTGTCTCCTTCGTCTAGATTAGTCCGGATAGCTTGGCAAAGCCCTGCTGGATTAGTTCACCACCACCACCACCACGCCGTCGTGCTGCCAGAGAACTCATCGACCTCTTCGCCCCTCTTGCCGAATCAAGAAGGCGGAGATTGTCATCGAGCTGTATGTGTGATGAACATGGAGGTGCCGTCCGTTCGGCACTAGATCGAGATGGATCGTGATGGGATCGTGTTGGGATCGCGGGACGTATTGTGATGAGATCGCGGGACGGACTACAATTTGGATCACGAAAATGTTAGACTACATCAAACACGTTATATACGCTTCCGCTTAGCGATCTACAAGGGTATGTAGATACAATTTCTCCTCTCATAGATGGTCATCACCATGGATAAATCTTATGTGTGCATAGGATTTTTTTTGTTTCCCATGCAACGTTCCCCAACAGTAGCATCATGAGCTAGGTCTATGCGTAGATGACATCTGGAGTAGAACACAAAGGAGTTTGTGGGCGTTGATATTCAGATTGCTTCCCTCCTTAGTCTTTTCTTGATTCAGCTGTATTGTTGGATGAAGCGGCCTGGACCAACATTACTCGTACGCTTACGAGAGACCGGTTCCATCGACTAACATGCAACTTGTTGCATAAAGATGGCTGGTGGGTGTCTGTTTCTCCTACTTTAGTTGAATCGAATTTGATAGAGGCGGTTCCTTTGAGAAGGTTAAATAGCAACTTGTATATCCCGTTGTGGTTTCGCGTAAGCAAGATGCGATCATGCTAGATACCCATAGCAGCCACGTCTAGCTTATTTTTGCAGGGTATGATGTGATAGGATATGGCCAAAGGCATGATATGATATATTTGATGTATGAGATGATCATGTTGTAATAGTCAAATATCGACTTGCATGTTGCTACTTCTCAAACAACAACGCCAGAAATTGGCACGTTGACGGAGATTTGACTTGCGTTGGTTTTTCCCTTGAATAGGAAAGGGTGATGTAGCACATGAGCAGTAAGTATTTCCCTTAGTTTGAGAACCAAGGTATCAATCCAGTAGGAGGATCGCGTCAAGTCCAGACTACCCGCACAAACACAAAAGAGCTTGCACCCAACGCAATAAAGGGGTTGTCAATCCCTTCAAGATTGTTTGCAAAGTGAGAACTGAAAGCAGAAAGAAAAACAAAGTAAAATTGTAAGGCTGAATATATAGGCGCAAAACCTAGGGCAGAGGTGGCCCAGGGAGCCCACAAGCCAGGGTGACGCGGGCCCCCTGGCCGCGCCATGAGGGCTTGAGGGGTCCCTGCAGGCCCCCTGCCCTGATTCTCCGGCTCCGCGATCTTTTTCTGTTTCGGAAACATTCTTTTTGGCAGTTTCATTCCGTTTGGAGTCCGTTCAAAATCCTCCTCTGAAAGGGGTCAAAAACATGAAAAAACAGGAACTCGCACTTAGCACTGAGTTAATAAGTTAGTCCCAAAAAATATATAAAAGGCATACAAAACATCCAAAGTTTGACAAGATAATAGCATGAAACCATCAAAAATTATAGATACGTTGGAGACATATTAAGCATCCCCAAGCTTAACTCCTGCTCGTCCTCGAGTAGGGAAGTGATAAAGACTGAATTTTTGATGTGGAATGCTACCTAGCATAGTTGTCCTTTGCAACTTCTTACACATGACATGAATGTTCAGATCGGTAAGACTCAAAACAATAGTTTGCTATTGACATGAAAACAATAATACTTCAAGTAAACTAGCAAGGTAATCATGAACTTTCAAAATAACAAGGCCAAGGAAAGTTATCCCTACAAAATCATATAGTCTGGCTATGCTCCATCATCCTCACACAACTAATGTAAATCATGCACAACCCTGCTATTGGCCAAGTAATTGTTTTCGCACTCTTACTTTCTCAAACTTTTTATAACTATCACGCAATACATGAGCGTGAGCCATGGATATAACACTATAGGTGGAATAGAGTGTGGTGGTGGTTGTGAGACAAAAAGGAGGAGATGGTCACATTGACTCGGCGTATCAAAAGGCTATGGAGATGCCCATTAATTGATATCAATGTGAATGAGTAGGGATTTCCATACAAGGGATGCACTAGAGCTATAAGTATGTGAAAGCTCAAAAGTAGAACTAGTGGGTGTGCATCCAACTTGCTTGCTCATGAAGACCTAGGGCAATTTTGAGGAAGCCCATCATTGGAATATACAAGCCAAGTTATATAATGAAGATTCCCACTAGAATATGTAGTGACAAAGCAAGAAGCTCTCAATCATGAAGAACATGGTGCTATTATGAAGCACAAGTGTGGAAAAAGATAGTAGCATTGTCCCTTCTCTCTTTTTCTCTTTTTTTTATTTGGGCTCTTAGGCCTCTTTTTTTATTTTTTATTTTATTATTTTTGGGCTCTTTGTCCTCTTTTTTTTATTTCCTCACATGGGACAATGCTCTAATAATGATGATCATCACACTTTTATTTAGTCAGAGCTCAAAGCTTAGAACGATGATGACTCTATAGGAAATGCCTCCGGTAGTGTACCGAGATGTGCAACGATCTAGCTTGGCGTATGATGTTGAAACATCTCGCTAGCTATCTTATGATCATGCAATGGCAATATGAGAGTGACAGCACAAGTCATGAGACGGAACGGTGGGAGTTGCATGGCAATATATCTCGGAATGGCTACGAAAATGCCATAGTAGGTAGGTATTGTGGCTGTTTTGAGGAAGGCCTATGGTGGGTTTGTGTACCGGCGAAAGTTGCGCGGCACTAGAGAGGCTAGCAAAGGTGGAAGGTGAAAGTGCATATATTCAATGGACTCACATTAGTCATGAAGAACTCACATACTTGTTATGAAATTTTTTATTAGTAATCGAAACAAAGTGCTAAACGCATATTCCTAGGGGAAGGGTTGGTAGGTTGACAATCAATAGATCAATTATGCTCCGACTTCCTAACATAGCGGTTCGCCATACGTGCATGCTACGGGAATCACTAACTTCAACACAAGTATTTCTAGATTCACAACACCCTACTACATAACTCTTAATATTACCGAATCCACGTCTCAAAACTAATTGAGAGGAATAAATACTTTTCTTTCTACTCAGTGCACATGAAGATGTTGATTTTTATATACTCCTTGGGTACCTATCACCTTTGGGACTACTTTCATAGCATAATCCAACTACCAAGTCACGCACCGCCGTGCTCTAAAAGATATAAGTGAAGCACATAGAGCAAAATTATCTTTCTCAAAAGATATAGGTGAAGCACTATGAGCATTCTAGCAAAATCCCGATTATGTTGGGGAACGTCGCATGGGAAACAAAAATTTTCCTTCGCGCACGAAGACCTATCATGGTGATGTCCATCTACGAGAGGGGATGAGTGATCTACGTACCCTTGTAGATCGTACAACAGAAGCATTAGTGAACGCGGTTGATGTAGTGGAACGTCCTCACGTCCCTCGATCCGCCCCGCGAACAATCCCGCGATCAGTCCCACGATCTAGTACCGAAAGGACGACACCTCCGCATTCAGCACACGTACAACTCGACGATGATCTCGGCCTTCTTGATCCAGCAAGAGAGACGGAGAGGTAGTAGAGTTCTCCGGCAGCGTGACGACGCTCCGGAGGTTGGTGATGACCTTGTCTCAGCAGGGCTCCGCACGAGTTCCGCAGAAACGCGATCTAGAGGAAAAATCGTGGAGGTATGTGGTCGGTCTGCCGTGTAAAAATCGTCTCAAATCAGCCCCAATACCTCCGTATATATAGGTGGGAGGGAGGGGACCTTGCCTTGGGGGAAAGCTCCCCCCCCCCAAACCGAGTTGGACTTGGTTTGGTGGGTGGGAGTCCTTCCCTTCCTTCCCACCTCCCCTTTTTTTTCTCTTTGATTTTCCTTTGTATGGCACATAGGGCCCATTTGGGCTGTCCCACCAGCCCACTAAGGGCTGGTGCGCCACCCTTATGGCCTATGGGCTTCCCCGGGGTGGGTTGCCCCCCCCCCCCCGGTGAACTCCCGAAACCCATTCGTCATTCCCGGTACATTCCCGGTAATTCCGAAAACCTTCCGGTAATCAAATTAGGTCATCCTATATATCAATCTTCGTTTCCGGACTATTCCGAAAACCCTCATGACGTCCGTGATCTCATCCTAGACTCCGAACAACATTCGGTAACCAACCATATAACTCAAATACGCATAAAACAACGTCGAACCTTAAGTGTGCAGACCCTGCGGGTTCGAGAACCATGTAGACATGACCCGAGAGACTCCTCGGTCAATATCCAATAGCGGGACCTGGATGCCCATATTGGATCCTACATATTCTACGAAGATCTTATCGTTTGAACCTCAGTGCCAAGGATTCATATAATCCCGTATATCATTCCCTTTGTCCTTCGGTATGTTACTTGCCCGAGATTCGATCGTCAGTATCCGCATACCTATTTCAATCTCGTTTACCGGCAAGTCTCTTTACTCATTCCGTAATACAAGATCCCGCAACTTACACTAAGTCACATTGCTTGCAAGGCTTGTGTGTGATGTTGTATTACCGAGTGGGCCCCGAGATACCTCTCCGTCACACGGAGTGACAAATCCCAGTCTCGATCCATACTAACTCAACGAACACCTTCGGAGATATCTGTAGAGCATCTTTATAGTCACCCAGTTACGTTGCGACGTTTGATACACACAAAGCATTCCTCCGGTGTCCGTGAGTTATATGATCTCATGGTCATAGGAACAAATACTTGACACGCAGAAAACAGTAGCAACAAAATGACACGATCTACATGCTACGTCTATTAGTTTGGGTCTAGTCCATCACATGATTCTCCTAATGATGTGATCCCGTTATCAAATGACAACACTTGCCTATGGCCAGGAAACCTTGACCATCTTTGATCAACGAGCTAGTCAACTAGAGGCTTACTAGGGACAGTGTTTTGTCTATGTATCCACACAAGTATTGTGTTTCCAATCAATACAATTATAGCATGGATAATAAACGATTATCATGAACTAAGAAATATAATAATAACTAATTTATTATTGCCTCTAGGGCATATTTCCAACAGTCTCCCACTTGCACTAGAGTCAATAATCTAGTTCACATCACCATGTGATTCCAACGAATCCAACACCCATATAGTTATGGGGTCTGATCACGTCTTGCTCGTGAGAGAGGTTTTAGTCAACGGTTTTGAAACTTTCAGATCCGTGCGTTCTTTACAAATCTTTATGTCATCTTATAGATGCTGCTACTACGTGCTATTCGGAAATGCTCCAAATATCTACTCTACTATATGAATCCGTTTCACTACTCATAGTTATTCGGATTAGTGTCAAAGCTTGCATCGACGTAACCCTTTACGACGAACTCTTTAACCATCTCCATAATCAAGAAAAATTCCTTAGTCCATTTGTTACTAAGGATAAATTTTGACCGCTGCTAGTGATTCAATCATGGATCACTCTCTGTACCTCTCAACAGACTTTGAGTCAAGGCACACATCAGGTGCGGTACACAACATGGCATACTTTAGATTCTACGGCTAAGGCATAGAAGACGACCTTCGTCTATTTTCTTTATTCTGCCGTGGTCGGGTTTTGAGTCTTACTCAAATTCACACCTTACAATGCAACCAAGAACTCCTTCTTTACTGATCTATTTTGAACTCCTTCAAAAACTTGTCAAGGCATGCATCTTGTTGAAACTTCTATTAAGCGCTTTCGATCTATCTCCATAGATCTTTGATGCTCAACGTTCAAGTAGCGCAATCTAGGTATTCCTTTGAAAAACTCCTTTCAAACAACCTTGTATGCTTTACAGAAATTCTACATTACTTCTGATCCACAATATGTCAACCACATATACTTATCAGAAATTCTACAGTGCTCCCACTCACTTCTTTGGAAATACAAGTTTCTCATAAACCTTGTACAAACCCAAAATCTTTGATCATCTCATCAAAGTATATATATTCCAACTCCGAGATGCTTGCACCAGTCCATTGAAGGATCGCTGGAGCTTGCATACTTGCTAGTATCTTTAGGATCGACAAAACCTCCTGGTTGTATCACATACAATGTTTGCTCAAGTAAACCGTCGAGGAAACAATGTTTTGACATCCTACGTGCAATATTTCATAAATAATGCATCAACAACTAACATAATTCTAACAGACCTTTAGCGTCGCTACGAGTGAGAAAGTCTCATCATAGTCAACTGTTTGATCTTGTCGAAAACATCTTGGCGACAAGTCGAGCTTTTCTTAATAGTGACTTATCACCATCATCGTCTGTTTTCCTTTAAAGATCCATCTTTACTCAGTAGTCCTATGACCATCAAGTAATTCTTCCAAAGTCTACACTTTGTTTTCATCCATGGATCCTCTCTTGGATTTGATGGCTTCCAGCCATTTGTCGGAATCTGGGCCCACCATCGCTTTCTCCATAACTCGTAGGTTCACTATTGCTCAACAACATGACCTCCAAGACAGGGTTACTGTACTACTCTGCGGCAGTACGCGACCTTGTCGACCTACGAGGTTTGTAGTAACTTGATTCGAAGCTCAATGATCACCATCATCAGCTTCCACTTCAATTGGTGGAGGCGCCAGAGGAACAACTTCCTGCGCCCTGCTACACACTGGTGGAAGTGATGGTTCAATAACCTCATCAAGTTCTACTACCCTCCCACTCAATTCTTTCGAGAGAAACCTTTCCTCGAGAAAGGATCCGTTTCTAGAAACAAACACTAGGCTTTCGGATCTGAGATAGGAGATGTACCCAACTGTTTTGGATACCCTTTGAAGAAGCATTTATCCGCTTTGGGTTCGAGCTTATCAGACTGAAACTTTTTCACATAAGTGTCGAAACCCCAAACTTTCAAGAAACGACAGTTTAGATTTCTCTAAACCTCAGTCTATACTGTGTCATCTCAACGGAAATACATGGTGCCCTATTTAAAGTGAGTGCGGTTGTCTCTAATGCATAACCCATAAATGATAGTGGTAATTCGATAAGAGACATCATAGTATGCACCATACCAAATAGTGCGTGGCTATGACGTTCAGACACATCATCACACTATGATGTTCCAGGTGGCATGAACTGCAAAACAATTTCCACATTGTCTTAACTGCGTACCAAAACTCGTAACTCAGATATTCATTTCTATGATCATATCGTAGACAGTTTATCCTCTTGTTACGACGAACTTCACTCTGAAACGGATTTGAACTTTTCAACATTTCAGACTTGTGATTCATTAAGTAAATACGCCTGTATCTACTCAAATCGTCAGTGAAGTAAGAACATAATGATATCCACTGCGTGCCTCAGTACCCATTGGACTGCATACATCAAAATGTATCACTTCCAACAAGTTACTATCTTATTTCATCTCAATGAAAACAAGGCCTTGCTCATGTGGTATGGTTTGCATGTCACTAGTGATTCGAAATCAGGTGAGTACAAAGATCCATCAGCATGGAGCCTCTTCATGCAATTTATACTAACATGACTCAAGCGGCAGTGCCACAAGTAAGTGGTACTATCATCATTAACTCGTATCTTTTTGGCACCAATATTATGAACATGTGTAACACTACGATCGAAATTCAATAAACCATTGAAGGTGATTATTCAAGAAAATAGAGTAACCATTATTCTCTTTAAATGAATAATCATATTGCAATAAACACAATCCAATCATGTTCATGCTTAACGCAAGCACCAAATAACAATTATTTAGGTTTAACACCAATCCCGATGGTAGAGGGAGCGTGCGATGTTTGATCATATCAACCTTGGAAACACTTCCAACACGTATCGTCACCTCGCTTTTAGCTAGTCTCCGTTTATGCCGTAGCTTTCATTTCGTGTTACTAATCACTTAGCAACCGAACCGGTATCCAATACCCTCATGCTACTAGGAGTACTAGTAAAGTACACATCAACGTCATGTATATCTAATATACTTCTCTTGACTTTTGCCAGCCTTCTTATCTACCAAGTATCTAGAGTTGCTCCGCCTCAGTGACTGTTCCCCTCATTACAGAAGCACTTAGTCTTGGGTTTGGGTTTAATCTTGGGTCTCTTCATTAGTGCAGCAACTGTTTTGCCGTTTCATGAAGTATCCCTTCTAGCCCTTGCCTTTCTTGAAACTTAGTGGTTTTACAAACCATCAACTATTGATGCTCCTTCTTGATTTCTACTTTCGTAGTGTCGAACATCGCGAATCGCTCAAGGATCATTGTATGTATCCTTGATATGTTATAGTTCATCACGAAGCTCTCACAGCTTGGTGGCAGTGACTTTGGAGAACTATCACTATCTCATCTGGAAGATTAACTCCCACTTGATTCAAGCGATTGTCGTACTCAGACAATCTGAGCACATGCTCAACGATTGAGCCTTTCTCCTTTACTTTGTGGACAAAGAATCTTGTCGGAGGTCTCGTACCTCTTAACAAGGGCACAAGCATGAAATCACAATTTCATCTCTTTAGAACATCACTTATGTTCCGTGACGTTTTACAACGTTTTCGGCGCCTTGCTTCTAAGCCATTAAGTATTTTGCACTGAACTATCGTGTAGTCATCAGAAACGTGTATGTCGGATGTTCATAGCATCCACAGACGACGCTCGAGGTGCAGCACACCGAGTGGTGCATTAAGGACATAATCCTTCTGCGCAGCAACGAGGACAATCCTCGGTTTTACAGACCCAGTCTGCAAAGTTTTGCTACTATCAATTTTCAACTAAATTTTCTCTAGGAACATATAAAAACAGTAGAGCTATAGCGCAAGCTACATCATAATTCGCAAAGACCATTAGACTATGTTCATGACAATTAGTTCAATTAATCATATTACTTAAGAACTCCCACTCAAAAACTACATCTCTCTAGTCATTTGAGTGGTACATGATCCAAATCCACTATCTCAAGTCCGATCATCACGTGAGTCGAGAATAGTTTCAGTGGTAAGCATCTCTATGGTAATCATATCAACTATACGATTCATGCTCGACCTTTCGGTCTCATGTGTTCCGAGGCCATGTCTGCACATGCTAGGCTCGTCAAGCTTAACCCGAGTGTTCCGCGTGCGCAACTGTTTTGCACCCGTTGTATGTGAACGTTGAGTCTATCACACCCGATCATCACGTGGTGTCTCGAAACGACGAACTGTAGCAATGGTGCACAGTCGGGGAGAACACAATTTCGTCTTGAAATTTTAGTGAGAGATCACCTCATAATGCTATCGTCGTTCTAAGCAAAATAAGGTGCATAAAAGGATTAACATCACATGCAATTCATAAGTGACATGATATGGCCATCATCACGTGCTTCTTGATCTCCATCACCAAAGCACCGGCAGGATCTTCTTGTCACCGGCGCCACACCATGATCTCCATCAACGTGTTGCCATCGGGGTTCTCGTGCTACTCATGCTATTACAACTAAAGCTACATCCTAGAAAAATAGTAAGCGCATCTGCAAGCACAAATGTTAGTATAAAGACAACCCTATGGCTCCTGCCGGTAGCCGTACCATCGACGTGCAAGTCGATATTTTCTATTACAACATGATCATCTCATACATCCAATATATCACATCACATTGTTGGCCATATCACATCACAAGCATACCCTGCAAAAACAAGTTAGACGTCCTCTAATTTTGTTGTTGCATGTTTTACGTGGTGACCATGGGTATCTAGTAGGATCGCATCTTACTTACGCAAACACCACAACGGAGATATATGAGTTGCTATTTAACCTCATCCAAGGACCTCCTCGGTCAAATCCGATTCAAATAAAGTTTGAGAAACCGACACTTGCCAGTCATCTTTGAGCAACGGGGTTACTCGTAGCGATGAAACCAGTCTCTCGTAAGCGTACGAGTAATGTCGGTCCAAGCCGCTTCAATCCAACAATATCGCGGAATCAAGAAAAGACTAAGGAGGGCAGCAAAACGCACATCACCGCCCACAAAAAACTTTTGTGTTCTACTCGAGAAGACATCTACGCATGAACCTAGCTCATGATGCCACTGTTGGGGAACGTCGCATGGGAAACAAAAAATTTCCTACGCGCACGAAGACCGATCATGGTGATGTCCATCTACGAGAGGGGATGAGTGATCTACGTACCCTTGTAGATCGTACAACAGAAGCGTTAGTGAACGCGGTTGATGTAGTGGAACGTCCTCACGTCCCTCAATCTCTCTATCGGGTGGCATGCCTAGCAATTCCTCCGGAAATACATCTGGGTACTTCTGTACAATCGGTACTTCCTCCTGGACTACTCCCGTGAGAGAGTTTACTCGCTTACTCCGTGTCGGGCGCTGAGACACGTACTTAATCCGCTTCTGCTCGGGGGTGGTGAGCAAAATAGACTTAAGGGCACAATCGATATTCCCTTCATACTTGGCCAACCAATCCATGCCTAGGATTACATCCAATCCCTGGGACTGTAATACGATGAGGACGGTGGGAAAATTATGGTTCCCGATGTTGAGACTCAAAGCATGGCATCCTATCCCGGTTGTCATCATGCCTCCTAGGGAACTGACCTTAATAGGCTGGCTGAGGGTTCTAGTGGCAAACTATACTTTTCCACAACTACCCTTGATATGAATGAATGTGTTGCACCAGAATCAAAAAGTACCAATACTGGACGTGAATTTAGCAAAAACTTACCAACCATAGTATCGGGGTGATCATAGACCTCTTCAACATCAATGTGGTTCACCTGAGCTCGAGGAAAAGGATTGGGCTTCTTTGCTGCAGAGTTGCCGTTGCCGTTTCCATTTCCCTGATTGTTCTGGGGACATTCAGTGGCATAGTGTCCCGTCTTCTGACACTTGAAGCATGTGATGTGAGTCAGATCCTTCTGAGCTGGAGCTGAATGCTGCTGAGTGCCAGTACCGCCATTCTTGAAGTTGCTGTTGTTGCGGTGGTTCCCATTCCCTCCATGGTTGTGGCCTCCATGGTTGTGCATCGGGTGGTTATGCTAAACGTGTCCTCCAAACTTACCGGATCCAGTCCCGGTATTTCCTGAATAGGGGGTGTAGCGAGGCTTCTGCTGAGTACCGGAGTTGAACTTTCCAACCCCATACTTTCGCTTGCGGTTCTCCATCTGTTGGTGTTTCGCCTCCAAGATGAGGGCCTTATCAACCAGCTCCTGGTAGTTGTTGAAGGTGGCTACAGTCAACTGAATGCTCAGCTCATCATTGAGTCCCTCCAAGAACTTTTCCTGCTTGGCCGCATCATCGGCCACATCTCCAGGTGCATAACGGGCGAGCATGCTGAATTCATCGACGTACTGGGCCAGAGAGCGATTCCCCTGGCGTAAGTTGCGAAACTCACGCTTCTTCAGACTCATTGCACCAGCTGAGACATGCGCGGTGCGGAAGGCTTGCTTGAATTGCTCCCAAGTGACTCCAGCAATGGGATAAGTGGTGGTGTAGTTCTCCCACCAAGCAGCTGCGGGGCCTTCAAGTTGATGCGCGGCAAAACGCACCTTCTCAGCTTCAGAACAACCAGCAGTGATAAGTTCACGCTCCATCTTGCGGAGCCAATCATCTGCCACAATGGGCTCAATGCTGCTGGAGAAAGTTGGAGGGTTCAACCTCAAGAAACGGGTGAGATTGTCGACCTGGGGTGGGTGACGGTTGTTGTTATTGTTCTGGTTCAGGATGATCAGCTGCATTAGGGTGTTTTGTTGCTGGATCAACTGGGTGAGTTCCGGCGGAAAGTTGGACTCAGGGGCGCGTCTCGGAGGCATCTGATGTTTGTGGAGAGGTGAGATTAGCATAGAACAATGGTCTAAGAGTAATTACACTACCCATATGAATGCAATACACAAGTATCACACCACACATTTTATTCAATACCATCACAAAGGTTCACACGGGGATACAAAATTCGATAATCCTAAACATTGGCCTAAAAAGTATAACGATAAAGTAAATTTGGTGGTCTAGTCTAAGGGCCCTCCTCAGAAAAGCATGGTGATGGGTCCTTCGGTGGAGCTTTCTTCATAGTCCTCGTCGTTGCTGATCAAGGGGGCTACGTCTCCTTCGGGATGAAGGTTCTCGCCCATGTCTAGTTCCTCCTCCAGGTATGCAACTCGAGTCTTCAGCTTCTCGATCCGCTCCAGAAAGTCCTTCACCTCCAGTTCATGTTCATAGTGGGCTTCCCGGGCTGCATCTTCAAGTTCAAGCTCGCGGAGTGACAGTTGCTTGATCTTCCTGGCGTCCTTGATCACATGATGCTCCAGAGACCCGCTGTACTTCTCCAAGGTCTGAGCATAAGACAAGAGAGCATCCTTGGTCTTGCTTGAGATGATTTCTCCGTCTTCGTTTCTCCGAGATACGGTGAATAGGTCTGGAGAAATACGGCAGCCTTTTTATTCTTCCTTTATACGTCCGAGTGCACAATGGATCGCCATGTCCCTTCCGAGAATCCAGTTGGGTGCGATGAACTTGAAATCCATCGGCTCAGTGAGCGGCTGGAATGTCCTTCCGGGAACGTGCACCTCAATCGTGTAGCGTGAATCCTCCGGGTAAGACGAAGTTGGCTTCCCTGTGATAGTTGGCAGAGCAATCCTCAAATCCTTGGTGATCTACACCAGCTCCTTTCCGAACGGCATAGTGGCGTCGGGCTGGCAAAACTCCGTGAACTTAACAGGGATGAAGGTGGCCATCTAAACATTGGAAAATTGGAGTGAAGTCAGAAATGATCAGAAGAGGAAATAGAAGATTTATAGACATAAGAGAAAATAGTTTTCTTCCTAAGGCTTTTCCATTCCTAGAGGTTACGTCCTAAGGTCAGCGTGTGCTCTGAATACCGTTTCTGTAGCGACCCGACTCAAGACGAGTCAAGCCTCTGGTGTTTCGTACTATCCCAAGATCATGTTGGTACACACACAATACATAATGTATATATTCAAGAGTTCAATCACACATCTTTATTAATCGAAATCTCATAAAGAGTACTTTATTACAATAAAGGATTACAATAAAGTGGCTGAAGGCCAACTCATGAGATATCTAACGAAGACTAGCGGAAGCATCAGGTAGACGAGTCCATCCGACTCCAAGGGCATGTCGCTGAGCGTAGATCGTAGCCTCACTCCTGGTCGGAAAAGTACTCTGCAACATGATACATTGCAGCCGTGTAGGTCAGCATATTGAATATGCCGGCAAGTCATCAGAGAGAGGAGTAAAATAATAATCAACTATCTCTACATGCATATTTGGCCGATGGGGCTAAGTTTTGCATAAAGCCAGTTTTATCCTACAACAAGAGGGGCTGGAAGCAAAATATTGCTACATTGTTTGTTGTTAATGAGATGGTTCCGCCAACCAATTCTCGTACCCAAATAGTTGTTAACACCCACATCATTATTAAGTTGTGTCAAGAGTTCAGGGGAAATTCAATGCCTTCGGCTCAAGTTGTCCATGACCGTAGACACGGCTAATCGATTAGGTTGGGCACTCTGTAGAGTTTTGCACACGTTCCCCACAAGATTTGATCGCCTCCGGGTTTGTCCTCGCACTTCAGGGTGTTTGAAGACCGGATGATCAAAACATGGTCTTTCAACGGGTCCCTCTGAATTCCCTGTCGGTGCCCATCCATTCCTACCGTTCTTCTACATCTGCTAGCACCGCCTGTCCAGAGTCGCCGCGTTGTCCAACCAAGCCAGAGCCCATAATGACTTGTGGCTGTGCAGGTAAGCCTTGAGTCTTGAAGTCTCCGTCCGTCTCTTCGAGCCTGGGTGAAGCTTTCCGCAGGATGACATGGCCTCTCCAGCATCCCGGGCATCCACTGGGTTCTCCAGGGTGCCGATCAACCGTCCTTCACCCAGAGTTGCATTGTGTCTGAGGTCTTGGAAATCTTGTCTTAACCGGTCTTGATTATTATATCAACCTCACATCACTCGTGATATACACTCAACCGATAACCCGTCTACTCAAGCATAGCATTAAGAAATTGTCGTCCCGGGGCCAAGTATCGGGGTTGTTGTGTTCCTACCACATGATACTACAACTTATACTAAAGTTTCCAAGTACTTAGATAGGATGCAATTGGGCAAAGAAAGGTGATCTACCATGCATCGAAAACATAGGTAAAATAACATGATCAAAATGACTTGCCTTGATGATAGTTGTCTTGCTTGAGCGCTTCTAAGTAACACGCTTCGCACTCCAGATGATCTACCGATACAAACACAAAACACACCATAAGCACTTCGCTCATGCAACAAGTAAAAATAACATCACAAGTAAGGATTTGCGAAAGTCTAAGTAAAAGAATTCATCACGCGCCGGTATGGCAGAAACTTGTTTCTGTTGAAAACACCAGTAAAAATACTTTAAAATTTTTGAAACTTTTACCACAGTAAGATTTAATCACTAGGAAGCAGTAGCAAAAAGAATCAACTCAAAATCATTTTTTAAACTCTTGGAATAGGCAAAACAAGGTTTAAACTAAATCTGATATAACTTATATTTGAGTATTTCAAACATAGACAAATTATATGTTTTTAAAAACTACAGAACAATTGGAGTCTACTCGAACAAGAATCAATGTCAGTGGACTTCGTGATCAAAAGTTATGGCCAAAACAAAACACAAACTTTTCTGTTTTGTTGCAAATAGGCAGAAGAAATAAAACTAACTAGTAACTAACAGGGGGTAGACGTGGCACGCTACGATAGGCTGCGGGAGATGTTTGTTGCAAGGCTAGGAGCAAACGGCCGAGGACTAGCAAACTCGCTGGCTAAAAGAATAAGTGAATTAAAAACCGCCGGTTTTCTACTCTAAACCGAAGGGTTATTCTAGGATCTAATCTAGACCATTGAGTAGAGATCTAATGGCTACAAAACAAGAAAAGAGAAATAACAGAGAGAAAAGAGAGTCTACCGGCATTGGGGGCAGCTCCGGCGAGGTGGCGTCGCCGGCAAGGGTGAGGGGGCTCCGGGGGGCGGTGGAGAGACGGGGAGGCGGCGGCGGTGGTCCTCCTTCGAGGGGAGGCGGCGGCGGTGGTCCTCCTCCGAGGGGAAGCGTCGGGCGGAGCGAAGAGGGGCGCCTGGGTGCTGCTCAAGGGGGGGGGCGAAGTGCAGCAGGAGCTTCGGCTCTGATGGCTGCGGCAGGGGGCGGCTCGGGCGGCGGCTCGACGGGGTTAGGGTGGGAACGGGGGCGGCCGGGGGTGGGGGTTCTTATAGCCCAGGGAGGAGGAGAGGAAAGGAAGGGGAGAGGTGGATCGGCAGGGGATCCCGAGGTCTCGGGCTCGGTTTCGGTCTCGGGTAGAATTAGGAAGGGGAGGGAGAAGATGACCGACGGGGTGGAGGGGGTCGGTCGGTGGGGTCCGCCGGTCATAGAGAGGGAGGCGGGTGCGGTTGGGAAGGGCGGCCGGCTATTAAGGGATTCGTCCCTGGCGGCGGGGGATTCGGCCCAAGGCCTTATAATGCGCTCGGGCGGCGGCTAAAACTTTCCTATTTTCAATCTTTTTCCGAATCAGCAAACAAAAGCGAATAAAAGGAAAATAAATCAAAATATTAATATAGGGTATTATATACCAAAAAAATCAGAAAAATATTCTCTACCCGAATAACATTTTTCCAAAGCAAAAATAAAAACTTTAAAAACTGTTTTTTTCAGAAATTCCTCAAATTGCTTTATTTCCTTTCTGCAATTATTTTTGCAAATGATCTTTAGATTTTCTTGGCTCCAACATTTCAGAAATCGCCCGCACTTTGGAGGGTCATTTTCCTCCGCTCTCTCTCTTGCGTGCAAGAGAGTATTTCTCCGGGCATTTCTCGTGCGAGGAAAAATGGAAATGCAAATCAAAAGACGAAGAAATTCACGTGCTAAATTTATTTCAATCAACATGCATAGATGCTTAGCTACAATGTAAAACATTCCCAATTAGGAAAATTGGGATGTTAGAGACAACAATCTGTCCAAACAGAACAGTCTGAAGTAATTTCTATAAAAAGTGTACTTCTATATCTCAATTTTTTTGGAAACTTTAGGACGTGATAAATAATTTGGATGAAAGTACATTGTAAAAATAAGAAACTTTCTATGTTCAAGAAAATATGATAATTCT
Source organism: Hordeum vulgare subsp. vulgare (assembly GCF_904849725.1). Lineage (NCBI taxonomy): Eukaryota > Viridiplantae > Streptophyta > Magnoliopsida > Poales > Poaceae > Hordeum > Hordeum vulgare. The sequence continues at coordinate 563,229,943 of NC_058519.1, forward strand.
AATACTACAAGAAAAGTTTTTGTTTTTGTACAACACACATCACACATGCAATTCAAGCATTCTAAAGGCAATTCTTTGATTTTTTTTTTAAAACAAGATTGTAAATAACATCTAACATAGAACAACAAGATAAAATTACGCTCCAAGCAAAACATATATCATGTGATGAATAAAAATATAGCTCCAAGTAAGATATACCGATAATGTTGGAGATGAAAGAGGGGATGCCTACCGGGGCATCCCCAAGCTTAGACGCTTGAGTCTTCCTTCGATATTACCTCGGGGGTGCTTGGGCATAACCCAAGGTTAGTTCTTTCTGGTCCTTATTCTCCTCATATTGGCATCTCACCCAAAACTTGAAAACTTTAATCACACAAAACTTAACGGAACTTCCTGAGATGGGTTACTATGATAAATATAGATCATTCACTAAGGTACTGCCAAGACAAGATTCATAATTGTTCTCACATAATGCCTACTGTATTATATAATTCCCATAATTTATATCACTCAATATAAGTTATGGAAACACTGAAACAAGCAAACTACGCACGCAAAACAAAATCTGACAAAAAGAGAACATTTTGTGAAGATATTAATTAAAAGTCTAAAACCATACTTCCCCGACTCTAAAAATTCTGAAAAATTAGGCCAATGCAGAGAATTTGCATACTATAACTGTGTCAAAGTTTCAGAATGTTTTCACGCTCCAGTAAAACCATATAAATTCTTCACTGGACATAAAAATTATGTTTTTGCACAGAATCAAACAAGCAAGTATCCACACTATCCCAAAGGCTTTACTTGGCACTTTATTGAAATAAAAGCTATAAAACATGATTAATACAGTAGCTTAATCATGTGAACACACAAAAACAGTAAGTCTAAATATGCTTTGTTACGCTCTCGATTTAATCGTACGCTAATCATACACACAATGCATACGATCAAACTCAAGGACTCACGGGTAGATATCACAACACAACTCTAGACACAAATAAAATAATACAAGCTTCATATTACAAGCCAGGGGACTCGAGGGCTAGAATACAGAAGCTCGATAAACACACGAGTCAGCGGAAGCAACAATATCTGAGTACAGACATAAAACATGGGGTGCCTTAGAGAAGGCTAGCACAAAAGAAACACGATCGAATGAGGCGAGGCCTACTGCCTGGGAACCTCCTAAACTACTCCTGGTCTTCAGCGGCCTCCACAAAGTAGTCACCAACGGGGTGGCAGGCGTCGACAGGAAACTCCAACTCCTGGGCTCCAACATCGGGTCGCAGCAACGTCTCAAGGCGACAAAGGGGGAGCAAAGCAACGGTGAGTACTCATCCAAAGCACTCGCAAGACTTATATCAGAACTATACTAAGTATGCATCAATATCAAAGAAGGGGGGTGGTTATATGTGTGGACTGACTGCAACAAAGCGAGAAAAGAAAGAGAAGGTCTAGTCCTATCGAAGACTAGCATCTTCAGGGTCTTGCAGCAATAGACGAGAGTAGAACAGGTGTAACACAATTAATAGACATATTGTTGCAGCAATATTAAAATGAGGTCACGCCCAGAGATACCTCGACTCCCTGCGAGGAAGCAATCCCGGGGCAACTAAATCCAGTTAAGTAACAGTTGTAGTTGTATAAGATCAGGGCAGAACTCCAAGTCGTCCTGTAACCGTGGACACGGCTATTCGAATATATAAGTTCTTCCCTGTAGAGGTGCACAACATATTCCCCGACTCGCTCGATAACACTATGGCCGGACACACTTTTCTGGATCCTGTCCGGCCTCGGAATATCGACACGTCGCAGCCCCACCTAAGCTCAGCAGAGAGGCCAGCCCGCTGGCTAACTCCTAAGCACAGAGGGTTCGTGGGCCCACTTGCCCTCCGCGCTCCTGCACGATGCGAGGGCGGCCGATGTCAGTCCTAGCACCCCTTAAACACAAGCGCGATGCATCTTGGGACCACTCAGGCACGCGCCGCTACATCGCTGACGTTTGAAGAGCTTCGGCTGATACCGCGACGTCAAGTACCCATAATTCTTCCCACGCACACGGTTAGTGCGTAATAAGGCCTTCCGGCCAACCCAAATCAAATACCCAAATCCATTATCATTTTAATTAATTCATCGACACAAACACGCGGGAATCCACCCGCCTAACAACTAATCACCAATGATCCCAGTAACATGGTCGAGTAACTGTGTGGTTGTAACATTGAGGGGAATCCGAGGTATCACCCTCGTTGGATTCCGATCGATGTATGCATCAAGGTGGAACTAGAGGAATCGCCCTCCAGGGTCCCACACATGAGGGGTTGCACGACAGAGGCATCGTCGGGAATGGTGAAAGAGGAATCACCCTCGACAACCACGACCGACTAGCTGTACTACAGAGATATCATCGGGAGTACTTCACGAGGTGTCACCCTCGGTACCCGATAGTATCTCTGTAGCGTCGCACAACTAAGGGGTCTGGCTCATCGATCAGGGATCGAGACTTGAAAACAAAGCGGGGCAACTGGACTACGGGGTCAGAGGGGATGACTGCTCCACCTATACTAAACAGTTTTAAAGTGCACGTACTAAAAGTAGTAGTTCATCAAAATTAGGCTATGCATCAGATATAGGAGCTAACTACAACAGTAGCAAAATACTAATGCAAGCATGAGGGAGAAAGACATAGGCGATATAGGAATGATCAAGGGGGTTTGCTTGCCTTGTTGCTCTGCGACAAAGGGTTGGTCGGCAGGGTCGTAGATGTACCCGGCAGCAGTGTTAGTCTCGTGGTCTACCGGTAAGAAGAGGGGGACGAAACAATAAATAATAGCAATGATGCAACACGATGCATGACAAGGCAAAATGCAGGCTAGGCATGAGCTAACGCAGTAACATCCGTCATAGACGGGTCGGAAGAATATCTGACGATATTTTCCGGGTCTCTCGCTACTAGCGGTCGGACGGAAAACGATGGAAAAGTTCCATGTTTGCTATGCTAGGGACGTGTGACACACGAATGGACCGTGTATCCGGGTTCGTCTCGTTCTGCTAATCAACTTTCATGTTGAAAATATTTTGATGTGACTTACGGATTATTTTATATTAATTTTTAAAGTTTTATTCAATATTTATGAATTAAAAACAGATTTAATTAATTTGATTAATTGCAATTATGACATCAGCATGATGTCCTGCTGACATCATTAGTTGACTGGTCAACTGACTAGTGGGTCCCATGCGTCATAGACTTAGTTTTTAATTAGGATTAATTATTAATTAATCACATTAATGTAGTGGGGGACATACGTGTCATACTCTAATTATCCTAATTACTTAATTACCCATTTAATTAATTAATTAATATATCTAATTATGTATTTATTTATTTAATAATAAAAAACATATTTTTATTTTTGTATTTTATTTTTATTATCATTTTTATTTAACAGCGTGGGGCCTCCGTGTAAGTGGGTGTGGGGGTTTGGCCCCACTGGTAAGTGACAGTGGTCTAATACACACACATATCCATATTTACCTACATACATTAAACATAACTTAATTTTCCATATACATATATACATACATAATAATACATACTCACATACATGCATGTAATACATACCTACTCATATACATCGTTATACATGTCTTTCTTTTCTTTCTAACTTTTCTCTAACCTCTTGGACATGTATCAACTCATAGGAACCCTCTCAACACAGGGAGTAGGAAAACTCCACCTCCTCCAAGCGGAACCAAACGTCGTCGGAATGCGGCGGCGATCGCCGGAATGGAACCGGGACGGAGAGAGGATGAGAGGGGTGTTCTCACTCATGTTGTAGGGGGGCGGGTTCGGCGAGGCTTGGTGGAGCCGTCGGGGACGAGGTGAGGAGGCTGCTACTTCTCGAGCTTGCGTTGGTTTTTCCCTTGAAGAGGAAAGGGTGATGTAGCAAAGTAGAAATAAGTATTTCCCTCAGTTTGAAAACCAAGGTATCAATCCAGTAGGAGTATCAAGATGAGGCACCAATCAACCTATGCAAAAACAAACAAACTTGCACCCAACGCAATAAAGGGGTCGTCAATCCCTTCACGATTACTTGCAAGATGAGATCTGAAGGTGATGAAAGGTAAATATAAAAAAAAGTGCAGCAAGGTATTTTTGGTATTTTTGTATGTAGATCTGAATATATGATGTGTAAAATAGACCCATGGGCCATAGTGTTCACTAGAGGCTTCTCTCATGATTGCAAGTATTACGGTGGGTGAACGAATTACTGTCGAGCAATTAATAGAATCGCGCAAAGTCATGACGATACCTAAGGCAATGATAATACATCTAGGCATCACGTCCGAGACAAGTAGACCGATACTTTCTGCATCTACTACTATTACTCTACACATCGACCGCTATCCAGCATGCATCTAGTGTATTAAGTTCATAACAAACAGGGTAACACCTTAAGCAAGATCACATTATGTAGAGGGATAAATTCATGCAATATGATATAAACCCCATCTTTTTACCCTTGATGGCAACAACACGATGCATGCCTCGCTACCCCTTCTGTCACTAGGTGAGGAAACCAGACGGTATGAACCCAAAACCAAGCACTTCTCCCATTGCAAGAATTATAGATCAAGTTGGCCAAACGAAACCCATAACTCGAAGAGAATTACAAGGATACAAATCATGGATATAAGAAATCAGAGGAGATTGAAATAATATTCATAGATAATCTTATCATAAATCCACAATTCATCGGATCTCGACAAACACACCGCAAAAGAAAGTTACATCGGATAGATCTCCATGAAGATCATGGAGAACTTTGTATTGAAGATCCAAGAGAGAGAATAAGCCATCTAGCTACTGGCTATGGACCCGAAGGTCTGTGATGAACTACTCACGCATCATCGGAGAGGCAATGGTGTTGATGAAGAAGCCCTTCGTGTCCTAATCCCCCTCCGGCAGGGAACCAGAACGGTCCCCTGATGGGATCTCGCAGAGACAGAAGATTGCGGTGGCGGAAAAGTATTTTCGTGGCTCTCTCTGGAGGTTTCGGGATTTTTGGGAATTTATAGTCGAAAGAGGTAGGGCAGAGGAGGAAAGGGGGGCCCATGAGCCTGCTAGGCACGCCCCCCTAGAGCGCGCCTAGGGGGCTCGTGACATCCCACAAGATCTCCTGCCTTGGTTCTCAAGTCTTCGGCGTATCTTCTGTTATGGAAAAAATCATCCCGCTGGTTTTATTCCGTTTGGACTCCGTTTAATATTCTTTTCTGAAAAAGGTAAAAAACACGGAAAAACAGAAACTGACACTAGGCACTGAGTTAATAGGTTAGTCCCAAAAATGATATAAAATGACATATAAATCCATATAAGACATCCCAAGTTGATAATATAATAGCATGGAACAATCAAAAATTATAGATACGTTGGAGACGTATCAAGCATCCCCAAGCTTAACTCCTACTCGTCCTTGAGTAGGGAAGTGATAAAGACCGAATTTTCGATGTAGAATGCTACCTAACATATTTGTTCTTTGCAACTTATTTATTGTGGCATGAACATTCATATCCATATGATTCAAAACATTAGTTTAATGTTGACATGAAAACAATAATACTTCAAGCATACTAGCAAAGTTATCATGAACTTTGAAAGAACAAGGACAAAGAAAGTTATCCCTAAAAAATCATATAGTCTGGCTATTGTCCATCATCCCCACACAACACATTTAAATCATGCACAACCCCGGTATTGGCCAAGTAATTGTTTTCGCACTCTTAGTTTCTCAAACCTTTTCAACTCTCACGCAATACATGAGCGTGAGCCATGGATATAGCACTATAGGTGGAATAGAGTGTGGTGGGCTTTTTGTCCTATTTTTTTCTCACATGGGACGACGCTCTAATAATGATGACCATCACACTTTTATTTACTTACAACTCGATACTTAGAACAATAATGACTCTATATGAAATGCTTGCGGCAGTGTACCGGGATGTGCAACGATCTAGCTTAGCGCATGACGTTGAAACATCTAGCTAGCTATCTTACGATCATGCAATGGAAAAATGAAAATGACGGCACGTGTCATGAGACGGAACGGTGGAAGTTGCGTGGCAATATATCTCGGAATGGCTATGAAAATGCCATAATAGGTAGGTACGGTGGCGTTTCTGAGGAAGCTATATGGTGGGTTTGTGCACCGGTGAAAGTTGCGCGGCACTAGAGAGGCTAACAATGGTGGAAGGTGAGAGTGCATCTATACCATGGACTCACATTAGTCATGAAGAAATCATATACTTATTGTCAAAGTTTTATTAGTAATCGAAACAAAGTGCTAAACACATACTCCTAGGGGAAGGGTTGGTAGGTGTTAACCATCGCGCGATCCCAACCGCCACACAAAGGATGACAATCAATAAATCGATTATGCTCCGACTTCCTAACATAGCGGTTCACCATACGTGCATGCTACGAGAATCACTAACCTCAACACAAGTATTTCTAGATTCACAACACCCTACTAACATAACTCTAATATTACCATATCCATATCTCAAAACTAATTGTGAGAAATCAAATTTCTCTTACTAATCAATGCACTAGAATATGAAAGTTCTTATTATATCCTCTTTGGATGCCTATCATATTTAGGATAATTTCATAACACACGCCAATTACCAAGTTACTTAGAGAGTGCACTCTCAAAATGATATAAGTGAAGATCGAGAGTTTTTATTTCTACAAAATATGACACCGCCGTGCTCTAAAAAGAGTTAAGTGAAGCACAAGAGCAAAATTATCTAGCTCAAAAGATATAAGTGAAGCCCATGGGAGAAAAATTATCTAGCTCACAAGATATAAGTGAAGCTCATGGGAGCTAAATTGCCTAGCTCAAAAGATATAAGTGAAGCTCATTGAGTATTCTAAAAAATTCACGATGAGTACATGTACCTCTCAAAAAGGTGTGCAGCAAGGATGATTGTGATAAAAAAAGCAAAGACTCCTATAATACACGACGCCCCAAGCAAAACAAATATTATGTGGTGAATAAACATATATCTCCAAGTAACGTTACCGATGGATTGAAGACGAAAGTGGGGATGCCTTCCTGGGGCATCCCCAAGCTTAGGCTTTTTGGTGTCCTTGAATTTGACTTGAGATGACTTGGGCATCCCCAAGCTTAGTCTCATTCCACTCTTTATTCCATTGTCCATAAGAACATCACCCAAAACTTGAAAACTTCACAACACAAAACTTAAACAGAAACTCGTTATATCATTGTCATAAGAAAACAAACCACCAACTTTTTAGGTACTGTAGTAAACTTAATTTCCATTTAGATTGATGTTATATTACTGTATTCTCACTTTTCCATGGCTCGTACCCCCCGATACTAACCATAGTTTCATCAAAATAGGTAATCAACACAACAAAAACAGAATCTGTCAAAAACAGAATAGTATGTAGCAATCTGTATATTTCCTATACCTATGCTATTCCACAAATTATGAAAAATTATGAAAATTAGGGAAATTTGCATATCAATCAGCAGAAAAAATAATCAACTCAAAATATCTTTCTGGATAGGAATTAAAAATAATTTTGTAAGCACAAAGTTTCTGTCTTTTTCAGCATGATTAAACAACTATCACCAAAACTAATCATAAAGGTTCTACTTGGAACAAACACTAATTAAAACATAAAAAACACAATCATAACAGAATCATGATGGTGTGGACTCAACAAAATAGAAAGTGTAAAGCAAAACTAAATTTATTCATTGGGTTGCCTCCCAACAAGCGCTATCGTTTAACGCCCTTAGCTAGGCTTAACAATTTCAATGATGCTCACATAAAAAGCAGTAGTTGAGATATGCAAAAGAGCATCATGAATGGCAAAAAAAACGTTTAAGTCTAACCTACTTCCTATGCATAGGGATTTTGTGAGCAAACAATTTATGGGAACAAGAATTAACTAGCATAGGAAGGCAAAACAAGCATACCTTCAAAACGTTGAACACATAGAGAGGAAGCTTGATATTATTGCAATATGTAAAAGCATATGTTCCTCTCTCATAGTAATTTTCAGTAACATCATGAAGGAATCTTACAATATAACTATCACACAAAGAATTATTTTCATGATCAGTTATAGCATAAGGGTCATCACCAAAACTTGGGAATCAAAAAATATCATCTTCATCAAGCATAGCTTCCCCAAGCTTGTGGTTTTGCATATCATTAGCATCATAGATATTCAGAGAATTCATACTAACAACATGGCAATCATGTTTTTCATTCAAGCAGATATCATGAACCACTTTATAATTTTCTTCTTTCAACACTTCATCAAAAATTTCAGATTCATGATTTTCAAACAAAACTCCATAGAGATAGTCAAGTGCACTCAACTGACTAGCAAATTGTTCATCATAATTTGGTCTTTTGAAAAGATTAGCAAGTGGATGAGGATCCATATCAATAGATTATTAGGAAGCAAAGATGAAAGCAAATAGAAGGCACATGGCAACACAAGAAAACATAGCAACAAAAAGGCGAACGGAAGAAGAGCGAATAAAAGGGAAAATATTTTTGGTATTTTCGGAAAATCGTTTTAGAAGTGGAGGAGAGGCAAATGGCAAATAATATAAATGCAAGAGATGAGTTTGAGATAGGTACTTGGTAGATATGCTTCACTTGAATACTCCTCGGCAACGGTGCCAGAAATTCTTCTTGCTACTTCTTGAGCTTGCGTTAGTTTTTCCCTTCAAGAGGAAAGGGTGATGCAGCAAAGTAGAAATAAGTATTTACCTTAGTTTGAGAACCAAGGTATCAATCCAGCAGGAGTATCAACATGAGGCACCAATGAACCTACGCAAAAACAAAAAAACTTGCACCCAACGCGATAAAGGGGTTGTCAATCCCTTCACTATTACTTGCAAGGTGAGATCTGAAGGTGATGAAAGGTAAATATAAATAAAAGTGCAGCAAGGTATTTTTAGTATTTTTGTATGTAGATCCGAATATATGATGTGTAAAATATACCCGGGGGCCATACTGTTCACTAGAGGCTTCACTCATGATAGCAAGTATTACGGTGGGTGAACGAATTACTATCGAGCAATTCATATAATCGCGCAAAGTGATGACGATATCTAAGGCAATGATCATACATATAGGCATCACGTCCGAGACAAGTAGACCGATACTTTCTGCATCTACTACTATTACTCCACACATCGACCGTTATCCAGCATGCATCTAGTATATTAAGTTCATAACAAACAGAGTAACGCCTTAAGCAAGATGACATGATGTAGAGGGATAAATTCATGCAATATGACATAAACCCCATCTTTTTACCCTTGATGGCAACAACATGATGCGTGCCTCGCTACCCCTTCTATCACTAGGTGAGGACACCGCATGGTATGAATCCAAAACCACGCACTTCTCCCATTGCAAGAATTATTGATCAAGTTGGCCAAACGAAACCCATAACTCGAAGAGAATTACAAGGATACGAAATCATGCATATAAGAAATCAAACGAGACTCAAATAATATTCATAGATAATCTGATCGTAAATCCACAATTCATCGGATCTCGACAAAAACACCGCAAAATAAAGTTACATCGGATAGATCTCCATGAAGATCATGGAGAACTTTGAATTGAAGATCCAAGAGAGAGAAGAAGCCATCTAGCTACTAGCCATGGACCCGAAGGTCTGTGGTGAACTACTCACGCATCATCGGAGAGGCAATGGTGTTGATGAAGAAGCCCTCCGTGGCCGAATACCCCTCCGGCGGGGCACCAGAACGGTCCCCAGATAGGTTATCGCGGAGACAGAAGCTTGAGGCGGCGGAAAAGTATTTTCGTGGTTCTCTTTGGAGGTTTCGGGATTTTTCAGAATTTATAGGCGAAAGAGGTACGGCGGAGGAGGCAAGGGGGGCCCACAAGTCTACTAGGTGCGCCCCCCTAGGGCGCGCCTAGGGGGCTCGTGACCTCCCACAAGACCTCCTGCCTTGGTTCTCAAGTCTTCTGCGTATCTTCTATTATGGAAAAAATCATCTCACAGGTTTTATTCCGTTTGGAATCTGTTTAATATTCTTTTCTGAAAAAGGTCAAAAACACGGAAAAAAACAGAAACTGGCACTAGGCACTGAGTTAATAGGTTAGTCCCAAAAATGATATAAAATGGCATATAAATGCATATAAGACATCCCAAGTTGATAATATAATAGCATGGAACAATCAAAAATTATAGATTCATTGGAGACGTATCAGAGGCCGGCGGTGCGGTGCGGTTGGTGACAGGGAGGCGTCGTGGAGGGGCCGGCGACGGGGAGCTCCGGTTGGGGTGGCCGGTTGAAGGAGAGGTGGACCGATGGTGTGGTCGGCCTCCCCAACCCCGATCCAACCTGGATCGGGAGGGAGAGGCAGGGGAGCGAGGCGGGGAGGGAAGAGCGACGGGAGTCGCGCGGTAGGTGAGGGGCGACGGCACTAGGGAAAGGGAAGGGATCGGCGATGGGTTCCAGGGGCGACAGGATCGAGCAGGGGGTGCCAGGCGCGTGGGGCGGTAGGTGGGGATGAGCGCGCGAGAGAGGCGCGGGCGTGAGGGAGGAGACGTTAGCGAGAGAGAGAGATGAGCTGGGCGGTCCAAGCGGGAGGGAGTGCGCATGGGGCGAGGGTGGCGGCGCATGGGAAATGGGGTCTGGGAGTGGGCGGTTAGGGTTTCCTGGGGGTCTTATACCCCCACGCGAAAATGGGCTGGTGGGTAGATTAGGTGGGCCGGCGGCGTAGTTGGTGAGGGGGGGGGGGTTGTTGTTTTTTTATTAATTATAGTTTTAGATTTATTTCATTTCAGTGCAATAAATACCTCTCACATTTAATAATTTTTAAAGGACAATTCCCCATGTAATTTTGACAAACATCGAACACTTCTATTTTTATACTTGAAAACTTTTATCGTGTTTCTTTATTTTAAACTTGAATTCGAACCATTTTGAATTAACGCAAGATTGCCGATAGCAATTAAAGTGACGTGGCATCCTTTGCATAGTTTTACTGTAGTTTAATCCGGAGATGTCACATGCTTATTATATTCAATGCATTTTTGCTAGGCATGATTATTTCAATGATGCTCATATAGGAATAATAGTTGAAACATGCAATAGAGCAGCATTAAGCACATGACAAGCACATTTAAGTGTAAACCACTTCCTAAGAAAATGGATTTTGAAAGAAAATAATTTATTGTAGTGAGAATCATCTTTCATAGGAAGGCAAAACAAGCATAACTTGAAAACTTTGAACACATAGAGAGGAAACTTGATATTATTGCAATTCCTACAAGCATATGTTCCTCCCTTATAAAAAATTCAGTAGCATCATGAAGGAATTCAACTATATAACTATCACATAAAGCATTATTTGTACGATGCACAAGAATATAATTGTTATTACTATCCACATAAGCAAATTTCTTCTCATTCATAATAGTGGGAGCAAACTCAACAAAATAACTATCATGAAAAACTTGATTGTTATAATCCAATTTAAAAATAAAATCATGATGAAAAGTTTCATGGTTAAAATTATTCTTTGTAGCAAACATGTCATCACAATAATCATCATAGATAGCAACTTTGTCGTCATAGTCAATTGAAACCTCTTCCAAAATAGTGGAATCATCACTAAATGAAGTCATGACCTTTCCAATTTCACTTTTATCATTATGAAAATATTGCACACACTCCAAAATAATGGGATCATTAGTACCTAGGGATGATACTCTCCCAAACCCACTTTCATCAATATAATCGTAATAAATAGGAGACATGCTTTCATCATAATAGGGGAAAAATTATCATTTTCATGAAACATAGCATCCCCAAGCTTTTGGCTTTGCATATCATTAGAATCATGGATATTCAGAGAATTCACACTAGCAATATTGCTATAATGCTCATCATTCAAGGATTTTATGCCAAACATTTTATTGAATTCTTCTTCTATCAATTGAGCATAATTTTCCTTTCCATCATTTTCAAGAAAGACATTATAGAGATAAACAATATGAGACCACCTTAATTCCATTTTTTGTAATTTTATTTCTATAAACCAAACCAGTGAAAAACTGGAAACTAAAAGATTTAATTGCAAGATCTAAAGATATACGTTCAAGCACTCACCTCCTCGCAACGGCGCCAGAAAAGAGCTTGATCTCTACTACACAACTTGTTCTTGTAGACTCGTGTTGGCCCTCCAAGTGCAGAGTTTTGTAGGACACTAGCAAATTTCTCTAAAGTGGATGACCTAAGGTTTATCAATCAGTGGGAGGAGTAGGACGAAGTTGGCCTCTCTCAAACAACCCTGCAACCAAATAATAAAAAGACCCTTGTGTCCCCAACAGACCAAATACAATGGTAGATTGTATAGGTGCGCAATTTCGGCGAAGATATGGTGATACAAGTGTCGTAATGATAGTATATATTGATTTTTGTAATTTGAAAATATAAAACCATCAAGGTAGCAAGTGTAAAACAGCGAGCAAAATGTTGTATAAAAACAACAAGATTGTTGTATATGTTGTATAAAATGCAGAGGGAAGGCGCGACGACATGCCGCGCCCGTATGTACACTTCCATTATTTATTTGGTGTAAAAAGAAACAGTGGACCGGGTGAAGAAGTTGATGGAGGGTGAAATTGTTTTAACTTTTAAGCCCTTGTATTTTTTGTGGTTGCATGCAAATTCTTGTTCGTGATGTGGAGTTCTTAGGTATTTGCGTACATAGTATTTTTAGAAATGGAGAGAGTACATATAAGAGTGCATGCATTGTTAAGATGCTAGAGAGAGTGAAGAAATACGCAAGCACATACATAGGCTGAGGGTTACATACTACGGTGACAAAATATTCCCTGGAAAGTCTTGGCATGTTTTTTAGACATAATATGCACCAGCAACATGCGACCTTGTCATTGTTTGTGTTCTCTGATGCTAGTTGGTAGGCGCTGTGATGTTCGTCTCTATTGCTTGAAAAGTAACTATTGGCTGAACTGGAAAACCAAGGATAAGCTAGCTTGAGTGACAGATTCTTGATCCTGAGATGCTTTGGAATATTGGCTACTCTGGTACAACTAACTGAACATTTGTATATATAGATGGTGTGTTCATAGAGGCTCTAAACATTGTCAGTAGTTGTGGCATATATATATATATATATATATATATATATATGCGTAGTGCCCTCACTGGCTGAATGGGCTCAGAATGTACTCGATTACTTCGATGCGCATAAACTACAGGGGCAGGCATATTATATATGTTGATCTCAGCTGACTGGGTGACGGTGTATCCAACGGGTCCAAACAGGGGAGCTCATGGTTGAATTGTGAGCAGTGCAAATTATATTTCAGTGTCCACTAACATGGTTATGCTTGAGTGTTAGGAAAATTAAGGCAACAACAAAGCATGGTCTTATGACATAGCAAAATCACCTTATGACAATGGGGAATAAGGGTGATGCCGGCGCTTCAGACCTCAAGGCGACTAAGGTATATGAAAGCAAGCCAGATTTGGCACATATCAACTGGTTTACGCTGAACTTCTATAAACTGAATCAAAACATCAATGTTCTATAATATATAAGTGGTATTGCACTTCATTGAATAAGTAAGACAATATAGTATTAGGAGGAGATACACAATCCTTTGATTTGGTACAAAACCAACACATAGTAGTACAGGAATAATTATAATATTAAGTCGAAAGTTGTAGTAATGTGAGTGTACAATTTTTTTCACAACAGTACCTACTGACAATATAAGTCAAAACTAAGAGACAATTTGAACCACTGGAGAGACAATATAATTGTAAGTCAAAAGTTGTAGTAATTTGAGCAGACAGTTTTTTTAAAAGAAGTTACTTCAGAGAATAGTTCCAATAACTAATTAAGATACATGGTGTAGAACCATCTTTATATTATGAGCCCAACAGATAGAATTGTACATAGATGGAAGGAAATGATGCATTTTCAAGAAAGGTAAGATATATGTTGTATATATTGGTGATACAAGGGTTCGTACTTTCGCTAGTGCAATCTCTAGACAATGCTAACATAGTTAGATCATATCACAATCCCTCAATGTGTGATAAAGGATCACTCCAAAGTTCCTATCTAGCGGAGAACATAATAAGAAATTGTTTATAGGGTACGAAACCACCTCAAAGTTACTTTTTTCGATCAATATGTCCAACAGTTCGTACTAAGATAACAAGTTATCTTTTCTGATCGATCTATCAAGAGTTCGTACTAGAATAACACCATAACAAATTCAGATTCATAATACTCAATCCAACACAGATAACTTCAAGGAGCACACTAAGATTCCTACCGGAGAACATAGTATGAAAACGTGCAATCAACCTCTATGCCCAGATTACCTCATTGTCACCTCGGGAATCCGCGAGTTGATGCCAGAAGATGTATCAAGTGAGTTACCAGAATACCCAAATGTCACTACATGTATCCGCATGCAAGACATACATCATGTGCTCTGAAACCTAAAAGTTCAATCCAACATAACAAGATCTTGAAGTGAAAGATTCAATTCATCACAACAATAGCATGAGACAAACACCATATGATCCAACTATATTAATAAGGCCCATGATATATCAAGACCATGACATCTAAAGAACACGAGAGAGAGAGAGAGAGAATGAACACATAGCAATTGGTACAAACTCTCAGCCCTGAGGGTGGACTACTCCCTCCTCATCATCGTGGCCGCCGGGATGATGAAGATGGCAACCGGTGATGATTTCCCCTCTCCGGAAGGGTATTGGAACTTCTCCCGATTAGTTTTTCGTGGCTACATAGGCATGCGGCTGCAGAACTTCTCATCTAGGGTTATTTCTGGAGGTTTATCTATTTGTAGGATTTTTGGGCGTTGGAATCATGCCAAGATGGGGCCACGAGGTGCCTAGTAGATACCAGGCTACGATGGGGGTGGCTGGCACGAGGGGCCCACCCTCTGGTGGTTCTTTGCTCCAATATTTCTCTTCTCCTTCAAAAAAAATATCAAAAAGTTCCATCCAATTCTGAGAACTTTTATTTCTGCACAAGAAACAACATCACGTTAGTTCTGCTGAAAACAGCGTCAGTACGTGTTAGCTCCAAATAAATCATATGAAGTGCAACAAAACCATATAAAAGTATTGTAAACATAGGCAAACATGGCATGAATACTTCATAAACTATCAATACGTTGGAGACATATCAGAAGTCGTTAATCCCCATGGTATTAGCATATGCTTTTATATTTCTTTTATTTCAATGCAATGATTAATGCATGAGAGTTAGCAAGCAAACTCAAACTAATCTTTATTATATAACTCTGATACTCACTTACAAGGATAGATAGATCTCAAAGCAAAACTCCAAGTAAAGCAAATCTGAAATTTTATTTCTCTAAATCACAACATAACTAAAGATCGAAATAAGATAGATGATAATGGTAAAAGTGATGGTGATACGATACCGGGGCACCTCCCCCAAGCTTGGAACAAGCTAAGGTGGTGTCCATACCAATATACTCAAGTGTGATCCTTGGGTGATGGTGGTGATGAGGTAGTAAGTTTATTCTTCATCTTCCATGGCATAGGTTCCCTGTTGAATAAGGAAGAGATTGTCTCTGGAATACTAAAACTTGCAGCTATACTCATCCTCTTGAAACGAGATTCATACTCATAGTTTTGGTTTTGTAGATCATAAATTTGAGCCTCAAGATCTTGGAGCCTATCATAGAGCTTGGATATCATCTCCTCAAGTTCCTTGATGTCCTTCTTACACTCACAAATAATATATGTGATCATGGAGTGATTGACGTTGAGACATAACCCTCCAAGCCTGTTGGTTTGTGCCTCCCTCGTAGGCCCCCCTAACTCGTATTTATTTTTAGATTTTTTCTAAAATACCAAAACCAACACAACATATTTTTTTGGAATTTTTTGAGTAGGTTTACTTACCATATCACATACCTACCCCTTTTCATCTTTGTGGAGTGTTCTAGAAGGTCTCTCTTATGTGTTCTTCCGTGGTCATAACTTGAATGATATTAGTTTCAACATCGACTCGTGTACGTGAGATATAGTGTGTAATTCTTTGCCCATTTACCACTTTTGGATTTTTGCCTACAAAGTTGTTAATCTTGATAGCACTGGAGCGATAGACCACCTCGACGACATAAGGGCCTTCCCATTTGGAGAGAAGCTTACCTACAAAAAATCTGAAGCGAGAATAGTACAAAAGAACTAGGTCTCCTACATTGAATTACCGTTTTGGGATTCTTTTGTCATGCCATATTTAACCTTTTATCTATACAACTTAGCATTTTCATAAGCTTGTGTCCTCCATTTGTCTAATGAACTAATATCAAATAGCTTGTTTTCACCGGCAAGTTTAAAGTCATAGTTACATTCTTTAATTTCCCAATAAGATTTATGTTCTAACTCAGGAGTAAATGGCGTGCTTTTCCATAGACCATTTTATAAGGGGGCATTGCCATGGGGTTTTTATAAGCAGTTCTATAGGTACATAAAGCGTCATCAAGTTTCTTAGAGCAATTCTTTCTAGATCTATTAACAGTATTTTGCAGGATCAATTTTATTTCTCTCTTACTCAATGCAACTTGGCCACTGGACTGATAAGCTGATGCAATTATATGGTTAACATCATATTTAGGTAGAAGTTTATGAAAAGCACCATGATTAAAATGTGAACCACCATGAATCATTGATACATCACCAACATATCTACAATTTTTGATTGTTCCATGCTAATATATTAGCTGTTTTGGATGTTTTGTATGCATTAATATATTGTTTTACATCATTTTTGGGACTAACCTATACATCTAGAGCCTAGTGCGAGTTTCTGTTTTTTCATGTTTTTGAATATTGCTGATAATGAATATTAAATGGAGTCCAAACGGAACAAAATCTCTGGAAAGATTTTTCTTGGACCAGAAGATACCAGGAGAGTTGGAGTAGGCGGCATGGCAACTTCTGGGAGGCCACAAGCCTGCAAGGCTTCTTGTGTCTCTTTGATCTTCAATACCATGTTCTTCATGATCTTCATGGGCATCTATCCGATGTAATACTCTTTTGCGGTGTGTTTGTCGAGATCCGATGAATTGTGAGTTTTTGTTTAGATTATCTACCAATATTATTTGAGTCTCTTCTGAATTCTTATATGCATGATTTCATAGCTTTGCAAGTCTCTTT
The DNA here is from genome assembly GCF_904849725.1 of Hordeum vulgare subsp. vulgare. NCBI lineage: Eukaryota > Viridiplantae > Streptophyta > Magnoliopsida > Poales > Poaceae > Hordeum > Hordeum vulgare. Next base: position 563,247,246 of record NC_058519.1, read on the forward strand.
GAATTATTGGTTTGGTTTGACCAACTAGATTTGTAATTCTTGCAATGGGAGAAGTGCTTAGTTTTGGGTTCAATCTTGCGGTGTCCTCACCTAGTGACAGTAGGGCTAGCGAGGCACGTATTGTATTGTTGCCATCAAGGGTAAAAAGATGGGGTTTTCATCATATTGCTTGAGTTTATCCCTCTACATCATGTCATCTTATGTAATGTGTTACTCTTTTCTTCATGAATTTAATACTCTAGATGCAGGCAGGAGTCGGTCGATGGGTGGAGTAATAGTAGTAGATGCAGAATCATTTCCGTCTATGTGATAGGTACATCATGCATATATGTATAATCATTGCCTTGGATATCTTCATAATTATTATTTTTCTATCAATTGCTCAAGAGTAATTTTTTCACCCACCGTATTATTTTCCTTTATGAGAGAAGCCTCTAGTGAAACATATGGCCCCCAGGTCTATTTTCCATATTATTTTTTCAGGTCTATAAACCAAAAATACCAAAAATAATTTGCTGCAATTTATTTACTTTTGTTTCTGCAATCTTTTATACATATCTCTATCAGATCTCATCCTTGCAAATAACTCTAAAGGGATTGACAAACCCTTTATAGCGTTGGGTGCAAGTGTTTGATTATTTGTGTATGTACTACTATTGGGGCCTTGCTTCTTCCTCCTACTGGATTGATACCTTGGTTCTCAACAAACTGAGGGAAATACTTATCTACTTCCCTGCATCACCCTTTCCTCTTCAACGGAAAACCAACACAAGATCAAGAGGTAGCAAGAAGGATTTCTAACGCCGTTGCCGGGGAGGATACATAGCAAGATCACGCATACTAAATACCCATCACAAACTTATCTCTTGCATTTACTTTATTCGTCATTTGCCTCTCGTTTTCATATCCCCCACTTCTAAAAAGATTTTCAGAAAATACCAAAAAGATTTGCCCTTTTTACTCGCCTTTTTTGTTTGCCTCTCTACTTTCGGATCTCTGACTTCTCTCTATGACTAGCATTACCACTTCTCCTTTGTTACCGGATTTTGAAGTTTTATCCGATGTAATACTCTTTTGCGGTGTGTTTGTCGAGATCCGATGAATTGTGAGTTTATGTTTAGATTGTCTATCAATACTATTTGAGTCTCTTCTTAATTCTTATATGCATGATTTCATTGCTTTTCAAGTCTCTTTGAATTATTGGTTTGGTTTGACCAACTAGATTGGTAATTCTTGCAATGGGAGAAGTGCTTAGTTTTGGGTTCAATCTTGCGGTGTCCTCAAACAGTGACAGTAGGGCTAGCGAGGCACGTATTGTATTGTTGCCATCAAGGGTAAAAAGATGGGGTTTTCATCATATTGCTTGAGTTTATCCCTCTACATCATGTCATCTTATGTAATGCGTTACTCTTTTCTTCATGAATTTAATACTCTAGATGCAGGCAGGAGTCGGTGGATGGGTGGAGTAATAGTAGTAGATGCAGAATCATTTCCGTCTACTTGATACGTACATCATGCCTATATGTATAATCATTGCCTTAGATATCTTCATAATTGTTATTTTTCTATCAATTGCTCAACAGTAATTTGTTCACCCACCGTATTATTTTCCTTTATGAAAGAAGCCTCTAGTGAAACATATGGCCCCCAGGTCTATTTTCCATATTATTTTTTCAGGTCTATAAACCAAAAATACTTTGTTGCAATTTATTTACTTTTGTTTCCGCAATCTTTTATACATATCTCTATCAGATCTCATCCTTGCAAATAACTCTAAAGGGATTGACAAACCCTTTATAGCGTTGGGTGCAAGTGTTTGATTATTTGTGTATGTGCTACTATTGGGGCCTTGCTTGTTCCTCCTACTAGATTGATACCTTGGTTCTCAACAAACTGAGGGAAATACTTATCTACTTCCCTGCATCACCCTTTCCTCTTCAAGGGAAAACCAACACAAGCTCAAGAGGTAACAAGAAGGATTTCTAATGCCATTGCCGAGGAGGATACATAGCAAGATCACGCATACTAAATATCCACCACAAACTTATCTCTTGCATTTACTTTATTTGTCATTTGCCTCTCGTTTTCTTCTCCCCCACTTCTAAAAAGATTTTCAGAAAATACCAAAAAGATTTGCCCTTTTTACTCGCCTTTTTCGGTTGCCTCTCTACTTTCGGATCTCTTACTTCTCTCTATGACTAGAATTACCACTTCTCCTTTGTCACCGGATTTTGAAGTTTTATACTTCAAACAAAAACAAAGGGAGAATTTGAAAGATGCGAGGTATAGGCTAATGGAATCCTATCGCATCCCCAACCTAAAAGGGGATGCGAAGGTTTTGCTCAAATTTTTTTACATTGGATTGGCTTTATATCATACAGAACTTTTAGATTTTGCATCGAAAGGGAATTTTATTGAATTAAATACAAACGGTGCTTATGAAGTATTGGAGGGGATTTTTGGGGTTCCTCCACAAAAAGAAGGGGTTTAATTTTTCAGAACAGGGTGTTCAACTTCTCGAAAAATTGAGTGACTTACATAAGCACCTAATCGAGTTACCACAATGTCACGAACCCCTTAAACATATCAATGGAAACCTCAACCGCTTGAAAAAAGAGAAGAAAAAGAATAAAAAAGTTGAGAGAAAGAGAGAAGGGACAATGCTACTATCTTTTTCTAGACTTGTGCTTCAAAGTAGCACCATGTTCTTCATAGAGAGTCTCCTATTTTGTCACTTTCATATAACTAGTGGTATTACATCGTTTGCACAACCACTTAGTTTTATTTTTGAGCTTTTATACACTTATCTCTCTAGTGCATTTGTTGCATGGCAATCCCTACTCACTCACATTAATATCTATTGATGGGCATCTCCATAGCCCGTTGATATGCCTAATTGATGTGAGACTATCTTCTTCCTTTATTTTTGCAACCTCCAGCACACTCTATTCCACCTATAGTGTTATATCCATGGCTCACGCTCATGTATTGCGTGAGAGTTGAAAAGGTTTGAGAACATAAAAGGTGTGAAAAAATTGCTTGATCTTAACCGGGGTTGTGCATGATTTAGATACTTTGTGTGGTGAATATAGATCATAGCGAGACCATATGATTTTGTAGGGATAACTTTCTGAGACCATGTTATTTTGAAAGGAAGCAATTACCTTATTAGTATGCTTGAAGTATTATTGTTTTTGTGTCAATATGAGACTTTTGTTTTGAATCTTATGGATCTGAATATTCATGCCATATTAGAGAATATTAAATGGATAAATATTATAGGTAGCATTCCACATCAAAACTTCTGTTTTTATCATTTACCTAGTCAAGGACGAGCATGAATTAAGCTTGGGATGCTTCATACGTCTCCAACGTATCTATAATTTTTTATTGTTCCATGCTATGATATTATCTGCTTTGGATGTTTTATATGCATTTATATGTTGTTTAATATTATTTTTGGGACTAACCTATTAATCTAGAGCCTAGTGCCAGTTTCTGTTTTGTTTCACGTTTTTGAATATTGCAGATAACAAATATTAAACGGAGTCCAAACGGAACAAAATCTCTGTAAATATTTTTGTTGGATCAGAAGACACCCAGGAGACTTGAAGTAGGGGGCAGGGGACCTGCGAGGAGGCCACAAGCCTGCAGGGCGCGCCCTGGGGGGTGGCCACACCCCCTTAGCTTGTGGGTCCCCTGTAGGCCTCCTAACTCTATTCTTTAGCCTATAAATTCCCAAATATTCCCGTATCCCAAAACAGAGCCACGAAAATACGTTTACGCCGCCGAGAGCCTCTGTTCCCGAGAGATCCAATCTTGGAGCCTTTTCCGGTAATCTGTCGGAGAGGGAATTGATCACGGAGGGCATCTACATCAACTCCATTGCCCCTTCGATGATGTGTGAGTAGTTCACCACAGACCTACGGGTCCATAGCTAGTAGCTAGATGGCTTCTTCCCACTCTTTGATCATCAATACCATGTTCTTCATCATCTACATGGAGATCTATCCATGTAATACTCTTTTGCGGTGTGTTTGTCGAGATCCGATGAATTGTGAGTTTATGTTCAGATTATCTATGAATATTATTTGAGTCTCTTATGAATTCTTATATAAATGATTTCATAGATTTGCAAGTCTCTTCGAATTATTGGTTTGGTTTGGCGAACTAGATTGTTAATTCTTGCAATGGAAGAAGTGCTTAGTTTTGGGTTCAATCTTGCGGTGTCCTCACCCGGTGACAGTAGGGGTAGCGAGGCACGTATTGTATTGTTGCCATCAATGGTAAAACGATGGCGTTTTCATCATATTGCTTGAGTTTCTCCCTCTACATCATGTCATCTTACTTAATGTGTTACTCTTTTCTTCATGAACTTAATACTCTAGATGCAGGCAGGTCTCGGTCGATGTGTGGAGTAATACTAGTAGATGTAGAATCGTTTCGGTCTACTTGATACGGACGTGATACCTATATGCATAATCATTGCCTTAGACATCTTCATAATTATTTTCTTTTCTATCAATTGCTCGACAGTAATTTGTTCACCCATCGTATTATTTTCCTTTATGAGAGAAGCCTCTAGTGAAACATATGACCCCCGGGTCTATTTTCCATATTATATTTTCAGATCTATAAACCAAAAATACCAAAAATACTTTGCTACAATTTATTTACCTTTTTTCCGCAATCTTTTATACTCAGCTCTATCAGATCTCATCCTTGCAAATAACTCTGAAGGGATTGACAACCCCTTTATAGCGTTGGGTGCAAGTGTTTGATTATTTGTGTAGGTACTACTATTGGGGCCTTGCTTGTTCCTCCTACTGGATTGATACCTTGGTTCTCAACAAATTGAGGGAAATACTTATCTACTTTGTTGCATCACCCTTTCCTCTTCAAGGGAAAACCAACGCAAGCTCAAGAGGTAGAAGTCATCAAGTATCTCGGGACTCCAAACACGAGGAAGATAATTTCTTTAAGAATCTTAATAGAAGTGTTATGATCAGCACTACTAGTTGGAATAGCTTCTACCCACTTAGTAACATAATCAATAGCAACTAAATATGAGTGTACCCATTAGAGGAACCAAAAGTTCCCATGTAATCAAAGCCTCAAACAACAAATGGTTCAGTTGCAAGTGAATAATTCATTGGCATTTCCGGACGTTTACTTATGTCACCAATTCTTCGAATTCAACACAAGAGAGGACATACTTACGAGCATCTTTAGAAAGACTATGCCAATAAGACCCGGATTGTAATAACTTGTGTGTAGTTCTGTCACGAGCGTGGTGCCATCTGAAGCCCTCAGAATGACAGTTCCGTAGGATCTGTTCCTGTTCATGATGAGGTACACAATGTATAATAACACCATATACTCCTTCTTTATAAAGATGTAGGTCATCCCAAAAGTAATGTCTTAAATCATAGAAGAACTTTTTCTTTTGTTGGTAAGTGAAACTAGGTGGTATATATTTAGTAATAATGTAATTAGCAAAATCTGCATACCAAGGAGTACTACAGGAAACATTTATAACAACTAGTTTCTCATCAGGAAAATTATCATAAATAGGTAGTGGGTCATCAAGAACATTTTCCATTCTAGAAAAAATATCTGCTATGGTTTTTTAGCTCCCTTTCTATCAACAATATGCAAATAAAACTATTTGAATAAAAGAACCCACCTAATTAGTCTAGGATTACCATCTTTCTTTTCCATAAGGTATTTAATAGTAGCATGATCAGTGTGAATAGTAACTTTGGAATCAACAACGTAAGGTCTAAACTTATCACATGCAAAGACAACTTCTAAAAATTCCTTCTTAGTAGTAGAATAATTTCTTTGAGCACTCTATAGAGTTTTACTAGCATAATAAATAACATTCAGTTACTTGTTACTCTTTGCCCTAGTACAACACCAACAACATAATCACTAGCATCATGCATAATCTCAAATGGCAAATCCCAATCAGGTGGTTGAACAATAGGTGTAGAAACCAAGGCTTTCTTAAGTATTTCAAAGGCTTGTACATAATCATCATCAAAAAGAAAATGAATATATTTTTGAAGAATATTAGTTAGTGGCCTAGAAATCTTTGAGAAATATTTAATAAAGCGCCTATAAAAATGAGCATGGCCAAGGAAACTTCTTATACCTTTGATATATGTCCATGGCATTTTCTCTGTTGCATAGACTTTAGCTTTGTCTATCTCAATACCTTGTTCGGAGATTTTATGCCCAAGTACTGTACCTTCATTCACCATAAACTTCTCCCAGATCAAGACAAAATTAGTTTCTTCACATCTCTGCAAAACTGGATCAAGGTTGCTAAAGGAATCATCAAAAGAAGTCTCGTATACGAAAAAATCATCCATGAAAATCTCAACAATCTTTTTCAGAAAAGTCGGAGAGTATAACAATTATACATCTTTGAAAGGTAGCAGGTGCACTGCATAAACCAAAAGAAATATATCTATAAGCATAAGTTCCAAAAGGGCATGTAAAAATAGTTTTCTCTTGGTCTTCTTTTGACACAGCTATTTTTGATAAATCAGAATATCCGTTGAGAAAACAAAAGTGTGTGTGCTTACATAATCTATCTAACATTTGATCAATAAAAGGCAAGGGGTAATGATTTTTTCTAGTTGCTTTGTTTAATTTCCTGAAATCAATTACCATACTATAACCAGTTAAGATTCTTTGTGGGATAAGTTCATTTTTATCATTAGGAACAACATTTATACCTCCTTTCTTAGGAACAAAATGAATAGGACTTACCCATCTACTATAAGCTATAGGATAACTACACTTGCCTCGAATGGATTTAATATTTCAGTTCTTACTGCTTCCTTCAGCTTGGGATTTAAGCGATGTTGTTGACCAACAAGAGGTTTAGCATATGGTTCCATATTAATCTTGTGCTAACATAGAGTGGTACTAATGCCCTTAAGATCATCAAGAGTTTATCGAGTAGTAGCCCTTCGCTTCTGTAGAGTTTTAAGTAATCTCCTTTCTTGAGGCTCTCAAAGGTTAGCACTGAAAATAATAGAATATATCTTCTTTTCATCGAGATAAGCATATTTAAAAGTATTCGGTAATTTCTTTAAATCAAACACGGGATCTCCCTTGGGTGGAGGAGGATCTTGTAAGATATCAACTCATAAGTTGTGTTTAAGAATAGGTGTTTGTATAAGAAATATATCATCTATCTCATTTCTTTCATCCGTATGCATATCATTTTCATGGTCTAGCAAATATTGTTCTAATGGGTCGGTAGGAGGCACGACAATAGAAGCAAGACCGATTATCTCATCCTTACTGGGTAATTCTTTCTCATGTTGCTTACACCAAACTTAGAGAAATTCAATTCATGAGAAACATCAGCAAATCTTACTTTGACCTTCTGAGTTGCACAATTAATTTCAGCATTAACATTATTCAAGAAAGGTCTACCAATTATAATGGGACAAAAGCTATCTTATTCTGAACCAAGTACTAAAAAATAGTGGGGTACTTAATTATTCCATACAAGACTTCAACATATCTAACAATATCAAGTGGTGAAATAATGTATTTGTTTGCAAGTTTAATGGTGACATCAATTTCTTTATTCCCGGAGGGTGCTATGTCATTCCTAATTTCTTGATATAAAGTAAAAAGGTATAATAGTAACACTAGCACCGATGCCACACAAGCCATGATGAAAATGATCTCCAATCTTAACGGAAACAACAAGCATGCCAACAACTGGTTTATTTTTTTCTAACTTATCCTCATGGTTTCTAACATGTTTTACAATTATAGGAGCTTCATCACAAAAGTAAATAACCTGGCTATCAATGTTATCAACTAGGAGATCTTTAAACATAGCAATATGATGCTCAACTAATATTTTTTCAGAGGGTTTAGTTGTTCTAACAAAACTTTTATTAACAACAACTGCAGCTTTAGAATGTTCCTTAATCCTAACAGGGAAAGGGGGTCTCTCAATATAAGCAGTAGGTACAACTGGATCAACATGATAAACAATTGTGTCCTCTTTATCTTTAATAGGTTTGTATAATGGTTTTTCAATAGGTGGATGATATTTAAACCACTTACCTTAGGGAGATCAACATGACTAGAAAATGATTCACACAAAGAAGTTACTATCTTGGAGTCAAGCCCATATTTATAACTAAAATCATGGAAAGTATGAGTCTCCATAAAAGATTTAACGCAGTCAAACTTAAGCATTATACCTCACTCTTTAACTTTGTCGAATTCCCAAACTTTAGAGTTGCATTTAATTCCTTCCAAAAGATCACATATGAATTCAATAGTCCTCTTCATGTAGGAACCGATACAAGAAGAACCAAGTAGTAACTAAAAATCATGAGAAAGTTGTGCATAAAATTTTGTATAATCATTTCTCTTGAGAGCTCATGGTTGGGGAAAGTGTGCATCATAGATTTGAGCGTCCCCCAAGCTTGAGCGATACTTTCTCCTTCACAAGGCCAACAATTATACATAAAATTCTGATCACTATGGACTAGATGCATAGGATAAAACTTCTAAGAAAATTCCATCTTCAAGCGATTCTAGTCCCATGATTTAGTATCATTCGATAGTCTATACCATATCAATGTCTTTACCTCCAAAGATAAAGGGGAAATTGTCTTCTTAACTTTGTCTCTGGATAAGCCTGCAAGCTTAAAAAATCCACAAATATCATCAACATATATCAAGTGGTAATGAGGATGAGTTGTACCAACATAAGGATGAGCTAGGAGTTCCTCTACCATACAGAAGGAATCTCATAATAAATATTTTCATTAGGTTCATTACGTAATTTAGGTTGAGGTACAAGCGTTTCCACTTCCATTCGAGGCGAATATGCCCCGAACAAGCCACTCAAAGGGTAATCGTCCATAGTAACAAGCAATAGTAAATTTTAACACGTACCGAAAATGTTTCCTTACCAATTTCCACTTACCAAAGGTACTTCATGATAGTTGTGATCTGTGTTGGGTTTTCTGCAAAGAGAAGGGGTGATGCAGCACAATATAGGTAAGTATTTCCCTTAGTAGAGAACCATGGTTTATCGAACCAATAGGAGTAACAACCAGCCCCCCTCTTCAACGAGTGCTAAGAAAGGAGCAAACACTTGCACCCAACGCTGGCAAGAGAGTTGTCAATTCCCTTGGACTCGTTATTTGCAAGCAAGTAAAGTCTGTAGCTAAAAGTTTATAATTGCAAAGTAAGTCAAAAGTAAATAAGTCACTGAGGAAATTGTAGCATTTGTAAACTGTTGCTTGTGATCTGTGTTGGGTTTTGTGTAAGAGGAGTGGATGATGCAACACACGATAGGTAAGTATTTCCCTCAATAGAGAAGAAGGTTTATCTAACCAATAAGAGTAACAACCAGCCCATGTCTTCAGTGACTGCACACAAAACAAACAAACACTTGCACCCAACGCGGGCAAGAGGTTTGTCAATCTCCTTGGACTTGTTATTTGCAAGCAAGTAATGTGTGTAGTTAAAGTTAATAATTGCAAAGTAAGTTAAAAGTAAAAAAATGGAGTAATGGAACTCTAGCGTTTGTAATCTTATAAGTGAATAGACCTTGGGGCCATAGTTTTCCCTAGTGGCATCTCTCATGTAGTAGGCATACAGTGGGCAAACTAATTACTGTTTGCTAATTAATATAAAAGTGCATAGTTATGTGATATTCACGGCAATGGTCATGTATATATAGGCATCACATCCTTAAGAAAATAGGGTGACTCTTGCATGCACCCATTAATATTACTCCACCCATCGACTTTTGTCTAGCATGCATCTAGAGTATTATGTAAAACAGAGTAATACTTGGAGAAAAATGACATGATGTAGACAAAGATAATTCAGTCAATATAAATTAACCCCATTGTTTTATCCTTAGTGGCAACAATACAAAGATGTATCTTGTCCCCTTCTATGAGTGGGATATAGAAACCCTTCAGATTGAACCCACTAGAACGCACCCCTCTCACTTAAGAAATATCAATCTAATTGGCCAAACCATTTCAATAGATCCGAGAGATTTACGAAGCTATCATAATCATGAAATAAGAACTATAATTAGAATTCAGAGATGACTCAAATCATTATCATGAATAATATAAACATAAACCCACAATTCATCGGATCCCAACAAATGCACCGCACAAAAGGAGTACATCGGATAGATCACAACGAATATGCGATGATCATTGTATCAAAGATCAACAGAGAGGGCGAGAGCAAGAGAGAGAGAGAGCCATCTAGGTACTAACTACAGACATGTAGGTCTATTGTAAACAACTCACACATCACCACGGAGCAGCAAAGTTGATGTAGAGGTCCTCCGTGATCGACCCCCCTTCGTCTCGGCACTGGAAAAGGGCTCCAGATGGGCACACAATGGAACACAGACTTGCGGTGGTGGAAAAGGTGTTTTGGGAGTCTCCCTAGTGTTTTTGCAGCAATTGAGAATTTATAGAATGAAGAGGGACGTCAGGAGGTGCCACGAGGCCCCACCACAAATTAGGGCGTGACCACCACCCCCTAGGTGTGCCCTATTGTGTGGTGGCTCCCTCGTTTGGCCCCCGGCCTCCTTTCGAAGCTTCCAGGTCTTCTTTTTGTCCCAAAAAATCGTAAAAAAATTAAGGGCAATTGGACTTCGTTTGGTACTGTAAGCGTGAAAAGCCAAAAACATGCAGAAAATAGCAACTCGCACTGGGCAATGGGTTAATAGTTTAGTGCTCAAAAATAATATTAATTGTTGAACAAGCCCCAATGCGGATAAGATCCAAGGAAGTTCTTGCACAATGACACAAATGCGGCCAGATATGAAACAGCATTGGGAGGCAGTTGGTGGAGCTAAGCCCCGAAGAAAGCCAGAAATGCTCGGAAGAAGGGATGCGGAGCTAGAGAGAAACCTCGCTTGATGTGGTGACCAACACCACCCGCTCGTCGTTCTGGGGCGTTGGCTTAATGTCGCCGTCCTCAGGTACTCGCCAGCTCCCCCGGGAGATCAATCTCTCACCCTCCAACTCCAACAATCATGCCCCTGTGACGCGGGACGACATCCAGTCGCCCTGGATCCACCCCCGAGGAAGCACCTCGGCGCTCAAGGAGGATCCACGCGACCCCCTTTTGTCCCGCTCAGCCTTGCACGTTGCCCCCTTCGTCAAGGTCGACGACGGAGAAGTGGGAGCTGGAGATCGACGGAGACGACCGGTGATTCCTGTCTTTGGGAGGGAAGAGGGGACGACAAGAATCTAGTCTCATGACACCATTCCTTCTCTCTTTCCTCCGTCCCGGCCTTAAATACCTAACGGCAGGAATCCCTATTGAGCACATCGCCAACCCAAGGAGAATCTACAGTATCCCAGGAATCACGCGCACTGTAGCATGACGGCGACATTACAGGCGCGTAGTGGGGTGACACTCTCGCTTGTAATGTGGCCTGTAGCATGACTATAATACCCACAAGCGGGAAATTCGGCAACATTACGGGCACAGAAATTGCAGTGTAAAACCCTACTCCCGCTTGTCTACATCCTGCTTCTCCATCAAAACCGCCGCCCGCGCACGTGCTCCTTCTATTCAAAAATCGCGAAAAATCCGCCCCAACACATATCCCGAATGGATCCCGTATCCATGGTGCGTGACGAGGTGTGTCGAATGATCTTTTTGCTCATCCCCCTGCGGGACCTCGATCACTCGGGAAATCAATGAGGACGACCCGATCATCCTTCCCTCAATACAGGCGAGGATCCATCCCTGCTCGCTGATTGAGCACGCAGAGTTTCGAACTCTCGTACGCCCAATTCATGGAATCTATCTTCCCGAAAGATATTCCATCACCGCCTACTACAGCCGTACCCGTATGACTGGGCAGTCGGGATTCTTCACTCTTGAATCCATGGAGGTTTGCTGAAAGTCCGATTGACCCAGCTCCGCACTACAGCCCAAGAATTTCCAAGACGTCGAAGACATCGAAGGAAGTCATTCACTCGGTCTACAAAACCTCAACCGATTCGGGGGCTACTGATGGGTTGTACATTAGGGATAGGCCTACAGACCTACTCACTTTGGCCCACCTAGGACCCCTTAGGAACATTATTGTCTGATACATCTCCATCGTATCTACTTTTCCAAACTCTTTTGCCCTTGTTTTGGACTCTAATTTGCATGATTTGAATGGAACTAACCCAGACTGACGTTGTTTTTAGCAGCATTGCCATGGTGTTGTTTTTGTGCAGAAATAAAAGTTCTCAAAACGTCTTGAAAATTTACGGAGAATACTTTTCAAAAATATGAAAAATACCTGTGCAAAGCTCCACCGGAGGGGACGGGCCAGTGGGCCACAAGCCCTGTTGCCGCGTCCCCCCTGGTCGTGGCAACCAAGCTTGTTGGGCCCACGTGGCTCCGCCGCCCCCAAACTAAGCTCTATAAATTCCCTTTCGTCCCGCAAAAAATCAGAAGAGAAGATTTCATCGCATTTGCGATACGGAGGCACCTCCACATCCTGTTCTTCATCTGGAGGGCTGATCTGGAGTCCGTTTTGGGCTCCGGAGAGGGGAAATCGTCGCCATCGTCATCATCAACCGTCTTCCCTCTCCAATTCAATGAAGCTCTTCATTGTTCGTGAGTAATCTATTCATAGGCTCGCTGAGCAGTGATGAGTAGGATGAGATCTATCATGTAATCGAGTTAGTTATGACAGGGATTGATCCCTAGTATCCACTATGTTCTGAGATTGATGTTGCTACTACTTTGCCATGCTTAATGCTTGTCACTAGGGCCCGCGTGCCATGATTTCAGATCTGAAATTATTATGATGTCACCAATATATGTGTGTTTTAGATCCGATCTTCCAAGTTGTAGTTACCTACTATGTGTTATGACCCGGCAACCCCGGGGTGACAATAACCGGAACCACTCCGGTCATGACCATAGTTTCAGGAGTTCATGTGTTCACCAAGTGCTAATGCGTTGGTCCGGTTATTTATTAAAAGGAGAACCTTAATTTCCCGTAGTATCCTTTTGGACCCCGCTGCCACGGGAGGGATGGACAATAGATGTCATTCAAGTTCTTTTCCCTAAGCACGTATGACGACACACGAAATGCATGCGTACATCACATTGATCAACGGGAGCTAGCCACATATCTCTCCATGTAATAACTGTTGCATGATGAATGTCATCCGACAAATCACTGACCCATTGCCTATGAGTTTGTCCCACTGGTGATGTTACTTATTTTGCTCTACTGCTGTTACTTACTTTGCTCTGCGGCTGTTACTGTTGGAATTATGCCCTAGAGGCAATAATAAATATAGTTATTATTATAATTCCTGTATCAAGATAATAGTTTATTATCCATGCTATAATTGTATTGAATGAAGACTCATTTACATGTGTGGATACATAGACAAAACACCGTCCCTAGCATGCCTCTAGTTGGCTAGCCAGTTGATCAATGATAGTCAGTGTCTTCTGATTATGAACAAGGTGTTGTTGCTTGATAACTGGATCACGTCATTAGGAGAATCACGTGATGGACTAGACCCAAACTAATAGACGTAGCATGTTGATCGTGGCATTTTGTTGCTACTGTTTTCTGCGTGTCAAGTATTTGTTCCTATGACCATGAGATCATATAACTCACTGACACCGGAGGAATGCTTTGTGTGTATCAAACGTCGCAACGTAACTGGGTGACTATAAAGGTGCTCTACAGGTGTCTCCGAAGGTGTTAGTTGAGTTAGTATGGATCAAGACTGGGATTTGTCACTCCGTGTGACGGAAAGGTATCTCGGGGCCCACTCGGTAATACAACATCACACACAAGCCTTGCAAGCAATGTAACTTAGTGTAAGTTGCGGGATCTTGTATTACGGAACGAGTAAAGAGACTTGCCGGTAAACGAGATTGAAAAAGGTATGCGGATACTGACGATCGAATCTCGGGCAAGTAACATACCGAAGGACAAAGGGAATGACATACGGGATTATATGAATCCTTGACACTGAGGTTCAAACGATAAGATCTTCGTAGAATATGTAGGATCCAATATGGGCATCCAGGTCCCGCTATTGGATATTGACCGAGGAGTCTCTCGGGTCATGTCTACATGGTTCTCGAACCCGCAGGGTCTGCACACTTAAGGTTCGACGTTGTTTTATGCGTATTTGAGTTATATGGTTGGTTACCGAGTGTTGTTTGGAGTCCCGGATGAGATCACGGACGTTACGAGGGTTTCCGGAATGGTCCAGAAACAAAGATTGATATATAGGATGACCTCATTTGATTACCGGAAGGTTTTCGGAGTTACCGGGAATGTACCGGGAATGACGAATGGGTTCCGGGAGTTCACCGGGGGGGCAACCCACCCCGGGGAAGCCCATAGGCCTTTGGGGAGACACACCAGCCCTTAGTGGGCTGGTGGGACAGCCCACAAGTGCCCTATGCGCCAAGGAGAAGAAAATCAAGAGAAAAAAAAGGAGGAGGTGGGAAGGAAGGGGGACTCCCTCCCACCAAACCTAGTCCAACTCGGTTTGGGGGGGGGAGAGTCCTCCCCCTTGGACTCGGCCGACCCCCTTGGGGCTCCTTGAGCCCCAAGGCAAGGTCCCCTCCCTCCCACCTATATATACGGAGGTTTTAGGGCTGATTTGAGACGACTTTTCCACAGCAGCCCGACCACATACCTCCACGGTTTTTCCTCTAGATCGCGTTTCTGCGGAGCTCGGGCGGAGCCCTGCTGAGACAAGGTCATCACCAACCTCCGGAGCGCCGTCACGCTGCCGGAGAACTCTTCTACCTCTCCGTCTCTCTTGCTGGATCAAGAAGGCCGAGATCATCGTCGAGCTGTACGTGTGCTAAACGCGGAGGTGCCGTCCGTTCGGTACTAGATCGTGGGACTGATCGCGGGATTGTTCGCGGGGCGGATCGAGGGACGTGAGGACGTTCCACTACATCAACCGCGTTCTCTAACGCTTCTGCTGTACGATCTACAAGGGTACGTGGATCACTCATCCCCTCTCATAGATGGACATCACCATGATAGGTCTTCGTGCGCGTAGGAAATTTTTTGTTTCCCATGCGACATTCCCCAACAGTGGTATCAGAGCTAGGTTCATGCGTAGATGTCTTCTCGAGTAGAACACAAAAGTTTTTGTGGGCGGTGATGTGCGTTTTGCTGCCCTCCTTAGTCTTTTCTTGATTCCGCGGTATTGTTGGATTGAAGCGGCTTGGACCAACATTACTCGTACGCTTACGAGAGACTGGTTTCATCGTTACGAGTAACCCCCTTTGCTCAAAGATGACTGGCAAGTGTCGGTTTCTCCAACTTTAGTTGAATCGGATTTGACCGAGGAGGTCCTTGAATGAGGTTAAATAGCAACTCATATATCTCCGTTGTGGTGTTTGCGTAAGTAAGATGCGATCCTACTAGATACCCATGGTCACCACGTAAAACATGCAACAACAAAATTAGAGGATGTCTAACTTGTTTTTGCAGGGTATGATTGTGATGTGACATGGCCAACGATGTGATGTGATATATTGGATGTATGGGATGATCATGTTGTAATAGAAATATCGACTTGCACGTCGATGGTACGGCAACCGGCAGGAGCCATAGGGTTGTCTTTATACTAACGTTTGTGCTTGCAGATGCGTTTACTATTTTTCTAGGATGTAGCTTTAGTAGTAATAGCATGAGTAGCACGACAACCCCGATGGCAACACGTTGATGGATGATCATGGTGGGGCGCCGGTGACAAGAAGATCGTGCCGGTGCTTTGGTGATGGAGATCAAGAAGCACGTGATGATGGCCATATCATGTCACTTATGAATTGCATGTGATGTTAATCCTTTTATGCACCTTATTTTGCTTAGAACGGCGGTAGCATTATGAGGTGATCTCTCACTAAAATTTCAAGACGAAATTGTGTTCTCCCCGACTGTGCACCGTTGCTACAGTTCGTCGTTTCGAGACACCACGTGATGATCGGGTGTGATAGACTCAACGTTCACATACAACGGGTGCAAAACAGTTGCGCACGCGGAACACTCGGGTTAAGCTTGACGAGCCTAGCATGTGCAGACATGGCCTCGGAACACATGAGACCGAAAGGTCGATCATGAATCATATAGATGATATGATTAGCATAGGGATGCTTACCACTGAAACTATACTCAACTCACGTGATGATCGGACTTGGGATAGTGTAAGTGGATCATGAACCACTCAAATGACTATAATTTGATTAAGTTAAACTCTAATTATCTTGAACATAGTCTAAGTCCACTTTGAATATATTTGTGTTGTAGATCATGGCTCACGCGACAGTCATCCTGAATTTTAATACGTTCCTAGAGAAAGCTAAGTTGAAAGATGATGGAAGCAACTTTGTAGACTGGGCTCGTAATCTTAAGCTAATCTTACAAGCTGGGAAGAAGGATTATGTCCTTAATGCTGCGCTAGGAGATGAACCACCCGCTACGGCTGATCAGGATGTTAAGAACGCTTGGTTAGCATGTAAGAAGGACTACTAAATAGTTCAATGTGCAGTATTGTATGGCTTAGAACCGGGACTTCAACGTCGCTTTGAGCGTCATGGAGCATTTGAGATGTTCCAGGAGTTGGAGTTTATCTTTCAGAAGAACGCCTGGATCGAGAGGTATGAGACCTCCGATAAATTCTATGCTTGCAAGATGGAGGAAAACTCGTCTGTCAGTGAACATGTGTTCAAAATGTCTGGGTACTTAAACCGTCTAGCTGAGCTGGGGATTGAACTCCCGCAAGAGGCTATCACTGACAGAATCCTTCAATCACTGCCGCCAAGCTATAAAGGCTTTGTTTTGAACTACAACATGCAAGGGATGAACAAGTCTCCCGGCGAGTTGTTTGCGATGCTGAAAGTCGCAGAGTCTGAACTCCGTAAAGAGCATCAAGTGTTGATGGTGAATAAGACCACTAGTTTCAAGAGAAACGGCAAAGGCAAGAAGGGCAATTCAAAGAAGAGCGGCAAGCCTGTTGCCAATCCGCCGAAGAAACCCAAAGCTGGACCTAAGCCTGAAACGGAGTGTTACTATTGCAAGGGTATGGGTCACTGGAAGCGCAATTGCCCCAAGTATCTGGCAGATAAGAAGGCGGGCAAAGAAAAATCAGGTATATTTGATATACATGTTATTGATGTGTACTTAACCGGCTCTCATAGTAGTGCCTGGGTATTCGATACCGGTTCTGTTGCTCATATTTGCAACTCAAAACAGGAACTGCGGAATAGACGAAGGCTGGCGAAAGATGAAGTGACGATGCGTGTAGGAAATGGTTCCAAGGTTGATGCAATCGCCGTCGGCATAGTGTCACTTCAGTTACCGTCAGGATTAGTGATGAACTTAAATCATTGTTATTTAGTGCCTGCGTTGAGCATGAACATTATATCTGGATCTTGTTTATTGCGAGACGGTTACTCCTTTAAGTCAGAGAATAATGGTTGTTCTATTTCTATGAGTAACATCTTTTATGGTCATGCACCGAATGTGATAGGATTGTTCATATTGAATCTTGATAGCGATACGCATATACATAACATTGAGACCAAAAGAGTTAGAGTAAACAATGATAGCGCCATATTTTTGTGGCACTGCCGCTTAGGTCATATTGGTGTAAAGCGCATGAAGAAACTCCATGCCGATGGACTTTTGGAGTCACTTGACTTTGATTCACTTGACACGTGCGAACCATGCCTCATGGGCAAGATGACTAAAACTCCGTTCTCCGGAACAATGGAGCGTGCAAGTGACTTATTGGAAATCATACATACCGATGTGTGTGCTCCGATGAGCGTGGAGGCACGCGGCGGATATCGTTATTTTCTCACCTTCACTGACGATTTGAGTAGGTATGGCTATGTCTACTTGATGAAGCACAAGTCTGAAACATTTGAAAAGTTCAAGCAATTTCAGAGTGAAGTGGAAAATCATCATAACAAGAAGATCAAATTCCTACGGTCTGATCGTGGGGGTGAATGTCTGAGTTTCGAGTTTGGTGATCACTTAAGAAAATGTGGAATTGTTTCACAGTTGACACCGCCAGGAACACCACAGCGTAATGGTGTGTCCGAACGTCGTAATCGTACTTTGTTAGAGATGGTGCGATCTATGATGTCTCTTACTGATTTGCCGTTATCATTTTGGGGTTATGCATTAGAAACAGCTGCATTCACTTTAAATAGGGCACCATCAAAATCCGTTGAGACGACACCATACGAACTGTGGTATGGCAAAAGGCCAAAGTTGTCGTTTCTTAAAGTTTGGGGATGTGATGCTTATGTCAAAAGGCTTCAGCCTGAAAAGCTGGAACCCAAAGCGGAAAGGTGCGTCTTCATAGGTTACCCAAAAGAGACAGTTGGGTACACCTTCTATCTCAAATCCGAGGGCAAAGTGTTTGTTGCTAAAAACGGAGCTTTTCTCGAGAAGGAGTTTCTCTCGAGAGAATTGAGTGGGAGGAAGATAGAACTTGACGAGGTTGTCGAACCTCTCATCCCTCTGGATGGTGGCGCGGGGCAAGGGGAAACCTCTGTCGTTGCGACGCCGGTTGAGGAGGAAGTTAATGATGATGATCATGAAACTCCAGTTCAAGTTTCTGTTGAACCACGCAGGTCGACGAGATCACGTGCTGCTCCAGAGTGGTACGGTAATCCCATCTTATCAATCATGTTGTTAGACAACAATGAACCTGCAAATTATGAAGAAGCAATGGTGGGCCCAGATTCCAACAAATGGCTAGAAGCCATGAAGTCCGAGATAGGATCCATGTATGAGAACAAAGTGTGGACTTTGGAGATACTACCTGAGGGCCACAAGGCTATTCAGAACAAATGGATCTTTAAGAAGAAGACGGACGCTGACGGCAATGTGACCGTTTATAAAGCTCGACTTGTGGCAAAGGGTTTTTCACAAGTTCCAGGAGTTGACTACGATGAGACTTTCTCACCCGTAGCGATGCTTAAGTCCGTCAGAATCATGTTAGCAATAGCTGCATTTTTCGATTATGAAATCTGGCAGATGGATGTCAAAACGGTGTTCCTTAACGGTTTCCTTAAGGAAGAGTTGTATATGATGCAACCCGAAGGTTTTGTCGATCCTAAGAATGCTAACAAGGTGTGCAAGCTCCAGCGATCCATTTATGGACTGGTGCAAGCATCTCGGAGTTGGAACAAATGCTTTGATAAGGTGATCAAAGCATTTGGGTTTATACAAGTGGTTGGAGAATCTTGTATTTACAAGAAAGTGAGTGGGAGCTCTGTGGCGTTTCTAATATTGTATGTGGATGACATATTACTGATTGGAAACAACGTAGAGCTTTTGGAGAGCATAAAAGGTTACTTGAATGAAAGTTTCTCTATGAAGGACCTAGGAGAAGCTGCTTACATTCTAGGCATTAAGATCTATAGGGATAGATCAAAACGCCTGATAGGACTTTCACAAAGCACATACCTTGATAAAGTTTTGAAGAGGTTCAAAATGGAACAGTCCAAGAAAGGGTTCTTGCCAGTTTTACAAGGTACGAGATTGAGTAAGACTCAGTGCCCAGCAACTGATGAAGATAGAGAGCATATGCGCTCCGTCCCCTATGCTTCAGCCATAGGTTCTATCATGTATGCGATGCTGTGCACTAGACCGGATGTTAGCCTGGCCATAAGTATGGCAGGTAGGTTCCAGAGTAATCCAGGAGTGGATCACTGGACAGCGGTCAAGAATATCCTGAAGTACCTGAAAAGGACTAAGGAGATGTTTCTCGTATATGGAGGTGACGAAGAGCTCACCGTAAAAGGTTACGTCGATGCAAGCTTTGACACAGATCCGGACGACTCTAAGTCGCAAACCGGATACGTATTTATTCTTAATGGGGGTGCGGTAAGCTGGTGCAGTTCCAAGCAAAGCGTCATAGCAGATTCTACATGTGAAGCGGAGTACATGACTGCCTCGGAGGCGGCTAAGGAGGGTGTCTGGATGAAGCAGTTCATGACGGATCTTGGAGTGGTGCCAAGCGCACTGAATCCAATAACCTTGTTCTGTGACAACACGGGTGCCATTATCTTAGCAAAGGAACCACGGTTTCACAAGAAGACCAGACACATCAAACGATGCTTCAACCTCATCCGCGACTACGTCGAGGGAGAGGACGTAAATATATGCAAAGTGCACACGGATCTGAATGTAGCAGATCCGCTGACTAAACCTCTTCCACGGCCAAAACATGATCAACACCAGAACTGTATGGGTGTTAGATTTATTACAATGTAATTCACATGGTGATGTGAGGGCTGGATTATTGACTCTAGTGCAAGTGGGAAACTGTTGGAATTATGCCCTAGAGGCAATAATAAATATAGTTATTATTATAATTCCTGTATCAAGATAATAGTTTATTATCCATGCTATAATTGTATTGAATGAAGACTCACTTACATGTGTGGATACATAGACAAAACACCGTCCCTAGCATGCCTCTAGTTGGCTAGCCAGTTGATCAATGATAGTCAGTGTCTTCTGATTATGAACAAGGTGTTTGTCGTGGTTTTGTCACGGCAGATGTCCTCGTGAAAGGACTTAGTACTGGAGCCATCGCACCTTGGTGGCGACTCAAAGGGGTTAAGCGGGAGAGACACGGCGATTTACCCAGGTTCAGCCCCTCGAGAAGAGGTAATAGCCTACGTCCTGCTTTGTGTGTATTGATGTGGATTCGATTACAAGGAAGGCGTAACTCGCCCTAACATAGCACTCGATGATTTCTAACCTGCCTCTCCCCCTCCAGACTCGCCTTTATATATAGGTCGAAGCCTTAGGGTTTACAAGAGTCCCTTCCTTTTTACAAATCGTGACCACCGCGGTCTCTAAGTCGCCGTCTTGTCGAACCCAGAGTCCTTCCATAAATCATAACCATCCTGCAACTTCGAACCGCCCGGGCAGAGGCCCAACTAGCCTTAAAGGATGAATCGCCTTAACAGTAACCCGGCCCATATTTGGCGGGTCACAACAGCAGGCAATATCCCCAACATTAGGCCCCAAATTGACTTGAATCTTCATGCCAATGCCCCCATTTTAGTCGAAGGCGATTCACTCTTCTGTGTTCCTCCTTGCACCAGAAATCTTAACTCGCCAATTGGTGCCGGAAAAAGTCTCTGAGCCGCCAACGCATTTCCCATCAGTACTCTCCTTAGCCCTCGATTTTCGGGAACTCCAACACAATCTCAACGGATCTTTTGGTGCGTCATTATCCCGAAATTTTCGGGCGCCATCATAGCGAATCTTTCCTTCCTCGACGGTTCCCGCTCATAGCGCCTCGATCTCCGCGCCCGCCCTGATAAATAGGCGGAAGGGACAGGGCTGACACCGGCCACCTACCAGTCCTATCAATCCCTTCACCATCATCTCAGTGAGAAGAAAACGCTCTGCATCCCGAAGGCTTCGCCGCCGGCCGCGAACTCCACCTTCGTCCGAAGAACTCCAGGGCCGCTCGCAGGCCGCTGCCGTCCGAGAAGCTCCGGCGTCGTCCGAGGAGCTCCGGCGCCACCCGCAAGCCGCTGCCGTTCGAAGAGCTCCGGCGCCGTTCGAGGGACTCCAGCGCCGCCCGCACGTCGTCGCCGTCGCCAGGCTCCATCGTCACCAACCTTCTTCGTCCAAGATCTTCAGGTTAGGCCACTGCTTCCTTCTTTAAGGGTAGATTTAGTTCTTTGTTCTTGCCGCCGCCATTGCCATAGCTTCGAAGCTCTACGTTCGCCACCATCTTAACTGTTGAACTGATTAGTCCGAGCGCCATTAGGGCACCTAGTGTTTCGGACAATGCTATCCATCTGTGCCCTTGCGAATTTTCGCAACAGACTAGTCTTTTTGAACATGAGGCACCATCCTGATCACACACCGTTCATGTTTTAGCCACGTCCGTAAGCTTTTATATCTGTTGGATAGATCCATTCCTCTTTCACTGTTTGCGAAAAACTGTTTGGAAACCTCGTTCTTCCCTTAGTGTTTCGGAAAGAATAAATGTTACCACCCATAGTAGCATCGCTTCTGAAAATAGCCCTGCTCCGATAGGTCGCCACATCAGTCCAACCCGGCCTCCCAATCCGGCGGGTTAAGCAGAAGCTAGCCCCGACTCACATAATAAATGCTCGAGACACGTAATACCATTTTCTTGCCTATTTGTTGCATGGGTTCCGTTTTCAAGAGCGATTGGCTCCCCACCAAAGTTGACGACGCTGTTTTGGCGAATTACGTGAAAGCGGGCTGCTTGGATCCTCAAGACGTCATTGGATGGCGCACCGGATTAGGAGAAGACCTACCCAACCCTAAGGAAGGAGAGATAGTAGTTTTTGTGGATCACTTAGAACGGGGTTTTAAACCGCCCGGATCTAAATTCCTTAGAGACGCCCTGAATTTTATGAACGTCCGACTCCAGGATCTGGGACCCAATTCCACAAGCAACCTGAGTCAATTCCAAGTCCTTTGCGAAGCTTATTTACGGATCGAGCCTTCCGTCCCTCTGTTTTGGTACTTCTTCCACTTGAATCGCCAGACGGAATTCCACAATGGCCCCAGTTTGGAACTCGGCGGGGTCAACGTCCAGCGTCGCAGGGACAGCCCTTTCCCTGCACTCACTATGCCTAGCCATCCCAAAGACTGGGGTGAATCTTGGTTCTACTGCAAGGAAACATCCCCTGCCGGCGAAAACAAACTTCAGGGTTACAGGCCAAGCCGCCTCCCAGTCAACTTCAAGCTCCCTGACAAGCTCACCGAGGAAGAAGAGTCGGAATTCGTCCCAATTCTGTCCGAACTGAGATCCTTGGCGAACAACGGTCTCACCGGGGTTGACTTGATTCGCTGCTGGGTCGAATGGCGGATCCTTCCTCTGAGCCGCCGAGACGGCCTGATGTGCGATTTTGACGGTACTCTGGATCATCCCCAATGCTACTTCCACCCAGCATTAACGGAAAAAGACATAGTCACCATCATCAGGAAGCTGACCGGCGAACCTGCAGCGAAATGCGGCCAAATCGGCCTTAAGCCCTTCTGCAAGATTAACCCGGCACCCAAGGTAACCAAAGCTAACTCGCCAACAACTTTTATTTCATCTGGTTTACTATCATCATGACTTCATGCCATATCCCTTTCCAGAAAGGCGACAAGTTCTGGTCTAGGAGACCTAAGAAACAAGCCATGAAAAGTGCTAAGCCGCCTTCCAAGAAAAACAAAGGCAAAGGCAAATCAGCTGCGGCCGAGCCATCTGAAGTCGACGAATCTCAAGCCGGCGACGCACTCTCAGAGGTACCAATCCGTCCTCATCTTCACTCGCCACTCATCACCTTTTTAACTTTTACTTATCTCTCGCTCCTTTTATAACAGAATGAAGATAACGAGAGCCAGGAAGACTCTGTCGAGGTAACTTCCGTCTCTTCCGATTCATCTCCTTCTCCACCTAAGCCGGACCGGCAAATATGTGGGAAAGTACCTCTCTCACATCCAAATGCCCATTTGGACCCAAATTTCTTACTGAAGAAAACGCAGCACGCCTCAAAACGGAAAACGCGAAGTCATTCTGGCGACCTGACACCTGGCTTGCCAACAAGGAACAAAAGAAAACCAAGCGAGGTACCTCCTTTTCTTATTTGAGCAACCATTGTTCGTGCTGCTTTGGATCAGAATCCTAACCCGCCAGTATTATCGATGTGCCAATTCTGCAGGACTCTCCCCCCACTTCTGGCGACTCGGTGATGTCGACCCTTCCACCAATGATCTGAGTCCCGGGGTAAGTTCCTTGTCCTGATCCTTGAGAATAATACTCTTTTTAATATATTTTTTTAATACGCCTGTTTCTGATTTATTAGGGCGCAAGACAAAGAGGAAGACCAGTGGATCAAGCCCTGACGCCACTCCTGAACCTCCAAGGAAAGCTACTCAGACTCAAGAGGATCCGAGTCAAAACGAGCCGACAACTCAAGCAAACCCTCCTGAGTCGCCCAAAGGATCAACGGATGTCCCTAGATCACCAGTCGTAATGGCGACAACTGATGACCCAGATGCTGTGGTCATTACTGGTTTTGGTTTCTCCAAGCCGGCAGATACAATCCTTTCCAAGCATACAACATCCCCTTCTCCATCAATTCTCGAGTCTGGGCCTTCCAAGGCGAAACTTTCTGACTATGCAGGTCTGGAGTTTAAAGAACTCTGTTCTGGCTTCGCAAGTCGCCTGGAAGCGAGTTACGAGATGGCAAAGAATCTGCTGAAGATGTTAAATAACAAACATGAGGTAAAATTTCATACTCTATATTATTCTCAGCAGCCCCCAAGGGCCGGGTCATCAGTAAAATGATGAGCCGGGTCTTTTAAAAGCTTTGCGACCAGTAACCCCCAAGGGCCGGGTCATCAGTAAAATGATGAGCCGGGTCTTGATTTCTGTATAATTTCCCTTGAGAAATTATACATTAGCCCCCAAGTGTCAGGGGTATTGCCTTGCAATAATTCTGAGACTTGTCTCTATTTTTAAATTTTGAACAGGAAAGCCTTACCCAGATCGAACTGGTCCTGGGCGACTTTAGGAAAAACTTGGCTGACCAACAAGATGCCCGAGCTCAGTCGGAAGACACATATAAGCTGGCTCTGGCTGAACTGGAAAAGCTCAAAGTCGAGTTAGAAAGAACTCAGGCTGACCACAGCACGGTTTTGACGAGAGCCGAAAAAGCAGAAGCAAAGCTGGCAACTGTGCAGCAGGAGCTATCCGGCTTAAAGCGCCATATTTCGAACATGACACAAGCCATCTTTGGTAAGCTTTACCTAACTCGCCAATCCTATCCTCTTACTTGGAGGAACTCCTTAATGTTTAACTTACCGGTTATTTGATCACAGGCTCGAGAGTCGCCAATCCGCAAGACGACAGCGTGTTGATGCTGAAGGCGATCTATACACTGACGGAACAATTGTACACAGGCAGTGTGCTGACCGTCAAAGCTGTGATCGGTGCAAAGGAGCCCATAACTTCTATCAAAAAGGTGCTTGGATATCTATCCACACTGCCTCCCCAGATCGGCGAGTTAACCCGATCAGCCGCCCGGAAGGGTGTCCTGACGGCTCTGTGTCGCTGCCTGGCGTATGCTCCAGAAATTAATTTGGAAGAAGTAACTGCCGGCTTCCCTCAGCTTAAAGATGACGGCTCGGAGTTCGTGGAAGAAGACTACCAGAAGGTTGTCAAGGATTCTCGACTGGCCGCGACTCAACTCGCCGCCAGCCTTGACTTGACAAAATATCAGGCGGCTTACGATGAAAAGAACAAGAAAATCAGCCCGCCAACCTTCGGGGTGACCAACCTTATCCCTCGGCGACCCAAGAATCCCTTTAACTGGGAAACAGACCTCGCATCAATCTTGACCGATGAAGACGATTTCGCCTCTTTGTCCAGATGCAATTGGGTCTTGGGCGATTTACAAATCGAAGCTGGTCAGAGCTCACGCCAGAACTTAGCGGAATAGGTTTTCCTTGAATTTGGCCCAAGAGCCATGTAATAGTCAGTACTATCTTTTGATGACATCTTCTGCAAAAAACCCTTATACCGTTTTTGAGGCGGTTTAAAATATTTGGTTAACCTTTATCAGAATCGCCTGAAATGCTCAACCCGCCAAGGATGAAAACCTTGAGCACATTATCTGTGAAAATGAAAGAATCACAAACAGTTTCAATGAGTAAGCAGTGAGGAAAAAATTTCCAAAGTCAAATCATAACACGAGCAATTTTGTTGGCTCATATGATCACGACAGGGAGGGGGGCCGAGTCAAAAAGCTCGCGCACCCACCCTTAATGCAGGTTTCGTCGGCTCATAAGGTCGCGACAGGGGGAGGCGAGTCAGAAAGCTCGCGCACCCACCCTTTAATGCAGGTTTCGTCGGCTCATAAGGTCGCGACAGGGGGAGGCGAGTCAGAAAGCTCGTGCACCCACCCTTAATGCAGGTTTCGTCGGCTCATAAGGTCGCGACAGGGGGAGGCGAGTCAGAAAACTCGTGCACCCACCCTTAATGCAGGTTTCGTCGGCTCATACGGTCGCGACAGGGGGAGGCGAGTCAGAAAGCTCGTGCACCCACCCTTAATGCAGGTTTCGTCGGCTCATACGGTCGCGACAGGGGGAGGCGAGTCAGAAAGCTCGTGCACCCACCCTTAATGCAGGTTTCGTCGGCTCATAAGGTCGCGACAGGGGGAGGCGAGTCAGAAAGCTCGTGCACCCACCCTTAATGCAGGTTTCGTCGGCTCATACGGTCGCGACAGGGGGAGGCGAGTCAGAAAGCTCGTGCACCCACCCTTAATGCAGGTTTCGTCGGCTCATACGGTCGCGACAGGGGGAGGCGAGTCAGAAAGCTCCTGCACCCACCCTTAATGCAGGTTTCGTCGGCTCATACGGTCGCGACAGGGGGAGGCGAGTCAGAAAGCTCGTGCACCCACCCTTAAGGCAGGTTTCGTCGGCTCATACGGTCGCGACAGGGGGAGGCGAGTCAGAAAGCTCGTGCACCCACCCTTAATGCAGGTTTCGTCGGCTCATACGGTCGCGACAGGGGGAGGCGAGTCAGAAAGCTCGTGCACCCACCCTTAATGCATGTTCTGTCGGCTCATAAGGTCGCAACAGGATGTCATGAAATTGCTCTTTCTTTTTATTTAAAGAAGAAGCCCCCCGAGTCAGGGAAACATTATATTATTCCATAACGAAAAACTGAAAAACTTACAAAGCATGGAGTTTTAAGAACTCAAGTGTAATAAGGCCGCAAATGGGCAATATTCCAAGGGCGAGTTGACTCAGCCCCCGTAGTCGGTCGATCAGACCGAAGATCCATCAAGTAGTAAGAACCATTGCGGAGGTTCTTGCTGACAACGAAAGGTCCCTCCCAAGGGGGCGAAAGCTTGTGCATGCCTGCCCGATCTTGTATCAGTCAAAGCACCAAATCTCCTTCCTGGAAGGTCCGACTCTTCACCCGGCGACTATGATAACGCCGCAGATCCTGCTGATAGATCGCCGAACGAGCCGCTGCTAAGTCACGTGCCTCTTCCAAGGCGTCCAAAGAGTCCTTACGCGCCAGCTCGTTGTCCTGCTCCACATATGCGGCGACTCTAAGAGAATCATGCCTTATGTCAGTAGGGAGGACAGCCTATGCACCATAGACCAAGAAGAAAGGGGTGAACCCTGTGGACCGATTCGGGGTGGTTCGGATGCTCCATAATACCGAAGGTAACTCCTCTACCCAACATCCTGGAGTTCTTTCCAGGGGAATTATGAGCCGAGGTTTGATCCCTCGCAAAACTTCCTGAGTCGCCCGCTCGGCCTGTCCGTTTGACTGCGGGTGAGCAACCGCAGAGATATCAAGCCGGATATGTTCACGGCGACAGAAATCCAGCATCGCTCCTTGGGACAAGTTAGTACCATTGTCTGTGATGATACTGTGCGGATATCCAAAACGGAAAATCGGCTTCTTCAGAAATTTTACCGCAGTTTCCACGTCGCAAGCCCCAACTGGCTCCGCCTCAATCCACTTAGTGAATTTATCAACCGCCACCAATAAGTGAGTTTTCTTGTTGGAGGACATCTTAAAGGGGCCGACCATGTCCAGCCCCGAGACCGTGAAAGTCCAAGTAATGGGGATCATCCTCAATTCTTGAGCCGGCACAAGAGCCTGTCTCCCGTATCGTTGGCACCCCTCGCATCGCCGTACTATATCTTCTGCATCTGCGTGAGCCGTCAACCAGAAGAAACCGTGTCGAAAGGCTTTTGATACCAAAGAACGTGACCCGGCGTGATGTCCGCAGTCTCCAGAATGGATGTCATTAAGGATCGTGCATCCTTCCTCGGAGGAGACGCACCGCTGAAAGACCCCTGAAGCACTTCGTTTATATAGCTCGCCATTAATGATGACCATGGACTTGCTACGCCGAACAATCTGGCGAGCCAAAACTTCGTCAGTGGGTAACTTGCCACGGGTAAGGTAAGCTATATAAGGAAGAGCCCAATCCGGAGCGATATGGAGAGCCGCCACAAGCTGAGACTCGGGATCTGGTATCGCCAATTCCTCCTCCGTGGGTACAGTCACGGACGGTTTGTGCAAGATATCCAAGAAGACATTAGGGGGGACAGGTTTTCTCTGTGAGCCGAGTCGCGAGAGGGCATCAGCTGCTTCGTTGAGTCGCCAATCAACGTGATCAACCTGGTATCCATGAAAATAGCCCGCCACGTCAGATACGGCTCGCCTGTAAGCCGCCATCATAGGATCTCGAGAGTCCCAGGTGCCCGAAACCTGTTGCGCACCAGATCTGAGTCCCCAAAACATCTGACTTGGGTTAGGTTCATCTCTTTTGCTAGTCGCAAACCGTGGAGCAGAGCTTCATACTCTGCCGCATTATTTGTACAAGGGAACATGAGCCGGAGGACGTAGGAGAACTTATCTCCTTGAGGGGATATCAACACCACACCAGCCCCCGAGCCCTCCAACTGCCTGGATCCATCAAAATAAATAGTCCAATAGGTAAGGTCAGGGCGATCTTCCGGAGCCTGAAGCTCCGTCCAATCATTGACGAAATCAGCTAGTGCCTGGGACTTGATGGCCCTGCGGGGGGTATACTGGATGTGATGTGACCCAAGTTCTATCGCCCATTTGGCGATTCGCCCTGTTGCCTCGCGGTTTTGGATGACGTCGCCGAGGGGCGCGGAACTGACCACGGTGATTGGGTGTTCTTGGAAATAATGTTTAAGCTTCCGACTCGCCATAAACACCCCATAGACCAGTTTTTGCCAATGGGGGTATCGTTGTTTGGAGAGAGTTAACACCTCACTGATAAAGTACACCGGGCGTTGTACCGGGTATTCCTTTCCTTCCTCCTTTCTTTCGACGACCACAGCCACGCTGACCGCTTTGGAGTTCGCGGCGATATACAGGAGCATAGGCTCCTTTTCAGTCGAGGCCGCCAGGACCGGCGGGTTAACCAGTTGGTGTTTCAAGGCCTGAAGTGCTTCGTCGGCTTCCTCTGTCCACACAAATCGGTCAGACTTCCTCAACAATTGATAGAGCGGAATCGCCTTTTCTCCGAGGCGGCTTACAAAATGACTGAGAGCCGCAATACGACCCGCCAATCGCTGAACTTGGTTAACATTCGTCGGCCTGCCGAGGGAGGCAACCGCTTCAATTTTGTCCGGGTTAGCCTCGATGCCGCGCTCCGATACCAAGAAACCCAGTAGTTTTCCCGCAGGTACGCCGAAAACGCACTTGGTAGGATTTAGCTTCATCTGATATACCCGTAAATTATCAAAGGTTTCCTTAAGGTCTTCCAGAAGTGTCTCCTCCCGGCGGGTCTTGATTACAATGTCGTCCACATAAGCATGGACGTTGCGGCCAATTTGGCTGTGAAGACAATTCTGGATGCAACGTTGGTAAGTCGCCCCTGCGCTCTTGAGCCCAAACGGCATGGACACATAGCAAAAGGCCCCGAAGGGGGTTATGAAAGCAGTCTTTTCTTGATCTTCCACAACCATTTTGATCTGATGATAACCTGAGTAAGCGTCCAGAAAGCACAATCGTTCACATCCCGCCACCGAGTCAATGATTTGGTCGATGCGGGGAAGAGCGAAAGAATCCTTGGGGCAGGCTCTGTTGAGGTCCGTATAGTCAATACACATACGGAAAGTGCCATTCTTCTTGAGTACCAACACCGGGTTAGCTAGCCATTTGGGGTGAAAGACTTCCACGATGAACCCGGCGGCTAAAAGACGGGCGACTTCCTCTCCAATCGCCTTCCGTCGCTCCTCGTTAAACCTGCGGAGGTATTGTTGGACAGGTTTGCATTTTGGGTCAATATTAAGATGGTGCTCAGCGAATTCTCTCGGTACACCCGGCATGTCAGAGGGTTTCCATGCGAAGATGTCCCGATTCTCACGGATGAATTCGATGAGCGCGCTTTCCTATTTGGGGTCCAGACCCGTCCCAATGGTAAACTGCTTGGATGAATCGCCAGGGACGAAGTCGACTGTCTTCGTGTCATCCGTTGGTTTCAATTTGAGGGGCGACTCGGAATCTGTAGTCGGTTTCTTGAGTGGTGTCATGTCCGCCGGGTCAACATTGGCCCGGTGGTTTTTGAGCTCTTCCGCCGCGCAGGCGACTTCCGCGTAGGCCGCGTCTCCTTCCTCACACTCCTTTGCAATCCTTTTATCTCCGTTGATCGTGATGGGCCCTTTAGGACCAGGCATTTTGAGCTTGAGGTAGACGTAGCACGGGCGGGCCATGAAGCGAGCGTAAGCCGGTCGTCCGAACAGCGCATGGTACGGGCTTTTTAATTTGACCACCTCGAAGACCAGAGACTCCGACCTGTAGTTCTGTGCAGTTCCAAACGCTACTGAGAGCCTGACCCGGCCAATCGGATAAGCGGATTTGCCCGGGACGATGCCGTGGAAAACTGTGGTTGAAGGCATCAAGTCTTTTTCTAATAGATTCATCCTCCGGAAGGTGTCGAAGTATAGGATATTGATGCTGCTGCCGCCGTCCATTAGTACTTTCGATAGAGTGTAGCCCGCCACTTGGGGAGCCACGACCAAGGCCAGGTCACCCGGGTTATCTACTCTCGGCGGGTGATCCTCTCTGCTCCATGTTATGGTCTGTTCGGACCAGTGGAGATATCTCAGAACTGCCGGCTCAATTACGCTGTACGCCCGGTGATTTACCTTTTTATCACGTCTGCAGGCATTAGTGGTGAAAACATGGTATTGCCCATTACTTAGTTGTTTAGGATTGTTGCGGAAGCCCCCATGGTCATCCTGGTCCTGCGGAGCCCCCTACGGGGGCGGCTGCTGGAAGACTCCTGGCGGGTTGTACCGCCGGTGGTGGTGCACCGGGTATTGGCCGCCGCCTGGCTGCGGCCCCCCCTGAGCCTCTTGTTCGGGAAAACCGCCGAAGGGGTTGTGCCTTTGGTTGGGCGCGGCGAGTTGGTCTTGGCGACGGTTCGGGTCTTCGCTCTGGCTCTTCTTGATCGCCTCGGCCCGAAATTCCCGCATCACGAAGCAGTTCTCCCAGGAATGGCCCGCCGGGCCGTCGGCCGTGGCGTGGTGCGGGCAAGGGCCTTTGAGCAGCTCTTCGTAGTTACGCGGTCTTTTCCAGCTGAAGCCTTGATTCTTCTTTTTGCCATCATTGGCGTTGGTGTTGGCAACCAGATCCGAGGGCTCCTCATGTGGCCTACGCTTGCCGTTGGTCCCCTGGTTATGACGGTTGCGGCCTTGGAGGCGGGTATGCTTATTCGTTGAATCGCCCTTCTTGGGCGAGTTACCCTTACCATCCTCGTCGGGATCCTTGGTATCATCGGCTTCGGCGTACCTAGTGAGGGTGTCCATCAGCTCGCCCATATCCTGAACTTTCCGTTTGAGTCGCCCCAGCTTCTGGACCAGAGGTTCGTAGTGGCAGTTGTGCTCGAGGATAAGCACAGCTTGCGCTGTCGTGATGCCATCCGACGAATGGATAATTTCCGCGACTCGCCGCGACCAATGGTGCGCCGACTCGTCCAGGCGTTGCACGCAGTGTTGTAAGTCGACGATTGTCATCGGTCGTTTGCAGGTTCCCCGGAAGTTTTTGATGAAACGTTCCTTTAACTCGGCCCAGGACTGGATAGAATTGGGGGGTAAATTCTTCAACCAAGTGTGTGCCGATCCCTCGAGCATCATGGTGAAGTATCTGGCGCAAACCGCCTCGTTTACGTCGAGCATGTCCATGGCGATCTCATAGCCCTCGATCCAAGATGTTGGTTCTAGGTCTGGTGTGTAATTAGGCACCTTTCTTGGTCCTTTGAAGTCCTTGGGCATTCTTTCGTTTCGAAGGGCCAGGGACAAGCAGGGCACCCCAACTCGCCCTCCGGTCCCCGCGGGAGGAGTCTGAGCCTCTTGAGTGTTGGGTGGACCTCCGCCCGGCGGGTCCCGCTCGGGCGGGTTGTCCTGCGGGAGGTGTCGCGGGGCGCTATTTACGGCTGGCTGATCCTCCGGCCAACCCCTGGTATAGCTCGCCTGGGGGGTGGAGTGTAGCCGTTCGGGGCTGTGCGAGAACTGCGCGTTTTGGACCACCGCCGTTTTCAACATCTCAATTGCGTTCCTTGCTTCGATCTCAGCTGGGGTGTTGCCATGGATCGGGAGGGACTCCCGATGGCGAGTTGCGGCAAGCACGTTATCCACCGGGTTAGAGAAGTGGCCTCGGGGGGTACGGAAACGAGGGATTTGACCCTCAGTCGGCTGAATCGGCGGGTTAGGAGGGCGGCCCATTCCTCCTGCTGGGGCGGCTCCCATCCCATGCGTTTGGGGAGTGTCGAACAGGCGAGTCGGATTGAGATCATGGGGCAGGCGTCCCTGGTGCCTCCGCTGATGGACGGCGTCGGATGCGCGCTGCTGTCTTTCGAGCCGCCAATTGTCGGTGTTCAACCGCATCCTTTCGGCCGTAATCTGGGCCTGTCGAGTTTCCATCCGGGCGGACTCCGTCTCAGCATCCTCATGGGCCTTTGCCACCGCCTCCCTCAGCTTTGCTATCTCCGCATTTATCTCTCCTTGGTTCTCTGGTGTGAGGGGGGTTGACATTAGTCTTGTGATTTCTGCCGCTAAATCCACTAGGACTGCTGACGCACTTCTGGACGTCCCGCCGGCTCCATCGCCCCCGGCGGGGTTCGGTGCGGGTTGAGTCGCCCCGGCCATGTAGATGGCGATCTGGCGGCGGGTTCGATCGAGGATTTCCGGATCCATGGCCAATGACAAGCCCCCAAGACCGTCTCCATGGAGGGACTGGATGGAATTGGAGTCGCCCATGGATGACTCGTCGTCAGAGTTGACGGGGGTGACCTCCTGAGCCGCCGCGCGCTCTGGTTCCTCCGATCCCTGTGTGAAACCCACAAAGACCGGGCGGGTCAGATTCCGGGTTATGACTGGATGAACGTACCTGGTCGGCTCGACGATGTCGGAGGAGGTGTCCGGCTCAGGAACGGGTGACCCGATCATGCCGATGAAGACGTTGATCTTGCCGAAGGGGACCCTGTAGCCTGATTCGAGAGAATTTGCTTCAGGTCCCCATCGCCTGTTGTCGATGTAGGCTATGCCGCGTCGGCTCCAAGTCATGAGCGCCGCCGCATAACTCCTAGACCCTGGTAGGGCTCCCTTTGAGAACTCAACTCCACCGTGCGCAGGCCCCACGGTGGGCGCCAACTGTCGTGGTTTTGTCACGGCAGATGTCCTCGTGAAAGGACTTAGTACTGGAGCCATCGCACCTTGGTGGCGACTCAAAGGGGTTAAGCGGGAGAGACACGGCGATTTACCCAGGTTCAGCCCCTCGAGAAGAGGTAATAACCTACGTCCTGCTTTGTGTGTATTGATGTGGATTCGATTACAAGGAAGGCGTAACTCGCCCTAACCTAGCACTCGATGATTTCTAACCTGCCTCTCCCCCTCCAGACTCGCCTTTATATATAGGTCGAAGCCTTAGGGTTTACAAGAGTCCCTTCCTTTTTACAAATCGTGACCACCGCGGTCTCTAAGTCGCCGTCTTGTCGAACCCAGAGTCCTTCCATAAATCATAACCATCCTGCAACTTCGAACCGCCCGGGCAGAGGCCCAACTAGCCTTAAAGGATGAATCGCCTTAACAGTAACCCGGCCCATATTTGGCGGGTCACAACAGCAGGCAATATCCCCAACAGTGTTGTTGCTTGATAACTGGATCACGTCATTAGGAGAAACACGTGATGGACTAGACCCAAACTAATAGACGTAGCATGTTGATCGTGTCATTTTGTTGCTACTGTTTTCTGCGTGTCAAGTATTTGTTCCTATGACCATGAGATCATATAACTCACTGACACTGGAGGAATGCTTTGTGTGTATCAAACGTCGCAATGTAACTGGGTGACTATAAAGGTGCTCTACAGGTGTCTCCGAAGGTGTTAGTTGAGTTAGTACGGATCAAGACTGGGATTTGTCACTCCGTGTGACGGAGAGGTATCTCGGGGCCCACTCGGTAATACAACATCACACACAAGCCTTGCAAGCAATGTAACTTAGTGTAAGTTGCGGGATCTTGTATTACGGAACGAGTAAAGAAACTTGCCGGTAAACGAGATTGAAATAGGTATGCGAATACTGACGATCGAATCTCGGGCAAGTAACATACCGAAGGACAAAGGGAATGACATACGGGATTATATGAATCCTTGACACTGAGGTTCAAACGATAAGATCTTCGTAGAATATGTAGGATCCAATATGGGCATCCAGGTCCCGTTATTGGATATTGACCGAGGAGTCTCTCGGGTCATGTCTACATGGTTCTCGAACCCGCAGGGTCTGCACACTTAAGGTTCGACGTTGTTTTATGCGTATTTGAGTTATATGGTTGGTTACCGAATGTTGTTCGGAGTCTCGGATGAGATCACGGACGTTACGAGGGTTTCCGGAATGCTCCGGAAACAAAGATTGATATACAGGATGACCTCATTTGATTACCGGAAGGTTTTCGGAGTTACCGGGAATGTACCGGGAATGACGAATGGGTTCCGGGAGTTCACCGGGGGGCAACCCACCCCGGGGAAGCCCATAGGCCTTTGGGGAGACACACCAGCCCTTAGTGGGCTGGTAGGACAGCCCACAAGTGCCCTATGCGCCAAGGAGAAGAAAATCAATAGAGAAAGAAAAAAAAAAGGAGGAGGTGGGAAGGAAGGGGGACTCCCTCCCACCAAACCTAGTCCAACTCGGTTTGGGGGGGGGGGGAGAGTCCTCCCCCTTGGACTCGGCCGACCCCCTTGGGGCTCCTTGAGCCCCAAGGCAAGGTCCCCTCCCTCCCACCTATATATACGGAGGTTTTAGGGCTGATTTGAGACGACATTTCCACGGCAGCCCGACCACATACCTCCACGGTTTTTCCTCTAGATCGCGTTTCTGCGGAGCTCGGGCGGAGCCCTGCTGAGACAAGGTCATCACCAACCTCCGGAGCGCCGTCATGCTGCCGGAGAACTCTTCTACCTCTCCGTCTCTCTTGCTGGATCAAGAAGGCCGAGATCATCGTCGAGCTGTACGTGTGCTAAACGCGGAGGTGCCGTCCGTTCGGTACTAGATCGTGGGACTGATCGCGGGATTGTTCGCGGGGCGGATCGAGGGACGTGAGGACGTTCCACTACATCAACCGCGTTCTCTAATGCTTCTGCTGTACAATCTACAAGGGTACGTAGATCACTCATCCCCTCTCGTAGATGGACATCACCATGATAGGTCTTCGTGCGCGTAGGAAAATTTTTGTTTCCCATGCGACGTTCCCCAACAGTTACTACTGTTGCTGATACTGTTACTTGCTTTGTCCTGCTGCTGCTGCCACTACTGTTACTTGTTGTTGCTGTTACTTGCTACTGATGTCACTACTGCTGTTCCTAGCCACTTCTGTTACTCGTTACACTGCTGCTACCTGCTACAATACTTTTTCGCGCACCGTTGCCGGGAAAGAATATTTCCCGTCCATGGGCAACTTCTGGCGCCATTGATACAACAGTTAGGAATAGTGTGCCATCAACAGATCGTTTCTAGCACCGTTGTTATCATACTACTTTGCTTTTGATACTTTGCTTGCAGATACTAATCTTTCAGGTGTGGTTGAATCTGGCACATTCAACTGCTAATACTTGAGAATATTCTTTCACTTCCTGTCGTAGGCGATTGCAAGACAATTTAATTGTTGGGCAATTGGGACAAGCTCTTTTCTGGCTCCGTTGCCGTGTAGGTATCAAGTCAGGAATAGTTGCACGTCAGCAGCATTTTTCTGGCACCGTTGCTCGGGAAGGTATTGTTATATTCTCTGAGTCACTTGGGATTTATATCTGCTGATCACTATGAAGAATCTGAAAGATCCAAGAACCAAAGTCTTGCCCTCAACTACGAGGGGAGGTAAGGAACTGCCATCTAGCTCTGCACTTGATTCACCTTCAGTTATGAGTAAGTTTGCGACATCACCTCCTGCTAGAAATCTTGATATGTCGCATGTGCTTGATGATGCTTATGATGCTACTATGCCTGATACTGCTAGAGATGCTATGCCTGATACTGCTAGAGATGCTATGCCTCATACTGCTAGAGATGTTATGCCTAATACTGCTAGAGATGCTATGCTTGATACTGCTTTGCCTGATGATGCTAGAGATGCTGTTTTGCCTGATGATGCTACGCTTGATACTGCTAGAGATACTACTTTGCCTGATATGCCACTAGGGGTATTCCTTGATGCTCATATTGCTAGAGTTACTGCCAATGCTCGTGATGCTTCTGAAACTGCCGATACTATTGAGATAGAACCTGCTTTTGCTCCTGTTAGATCTAGCTCTCCTAGATATGAATTGCCTGATATACCTAAGGGTTACGTTATGGAGGGAGAGATAGTTGAGGATTTTCTTGCGTGTAAGGATGCCTATGACGCTGAGAAATTACTTCTCAAGTGGAAGGAAAAATCTATGAAAGCTAGGATGAAATACGACCTGAAGTTTGCCATTTCACCTATCTTTATCATCGATAAGGATTATGAATTCTCTGTCGATCCTGAGATAATCTCCCTAGTCGAATCTGATCCTTTCCACGGTTATGAGTCTGAGACGGTCGTAGCCCATCTTACCAAACTACACGATATAGCCACCCTTTTCACTAGTGAGGAGAAGATCCGCTACTACTATATCCTTAAGTTGTTTCCTTTCTCTCTAAAGGATGACGCTAAAGCCTGGTTCACTTCTCTTGCTCCTGGATGTGTGAGTAGTCCCCAGGATATGGTCTATTACTTCTGTGAGAAATATTTCCCTGCCCATAAGAAGCAAGTTGCCTTGCAGGAAATATACAACTTTTCTCAACTCAAAGAAGAGAGTCTCCCACAAGCTTGGGGGAGGCTCATCCAGCTACAGAATGCTTTGCCTGATTACCCTCTTAAGAAGAACGAGATACTTGATATCTTCTATAACGGACTTACCGATGCTTCTAGAGACCACCTAGATAGTTGTGCCGGTTGTGTTTTTAGGGAACGAACTGTAGAACAAGCTGAGATCCTACTGAATAACATCTTGATCAACGATGATGCTTGAACTATTCCCGAACCACTTCCTAAGCCAACTACGAAGAAAATAGGTATTCTATTCCTCAGTCCTGAAGATATGCAAGAAGCCAAGAAATCTATGCAAGTGAAAGGTATTAAATCTGAAGATGTCAAAAATCTACCGCCTATCAAAGAGAGTGATATTCCTTTTTACAAACCTGCTAGCCTATGCTTTGATGAATTTGACAACTTTGTTGCCAAACAACAGAGTTTCAATTATTATGTTAGCAGACAATTGGAACAAAGTACCCGTATGCTTAGTCATTTAAGTGCTTGTGTGGACAGAAATGTCAATGATCTGGAACTTCTGAGTAAACATGCTTCTATGATTACTACTCAGGTAGAACAAGTACTTAAAGCTCAAATGACTTCCTGAATGAATTAAATGACAACTCTGTCAGAGTCATTACTAGAGGAGGCAAAATGACTCAGGAACCTTTGTATCCTGAAGGCCATCCTAAGAGAATTGATCAAGATTCTACAGGAATTAATGCTGATACACCCAGTCATCCTAAGAAGAAGAAGGATGATAGAAACCTACATGTAAGTTCACCAAATACTGCTACGCCTGAAGAACCAAATGATATTTCTGCGTCTGATGCGGAAACACAATCTGGTGATGAAAATGAACCTGGTGACAATATGGACAGCGATGTTCATAATGATGCTCAACCTAGCAATGATAAGGATGTGGAGATTGAACCTACGGTTAATCCTGATAACCCACAACCTAAGCGATACGATAAGAGTGACTTCACTGCTAGGAAGCATGGTAAAGAAAGGGAGCCATGGGTTCAGAGACCTATGCCCTTTCCTCCTAAGCTATCCAAGAAAAAGGATGATGAGGATTTTGAGCGCTTTATTGAAATGATAGGACCCATCTTTCTGCAGATGCGGTTAGTTGTGCTCAAAATGTCTCCATATGCCAAGTACATGAAAGATATTGTGACTAATAAACGGAAGATACCAGATCTTGAGATCTCCACCATGCTTGCCAATTACACTTTCAAAGGTGGAACTCCTAAGAAACTAGGTGATCCTAGAGTGCCCACTATACCTTGCTCCATTAAAGGAAACTACGTAAGGACTGCCTTATGTGACCTTGGATCCGGTGTTAGTGTTATGCCTCTATCTCTTTATCGTAGACTTGAACTGGATAAGTTGACACCCACTGAAATTTCTCTGCAAATGGCCGACAAATCAACTGCTTTCCCTGTCGGCATTTGCGAGGATGTGCCCGTTCTGGTTGCTAACACCACTATCTTAAGAGACTTTGTTATCTCGGATATTCCGGAGGACGATGACATGGCTCTCATCCTCGGAAGATCCTTTTTAAACACTGCAGGGGCTGTTATAGATTGCAACAAAGGCAATGTCACTTTCCATGTCAACGGTAATGAGCATACAGTGCACTTTCTGAAGAAACGATATCAAGTACATTGCATCAATGCTATCGAAAAAACTTCATCGATTCTTACTGGGAGCTTTGAATGCCCTATTCCTCGTGTGAAGATGAAGTATGATTTGCTTGTTGGGGAGATACATATCCCCATTGCGGTGACTTAGTGGCTATTCGAAAATTCTTCGTTCTCTTTGGCGATTCGAGAACGTTTTGTCATTAGGATTTGATCAACCCCATTGACGGATTTACTTCGATGAACATCAAATGGATGAATCAAAGAGTCACATACCTCTATTTTAAGCTTTCACCTTTTGTTGCTTGGAACAAAAATGATAGATTTAGTTTAGTTTTCCCTGTTTTCTGTTTTAGCGTCCAGTCGAAAAATACCCCGAAAATAAAAGTTCTCCCATGGTCCTGAAAATCTAGTATGATTTTTTCTGGAATATTTGAAAAATACTAGGACTGAGACCTGGCCTGGGGGCCACACCAGTGGGCCACAAGCCCTGTCACCGCGGCAAGAAAGCTTGTGGGGTCCACAGGGACCCCCTCCACTCATTCCAGCTCCCATCCTCTTCTTCTACCTCCAGAAAAAATCGTTTCGCAGCTCAAACCCGTGTTCTTGCTCATTTGGCTGTGATTTTCGATCTCCTTGCTCAAAGCACCATTCTCCGAACTGTTTTGGGGAAATTACTCCTTGGTAAGTGACTCCTCCATTGGTCCAATTAGTTTTTGCTCTAGTGCTTTATCCTCCGTGTATTCTTGCTACCTTGGTGACCCTGTTCTTGATCTTGAAATGTTGATTTTAGTTGGTCCCAAATAGTTTTAGCATGTGATACGGTCTCTAGGCACTAGTAGGATTAGTTGCTACAAGGTATGATTGGTCTTTATTCACTTTTCTCTTGAACTTCAAAAATTTCAGCAAAAAGAAATTATGTTCAGGAGGAAGTTTTATGGTGGTTCCTCAAGTAAGAAGGGTCCCCGTCTTTCTATTCGGGAGCCCGATCCTTATCAACTATGGGACGCACCGGTGCAACCATGTGAATGGCCTTCCGATGAGTTTATGATCGAAGCAGGCTTCAAGGATGAGTTTCATACACTTGTCCGCAATGCCGGGTTAGAAGAATTCCTCTTAGATAAATGTGAATAGTATGCTTTGCTCACTGCCTCTTTCGTACGTAGATTTAAATTTTCAGTTGGTCGTGACTCATCCATAGTGTTTGATCTATACAATAAATCCTACGCCATGGATTTCGAGGATTTCAATAGGATTTGCAAAATACCTGATGGGGGTAATCTTAAATATCCTGCTAAGTCTTCGGTTAGTGATTTTTTTTCTCTAGTATAACTGTTGGAGAAACTAGAGACATCATGCAAACTACCATAGGAAGCATTCATTTCCCTGCCTTGCACTACTTTGGCCACTTCATAGGTAGATGCATTAACGGCAGGGTTGAACATTGTCACCTATGCGCATCCGACCTTAGTATCCTTAAGAGCGCAGTGACGGGTGACAAAAGCTTCAACATGGGAGCTATTATAGCAAGGATGCTGAATAAGAATGCTATTCATGGGGATTTCTTTGGCGGCATCTATGCCACTCGCATAGCAAATTTTCTTGGAGTACCCATCCGCGCAGGAGATCCCCCGCTCCATACAGCTTTCCTTGACCGCGTCGCTATGACACGCTACCAGTTCCTTGAGAGGGATGATGAATCCCTCCTATACCGATTCATATTTAACCGGAAGCGTGTTTTCCATATTACCCTTCCTGCTCCTGCTTTCTTTGACTTTCAGGTAAAACGGAGATACTACATAACCATAGGAGAGGCAGAGGAGTATGAGAGGGAGGTGACGGCTGCTCTTCTCCATGAGGCAGCTATTCAGGCAGTGGCTGCAGCGCTCCCGTATAACCCCGACTATGATTTTGGGTTTCGCCAGGACCATCCTTGGGAGTAGACCAAGCTAGGCCAAAAGCCTAAGCTTGGGGGAGTACGTGTCCTCACCGACTTTACATTCATGCTTATGCTTTCACTTTGTTAGCCGGTGTTTACACTTTTCCACTGTATTATACATGCTAGTTTATTTTCGTTTTCTTGTTTTCTTGTTTTGTGTCCTTTTGAGAAAACCCAAAAAGATTTTCCTTTCTTCTTTTTCTTGTTGGGAGCTTTCACGTGTAAATAGTTTTCTTTTTCTTTGGGTCAAGGTAGAAGATATTGGTTACAATGTTTAGTGGCTCTTGCATGCATACCTGTTTATCTTTCAAAGAGCCATATTACTTTGTCTTCTCCTTTGTGTTTGCCTGTAGATTCAGCTTAGTCCAATGCACGAGCACTCTTATTATTGTTCACATCATTCGATCGTGCAAGTGAAAGGCAATAATGATGATATATGATGAAGTGACTGAGACTGGAAAAGCTGGTATTAACTCTATCTATTTTGTTTTTGTAAATATGACTAGCTTGTCGTTCCAGATTCGGCTTTGTTGAGAGAGAACCATGTTTGCAATGACAACTTAGAGATCATAGTTCTAATTCCATGCTTAATTAGCTAGGAGCTTATAATGGTTTGTCTTGAATGCCAACATGGATTTTGAGATGACTATGATGTAGTAAGATAGGATAGTATTCTCCTTTGAATGATTCAAGTGGCTTGACTTGGCGCATGTTCATGCATGTAGTTGAAACAAAATCAACATAGCCTCTATAATGTTTGTGTTCATGGTGATTTATATCCTATTCATGCTTACACTCCATGTTAGTCAAACTCATTGCATCTTGATGATTGTTGTCGCTCTCTAGTTGGTCGCTTCCCAGTCTTTTGCTAGCCTTCACTTGTACTAAGCGGAATACTGCTTGTGCATCCACTTCCATAAACCCAAAACTTTTTCCATGAGAGTCCACCATACCTACCTATTTGCGGTATCTACCTGCCGTTCCAAGTAAATTTGCATGTGCCATTCTCTAAACCTTCAAAAAATAATCTGTTTTGCATGCCCGAACCGCTCATGTGGTGACAGGGGGCTATTAGTATCTTCCATGTTAGGCGTGTTATCCTCGACATGTGTTTATTCACTGTCATTCATGAGGAAGGGGCCGGTAATTGGAATGCCCAGTTCCACACTTAAATCGAAAACTTAACTGTAAAACAAGACTCCCCCGGGATTGATGTTAGTATGGACGATACCCGAGGATTCGGCTAGCCGTGGAGTGTGATTGATTGGTGGTGGGGGAGTTAAAACTTTACTTTTCTGTTTGGGAACCTCTTATAGCATGTGTAGCATGGAAGATATTGAGAAGTCTTGGTCATTGCGTTGACAATGAAAGCATGCCATCCAAAATTATTATCTCTGTTTTCAAAGCTTGAGCTCTGGCACCTCTGCTAATCAATGCTTCCCTCTGCGAATGGCATGTCTATTTATTTTCCTGTTGAGTCATCCTCTTCTAATATAAGCACCAATTAGAGAGCACCTCTTTCATTTTTATGCTTTGCTTTTGATTGATATTGAGTATGACTATGACTGGATCTTCGTTGCTATGAATTACAATGTTTAGTCGGCCCTTGATCTTTGAAAGTGCTCTGCATTTATGTTTTGCGGTCTCAGAAAGAGCTAGCGAGCTACCACCTATTCATATTGCTTCATGCTTGTTTTGATTGAATTGTTGGTATCTAAAACTCATTATTATTTGCTTGCTAGCTGATTATGCCATTGATATTAGTTTACCGTGAGACCTTTGTGTCACTTGCTAATGTAGTTAACTTGTGATCTTGCTAAAATTCTGGTTATGAGTTAGACATAATTGCAACAACAAGATCAAACAGAGTTTGTCAAAGTTTTTCTTTCTCTTTCAGTTTGTCAACTGAGTTGCTTGAGGACAATTAAGGTTTTAAGCTTGGGGGAGTTTGATACGTCTCCATCGTATCTACTTTTCCAAACTCTTTTGCCCTTGTTTTGGACTCTAATTTGCATGATTTGAATGGAACTAACCCGGACTGACGTTGTTTTCAGCAGAATTGCCATGGTGTTGTTTTCGTGCACAAATGAAAGTTCTCGGAACGTCCTGAAAATTTACGGAGTATATTTTTGGAAAATATGAAAAATACCTGCACAAAGATCCACCGGAGGGGACGGGCCAATGGGCCACAAGCCCTGTTGCCCCCCCCCCCCCCCGCCCCCCGGCCGCGGCAACCAATCTTATGGGGACCACGTGGCTCTGCCACCCCCAAACTCAGCTCTATAAATTCCCTTTCATCCCGAAAAAAATCAGAAGAGAATATTTCATTGCGTTTGCGATACGTAGGCGCCGCCACATCCGGTTCTTCATCTCGAGGGCAGATCTGGAGTCCGTTTTGGGCTCCGGAGAGGGGAAATCGTCGCCATCGTCGTCATCAACCTTCTTCCGTCTCCAATTCCATGAAGCTCTTCATCATTCGTGAGTAATCTATTCGTAGGCTCGCTGGGCGGTGATGAGTAGGATGAGATCGATCATGTAATCGAGTTAGTTTTGACGGGGATTGATCCCTAGTATCCACTATGTTCTGAGATTGATGTTGCTACTACTTTGCCATGCTTAATGCTTTTCACTAGGGCCCGAGTGCCATGATTTCAGATCTGAAATTATTATGTTGTCACCAATATATGTGTGTTTTAGATCCGATCTTGCAAGTTGTAGTTACCTACTATGTGTTATGACCCGGCACCCCCGGAGTGACAATAACCGGAACCACTCCCGGTGATGACCATAGTTTGAGGAGTTCATGTGTTCACCAAGTGCTAATGCGTTGGTCCGGTTCTTTATTAAAAGGAGAACCTTAATATCCCGTAGTATCCTTTTGGACCCCGCTGCCACGGGAGGGATGGACAATAGAGGTCATGCAAGTTCTTTTCCCTAAGCACGGATGACAACACTCGGAATGCATGCCTACATCACATTGAAGAACGGGAGCTAGCCACATATCACTCCGTGTTATAACTGTTGCATGATGAATGTCATCCGACAAATCACCGACCCATTGCCTACGAGTTTGTCCCACTGCTGCTATTACTTGTTTTCCTCTGCTGATGTTACTTGCTTTGCTCTGCTGCTGTTACTATTGTTGCTGCTACTGTTACTTGCTTTGTCCTGCTACTCCTGCCACTACAGTTACTTGTTGTTGTTGTTACTTGCTACTGATGTCACTACTGCTGTTCCTTGCCACTTCTGTTACTCGTTACACTGCTGCTACCTGCTACAATACTTTTTCGCGCACCGTTGCCGGGAAAGAATATTTC
Organism: Hordeum vulgare subsp. vulgare; assembly: GCF_904849725.1. NCBI lineage: Eukaryota > Viridiplantae > Streptophyta > Magnoliopsida > Poales > Poaceae > Hordeum > Hordeum vulgare. The sequence continues at coordinate 563,291,091 of NC_058519.1, forward strand.
CCGTCCACGGGCAACTTCTGGCGCCATTGATACAACGGTTAGGAATAGTCTACCATCAACAGATCGTTTCTGGCACTATGTTGTCATACTACTTTGCTGTGGATACTTTGCTTGCAGATACTAATCTTTCAGGTGTGGTTGAATCTGACACATTCAACTGCTAATACTTGAGAATATTCTTTCACTTCCCGTCGTGCGAACCAACAAATTTGGGTTGAATACTCTACCCTCGAAAACTGCCGCGATCCCACGCGCTGGTGGGCGATTGCAAGACAATTTAATTGTTGAGCAATTGGGACGAGCTCTTTTCTGGCTCCGTTGCTGTTAAGGTATCAAGTCAGGAATAGTTACACGTCAGCAGTTTCCTTCAAGCCACCGTTTAAGCCTCGACCTCATTCAGCTCGAAAACTATCACTCGGCCTGCTCAGAGTCACTCAAACCACCTTGTATGAGTCAAACGCATCCCGTCACTCGGTCCACAGCAAGGTGAAGGCACCGAAGAGGCAGCAATGGCTAAGGACTTAATCCACCACATGAAGTGAAGAAAAGACTCACATTACCAGTAATGCCAAGGGTTAAAGATGTCGTTTCTTGTAACTCCCCTCTTTATTATCATTAATTGCCTTGTAATGAAGCTCCGCCGGTCGTGGCAGCTACTATATAAGACACTCCCGGGCTCCATCTCAAGTGTTCAACACTTGTAATCTTTTGCACCCTCATAAGAAAACACCAGCCTCAGGGCTCGAGGCGTAGGGTTGTTACCACTTCCAAGTGGGGCCTGAACTCGTAAATCCAAGTGCATCCGCTGCGTCTAGTTAGACTTCGCCCCTTTGTTCGTACCCCTAGCTACTATTGTGAGGGTCATTCCCACAACACCCACCCTGTACCCTCTCTCTCTCTCCCACAAGCAATCTAGACAAGCGGGAGTAGGGTTTTACACCGCAAGGTGGCCTGAACGTAGGTAACTTGTGTGTGTGTTCTTGTCCATCTTCCTTAGCTCGAGCCATCAGAGAGTCGCCACAAGGTTGAAAGGCAGAGTAGGGCAGGAGAGCAAGCGCACCCAGTGTTCAAACCTTTCTGGGTCTACACAGCCACGATACCGACAACCACCATCCCAACAACATGTATGTGTAAGGATGAAGCTTGTGAACCAAGAAAATATCAGTAATTTTCGAGAGGAGGCTTGGGAAGAACTTGAGCTAAGGTCATTCACTTTGTAGGGGGGTCGAGAAAACCAAAGAGACGAAAAAACAAAAGAAAAACACCATGAGAGATGTCAACACTTCAACCTTTTAAAAAGAGGGCAGTCGACGGATCCACCATGTTTGAGTATATGTGACTTGGCACTGCGAAGATTTTAACCTTGAGCCTAACATCACAACTCCATCATCTAAAGTACCAAGTCACAAAAGTGATCACAGTAACTTTGAGAGTGTTTGATTTATTTATGCGTCGGATAGGGTGAGAGAACTCATGAATAGAGTGTCTCCCCCTAGATAAATGCCTACATCTAGACAAAACATAAAATAAATGTATGCTTGTGTGCAAACTTTCACATAATTCTATCTAGTTCCAAGATAGCAAGTTCATGCCTAAGTTGATAGAACCTACGTTCATCCAGTGGTTTGGTGTAGATGTCAGCAAGTTGCATATCCGTGCCAACATGAGCATTGTCAATGTCACCTTTTTGCACATGGTCTCTTAAGAAGTTATACTGAATGTCATTGTGCTTGTTGCGATAATGATCACTAGGGTTTTCGGCAATCTTGATGGCACTTTCATTGTCGCATCATAGAGGCACATGTCTGAAGTTATACCATAGTCCTTCAAAGTTTGCCTCATGCATAGCAATTGTGTTGCACAACTTACGGTTGCAATATATTCGGCTTTAGCGGTGGATAGGGAAACACAATTTTGCTTCCTCGAGGACCAACTTACCAAGGAGCATCCAAGAAACTGACATGCCCCGGAGGTGGACTTCCTTCCCACCTTGTCTACGGCCAATCCGCATATGTAGGATCGAAAGTATGTCTAGAGGGGGTGATTAGACTACTTGACAAGATAAAAACTTAGCTTTTACCCACGTTTTAGTGTGGGCTAGTTTTAGCAACTATGACTATTCAAGTACACCCTACACATGCATATCTAATAATATTGCAGCGGAAAGTAAAACATGCAAGTGTAAAGTAGAGGGTAAGGTCGTGAGATCAAACGGAAAGGTTAACACGACAATTTTTTAGCATGGTTCCAATAGGTCGCGCTATCGTACGTCCATGTTAGTGGAAACTTCAACCCACGGAGGGTAACGGCTGCGAGAGTTCACGGAGGGCTCCACCCACAAGGGGTCCACAAAGAAGCAACCTTGCATATTCCACCACGGCTTCCGTCCACATAGGACTAGCCTCACTTACGGTAGATCTTCACGAAGTAGGCCATCTCCTTGCCCTAACAAACATCTTCGTTCAACTCCACAACATGAAGAAGGAGGCGCCCAAGAAACACCTAACCAATCTAGGAGGCACCACCCTCCAAAAGGTAATAGATGTGGCAGAACGATGAACTCCTTGCTCTTGTGCTTCAAAAGATAGTCTCCTCAACACTCAATCACTCTCTCTCGGATTTGGCTGGGGTAGGAGTGATTGATCTTGTGGAAAGCAACTTAGGGAGGCTAGAAATCAAGGTTCAAATAGTTGGAATGGAATCTCTTGATCTCAACACATGAGTAGGTGGCTCTCTCAGCAAAAATGGATCTGGCTGTGTAGGTGTGTTCTGATTGCTTTCTCATTGAGTGAGAGGTAGGTGGAGGGGTATATATAGCCATCCCCCAAAATACAACTATTACAACATTATTGCCCAATTCGGTGACACCGAAATATTAATCTCAATGGCACCGAGTTGCACTAAATGTGGAAGTTTGAATTCTTGGTGAGACCGCTATAGGAATCTCGGTGGTACCCATATGATGACCTAGACGGGTTTCCAAACTCGGTGAGACCGACTTCAAACTCGGAAATTATGAAAGTTGAAGTTAGCTCAACAGAATGTTGGTCGCCCAATCTCGGTGGCACTGCTAGGAATGTTGGTTGTACTGAGATGGTGGGATTGGCATAGGATCTGTCTAAGTGTAAAATCGTTATAGCCGACTCGGAAATGTTGGTGGCACCGATTTTGCATATTTGGGTTGGGACAGATACATTTGGTGGGAAACTGGGTGAGTATTTTTGGTGGCTATCTCTAAGCACTCGAGCAACCAATTGAACATAATACCCCGTCCCCTTTTAATAGTATTGGCTTTCCTATGGAATCAAAAGTGATTTCTCACAAAGTGTAAAATGAAGAGTCTTCTTGCTTGAAGCGTTAGCCAATCCTATTCCTTCCTTGCATCAAAGGGGCATCTCCACAGAATCCTATAGCCAAAGCATCTTTGAACTTTTCTGAAATGTACTTGGATTAATTCATTACTCCAATGAAGCTTATGTTGTGATTAATTCCCAAAACCACCTCAATTAGGGAGAAATTGTGCTTTCAATCGCCCTCTTTTTGGTAATTGATGACAACATCTTTCCGTAATAATAAAACGGCTATTTCTTGTGTCGTAAAACCCATCGCGGCTATTTTGCAGAAAGGCCTCTGAGGTTTTTAGGTATTCAACCCGCAGTCCACACTACCCTGATGATAATTGAAAAAAACATTTCATATGTTGCCACCGTCGTTGACTGCTTCGCACGAGAACAGGGATCCTCTGCCGCCGCCGCCGCGCTCCCATCTATCCTCTTCGCGGTGCTCGTCACCGCCGGCGGTTCCCCCATCCATCCTCTCTGTGGCACCTGCCTCCACGGTCGTGCCCCTATCCATCCGATCTGCGTTGCTCATCCTTGCTCGTCCATCGCCGAATCCGGTCGAGATCGGCAAGATCCACCACATCTCGAGCACCCCCGATGGCGAGCGCCTCCAATGTCTCGAGCATCAACGGTTACCTCCGTGGGAGAACTCCTCTGACCTCCAGATGAGGCGCATGAGTCAAGCCCAACAATCACACGCTCGTGGTCGTGGCCATCAGCTACCGTCGCGTCAGCAGTCGGCGGCGGCCGGAAGTTGGTGATTCGTGAGGGACTTATCTTCCTAATCCCCGCCGTGTCAGCGTTCGGCGGCGGCCGGCCGTTGGGTATTCATGAGGCACTCATCTTCCTAACCCGTGGGCGAGGTGAGCTGGCGGCAGGGAGTATACGAAAGGGAGTGTACTTGGCGTCGGGCATGCTCTAAGACCCTTCGTCGCGCCAGGACGGCGGCGGTGCCCGGAGCTCGAGCGCCGGCAGGAAGTGCCTCGGCGCAGTGGACGACGGGTCGTCTGCGGCAGTGGCAGCGGTGCGAGCTCGCCTCTAGGGTCATCACTGTGAATGGTGAAGCAGATGCATGCCAAGGCTGGGGGATGGTTCATGGAGTTCGTGGAGTCCGTGTTGGAGCCTGGGCAATAGAAGAAGAAGCAGTACAGCACTGGCAAGTCAGCGACGGCGGCGATGCAGAACTGCATGCAGTCGTTGGTGGAAAGTGGCGGCCACGGCGGCACCGGCGAGAAGGTCGGGCACCCCGGGGCAACCGCTATCGCCAGTAAGCTCGGGATCAAGGCCAAGAACCCTTGATACCCTCCTTCCTTCCCTGATGAAATTCAAATGGTCATCAGTGAGTGGTGAGTTCTTAGACGATGACGACTTTGCTCGTGTGCACTGAAGAAAACTGAAGTTGTTCTTCGGTTCAAATTAAAATTCGTAATTCTTTCCACGGGATAGGATAGAACATAAAAGAACACGTTGAACCAAGGGAGATGATGACGCTAGATCCCAGTGCAAGATACATACATGTACGTTCCCTCTAAATTCCAGTGTCCAACATATTATGTGGTGTAGACAAGCCCCACGCTACACATGGCGTGAGACGTGAACATAAATTGCTTTGTTGAATGTAGATGATATGGCTATTGTTCATCAGTGTTTGTTACTGTATATATAGGTTGGCTCAGGGCATGGATCGATCTTGCATATACCATTGAACACATGTATCTGATTTTTTGTACATATCTGCATGTACGTACCTTGCTGTAAATTTCAGTATCCAGTGTTACGGGCAGGAAGAAGAACAGGTTGCTAAATGCGCATTTTTCTGTTATTTTCATCTTTTTTTGAAGAACTAACATCAAACAGTGGAACATGCCTCGTAGTTTGATTGAACTTCAGTATGTGCAGGACCTAGATAGCATATAATTTATTTATTTTGAAATGATGGATTTAGTTTTATTAATTCTTAGGATGTGGCGCCATTCTATTATTTGCTAGCACACTCTGTTGAATGTCTTCTTTCGACCATGTTGTTGATGAATATGAGCAACTAACTATCGGAGTCTACAATAGAAGCTCCCCACACGATGCAAGTTGGGTTAGTATAAATGTCAGGACAAAGAACACGTTCCTGATCTATGTATGAAGTCACTATATGAAGTTATTACATGTGTGCCTTGATGACCCACAAGTATATGGGATCAATTGTAGTCCTTTCGATAAGTAAGAGTGTCGAACCCAACGAGGAGCGGAAGGCTCTGATAAACGGATTTCAGCAAGGTAATAACTGCAAGCACTGAAAGTAGCGGTAACAAGTGATTGTGTAGCGAGGTGAAACGTAGCAAGCAAAAAGTGACAAGTAACAAGTAGTAGCAACGGTGCAGCAAGTGGCCCAATCCCTTTTGTAGCAAGGGACAAGCCTGAACAAAGTCTTATAGGAAGAAAAACGCTCCCGAGGACACTCGGGAATTTCTGCCATGCTAGTTTCATCATGTTCATATGATTCGCGTTCGTTACTTTGATAGATTGATATGTGGGTGGACCGGCGCTTGGGTACTGCCCTTACTTGGACAAGCATCCCACTTATGATTAACCTCTCTCGCAAGCATCTGCAACTACGAAAGAAGAATTAAGACAAAGTCTAACCATAGCATTAAACTAGTGGATTTAAATCATCCCCTCACGAAGCAACGCATAGACTGGGGTTTAAGCTTCTGTCACTCCAGCAACCCATCATCTACTTACTACTCCCCAATGCCTTCCTCTAGGCCTAAATATGGTGAAGTGTTATGTAGTAGACGTTCACATAACACCACTAGAGGAAAAACAACATACAGCATATCAAAATACCGAACGAATATCAAATTCACATGACTATTATTAGCATGACTTATCCCATGTCCTCAGGAACAAAAGTAACTACTCACAAAACATAATCATAATCATGATCAGAGCTGTAATGAATAGCATCAAGGATCTGAACATAAACTCTTCCACCAAGTAATCCAACTAGCATCAACTACAAAGAGTAATCAACACTAGTAGCAACCTTACAAGTACCAACCGGAGTTGCGAGACTAAGATTGGTTACAAGGGATGAACTAGGGATTGGAGAGGAGATGGTGCTGATGAAGATGTTGATGAAGATGCCCTCCTCCGACGAGAGGAGTGTTGGTGATGACGATGGCGACGATTTCCCCCTCCGAGAGGGAAGTTTCCCCGGCAAGATCGTCCTGCCGGAGCTCTAGATTGGATCTGCTCAAGTTCCGCCTCGTGGCGGCGGCGAAACCACGAAAAGGCTCCCCCATGATATTTTCCAGACCAAAACCCTTCATATAGCAAAAGAGGGGGGCTAGTGGGCCGTCAGGGAGCCCACAAGCCCCCACTCCACCACCAGGGGGTGGCGGTGTCAGGGCTTGTGGCGCCCTGGCAGCCCCCCTCCGGTACTTCTTTCGCCCAATAATTTTTATATAATCCCAAAAAATTCCACGTAACTTTTCAGGGCATTTGGAGATGTGCAGAATAGTGGACTAGGATTTGATCCTTTTCGAGTCTAGAATTCCAGCTGCCTGAATTCTGCCTCTTCAAATAAACCTTGCAAAATAATAGAGAAAAAGCATAAATATGGTACCACAAGTAATATAACAGCCCAAAAAGCAATAAATATCAACATTAAAGCATGATGCAAAATGGACGTATTAAATCCCCCAAGCTTAGACCTTGCTTGTCCTCAAGCGAAAACCAAGTTCCATAAACATGTCCTCATGTTGAGGGACGAAGGTGTCGATAAAACCTAATACGGACATGAGGGCATCATGATCACACATAGAACAACAATACATCATAAATATTCTTATGGGAAAGTAACAATTCCTTCACAAAGCAAAGCATGTAGCAAAAACTTACCGAGAAGTAACCAACAAAAGTCCATAGTCATTGAAGCAATTGCAATTTATCACAACATCGGAAAGAGTGAAATAAGAGCTTGTAAGGCAAACCCACATACTCAATCATCTCTTTTGTTTTCCACAATTGTTACAACTCACGTGGTACTCATGGTGTCAAAGTTTCAGCTGGACACAGAGGAAGATAGGGGCTTATAGTTTTGCCTCCCAACTATTTACCTCAAGGGTAAAGTCAACAATAATAAAGCATGAGTACTCAACTCCAAGTTGATATATGAATATGGATATTTCCCAAGCATGTGACGGTAGCCAACACAAAGGCAAAAATAGGGAATTGGTGAAGATCACCATGACTCTCACAAGGGCAAAAAGTAAAGGTACAAGATAGGCCCTTCGCAGAGGGAAGTAGATGTTGTCATGCGCTTTTGAGGTTTGGATGCGTGTCCTCTTAGTGCGGAGGAACGTCACTTTATATTGCCTCCTGCGATAAAGAACTTTATTATGCAGTCTGTCGCTTTTATGTCTTCCTCATCACAGGTTCGTACAAAGCTTATTTTACACACACTAATAGATCATACATATTAGAGAGCAATTTTTATTGCTTGCACCGATGAAAACTTACTTGTAGGATCTTATTCAATCCATAGGTAGGTATGGTGGACTCTCATGGCAAAACTGGGTTGAAGGTTTATGGATGCACAAGTAGTATCTCTACTTGGTGCGGGAGTTTTGGCTAATATGAGGTGGAAGCAATCATCACATGCTAAGGGATCTCTAATCATATAACATTGTTTGGAACCAAGCAAACACAATTCATTATGTTGTCTTCCTTGTCCAATGTCTACTCCTAAGCATGTAATAGTTTGGTGAGTGTTCACAATTGTAAAAAGTGTCTAAGATGATATATTTATATGTGAACCTCTCTTTCCTTATTACTTCTTATTAATTGCAGCAATGACTGAGGTCTATGTTGATTTATTCTCAACAAGTTTCAATCATCATACGTGTCATAAGTGAAGTTATCACTTTCCATAAGATCGTCTCATGATCTTTCATGCTATCTTTCTTTTCATACTTTTGACCATGGCAAAAAGCAAAGCCCTTGACTAAGACACTCTTTATTATATATCTCACAAGCTCGAATACAACGGGGGAGAAACAAAAAGCAGAAGAGTCAAACTAAACACTAAAGATTTAATCCTCTAAGAGAAGAAATAAAAACTACAAAGGAAAGAACTAAAACAAAGGTAAAAGCAAAAGATATAAAGGTGATACGATACCAGGGCAACTCCCCCAAGCTTGGCAGAAGCCAAGGGGATTGCCCATACCAATGCTTAGTTGTCTTCCTTTGGCGGTGATGGTGGTGGAGTTGGTGCCTTTGATTCCAAGAGAGCTATCAATCTTTGATTTATACCTTTGAGATCTGTGGCATGGTTTTCCAACAAAACAACCTCACGAGAAAGGGAAATATTGTGAGCACGAGTTGTTTCGCGAAACCTCAAGAGTTCAATCAAGGATGAAGACAGCACGTGGAAGAAGGGTTGGAGAAAATCTACTCCTTCAGCGTCTTCAATGTTGAACATAGGTTGAACTTCCTCCCTAGCTTGGGTTTTCTCCTTAGCTTGGTCCCTGGCTTCCGTGACTTCTACTCTTTTCAGATCAGCATCTACTTCCTCATGAACTTGGTGAAGATCATTCTCCCCAACAGATTCCTGGGACATCTTTGCTCTAAATCTGCGGCAGAAACAAGCTCGAAACGAAAACAGAGGAAAACTGCGCGATACGGAGATCAAAACCTTCGGGCGAGTATATATTGATTTTTTTCTGGAATAGAAGGAGTGCTCCGCAAGAAAACGGAGTCCGGGAGGAACACGAGGTGCCCACAAGCTTGCCCTCCGCCACCAGGGGGTAGGGGGCGGTGGCAGGGCTTGTGGCCGCCTCGTTCGCTCTCCGGACTGCTTTTTATTTTTCTAATTTTCCAAAACTTCCAAAACGGAGGAAATTTACTATTGGAAAAGCATCGGAGTCCAATTTCTTACCGAAACACACACATCTTCGTTTTCAGGGTCTGAAACAGGCTGATAAACATCCCTTATGTACTCGTCTGGAGTTATGACATTGATGATATTGGTCTCAACATTTATGGGAGTACCAGAGATGTAATGCTTGATTCTTTGCCCATTAACCACTCTAGGAAAATTTCCTTCCGTGTTATTGATTTTGATGGCACCGGAATGATATACTTCCTCAATAACATAAGGACCTACCCATTTAGAGAGAAGCTTGCCTGCAAAGAATCTCAAACGAGAATTGTATAGCAAGACGTAATCACCTACATTGAACTCTCGTTTCTGTATTCGTTTGTTGTGCCATCTCTTAACCTTTTCCTTGAAGAACCTGGCATTCTCATATGCGTGGGTTCTCCATTCATCTAATGAGCTGATATCAAACAGCCGCTTCTCACCGACAAGTTCGAAATCAAAGTTGAGCTCTTTGATTGCCCAATAAGCTTTGTGTTCCAGCTCAAGAGGTAAATGACAGGCCTTACCGTAAACCATTTTATACGGTGACATGCCCATGGGATTCTTATAAGCAGTCCTATAAGCCCATAGTGCATCGTCAAGTTTGCTAGACCAATTCTTTCGAGATCTATTGACGGTCTTTTGTAGGATAAATTTGATCTCCCTATTACTCAACTCCACTTGACCACTAGACTGAGGATGATAAGGAGATGCAACTCTATGGTTGACATCATACTTAGCAAGGATCTTGCGGAAAACACCATGAATGAAGTGCGAACCGCCATCAGTCATCAGATATCTAGGGACTCCAAATCTTGGGAATATGACTTTTTTAAGCATCTTAATAGAGGTGTGGTGATCAGTATTTTTAGTGGGGATAGCTTATACCCACTTAGTGACGTAATCCACAACAACTAAGATGTGAGTGTACCCACTGGAACTTGGGAAGGGTCCCATATAATCAAATCCCCAGACATCAAATGGTTCAATGACAAGTGAATAGTTCATAGGGATTTCCTGACGCTTACAGATGTTCCCTATTCTTTGGCATTCGTCACAAGACAAGACAAACTTACGGGCATCCTTGAAGAGAATGGGCCAATAGAAACCTGATTGCAATACCTTATGGGCAGTTCTATCTCCAGCATGCACTACTGGAATTCACACATTTGCCGTCTGCCTTTCCTTTGTCGTCTGCTGACACATGGCAAAGATCTTCTGTGCCATCAGCTGGCGCAAAGCAGACGGCAAAGAGAACACATAAGGCAAAAAAAATCTTTGTTGTCGACTTCCCTATGCCGTCGGCCAGCACACGACAAAGGAAGCACACGCGGACGGCAAAGGGTTGGTAGACGGCAAAGGGGGTGCCACCGTACACCCCCTCCCACCCCATAACGGGCGCTCCCTTTGCCGTCTGCCCTCCTTCTCTTTGCCGTCGGGGGGGGAGGACGGCAAAGCAAGCCCCCCCTAACGGTCGTCTTCCTCTCCCTCTCACTCTCATCCACTACGACAGTCTCCTCCGCTCTGACAGTTACTCTCAGCCGCTCGTCCCCCGCCCGCCGGCCGCCTCCCCTCCCGTGGGCCGCCTCCTCCCCCGCCCCCTCCTCCCCTCCCGCGGCACCCCTCCTCCCCGCCCGCCGACCACCTCCCCTCCCGCCGCCTCCTCCCCGCGGCCTCCTCCCCGCGCCCTCCTCCCCGCGCCCGCCCGCGGCATCCCTCCTTCCCGCCCACCGGCCGCATCCCCTCCCGCCCGCGGCACCCCTCCTCCCCACCCGTCGGCCGCCTACCCTCCCGCCCGCGGCACCCCTCCTCCCCGCCGGCCGGCCGCCTGCCCTCCCGCCCGCGGCACCCCTCCTCCCCGCCCGCCGGCCGCCTGCCGCGCGCCCCCTGCCACCCTGCCGTCGTCCACCGCCGCCGCCACCCCCTGTCGTCGTCCACCACGGTGAGTTGATTTCTTCTTCTTTTTCTTTTTAAAAAAGTTAATTACTTTAGTTAGTTTATTAGGTTAGTTTTTTATTATATATAGGGTAATTTAGTCAGTTTATTTGGTTAGATTATTAGGCTAATTAGGTTAGTTAGTTAGGTTAGAAGAAAAAAAGAGGAAAAGCAGAAGGAAAAAATGAAAAAGAAAAAGGAAAAGAAGAAAATAATTAGAAGAAGAAAGAGAAGAAGAAGGAGAAGAAGAAGAAGAAGAAGAAGAAGAAGAAGAAGGACAGGAGGAGGAGGAGGAGAAAAAAGAAGAAGAAGAAGAAGAAGAAGAGGAGGAGGAGGAAGAGTTGGAGAAAGAAGAAGAAGAACAAGAACAAGAACAAGAACAAGAACAAGAACAAGAAAAAGAATAGGAGGAGAAAAAGAGGAGGGGGAGTAGGAGGAGAAAAAAGAAGAAGAAGAAGAAGAAGAAGAAGAAGAAAAGAAGAAGAAGAAGAAGAAAAAGAGGAGAGAGGAGAAGAAGAAAGAAGAGGAAACGGGAACCATGGCACCCCGAAACTGACCCTCGACCCCCGACCCGTGACGCCCGACGCCACTGACCCCCGACGCCACTGACCCCCGACCCCCGACCCCCGACGCCACTGACCCCCGACGCCACTAACCCTCGACCCCCGACGCCACTGACCCCCGACCCAGACCCTCGGCCCACGACTCCCGACCCCTGACGCTCGACGCCACCAACCCCCGACCCCCGGCGCCATTGACACCCGACGTCACTGACCCTGGACCCCCGACGCCACTGACCCCCCACAACCAACGCCACTAACCCCCCGACCCCGATGCCACCGACACCCGACACCACCGACCCTCAACGGCACTGACTCCCAAGGCCACTAAGCCCCGACCCCCGACAACTCTTCTGCCTTCTTTTGAACGAGAAAGTGCTTTTCGGCCTTCCAAAGGCCCACGAGGTCATAGTTTTGTAAATTATGAGTTAGGTCACATATTTTCCGATTATGTTAATTATAAAAACATCGTATTTGTGTTGATCGTGTGAATTTCAATGTGCACTTGTTCGACGACCTCCACGTGCGTTGGACGAGCTCCGCCCTTGCGTTTGTTGGTGAGCACAAATGACTTCTCCTCCTACCCCTTAATTTGCTCTGTCCCGGTCTTTGTGCCGATGAAACTTGCTAGCTATAGGTTTCTTCAATCATGAGTATGCGTGACCAGTATGCGTCTCCCGTTCGAAAGGGCGACATCTATAAATATGCATTTCTTTGCATATTTATAATCGTCATCCTTTCGAATTGTCCAACATTATCCATGGACAGCCCGAGTATGTGTAGATTGGGTTTGTTTTCCCGTATGCTGTGCTCCGGATCCGATGCGGAATTTCGTCAGTGCCTCCCCTGTTGTTCTCCGGGTACACATCCTCTCTGCTTATTGCCGAGACGTGTATCAGGAGAACAGCGGGGAGGTGCTACCGAAATTCTGCGTCGCATCTGGAGCAGAGCATGGGAAAACGAACCCACTCTACACATACTCGGGTGGGATTAGGACCTATCTTTACATATGAGCACGTAGGTTGCATGGACGTAATAAAACTGACAAACTTGATTAGCGTATGAATATAGATGATGAATTATATATTTATTTCTTGTGCCCCCATAGGTAGCTAGGCAACATGAGTGATCGTGCTTGGATGTACACTGGTCACCCTAGTCAGAAAGACATGACCCATGAATGGTTAACAAAAACCAGGGGGTTTGTGAGAGTCGCATTTGCAAATGGCCAGCATAAAACATGGTGCCCCTGTCCCAACTGCGACAACTGGAAAAAGCAGACAGAGTTTGAAATGGGTAAACACCTACAGAAGTGGGGTTTTACGCCTAATTATATGGTGTGGACTTTTCATGGTGAGTCTGACCAATGTGCCAGAGCTGAGGTGATTCGTCGTCGCACCGACGAGCATGGTACCGGGATTGAAGACATGGTGCAAGACTTTAATGATGCTCGTGATCCGGACGATGAGATGGAGGAATCTGCAAAGGCCTTCTATGAAATGCTGGAGTCTTCAAAACATCCTCTCCACGAGCAGACTGAGCTTTGTCAGCTCGATGCCATCGCGCAAGTAATGGCTCTGAAGGCTCAATTCAACCTAGGTAGAGAATGCTACGACGCGATGATGACAATATTTGGACGCTTTCTACCCAAAGGCCATGTACTGCCTGCAAACCTGTACCAGTCAGAGAAAATCCTTCGTGTACTTAAGATGCCCTATGAGAAGATACATGCGTGTGAGAATGGATGTGCCTTATTTAGGCTTGAGTATGCGGCCTTGAACTATTGCCCCATTTGCAATTCTTCCAGGTATATTGTGGTAGACAACGGCATGGGTGAGAAGAATCAGACCAAAATCCCCATTAGTTTTCTTTGATATCTGCCAATCGTACCAAGACTTCAACGTCTTTTCATGGTCGAAGAGACGGCCAGACAGATGACATGGCACAAATTGGGCAAAAGAACCGAACTAGATGCGGATGGGAACAAGATGCTGGTACACACTTCAGATGGTTTTGCGTGGAGGCACTTCGATGCATTACATAAGGATAAATCAGAAGATCCAAGGCAACCTAGAGTTGCCATCAGCACGGATGGTTTCAATGTGTATGGTATGATGGCAGCACAATACAGTTGTTGGCCTGTATTTGTCACTCCACTAAATTTGCCACCCAGAGAGATTATGAAAAGAAAGAACATATTCCTGACGTTGATAATTCCACGGCCCAACTATCCGGGAAGAATATGAATGTGTACATGCAGCCGCTTAAGGATGAGTTGCAAGAAGCCTGGGATAATGGGATCAAGACCTACGACGCAGCTACAAAAACAAATTTCAAAATGCATGTGTGGTACATGTACTCGACGCATGATTATCCGGCGTTTGCGCTATTCGCTGGCTGGTGTGTGCATGGAAGGTTCCCATGCACCACATGCAAGGCAGCTCTTCAGTTCCGTTGGCTGCACGCTGGTCGCAAGTATTCTTGCTTCGACATGCATAGAAAATTCCTGGATCCTGACCATAAGTTCAGAAAAGACAAGAAGAATTTCATCAAAGATAGAGTTGTCAAAAACACTGCACCAGCTGCGTTGACAGGCCAACAAACCCTTGATCAGTTAAACGCCCTCGAGCCTGATCCTTTGCGTCCAGGATACTTCAAAGGGTATAATACGGAACACGCCTAGACTCACAAGTCATGCTTATGGGATCTCCCTTACTTCAAAGACCTCCTTTGCCCACACAACATTGACGTGATGCACACTGAAAAGAATATTGCGGAGGCCATTTTTGGTACATTGTTCAGCATAGAGGGGAAGTCAAAAGATAATCCTAAGGCTAGAATCGACCTGGAGGCTCTATGTGATAGACCGTTGCAAAACTTGCGACAACGGAAAGGAAAGCAAAGCATAGCTAAGCCAAAGGCATGGTTCAATCTTGAAAGGCCAGCTATGAGGGAAATGCTATTGTGGGTGAAAATGCAGTTGATGTTCCCCGATGGGTATGCTTCGAATCTAAAGAGGGGAGCGAGTCTTGACAAATTGAAAATATTTGGGCTCAAGAGTCATGATTGGCACATATGGATTGAGCGGGTAATTCCGGTGATGTTGCGTGGCTTTATCCCTGAGGATGAATGGCTAGCACTGGCAGAGCTGAGCTATTTCTTCCGTTCAATTTGTGCGAAAGAACTATCGCCTGGCGTGCTAGATGAAATGGAAGATTTGGCGCCGGAGTTGATCTGCAAATTAGAAAAGATCTTTCCACCGGGCTTCTTTAATCCAATGCAACATTTGATTTTGCATCTCCCGACCGAGGCAAGAATGGGGGGGCCCGTTCAAAATCGATGGTGCTACTCAACTGAGAGGATGCAGAAGACGCTTCGAGCTAAGTGTAAAAATAAACATAGAATTGAAGCATCGATGGCCGAGGCATTCATTACTGAGGAGGCGGCAAACTTCGTGACAGCACATTACGAAGCCAAAAATCATCATTTGCATAACCCGAAGCCTCGGTACAGTGATGGCGCTCGAGAAAAAGATCGATCCAACCTCAGCCTATTCAAAGGTAAGCTCGCACCATCCGGTGCTTCGAAAGGGAAATCGTTGGATGTCGAAGAATGGCGGACCATTTCATTGTATATCTTCACCAACTTAACAGAAGTGCGGCCATACATCGAGTAAGTTCTCGGTAATTTATTGTTCTGCAACTTCTAATTGCTTTGAACTACTCTTATTCCCGGATATTTGATATAGTCGATACGTCGCCGAATTCTCGGATGGAGCGGTCATCGAAAAGGATTTCGTCGAAGAGTATGAGCTTCTCGCAAAGCATGGAGGCGACTATCCCGGTTTCGTCTCTTGGTTCAAACAAAGGGTAATTTATTACCATTAAGGGCCCATTTTATTTATTGGTCTAATTTGCGGCTAATGCATCCATTCTTTCGTATTAAACTTGTAGGCTGATGCAGAGTCTATGGACGCCCAGTTGAGACAAGTCGCTAATGGTTTTGACTATAAGGTCCGTTCATTTGACAAATACAACATCAACGGGTATCACTTTCGTACCTTTGGCAAAGAGCTATCTATGCCCGACCTAAAGACTACAAATTGTTCTGTCTCTGCTATCGGCGAAGGAGACACCGAGTATTATGGAAGAGTTGAAGCAATTTATGAACTTCTATTCTATGGTGAAAACCCACCGACCATCGTAGTCTTCAAATGTTATTGGTTTGAGCCGAGGGAGACTAGAAGGACTCATGAACATATAGGACTAGTCGAAATCAACCAAAACACCCACTTAGATGTTCCCGATGTCTATATTACGGCTCAACAGGCGACACAAGTTTTCTATCTACCGTGGGCCTGCCAAACTGATCCAAATCTCAAAGGTTGGGATGTCGTTTATGAAGTGCCACCACATTTTAGACCACCTACCCTCAATGAAGAGGATTACGAACCTCACATTAACCCAGACACATATGAAGGAGAATTCTTCCAAGAAACACGTATGTCCAAGAAACGTTTCAAGAACCGCTCTACTTCACCCAAGAACGTTGAAGTAGACAGCGACAGTGAATCCATCTTAACCCCTGAGCCCGAACAGGAAGAGCTGGAAGAAGAAGAGGTTACTGCTGCGGATGACCTGTCACTTCTTGACCGATTACATAATGGTGGCCTTCCACATGTTCTTCGTGATAGTGATGATGATGATGCATTTATTGATGATAGTGATGATCATGATGCATTTATTGACCCCGAAGCATATATAGACGAGGACGATTGTTATTAGTTCATGTCAGGTATTCAACTATTATACTATATATAAATTTTGAGTTCATGTTAGGTATTCAATTTTTATTAGTCATTTTGGTATTTATGACGATGATACACTTAAATTATATACATTTTATTACTCCTGTTTGTATTTATGTTGTACTAATTTCATTTACTCTTTGTCATGACAGGTGTTGAAAGATGGTGGGAAATGGTCAAAAGCACTCCGCGGCTGCTTCTTCGTCGGCGGGTGATGGGATGGGTACTTCCATTCCTGCCTCGCCTCTTCGGAGAGTGTTGCTCTCTACTTTGCAAGGAGCGGCCCCCGTGAGAGGAGATCGACCCCCCGCGAAGCCGAGAGGCACTAAAGGTACACGTTGTATTCATGTTGGTATTTATGTTGTACTCATGTTGTATGCATATTGGTATTTATATACATTTTATTACTCACGTTGGTATTTATGTTGTACTAAAGGTACACGTGGCCGCGGGAGAGGTAGGGCTACACGGTCTCCACCACCAACCCAAGCCGATTCACCTGAGCACAGGACTTCTAGGGTGGATTCGTCTGAGGTGGAGGCTACACGGTCTCCGGTTCACGAGCCTCGGGTCGACGAGCCTCAGGTCGACGAGCCTTCGACCCACGAGACTCCTGTCCCGGAGGCTTCCTTCCATGCGACTCCGGAGCAATGCAGGGATGAGGGTACGTCCCAAGAGACCTAGTGGGATACCTAGCCTGAGGCAAGTCGCCACGGAATGATGCGTCTACCAGGGCCATATACAAGCTCTTCGTGGTAAGTTTCTTCTTCATGTTATTTCAAATCTTGCATTTGAATGTCCGTTTCATTAATAAATAAAAAGTTTGACTTGTCGAAACCAAATGTTCAGTCTATGTGCGAGAAGAACGGCCAAGTCCCTCCGCCGATGCCAGTCGTTAACGTGGCGGGGACGGTGACTTTCATTTCAGTGGAGTGATCTTAAGAGTGTCCTCATGCTAACTACACATTGCAAACGATGTTTGGTGCAGAATATGTCCCGAAATGCATCGCACGACCCTTCTACAATCGAGCCTTCTCCAGGGCAGCCTTCTCCAGGTGAAACAAGCCAGTCCCACCGTGCTTGACCCTAACTTAGGTATGTTATTTCTAGTGTTTTAATAAAAGATAGCTAGATGACATAATTAGCTTAGTTAGCTCCAAAAAGACCTTTTTAATAAAATATAGCTAGATGACATAGTTAGCTTAGTTAGCTTAGTTAGTTTAGTTAGCTTAATTAGCTTAGTTAGCTTAGTTAGCTTAATTAGCTTAGTTAGCTCCTCCTTCTCCTTCTTCTTCCAAAAAAGCCTAAATTGGCTAATTATCCATGACATAATTAGCTTAGTTAGCTCCTAAATGGTCTATTTAATAAAAAATTTACCTATACTTAGCTAATTTTCCTCGAAATGACATAATTAGCTCCAAAAAGGCATTCTTAGCCAATTTAGCCCGAAGAAGGTGACGAGAGGAGAAGAAAGAGGAAAAATGAAAGGAAGGAAGAAGAAGAAGAGGAGAAGAAGAAGGAGAGGGAGGAGGATAAGAAGAAGGAGGAGAAGAAGGACAAGGAGCTCCTCCTTCTCCTTCTTCTTCCCCCTTCTTCCTCCTTCTCCTTCTCCTTCTTCTTTTCTTCTTCTTCTCCTCTTCCGTCTCCTTCTCCTCCTCCTCCTCCTTCTTTTACTTCTTCTTCTCTTTCTCTTATTCTACGTAGCTTAATTAGACTCATCCAACAAAGCCTAAATTGGCTAATTATCCATCTAAATGACATAATTATCTTAGTTAGCTCCTAAATGGTCTATTTAATAAAAAATGAACTATACTTAGCTAATTATCCTTGAAATGACATAATTAGCTCCAAAAAGGCATTCTTAGCCAATTTAGCCCGAAGAAGGAGACGAGAGGAGAAGAAAGAGGAAAAATGAAAGGAAGGAAGAAGAAGAAGAGGAGAAGAAGAAGAAGGAGAGGGAGGAGGATAAGAAGAAGTAGGAGAAGGAGGAGAAGAAGGAGGAGGAGCTCCTCCTTCTCCTTCTTCCTCCTTCGTCCTCCTTTTCCTTCTCCTTCTTCTTTTCTTCTTCTTCTCCTCTTCCGTCTCCTTCTCCTCCTCCTGCTCCTCCTCCTCCTTCTTTTACTTCTTCTCTTTCTCTTATTCTACGTAGCTTAATTAGACTCATCCAACAAAGCCTAAATTGGCTAATTATCCATCTAAATGACATAATTACCTTAGTTAGCTCCTAAATGGTCTATTTAATAAAAAATGACCTATACTTAGCTAATTTTCCTCGAAATGACATAATTAGCTCCAAAAAGGCATTCTTAGCCAATTTAGCCCGAAGAAGGAGACGAGAGGAGAAGAAAGAGGAAAAATGAAAGGAAGGAAGAAGAAGAAGAGGAGAAGAAGAAGAAGGAGAGGGAGGAGGATAAGAAGAAGGAGGAGAAGGAGGAGAAGAAGGAGAAGGAGCTCCTCCTTCTCCTTCTTCCTCCTTCTTCCTCCTTCTCCTTCTCCTTCTTCCTCCTTCTTCCTCCTTCTCCTTCTCCTTCTCCTTCTTCCTCCTTCTTCCTCCTTCTCCTTCTCCTTCTTCTTTTCTTCTTCTTCTCCTCTTCTGTCTCCTTCTCCTCCTCCTCCTCCTCCTCCTCCTCCTCCTTCTATTACTTCTTCTTCTTTTTCTCTTATTCTACATAGCTTAATTAGACTCATCCAACAAAGCCTAAATTGGCTAATTCTCCATCTAAATGACATAATTAGCTTAGTTAGGTCCTAAATGGTCTATTTAATAAAAAATGACCTATACTTAGCTAATAATCCTCGAAATCACATAATTAGCTCAAAAAGGCATTCTTAGCCAATTTAGCCCGAAGAAGGAGACGAGAGGAGAAGAAAGAGGAAAAATGAAAGGAAGGAAGAAGAAGAAGAGGAGAAGAAGAAGAAGGAGAGGGAGGAGGATAAGAAGAAGGAGGAGAAGGAGGAGAAAGAGGAGAAGGAGCTCCTCCTTCTCCTTCTTCCTCCTTCTCCTTCTCCTTCTTCTTTTCTTCTTCTTCTCCTCTTCCGTCTCCTTCTCCTCCTCCTCCTCCTCCTCCTCCTCCTCCTTCTATTACTTCTTCTTCTCTTTCTCTTATTCTACGTAGCTTAATTAGACTCATCCAACAAAGCCTAAATTGGCTAATTATCCATCTAAATGACATAATTAGCTTAGTTAGCTCCTAAATGGTCTATTTAATAAAAAATTACATATACTTAGCTAATAATCCACGAAATGACATAATTAGCTCCAAAAAGGCATTCTTAGCCAATTTAGCCCGAAGAAGGAGACGAGAGGAGAAGAAAGAGGAAAAATGAAAGGAAGGAAGAAGAAGAAGAGGAGAAGAAGAAGAAGGAGAGGGAGGAGGATAAGAAGAAGGAGGAGAAGAAGGAGAAGGAGCTCCTCCTTCTCCTTCTTCTTCCCCCTTCTTCCTCCTTCTCCTTCTCCTTCTTCTTTTCTGCTTCTTCTCCTCTTCCGTCTTCTTCTCCTCCTCCTCCTCCTTCTTTTACTTCTTCTTCTCTTTCTCTTATTCTACGTAGCTTAATTGGACTCATCCAACAAAGCCTAAATTGGCTAATTATCCATCTAAATGACATAATTAGCTTAGTTAGCTCCTAAATGGTATATTTAATAAAAAATGACCTATACTTAGCTAATTATCCTCGAAATGACATAATTAGCTCCAAAAAGGCATTCTTAGCCAATTTATCCCGAAGAAGGAGACGAGAGGAGAAGAAAGAGTTAAAATGAAAGGAAGGAAGAAGAAGAAGAGGAGAAGAAGAAGGAGAGGGAGGAGGATAAGAAGAAGGAGGAGAAGGAGGAGAAGAAGGAGAAGGAGCTCCTCCTTCTCCTTCTTCCTCCTTATTCCTCCTTCTCCTTCTCCTTCTTCTTTTCTTCTTCTTCTCCTCTTCCGTCTCCTTCTCCTCCTCCTCCTCCTCCTTCTATTACTTCTTCTTCTCTTTCTCTTATTCTACGTAGGTTAATTAGACTCATCCAACAAAGCCTAAATTGGCTAATTATCCATCTAAATGACATAATTAGCTTAGTTAGCTCCTAAATGGTCTATTTAATAAAAAATGACCTATACTTAGCTAATAATCCTCGAAATGACATAATTATCTCCAAAAAGGCATTCTTAGCCAATTTAGCCCGAAGAAGGAGACGAGAGGAGAAGAAAGAGGAAAAATGAAAGGAAGGAAGAAGAAGAAGAGGAGAAGAAGAAGAAGGAGAGGGAGGAGGATAAGAAGAAGGAGGAGAAGGAGGAGAAGAAGGAGAAGGAGCTCCTCCTTCTCCTTCTTCCTCCTTCTTCCTCCTTCTCCTTCTCCTTCTTCCTCCTTCTTCCTCCTTCTCCTTCTCCTTCTCCTTCTTCCTCCTTCTTCCTCCTTCTCCTTCTCCTTCTTCTTTTCTTCTTCTTCTCCTCTTCTGTCTCCTTCTCCTCCTCCTCCTCCTCCTCCTCCTCCTCCTTCTATTACTTCTTCTTCTTTTTCTCTTATTCTACATAGCTTAATTAGACTCATCCAACAAAGCCTAAATTGGCTAATTCTCCATCTAAATGACATAATTAGCTTAGTTAGGTCCTAAATGGTCTATTTAATAAAAAATGACCTATACTTAGCTAATAATCCTCGAAATCACATAATTAGCTCAAAAAGGCATTCTTAGCCAATTTAGCCCGAAGAAGGAGACGAGAGAAGAAGAAAGAGGAAAAATGAAAGGAAGGAAGAAGAAGAAGAGGAGAAGAAGAAGAAGGAGAGGGAGGAGGATAAGAAGAAGGAGGAGAAGGAGGAGAAAGAGGAGAAGGAGCTCCTCCTTCTCCTTCTTCCTCCTTCTCCTTCTCCTTCTTCATTTCTTCTTCTTCTCCTCTTCCGTCTCCTTCTCCTCCTCCTCCTCCTCCTCCTCCTCCTCCTTCTATTACTTCTTCTTCTCTTTCTCTAATTCTACGTAGCTTAATTAGACTCATCCAACAAAGCCTAAATTGGCTAATTATCCATCTAAATGACATAATTAGCTTAGTTAGCTCCTAAATGGTCTATTTAATAAAAAATTACATATACTTAGCTAATAATCCACGAAATGACATAATTAGCTCCAAAAAGGCATTCTTAGCCAATTTAGCCTGAAGAAGGAGACGAGAGGAGAAGAAAGAGGAAAAATGAAAGGAAGGAAGAAGAAGAAGAGGAGAAGAAGAAGAAGGAGAGGGAGGAGGATAAGAAGAAGGAGGAGAAGAAGGAGAAGGAGCTCCTCCTTCTCCTTCTTCTTCCCCCTTCCTCCTCCTTCTCCTTCTCCTTCTTCTTTTCTGCTTCTTCTCCTCTTCCGTCTTCTTCTCCTCCTCCTCCTCCTTCTTTTACTTCTTCTTCTCTTTCTCTTATTCTACGTAGCTTAATTGGACTCATCCAACAAAGCCTAAATTGGCTAATTATCCATCTAAATGACATAATTAGCTTAGTTAGCTCCTAAATGGTCTATTTAATAAAAAATGACCTATACTTAGCTAATTATCCTCGAAATGACATAATTAGCTCCAAAAAGGCATTCTTAGCCAATTTATCCCGAAGAAGGAGACGAGAGGAGAAGAAAGAGTTAAAATGAAAGGAAGGAAGAAGAAGAAGAGGAGAAGAAGAAGGAGAGGGAGGAGGATAAGAAGAAGGAGGAGAAGGAGGAGAAGAAGGAGAAGGAGCTCCTCCTTCTCCTTCTTCCTCCTTATTCCTCCTTCTCCTTCTCCTTCTTCTTTTCTTCTTCTTCTCCTCTTCCGTCTCCTTCTCCTCCTCCTCCTCCTCCTTCTATTACTTCTTCTTCTCTTTCTCTTATTCTACGTAGGTTAATTAGACTCATCCAACAAAGCCTAAATTGGCTAATTATCCATCTAAATGACATAATTAGCTTAGTTAGCTCCTAAATGGTCTATTTAATAAAAAATGACCTATACTTAGCTAATAATCCTCGAAATGACATAATTAGCTCCAAAAAGGCATTCTTAGCCAATTTAGCCCGAAGAAGGAGACGAGAGGAGAAGAAAGAGGAAAAATGAAAGGAAGGAAGAAGAAGAAGAGGAGAAGAAGAAGAAGGAGAGGGAGGAGGATAAGAAGAAGGAGGAGAAGGAGGAGAAGAAGGAGAAGGAGCTCCTCCTTCTCCTTCTTCCTCCTTCTTCCTCCTTCTCCTTCTCCTTCTTCTTTTCTTCTTCTTCTCCTCTTCTGTCTCCTTCTCCTCCTCCTCCTCCTCCTCCTCCTCCTCCTTCTATTACTTCTTCTTCTTTTTCTCTTATTCTACATAGCTTAATTAGACTCATCCAACAAAGCCTAAATTGGCTAATTCTCCATCTAAATGACATAATTAGCTTAGTTAGGTCCTAAATGGTCTATTTAATAAAAAATGACCTATACTTAGCTAATAATCCTCGAAATCACATAATTAGCTCAAAAAGGCATTCTTAGCCAATTTAGCCCGAAGAAGGAGACGAGAGGAGAAGAAAGAGGAAAAATGAAAGGAAGGAAGAAGAAGAAGAGGAGAAGAAGAAGAAGGAGAGGGAGGAGGATAAGAAGAAGGAGGAGAAGGAGGAGAAAGAGGAGAAGGAGCTCCTCCTTCTCCTTCTTCCTCCTTCTCCTTCTCCTTCTTCTTTTCTTCTTCTTCTCCTCTTCCGTCTCCTTCTCCTCCTCCTCCTCCTCCTCCTCCTCCTCCTTCTATTACTTCTTCTTCTCTTTCTCTAATTCTACGTAGCTTAATTAGACTCATCCAACAAAGCCTAAATTGGCTAATTATCCATCTAAATGACATAATTAGCTTAGTTAGCTCCTAAATGGTCTATTTAATAAAAAATTACATATACTTAGCTAATAATCCACGAAATGACATAATTAGCTCCAAAAAGGCATTCTTAGCCAATTTAGCCCGAAGAAGGAGACGAGAGGAGAAGAAAGAGGAAAAATGAAAGGAAGGAAGAAGAAGAAGAGGAGAAGAAGAAGAAGGAGAGGGAGGAGGATAAGAAGAAGGAGGAGAAGAAGGAGAAGGAGCTCCTCCTTCTCCTTCTTCTTCCCCCTTCTTCCTCCTTCTCCTTCTCCTTCTTCTTTTCTGCTTCTTCTCCTCTTCCGTCTTCTTCTCCTCCTCCTCCTCCTTCTTTTACTTCTTCTTCTCTTTCTCTTATTCTACGTAGCTTAATTGGACTCATCCAACAAAGCCTAAATTGGCTAATTATCCATCTAAATGACATAATTAGCTTAGTTAGCTCCTAAATGGTCTATTTAATAAAAAATGACCTATACTTAGCTAATTATCCTCGAAATGACATAATTAGCTCCAAAAAGGCATTCTTAGCCAATTTATCCCGAAGAAGGAGACGAGAGGAGAAGAAAGAGTTAAAATGAAAGGAAGGAAGAAGAAGAAGAGGAGAAGAAGAAGGAGAGGGAGGAGGATAAGAAGAAGGAGGAGAAGGAGGAGAAGAAGGAGAAGGAGCTCCTCCTTCTCCTTCTTCCTCCTTATTCCTCCTTCTCCTTCTCCTTCTTCTTTTCTTCTTCTTCTCCTCTTCCGTCTCCTTCTCCTCCTCCTCCTCCTCCTTCTATTACTTCTTCTTCTCTTTCTCTTATTCTACGTAGGTTAATTAGACTCATCCAACAAAGCCTAAATTGGCTAATTATCCATCTAAATGACATAATTAGCTTAGTTAGCTCCTAAATGGTCTATTTAATAAAAAATGACCTATACTTAGCTAATAATCCTCGAAATGACATAATTAGCTCCAAAAAGGCATTCTTAGCCAATTTAGCCCGAAGAAGGAGACGAGAGGAGAAGAAAGAGGAAAAATGAAAGGAAGGAAGAAGAAGAAGAGGAGAAGAAGAAGAAGGACAGGGAGGAGGATAAGAAGAAGGAGGAGAAGAAGGAGAAGGAGCTTCTCCTTCTTCTTCCCCCTTCTTCCTCCTTCTCCTTCTCCTTCTTCTTTTCTTCTTCTTCTCCTCTTCCGTCTTCTTCTCCTCCTCCTCCTCCTTCTTTTACTTCTTCTTCTCTTTCTATTATTCTACGTAGCTTAATTAGACTCATCCAACAAAGCCTAAATTGGCTAATTATCCATCTAAATGACATAATTAGCTTAGTTAGCTCCTAAATGGTCAATTTAATAAAAAATGACCTATACTTAGCTAATTATCCTCGAAATGACATAATTAGCTCCAAAAAGGCATTCTTAGCCAATTTAGCCCGAAGAAGGAGACGAGAGGAGAAGAAAGAGGAAAAATGAAAGGAAGGAAGAAGAAGAAGAGGAGAATAAGAAGAAGGAGAGGGAGGAGGATAAGAAGAAGGAGGAGAAGGAGGAGAAGAAGGAGAAGGAGCTCCTCCTTCTCCTTCTTCCTCCTTCTTCCTCCTTCTCCTTCTCCTTCTTCTTTTCTTCTTCTTCTCCTCTTCCATCTCCTTCTCCTCCTCCTCCTCCTCCTCCTCCTTATATTACTTCTTCTTCTCTTTCTCTTATTCTACGTAGCTTAATTAGACTCATCCAACAAAGCCTAAATTGGCTAATTATCCATCTAAATGACATAATTAGCTTAGTTAGCTCCTAAATGGTCTATTTAATAAAAAATGACCTATACTTTGCTAATAATCCTCGAAATGACATAATTAGCTCCAAAAAGGCATTCTTAGCCAATTTAGCCCGAAGAAGGAGACGAGAGGAGAAGAAAGAGGAAAAATGAAAGGAAGGAAGAAGAAGAAGAGGAGAAGAAGAAGAAGGAGAGGGAGGAGGATAAGAAGAAGGAGGAGAAGAAGGAGAAGGAGCTCCTCCTTCTCCTTCTTCTTCCCCCTTCTTCCTCCTTCTCCTTCTCCTTCTTCGTTTCTTCTTCTTCTCCTCTTCCGTCTCCTTCTCCTCCTCCTCCTCCTTCTTTTACTTCTTCTTCTCTTTCTCTTATTCTACGTAGCTTAGACTAATCGAACAAAGCCTAAATTGGCTAATTATCCATCTAAATGACATAATTAGCTTAGTTAGCTCCTAAATGTTCTATTTAATAAAAAAGGACCTATACTTAGCTAATTATCCTCGAAATGACATAATTAGCTCCAAAAAGGCATTCTTAGCCAATTTAGCCCGAAGAAGGGGACGAGAGGAGAAGAAAGAGGAAAAATGAAAGGAAGGAAGAAGAAGAAGAGGAGAAGAAGAAGAAGGAGAAGGAGGAGGTGTAGGGGAACGTCGCATGGGAAAAAAATCCTACGCGCACGAAGACCTATCATGGTGATGTCCATCTACGAGAGGGGATGAGTGATCTACGTACCCTTGTAGACCGTACAGCAGAAGTGTTAGTGAACGCGGTTGATGTAGTGGAACGTCCTCACGTCCCTCAATCCGCCCCGCGAACAATCCCGCGATCAGTCCCACGATCTAGTACCGAACGGACGGCACCTCCGCGTTCAGCACACGTACAGCTCGACGATGATATCGGCCTTCTTGATCCAGCAAGAGAGACGGAGAGGTAGAAGAGTTCTCCGGCAGCGTGACGGTGCTCCGGAGGTTGGTGATGACCTTGTCTCAGCAGGGCTCCACCCGAGCTCCGCAGAAACGCAATCTAGAGGAAAAACTGTGGAGGTATGTGGTCGGGCTGCCGTGGAAAAGTCGTCTCAAATCTCCCTAAAACCCCACTATATATAGGAGGAGGAGGGGGGACACTTGTCTTGGGGTCCAAGGACTCCCAAGGGAGTCGGCCGAGCCAAGGGGGAAGGTCTCCCCCTCCCAAACCGAAATCCACTTGGTTTGGAAGGTGGAGTCCTTCCCTTTCCCACCTCCTTCTTTTTTTTTCTTTTCTCTTTGATTTTTTCTTCCAATGCGCAAAGGGATCTTTTGGGCTGTCCCACCAGCCCACTAAGGGCTGGTGCGCCACTCCCAAGGCCTATGGGCTTCCCCGGGGTGGGTTGCCCCCCCCCCCCCCGGTGAACTCCCGGAACCCATTCGTCATTCCCGGTACATTCCCGGTAACTCCAAAAACCTTCCGGTAATCAAATGAGGTCATCCTATATATCAATCTTCGTTTCCGGACCATTCCAGAAACCCTCGTGACGTCCGTGATCTCATCTGGGACTCCGAACAACATTCAGTAACCAACCATATAACTCAAATACGCATAAAACAACGTCGAACCTTTAGTGTGAAGACCCTGCGGGTTCGAGAACTATGTAGACATGACCCGAGTGACTCCTCGGTCAATATCCAATAGCGGGACCTGGATGCCCATATTGGATCCCACATATTCTATGAAGATCTTATCGTTTGAACCTCAGTGCCAAGGATTCATATAATCCCGTATGTCATTCCCTTTGTCCTTCGGTATGTTACTTGCCCGAGATTCGATCGTCAGTATCCGCATACCTATTTCAATCTCGTTTACCGGCAAGTCTCTTTACTCGTTCCGTAATACAAGATCCCGCAACTTACACTAAGTCACATTGCTTGCAAGGCTTGTGTGTGATGTTGTATTACCGAGTGGGCCCCGGGATACCTCTCCGTCACACGGAGTGACAAATCCCAGCCTCGATCCATACTAACTCAACGAACACCTTCAGAGATACCTGTAGAGCATCTTTATAGTCACCCAGTTACGTTGCGACGTTTGATACACACAAAGCCTTCCTCCAGTGTCCGTGAGTTATATGATCTCATGGTCATAGGAACAAATACTTGACACGCAGAAAACAGTAGCAACAAAATGACACGATCAACATGCTACGTCTATTAGTTTGGGTCTAGTCCATCACATGATTCTCCTAATGATGTGATCCCGTTATCAAGTGACAACACTTGCCTATGGCCAGGAAACCTTGACCATCTTTGATCAACGAGCTAGTCAACTAGAGGCTTACTAGGGACAGTGTTTTGTCTATGTATCCACACAAGTATTGTGTTTCCAATCAATACAATTATAGCATGGATAATAAACGATTATCATGAACTAAGAAATATAATAATAACTAATTTATTATTGCCTCTAGGGCATATTTCCAACAGTCTCCCACTTGCACTAGAGTCAATAATCTAGTTCACATCACCATGTGTTTCCAACGAACAAACTTCATCTACATAGATCAGATGCAAGTCTGGATGTGAAGATCCATCTCCTGTGAAAGGATTAGCCAGTAGTTTCTCAAGCATACCCGAAGGAATTTCATAAAAGATATTTTAAGTAGGTACCTCACGTCGAGGAACAACTCCCCGTACTTCCGTTCGTGGTGAAGATACCCTGAACAAACTCCTCAAAGGAACAGTTTCCATAGTGACAAGTGACAATAAATTTCAGCACAGTATAAAAATGTTTCCTTACCAATTTCCACTTACCAAAGGCGCTTGGATCCCCGGCAACGGTGCCAGAAAAGAGTCTTGCTGAACCACAAGTATATGGGATCAATTGTAGTCCTTTCGATAAGGAAGAGTGTCGAACCCAACGAGGAGCAGAAGGCTCTGATAAACGGATTTCAGCAAGGTAATAACTGCAAGCCCTGAAAGTAGCGGTAACAAGTGATTGTGTAGCGAGGTGAAACGTAGCAAGCAAAAAGTGACAAGTAACAAGTAGTAGCAACGGTGCAGCAAGTGGCCCAATTCCTTTTGTAGCAAGGGACAAGCCGGAACAAAGTCTTATAGGAGGAAAAACGCTCCCGAGGACACACGGGAATTTCTGTCATGCTAGTTTCATCATGTTCATATGATTCGCGTTCGTTACTTTGATAGTTTGATATGTGGGTGGACCGGCGCTTGGGTACTGCCCTTACTTGGACAAGCATCCCACTTATGATTAACCTCTCTCGCAACCATCCGCAACTACAAAAGAAGAATTAAGACAAAGTCTAACCATAGCATTAAACTAGTGGATTCAAATCATCCCCTCACGAAGCAACGCATAGACTGGGGTTTAAGCTTCTGTCACTCCAGCAACCCATCATCTACTTACTACTCCCCAATGCCTTCCTCTAGGCCCAAATATGGTGAAGTGTTATGTAGTCGACGTTCACATAACACCACTAGAGGAAAAACAACATACAACATATCAAAATACCGAACGAATATAAAATTCACATGACTATTATAAGCATGACTTATCCCATGTCCTCAGGAAAAAAAGTAACTACTCACAAAACATAATCATAATCATGATCAGAGGTGTAATGAATAGCATCAAGGATCTGAACATAAACTCTTCCACCAAGTAATCCAACTAGCATCAACTACAAAGAGTAATCAACACTACTAGCAACCTTACAAGTACCAATCGGAGTTGCAAGACGAAGATTAGTTACAAGGGATGAACTAGGGATTGGAGAGGAGATGGTTCTGATGAAGATGTTGATGAAGATGCCCCCCCCCCTCCGACGAGAGGAGTGTTGGTGATGACGATGGCGATGATTTCCCCCTCCGGAAGGGAAGTTTCCCCGGCAGGATCGTCCTGCCGGAGCTCTAGATTGGATCTGCTCAAGTTCCGCCTCGTGGCGGCGGCGAAACCACGAAAAAGCTCCCCCATGATTTTTTCCAGAACAAAACCCTTCATATAGCAAAAGAGGGGGCTAGTGGGCCGTCAGGGAGCCCACAAGCCCCCACTCCGCCACGAGGGGGTGGCGGTGTCAGGGCTTGTGGCGCCCTGGCAGCCCCCTCCGGTACTTCTTTCGCCAAATAATTTTTATATAATCCCAAAAAATTCCACGTAACTTTTCAGGGCATTTGGAGATGTGCAGAATAGTGGACTAGGATTTGCTCCTTTTCTAGTCGAGAATTCCAGCTGCCTGAATTCTCCCTCTTAAAATAAACCACGCAAAATAAGAGAGAAAAGGCATAAATATTGTACCACAAGTAATATAACAGCCCAAAAAGCAATAAATATCAACATGAAAGCATGATGCAAAATGGACGTATCATGCCTACGAACAACAAATGAATGGAAGATATGTTGAGAAATCACTAATTACATGGTCAGAGGAGGCGATGAGTTGAAGCTACACGACATGTTCACGGGTCCAATTGTTATGCGAGTGAAGGTAAAATAATGGGAAAAGAAAATTTGACTCACATCATGACACTACTAATTTTTTAGCTTTCACCTAACTAAAAAAGTAGAGCATATCATTTTGAAGGTGATTATTTATTATGTCTTGTTAGGCTGACCATTCTTTCACGAATTAGTTTCATTTTTGAAGCTGGTTTTTTCCTATTTCTAATATAGTTTCACATTTAAGATGACAATATGTGTTGTGAATCCGCTGGCAAGACATCTGATACATTAGTCGGAAACATAATCTTTGATTGAAGAAGCATATGGTAGCAATCAAAGCACTTGCAACTTTCATTTAGTATTTTCCCAACACAAAATCTTGGGATGTAATGTATCTTTATGATCTCTTTTAAATGAGGTTGTCGATACCAAATATTAGATTATATCATACTGTGTTTGTACTTCGAGGCTCAAATATTGGTGCAAGTTGTGAGCGATGTAGCCTCACGTCCTCACCGACGGTCGTGAAATATGTGCACAAGTTTAAAAAATGTTCACGCTTTCAGATATGTGCATGAGTTTAAAAAATGTTCATGATTTCATGAAATTAAAAATTATATTGTATCTCCGCGATGCAGCAAAATTTGTTCATGACCATTGGAGATTATGATTTATTTTTCTCCCGTTGCAACACACGGGCCCTTTTGCTAAACTAAAAAGAAATGAAGGGATTACATGCTCTTTTGCTAAAACATTAACTTTTATTAAAATTAAGAAAATTCCTATGTTTAACCATATTATCAATGTTTATTAAAATGGATATATAAATTGATGCATAATGACATATGAAGCACGTTATGCCCATTTTTTTCGCCCGGTGCAATGCACGGGCATTTGTACTACTATAGATAAAAGCTTCGACAGAAGATATAATCAATTATTAGCATCGACGCTTTGAAAGGTATGTGAAAAGCAAGAGCTACCCCTAAATTTGTGCATTATTTTAAAGTTGTGTTTGAATGCAAATGAAAAATCGATTAGGATCATGTGTTACTCTTCAATGTCACATACAACTTGGCGGTGCACATAAATGATGATAATGAATAGCAATGCACATAGCACCAACAAATAAGTGAATGATCATGATGTAGATAGCTCAAAGATAATAACGTGGTTGCATCAAGCAATCAAAGTGCATGTTCAAACACACATATAAACTGATAATGTCATACAAAAGACCAAATAAAGTTTTTAAAACCAAACGAGAGAACATAAAGTCAAAAACTCTCCCTCTCTCGAAGCCCTATGATCTATACACTTCTCCCCTTTGGCAACAAGTACCAAAAAGTTCAAAGGTCTAATCTAAGCGTCTCTCTCGGCATGATCTCCTCTGGTAGAAGAAGTTGGAGTACACAAGAGAGCATCGACAAAGGCTTCGGCTGATGCCGCTGGAGCAGGAGCTCGAGGTGTAGTCACTGGAGGTGCTGGAGCAGGAGTTGAAGCTTGAGCTAATGAAGACGGTCTATCTTCTGGTATTGGCATAGCTGCTGACCTAGTCTGGGTCGTGAACCATGTGGTAGTACGAAGAGGTGCATCATCATCATCTTCATCATCTGAGTGTGGAATATTCACTGAGTCAACTTCATGCTGAAGCTGCTCAACTCTGGTGGTCAACTCCATTACCTTCACATCCAGGTCTTGGAATTTTGTTTTTCCACGTTCCTCTCTAGGCTCTTCTGGTTTAGCAAAATCTCTGAAATATTCTTCTCCATCCCTCGGATAGGGCTGACCAAGAAAGACATATGTTCATCTCTTGTTTTGAGCTGGGGTGGTGGAGCTGGAGCATTCCTAGCAGCATGTGCAGCCTCTCTATTTGTAGTTGAGCTTGTATGAGTGTCATCCATCACAACTTCATTATCCTCAAATTCTAGCTGAAGTGGCAAATGAGGATGATCAAGCTGATATGCATGCTTGCCAATCTTGGGATTGATGAGCATCTCAATGTATGGTGCATATCCGCAAGATCTCTTCTGGTCTGTAGAAGTTCTCCTGATAGTCTCAGCAATCAAATCCATGACTTTGACGCGAGTGTGGGTGTCTAAATGATGCAGCATATTGATGGAATAGCCTCTAATCATTTTTTTTCATCACCTAATTTGGGCATCAGGGTATACCTCAAGATAGTGTTGGTAGTTGTTATTCCAGCTTGCAAGAAATAGACAAAGCCAAGCTTGTGAGACAGCAGATAGTCATTAGTCACTAGCATGTACATATTGGCCATGGATTTGTGATTCTTCTTAGGTTCTGAATACACATCCCAGACCTCTGCTTGTGACTTTGGAGCACCAATGATAGTAACCCATTCTTCAATTGTGGCTTCATATCTATGACCATCAGTCATCCAGACAATTGTGCCATGTGCATAGAAATGAACTATTGAGTAGAATTTCATAATCATCTCATCATTCCATGCAGTCATCTCTCTGCCAACAAACTCTTCAACGTCAACAAGATTTATTTTTTCACTCACATGGGGAAAGAAATATTCATTGGCTTTCATGTATTTACAGTCGACATATCTCATGTCACTCACTTCTGCACTCTTGTCAAACAGAACTGTCTCATAGAAGTCTTGTTGTTCCCTTGTGTGAAACAGGGGATCAACATCACTTCTTCTCCTCACATCATAGGGGTCAATAGCTCTCCACTTCCTCAGCCCTGCATCTCTTCTCTTCTTCATGTCTTTAGCAATTGGATGAGCCTCATTGTGAAGTGGCAAATGAGATCTTAGCTTCATGAGAATAGGTACATTCTCATCTTCCTCCTCCGCATCAAAGGCTCTCGAAGCAGTTCCTTTCTCTTTAGCAGCTACAGGTATGTCCTTTGTTGTCCTCTTGGGAACTACATGCTTCTTAGGAGCTGAAGGCTTTGGAGTTGAAGGCTTCATAGCATCTTCCATAAGCTTATTCTTCTTTGGAGGAGGGGCCTTAGGTGGTATTTTTTTCTTCCTCTTCCTCAGCAGCAGCAGTAGCAGTTTCTGATGGGTCTTCATACATGGAGGTTTTCTACCAATGACATGAATATTTCTCTTCCTGGCTCACTTCACATCTAGCTTCTTAGTAAGCTTTACCTTAGAAGGTTTGGTGTACTCCTTCCTCACAACCTTCCTAACAGTAGCCTTCTCTTCCTACTTCTGGGGAGCAGGGACATCAGGAACAAAATCAGAATCTTCCTCATCAGAATTCAGCTTCTTCCTGGACCTGGTAGCTGCCTTGGGCATGCCATGGGAGCTGGGGGTACCTGGATCAGAAGGGGCCCTCTCAGGACTAGTTCCTGAATCACACTCGGCAAGGGGCTCACTAAAGTTGTTCTGACTGTGATCGAAACCTGACATCTTGCAATCCAATCAGACAAGCTCACACATAGAATGGCTAACCGTGTGGAAAGATATGGAAGAGTTTTAAAAGATAAGCATCACAAAATTGCAGAAGTTTTTCTAAGTTTGAACTTAGAAACTTTGGGTACGATCTACTGTAGAATGTATTTCGGTAGCATCGTGTTGGAGTTTTCGGGGTTACTGAGACTGACCACTTGCAATAACAGAAACATGGGCAGCCTTTTCAGTGTAACCAAAAAGGACTACCCGGTCTCACTGAAGTGGTTCTCAGAAACCCAAAAAACTAAATCGGTGGAACCGATTTTATCAACTCGGTATCACCGAGATGCATGTTGCAGGAGATCAGATCCAGAATTTCTTTGTTCTCTATTCTATGGAATATTCTCATGGCATAGAAGGATTGCACGCTGTGGATTGTAGATGGAAGGAGCCTAATGTGCATGAATCAGATACAGGACTGCACAAGAGGTCAGATTTATACCCTAGCTTGGTGATGAATCCGCTAAGTGACGATGGCGGTGAAGATTCCATCGACAACGGTGATTCCCAATGGGGAAAGCGCTCGGGGACGCAAGGGCAATGACCAAGGGGTGCTCGTGCGATAGTTTTGGGTTGGCGACTTGATGTTTGAAGATGTAATTTCAAAACGTCGGGTCCGCGGATATAAGTACCGCTCATTGTTCGTGTCACTTATACTAAAATTTTGGTGCCACCGAGTTCCAGTGTTGTCTATTGACAGGGAAACTCGGCGAAGCCGAGATTATGGTATCAGTGGTACCGAGATTAAAACCTAGATCAACTTTGAGAATCGGTGGAACTGAGAATTTGGGGTTGGCTACATAGAGGTTTTGGAAAGCACCCCTTGCCGACACGGAACTCTGAGTGCTCCTCACACAGAGGGATTGAGAATTGTTTGTTCAAGTTTTTTGATGTAGCACGAATAGAACTTGAGACAAGAAAGCATAGATAGCTAGAGAAGGGTCCTAGGCATTCTTGTCCATCCAATTGGCAAAAGATAAAGCAAAAGCCAAATAGCAACAATTGGATGTCCTCGTATGGGAAAAGATATGCAGACCAACATGCTCACACAATAAGATGTCAAATGAAATAATGATGAACATGCACAAACATTCTAGCATCTATCAAGCACTTTGGCGATGATGAAGTCATCTATATATGAGTATATTAACTTAGGAGTCAAGTAAGAATACTTGATCATAGGTTGTACTCATCGATTAAGCACAAGTTGGTTACCACTTTTACATAATGCATTAATGTATTCACGTCATTTAGGAGACGCTTGTACTCAAGTCTTAGAGTAAAGCTCCCCCTAGATATGACTTCCCCCCTAAGAGGGATCAACTAACCTTGGGTTTTGTCGTAGAAGACTTCAAGTAGGTGAAATAGTGGTGGATGCACATTGTTGATGAAGTTCATCTTGAGTTGGGAGCAATCCTTTTTGTTTCTTACTCTTCTCACCTACATGGATTAGTACCAAAGCAAAAGGAACAAACGCAAGGATAACTATGGACATGGAGTGAAGTGCATAGGAGGTGATGTCCAAAGATGCCTTAATTACCTTGTAACTTGCTCATGTTTTAGGGAATGTGTCACTCCTTGAACTAATTCATATGGTTGAGGTTGATTGCATGTACTTCTTGCCAAAATTGATAAGAGTGAATTTCATTGGCGGAGTCACCTCTCAAGAACTTTTAAGTTCTTTCTCTTGGGAATCCACATCAACTTGATGGGAATCCTTGGAGTTGGGGTAACACTAGATGAGGTAGTGCTAGAAGTGTCCTTGGGAACCCACTAAACCTTGTCTTGGGGTTCTTCTTCAAATGAGTCAATGTCCTCTTGAAGCTTCCCTTTCCCTTGTGGTCTTCTGGTAGAAGGCCATCTTGTGAGCTTGTTCCCTTGGGAGGAGTAGGATCATACTTCTCCTCTTGAGGAACAAACTTGGGAATGGGATATGGACCTTCTTCCCAGACATCTCTGTTGATGTTGAAGTAGCCAACACCTTGCTTCTTCCGATGTCCTCCTTGCTTGCGCACAATTTCCTCAAATTGCTTACTTCCGGCAAGACTCTTGAAGACACCTCTATCTATAATCCCTTTCAATAAATCATTTTCTTTCTCAAGTGTAACTTGGCTAAGACAATCATTAGTGGAATCAAGAGAGCTACTAGCAACACTATCATTTGATTTAGCTTTAGCATTGTTGTTACTAGATGAAGAAACTTTCTTGCCTTTGTTACTAGTGTTCTTAGGTTTAACTTGTCGAACAAAAGTGGACAAGAGTAATCGTTTGGTTAGATAAGGGGAACCCTTCTTTCCAATACCACCATTGATTGCTTTTAGGAACTCATGCTCTTGCTTTAAATTTAGCTTCTCGAAGCGTAGCTTCTCATGATTTCTTGTAAGCTCTCTATGATCTTCTAGAGCAGTTTAATGAGCTAACTTAAGAGTGTTTAATTCTTTAGTTAGTCGTTCAATTTCTTTTTTATCATCATCATTCGATTTCTCTTGACTAGCATGAAAATTAGCAAGTTCATTTTCAATATTATAGCTAGTCTTAGAAAAGAGCAAGTCATGTTGTCCTAACAAGTCATCCTCATCACTATGAAAGTAAAAATAGTCGGGGTGTCATACCTTGGGGCCTTTTGCCATGAAGCAGTTTCCAATCCCTTCATTTGATGAATCAAATAAGTCGTAGGAGTTGGAGGAAACAAGTGCAATGCCGGCAACACCTTCATCTTGACTGTAGTCAGAGTTAGAGTGATAACTTCTCTCGGAGTGGTTGTGAGACTCGAAGCCACAAACCCATTCACCAACATGAGCTTGATGTCTTCTTATTGAACTGCTCTTGGTGTACTTGTCCTTCTTCTCTGATTCTCTCTCTCTCCGGGAGTGTCTTCGTTCATAATGATATTCTCTACTCCTCTCTCTGCGAGGTGACTCGTCTCTTGAGCTTCATCTTCTAGGTGACTCTTCTCTTTGTTTGTGGGGAGCCGAGCACTCATTGGAAATGTTCTAGGGCTTTCCACAGTTGTAGCAGTTTCGGCCACGACTAGACGAACGCTTCTCATCATATCTTGATCTTGAGCTTGTCTCTTTGCCTCTACTCTTGTAAAACTTGTTGAACTTTCTGACCATGAGGTTGATCTCTTCATTGGTAACAAGGTTGTAACTTGAACTAGCGGGAGCATCGACTGAAGCTTTCTTCGCACTGCTTGACTTGTTGTGGAACTCTTCTTTGTCTTTGAGAGACATTTCATGAGCAACAATCCTTCCAATGACTTCAGTAGGCTTGAGATCTTTGTAGTTGGGCATCATTTGGATTAATGTGCAGACTGTGTTGTATCTTCCATCCAAAGCCCTAAGTATCTTCTTGATGATGAATTTGTCGGTCATATCATCGCTCCCTAAGCCGGCAATCGCATTTGTGATGAGAGCTAGACTAGAGTACATCTCAGCGACTCCTTCACCATCCTCAATCTGGAACTTGTCAAGCTGACTTTGAAGCACATCCAACTTAGATTCTCTAACACAATTGGTACCTTCGTTCATATCAATCAAAGTATCCCAAATTAAATTTGCATTCTCAAGGCGACTGATTTTCTTGAATTAGTTGGGACACAAGCAGTTGAACAGGATGTCATAGGCTTGAGCATTGAATTGCAACATCTTCATTTCTTCCGCTGTGGCATCACGTTCTGATTCTCTTCCTTGTCCGAAGAAATCACCTTGCACACTAACACGAACAACAGCCCAAACGGCAGGATTATGACCAAGAATATGCATTTTCATTTTATGCTTCCAACTAGCAAAGTTAGTGCCGTTGAAATATGGACCTCTACGGTGATTATTTCCCTCACTATATGCCATACTCTCCTAGGTTGTGAAACCAATGCAATGGAGACCAAACCTCTGATACCACTTGTAGGATCAAAAGTACGTCTAGAGGGGGTGATTAAACTACTTGAGAAGATAAAAACTTAGCCTTTTCCGAATTTTTAGTGTGGGCCAGAATTAGCAACTATGAGTAGTCAAGCACACCCTACATATGCATATCTAAGAGTATTGCAATGGAAAGTAAAACATGCAAGTGTAAAGTAGACGGTAAGATAGGGAGATCAAACGCAAAGGTTGACATGGCGATTTTTGGCATGGTTCCAATAGGTGGCGCTATCGTACGTCCATGTTAGTGGAGACTTCAACCCATGGAGGGTAACGGCTGCGAGAGTCCACGGAGGGCTCCACCCACAAGGGGTCCACGAAAAAGTGGCCTTGCCTATTCCACCACAGCTTCCGTCCAGACAGGACTAGCCTCACTTAGGTAGAACTTGACGAAGTAGGCGTTCTCCTTGCCCTTACAAACATCTTAGTTCAACTCCACAACACGAAGTAGGAGGCTCCCAATCGACACCTAACCAATCTAGGAGGCACCACCCTCCCAAAGGAAATAGATGTGGTTGAACGATGAACTCCTTGCTCTTGTACTTCAAAAGATAGTCTCGTCAACACTCAATCACTCTCTCCCACATTTGGAAGGGGTAGGTGAGATTGATATTGTGGAAAGCAACTTGGGGAGGCTAGAAATCAAGGTTGAAATGGTTGGAATGGAATCTCTTGATCTCAACACATGAGTAGGTGGCTCTCTCTCACAAAAATGGATCTGGCAAGTGTAAGTGTGTTCTGAGTTATTTTTCTATGAGTGAGAGGTAGGTGGAGGGGTATATATTGAATCCCCCAAAATCCAACCATTCCAACATTATTGCCCAATTCGGTGACACCGAAATGTTAATCTCGGTGGTACCGAGTTGTACTAAATGTGGCAACTTTGAATTCTCGGTGAGACCGATATAGGAATCTCGATGGTACCGATACAATGACCTAGACTAGTTTCCAAACTTGGTGAGACCGACTTCAAACCGAAAATTCCGAAACTTGACGTTAGCTCAACAGAATGTTGGTCACCCAATCTTGGTGGCACTAATAGGAAAGTTGGTTGTACCGAGATGGTAGGATTGGCATAGGATCTATCTAAGTATAAATTAGGTATAGCCGAGTGGGAAATGTTGGTGGCACCAATTTTGCATATTTGGGTTGGGGAAGATATATTTGTGGGAAAGTGTGTGAGTATTTTTGGTGGCTATCTCTAAGCACTTGAGAAACCAATTCATCATAATACCTCATCCCCTTTTAATAGTATTGGCTTTCCTATGGACTCAAAAGTTATTTCTCACAAAGTGTAAAATGAAGAGTCTTCTTGCTTGAAGCTTTAGCCAATTCTATTCCTTTCTTGCATCAAAGGGGCATCTCCACACAATCCTATAGCCAAAGCATCTTTAAACTTTTCTGAAATGTACTTGGATAAATTCATTATTCCAATGATGCATATGATGTGATTAATTACCAAAAACAGCTTAGGGAGCAGTTGTGCTTTCAGCATCCATGTACCCAATAAGATCAAACTTGGCATCCCTGGGGTCCCATAAACCCAACTTTGGGGTGTGAACAAGGTATCTGAGAATATGCTTAACCACCTTACGATGACTTTTCATAAGGGAAGCTTGAAATCTTGCACAAATGCCTACACTTGATGTGATGTCTGGTCTAGATGCACAAAGATAAAGCAATGAATCAATCATAGAGAGGTAAAGAGACGGGTAAAATGGAATATTGTTTGTGTCTTTGTTAAGAACAGTTGTGGTTGCCATGGGACCTTGCAAGAACTGGCGTTTGTCATTCCGAACTTCGCAAGAATGTCCTTGAGATATTTAGTTTGAGAAAAGAAAAATCCTTCTTGACTTTATTGAATTCGAAAACCGAGAAAGAACATCAAATCCGCATTAGGTGACATCTTAAAGGTCTTTGTCATGGATTCCGCAAACTTATTGCATAAATGGATGTTAGGGGAACCAAAAATGATATCATCTACGTAAATTTGGCATCATATCAAGAACATGAGAGAGAGAGATTGAACACATAGCTACTGGTACAAACTCTCAGCCCTGAGGGTGGACTACTCCCTCCTCATCATGGTGGCCGCCGTAATGATGAAGATGGCCACCGGAGATGATTTCCCCTCTCCGGAAGGGTACTGGAACTTCTCCTGATTAGTTTTTCGTGGCTACATCGGCCTGCGGCGGCGGAACTTCTCATATAGGGTTATTTCTGGAGGTTTCTCTATTTATAGGATTTTTGGGCATTGGAATCATGCCAAGATGGGGCCACGAGGTGCCTACTAGATACCAGGCTACGCTGGGGGCGGCTGGCACGCCCCAATGTCTAGTGGGCACCAGGTGCCCACCCTCTGGTAGTTCTTTGCTCTAGTATTTCTATTTTCCTTCAAAAAAATTATAAAAAAGTTCTGTCCAATTCCAAGAACTTTTATTTCTGCACAAAAAACAACATCACGATAGTTCTGCTGAAAACAGCGTCAGTACGTGTTAGCTCAAAATAAATCATATGAAGTGCAGCAAAACCATATAAAAGTATTGTAAACATTGGAAAACATGGCATGAATACTTCATAAATTATCGATACGTTGGAGACGTATCAGAAGTCATTACTCCCCATGGGATTAGCATATGCTTTTATATTTCTTTTGTTTCAATACGATGATTGATGCATGAGAGTTAGCAAATAAAGTCAAACTAATCTTTATTATATAACTCTCATACTCGCTTACAAGGATAGATAGATCTCAAAGCAAAACTCCAAGTAAAGCAAATCTGAAATTTTATTTCTCTAAATCACAACATAACTAAAGGTCGA
This sequence comes from Hordeum vulgare subsp. vulgare, assembly GCF_904849725.1. NCBI lineage: Eukaryota > Viridiplantae > Streptophyta > Magnoliopsida > Poales > Poaceae > Hordeum > Hordeum vulgare. The sequence goes on from NC_058519.1 coordinate 563,330,778, forward strand.
ATTAAGATAGATGATAATGGTAAAAGTGATGGTGATTCGATACTGGGGCACTTCCCCCAATCTTGGAACAAGCTAAGGTGGTGTCCATACCAATATACTCAAGAGTCCTCCTTGGGTGATGGTGGTGATGAGGTAGTAAGTTTATTCTTCATCTTCCATGGCATAGGTTCCCTGTTGAATAAGGAAGAGATTGTCTCTGGAATACTAAAACTTGCAACTATACTCATCCTCTTGAAACAAGATTCATACTCATAGTTTTTGTTTTGTAGATAATAAATTTGAGCCTCAAGATCTTGGAGCCTATCACAGAGCTTGAAGATCATCTCCTCAAGTTCCTCGATGTCCTTCTTACACTCACAAATAAGATATGTGATTATGGAGTGATTGGCGTTGAGTCCATGCTCCACCATCTACTGGCAGAAGATCTCTTGTTCCACCACTTCAAGCCTGGCCTTCTCGCTTCCCTCCTTCTTCGACACTTGTACGTCCCAGATGTGAAGCACCCCCTCATGCATCTCAATGGTTTGAGGGTGTTGCATCACCTCGGAAGGTAAGGATTGATGATCTTCTCACAGAACTTATCCTTGGAGGATCCAGATGGTGTCATGGCAATCTAGATGTGTAAGAAAAATAGCTTGAATCAAGAATAGAGGAGAAACTTGCGATACGGTGGTCAAAACAGACGGAGTATATATAATGAATTTTTCCAGGTCAAAATATGTGTCCACAAAGAAAACAGAGTCCGAGAGGCACACGAGGGCCCCACAAGCCTGTTGGCTTGTGCCTCCCTCGTGGGTCCCCCTAACTTGTATTTATTTTTAGAATTTTTCTAAAATACCAAAACCAACACAACATAGTTTTTTTGCAATTCTTTGAGTAGGTTTACTTACCATATCACATACCGACCCCTTTTGAGCTTTCTGGAGTGTTCCAGAAGGTCTCTCTTATGTGTTCTTCCAAGGTCATAACTTGAATGATATTAGTTTCAACATTGACTCGCGTACGTGAGATATAGTGTGTAATTCTGTGTTCATTTACCACTTCTGGATTTTTGCCTACAAAGTTGTTAATCTTGATAGTACTGGAGCGATAGACCTCTTCGACGACATAAGGGCCTTCCCATTTGGAGAGAAGCTTACATACAAAAAATCTAAAACGAGAATTGTACAAAAGAACTAGGTCTCCTTCATTGAATTACCATATTGGGATTCTTTTGTCATGCCATATTTTAACCTTTTATTTATACAACTTAGCATTTTCATAAGCTTGTGTCCTCCGTTTGTCTAATGAACTAATATCAAATAGCCTCTTTTCACCAGCAAGTTTAAAGTCATAGTTAAGTTCTTTAATTTCCCAATAAGATTTATGTTCTAACTCAGGAGTAAATGACGTGCTTTTCCATAGACCATTTTATAAGGGGGCATTCCCATGGGGTTTTTATAAGCAGTTCTATAAGGACATAAAGCGTCATCAAATTTCTTAGACCAATTCTTTCTTGATCTATTAACAGTCTTTTGGAGGATCAATTTTATTTCTCTGTTACTCAATTCAAGTTGGCCACTAGAGTGATAAGGTGATGCAATTCTATGGTTAACATCATATTTAGCTAGAAGTTTACGAAAAGCACCATGATTAAAATTTGAACAACCATCATTCATTGATACGTCTCCAACGTATCTATAATTTTTTATTGTTCCATGCTATTGTAATATCTGTTTTGGATGTTTTATATGCATTAATATGTTGTTTTATATTATTTTTGCGACTAACCTATTAATCTAGAGCCTAGTGCGATTTTCTGTTTTTCCATGTTTTTGAATATTGTAGATAAGGAATATTAACCGGAGTCCAAACGGAACAAAATCTCTGGAAAGATTTTTTCTTGGACCAGAAGACACCCTGGAGACTTGGAGTAGGGGGCAGGGCAACTTCCGAGAAGCCACAAGCCTGCAGGGCTTCTTCTGTCTCTTTGATCTCCAATACCATGTTCTTCATGATCTTCATGGAGATCTATCCGATGTAATACTCTTTTGCGGTGTGTTTGTCGAGATCCGATGAATTGTGAGTTTATGTTTAGATTATCTATCAATATTATTTGAGTCTCTTCTGAATTTTTATATGCATGATTTCATATCTTTGCATGTCTCTTTGAAATATTGGTTTGGTTTGGCGAACTATATTGGTAATTCTTGCAACGGGAGAAATGCTTAGTTTTGCTTTCAATCTTGCGGTGTCCTCACCCATTGATAGTAGAGTTAGCGAGACACGTATTGTATTGTTGCCATCAAGGGTAAAAAGATGGGGGTTTCATCATATTGCTTGAGTTTATCCCTCTACATCATGTCATCTTACTTAATGCGTTACTCTGTTCTTCATGAACTTAATACTCTAGATGCAAGCAGGAGTCAGTCGATGGATGAAGTAATAGTAGTAGATGCAGAATCATTTTGGTCTACTTGATATGGACGTGATGCCTATATGTATAATCATTGCCTTAGATATCTTCATAATTATTTGCTTTTCCATCAATTGATTGACAGTAATTTGTTCACCCACCGTATTATTTTCCTTTATGAGAGAAGCCTCTAGTGAAACCTATGGCCCCCAGGTCTATTTTCCATATTATATTTTCAGATCTATAAACCAAGAATACCAAAAATACTTTGTTGCAATTTACTTACTTTTGTTTCCGCAGTCTTTTATACCTATCTCTATCAGATCTCATCCTTGCAAATAACTCTGAAGGGATTGACAACCCCTTTATAGCGTTGGGTGCAAGTGTTTGATTATTTGTGTAGGTACTACTATTGGGGCCTTGCTTGTTCCTCCTACTGGATTGATACCTTGGTTCTCAACAAACTGAGGGAAATACTTATCTACTTTTTTGCATCACCCTTTCCTCTTCAAGGGAAAACCAACGCAAGCTCAAGAGGTAGCAGCCATCAAGTATCTAGGGACTCCAAACACGAGGAAGATAATTTCTTTAAGCATCTTAATGGAAGTGTTATGATCAGCACTACTAGTTGGAATAGCTTCTACCCACTTAATAACATAATCAACAGCAACTAAATTATGAGTGTACCCATTAGAGGAAGGCAAAGGTCCCATATAATCAAAGCCCCAAACATCAAATGGATCAGTTGCAAGTGAATAATTCATTGGCATTTCCTGACGTTTACTCCCTCCTCAAGAACACGAGAGAGAGAGAGAGAGAGATTGAACACATAGCTACTGGTACAAACCCTCAACCCTGAGGGTGTACTACTCCCTCCTCATCATGGTGGCTGCCGGGATGATGAAGATGGCCACCGGAGATGATTTCCCCTCTCCGGAAGGGTACTGGAACTTCTCCTAATTAGTTTTTCGTGGCTATATAGGCATGCGGCGGTAGAACTTCTCATCTAGGGTTATTTCTAGAGGTTTCTCTATTTATAGGATTTTTGGGTGTTGGAATCATGCCAGGATGGGGCCATGATACGTCTCCAACGTATCTATAATTTTTGATGGTTCCATGCTATTATCTTGTCAACTTTGGATGTTTTATGTGCATGAATATGCTATTTTATATCTTTTTGGGACTAACCTATTAACTCAGTGCCTCGTGCTAGTTTCTGTTTTTTTTGTGTTTTTGACGTTTTTCAGAAAATAATATTAAACGGAGTCCAAACGAAATAAAACCTGCGGGGTGATTTCTTCCATAACAGAAGATACGCAGGGGACTTGAGAACCAAGGCAGGAGACCTTGTGGGAGGTCACAAGCCCCCTAGGCGCGCCCTAGGGGGGTCGCGCCTGGCAGGCTTGTGGGCCCCATGTGCCTCCTTTGCCCTACCTCTTTCACCTATAAATTATCTAAAATCCCGAAACCAAAGAAGAGAGCCACAAAAATACTTTTCCGCTGCCGCAAGCTTCTGTCTCCGCAAGATCCCATCTCGGGACCGTTCTGGTGCCCCGCCGAAGGGGGATTCGGACACGGAGGGCTTCTTCATCAACACCATTGCCTCTCCGATGATGCGTGAGTAGTTCACTACAGACCTTCGGGTCCATATCTAGTAGCGAGATGGCTTCTTCTCTCTCTTGGATGTTCAATACAAAGTTCTCCATGATCTTCATGGAGATCTATCCGATGTAACTTTCTTTTGTGGTGTGTTTGTCGAGATCCGATGAATTGTGGATTTATGATCAGATTATCTATGAATATTATTTGAGTCTTCTTTGATCTCCTATATGCATGATTTCGTATTCTTGTAACTCTCTTCGAGTTATGGGTGTCGTTTGGCCAACTTGATCTATAATTCTTGCAATGGGAGAAGTGCTTGGTTTTGGGTTCATACCGTGCGGTGTCCTGACCCAGTGACAGAAAGGGTAGCGAGGCACGCATCGTGTTGTTTCCATCAAGGGTAAAAAGATGGGGTTTATATCATATTGCATGAATTTATCCTTCTACATCATGTCATCTTCCTTAAGGCGTTACTCCATTTGTTATGAACTTAATACACTAGATGCATGCTGGATAGCGGTCGATTTGTGGAGTAATAGTAGTAGATGGAGAAAGTGTCGGTCTACTTGTCTCGGACGTGATGCCTATATGTATGATCATTGCCTTAGATATCGTCATGACTTTGCGCGATTCTATCAATTGCTCGACAGTAATTCGTTCACCCACCGTAATACTTGCTATCATGAGAGAAGCCTCTAGGTAACACTATGGCCCCCAGGTCTACTTCACATCATATATTCAGATCTACAAGAATACCAAAAATACTTTGTTGCACTTTTCACCATCAGATCTCACCTTGCAAGTAATCGTGAAGGGATTGACAACCCCTTTATAGCGTTGGGTGCAAGTTTGTTTGTTTTTGCGCAGGTACATTGGTGCCTCATCTTGATACTCCTACTGGATTGATACCTTGGTTCTCAAACTAAGGGAAATACTTATCGCTACTTTGTTGCATCACCATTTCCTCTTCAAGGGAAAAACCAAGGCAAGCTCAAGAGGTAGAAAGAAGGATATTTGGCGCCGTTGCCGGGGAGTATTCAAGTGAAGCATATCTACCAATTAATTATCGCAAACTCATCTCTTGCATTTACATTATTTGCCTTTTGCCTCTCGTTTTCTTCTCCCCCACTTCTAAAACAATTTTCCGAAAATACCAAAAAGATTTTCCTTTTTATTCGCTCTTCTTCCGTTTGCCTTTTTCGTCTGCCTTTCCTTTGCTTGTGTGCTATGTGCCTTCAATATGCTTGCATCTTTGTTTGCTAAAAATCTATTGATATGGATCCTCACCCACTTGCTAATCTCTTTAAGAGATCCAATTATGTTGAACCAATTGCTAGTGAGTTTTGTGCACTAGATTATATTTATGAAGTTTTGCTTGAGATGCGTGAATCTGAAAATTGTGATGAAGAAATTTATGAAGTAATTCAAAAGGGCTCCTTGAATGAAAAGCATGATTGCAATGGTTTCACTATAAATTCTATTAATGACAATCATGCTAAAAATATGCAAAACCCTAAGCTTGGGGACGCTAGTTTTGCTATGTCCACTACTTGTTGCAATGATCATGATTGGGGTGATGATTTTTCTTACGATCTTGAAAATTTGTTTAAGCCTCATGATGAATATGATATTGATAATAATGTTTGCAATAAGATTGAAAGTGGGTTTGGAGAAGTCATGACTTCAGTTAATGATAATCCCACTATTTTTTAAGAGCGTCAACTTTGCATGCATGTGGATCATGAAAAGAATGCTTTGTGTGATAGTTATATTGTAAGATTCCTTCATGATGTTACTGAAAATTACTATGAGAGAGCAACATATGCTTTTACATATTGCAATAATATCAAGCTTCCTCTCTATGTGTTCAATGTTTTGAAGTTATGCTTGTTTTGCCTTCCTATGCTAGTTAATTCTTGTTCCCATAAATTGTTTGCTCACAAAATCCCTATGCATAGGAAGTGGGTTAGACTTAAACGTGTTTTTTGCCATTCATGATGCTATTTTGCATATCTCAACTACTACTTTTTATGTGAGCATCATTGAAATCGTTAAGCCTAGCTAAGGGCGTTAAATGATAGCGCTTGTTGGGAGGAAACCAATGAATAAATTTTATTTTGCTTTTCACTTTTTGTTTTGTTGTGTCCACACCATCATGATCCTATTATGATTGTGTTTTTTATGTTTTTAGTGTTTGTGCCAAGTAGAACCTTTATGATTAGTTTTGGTGATAGTTGTTTAATCTTGCTGAAAAAGACAGAAACTTTGTGCTCACGAAATTATTTTTAATTCCTATCCAGAAAGAGCTTCTGAGTTGATTATTTTTGCTTCCAATTGATATGCAAATTTCCCTAATTTTCATAATTCTTCAGAATTTTTGGGATAACATAGGTATACAAAATATACATATTGCTACAGACTGTTCTGTTTTTTGACAGATTCTGTTTTTGTTGTGTTGATTGCTTATTTTGATGAAATTATGGTTAGTATTGGGGGATACTAGCCATGGAGAAGTGAGAATACAGTAATATAACATCAATCTAAATGGAAATCAAGTTTACTACAGTACCTAAAGAGTTGGTGGTTTGTTTTCTTATGCTAATGATATCACGAGTTTCTGTTTAAGTTTTGTGTTGTGAAGTTTTCAAGTTTTGGGTGATGTTCTCATGGACAATGGAATAAAGAGTGAAAAGAGCTTAAGCTTGGGGATGCCCAAGACATCCCAAGCCAAATTCAAGGACACAAAAAATCCTAGGCTTGGGGATGCCCTGGGAAGGCATCCCCTCTTTTGTCTTCAATCAATCGGTAACGTTACTTGGAGCTATATTTTTATTTACCACATGATATGTGTTTTGCTTGGAGCGTCATGTATTATAGGAGTCTTTGCTTTTTGTTTTGTCACAGTCATCCTTGCTGCACACCTTTTTGATAAGGACATGCTCTCATCGTGAATTTGTTAGAATACTCAATGAGCTTCACTTATATCTTTTGAGTTAGGCAATTTAGCTCGCATGTGCTTCGCTTATATCTTTTGAGCTAGATAATTTTGCTCTAGTGCTTCACTTAAATCTTTGTAGAGCACGGCAGTGTCATATTTTGAAGAAATAAAAACTCTCGATCTTCACTTACACCATTTTGAGAGTGCTCTCTCTAGGTAACTTCGTAATTGGCGTGTGCTATGAAATTAGTCCTAAATATGATAGGCATCCAAAGAGGATATAATAAAAACTTCCATATTCAAGTGCATTGATTAGTAAGAGAAGTTTGATTCCTCACAATTAGTTTTGAGATATGGATATGGTAATATTAGAGTCATGTTAGTAGGGTGTTGTGAATCTAGAAATACTTGTGTTGAGATTAGTGATTCCCGTAGCATGCACGTATGGTGAACCGCTATGTTAGGAACTCGGAGCATAATTGATTTATTGATTGTCATACTTTGTGTGGCGGTCGGGATCGCATGATGGTTAACACCTACCAACCCTTCCCCTAGGAGTATGCGTTTAGCACTTTGTTTCGATTACTAACAAAAACTTTCGCAATAAGTATATGAGTTCTTCATGACTAATGTGAGTCCATGGTATATATGCACTCTCACCTTCCACCATTTCTAGCCTCTCTAGTGCCATGCAACTTTCGCCGGTGCACAAACCCACCATATACCTTCCTCAAAACAGCCACCATATCTACCTATTATGGCATTTCATAGCCATTCCGAGATATATTGCCATGCAACTCCCACTGTTCCGTCTCATGACATGTGACATCACTTTCATATTGCCATTGCATGATCGTAAGATATCTAGCGAGATATTTCAACGTCATACGCTAAGCTAGATCGTTGCACATCCCGGTACACTGCCGGAGGCATTTCATATAGAGTCATCATTGTTCTAAGTATTGAGTTGTAAGTAAATAAAAGTGTGATGATCATCATTATTAGAGCATTGTCCCATGTGTGGAAAAAAAGACCAAAGATGCCCACCAAAAAAATGAACCAAAAAAGAGGCCAAAGAGCCCAAACAAACAAATGATGAGAAAAAAAGAGAGAAGGGACAATGCTACTATCCTTTTCTACACCTGTGCTTCAAAATAGCACCATGTTCTTCATGATAGAGAGTCTCCGGTTTTGTCACTTCCATATACTAGTGGGAAATTTCATTATATAACTGGGCTTGTATATTCCAATGATGGGCTTTCTCAAAATAGCCGTAGGTCTTTGTGAGCAAGCAAGTTGGGTGCACACCCACTAGTTTTCTTTTTGAGCTTCCATACACTTATAGCTCTAGTGCATTCGTTGCATGGCAATCCCTACTCATTCACATTGATATCTATTGATGGGCATCTCCATAGCCCATTGATACGCCGAGTCGGTGTGACCATCTCCTCCTTTTTGCCTAACAACCTCCACCACACTCTATTCCACCTATAGTGCTATATCCATGGCTCACGCTCATGTATTGCGTGGGAGTTCAAAAAGTTTGAGAAAGTAAGAGAGCGAAAACAATTACTTGGACAATACCGGGGTTGTGCATGATTTAAATTCGTTGTGTGGGGATGATGGAGCATAGCCAGACTATATGATTTTGTAGGGATAACTTTCTTTGGCCTTGTTATTTCAAAAGTTCGTGATTACCTTGCTAGTATGCTTAAAGTATTATTGTTTTCATGTCAATAGTAAACTTTTGTTTTGAATCTTATGGATCTGAACATTCATGCCACAAGAAAGAAGTTACAAAGAACAAATATGTTAGGTAGCATTCCACATCAAAAATTCGGTCTTTATCACTTCCCTACTCGAGGACGAGAAGGAGTTAAGCTTGGGGATGCTTGATACGTCTCCAACGTATCTCTAATTTTTTATGGTTCCATGATATTATCTTGTCAACTTTGGATGTTTTATATGCATGAATACGCTATTTTATATTTTTTGGGACTAACCTATTAACTCAGTGCCTCGTGCCAGTTTCTGTTTTTCCCGTGTTTTTGACCCCACGTGCCTCCTTTGCCCTACCTCTTTCGCCTATAAATTCTCTAAAATCCTGGAACCAAAGAAGAGAGCCACGAAAATACTTTTCTGCTACTGCAAGCTTCTGTCTCCGCAAGATCCCATCTGGCAACCGTTCTGGTGCCCTGTCGGAGGGGGATTCGGACACGGAGGGCTTCTTCATCAACACCATTGCCTCTTCGATGATGCGTGAGTAGTTCACCACACACCTTCGGGTCCATATCTAGTAGCTAGCTGGCTTCTTCTCTCTCTTGGATCTTCAATACAAAGTTCTCCATGATCTTCATGGAGATCTATCCGATGTAACTTTCTTTTGCGGTGTGTTTGTCGAGATCCGATGAATTGTGGATTTATGATCAGATTATCTATGAATATTATTTGAGTCTCCTCTGATCTCTTATATGCATGATTTCGTATCCTTGTAATTCTCTTCGAGTTATGGGTTTCGTTTGGCCAACTTGATCTATAATTCTTGCAATGGGAGAAGTGCTTGGTTTTGGGTTCATACCATGCGGTGTCCTCACCCGGTGACAGAAAAGGTAGCAAGGCACGCATCGTGTTGTTTCCATCAAGGGTAAAAAGAACGGGGTTTATATCATATTGCATGAATTTATCCGTCTACATCATGTCATCTTGCTTAAGGCGTTACTCCGTTTGTTATGAACTTAATACACTAGATGCATTCTGGATAATAGTCGATGTGTGGAGTAATAGTAGTAGATGGAGAAAGTATCGGTCTACTTGTCTCGGACGTGATGCCTATATGTATGACCATTGCCTTAGATATCATCATGGCTTTGCGCGATTCTATCAATTGCTCGACGGTAATTCGCTCATCCACCGTAATACTTGCTATCATGAGAGAAGCCTCACCTTCAGATCTCACCTTGCAAGTAATCGTGAAGGGATTGACAACCCCTTTATAGCGTTGGGTGCAAGTTTGTTTCTTTTTGCGCAGGTACATTGGTGCCTCATCTTGATACTCCTACTGGATTGATACCTTGGTTCTCAAACTGAGGGAAATAATTATCGCTACTTTGTTGCATCACCCTTTCCTCTTCAAGGGAAAAACCAACGCAAGCTCAAGAGGTAGCAGGCCACGAGGTTCCTACTAGATACCAGGCTACGCCGGGGGACGGGTGGCACGCCCTAATGTCTAGTGAGCACCATGTTGGGGAACGTCGCATGGGAAACAAAAATTTTCCTACGCGCACGAAGACCTATCATAGTGATGTCCATCTACGAGAGGGGATGTGTGATCTACGTACCCTTGTAGACTGTATAGAAGAAGTGTTAGTGAACGCGGTTGATGTAGTGGAACGTCCTCACGTCCCTCGATCCGCCCCGCGAACTATGCCGCGATCAGTCCCGCGATCTAGTGCCGAACGGACGGCACCTCCGCGTTCAGCACACGTACAGCTCGACGATGATCTCGGCCTTCTTGATCCGGCAAGAGAGACGGAGAGGTAGAAGAGTTCTCCGGCAGCGTGATGGCTCTCCGGAGGTTGGTGATGATCTCGTCTCAGCAGGGCTCCGCCTGAGCTCCGCAGAAACGCGATCTAGAGGTAAAACCGTGGAGATATGTGGTCGGGCTGCCATGGCAAAGTTGTCTCAAATCAGCCCTAAAACCCCACTATATATAGGAGAGAGAGGGGGGAGCCTTGCCTTGGGCATAGGCCCCTTTTGGGCTGTCCCACCAGCCACTGAGGGCTGGTGCGGCACCCCCAATACCTATGGGCTTCCCCGGGGTGGGTGCCCCCCCCCCCCGGTGAACTCCCGGAACCCATTCGTCATTCCCGGTACATTCCCGGTAACTCCGAAAACCTTTCGGTAATCAAATGAGGTCATCCTATATATCAATCTTCGTTTCCGTACCATTCTGGAAACCGCCGTGACGTCCGTGATCTCATCCGGGACTCCGAACAACATTCGGTAACCAACCATATAACTCAAATACGCATAAAACAACGTCGAACCTTAAGTGTGCAGACCCTGCGGGTTCGAGAACTATGTAGACATGACCCGAAAGACTCCTCGGTCAATATCCAATAGCGGGACCTGGATGCCCATATTGGATCCTACATATTCTACGAAGATCTTATCGTTTGAACCTCAGTGCCAAGGATTCATATAATCACATATGTCATTCCCTTTGTCCTTCGGTATGTTACTTGCCCGAGATTCGATCGTCAGTATCCGTATACCTATTTCAATCTCGTTTACCGGCAAGTCTCTTTACTCGTTCCGTAATACAAGATCCCGCAACTTACACTAAGTCACATTGCTTGCAAGGCTTGTGTGTGATGTTGTATTACCGAGTGGGCCCCGAGATACCTCTCCGTCACACGGAGTGACAAATCCCAGTCTCGATCCATACTAACTTAACGAACACCTTCGGAGATACCTGTAGAGCATCTTTATAGTCACCCAGTTACGTTGCGACGTTTGATACACACAAAGTATTCCTGCGGTGTTAGTAAGTTATATGGTCTCATGGTCATAGGAATAAATACTTGACACGCAGAAAACAGTAGAAATAAAATGACACGATCAACATGCTATGTCTATTAGTTTGGGTCTAGTCCATCACGTGATTCTCCTAATGACGTGATCCAGTTATCAAGCAACAACACCTTGTTCATAATCAGAAGACACTGACTATCGTTGATCAACTGGCTAGCCAACTAGAGGCTTGCTAGGGACAGTGTTTTGTCTATGTATCCACACATGTAAATGAGTCTTCATTCAATACAATTATAGCATGGATAATAAACGATTATCTTGATACAGGAATTATAATAATAACTATATTTATTATTGCCTCTAGGGCATAATTCCAACACACCAGGGGCCCACCCTCTGGTGGTTCTTTGCTCCACTATTTCTCTTTCCTTCAAAAATTATCAAAAAGTTCCGTCCAATTCCGAGAACTTTTATTTCTGCACAAAAAACAACATCACAGTAGTTTTGCAGAAAACAGTGTCAGTACCTCTTAGCTCTGAAAAAATCATTTGAAGTGCAACAAAACCATATAAAAGTATTGTAAACATAGGCAAACTTGACATGAATACTTCATAAATTATCGATACGTTGGAGATGTATCAGAAGTCATTACTCCCCATGGGATTAGCATATGCTTTTATATTTCTCTTATTTCAATGCGATGATTGATGCATGAGAGTTAGCAAGCAAACTCAAACTAATCTTTGTTATATAACTCTCATACTCGCTTACAAGGATAGATAGATCTCAAAGCAAAACTCCAAGTAAAGCAAATCTGAAATTTTATTTCTCTAAATCACAACCTAACTAAAGATCGAATTAAGATAGATGATAATGGCAAAAGTGATGGTGATACGATACCGGGGCACCTCCCTCAAGCTTGGAACAAGCTAAGGTGGTGTCCATACCAATATACTCAAGCGTCCTCCTTGGTTGATGGTGGTGATGAGGTAGTAATTTTATTCTTCATCTTCCATGGCATAGGTTCCCTGTTGAATAAGGAAGAGATTGTCTCTGGAATACTGAAACTTGCAGCTATACTCATCCTCTTGAAACGAGATTCATACTCATAGTTTTGGTTTTGTAGATTATAAATTCGAGCCTCGAGATCTTGGAGCCTATCATAGATCTTGAAGATCATATCCTCATGTTCCTTGATGTCCTTCTTACACTCACAAATAAGATATGTGATCATGGAGTGATTGGCATTGAGTCCATGCTCCACCATCTGCTGGCACTTGAAGATCTCTTGTTCCACCACTACAAGCATGGCCTTCTCGCTTCCCTCCTACTTCGGCCCTTGTACGTCCCAGATGTGAAGCACCCCCTCATGCATCTCAATGGTTTGAGGGTGTTTCGTCACCTCCGGAAGGTAAGGGTTAATGATCTTCTGATATAACTTATCCTTGGAGGAGCTAGATGGCGTCATGGCGATCTAGATCTGTCAGAAAAACAGCTTGAAACAAGAATAGAGGAGAAACTTGCGATACGGTGGTAAAAATAGACGGAGTATATATAATGAATTTTTTTAGGTCGGAATATGTGTCCTCAAAGAAAAGAGAGTCCGGGAGGCACACGAGGGCCCCACAAGCCTGTTGGCTTGTGCCTCTGTCGTGGGTCCCCCTAACTCGTATAAAATCACCCTTTTCCCTCTTAGTGAAGAGAGTGGGGTCAATCACCCTCTACAAAACCATCATCGAGTAGAAACTTCTTAAGATGATCATACCAAGCACGAGGTGCTTGTTTTAGGCCATATAAGGCCTTGTGAAGTTTGTACACATAGTCTTTTTGTTCAGAGTCAATGAAACCACGTTGTTTTGCTACATATACTTCTTCTTGTAGAGCACCGTTAAGAAAGGGACTCTTCATGTCCATTTGGTGTAAAGTAAAACCATTGAAAGTAGCATAAGAAAGTAAAATGCAAATTGATTCGAGACGGGTAATGGGGGCAAAGGTCTCATCAAAGTCCAAACCTTCAACTTGTGAGTACCCTTGTGCCACTAACCTTGCCTTGTTTCTGATGATTATGCCATTTTCATCTTGTTTTTTCTTGAAGATCCAGTTTGTCCCAATGATATTGTGCTCCTTGGTTGGCCTTTTGACTAAAGACCACACTTTGTTGCGCTTGAAGCTGTTCAACTCTTCTTGCATAGAAACAAGCCAGTCGTGGTCCGTCAATGCATCTTGTGCTTTGAGCGGCACAACACTAGAGACAAAATAAAGTGAGCACAAAAGTTTGTCAATTTTTTAGGAGTGACTCTACCTTCCAATATCTTGGTGAGAATTTGGTCAACGTCAACACGACAGGCCACACGAGACATGATGGAGGTTAAGGTTTCACGAGGTTCAACTTTGTTCCCATCGTCAACATCTTCAACATAAGGATCTATAATGTGTGGAGGAAGCTCTTCTTCTTAATGCATCATTTGTTGAGGTTCATCATCATCAGCAATTTCGTCAACATCAACATGTGCATGTTCTTTTTCTTGTACTTGATGATGGACTTGTTCTTGTTCTTGTACTTGACGATGAGCATGTTCTTGTTCTTGTATTATGGATTCCACTTGAAGGATGAGATCCTGTAGTGACGAAGGTGTAGTAGTTGGTGGAGCATGAGTGGTGCTTGTGTCCTCATCCTCACCTTCACAAGGAACATGTTCCATTGGAAGGAGAGCACCTACACCCATGGTCAAAGTGTCTTGCGAGAGATCTTCTTCACCTGAATCACTTAGATCAACTTGCTCCCCGTGGGAGCCATTAAATTCATCAAACACCACGTAACAAGTTTCTAAAACGCATCCGGTGGATTTGTTGTAGATCCTGTAGGCCTGAAAGTTTGATCCATAACCAACAAATATGCCTTCGGTTGTTTTAGATTGAAATTTTCCTAACCATTCTCTCTTGTTGAGAATGAAGCATTTGCAGACAAACACGTGAAAATACTTGACATTTGGATTGTTTCTGGGTTATGATCTCACATGGGGTCTTCTCCAATATCTTGCGAAGGAAGAGATGATTTGATGCATGGCATGTGGAGTTTACGGCTTCTGCCAAAAGTTATAGGGAGACTTGTACTCGTCCAACATGGATCTTGCCATCTCCACAAAAGTGCAGTTCTTCCTTTCGCCCGCCCCATTTTGTTGTGGGGTATATGGTGAGAAGTATTGATGCTCAATTCCTTCATCACTAAGGGACTCTTCCAGGGTGTAGTTCTTGAATTCGGATCCATTATCACTTCTTATTGCCAAGATTTATTTTACAATCTTGCGTTGAACTTGCTCGGCAAAATCAATGAAAATGGTCTTTATCTCATCCTTGTAATTAAGAAAGAACACCCATGTGTATCTCGAGTAATCATCAACAATGACGAACCCATACTTCTTCCCACAAAAACTATCCCACGAAGGAGGCCCAAAAAGATCCACATGAAGGAGCTCCAAAGGTCTTGACGTTGATACAATATTCTTGGGGAAGTTTTGATTGACGTTGCTTCCCGGCTATGCATGCACTGCACACATGATCTTTCTCAAATGACACAACGGTTAGTCCAAGGATGTGTTCACTCTTAAAGAGATCTTGAGGATTTCTCATGTCGACATGGGCTAGCCGGTAATGCCATACCCATCCCTTGTCAGCCTTGGCCATGAGGCAATTTGCATGGAATGTGCTCTCTTTCGAGAAATCAATCGTGTAAAGATTTCCATCCAACTCCCCCATAAAAGCAACTTCAAGAGTATCTCTCTTAAAGACTTTCACATCCGTTGGTCCAAGAAGTGTATCATAGCCAACAGAAACCAATTGACGAACAGAAAGTAAGTGATATTTAAGGGATTGGACAAGCATGACATTTGCAAGTGACATGTCATTTGTGATAGCCATCTTGCCCGAACCAAGTACCTATCCTTTAGACCCACCACTGAAGACAATGTTCATAAATGGTCGAATTGCTTCCATGAAGTCCATGAGAAATGTGCCATCTCCACTCATATGATTGGTGCATCCGCTATCAATCACCCATTTGACTCTACCGGAGAAGGCAACCTACACACATTTCAAGTCTTGGTTAGAGGCACCCATTTTACAATGGCACCTCTCATTTTAGTAAAAAAAGTCTTAGGGACCCAACTTGCATAGAAACGAAAAGCATTTCGAGGCCCAACAAATTGAGCATAGACATCTCCATCTTTTGACTTACGAAGCACATATGATGGAGGAATACATTATTTTGGCTTGTTGGGATTACGCTGGCCCCTTGTGTCCTTCCTACTCACAACCTTCCTAACATTTCCCAATCCGTTCTACTTGTGCCCTTATAGCACAAATATCTCCTTGAGGGAAGTTGTGGACTTATGTGTCGTCATTGTATTCTTTCTTATGCTTGGATCAAATCCAAGCCCTTCCTTAGCCACTGCCTCCTTCTATTAACTCAACACTTCATTGAGATTCTTTTGTCCTTGGGCACATGACATGAGCCCTTTTTCAATTTGATCCTTTATAAACCGGTTCCCCTCAAGTACACTAGCTAGGTCACCATTGGGGTTCGTATCACAAGCATCAACATTTATAATAGGAGAGGAGTAAAATTTGCCAAGAGTGTTAAGATACGTAAGCTTGAGTTCGTCAAACTTCTTTGTAAGAATGTCGAGCTCCTCTTCCTTTGTCTTGAGAGACAAATGTAAGAGCTCACAATCCTTAGAAAGAGTGGCATGGGACTCTTCAAGCTTACACTTGTCATTTTTAACACTTTATAAGCGCTTTTAGTCTTTTTCAAATAGGCAAGTTCTTTAGTGTGCTTCTCAATGTTTGCACCAATTTTTAAACACAATTCGTCATTACGTGCTTCCTCATATAGGACTTTCTACTCAAGGATTTCACATTTCTCCTTTTCCTTGGTAATGAGGGTTTCTAGTTCCTTAATGGAGGTGGTGTGCTTACTCACCATCTCCATAAGCATACGAAAACATAATGAGTTTCTTTTCTTTGAGAGAGCACATGACTTTCTTCATTTTAGCAAACACAACATCACTTATTTCTGATTCATGATCATGATCCTGTGCATCAAGGTATTCATCACTAGATGTGGTAGAGGAAAATAGAGGAAACTTAGGTCATGGATTTACCTTCACTTTGTTCGAAGGTGTTTGTGCCTCATCATCTTCTACCATTCCCTTTGCCATGAGACATTTGTGTACGTTACCCTTTTAGTCTTTCATGTAGTTGTATGTGACAACATCACCACTTTTGTTGACAACTCCGAGTGTGGTTTGAGTGTCTTGGGCTACGCTTTCAACACCCCCAACATCATCGGGGTCGGATTCATATTGAGAAACCATTGCCTTCCCATCTCTCTTCCTGAACTTGGAGTTTAATGGGTTGGGAAACTTATTCTTTACGAAAGTCTCCGGAAATCTTTGTTTGTCTTCTCTCTTCTCATAGGGACACTTGTTTGAGAAGTGGTTGGTTTCTCCACACTGTAGCAAGTCCTTATTTTATTCTTTTAGAATCTTCGCTTGAATTTTCCTACACTAAACTTCTTCACAAAGAGGGACATGTATTCATATCAGAGCTCGTCATGTAATTCATCTTCATAACCTTCTTCTTCATCTTCCTGTTCTTCTTCACTAACATCATCATCCCTCACATGCTTGGACTTCAAGCAAGATTTGTCTTGGGCGATGAGGAACCATGCATGGCAACATGTCTTGTAGCATTGACTTTTGATTCTTCGAATAATTGGAAGGTTGAAATGACATCATCGGGAGACATGTCCTTAAAACCATGTTCTCTTCTTATGCCCCAGACCATTTGATGGTGATATGGAGCAAGAGCATTTAACAGTTTATCCACAAGAAACCGTTTGGTCAAATTGAATCCATCATGGCTCTTTTCACAATCATATGATTCTATGTCGGCAGCAAGTGTCACCAGTCTCTCAAGAACATGCTTGGGATTCTCACCTTTGTCCAAGCAGAAATATTGTAATGACCCTTTTGCAGCCTCATATTGTGCAAGACAAAGAGAGGATGTTCCCATCTTGGTCATCACAATGATATCCCAATTTTTTTTGCATTTGATAGGTGAATGTAGGGCCTTTTTCTAATTATCAAACGTGCCCTTTATTATGAGCATGATCACAGTGTCATTGAGGTGCTTGTCATATACTTCACCCGGTGTGAGATCCTTGGGGTTCACGGGGTTGTAACCTTTCTCCAAGATCTCCAGCATATCATCGTTGGCAAACCTAAGATGATCATGCATACCAACTCCCCACAAAGAAAAATCTGCAATGTCATCAAGTAAAGGAGGGTTTCCCCCAGCATTATACTTTGGTTTCTCCACTCTAGGTTTTACATATAGCCATAGAACACCGGTGTTGTTATCAACTTGAGGTTGTTAGCCCAAATTAGGGAGAGATGCATTTGGTTGTTTTATCACACCAATTGGGTTCTCCAATGATCGAGTTTATGCACCTAATGCATCCAACCTGATTTTGACCAAGGCCTCAATGGAAGCATCATGCTCCTCTTTCTTCTTAGAAAGGGTCCGTTCAAGATCCTTAGAAGTGAAGGATCTCCTTTCATCCGTGGATGAAGATCCTCTCTCAAGAGGAAGTGCAATCAAAGGGTTCCCATCCTTATTCATCTCGCTCTATGGCGGTTAAACCACACAATTAAAGCATGAGGCTCTGATACCAATTGGAAAGGATCGAGATGGACCTAGAGGGGTGAATAGGTACAATTAAAATTTTAGTTGTTACTTAGCAATTTTAGGCAATAATGTGGAATATGAACTTTAGCCTAACAATTGCAGCGGTGATAAGGGACAAGTATGATATACAAGTTAAGCACCTAACTAGATAAACAAACCTTAATATGAAAACATGTTAAGCAGGTAAGGAGACAAGTAACACAAGTAAGGAGCTAGGGTTAGGAATAACCGCAACTCCGAGAGACGAGGATGTATCTCGATGCTCACTTCCTTGGAGGGAAGCCACATCACCGTTTAGAGAGGTGGATGTTACCTCGAAGGCACACTATCGCCACGAAAGCTCACCATATTCTCTACTTGACACTTAACCACGAAGACTTTTCTCAACCACCATTGGTAAGCCTTGAGGTGGCCTCCAAACCCGCACAAACTTTCCGGGGGAAATCACAATGAATGATTCCTCTTCGGAGTACTCCTATCGCCTAGGAGTCTCCAACCTCCAAGAGTAACAAGATGAAGCACGAAAACAAGGGGGGTTCAACTTTTGCTTTGGTGTATGTGTAGATCAGGCACTACTCCTTCACTCATCAAAAGATCAAGAGCTTTGCTTGGTTAAGGAGGGAGAACTTCAAGAAATCGGGGTCTGAAATGGTGGCGAGAGAAAGTGAAGTAGTCAAGTCCTTCGTGGAGAAGAAGAAGACTATTTATAGATGGGGACCGAATCCAGCCATTGGAGCCAGATTCTTGTGAAGACCGAAATTTCCGGCCAAGTTCCGGGCAGGCTCCAGGCTATCCAGAGAGTTTGTCTCCTCCCCGTGGTACCCTGGAAGCTGCTAGGGATGTGGGCGGAAGTTCCGACAAGCCTGGAAGTTCCGGGGGAGTTCAAGTTAGGTTCTGGGCAAAACAGAGAGGTTGCACAAAAGTGCAGTTTTTTTGGGTGACCGGAAGCTTCCCGGAACCATCCCGGGCCTTCCGGTCCCTGGAAGTTCCAAGCGTCTCGAAAGATCCGACTTTGTCACAATCATTGCATGAGTATACAATTCGGACCTCCTTTGAGAATTAGTTGTGTCAGATCATATGTGTACGTGAAGTTGAATCCCACGTGTTTTCATGATGCACCCCCTCTTAATAGTGCGGCTGGCCTAAGGATTCAAGAAAGAAGAAAACACTATGGCATACGTGTTTTACGTTTTCCTAGTATAGGGAATTTAACCATCCATGCTTCACTTCAGATTTGACGGTGTTGTTTACACTAGACCATGTGGTGAAAAACACAAATAAATTGCCATAGATGTCAAAAACTTTTAAGGGCAATAATGCACTTTCAATTGTTTCTAAAGGGATCTGGTTAATTGTGTCTAATGCTTGTGATATTGCTGCTCCTTCCTCTTTTGAGGATTTAACTACTCAATGGAAACAAAAAAACATCAACGGGTTGTTAATGTTATTTCCTCGTCTACCTTGTGGGGCTTATGGATTTTGCGGAATGAATTTGTTTTTCAAGGGAGGAGATCGAGAAATATGTGCTGCATTATGGATCTGATGGGGGCTTTAATCACACAATGTAAAATACTTTAATCAGGCGTCAAGGGTGCTCTTCTTCTTCGATGCTTAAGACTTTTGATCATCGAATAGGGGAATTGCTTAGGATTGCATGGTAGACGAGTAGGTTTTGGCATGAGGGATGGAAAGCTTTTGGTGCTTTCTATGTCTTATCTTCAAAATTTCCCTCATATGCTTGTAATAAGTGATTTGTAATAGGGATAGACTATGTAGACCTTTGTAATGTTGTTGTGGCTGCTACTATGGTTGCCACCGAGAGCTACCATTGTTTGATCTCGTCAGGCTTTCCTTGACTTTTTAATAAAAGTTGGGGCAGGGGAAGATCCCTCTCATTTCAAAAAAGGAGAAGTAAAACCTGGAAGCCACGCCACCGCAATAGGGTCTCCTGAAAGTGATGGTGGATGTAGCGGTGGCGAGAAATGAGGACAAGGGCTCTTATGCAGCGATTTGTCGAGTAAAAAAATTCTGTTCGTGGGAGCATCGACAGTAGTGGTGCAGGGCCAGATTGATCCAGAGATATTGGAAGCTATGGCCTTCAATGAGGGCCTTGCACTAGCATCTCATTTATGTCTTAAACGAATCCATGTGGCCACTGACTGTGTAGCAAACATCTTGCACCTGAAGAGCACGTATTTGGGGTGTAGTTCAGCTATTATTCAAGACATTAACAAGAAGTTTAAATATTTTTAAGTTGTCTCCTTCAAGCATGAGAAGCGAGAATTGAACTAGGAGGCTCATGGCCTTGTGCGTGCCTCTACATGCTTCGATTTAGGGCGCCATGTTTGGCTGCTAAATCCTCCAGATTTCATTTGTATTGAACGTTCTGTTGTGATTGAATAAAATGTAGTGAGTAACCTCTGAATAAAAAAATGTAGATGAATCCTGGACAGTTCCATGTTTAAAAGGAGAGAAAACAGACATGAGTATTTTGTTGGCTCGGAAGACTTGTCATTTTGATCTCGCCATTTTATTGGATTGAAAGGAGAGAAGAAAATACAATGCAATAAAATCATATTGCATGCTCGCTATTTCTCGAGGTGTGGATGCTCTTTGCAACATGTAGTCTTTTCATCCCGTCATTTTATTGGATTGACTTGTCATTTTACTTGACTATTATGAAAACTTTTGGACCCTCATATTTACCACATGTGTGACATTTTTTTTTTGGAAAAGGAGGTTCAAACCCCCGGCCTCTGTCATCGATGCATACGGTCATTTTTATTAATTATTCAACATAGGTCTAACAAAAACATACATAAAACCATCCGAAGCCACCACTCACACCTACAAAACTCGATAATGTGGAGTGCTCTCACTCCCCATATCTAAAACCGGTGCCGTCACCGATACATCCACATAACGTATTGGAACCCACAGCCGGTGCAGCAGACCTAAAGCGTACACCACATGCACGCGTTTTAGATGCCGCCATCATCATCAGGCCGCTAACCCATCTTCAACAGAGAGATCTGTATCATCCTTGCCAGTTCGTCCGTCCGTCGACGCCACCCCGGCTCGTCAGTCTAGACGCGAAGATTCTGGAAGATCTGTCGTATGTAGCACCCGCCGACCAGGCATGACACAGCGTAGCACCTGTCGGCCAGGCATGACTTGACATCTCCACCGAAAGCTCCGTGCAAGATGATCGACGCCGCCACGCCGCCAAACAGCGCCACCTCCCTACGCTCATTCGTCCAGACACGAAGATTTTGGAAGAAATGTCGTGCGTAGCACCTACCAACCAGGCATGACTCAGTGTAGCACCTGTCGGCCAGGCATGACTTGATAGTTCCACCAAATCTTCGGGCCAGACGAAGCCGCTCCATGTCCTGCCTCTGTCATCCAGCGCTGCTCCACAAATGATGCTCCCAAGAGACAAACGGCACCGCAGTACCTCCATCATCCAATCTCAAAAGTCAGGTCTTAGGGTTTCCCCTGAAGCAGTACCTACCACGAGCAACTGTCTAGGATCGACATAGTGCCTGATAACCCACAAGTATAGGGGATCGCAACAGTTTTCGAGGGTAGAGTATTCAACCCAAGCCAAAGAATATTCTCGAGTATTAGCAGTTGAGTTGTCAATTCAACCACACCTGAAAGACTTAGTATCTGCAGCAAAGTTTCAGTAGCAAGAGTAGTGTGATAGTAACAGTAGCAGCGGTAACAGTAGCAGTAGTGACTTGTATAGCAATTGTGACAGCAGTAGCGGTAAAGTAACTTAGCAAGGACGAGTAGGAAAAACTCGTAGGCATTGGATCGGTGATGGATAATTATGTCGGATGACATTAATCATGTAACAGTTATAACATAGGGAGATATGTAACTAGCTCCAGTTCGTCAATGTAATGTAGGCATCTATTCCGTATTTAGTCATACGTGCTTATGGAAAAGAACTTGCATGACATCTATTGTCCATCCCTCCCGTGGAAGCGGGGTCCTAACGGAAACTAAGGGATATTAAGGTCTCCTTTTAATAGAGAACCGGAACAAAGCATTAGCACATAGTGAATACATGAACTCCTCATACTACGGTCATCTCCGGGAGTGGTTCCGGTTATTGTCACTCCAGGGTTGCCGAGTCATAGCACATAGTAGGTGACTACAACTTGCATTATAGGATCAAGAACACACATATATTGATGAAAACATAATATGTTCAGATCTGAAATCATGGCACTCGGGCCCTGCTGAC
Organism: Hordeum vulgare subsp. vulgare; assembly: GCF_904849725.1. Classification (NCBI taxonomy): domain Eukaryota; kingdom Viridiplantae; phylum Streptophyta; class Magnoliopsida; order Poales; family Poaceae; genus Hordeum; species Hordeum vulgare. The sequence continues at coordinate 563,353,248 of NC_058519.1, forward strand.
AAGCATTAAGCATAGCAAAGTAGTAGCAACATCAATCTTAGAACATAGGGGATACTAGGGATCAAACCCCATCAAAACTAACTCGATTACATGATAGATCTCATCCAACCCATCACCGTCCAGCAAGCCTACGATGAGATTACTCACGAATGATGAAGAGCATCATGGAATTGGCGATGAAGGATGGTTGGTGATGACGACGGCGTCGATTTCCCCTCTCTGGAGCCCAGAACGGACTCCAGACCTGCCCTCCAAAGGAAGAACAGGTGGTGGTGGCGGCTCCGTGTCGTGAAACGCGATGAACTCTTCTCTCTTATTTTTTCCGGGCGAGAGAGAATATATAGAGCTGGAGTTGGAGGCTGCGGAGCCACGAGGGCCTCACAAGCCTGCCAGGCCCGGCCAGGGGGGGCGGGCCTCCTGGGCTTGTGGGCTCCTGGCTCCGTGTCTCTAGGTGATTCTTGCGCTAGTATTTTTTATATATTCCACAAAAAATCCTCGTAAATTTCCAGGTCATTCCAAGAACTTTTATTTCTGCGCAAAAACAACAACATGGCAATTCTGCTGAAAACAGCGTCAGTCCGGGTTAGTTCCATTCAAATCATGCAAATTAGAGTCCAAAACAAGGGCAAAAGAGTTTGGAAAAGTAGATACGATGAAGACGTATCAACTCCTCCAAGCTTAAAGCCTTGCTTGTCTACAAGTAATTCAGTTGACAAACTGAAAGAGACAAAAGAAAAACTTTTACGAACTCTGTTTGACCTTGCTGTTGTAATTATGTCTAACTCATATTCAGGTTTTCAGCAAGATCATAAGCTAACCACATAAGCAATGACATTTAGGTCTCAAGATGTACTCATATCAATGGCATAATCAACTAGAGAGCAATAATAATAAGTTTCAAACGTTAACACGTCAATCAAAACAATCATGAAGCAATATGAATAGATGGTATCTCTCTAGCCCTTTCTGAGACTGCAAAACATAAATGCAGAGCACCTTCAAAGTCCAAGGGCTGACTGAACATTGTAATTCATGGCAAAGAAGATCCAGTCATAGTCATACTCAATATCAATTAATAGCAAAGCGTAGAAATGACGGAGGTGCTCTCTAACTGGTGCCTTTTATAAGAAGAGGATGACTCAACAGAAACGTAAATAGATAGGCCCTTCGCAGAGGGAAGTATTGATTTGCAGAGGTGCTAGAGCTCAAGCTTTTGAAATAGAGATAAATAATTTTGGGTGGCATGCTTTCATTGTCAACGCGATGACCAAGAGTTTTCACCATCTTCCATGCTACACAAATTATAGTCGGTTCCCAAACAGAAAAGTAAAGTTTTTACTCCCCCACCACCAATCAATCACACTCCACGACTAGCCGAATCCTCGGGTGCCGTCCATACCAACAACAATTCAGGGGGGGTTTGTTTGCAATTATATTTTCGATTTGGGCATGGAACTGGGCATTCCGATTACCGACCCCTTTCTCGTGAGTGATAGTGAATAAACATGTATCAGGGATAACATGCCTAGCATGGAAGATATTGACCGCCCCTTGTCACCACATGAGCGGTTCGGGCATACAAAACAGATTATCACTTGAAGATTTAGAGAGTGGCACATGTAAATTTACTTGGAACAGCAGGTAGATACCGCAAATAGGTAGGTATGGTGGACTCATATGGAACAACTTTGGGTTTATGGAACTGGATGCACAAGAAGTATTCCCGCTTAGTACAAGTGAAGGCTAGCAAAAGACTAGGAAGCGACCGACTAGAGAGCGACAACAGTCATCAATATGCATTGAAATTAACCAACATTGAGTGCAAGCATGAGTAGGATATAAATCACCATAAACATGAATATCATAGAGGCTATGATGATTTTGTTTCAACTACATGCGTGAACATGTGCCAAGTCAAGCCACTTGAATCACTCAAAGGAGGATACCATCCTATCATACTACATCATAATCATATTGAAATTCATGTTGGCATCCAAGACAAACCATTATAAGCTCCTAGCTAATTAAGCATGGCATCAGAAACTATGATCTCTAAGTTGTCATTGCAAAGATGTTTCTCTCATAACAATGTTGAATTAGGAACGATGAGCTAGTCATATTTATAAAAACAAAATAGGTCGAGTTCATACCGGCTTTTCCACGCTCAGTCACTTCATCATATATCGTCATTATTGCCTTTCACTTGCACGACCGAATGATGTGAATAATAATAAGAGTGTTCGTGCATTGGACTAAGCTGGAATCTTCAAGAAAACTCAGAGGAGAAGACAAAGTAATATGGCTCGTTGACGGATAAACAATTATGCATGTGAGAGCCACTAAACATTTTAATCATGGTCTTCTACCTTGACCCAAAGAAAAAGAAAACTATTTACACGGGAAAGCTCCCAACAAGCAAAAGAAGAACGGGAAATCTTTTTGGGTTCTCTTTTTAAATACCCCTAAGCAAGCAGGCAAGTAACTTACAACTAATTTTTTATTGTTTTTCTCAATTTAAACAAACACACGAGAAGAAAGCGAGAAAAATAAATAAACTAGCATGGATGATACAATGGCAAGGTGTGAACACCGACTATCAAAGTGAATGTGTGAGCATGAATATAAAGTCGGTGAGAAACACGTACTCCCATAAGCTTAGGCTTTTGGCCTAAGTTGGTCTACTCCCACGGAGGGAAGTAACCGTCTCCGAGGTACTCCAGAGTGTACTGAGGGTGCTACTGCTGGGTGAGCTCCTCTGGCTCCCACTGATAAACTGGTGTGTGGTACTCGACTAGTAGCTCGGGCACGGGCGCCTGTGGTGGCGCTATGCTCCAATATGCGTAGATGTCCGAGGGCATAATAATATACTTGCCTAGATGAAGATTGAACAAAGAAGGAGCAGGCAAAGTAATAATCTCACGAGTACCCTGGCTAAATACCAAGTTATAAATCATCCTCTTATTTATATCTTTATCAAGAAAGTCATGGAGAACCATGCTATCATAATCTAAATATCTCTCAGGAAGAAGCATCTCTTCTTCCTCGTACAGTCTAATAGGTATCTCAAAATGTTCAATAAGACAGGTAGCATAGATACCTCCATAAACAACGCCTTTAGTACGGTTCGTGTTCAACCGTTGAGCCACTATAGCGCCCAAGCTATAAGTTATATCTTTATAAAGAGATTGGCGCAAAACCGCAAGATCTGGGGAGCTAAGAGCCCCAACTTTCCCACGGCCAATCAAACATTTTCCCACAAATAATTAGAGATACCAAAGCACGGGAAAATGTACACTAGCAACTCTAGCGCAAGACACTCCTCTCTCCTCTCCTACAGCAATAGTGTCAATGAAAGCCTCCAAGTCCCGTGGACGAGCTTCATGAATATCCCCAACATAAGGTAAATTGCAAACATTGCAAAAATCCTGAAGTGACATGCGCTGGGGGATATCATATAACTTGAACTCGACCATAGGAGGACTCTTCCTTGGATAGAAACTAAAGCTTTGCACGAAAATATTAGTGAGGAGGAGGTATTGTGGACACTTATCTTCAACAAATGCGGTAAGGCATGCGTTCTCCACCAAGTAATAAAAATCCTCATAAAGACCGGCGGCACGTAAGAACACGTCGCTTGGCCACTCGCATGCTCAACTTCTGCAACTCGGGGGACCGGATACTTGGGTTTCTTCTTCTCATTCTCATCTTCCTTGCGGTCATGGCTTGAAGAGCCTCTTAGGAACCTCCTCACCTTTTCCTTTTTCTTTCTCTAAAATATTACTGAAATTTTTAGTGACTCAAAAAAAAGTGAATAAGGCTCAACAAAACTAATAGCAACTACTCCTAAAAGTGTCTAGAGGCAAATCATGCATCAAAACTACTTGGGACCAACTAAAATTAACATGCAAAGCTCAAGAACAGGGTCACCAAGACAGCAAAAATACGCAACGAATAAAGCACTAGAGCAAAAACTAATTGGACCAATGGAGGAGTCACATACCAAGGAACAATTCCCCAAAATAGTTTGGTGAATGGGGTTTGCACAAGGAGATCGAAAAATGCAGCAAGAAGAGCAAGAACACGGGTTTGAGCTGTGGAATGATTTTTTCTGGAGGTAGAAGAAGGAGATGGGAGCTGGAATAAGTGGAGGGGGGCACATGGGACCCACAAGCCTGCCAGGCACGGCCAGGGGGGTGGCCGGGCCTCCTGGGCTTGTGGCCCACTGGTGCATCCCCCTGACTAGCTATCTATCTCAGAAATTTTCTAAAATTCCAGAAAAAAATCATACTTGAATTTCAGGGCATTTGAAGAACTTTTATTTTTGGGACACTTTTCTAAGGGACGAAAAAAGCAGAAAACGGGAAAAGAAAGCTAAATTTATCATTTTTCTTCTAAGCAACACAAAGTAAAAGTTGGAAACACAGGGTTGTGACTCATAGATTCATCCATCTCATGGTCATCAAAAGAAATCCGTCAATGAGGTTGATCAAGTCTCTTTGACAAACTTTTTTCAAATCGCATAAAACCGGAGAATTTTCGAATAATCACTAGGTTACCTCAACGGGGATATGCATATCCCCAACAAGTAAATCATACTTCATCTTGACAGTAGGTATAGGGCATTCAAAGTTTCCAATAAGAATTGATGAAGATTTTTCAATAACATTGATGCAATGAACTCGATATTGTTTCTTCGGAAAGTGCACCGTATGCTCATTACCATTAACATGGAAAGTCACATTGCCTTTGTTGCAATCAATAACAGCCCCTGCAGTGTTTAAAAAGGGTCTTCCAAGGATGACCGTCATGGCATCATCCTCGGGAATATCCAAAATAACAAAGTCCATTAAGATAGTAACGTTAGCAACCACAACAGGCACATCCTCGCAAATGCCGATAAGAAAAGCAGTTGATTTGTCGGCCATTTGCAAAGACATTTCAGTAGGCGTTAACTAATCCAATTCAAGTCTACGGAATAAAGAGAGAGGCATAACACTAACACCAGCTCCAAGATCGCATAAAGTAGTTCTAACATAATTTCCTTTAATGGATCAAGATATAGTGGGCACTCCGGGATCACCTAGTTTCTTAGGAGTCCCACCCTTGAAGGTGTAATTAGCAAGCATGGTGGAAATCTCAGCCTCAGGTATCTTCCTTTTATTAGTCACAATATCTTTCATGTACTTAGCATAAGGAGACATTTTGAGCATATCTGTCAAACGCATTTGCAAAAAGACATGTCTAATCATTTCAACAAAGCTCTCAAAATCCTCATCATCCTTTTTCTTGGATTGTTTGGGAGGAAAGGGCATGGGTTTCTAAACCCATGGTTCTCTTTCTTTACCATGCTTCCTAGCAATAAAGTCGTTCTTATCGTATCTCTTGTTCTTACGTTGTGGGTTATCAAGATCAACAACAGGTTCAATATCCACATCCTAATCATTACTAGGTTGAGCATCATCATGAACAGCACTATCAATATTATCACTAGGCTCATGTTCATCACTAGATTGTGTTTCGGCATCAGAAACAGAGACATCATTTGGATTCTCAGGTGTAACAGCAACAGGTTTGCTAGCATGCAAGGTCCTATCATCTTTCTTTTTCTTCCTATTACTAGGATGACTAGGTGCATCAGTGCTAACTCCTTGAGAATCTTATTCAATTCTCCTAGGATGTCCCTCAGGATACAAAGGTTCTTGAGTCATTCTACCACCTCTAGTGACGACTCTAACAGAATTGTCATTCAACTCATTGAGCAAGTCATTTTGAGCCTTAAGTACTTGTTCTACTTGAGTAGTGACCATAGAGGCATGTTTACTCAAAAGCTTAAGATCATTGACATTTTTATCCACACAAGCACTTATATGATTAATCATATGAGCATTTTGTTCCAATTGTCTGCTAACATAATCATTGAAACTTTGTTGTTTGGCAACAAAGTTATCAAATTCATCTAAGCATAAGCTAGCAGGTTTATCATAAGGAATATCACTCTCATTGAATATACGAAAGAATTTACCTCTACTACCTGTGTCGGGTTATCAAGACCATGTAGTTCTTCAATAGGTGGTAGATTCTTAACATCTTCAGATTTAATACCTTTCTCTTGCATAGATTTCTTGGCTACTTGCATATCTTGAGAAATGAGGAATAGAATACCTCTTTTCTTTGGAGTTGGCTTCGGATGTGGTTCGGGAATAATCCAAGCATCATCATTGCTCAAGATATTATGTCACACCCAAGATGCAACCCTATCCACAATTTGGCACGAAGGCCTCGTCAGGGATAGAAGCGCATCTCGTCGTGTCGCGAGAATGGATATCGTTACAAGTACATGTACTAAAAAGAAGAGATATATATATAGAATTGGCTTACAATCGCCACAAGCTACATCAGAGTCACATCAGTACATTACATAATCATCAAGAGTAAGAGCAAGGTCCGACTACGGACGAAAACAAACGAGAAAAGAAGAACGACGTCCATCCTTGCTATCCCAGGCTGCCGGCCTGGAACCTATCCTATATCGATGAAGAAGAAGAAGAAGCAACTCCAAATGAACAATCAACGAGCTCGCGTCGAGTAACCTTTACATGTACCTGCAACTGGTGTTGTAGTAATCTGTGAGCCACATGGGACTCAGCAATCTCATTTCCAAAGGTATCAAGACTAGCAAAGCTTAATGGGTGAGGTATGGTTAAGTGCTGAGGTTGCAGCAGCGGCTAAGCATATATTTGGTGGCTAAACTTACGAGTACAAGAAATAAGAGGGGGAAGATCTACGCATAGCGGACGTGAACTACGGATGATCAAATGAATGATCCTGAACACCTACCTACGTCAGACATAACCCCGTCGTGTCCTCGATCGGAGTAAGAACTCACGAAGGAGACAGTCACGGTTACGCACATAGTTGGCATATTTTAATTAAGTTAACTTCAAGTTATCTAGAACCAGTGTTAAAAGAAGTTTCCACGTTGCCACATAACCGCGGGCACGGCTTTCCGAAAGATTTAACCCTGCAGGGATGCTCCAACTAGTCCATCACAAATTACCACAAGCCGCATAGAAATCCTCAATCACGAAGCTCGCGATCTCGTCAGATTCCCTAGTGGAAAACCTCAACTCTGAGATTACCCAAAGCATCACCGGAATCCTGATGCACAAGATATCTCGTCAAAGGTAAAACTAATCCAGCAAGGCCGCCCGGCGTGTCGACGATCCCGATAGGAGCCGCGTATCTCGTTCTCAGAACACAACGGATAATCTACATGTACGAGTGCCAAACCTCGAGTTTCCTCGCGGTGGCCCCGCACAGTGCTCTGTTTTGGACCAACACCATCAGCACTGGCCCTCCCTGTATTATGAAGAATTACTCCTCGGGTTCATGACGCCCTATGCTTTCAGTATTAACAAAGTTATTATGTTGGGCAAATGTAGTACCAATGTTGGGCCTTGCCAGACTAGCTTTAATCTAAAACGAATTATCAAGCGGGTCCCTATAACAACCGCGATCGTGTTAGGAGCGCTCAATTATGGAACATAACACCGGTAGCCGAAACTAAAGGGGCAAAGGTGGAACAAAACACCAGGCTAGAAAGGCCGAGCCTTCCACCATTTACCAAGTATATAGGTGCATTAAATTAAATAGCATTTAATAGGGTGATATGACAAGGAACCCATGTTATCACATGGAAGCAACTACACCTGCAACTAGCAACGCTATCAACAGGGTCAAGCAAGCAGTAACATAGCCAATCAGTGGTTTGCTAGGTCGAACAGGTTGAAGGTAATCATGGCATTGTTGAGAGGCTGATATTTAACAAGTGGTAGGCAACGAGACATAAACGATAGAAGTGATAAACTAGCATGGCAATGATAGTAATGGTATCTGGGGAAATGGTCATCTTGCCTGAGATCCCGCTTGGAAGAAGAAAAACTCGGTGAAGTCGGCGAACCAACGTAGTCGAACGGGTCCTCACATTCCGACACGCTTGCGGAACTCTATCTGTAGCGACCCGACTCAAAACGAGTCAAGCCTCTGTGTTTCAAGTGGATCAAATTCCACTTCTTCCGTCGGGAAGTTTCCCAGATACTCTTGGCTTCTCTTCGTGCAGTCCTGTGAATAATGTCCTTCTTCTCCACATGAGTAGCATGCATTGGAGAAAAATCTGGTGAGACCTTGTCCATCAGGGTCTTCAATATTTTCGTTCATCGCCGGTTCTTCTAGAATCTTCTTCTTGAGGGTTTCCCTCACTGCATCTTTCTGCTGCTTGACAACTTGTTGCACCTTGGGGTAAATGTGACACTGAGCTGGGTAGTGGGTGGTTCCTTCACACAAGAAACAAGTCACCTGACTAGTTGGGCATTCCTCACCTGGGTGATTTTCTTCACAATGAATGCATCCATTCTTGTGTTCTTCCTGGGTGTGTCCTATTTCTCCACAGATCTTGCATGCACAAGTCCTGTCCTTCGGATTATCATAGCACTTCTGAATAAGTCGGGATCTTAACAAAGTCTTCTTGAATTCGTCCCAGGTTTCTGCTCCACTAAATCCTTGTATGGCATGGTGCATTTTCCACCAGATTGCAGCACTTTGGGTAAAGTACTGGAGAGCATGTTCCACTTCATACTTCCTTGAGATCAAATTGCTCCCGAAGTGGTTCTCCATGTTTTGAATCCATATTTTAGCCTCTAGCTGGGTCATTGGTCCAGAGACTACAAGTCCAGCTTCATACTCCATCTGGTAGGGTTGAGGTTTTGGGGATGAGACGGGTAAGAGAGGGAGGGAGATGCACACAATACAAACAATATTTTTGAGAATAGGTTTTTGTTGTGGCCGTCGGAAAACACACACCAATGACGGCTCACAAATCATCGTATCTAACGTGGGTACATAAAAGGGGTTTGGACTTCTAATGGTCATATAATTATTCGGACACTTCAGGGTCTTCGAGTTCTTCGGGTCTTGAGAGTATTCTGTTGGTGTAGCTTCAATTTTTCAAACGCCTGGTGAAATCCTCTTTACTTTGAAGTAGAACTCCGTTGATTCTTCATGAGGTCGAAGGGGTAAGGGGATTGTATAACTATTTGAGGTGAGAGAGAACATTTGATGAAATCAGAAGAGATGAGAAATGAAGGATGTTCTTGAAAAATAATTTTTTGAGAGATCCTATCCTAAGAAATTTCTAGTTTCTAGGGGTCACGTCCTACAGTCAACATGTGCTCTGATACCATCTCTGTAGCGACCCGACTCAAAACGAGTCAAGCCTCTGTGTTTCTGTGCCATCCCTGGATCAGTATGCTGGCACACACAGTACATCAGTGTATATATCAAAGTGCAATCACATGTAAATAGCGTAAAACTGATATATACCTTAAATATCTCAGCGGTAGCGGTCAAGGGAGTGGAGTCCCAATAAACACCAACGGCAAGTTGAGTGTAGACCGTAACCCTGAATCGTACTCTTACTCGTCGAAGAAAAATATCTGCAACATAAGACATTGCAGCCGTGTAGGTCAGCATATTGAATATGCCGGCAAGTCACATAAGAGAGGGGTGAAAAGTAATCATCTATACTATATGCATATATGGCAGGTGGGGCTATAAGTTTTTAGCGAAAAAGCAAGTTTTCTCCTACATCAAGAGGGGTTGAAAGCAAAATGTTACTACATTGTTGGTTGTTAACGAGATGGTTCCGCCAACCAGTTCTCGTACCCGAGTTGTCAATAATTACCCGCATCAAATATATTTAATGGTGTTGAGAAATCCAGATAACTTCAGTTCCTTTGGCTCAAGTTGTCCATGACCGTGGACACGGCTAATCGATTAGGTTTGAGTACTCTGCAGAGTTTTGCACACGTTCCCCGCAAGATTTGATCGCCTCCGTGTATGTCCTCGCACTTCAGGGTGTTTGAAGACCGGATGATCAAAACATGGTCTTTCAACGGGTCCCTCTGAATCCCTGTCGGTGCCCATCCATTCCTACAGTTCTTCTACATCTGCTAGCACCGCCTGTCCAGAGTCGCCGCGTTGTCCAACCAAGCCAGAGCCCATAATGACTTGTGGCTGTGCAGGTAAGCCTTGGGTCTTGAAAATATCCGTCCGTCTCTTTGAGCCTGGGTGAAGCTTTCCGCAGGATGTCGTGGCCTCTCCAGCATCCCGGGTCATCCACTGGGTTCTCCAGGGAGCCGATCAACCGTCCTTCACCCAGAGTTGCATTGAGTCCGAGGTCTTGAAAATCTTGTCTTAACCGGTCTTGATTATTTAATAAACCTCGCATCACTCGTGTTATGCACTCAACCGAAATCCCGTCTACTCAAGCATAGCAATATGAAATTTGTCGTCCCGGGGCCAAGTATCGGGGTTGTTGGGTGCCTACCACATGATACTACAATCTATACTAAAATTTCCAAGTACCTAAGAAGCATGCAATTGGGCATAGGATGGTAGAACTACGATGCATAAAACATAGGTGATAGTATGATCAAAGTGACTTGCCTGGTGATGTTGACGAAGAAGAATTTCTCGAGAAAATAACTTGATAGACTACTCGTCACTCTCCAATGAAATCTATATAACAAACATATCATTCACATAAGCACTCATACTAGCAATCATTCTAGCAATCAAAACAACAAAGAGAGCGAATAGGAATCCGAAGGAAACTTCAAATAAGACTAGGGAGTCTTCTACTACCTCAAACACTAAATAGTTTTTGTCTAACAGAAAATAAAACACTAAAATAGAAAAAATAACAGAAAACAAAATATAAAATAACTAAGATAACAGAAGTAAAATTTACAAAACAATATTTTTTATAAGTATTTTCAAAATAGGAAATCAAACTAGCAATGCAATCAATTCGCAAGTTAGTATAGAACTAGAATTGATTCCATGCAAGCAAATAAGAATAAATAAAATAAAATTTTGTTGTTGTTGAAAATTTACTGGTAAATATCAGAAAACAAAATATAACTTGTCACAATTACAAAAAAAACAAATTAAGAACAATTAATACAAAAGAAATAGTAAGAAAACAAAAAAGGCTAAAACAGAATCTGTTTTGCTTAAAACCCTAAGTAAAATTATTTAAAAAAATGAAACTTAAACTACTGAAAGATATGATCAATAGGAAACAGCAGCAAAAAGAATCAAATTAAAAGCTATTTTTAAACTCCCGGAATAAGCAAAACAAGCTTTAATTCAAATCTGATCTAACTCAATTTTTATGAATCCAAACATAGACAAATTATACATCTACAGAAACTGCATAAAATTTGTGATACAACTCAAAAAGAATCATCTAATTTGGAGTTACACACTAATAGATATGAATTTTCTAAGATTGCAATTTTCTGAAAAAACTGCAATACGGGATTTCGTGGATCTCACCGGAGTTAGTCGCCGGAGTTGGAGAAGACAGCCGGAAGGTTGCTCCGGTGGCCGGCCGAGGCAGTGGAGGGGTCCAGGTGATGGAGGAGGGCTCGGGCAGAAGGTTGGTGGCGTCGCGGGGCGTGGGGGCGACGGGAGGGAGCAGCAGGAGCTCCGGCGAGTTACTGTTGGAGGCGAACTACGGCGAGGTGGGGGCTGCGTTCCGACGAGGGGAGGGGCTGGGCTATGGAGAAAATGGGGAGAGGAGGTTGAGGGGAGTATTTATAGGGGCTCGGGGTGCTCGGAGAAGGAAGGAGCAAGGAGATCGGGAAGGTGGAGATTCCTCTCACCATGGCTATGGAAGTTTCCTGTGCACGTGAGGAAGGAGATAGAGGAAGAAGAAGATCATGTTGGGCCAGTTTTTGGAAAGGTCTTAATGGGCCACCATTTATTTCCATTTAAACACAATTTCTTTCCTTTTTCAAAACTAGGAAACTAAAACGATAAAAGGGAAATCAAATCAATTCGGAATAAAGAGTTTCTATATACTAAAATTATCAGAAAAATAAAATATAAATGATGGGCATTTTTCCACGGCCAAAATAAAAACTTCAGAAAAAAATATTTTCACAAAATTGCCTAAAAGATTTATTTTCTTTTGCAAATAATTTTCAAATGACCCTCTAAGTTTTAGGGTTCAAATAACTTTCAAAATGCCCGTGTGTTTGAGGGTCATGTTCCTCCTCTCTTTTCTGTTTGACAGAATGTATTTCCCGACATTTCTTGCACGAAGAAAACAAATAGAAATGCAAAAGAATTCAAATGCAAATATCCGTACAAATTCTTTATAGTTGAAGAAGTCACGTCATCTTCTCTCTTTGCTTTTTAAAATGATTGAATTTGAATTCATGGAGAAGGGGAAAGTCATTTTATTCCCTCTCATTCAATTTTTTTTAAAAGTTTCAAATTTTCACTCAAGTTTCAATCACTCAATCAAACAAACAATCATTCTAATAATTATTTTAACATTCCAAAATTTGGGATGTTACAAATCTACCACACTTAAAATGAATCTCGTCCTCGAGATTCGAAGAGGCTAGAAAGAAAGGTTAGGGTTTGGGGGTCTTCTAGCAATCCAATCTCTTGCAAAGTGGGATGCTACCACACTTAAAATGAGGGGTACTGGTCCCTTTAGATTTTAACAATCCTCTAGGGTTTTTGGCATCTGACTCCTCACAGTCTTCATATCTTCCGTTATATTCATAACGTCTCCATAAAAAACGAGGGCTCTTCCGTTGATATAAGCTTCTTCCGTTACTGGGTCTTCTTAACTGACAGTCTCGTGGTCAGTTCTAAATAACATATCGATGGTTCTCATGGTGGTCTACCATTTGTGGTTATCCTGCAGAGAGAGGGGTCTTGGTTTCATTCTCACCGTAAAATTTCCTATGCGTCACAACAGGTGCCATGTACATGGGGCGTTCATCATACCATTCTAAGGCTTAACCAAAAGCTTCAAAGAACGTCGTCTCTCACTATGGGTAAGTCTCTCAGATTTACCATTCCGAATAGCAAGATAAATGATAAGAGTAAGTTTTCATGGTGATCAATCCATTCCGCACCCAAATCATTTCTCTGTATAAGGTTTAGCGAATCTCGCATTCTAACACTTGGGCATCCTCACAAGCGTTGCAGAATTTCTCTTGTCCACGAACGAAGTTCGGATAATCCATTGGTTCTGCAAGCTGAACAAAGCATCTATCGTTTTCTTCACAACTCTCAGGTTTTCGTATGGACAAACCGATGACGATTTGCGGTAAAACGGGGTTGATCCGGATCCAACGGTCACGACCGCCGGGCTAGGGTTCCGGGAGGTTTTCGGACTGGATTGCGCGTAGGGTCGATACACTGTGGAGAGGGGCTAGGCGGAGATGAGAGGGAAATGGAGTGGCGCGGCAACACGATATTTAAAACCCCAAAAACATCCGACGATAGACCGGATACGGCGCCGCTACGGAGGACCCTTCGGGTACCAGACGGACTCCGATTGCGACGAAACTTGACAGGCGGCCTTCCTATATTAAAATAACATCGCACGTCAAATCTCACCCCAATCAGAGAAATTTTTACGCATACTTTTGAAAACAAGGTTTGACAATGCCGCGGGCGCGTGCGGGTGCGATCGGGCTCAGAACGAACAACGACGAGAACCGGCAACTAACCACGGAAGCAAGTTTTTGAAAACTGGCGACAACGGATATGCCGATGCAATGCTGATGATGCGCATGATGCGATGATGATGCGACAAAAGAAAATAGACACACGATGAAAACGGAATAAAGGGGGAATCTTCTGGAACGTCGGTCTCGGGCTGTCACAACTCTCCTACACTACAAGAGGATCTCGCCCCGAGATCCAAGAATGAAAGGGGGGAGAGGATGAGAAAGAACAAGAGGTAAAAACTTAGTCTCTTCTTTGACAAACGAGTGAAACCAACGATCCTTGAAGGTTGCAAAGCGATGAGGAATGATATGAGAAGCAAGCAAGAATTCACGGAAAATTTCGGCAGCACTTCGGTAGGAAAATGGGACAAAAAATTCGATAAGAAGAGAGAATTAGGCAATATTCATAACACACAACTAAATAGAACAAGGGAACACCATGATCTTGACAGAACAAGAAGCTAGACCAAAAAGAGCAATATCACAATGCCTCCGAAACAATAGAATAGGAACTAGCTCATACGGAAGAAGAGAATGAAGAAAAGAATGACAACTATCATCACAATAGAATTGAAGAGCCTCCGGACAGAGAATTGACGTAGTAGTTGGAAAACAACAACGAAGAACAAGATAGTAGTGGTTTTATGAAAATCATCTCAACAAATATGAGGTGACAACCCACCACTAAAAGAAACAACGATAGATTGGAAGCAACAAGATATGATCAATCTTACACCCAGAGGATGCATTGAGAACTTATATTAATGATAAGCACCATGATAGCAACAATCCATAGGAAAAGCTTTAGGTGAAATCCAAACCAAGATAGCTCAATGAATAAATCATGGGTTGAAAATATCTCATGATCATAGAATTGGTGGGTTTAATTATCTCATTCTTAAAAGGAAATCTCTTCGAGGCTCCTACACTAAAAAGAATGCTATAATACCACCTCAAAGGATAAAGGAAGAACAAATGCACTTGGAAATGCAAGAGAAAGGATATTTGAGGTTCTCCAACAAGAATCTTGAAGAACACTTGAGAATGAATTGAAACCTTGATGAACCACCATGATGAGCCTCCGGACAAAAGGATGATGCAATATATGAAGGTGGAAAAGAATAAGATTATGACCTTGCCAGGATTTAGATGAAGCCTCACAAAGAGATACTTGATAGAACTTGGAACTCCAGAAAAGAAAGATAAGCACTTGACAAAAGAATTGATATGATGAGCCACTCCGGAAGAAGAATCAAGATCAATACGAACAAGAATAAGAATTATGTTATGCTTATCCTTCATCAAGTTAAATTGATGAGAAGCAACGGATATAGCATACCACTTATTCTACTAGAAATGAATCTTGAAGAGGCAGAGAGATAAGCACCACTTGAGGCATGATTGCAGGACGCACCGGTAATAATTCACAACTGAATGGGAATTCCAAGAATGCATGGAAACACCTGAGAATGAAGAGATCATGAGCCACCTAAGAGAAAACTTGAACAAGGCACCGGATAATCGAGAGACGAACGAAGAGACAACAATTGAGAAGAATTGAGGATGAAAGCTGAAGGCTGAGAACGAAGAATCTTCTAAAATGATGGCCTTTGGAGGAACGAGAATGAAAACAACTCAGAAATGCACCGGATAGCAAGAAATAGATTCTCATGATTGCAAACAAATTCAAGATGATAACAGGAAGCTGAAATGATGAATCTCCAAGAGAATGGACCAAGATTCTGAGAGAAACACTCCTTCGGTCTTGAAGCTGAAAATGACGAGGAGAACACCACCAAGAGTATTTGAGACACTCCGGAATAAAGAAGAATGCAAGATTGAGCCAAATATGAGAATTAATTCGAATAGATTTTGGAGAAGGGCTATGACTCATGAAATTCATACTTACGTCATAGTTGAAAAGAATTAATGATCTCCGGGAAAAGATTAAAAGAGCTAGATAAGATCTTGGGAAAACCTGTGGGTTATGGGCCCACTCAAAGAAACCACCGTTAGAAAAGATTGCTTAGAAGAGAGATATTGCACCGGTATGAAGAGAACTAGATGAGGTAAGCACGTCGAAATAACTAAAGAATTGAGAACAAGAATTCTGAGATAACTTCAATGCTCCGGATAGAAAAAAGAGGAATGAATAGCAAGATAGGTTGACAAAAATATCCAATATGGGAAAGAATTTAAAAGATGAGAATAATATGAGAAACACGAATAACTGAATTGAATTCACCGGAAAGATAACAAGTTTGAATAAAGATGAACACGAAGCTTCTGAGAATCTTCACAATGAATCACCGGTTACGAAAGGAAGAAGAGATAGCGGAAGCCTCACTGAAAATAAAGGCACTTGGATGAAGTCCAATCACTGAAGAAAAGGGCGGGAGGGCGGGGAAAACAAAGACAACATGGGACAGATGAGATGAACTCCGGAACAAGAATAGAAAGATTGACGTTGCAAAATTGGAGAGGATTGTATTCCTGAAGAGAAGCACACTGATTGAAAAAAAATTGATATGACGACTCCGATTGACAAAATTGATAAGACAATTGATTGAGCAAAAGGATTAGCACTCTCATATGAATATTAGAACACTCCTTAGAAAAGATCTGAAATCACCACATGACATCGAAGCAACATGAATTTGTTGGAAGATCGTCCTATAAGTAACTACTTGAATTCCCACCTATGAATTCCTGAAATTTCTGGTCATGCAATCTGGTACACGGATACAAGGAGTAATATCACACAACTCCTATACTAACCCGTCACTTGTATCACATCCGTCAACACACAACCAGAATCTCGGACCTTCATCTACAACAGACCCTCGTGATCACAACGATATAAAGTATGGCAGTACTCCCGAACAATCTGCACCAGTGCTGTGGACATCGGGGTTATCTCGCCACTACTAGTATTGAAGCAATTACGAACATCCTTCGTTCTGAGATACTAAGAAATCTGAATGATAACGATGTGCTCAAGAATCCCCTAGAGCTCAACTCCCCTGAAACTCAAAGCAGATAGGAGGCACCAAGACAGAACTCCGTCACATCGGCATCATATAGATTCCATACATATCCGCGTGATCCTAAAAAAATTGAGTGAGAAGAGGAGTAGAATAAAATTATTACGTCAAGATTCCTCACCAGAACATAGAAGAGGAGAAAAAAGAATCCTACTCTCCGATATATAACTAGACTCAAAGCAATTTTTCACTAGACTCGACTCGGCCAAGTTCGATCAATCAAGGGGGCTCCTAGGTCGGTACTGCTCTGATACCAACTTGTCACGCCCAAGATGCAACCCTATCCTCAATTTGGCACGAAGGCCTCGTCAGGGATAGAAGCGCATCTCGTCGTGTCGTAAGAATGGATATCGTTACAAGTACATGTACTGAAAAGAAGATATATATATATATAGAATTGGCTTACACTCGCCACAAGCTACATCAGAGTCACATCAGTACATTACATAATCATCAAGAGTAAGAGCAGGGTCCGACTACGGACGAAAACAAACGAGAAAAGAAGAACGACGTCCATCCTTGCTATCCCAGGCTGCCGGCCTGGAACCTATCCTATATCGATGAAGAAGAAGAAGAAGAAGAAGGAACTCCAAATGAACAATCAACGCGCTCGTGTCGAGTAACCTTTACATGTACCTGCAACTGGTGTTGTAGTAATCTGTGAGCCACATGGGACTCAGCAATCTCATTTCCAAAGGTATCAAGACTAGCAAAGCTTAATGGGTGAGGTATGGTTAAGTGGTGAGGTTGCAGCAGCGGCTAAGCATATATTTGTTGGCTAAACTTACGAGTACAAGAAATAAGAGGGGGAAGATCTACGCATAGCGGACGTGAACTACGGATGATCAAATGAATGATCCTGAACACCTACCTACGTCAGACATAACCCCGTCGTGTCCTCGATCGGAGTAAGAACTCACGAAGGAGACAGTCACGGTTACGCACACAGTTGGCATATTTTAATTAAGTTAACTTCAAGTTATCTAGAACCAGTGTTAAAAGAAGTTTCCACGTTGCCACATAACCGCGGGCACGGCTTTCCGAAAGATTTAACCCTGCAGGGGTGCTCAAACTAGTCCATCACAAATTACCACAAGCCGCATAGAAATCCTCAATCACGAAGCTCGCGATCTCGTCGGATTCCCTAGTGGAAAACCTCAACTCTGAGATTACCCAAAGCATCATCGGAATCCCGATGCACAAGATATCTCGTCAAAGGTAAAACTAATCCAGCAAAGCCGCCCGGCGTGTCGACGATCCCGATAGGAGCCGCGTATCTCGTTCTCAGGACGCGACGGATAAGCTACACGTACGAGTGCCAAACCTCGAGTTTCCTCGCGGTGGCCCCGCACAGTGCTCTGTTTTGAACCAACAACATCAGCACTGGCCGTCCCTGTATTATGTAGAATTACTCCTCGGGATCATGACGCCCTATGCTTTCAGTATTAACAAAGTTATTATGTTGGGAAAATGTAGTACCAATGTTGGGCCTTGCCAGACCAGCTTTAATCTAAAACGAATTATCAAGGGGGTCCCCATAACAACCGTGATCGTGTTAGGAGCGCTCAATTATGGAACATAACACCGGTAGCCAAAACTAAGGGGGCAAAGGTGGAACAAAACACCAGGCTAGAAAGGCCGAGCCTTCCACCTTTTACCAAGTATATAGGTGCATTAAATTA
This sequence comes from Hordeum vulgare subsp. vulgare, assembly GCF_904849725.1. Classification (NCBI taxonomy): domain Eukaryota; kingdom Viridiplantae; phylum Streptophyta; class Magnoliopsida; order Poales; family Poaceae; genus Hordeum; species Hordeum vulgare. The sequence continues at coordinate 563,371,572 of NC_058519.1, forward strand.
AATAGCATTTAATAGGGTGATATAACAAGGAACCCATGTTATCACATGGAAGCAACTACACCTGCAACTAGCAACGCTATCAACAGGGTCAAGCAAGCAGTAACATAGCCAATCAGTGGTTTGCTAGGTCGAACAGGTTGAAGGTAATCATGGCATTGTTGAGAGGCTGATATTTAACAAGTGGTAGGCAACGAGACATAAACGATAGAAGTGATAAACTAGCATGGCAATGATAGTAATGGTATCTGGGGAAATGGTCATCTTGCCTGAGATCCCGCTTGGAAGAAGAACAACTCGGTGAAGTCGGCGAACCAACGTAGTCGAACGGGTCCTCACATTACGACACGCTTGCGGAACTCTATTGTGACGAAGCAAACCGGAAACAGAAATCAACACACGGAATTCATCACACGATGCACAACACAAATGATGCATGAGCAGTTGAATACATGCAAGTCACGGCATGAGAATCCACACAATCAAACACTACACATATGAAACTCCACGTTTATTTATTTAGTTCAATCCCAATTAGATACACGGCAATATTAAATGTGGTTAAACATGGCAAGTGGTGAAGCGTAATTAAACTACCTATCTAGGCATTTTAAATGAGGCCGGATACGACATATAGCATCTCCGAGATGACCCCATGCGTTAAATTCAAATTCTGTCCAGATTTGTTTTAATCACATTTTAGGTTTGTGAAACGGCAAAACAAAGTGGTTCACGTGATTCTACTCGTCGTTCTGGTCCATTTACATATATGGCACATCTCGAACGGAGCTACGAACAAATAGTTACGACCTAAACCGTTTTCAACACATCGACACGCAAACCGATGCAAACAGCACACTAAACAAACTTAAACATGCATGAGAGTTGGAAATTGTTAATCTAGGTGAAATTCTAGTCAAGTTTCATATATAACTTGTCTCGATCCGGTGCACGGTCTAAAAGCTACGGGTGTTTGAAAATCGATGCCTTTTTCTGAAAATCACAAAATCCTAGTGCAGCAAAAAAAAGAAATGAGAGGAGAAACAAAAATGGGGCAAAGCTAGGATTCAATCCGAGGAGCCCTCACATAAGGGTTGGCTGTGCTAGCCAACTATACTACTACTATGTTTGTGATATAGCATAGGATTGTAAGCAGATGTAGTAGCACTTCCACGGGGTGCAGGTTAACACAAAAAGTGCAAAATTATATTGGCACAACTGGGATTCAAACTCAAGACCCCTCTGTTGCAGAGGGCAATGATGACCAGTCCAGCTATCAAACGAGTTGTGCTAAAGCAGGGACGTTGCACTAGATAAATCATACCCCTCGCATACCTGACGAAAACTGAACCTCAAACAGAGGGTCGGGGATGCAGTCCTGGGCGGACGCAGGAGGCGCGGAGAAGGCCAAATCCGGCGAAGTTTTATGGCAAAAATGGGTAGCTCCGATCAGGGCGGATCCGCTCCTAGCGGTGGAGCTCCATCCACTGACAGGACGATGGTTGACAGAGGCGGTCATGGCGGGAACTTCTGAAAACGGGAGACACAAAAAGATTCAGAGAGGAGATGGAGGGAGAGAAAGAAGAGAGATGGGAAAGAGGCAACGACGACCCACCGGCGAGAGGTCGGCGAGGGCGGTGGCGCAAGGGAGGTTCGGCAGGAACGAATCCAGCGGTCGTTCCCTAGATCCATGCGGAGGGACGAGGTCCTGCACAGAAGCCCTCCATGGTGTTCCTGCTGCTGCTGCATGGGAAACAAGAGAGGGAGATAGAGACCTTAGAGAGAGATGGGGAGGGAAACAGAGAGGCGAGGAAGCAGGCAAGGGGCGGCCTGGTCCGATGCTTGTGGCTGCCGGCGGGGTTGGCCTCAGGAGCTTGCTCCCTCCGATCCAGATCGGGAGCGCCAGTTGGGGCTCGGGGCTGCTCCTGCTGTTGCTGGCGCGAGGGGAAAATAGAGGAGGCCGCGGGGCACGGAGAGCCCGATCTCCTCGTGATCGACCATGGAACAGAGAGAGATGGTTGCCTCGATCCACTCGGGATCGAGCAGGAGGCCGAATGCACCGGGGTTGGTCGGGCGTGGAAAGAAAGGAGGTGGGTGGCGGCGCGAGGAGGATCGAATGGATGTGACAACCTAGTGTTAGGGTAGGCTGGGCTAGTTTGCATATAAATAGTAAACGGGTCTAAATGATGTCTAATGAGAGCCCTCCGATTCTAGATCGGACGGTTAATATAAATAGGTTAGGGAGAGCAATGGACAAACCGATGACGATCTGCGGTAAAACGGGGTTGATCCGGATCCAACGGTCACGACTGCCGGGCTCGGGTTCCGGGAGGTTTTCGGACTGGATTGTGCGTAGGGTCAATGCACTGTGGAGAGGGGCTAGGCGGAGATGAGAGGGAAATAGAGCGGCGCGGCAACACGATATTTAAAACCCCGAAAACATCCGACGATAGACCGGATACGACGCCGCTACAGACGACCCTTCGGGTACCAGACGGACTTCGATTGCGACGAAACTTGACAGGAGGCCTTCCTATATTAAAATAACATCGCACGTCAAATCTCACCCCAATCAGATAAAGTTTTACGCACACTTTTGAAAACAAGGTTTGACGATGCCGCGGGCGCGTGCGGGTGCGGTCGGGCTCAGAACGAACAACGAAGAGAACCGGCAACTAACAACAGATGCAAGTTTTTGAAAACTGGCGACAACGGAGATGCCGATGCAATGCTGATGATGCGCATGATGCGATGATGATGCGACAAAAGAAAATAGACACACGATGAAAACGGAATAAAGGGGGGAATCTTCTGGAACGTCGGTCTCGGGCTGTCACATATTATTCAATAGAATTTCACCTTGTTCCACAGTTCTTTCCCTGAAAACACAACCAGCACAACTATCTAGGTGGTCCCTAGAAGCATCGGTTAGTCCATTATAAAAGATATCAAGTATTTAATTTTTCTTGAGAGGGTGATCAGGCAAAGCATTCAGTAACTGGACAAGCCTCCCCCAAGCTTGTGGGATACTCTCTTCTTCAACTTGCACAAAGTTATATATATCCTGCAAGGCAGCTTGTTTCTTATGGGCAAGAAAATATTTCTCAGAGAAATAGTAGATCATATCCTGGGGACTACGCACACAACCAGGAACAAGAGAAGTAAACCAAGTCTTAGCATGACCCTTTAGTGAGAAAGGAAACAACTTAAGGATATAGTACTGGCGAATTTTTTCCTCATTCGTGAATAGGGTGGCTATATCATTCAGCTTAGTAAGATGTGCTACAAACATTCCAGACTCATAACCATGAAATGGATCAAATTTAACCAATGTGATCAACTCAGGATCAACAGAGAATTCATAATCCTTATCGGTGACAAAGATGGGTGAAGTAGCAAACTTAGGATCGTATTTCATTCTAGCATTCAGAGATTTTTCTTTCCACTTGCGCAATAAATTCGAGATTATAGCTATCCTTACAAGCAAGAAAGTCCTCAGCTACCTCTCCCTCCATAACATAACCCTTAGGTATATTAGGCAATTAATGTCTAGGAGAGCTAGTTCTAACAGGTGAAACAGCAGGTTCTACTTCAATAATTTCATCAGTTTCAGAAGTATCATCACATTCAGCAGCAACTCTAGAATTTGTGCATCAAGAAATGCACCCAGTGGCAAATCATTATCAAGCAAAGCATCATCATAAGCATCATGGACAGCAGAAGCAGCATCATCAAGCACATGCGACATATCAGACTTTCTAGGAGGTGGTGGTGTTGCAAACTTACTCATAACTGAAGGTGAATCAAGTGCAGAGCTAGATGGCAGTTCCTTACCTGTCCTCGTAGTTGAGGGCAAGACTTTAGTTTTTGGATCTCTCGGATTCCTCATAGTGATCAACAGACGTAAATCCCAAGTGACTCACAGAATAGAGCTATGCCTCCCCCGCAACGGTGCCAGAAAATAGTCTTGATAACCCACGAGTATAGGGGATCGCAACAGTTTTCGAGGGTAGAGTATTCAACCCAAATTTGTTGATTCGACACAAGGGGAAGCCAAAGAATATTCTCGAGTATTAGCAGTTGAGTTGCCAATTCAACCACACCTGAAAGACTTAGTATCTGCAGCAAAGTTTCAGTAGCAGAGTAGTGTGATAGTAACGGTAGCAGCGGTAACAGTAGCAGCAGTGACTTGTATAGGAATTGTGACAGCAGTAGCGGTAAAGTAACTTAGCAAGGACCAGTAGGAAAAACTCATAGGCATTAGATCGGTGATGGATATTTATGTCGGATGACATTCATCATGTAACAGTTATAACATGGGGAGTTATGTAACTAGCTCCAGTTCATCAATGTAATGTAGGCATGTATTCCGTATTTAGTCAAACGTGCTTATGGAAAATAACTTGCATGACATCTATTGTCCATCCCTCCCGTGGCAGCGGGGTCCTAATGGAAACTAAGGGATATTAAGGTCTCCTTTTAATAGAGAACTGGAACAAAGCATTAGCACATAGTGAATACATGAAGTCCTCATACTATGATCATCTCCGGGAGTGGTTCCGGTTATTGTCACTCCGGGGTTGCCGGGTCATAACACATAGTAGGTGACTACAACTTCCAAGATAGGATCAAGAACACACATATATTGATGAAAACATAATAGGTTCAGATCTGAAATCATGGCACTCGGGCCCTAGTGACAAGCATTAAGCATAGCAAAGTAGTAGCAACATCAATCTTAGAACATAGTGGATACTAGGGATCAAACCCCATCAAAACTAACTGGATTACATGATAGATCTCATCCAACCCATCACCGTCCAGCAAACCTACGATGAGATTACTCACAAACGATGAAGAGCATCATGGAATTGGCGATGAAGGATGGTTGGTGATGACGACGGCATCGATTTCCCCTTTCCGGAGCCCAGAACGGACTCCACATCTGCCCTCCACAGGAAGAACAGGTGGTGGCGGCGGCTCCGAAACGCGATGAACTCTTCTCTCTTAATTTTTTCCGGGCGAGAGAGAATATATAGAGCTGGAGTTGGAGGCTGCGGAGCCACGAGGGCCTCACAAGCCTGTCAGGCCCGGCCAGGGGGGGCGGGCCTCCTGGGCTTGTGGGCTCCTGGCTCCGTGTTTCCAGGTGATTCTTGCGTTAGTATTTTTTATATATTCCACAAAAAATCCTCGTAAATTTCCAGGTCATTCCGAGAACTTTTATTTCTACGCAAAAACAACACCATGGCAATTCTGCTGAAAACAGCGTCAGTCCGGGTTAGTTCCATTCAAATCATGCAAATTAGAGTCCAAAACAAGGGCAAAAGAGTTTGGAAAAGTAGATACGATGAAGACGTATCAACTCCCCCAAGCTTAAAGTCGTGCTTGTCCTCAAGCAATTCAGTTGACAAACTGAAAGAGACAAAAGAAAAACTTTTACGAACTCTGTTTGACCTTGCTGTTGTAATTATGTCTAACTCATATTCAGATTTTCAGCAAGATCCTAAGCTAACCACATAAGCACTGACATTTAAGTCTCAAGATGTACTCATATCAATGGCATAATCAACTAGTGAGCAATAATAATAAGTTTCAAACGTCAACACTTCAATCAAAACAATCATGAAGCAATATGAATACATGGTATCTCGCTAGCCCTTTCTGAGACTGCAAAACATAAATGCAGAGCAACTTCAAAGACCAAGGGCTGATTGAACATTGTAATTCATGGCAAAGAAGATCGAGTCATAGTCATACTCAAAGTCAATTAATAGCAAAGCATAAAAATGACGGAGGTGCTCTCTAACTGGTGCCTTTTATAAGAAGAGGATGACTCAACAGAAACGTAAATAGATAGGCCCTTCGCAGGGGGAAGTATTGATTTGCAGAGGTGCCAGAGCTCAAGCTTTTAAAACAGAGATAAATAATTTTGGGTGGCATGCTTTCATTGTCAACGCGATGACCAAGAGTTTTCACCATCTTCCATGCTACACAAATTATAGGCGGTTCCCAAACAGAAAAGTAAAGTTTTTACTCCCCCACCACCGATCAATCACACTCCACGACTAGCCGAATCCTCGGCTGCCGTCCATACCAACAACAATCCAGGGGGAGTTTTGTTTGCAATTATATTTTCGATTTGGGCATGGAACTGGGCATTCCGATTACCGGCCCATTTCTCGTGAGTGATAGTGAATAAACACGTATCGGGGATAACACGCCTAACATGGAAGATACTAACCGCCCCTTGTCACCACATGAGCAGTTCGGGCATACAAAACAGATTATCACTTGAAGATTTAGAGAGTGGCACATGCAAATTTACTTGGAACGAGAGGTAGATACTGCAAATAGGTAGGTATGGTGGACTCATATGGAACAACTTTGGGTTTATGGAACTGGATGCACAAGCAGTATTCCCGCTTAGTACAAGTGAAGGGTAGCAAAAGACTAGGAAGCGACCAACTAGAGAGTGACAACAGTCATCAATATGCATTGAAATTAACCAACATTGAGTGCAAGCATGAGTAGGATATAAATCACCATAAACATGAATATCATAGAGGCTATGTTGATTTTGTTTCAACTACATGCGTGAACATGTGCCAACTCAAGCCACTTGAATCACTCAAAGGAGGATACCATCCTATCATACTACATCATAATCATCTTGAAATTCATGTTGGCATCCAAGACAAACCATTATAAGCTCCTAGCTAATTAAGCATGGCATCAGAAACTATGATCTCTAAGTTGTCATTGCTAACATGTTTCTCTCATAACAATGTTGAATTAGGAACGATGAGCTAGTCATATTTACAAAAACAAAATAGGTCGAGTTCATACTAGCTTTTCCAGGCTCAGTCACTTCATCATATATCGTCATTATTTCCTTTCACTTGCACGACCGAATAATGTGAATAATAATAAGAGTGTTCATGCATTGGACTAAGCTGGAATCTACAAGCAAACTCAGAGGAGAAGACAAAGTAATATGGCTCGTTGACGGATAACCAATTATGCATGTGAGAGCCACAAAAATCCTCGTAAATTTCCAGGTCATTCCGAGAACTTTTATTTCTGCGGAAAAACAACACCATGCCAATTCTGCTGAAAACAGAGTCAGTCCGGGTTAGTTCCATTCAAATCATACAAATTAGAGTCCAAAACAATGGCAAAAGAGTTTGGAAAAGTAGATACGATGAAGACGTATCAGTGCCCACCACCACTCAACCCTCAAGGTGACGCCTTCAGGAAGGTCATGACGTCAAGGACACCGTCGCCGCCCACCGGAGTTAGGATTTTCACCCGAGAGGCAGTGAGGTAGGAAGTGGAGGAGCATACGTAGACCGATGTCTCCAGGAAGAAAAACGGCGCCTTGAGCATCGGCGGCGGCGAGGTCGGCCAAGGCCGACCAATGGGTTTACCTTATCTGAATCTCCTCCTCCAACTTCATCCACGGCCATGCCGAGAACGCCAGGAAACCGCGGGAGAGAAGCACACCGCAGGTCTCTAGATCAATGATGACCCAATCTGAACAATGACGAGTACCACCACCCTGCGCTGGCCGACGGTGTCTGGGCTCCGGATCCAGAAGGATCTGACCCGAACTCGACGACGCACGCGACCACCATATCTTGCCCCTCTCGCAGCCGCCACACCGCGCCGGAAGAACGAACCCCAGTCGTCGACGCGCTCCGCACGCCGCTGCTAGGATCCACATGCAGCGCTGTCGCACCACGTGCTAGTCCGGCGCCTCCTCACGAACGACCGTCCAACGCCAGCCATGTCGCGTGAAGGGGAGAGGATCCCCGTCGCCTCCCCTGCCGGCCCGGCTTCGCCCGGCGGCGCTGCTGACGGCGGCGAGGATGAAGCAGGAGTTAGGGAGGACCGACGACGGTGGCTAGGGTTACCCCCTGGTCGCCCACGGGGGCGACGGGAGGGGGCGACGGGAGGGGGTTAAGGGGGCTGATGGGAGGCGGCGGCTAGGTTATGGGAGGAGGCGGTGGCTCAGTGGATGGAGGCGGCGGCTAGGGTTACGGGAGGAGGAGGAGGCGGCTAGTGTGACATATTAGACATCCACTCATATATCATGTGTGCCATAACTAGGAGGCAGCTCACACAGTCATGTGTGGGCGAAACATTCGAAGTGTCCACACGTGTGGACACAACTACTTCGTGCCACACGCCTAACAACAACTATTCATTTCCATCTCACGTGTGTGGCATGAAGCAAAAACTGCCCACACGCCCTGGAGCAGTAACTTTAGTTACCCGCGGAATGACAACTTTAGTTATCCGGGGGATGGGAATTTGGTTATCCGGGATGGCTATTGTATTTGTTAATCATGGTAACTTCTCTATTTTGGTTAACTCTAGTTGCCATATCCAGGAGCGGAGCCAGGATTCAGACATAGGGGGCCAAGCCAAGCTGATATTTTTTGTCTAATGTACAATAATAAGTACCATAATGATGTGTTCCTTCGATCAATTAACGCATAATTACGTTTATATTAATTTCAACTTGTCCTTACGATTGTTAATAAGGTCGAGAATATTAATAATTCTATCATATGAGAACTTAATTAGTAATTGCTTTTGAATGTACATTATCATGCAATTCAAAAACAAGGCAAATCTCATTAGAATAGGATTGGTACACATTAACCTCTTTGTCAATATCACTAGGTCGAGAGCATGAAGCAATAGACACGAGACTCAAGTATATTTTTATGGTGTTTGGGGGCGCTTTTTTATTCATAACGGCATGGCAGATCACACAAGCAAAAGACTTGAAAATCGGCATCATAGATCACAGAATCAAAATAATTAAAAATTGAATGACAATTTCAACACATATAAGATAGTTGAGCTGATAGTGAGGGTGATTCGTAGATTGTATTCACTAGTGTTAAAAAAATAGTGCTAACCTTGCTACTCCCTCCATCATAGTATATTGGGCGTATCTCACAGGGCTCTGGGACTTAGATGTTTTTTTATTGATAGAAAAAATCGAGCCAACGAGTTGTAGAAGCGTCTAATTAATCGCAAAACTGACGCATTAGTAACCCCCGTCCACTAAACAAGCTACTTCCTCGCATGCATTGATGGAGACGGTTTCCAAAACACCCCTAATTAATAGGCTAATTAATGACATGCGTCTTATTTCCTTCTGATTGTGAAAAATTATCGTTTTGGAGATACGCCCAATATACTGTGATGGAGGGAGTAGTTGGCTGGACAACTTAAGAATTGATGAGATTGCCCATTGGGCGTGGGTGTCGCCTGGTTCAATCTACAAGGCAGGTAGCCGCCAGCGCTAATCAACTCTCGTCACACGTTAATCACGCCACGTCGGCAGGAGACGAGGACGGGAAGAGGCCACGAGAATTAATGGGCTTTCTTTCTCACACGTTTATGGGCCTTTTCATTTTTTTCAGTTTTATTTAACGTTTAGATTAAGGGGGCAATACGTATATTTGCCTAATCTTGCCGCTGATTTCTGCTAGCTCTTGAGACTTTTGTTGATCATTAGGGGGCCAGTTATCTCCGCCACTCGCCATATCTAATTAACGGTAGTTACCGCGTGAAATGAAAACATAGTTGTCATGTATGATTAACTACTTGTCACATGTGGTCAAATAAATAATTGTCATGTATGATTAACTAGTTGTCACGTGTCCAATCGTAATTGAAATGTATGATTAATCGTAGTAGTTGACATATGTGATTACCTAGTTGCTACATACGCGTAATTATAGTTGTCATCTGACATCGACACGCGTCATGTGGACGAAGAGCAGTTTACCCACACACACGCGGACTGGATGGTGATTGTGTGGGCGAGAAGTGGTTCACCCACACGATACAACTCACAATTGTGCGTTGCTTATCGGGTGGGCAAGCTCTCTAACGCTCACACAACACGCTATGCCTACGTGACACTGAAATTTCAACAGATTTCTTTAAGATTTATATACAAAACATGTGGGCGTTATCATTTTGAAAACTTTTAGGGTGAATTTGATGAATGTGAATCAGTCGCACGAGCTGCTACAAATCTGATGTATTTTTCCTTTCTATATTTGGCACCAACGAGGTCACCACTAGCCACAAATCTTGTGCAGTCTTCTTTTTGTCGGTTCTCGAAGTAGTAATCGTGTGAACATTCTCTAGACTTTCTTTTTTGCCGGGTAACACTCTCTAGACTTTGCTTAATGAAATGACAGACCACGTGCCGGCTTCGTTATCTTTTTCCACGATAAGCAGACAGCGTTAAACAAGAGACTCATAGACTGAGTTGGCATGAGATACAATTGCAACATACTCCCTTCGTTTCTAAGTTTTTTAAATTTTTTACTTTAAACTATGGAAGCTGCTAGGCGTCCACCGGTGGATCCATACCAAATATGCACCACCCGAATAACCGTCAGATTACGCGCGCGCAGCCGTCCGATTTACCAGTTGGGTCGCCTCCTCCGGTCAAATACAACCTGAAACAACAACTCAGTTGCAGAAACAATAGCTTTGTTGCAAAATAACATTGGACCCATTAATTCTTGAAACAACGGTCGAGTTACAAAAACAATTGCTTTGTTGCAGAATTTTTTTCTTCGTCTTTGTGCAGCATAGGTACTCTTGCGGAAGAATTTTTTGCAACAAAGGTCATGTTGTAGAAAACTTTTGCAACATAACGCTTGCGTAAAAAAATTTCCCATCTTTCTGCAACATAGGTACTGTTGCGGAAGAATTTTTTTGCAACAAAGGACATGTTGCAGAGAAACTTTTGCAACATAGGTCAGGTTACAGAAAAATTTTGCAACAAAATATTTGTTCCAATTTTTTGAAACAACGACCAAGTTACGGAAGCTCGTCTTTGCGCCTACTTACACTAGCTTCGCTGCGGGCGTTCGGACCCGATCGTCACGTCTGCTTCCGGCGACCCCGGCACGGCGTCGGGAACCAACGAGCCCCGATCCCCTGATGATCAGACACACCTGGAGCGAGCAACATAGCCTTGCAGAACCGTTGGTGACCGGCGCAAGTCCAGCGACAGGTAGCTAGAGCACCTGCTTGAGCGGGCGGGAGTAGCTGAAAAAAGAGGAAAAGAAGAACTGACAGCGACCAAGCAAGAAGAAGGATAAGGCCGCCAAGAAGTCTTCCGTCTACGTGGTCTGTTGGATAAAAAATGATCCAACAGCTCTACCCCGACTGACGCGAAAGCGCGATCCTCCGGCTGAAAGGTAACATTTCCCTTAAACTATATACGGATATATAAAAATATTTTTTAAAATATGAATTTATTAATTTTGTTTTGTATGTAATTCGTAATGAAATTTTTTTTAAAAAAAATTAAGAACGGAGGGAGTAGTAGTAAATGTTATTTACGGTCGATCTTCCAATCAAGCAAGAAACAACCCCGATCTGTCCATCAACGAACGAACGCAGCAGAATTTATTCAGGGCCGACCTGCTGCACTAATTTTCAGACGACGGACTGGACCAGCTTGTCCAGATTCATACATGACGACCCGCCATTCTCCAAAGCAGCCTTCGCCTTCGCCTTCAGCTCCTGAACCTTCCTAATCCTATCTCCCCCTTCGGTTCCTCCATCCATGAGCTTCTCCAAGGCGATCTTCACCTGTTCCATCCCGACCTCCGCCTTCGCCTCGCCGCTGCCACCGGTCAGCACGCCCTCCGTCGGCTTGCTCACGCCGACGGAGACACCGATCCCGAGCACGTTCACGATCAGCTTCTCGTTCAGGAACTGCTCCGCGGTGAACGGCCAGGCGGCCATGGGCACGCCTGCGGCGACGCTCTCCAGCGTGGAGCCCCATCCGCAGTGCGTCATGAAGCCCCCCACGGCCGGGTGCGACAGGATGGCTACCTGCGGCGCCCAGCCATGCACTGCGAGGCACTGGCTGTCCGCGACTCCATCAGCGTCCGTGTGCTCCTGTAACCACTTCTTGACATCGTCGGGCAAGGCGTCAGCGCCTTTGATGACCCACAGGACAGGCCAGGGGCATGACGCGAGCGCCTTGCCGAGCTCCAGGAGCTGCGCCGGGGCCATGCGCCCGGCGCTGCCGAAGCTGACGTAGAGCACGGACTTGGCCTTCTTGGCGTCCAGCCACGCCATGCACCGCGTTGCATCGTCTGAGACGTCCAGAGCAGGCGGGTGGCACAGGGAGGCTGGCCCGACGGCGAGCACGGTCTTGCCGGTGGCTGCGGCTAGGCGCGCCGCGGAGTCGTGCTCCAGTTCTTCGAAGCTGTTCACCACGATGCCGTCGACGGCCAACTCGAACTCGCGGAGCTCTTGCAGACTCTCCTCCCCGATCGAGCAGGACGGCAGGAACTGCAGCGGCAGCTGCCTCCTCGCGAACTTGCACTCCAAGGGCGGCAGGACCGGGAGGTCGAAGAGCTCTTCCGGCGACGCGACCGCCTCGTGCGGCTTGTGCGTGTGCAGGTACTCGCAGCACAGCAACGCGAACGCGGAGAAGCCTTGGAAGATATAGCAGGGCACGCCGAGCTCGCGCGCGATGCCGCTCGCCCACGTGTTGCACATTCCGGCGATGATGCAGCTCGGACGCCCCGGCGACGCCATGAGTCGGCAGTGCCGTGCCACCGCGTCGCCGAATCGCGTGGTGGCGTCGAAGAAGCTGGGCACCATGTCGGGCGAAGGGACGTGGTCTAGCCTCTCGCACCCCTCCGGCAGCCCGGCCTCGGCGGACGGGTACGGGATCACGGCGACCGTGATCCCGACAGATCCGCCGTGGGCGCCGGCACGGTCCACGCGGCTCTGGACGAGCTGCGCGCTGGCCGGCGTCGTGAGGATGGTGACCGCGGCGCCGTGCAGGGCGAGGAGGCAGCCGATGTCGACGATGGGGATGATGTGGCTAGTGGTTGGCCATGGGATGACAACGAAGTGGGGCTTTGGGGACATGGTCGCCTCCATTTCCGATGCTTACAAGGATGCGCTTCGCCTAGCTCGTGTTGGTTAAGCCGCGTGATTGTGCCGGCCTGCTGCGGCCGTGCACCTCGTGCCTGCCCTGTATATATAGCCAGCTGCTGACGATTTGCTACTGGTAAACTGTAATCATCGGAATAGTCCAGTATACTCCAGCCATTAATTAGAAGATCTTCAGATCAACCAAGTGTATACTGGTAGGGATCAACATTGTTGCAAGACAAGCATATTACATGTGATGATTTATACTCCCTCCGTTTCTAAATATAAGTCTTTCTAGAGATCCTATTAAAGGACTACATACGGATCTATATAGACATACTTTAGAATGTAGATTCATTCATTTAATGAAATCTCTTAAAAGACTTATATATAGGAACGGAGGGAGTATACTGCATTGCATGAGGAGTAGTTTAGAGTGCAACTTCCATGAGGTCAATTTTAAGAATATCAGTCGCTGAAATGCACTGGTTTGAAGAGATACGATCTTGTCATAAAATAGCCAAATCAATGTCTGCGATCAATTTCCTTCCTAATATACCAAGATTGTAATCTTAGCGGCACATAATGGGTTGTTGTCACGTGCCAAAAATTATACTGTATTGTAGTTGGGACCAACCATTTTCCTGGCGCAGCAAACGTGTTTAGGGCCGGAAATGACTGGGATTACTATGTATGACATGTCAACCTCAGGAATTTGAATTTAGAGTTCGATTCCGATAAGTCATACAAGGCGGTTAAAGTTTTTTTCAGTGTACATTGAAATAATATAAATATGTAGACAAACACATAGGAAAAAATTAAATACAAACTGAAAGGAAAACATTTTTTGCTCCATGAAATTAATGCCGGAAACCGCCACAGGTAATAATAAAATCATAGAAAGCGTGACAGGACCACAAACGATTTGGTGATGGTAAGAACATCTAAAACGGAACTTGCAAATTCGGTACCTTAAATATTTGTGCATACGTCCGGTTAGTGATCAGACGTGTCCGTTTTAACCTCTATTTTTTTGTTCGCACAGCCGCATCTTTTATATTTTTTTTCATATGTCCCGTTACTTGCACGTGATTGTTGGAAAAGAAGAGAGAAAAAGAAAAAAATGAATAAAGAAGAGAAAAGATGGTCTGGATGGGGCTTATCCTATGTGGATTGCCCGGGCGCGTCTGCAAGCCCTCGTATCATTCTCATATTTGAGATAAATTTAAGAGATGCCGATCAGTGCGGACATTTAAAATGGATATGAGGGGTCCAGCTGAATCAATTTTTTATGACCGATCAATGACCAAACGGGTTGTCCAAACATTTAAGACGGATTTAAACGGTCCGACTATAGGCCTCTCAAAGTGGAAAAGGTTGTGGTACGAAACTTTCGACCACATAAGAGCAGCGGCCGAGATAGAAGAGGATGCCTCATTAGAAAGATCGTGTTTATGGTTCAACATTGGATCCCATTTCTTAGTTTCATGCATGATAACACAAGGAAGGGGAAAATGATATCCGTGGTGGATTGCAAGGCGGAGCAGCCATCGATGTGTGTACAACAGGGTAACGAGAGAGGGAATACCTTGTCGAGCTGGTAAGTGCCCGCGGTGGATTTGAGAAAGAAAGAATAAAAGAGCCACCGGAAGATCGAAAAAGAGCGAGGCTTTGAACAGTAAAGTACGAGAAACTGTTGAATGTTTTCCATGCATGCAAATATTCATGATAAAGAAAACATTCTCACTGCTTTTGGCAAAAAAAAAAATGCTTCAAGTTCCTATTTCTGGAAACATTTTGGAGCACCGATTTTCCACCAGAACTACGTGAATGTCATTCCGTCATGTAACTTAAGCATGTAGACGAAACTGGTTGTCACAAATAATCATATTTTTAAACCTTCTATATTATTATTATTTTTCCTTTTTACTGTTCATCCTGAGTGCATATCCGCCTTTTTTTAGTAAGCATGCGCATCCTGCTGCATTCAACATTGATTGTCACAAAAAAAAATCATGATTGTGCATGTTAATTACGGATCTGTTTGATTGAAGACTAATTTTATCAGATCAAAATGTGGCAAGTCATCAAAGTATAGCAAACCACAAAGCATGGCTGAAAATTCAAACGTCAAATTTTGACAAAAGTTAAAAAAAAATTGACTCTGTGACAAATAGGCTACAGGAGAATAAAGTATGACAAATCAAATTGTAGCAAAAATCAAAGGCATGCCAACTATAATATGACTGCCAAACTGAAAACCAAACATCCTCTAGGTCCACAACATTGTGACATTAATGTGACAGCCGCGCGGAGTAGATATGGACCCAGTACAATTTTTAGAAAGGAGTTCCGTTGGATATCCCATGATCAAGGATCGATGTGAAAGCAAACAAGACCATAGCTAAAACTAAACGATGCTTCTCTTGAGAAACCTTCTCTAGTATACTTGGTTGGTTACGATCCACAACAATTAAATGCGTATCACAAAATGCGTATCACAATATGCCAATCTGGTACGTGGTTGAATCATGGTACATCTGAACAAGAGAGTGCAGGAGCTTATGTATTCTGATCATGATGTAATACTTCGAGAACACAACGTGTGCCGGTTTCCCTTTCGGAAAAGCATCAGCCTGTTGTCTGTTTATCTTGATTCATGTAAAGACACCGTGACCTTTCATTGGACGTACTCCTTACAAGTTCCAGAGGATTAACACAATCAGACAGCCCCAAGGTTTGGTAGACTGCAGCACACTATGCCAATGCGGTCCAGCCCTGATAAGGAGGTGCCTTTCTAACTTTGGACGTTCTGCATTTTGGGCAATGCGGGCAGACAATGGAATCACCCCAAAATCAAGCACACTAAAAAGGGGGTTACGCTGAAACATGCCCAACCCTCTGTTTTGTTTCATTCGATCTTGTCAATTCGCATTTGAGTACGGCTCAAAATCTCATTTGACTGACGAGGACGAGCCGTGGCTTTGGGTTTGACGGTGGCCACCCATCCTGCCTAAGATTGATCCTGCAGTCGATGTGGATTTCTCGTCTTGGGTATTTATTTTTTCCTTGAAGGCATCTCACACGTCTACGGGCCATAGGATGATGACGTATCTGTCGTTTACGGAGTCAGATGGTTTCCAAAGTTTATCAAAAACGCGTACCGTGTAGATTTTGGAAGATGCTACACCCAACTAATGTTACGTGAGGTTTCTACGTAAAGTCTGATTTAGAGGTAGTTAATTGAGCAAGATTCGGGAGGTTCAATTGAAGATAGACACGGAGGATGTCATTCGATGGAAATTCACGGTAGATGGACGCTACTCTGCCGCCACGGCCTACAGGATGCAATTTGCGGGGTTGATCAAATCAAACATGCCCGCGAGGGTATGGAAGGTTTGGACGCCGTCAAAAATTAAGCTCTTCTCATGGCTAATCATCCAAGACCGAGTGTGGACCGTCGATAGACTAGCCCGTAGGGGCTGGTCAAATTGCGGTCTTTGTCAACTTTGTAAGACTGCTCCTGAAACTGCTACACATCTCATTTTTAAATGCCGCTACTTGGTCAGGATTTGGAACTCCATCAATGGATGGCTTGGATTTCAATCGCAGACCAATGTTTGGGCTGATCTTCCGTCTGTTCACAGTTGGTGGGATGTTCACGGTCTAACCAACGGCACACACAAAAAGGCTTTCAAATCTCCGATGATGCTAGTCTGTTGGGCTATCTGGAACGAGAGGAATGCTAGGTTTTTTCAGAACAAGGCATCTTTGCCTTCCCATGTTGTGACTTACATTAAGTGAGAGGCACAATTATGAAGGAAAGCGGGAGATAAGTTTTTTGGGTGCATCATCCCAGGAGGTTAAGTATTTTGTATCTTTCATTTTGGCCTGTGTGGCCATGTAATCGCAATTCTGTGCTACCCTTTTCTTGATTAATGCATGAGGCAAATCTTTTGCCTCCGTTTCAAAAAAAATTTAATGATTGAGGCTCACCCTGGTTGAAATCAAGGAGGAAAGAAGAGTATTTAGTGAAGGGTAAATAAGTTTACGTAAGAACCTTACGTAGGTGTAGGATTATTGGTAGATCTTGGTAGGCGCTTACCGTGTGTAGTGGTGTAAGTGCGTGTGTGTGGTGTGTGTATTTTGCACCTGACCTGGTCTATGACATGTATCCATGTAACTAGGGCTAGTGTATTTTTTTCTAATTTAAGTGACAATATTATTTAGTTTTTTGGTCGTTAAAACACAAGGTAAGAGCATTGCTCGTTTGATTAATTAAGAACAAAATTGTTGCTTAATTAAGTAGTAAAAATGGAGGAAACCAAGTGTCAAGCCCATTTCCAAATATCGAAACACAAGCAACCAAACCCACACTCGGTAAAAGGTGTGCCAAAAGCCACAAATATGCCAATCATAAAAGCATCTACAACCGGAAGCCTCAGATGACCCTTCATACATTCATGGACGCGTCCGTTCAGTGATCGGACAGGATAAAGAAGAAAAAAATGATCCAACCAGACCCTCATATCATCCTTATACGCTCGTGCTGTCTACGAACCCTCATATCCATCTCATATATGGGGAGGATATGAGGGTTTGCGGACGCGCCCGGTCAGTCCACCACATAGGACGCGGCCCAATATCGGGCCATTTTTTTCTTTTCTTTATTCATTTCTTTCTCCCTTTTCCTCTCCATCAATCATGTGCAAGTGACCATACATCTGAGAAAGAAAATGAGAAGTGTGGCTGAGCTGACGAACAAATAGGGGACACCTCGGGTCACTGGCCGTACACGTCCGCAGACATTTAGGGATTCATATTTGCAATGTCCGGGTGTAGATGCTCTAAAACAACACAAACATAGACCAGCAAGGAAGCCCGCTTCGCTGGGTAAGTCAACCTTAAACCTCCGTTGGCCAGTGTTTGGATGGATGCCAATTTTTTAAAACCATGTTCGGTTTTCTACGCCAACTCCCGACGAGAAAGCGGCGTCAAATTTGTATGCCAAATATTTGGGGAGACTTGCTTTGGTAAGGCAGGTGTGGGCGCAAGCCAAACAGCCTCGTAAGGGCCAAAGGGGGAGGAGACCCATTGTTCCCCCTCATCCGTATGAAGAAATATGCACTCAATATGACCATGCGCAAATTGCCCCAATATTTTTTGTGACAATCTCACAAAGTCTTATTAGATCGTCATAATGTTTATAAGGACAAAAAGAAGATCGTCGGATTGACCTAAACAAGCATGACGGCTAACACCCAATGATAGGGCATGGTTTGCAAGATTGTGAGTCTTAACTTTTGAGGTTCTCAACTCATGAGTAAAAATACAGGAACTAAAAGGAGAGGATCATTCTGCTAGCTATTTCATGCCACAACTTCATAAGTTGCAGTGTTGCCTCCCTTTATAGCTTCGACGACCACCTTGCAATCGGATGCCACAAAATCTATTGTATATACACGTCCTTGGCTGAAGCTGAGGCATCCTTGATAGTTAAAGTTTTGATAAATGGTGGGTCATCTATGTTTATGAAAACGATACTTGATGGCCCCTAGAAGGTGCCTGTTTGGAATAACATATTGCACTTAGAACCCAAAACTACCTGCTCTTGCAAGTGGACCATCGACATTAAATATAGCACGATTGCCTAGAGGGCGTAGCAATTGCATCAACTGTCATGTCGATGACCAATCTCATGTCCCACATAGCTCGAGGCCATGAAATTCTAGGTTGGCACCCACATGCATTTTTTTATTTTGGCCCTGTTTGGATCCCACTGCTAGAGCTAGTTTGAGATAGTTGGAGCTGAACTAACCCTCAAAGTATCCAAACACATGTGCTAGTTTGGGTTAGATGGAAACTAACCCACCAAAAAAACTATCCCTGAGAAGAGGTGCTTGCTACCTCTTGATCTTGCGTTGGTTTTTCCCTTGAAGAGGAAAGGGTGATGCAGCACAGTAGGAGTAAGTATTTCCCTCCGTTTGAGAACCAAGGTATCAATCCAGTAGGAGTATCAAGACAAGGCACCAATGTACCTGCGCAAAAACAAACAAACTTGCACCCAACGCTATAAAGGGGTTGTCGATCCCTTCACAATTATTTGCAAGGTGAGATCTGAAGGTGGAAAGTGCAACAAAGTAAAAGTGTAGATCTGAAAATATGATGTGAAGTAGACCAGGGGCCATAGTATTCACTAGAGGCTTCTCTCATGATAGCAAGTATTACGGTGGGTGAACGAATTACTTTCGAGCAATTGGTAGAATTGCACAAAGTCATGATGATATCTAAGGCAATGATCATACATATAGGCATCATGTGACAGCCCGAGACCGACGATCCAGAAGATTCCCTTTTTGTCCATTGTCGTCGTGTGATTGGTTTGTTTGTTGCATTCATCATCGCATCATGCATGTCATCATTTCTTTTGTGTGCTTGTCTTGTGTGGCTTGTTGCACCTTGGTATGAGTGTGAGGCACGTGTGGATGTGTTTGGGCTTGTGCAATGTGAGTGGGTGCATCAAGTGTCACCTCAAAACCCCTTGTTGTACCATGTTCTCAAAAACTCCCTCTTTTCCATTTTCTTTGGGGGCAGATTTAAAGTCTATGTTTTCAATCAAATAAAATGTTCCTCCTCTTTTTGAAACCTTCTTATTAATTGTGGAGGCAAGCCCTCTGGTTTTATCTTTATTTTCCTTTTTTGTTTTATTTAAAAATCAGAGCCCATTTAAAATTATATGCATTTAATTTTGGTCTCCTAAAATGTCCCACTTATTTTCATAAACATTGGCAACATTTTAGAAGACCAAATGTGTTTTTATTTTTGTTTTACTCCTTTTATTTGTGCATCTGGATTTATTCAAAATCCATTTATTTTTATTTGCAAAAGCGTTTTCTTTTAATTTCAGAGAGAGGGGAGAGAGCAGAGTGGGCTTCCTGGCCCATCTCCTTTTCTCTCTGGCGAGCCCACCTCCCTCTCCTTCCACCTCGTGACGTCGTTCGCCCCTTTTCCCCTTCTTTCCGTCAGAGAGAGTCGGGTGTGTGAGAGAGATCTTGCCACCGTGGCATCACGGACATCGAGGCCGTCAGCCCCGTCGCCTATTTAGTCCCTCGTCGTTCGTGCCTCTCCCAGGGTTCCCTCTCCCCGCCGCCACCTCCTTCTCCCTCCTTCCCCCTCTGCAAGGTTAGGTTCAGAGAGCAACAGAGGAGGTTCAGGTTCAGAGCAAGAGCAGGAAGGTCGTCACCATCCCCACCATCTCCTCGTCGCCGGCAGCCTCCCCCGCGGCGTCTGAGGCGTCCGTGAGGACGCTGGATCCTCCCTTGATCCGTTCCCGCCACTAGGGAGCTGGATCCCTTCCTCTGGCATCGCCTCCATGTCGTTTTCGCCGGAGCGGAGCTATGGTTCGAAGGTCGCCGCCTCGCCTCGCCTCTTCTTCCTCTTCCCCGCGCCGTTCTTCTTCGTCGGAGTGCTCGAGGGAGCTCTCCCATGGCCTTTCGGGGCCAGCAAAAGCCACGACCATCGCATGTAGGTTCTTGGTGCCGTGCTCGTGGGATGCTCCACCGCCGGTGAGATGCTTGCTGCTGCTCCTCCATTTCTCTGCACCTCCCGTGCTCTTCCTCTCATCTCTCCCTCTCATTCTTGTTGCTGCAGGAAACCATAGGAGCCCGTGGGACCTTGCCTCCTTGGGTCCACCTCCTCTGCCCAGACCAGAGGCCGTCATAGCCCTGCCAGCCCTCGACCCCCTCTTCCCGCGCCATCCCCGACCACCTAGCGCCGCCCCGAGCACAGCCTTGGTCAAACCGTCCCAACAGGTTCAGTTGCAGCCCGGTTTCAGATTCAGATTTTTAGGTTCAGATTCAATGGGTGCGTATGTTCATCTAGAGGAGGAACCCCTTTTTTGAACAAAAAGCATCTCAGCTCAGCTGGTCATTGCCGCGCGTAGTGGTTCGAGGGGTCTCGGGTTCGAATCCCAGCTGCCTCTATACACTGGTTAGCCTCCACGTTTACAACTAGGAGGTGTTGGGTTCAAGTCCCAGGAACCCCATTTTTTCTGCCATGCTGTATTTCTTTTGCACACACATGTCCACCTGGGCCTGATCTATCCCTGGGCCATTGCACTATGATGCTTCCAGCCCATCCATGTTTTGTTTCTTTTTTTCTCGAGTCGTGTAGATTTTAGGCATTTTTTTCCATCTCATGCATATTTCAGAAAAATCATATTTTCAAACGCCCGTAGATTATATTCCGCGCGTTGGATTCCGACGAGTTAGATATGTAACTTAGCTAGAATTTCGTGTAGATTAACAATTTCCAACTCTCATGCATGCTTAAGGCTGTTAGCATGCTGTTTGCATAGGTTTGCATGTTGACGTAATAGAAACGATTTAGGTCATAGCTATTTAACCATAGCTCCGTTGGAGATGATTCATATATGTAAACGGGCTAGAACGACGTGTAGTTTCACGTGAACCACTTTCTTTTGTTGTTTAACAAACTTAAAATGTGATTAGGACAAATCTGGACAGAATTAGAATTTAAAGCATGGGGTCATTTCGGAGATGCTATAAGTTGTTTCCGGTCTCATTTAAAATGCATAGATAGGTAGTTATATTTCTGCTTCACCCCTTACCATGTTAACAACATTTTAATATTTCCATGTTAATAATCGGGAGTGAACTAAATAATTAAACATGGAGTTTTGTCGATATGCAACTCGTTGCATATCGAGCTTCATTTAATGTGTAGTGTTTGCGTGAGGTGAATTGCCATGCCATCCCTTGCATTTTGATCTGTTCATGCATCATAGTAGGTTGTGCATCATGTTGTGCATCGTGTGGTGAATATCTGTGTTGATGTCTGTTTCCGGTTTGTTCCGTCTCGGTAGAGTTCCGCAAGCGTGTCGGAATGTGAGGACCCGTTCGACTACGTCTGTTCTTCTGCTCCATGGAGTCATTCTTCTTCCAAGCGGGATCTGAGGCAAGATGACCATTTCCCCAGATACCATTACTATCATTGCCATGCTAGTTTTATCGTTTCTATCGTTTATGTCTCGTTGCCTACCACATGTTAAATATCAGCCTCTCAACAATGCCATGATTACCTTCAACCTGTTTGACCTAGCAAACCACTGTTTGGCTATGTTACCGCTTGCTTAACCATGTTGTTAGCGTTGCTAGTTGCAGGTGCAGATGCTTCCATGTGATAACATGGGTTCCTTGTCATATCACCATATTTAAATGCTATTTAATTTAAAGCACCTATATACTTGGTAAAAGGTGGAAGGCTTGGCCTTTTCTAGCCTGGTGTTTTGTTGCACCTTTGCCCCCTTAGTTTCGGCTACCGGTGTTATGTTCTATAAATGAGCGCTCCTAACACGATCGGGGTTGTTATGGGGACCCCCTTGATAATTCGTTTTAGATTAAAGCTGGTCTGGCTAGGCCCAACTTTGGTACTACATTTGCCTAATAACTAATGAACTGCATATGGAGTAATTAACCCGAGGATAATTTAATAAACCCCCGGGCCAGTGCTCCTCATGAGTGTTGGTCCCACCTGAGCGATGTCCGGCGCCCCTCTGGTCACCCGGAGGTTTAGCGATCCCGACGTCTAGCTCATCCGCCGTGTCCTGAGAACGAGGTACACGACTCCTATCGGGATCGTCGACACGTCGGGCGGCCTTGCTGGATTAGTTTTACCTTTGACGAAATATCTTGTGCATCGGGATTCCGGTGATGCTTTGGGTAATCTCAGAGTTGAGGTTTTCCACTAGGGAATCCAACGAGATCGTGAGCTTCGTGATTGAGGATTTCTATGCGGCTTGTGGTAATTTGTGATGGACTAGTTGGAGCACCCCTGTAGGGTTAAATCATTTTGGAAAGTCGTGCCCGCGGTTATGTGGCAACGTGGAAACTTTGTTTAACACTGGTTCTAGATAACTTGAAGTTAATTAAATAAAATATGCCAACTGTGTGCGTAACCGTGACTGTCTCTTTCGTGAGTTCCTTCTCCGATCGAGGACACGGTGGGGTTATGTCTGGCGTAGGTAGGTGTTCAGGATCATTCGTTTGATCATCGGTAGTTCACGTCCGCTATGCGTAGATCTCCCCCCTCTTATTTCTTGTACTCGTAAGTTAGCCACCATATATATATGCTTTGTCGCTGCTGCAACCTCACCACTTGACCTTGCCTCACCCATTAAGCTTTGCTAGTCTTGATACCTTTGGAAATGAGATTGCTGAGTCCCCTGTGGCTCACAGGTTACTACAACACCAGTTGCAGGTACATGTAAAGGTTACTTGACGCGAGCGCGTTGATTGTTCATTTGGAGTTGCTTCTTCTTCTTCTTCATCATCGATCTAGGATGGGTTCCAGGCCGGCAGCCTGGGATAGCAAGGATGGACGTCGTTCTTCTTTTCTCGTTTGTTTTCGTCCGTAGTCGGACCCTGCTCTTATTCATGATGATTATGTACTGTACTGTTGTGACTCTGATGTAGCTTGTGGCGAGTGTAAGACAATTCTATATATATATATATATATATATATATATATATATATATATATATATATATATATATATATATATATATATCTTCTTTTCAGTACATGTACTTGTAACGATATCCATTCTTGTGACACGATGAGATGCGCTTCTATCCCTGACGAGGCCTTCGTGCCAAATTGAGGATAGGGTCGCATCTTGGGCGTGACAAGTTTGGTATCAGAGCAGTACCGACCTAGGAGTCCCCTTGATTGATCGAACTTGACCGAGTCGAGTCTAGTGAAAAACTGCTTTGAGTCTAGTTATATATCGGAGAGTAGTGTTCTTTTTTCTCCTCTTCTATGCTCTGGTGAGGAATCTTGACGTAATAATTTATTCTACTCCTCTTCTCACTCAAATTTTTTTAGGATCACGCGGATATTTTTGGAATCTATATGATGCCGATGTGACGGAGTTCTGTCTTGGTGCCTCCTATCTGCTTTGAGTTTCAGGGGAGTTGAGCTCCAGGGGATTCTTGAGCACATTGTTATCATTCAGATTTCTTAATATCTCAGGACGAAGGGTGTTTGTAATTGCTTCAATACTAGTAGTGGCGAGATAACCCCGATGTCCCCAGTACTCGTGCAGATTGTTCGGGGGGTACTGCCATACTTTGTATCATTGTGATCACGAGGGTCTGTAGTAGATGAAGGTCCGAGATTCTGGTCGTGTGTTGACGGATGTGATACAGGTGACGGGTTAGTATAGGAGTTGTGTGATATTACTCCTTGTATCCGTGTACCAGATTGCATGACCAGATATTTCGGGAATTCATAGGTGGGAATTCAAGTAGTTACTTATAGGACGATCTTCCAACAAATTTGTGTTGCTTCGATGTCAAGTGGTGATTTCAGATCTTTTCTAAGAGGTGTTCTCATATTTTTATGAGAGTATTAATCCTTTTGCTTAATCAATTGTCTTATCAATTCTTGTCTACCGGAGTCATCGTATCAATTCTTTTTCAACCGGTGTGCTTCTCTTCAACTGAATTCAATCTTATCTAATTTTGCAAGATCATTCTCTCTTTTATGCCGGAGTTCATCTCATCTGTTCCAAGTCGTCTTTGTTTTTCCCCGCCCTCCCACCCTTTTCTTCAGTGATTGGATTTTCATCCAAGAGTTTTCTTTTCATTGTGCTTCCGTTGTCTGTTCTTTTCTCTCTTATCCGGTGATTCTTGTGAAGGTTCTCAAGAGCTTCGTGTTCATCTTTATTCAGTCTTGTTATCTTTTCCGGTGAATTCAATGTAATTGTCCGTGTACATCATATCCTTTTCGTCCTTGTAATTCTTTCCCATATTGAAGATTCTTGTCAGCCTCTCTTGTTATTCTCCCATCTATGTTCTATCCAGTGTGTGGAAGATATTTCGAGTTTTAAATTCTTTTAATTATTCCGAGATGCTAACCTCATCTAGTTTTCAATTATACCGGTGCAATATCAATCTTTCTAGCAACCTTTTCTAATGGTGGTTTCTTTGAGTGGGCCCATAACCCACAGGTTTTTCCCAGGATCTTTTAGCTCTTGTAATCTTTTCCGGAGATCTTTAATTCTTTTCAAATATGACGTAAGTATGAATTCATCAGTCATATCCCTTCTCCAAGATCTATTTGAATTATTTCTCGTATTGGCTCAACCTTTCATTCTTCATTATTCCGGAGTGTCTCAGTAATTCTTGGTGTTGTTCTCGTCATCATTCTCAGCTTGCAGTCTGAAGGAGTGTTTTCTCGAATCTTGGTCCATTCTCTTGAAGATATCATTTCAGCTTCGTGTTGTCTTCTCAGTGGTTTTCGTTCATGGGTAATCCCTTTCTTGCTATTCGGTGCATTTCTGAGTTTTCATTCTCGATCCTCCGAAGGCCATCATTTTGGAGATTCTTCGTTCTCAGCTTTCAGCTTTCATCCTCAATTCTTCTCCATTGTTGTCTCTTCGTTCGTCTCTCAATTATCCGGTGCCTTGTTCAAGTTTTCTCTCAGGTGGCTTATTATCCCTTCGTTCTCATGTATCTCCATTAATTCGTGGTGTTCCCATTCATTTGTGAATTCTTACCGGTGCTTCCTTCAATTTTGCCTCAAGTGGTGCTTATCTCTCTGTGCCTCTTCAAGATTCATTTCTAGTAGAATAAGTGATATGCTAAATCCGTTGCTTATCATCAGTTTAATTTGATGAAGGATGAGCATAACATAATTCGTATTCTTGTTCTTCCTTCTTCCAAGAGATTTCAATTCTTCTTTCGGAGTGGCTCATGATATCAATTCCTTTTTCTCAAGTGTTCTTATCTTTTTTCCGGAGTTCCAAGGTTTATCAAGTTTCTCGTTGTGAAGCTTCATCTAAATTATGGCAAGGTCATAATCTTATTCTTTTCTACCTTCATATCTTTGCATCATTCATTCGTATACGGAGGTCCTTCTTGGTGGTTCATCAAGGTTTCAATCCATTCTTAAGTGTTCTTCAAGATTCTTGTTGCAGAACGTCAAGTATCCTTTCTCTTGCATTTATATGTGCAATTGTTCTTCCTTTATCCTTTGAGGTGGTATTATAGCATTCTTGTTAGTGTAGGAGCCTCGAAGAGATTTTCTTTCAAGAATGAGATAATTAAATCCACCAATTCTATGATCATGAGATATTTTCAACTCATGATTTCTTCATTGAGCTATTTTGGGTTGGATTTCACCTAAAGCATTTCCTCTGGATTATGCTATCATGGTGCTTGTCATTAATCTAAGTTATCAATGTTTCCTCTTGGTGTAAGAAGTTTTCTTATCTTTCTTTCAACTATCCTTGTATCTTTTGGTGGTTGGTTGTCACCTCATAAATGTTGAGATGATCTTCATAAACCCACTACTATCTTGTTATTTTCGTTGTTGGTTTTCCAACTGCTACGTCTATTCTTCTGCCCGGAGGCTCCTCAATTCTATTGTGATGGTAGTTGTCATTCTTTTCTTCATTCTCTTCTTCCGCTTGAGCTAGTTCCTATTCTCTTGTTCCAGAGGCATTGTGATGTTGCTCTTTTGGGTCTATTATGTTGTTCTTTCAAGATCATGGTGTTCCCTTGCTCTATTTAGTTGTTTGTTATGAATATAGTGTAATTCTCTCTTCTTATCGGATTTTTTGTCCCATTTTCCTACCGAAGTGCTGCCGAAATTTTCCGTGAATTCTTGCTTCCTTCTCATGTCATTCCTCATCTATCTGCAACCTTCAAGGATCGTTGGGTTCACTCGTTTGTCAAAGAAGCGACTAAGTTTTTACCTCTTGTTCTTTCTCATCCTCTTCCCCTTTCATTCTTGGATCTCGGGGCGAGATCCTCTTGTAGTGTAGGAGAGTTGTGACAGCCCGAGACCGACGATCCAGAAGATTCCTTTTTTGTCCATTGTCGTCGTGTGATTGGTTTGTTTGTTGCATTCATCATCGCATCATGCATGTCATCATTTCTTTTGTGTGCTTGTCTTGTGTGGCTTGTTGCACCTTGGTATGAGTGTGAGGCACGTGTGGATGTGTTTGGGCTTGTGCAATGTGAGTGGGTGCATCAAGTGTCACCTCAAAACCCCTTGTTGTACCATGTTCTCAAAAACTCCCTCTTTTCCATTTTCTTTGGGGGCAGATTTAAAGTCTATGTTTTCAATCAAATAAAATGTTCCTCCTCTTTTTGAAACCTTCTTATTAATTGTGGAGGCAAGCCCTCTGGTTTTATCTTTATTTTCCTTTTTTGTTTTATTTAAAAATCAGAGCCCATTTAAAATTATATGCATTTAATTTTGGTCTCCTAAAATGTCCCACTTATTTTCATAAACATTGGCAACATTTTAGAAGACCAAATGTGTTTTTATTTTTGTTTTACTCCTTTTATTTGTGCATCTGGATTTATTCAAAATCCATTTATTTTTATTTGCAAAAGCATTTTATTTTAGTTTCAGAGAGAGGGGAGAGAGCAGAGTGGGCTTCCTGGCCCATCTCCTTTTCTCTGTGGCGAGCCCACCTCCCTCTCCTTCCACCTCGTGACGCCGTTCGCCCCTTTTCCCCTTCTTTCCGTCAGAGAGAGTCGGGCGTGTGAGAGAGATCTTGCCATCGTGGCATCACGGACGTCAAGGCCGTCAGCCCCGTCGCCTATTTAGTCCCTCGTCGTTCGTGCCTCTCCTACGGTTCCCTCTCCCCGCCGCCACCTCCTTCCCCCTCTGCAAGGTTAGGTTCAGAGAGAAACAGAGGAGGTTCAGGCTCAGAGCAAGAGCAGAAAGGTCGCCGCCATCCCCACCATCTCCTCGTCGCCGGCAGCCTCCCCCGCGGCGTCCGAGGCGTCCGCGAGGATGCTGGATCCTCCCTTGATCCGTTCCCACCACTAGGGAGCTGGATCCCTTCCTCTGGCATCGCGTCCATGCCGTCTTCGCCGGAGCGGAGCTACGGTTCGAAGGTCGCTGCCTCGCCTCGCCTCTTCTTCCTCTTCCCCGCGCCGTTCTTCTTCGTCAGAGTGCTCGAGGGAGCTCTCCCATGGCCGTTCGGGTCCAG
The DNA here is from genome assembly GCF_904849725.1 of Hordeum vulgare subsp. vulgare. Taxonomy (NCBI): domain Eukaryota; kingdom Viridiplantae; phylum Streptophyta; class Magnoliopsida; order Poales; family Poaceae; genus Hordeum; species Hordeum vulgare. The sequence continues at coordinate 563,399,545 of NC_058519.1, forward strand.
CAAAAGCCACGGCCATCGCATGCAGGTTCTTGGTGCCGTGCTCGTGGGATGCTCCGCCGCCGGTGAGATGCTTGCTGCTGCTCCTCCATTTCTCTGCACCTCCCCTGCTCTTCCTCTCATTCTTGTTGCTGAAGGAAACCATGGGAGCCCGTGGGACCTTGCCTCCTTGGGTCCACCTCCTCTGCCCAGACCAGAGGCCGCCATAGCCCTGCCAGCCCTCGACCCCCCTCTTCCCGCGCCATCCCCGACCACCTAGCGCCGCCCCGAGCACAGCCTTGGTCAAACCGTCCCAACAGGTTCAGTTGCAGCCCGGTTTCAGATTCAGATTTTTAGGTTCAGATTCAGTGGGTGGGTATGTTCATCTAGAGGAGGAACCCCTTTTTTGCACAAAACGCATCTCAGCTCAGCTGGTCATTGCCGCGCTAGTGGTTCGAGGGGTCTGGGGTTCGAATCCCAGCTGCCTCTATTTGTTTTGCCCTTTTTTCTGTTATTCTGCAAGCCAATGCCGGCCACTCTTAGTTCAGGTAGCTCTAGTTTGCAATTTGAACAAATTGGGTTCTAAGCCCCACTGGTTAGCCTCCACGTTTACAACTAGCAGGTGTTGGGTTCAAGTCCCAGGAACCACATTTTTTCTGCCATGCTTTATTTCTTTTGCACACACATGTCCACTTGGGCCTGATCTATCCCTCGGCCAGTGCACTATGATGCTTCCGGCCCATCCGTGTTTATTTTCTTTTTTCTCGAGTTGTGTAGATTTTAGGCATTTTTTTTCCATCTCATGCATATTTCAGAAAAATCATATTTTCAAACGCCCGTAGATTCTATTCCGCGCGTTGGATTCCGACGAGTTAGATATGTAACTTAGCTAGAATTTCGTGTAGATTAACAATTTCCAACTCTCATGCATGCTTAAGGCTGTTAGCATGCTGTTTGCATCGGTTTGCATGTTGACGTAATAGAAACGATTTAGGTCATAGCTATTTAACCGTAGCTTCGTTGGAGATGAGCCATATATGTAAACGGGCTAGAACGACGTGTAGTTTCACGTGAACCACTTTCTTTCGTTGTTTAACAAACTTAAAATGTGATTAGGACAAATCTGGACAGAATTAGAATTTAACGCGTGGGGTCATTTCGGAGATGCTATAAGTTGTTTCCGGCCTCATTTAAAATGCATAGATAGGTAGTTATATTTCTGCTTCACCCCTTACCATGTTAACAACATTTTAATATTGCCGTGTTAATAATCGGGAGTGAACTAAATAATTAAACATGGAGTTTCGTCGATATGCAACTTGTTGCATATCGAACTTCATTTAATGTGTAGTATTTGCGTGAGGTGAATTGCCATGCCATCCCTTGCATTTTGATCTGTTCATGCATCATAGTAGGTTGTGCATCATGTTGTGCATCGTGTGGTGAATATCTGTGTTGATGTTTGTTTCTGGTTTGTTCCGTCTCGATAGAGTTCCGCAATCGTTTCGGAATGTGAGGACCCGTTCGACTACGTCTGTTCGTCTGCTCCATGGAGTCATTCTTCTTCCAAGCGGGATCTCAGGCAAGATGACCATTTCCCCAGATAACATTACTATCATTGCCATGCTAGTTTTATCGTTTCTATCGTTTATGTCTCGTTGCCTACCACATGTTAAATATCATCCTCTCAACAATGCCATGATTACCTTCAACCTGTTCGACCTAGCAAACCACTGTTTGGCTATGTTACCGCTTGCTTAAGCATGTTGTTAGCGTTGCTAGTTGCAGGTGCAGATGCTTCCATGTGATAACATGGGTTCCTTGTCATATCACCATATTTAAATGCTATTTAATTTAATGCACCTATATACTTGGTAAAAGGTGGAAGGCTCGGCCTTTTCTAGCCTGGTGTTTTGTTCCACCTTTGCCTCCTTAGTTTTGGCTACCGGTGTTATGTTCCATAAATGAGCGCTCCTAACTCGATCGGGTTTGTTATGGGGACCCCCTTGATAATTCGTTTTAGATTAAAGCTGGTCTGGCAAGGCCCAACTTTGGTACTACATTTGCCTAATAACTAATGAACTGCATAGGGAGTAATTAACCCGAGGATAATTTAATCAACCCCCAGGCCAGTGCTCCTCATGAGTGTTGGTCCGCCTGAGCGATGTCCTGCGCCCCTCTGGTCACCCGGAGGTTTAGCGATCCCGACGTCTAGCTCATCCGTCATGTCCTGAGAACGAGGTACGCGACTCCTATCGGGATCGTCGACACGTCGGGCGGCCTTGCTGGATTAGTTTTACCTTTGACGAAATATCTTGTGCATCGGGATTCCGGTGATGCTTTGGGTAATCTCAGAGTTGAGGTTTTCCACTAGGGAATCCGACTAGATCGCGAGCTTCGTGATTGAGGATTTCTATGCGGCTTGTGGTAATTTGTGATGGACTAGTTGGAGCACCCCTGCAGGGTTAAATCTTTTCGAAAAGCCGTGCCCGCGGTTATGAGGCAACGTGGAAACTTTGTTTAACACTAGTTCTAGATAACTTGAAGTTAATTAATTAAAATATGCCAACTGTGTGCGTAACCGTGACTGTCTCTTTCGTGAGTTCCTTCTCCGATCGAGGACACGGTGGGGTTATGTCTGGCGTAGGTAGGTGTTCAGGATCATTCATTTGATCATCAGTAGTTCACGTCCGCTATGCGTAGATCTTCCCCCTCTTATTTCTTGTACTCGTAAGTTAGCCACCATATATATATGCTTAGCCGCTGCTGCAACCTCACCACTTAACCTTGCCTCACCCATTAAGCTTTGCTAGTCTTGATACCTTTGGAAATGAGATTGCTGAGTCCCCTGTGGCTCACAGGTTACTACAACACCAGTTGCAGGTACAGGTAAAGGTTACTTGACGCGAGCGCGTTGATTGTTCATTTGGAGTTGCTTCTTCTTCTTCTTCTTCAGCGATCTAGGATCGGTTCCAGGCCGGCAGCCTGGGATAGCAAGGATGGACGTCGTTCTTCTTTTCTCGTTTGTTTTCGTCCGTAGTCGGACCCTGCTCTTATTCATGATGATTATGTACTGTACTGATGTGACTCTGATGTAGCTTGTGGCGAGTGTAAGCTAATTCTATATATATATCTCTTCTTTTCAGTACATGTAGTTGTAACGATATCCATTCTTGCGACACGACGAGATGCGCTTCTATCCCTGACGAGGCCTTCGTGTCAAATTGAGGATAGGGTCGCATCTTGGGCGTGACACATCACGTTTCAGACAAGTAGACCGATATTGTCTGCATCTACTACTATTACTCCACACATCGATCGCTATCCAGCATGCATCTAGTGTATTAAGTTCAAAACAAACAAAGTAACGCCTTAAGCAACATGACATGATGTAGAGGGATAAATTCATGCAATAGATATAAACCCCATCTTTTTACCCTTGATGGCAACAATGCGATGCGTGCCTCGCTACCCCTTCTGTCACTAGGTGAGGACACCACACGGTATGAACCCAAAACCAAGCACTTCTCCTATTGCAAGAATTATAGATCAAGTTGGTCAAATGAAACCCACAACTCGAAGAGAATTACAAGGATACGAAATCATGCATATAAGAGATCAGAGGAGACTCAAATAATATTCATAGATAATCTGATCATAAATCCACAATTCATCAGATCTCGATAAACACACCGCAAAAGAATGTTACGTCGGATAGATCTCCATGAAGATCATGGAGAACTTTGTATTGAAGATCCAAGAGAGAGAAGAAGCCATCTAGCTACTAGCTATGGACACGAAGGTCTGTGGTGAACTACTCACGCAACATCGGAGAGGCAATGGTGTTGATGAAGAAGCCCTCCGTGTCCGAATCCCCCCTCTGGTAGGGCACCAGAACGGTCCCCGGATGGGATCTTGAGGAGACAGAAGCTTGCTGCGGCGAAAAAGTATTTTCGTGGCTCTCCCTCGTGGTTTTGGATTTTTAAAGAATTTATAGCCGGAAGAAGTAGGGAAGAGGAGCCACGGGGAGCCCACAAGCCTGCTAGTCCCCCCCCAGGCCAGGGCTAGGGGGCTTGTGACCTCCTCCGAGGTCCCCTTCCTTGGTTCTCAAGTCTCCTGCGTATCTTCTGTTATGGAAAAAATCATTCCGCAGGTTTTATTCCGTTTGGACTCCGTTTAATATTCTCCTCTGAAAAGGTCAAAAACACGGAAAAAACAGAAACTGGCACTTGGCACTGAGTTAATAGGTTAGTCACAAAAAAGATATAAAATAGCATATTCATGCATACAAAACATCCAAAGTTGACATGATCATAGCATGGAACCATCAAACTTATAGATACGTTGGAGACGTATCAGTGCTAATTGGAGCTAGATGTGGTGGACCCGTAAAAAGTAATATATTCTCACCACATCATATCCTCTCCATCCTCCTACATCTTATCCTCTCCATCCTCCCACATCACAGCCGCTTTGCTCAGCCTGCTCGGCCCCACCGACCGTGCTCGCCCCGCCGGCCACGTCCGCTCGCCCCTCCCGCCCGAGTCCGCCCGCCAACGCCGCCTCCATCCTCCTCCAACTCCCTGCACCATCCCGCCCGCCCCGTTTGCCCGCGGTCGCCCCCGCCGGCCCCGTCGCCTGCCATCGCCGTCCCCGTCCCGCCTGCCATCGCCGGCCCCATCCCGCGTGCCACCCTTCGATGGACGGAGGCGGCTTCGACGCGTGGGGTTCGCATCCTTTGGCAAGCGGCCCTGCTACCCAGGCCTGCCTCGACCTCAACTCGCAAACGTCGGCATCGGAGGGACTCCTGGGGCTTGGGCTCTACGGAACTTTCCTTTAAAGCAACGAAGACGAGCTTTCTCCCTGGGTGCGGAAGGGGATCCAGACTCCCTCCTTATCTCCCACCGCGTGCCGGAGCAGGAGATGGATGGGCGAATCCGTCGCCGCCCATTGTCCAACAACTGGACTTCAGCGGCTCCTCGTCGGCGGCAGCCGGTTGCGATGGAGGAAACGGCGACGTGTTCGTTGGCGGGTCATCGACGGGGGCAGGAGGCGGCGTTCGGCAGCACGCCAACTCAGTCGCCGTGGCACCCGACTGCCGTAACCAGCACAACAGCACAGCAATCCGTGGCGGTTGTGGAGGCCAACACATACCGCCTCCCCGGGCACCTGATACGTCCCAAACATATATATAATTTCTGCTTGTTCCATGATCTTTTGGGTGACATTGTTATATGTTTTGCTACACTTTTATATCATTTTACACATATTTGGACTAACCTACTAACTCAGTGCACCCATCGCCAGTTTCTGTCTGTTGATGTCTATTTTGCACGGGCTTTTACCCAAGTTTCCGAAGCCCGACAAATTCCAGGAAAAATATATAAAAAATCAGGAAAACAGAAGTTTCGAGTCACCGAAGATGGGCCAGAGGGGGCCAGGTCGCACCAGGAGGCCGCCTGGGTGGGCCCCACTTCCTCCGGTGCCCTCCTTTGGCCCATACTTAGAGTCCCGAGAGAAACCCTTACACAACTTCCAGAATTGCGAATTTCTCCAGCGTTCCGCTGCCGCAGCGCTTCTGAGATCGGGAGCGTCGGGAGACCTCTTCCCGACACCCTGCCGGATGGAGGATTGACCTCTGGGAGCTTCTCCTCCGCCATGGATGCTTCCCGGACGTGCCGTGAGTAGTCCTCCTTGCACCATGAGTCCATGACCAATAACTATGTGATGTCTTCTCTCCAATCTTGTGCTTCAATGGTTAGTCCTTGTGAGTTGCCCTACATGATCAAGGCATCTATGTAATTCTCTTGTTATTGCTATGCTCGGTTTGTTGGGATCCGATGGATTATGAGATTATGTTCAGATTGTTATGAGTTATATATTTGACTATCTTTTTATATTATGTTCCTTAGTGATTCATGCATGTTCTCTGTTGCTATTTATTGATTTGGCCGAGTAGTAGATTGTAACTCCAAGAGGGAGCGTTATGCATGATTGTGGGTTCATGCCCTTCGATGTCTAGCATGAGTGACAGAAACATGAGATGAGGGGATGTGTTGTTGCCACCAGGGAGAAAACAACGGTGCTTGTGACCACAGTTGCAAGGATTGTTTACCTTACACATAGTTCATTAATGTAGTTGTCCGTTGCTTTGAGTTTACACTTTGGGTGGGGCTCGCAACTTAATATCAGCGAGATGTTCTGGATAGATATCTCAAGGTAGATGATTTGTAAGTAGATGCTGATGAATAAACGGTCTACATGTCTTGGTGTACTGCCCATTACTATTGAACCTCTATATATCAAGTAGCATAATTAGCATTGCAGTGCGTTCATAATTTTGTCAATTGCCCAACTGTGATTTGTTTACCCAAGCATAGTTGTTTATCGTCTTTTGGGAGAGAGACATTACTAGTGAACATCATGTCACCCTGGTCCATATCACCATCATTGTTTACACCTCCACCATGTACTGCTTTCATTTACTTTTCCATTGCAATCACTATTACTTTCCCGCTTGTGTTTTGATCCTTTGCAAACTACAAGGCCGGAGATATTGACAACCTCTTTGTACTCGTTGGGTGCAAAGTTATTTGTGTGTGTGCAGGTCCACGTCTTCTGCTAGCGCCAGGGTGGGAGACACCTACTTGTTGATCCTAGGAGTCCTCCTAGTTTGATAAACCTTATAGTCTTCGTGTAAGGGAAAACTTGTTGCTGACAACACCTCAACCTTCCACTTGGGGTAACCAACGAGGTGCGAGAAGTATATACATCATCTCGTCATCACACCCCCACTAGTTTCATTGGAGAGCTCACCTTAGCTCATATGTGCATCCGTTACATGAAAATCGCTACTCCTCACATCATATCTATCATTTGGCTTTCTCTCGCCTATGGTTGTACTCATTGATGTGAGCCTTTCATAACTTTATGCCTTCCTTCCCCATCATTATTCTATTTTCCATCCTAAGTGCCAACATATCTTTCTTACGCTCATCCATTGCATGAGTGCTCATAGTCGAAAGGGAGAGGATCATTTTGATTTGTTCCTGACTAGTGGTCTCGGGATGAGTCAAAATAAGATTCCGAAGGAGACCAAGTGCGAAATTTTAGTAGATTGAGTTCTCAATTAAAAAATATTTTATGATCTCAGTCCATCTCCCACTTCTTGCACGCAAACACCATTTGGAGACATTCGAGTCATGGACAGCGAGAGTTGTTGCACCTTTATGTTCTTACTTTGCTAATTTCAGTACTAGATATAGACTCTTGCTTGTTATTATCTTGACCTGAATTGCATATCTTACTTGCTTTACTTTGAAGTTCTTATATGTGTGTTAGCATGGCACCATAGAAATTATTGTGTTATCATTTATCTACTCGAGGACGAGCAGAAATTAAGCTTGGGGATGTTGATACGTCCCAAACGTATCTATATGATCTTTTGGGTGACATTGTTATATGTTTTTCTACACTTTTATATCATTTTACACATATTTAGACTAACGTACTAACTTAGTGCACCCAGTGGCAGTTTCTGTCTGTTGATGTCTATTTTGCAGGGGCTTTTACCCAATTTTCTGAAGCCTGAAAAATTCCAGGAAAAATATATATAAAAAATCAGTGAAACAGAAGCTTCCAGATCACCGAAGATGGGCCAGAGGGGGCCAGGGGCTTCCCAGGCGACCTACTCTCGCGGCCAGGCCCTAGGCCATGCTAGGAGGCCGCCTGGGTGGGCCCAACCTCCTCCGGTGCCCTCCTTTGGCCTTGTTGGAAATATGCCCTGCAGGCAATAATAATTAGTTATTATTATATTTCTTTGTTCATGATAATCGTTTATTGTCCATGCTATAATTGTATTGATTGGAAACACAATACTTGTGTGGATACATAGACAAAACACTGTCCCTAGTAAGCCTCTAGTTGACTAGCTCGTTGATCAAAGATGGTCAAGGTTTCCTGGCCATAGGCAAGTGTTGTTACTTGATAACGGGATCACATCATTAGGAGAATCATGTGATGGACTAGACCCAAACTAATAGACGTAGCATGTTGATCGTGTCATTTTGTTGCTACTGTTTTCTGCGTGTCAAGTATTTGTTCCTATGACCATGAGATCATATAACTCACTGACACCGGAGGAATGCTTTGTGTGTATCAAACGACGCAACGTAACTGGGTGACTATAAAGATGCTCTACAGGTATCTCCGAAGGTGTTCGTTGAGTTAGTATGGATCAAGACTGGGATTTTTCACTCCGTATGACGGAGAGGTATCTCGGGGCCCACTCGGTAATACAACATCACACACAAGCCTTGCAAGCAATGTGACTTAGTGTAAGTTGCAGGATCTTGTATTACAGAACGAGTAAAGAGACTTTCCAGTAAACGAGATTGAAATAGGTATGCGGATACTGACGATCGAATCTCAGGCAAGTAACATACCGAAGGACAAAGGGAATGACATACGGGATTATATGAATCCCTGGCACTTAGGTTCAAACGATAAGATCTTCATAGAATATGTAGGATCCAATATGGGCATCCAGGTCCCGCTATTGGATATTGACCGAGGAGTCTCTCGGGTCATGTCTACATAGTTCTCGAACCCGCAGGGTCTGCACACTTAAGGTTCGACGTTGTTTTATGCGTATTTGAGTTATATGGTTGGTTACCGAATATTGTTCGGAGTCCCGGATGAGATCACAGACGTCATGAGGGTTTCCGGAATGATCCGGAAATGAAGATTGATATATAGGATGACCTCATTTGGTCACCGGAAGGTTTTCGTGCATTACCGGAAAAGTTTCGGGCTCATCGGTAGTGTACTTGGATTGCCAGGAGGGGTGCCGGGGACCATCAGGAGGGGTATCACGCCCCAAGGGGTCTCATGGGCTATGGGAAGAGATAAACCAGCCCCTAGTGGGCTTGAATAAGTTCCCACAAAGTCCCATAAGGTTTGAGAAGGAAAAAACACAAGGTGGAAAGAGTTTCCAAGTGGGAAGGTGGAATCCTACTCCAAGTAGGATTGGAGTAGGACTCCTCCACCTCCAATTTCGGCCAAACCTTTTGGTTTTGAGGCTGCCTCCTCCCCTCCCTCCCTCCTATATATAGTGGGGTTTTAGGGTTGATTTGAGACAACTTTTGCCACGGCAGCCCGACCACATACATCCATGGTTTTTCCTCTAGATCGTGTTTCTGCGGAGCTCGGGCGGAGCCCTGCTAAGATTAGATCACCACCAACCTCCGGAGCGTCGTCACGCTGCCGGAGAACTCATCTACCTCTCCGTCTCTCTTGCTGGATCAAGAAGGCCGAGATCATCGTCGAGCTATACGTGTGCTGAACGCGGAGGTGCCGTCCGTTCGGCACTAGATCGGAGCGGATCGTGGGACGGATCACGGGATGGTTCGTGGGACAGTTCGCGGGGCGGATCGAGGGACGTGAGGACATTCCACTACATCAACCGCGTTTCTTAACGCTTCTGCTGTGCGATATACAAGGGTACGTAGATCGGAAATCCCCTCTCGTAGATGGACATCACCATGATAGGTCTTCGTGCGCGTAGGAAAAATTTTGTTTCCCATGCGACGTTCCCCAACAGTGGCATCATGAGCTAGGTTCATGCGTAGATGTCTTCTCGAGTAGAACATAGAAGTTTTTGTGGGCGGTGATGTGCGTTTTGCTGCCCTCCTTAGTCTTTTCTTTATTCCGCGGTATTGTTGGATCGAAGCGGCTCGGACCGACATTACTCGTACGCTTACGAGAGACTGGTTTCATCACTACGAGTAACTCCGTTGCTCAAACATGACCGGCGAGTGTCGGTTTCTCCAACTTTAGTTGAATCGGATTTGACCGAGGAGGTCCTTGGATGAGGTTAAATAGCAATTCATATATCTCCATTGTGGTGTCTGCGTAAGTAAGATGCGATCCTACTAGATACCCATGGTCACCACGTAAAACATGCAACAACAATTAGAGGACGTCTAACTTGTTTTTGCAGGGTATGCTTGTGATGTGATATGGCCAACGACGTGATGTGATATATTGTATGTATGAGATGATCATGTTGTAATAGTTAATATCGACTTGCACGTCGATGGTACGGCAACCGGCAGGAGCCATAGGGTTGTCTTTAAACTAACGTTTGTGCTTGCAGATGCATTTACTATATTGCTAGGACGTAACTTTAGTAGTAGTAGCATGAGTAGCACGACAACCCCGATGGCGACACGTTGATGGAGATCATGATGATGGAGATCATGGTGTGACGCCGGTGACAAGAAGATCGTGCCGGTGCTTTGGTGATGGAGATCAAGAAGCACATGATGATGGCCATATCATGTCACTTATGAATTGCATGTGATGTTAATCCTTTATGCACCTTATCTTGCTTAGAACGACGGTAGCATTATGAGGTGATCTCTCACTAAAATTTCAAGACGAAATTGTGTTCTCCCCGACTGTGCACCGTTGCGACAGTTCTTCGTTTTGAGACACCACGTGATGATCGGGTGTGATAGACTCAACGTTCACATACAACGGGTGCAAAACAGTTGCACACGCGGAACACTCGGGTTAAGCTTGACGAGCCTAGCATGTGCAGACATGGCCTCGAAACACATGAGACCGAAAGGCCGAGCATGAATCATATAGTTGATATGATTAGCATAGAGATGCTTACCACTGAAGCTATTCTCGACTCACGTGATGATCGGACTTGAGATAGTGGATTTGGATCATGTACCACTCAAATGACTAGAGAGGTGTATTTTTTGAGTGGGAGTTCTTAAGTAATATGATTAATTGAACTAATTGTCATGAATATAGTCTAATGGTCTTTGCGAATTACGATGTAGCTTGCGCTATAGCTCTACTGTTTTTTATATGTTCCTAGAGAAAATTTAGTTCAAAGTTGATAGTAGCAAACTTTGCAGACTGAGTCTGTAAAGCCGAGGATTGTCCTTGTTGCTGCGCCGAAGGCTTATGTCCTTAATGCACCACTCGGTGTGCTGCACCTCGAGCATCGTCTGTAGATGTTATGAACATCCTACATACACATTTCTGATGACTAGACGATAGTTCAGTACAAAATACTTAATGGCTTAGAAGCAAGGCGCCGAAGACGTTTTGAAACGTCACGGAACATAAGAGATGTTCTAAAGAGATGAAATTGTGATTTCATGCTTGTGCCCTTGTTAAGAGGTATGAGACCTCCGACAAGATTCTTGGTCCACAAACTAAAGGAGAAAAGCTCAATCGTTGAGCGTGTGCTCAGATTGTGTGAGTACGACAATCGCTTGAATCAAGTGGGAGTTGATCTTCCAGATAAGATAGTGATGGTTCTCCAAAGTCACTGCCACCAAGTTGTGAGAGCTTCGTGATGAACTATAACATATCAAGGATAGATACAACGATCCTTGAGCGATTCGCGATGTTTGACACCGCGAAAGTAGAAATCAAGAAGGAGCATCAATAGTTGATGGTTAGTGAAACCACAAAGTTTCAAGAAAGGCAAGGGCTAGAAGGGATACTTCGTGAAACGGCAAAGCAGTTGCTGCACTAAAGAAGAGACCCCAGATTAAACCCAAACCCGGGACTAAGTGCTTCTGTTATGAGGGGAACAGTCACTGAGGCGGAGCAACTCTAGATACTTGGTAGATAAGAAGGCTGGCAAAAGTCAAAAGAAGTATATTTGATATACATGATGTTGATATGTACTTTACCAGTACTCCTAGTAGCATGAGGGTATTGGATACCGGTTCGGTTGCTAAGTGATTAGTGACACGAAATGAAAGCTACGGCATAAACGGAGACTAACTAAAGGCAAGGTGACGATACGTGTTGGAAGTGTTTCCAAGGTTGATATGATCAAACGTCGCACACCCCCTCTACCATCGGGATTGGTGTTAAACCTAAATAATTGTTATTTGGTGCTTGCGTTAAGCATGAACATGATTGGATCGTGTTTATTGCAATACGATTATTCATTTAAAGAGAATAATGGTTACTCTATTTGCTTGAATAATCACCTTCAATGGTCTATTGAATCTCGATCGTAGTGTTACACATGTTCATGATATTGGTGCCAGAAAGATACGAGGTAATGATGATAGTACCACTTACTTGTGGCACTGCCGCTTGAGTCATGTTGGTATAAATTGCATGAAGAGGCTCCATGCTGATGGATCTTTATACTCACTTGATTTTGAATCACTAGTGACATGCAAATCATACCACCTGAGCAAGGCCTTGTTTTCATTGAGATGAAACAAGATAGTAACTTGTTGGAAGTGATACATTTTGATGTATGCAATCCAATGGGTGCTCAGGCACGCAGTGGATATCATTATGTTCTTACTTCAATGACGATTTGAGTAGATACAAGAGTATTTACTTAATGAATCACAAGTCTAAAATATTGAAAAGTTCAATTCTGTTTCAGAGTGAAGTTCGTCGTAACAAGAGGATAAACTGTCTACGATATGATCATAGAAATGAATATCTGAGTTACGAGTTTTGGTACGCAGTTAAGACAATGTGGAAATTGTTTCGCAGTTCATGCCACCTGGAACATCATAGTGTGATGATGTGTCTGAATGTCATAGCCACGCACTATTTGGTATGGTGCATGCTATGATGTCTCTTATCGAATTACCACTATCGTTTACGGGTTATGCATTAGAGACAACCGCATTCACTTTAAAATAGGGCACCGCGTATTTCCGTTGAGATGACACAGTATAGACTGAGGTTTAGAGAAATCTAAACTGTCGTTTCTTGAAAGTTTGGGGCTTCGACACTTATGTGAAAAAGTTTCAGTCTAATAAGCTCGAACCCAAAGCGGATAAATGCATCTTCATAGGATATCCAAAACAGTTGGGTACATCTCCTATCTCAGATCCGAAAGCAAAGCGTTTGTTTCTAGAAACGAATCCTTTCTCGAGGAAAGGTTTCTCTCGAAAGAATTGAGTGGGAGGGTGGTAGAACTTGATGAGGTTACTGAACCATCACTTCAACCAGTGTGTAGCAGGGCGCAGGAAGTTGTTCCTGTGGCGCCTACACCAATTGAAGTGAAAGTTGATAATGGTGATCATCGAGCATTGGATCAAGTTACTACAAACCTCGTAGGTTGACAAGGTCGCGTACTACTGCAAAGTGGTACGGTAACCCTGTCTTGGAGGTCATCTTGTTGAGCAACAGTGAACCTACGAGTTATGGAGAAAGCAATGGTGGGCCTGTATTCCGACAAATGGCTAGAGGCCATGAAATCCGAGAGAGGATCCATGTATGAAAACAAAGTGTAGACTTTGGAAGAACTACTTGATGGTCATAGGACTATTGAGTAAAGATGGATCTTTAAAAGGAAGACAGACGACGATGGTGATAAGTCACTATTAAGAAAAGCTTGACTTGTCGCAAAGATGTTTCCGACATGATCAAACAGTTGACTATGATGAGACTTTCTCACTCGTAGCGATGCTAAAAGTCTGTTAGAATTATGTTAGTAGTTGCTGCATTATTTATGAAATATTGCACATAGGATGTCAAAACATTGTTTCCTCAACGGTTTCCTTGAGCAAACATTGTATGTGATACAACCAAGAGGTTTTGTCGATCCTAAAGATACTAGAAAGTATGCAAGCTCCAGCGATCCTTCAATGGACTGGTGCAAGCATCTCGGAGTTGGAATATACACTTTGATGAGATGATCAAAGATTTTGGGTTTGTACAAGGTTTATGATAAACTTGTATTTCCAAATAAGTGAGTGGGGGCACTATAGAATTTCTGATAAGTATATGTGGTTGACATATTGTGGATCAGAAGTAATGTAGAATTTCTGTAAAGCATACAAGGTTGTTTGAAAGGAGTTTTCAAAGGAATACCTGGGTTGTGCTACTTGAACGTTGAGCATCAAAGATCTATGAGATAGATCGAAAGCGCTTAATAGAAGTTTCAACAAGATGCATGCCTTGACAAGTTTTTGAAGGAGTTCGAAATAGATCAGCAAAGAAGGAGTTCTTGGTTGCGTTGTGAGGTGTGAATTTGAGTAAGACTCAAAACCCGACCCCGGCAGAATAAAGGGAATAGACGAAGGTCGTCTTCTATGCCTTGGCCGTAGAATCTGAAGTATGCCATGCTGGGTACCGCACCTGATGTCTGCCTTGACTCAAAGTCTGTTGAGAGGTACACAGAGTGATCCATGATTGAATCACTAGCAGCGGTCAAAATTTATCCTTAGTAACTGATGGACTAAGGAATTTTTCTCGATTATGGAGGTGGTTAAAAAGTTTGTCATAAAGGGTTACGTCGATGCAAGCCTTGACACTAATCCAAATAACTATGTGTAGTGAAACAGATTCATATAGTAGAGTAGATATTTGGAGTATTTCCGAATAGCACATAGTAGGAGCATCTATAAGATGACATAAAGATTTGTAAAGAACGCACGGATCTGAAAGTTTCAGAACCGTTGACTAAAACCTCTCTCACGAGCAAGACGTGATCAGACCCCTGAACTATATGGGTGTTGGATTCGTTGAAATCACATGGTGATGTGAACTAGATTATTGACTCTAGTGCAAGTGGGAGACTGTTGGAAATATGCCCTAGAGGCAATTATAATTATTTCTTATTATATTTCTTTGTTCATGATAATCGTTTATTATCCATGCTATAATTGTATTGATTGGAAACACAATACTTGTGTGGATACATAGACAAAACACTGTCCCTAGTAAGCCTCTAGTTGACTAGCTCGTTGATCAAAGATGGTCAAGGTTTCCTGGCCATAGGCAAGTGTTGTTACTTGATAACGGGATCACATCATTAGGAGAATCATGTGATGGACTAGACCCAAACTAATAGACGTAGCATGTTGATCGTGTCATTTTGTTGCTACTGTTTTCTGCGTGTCAAGTATTTGTTCCTATGACCATGAGATCATATAACTCACTGACACCGGAGGAATGCTTTGTGTGTATCAAACGTCGCAACGTAACTGGGTGACTATAAAGATGCTCTACAGGTATCTCCGAAGGTGTTCGTTGAGTTAGTATGGATCAAGACTGGGATTTTTCACTCCGTATGACGGAGAGGTATCTCGGGGCCCACTCGGTAATACAACATCACACACAAGCCTTGCAAGCAATGTGACTTAGTGTAAGTTGCGGGATCTTGTATTACGGAACGAGTAAAGAGACTTGCCAGTAAAAGAGATTGAAATAGGCATGCGGATACTGATGATCGAATCTCAGGCAAGTAACATACCGAAGGACAAAGGGAATGACATACGGGATTATATGAATCCTTGGCACTTAGGTTCAAACGATAAGATCTTCGTAGAATATGTAGGATCCAATATGGGCATCCAGGTCCCGCTATTGGATATTGACCGAGGAGTCTCTCGGGTCATGTCTACATAGTTCTCGAACCCGCAGGGTCTGCACACTTAAGGTTCGACGTTGTTTTATGCGTATTTGAGTTATATGGTTGGTTACCGAATATTGTTCGGAGTCCCGGATGAGATCACGGACGTCACAAGGGTTTCCGGAATGATCCGGAAACGAAGATTGATATATAGGATGACCTTATTTGGTTACCGGAAGGTTTTCGTGCATTACCGGAAAAGTTTCGGGCTCATCGGTAGTGTACTGGGATTGCCGGGAGGGGTGCCGGGGACCATTAGGAGGGGTATCACGCCCCAAGGGGTCTCATGGGCTATGGGAAGAGATAAAACATCCCCTAGTGGGCTTGAATAAGTTCCCACAAAGTCCCATAAGGTTTGAGAAGGAAAAAACACAAGGTGGAAAGAGTTTCCAAGTGGGAAGGTGGAATCCTACTCCAAGTAGGATTGGAGTAGGACTCCTCCACCTCCAATTTCGGCCAAACCTTTTGGTTTTGAGGCTGCCTCCTCCCCTCCCTCCCTCCTATATATAGTGGGGTTTTAGGGTTGATTTGAGACAACTTTTGCCACGGCAGCCCGACCACATACATCCATGGTTTTTCCTCTAGATCGCGTTTCTGCGGAGCTCGGGCGAAGCCCTGCTGAGATTAGATCACCACCAACCTCCGGAGCGTCGTCACGCTGCCGGAGAACTCATCTACCTCTCCGTCTCTCTTGCTGGATCAAGAAGGCCGAGATCATCGTCGAGCTGTACGTGTGCTGAACGCGGAGGTGTCGTCCGTTCGGCACTAGATCGGAGCGGATCGTGGGACGGATCGCGGGACGGTTCATGGGACGGTACGCGGGGTGGATCGAGGGACGTGAGGATGTTCCACTACATCAACCGCGTTTCTTAATGCTTCTCCTGTGCGATCTACAAGGGTGCGTAGATCGGAAATCCCCTCTCGTAGATGGACATCACCATGATAGGTCCTTGTGCGCGTAGGAAAAATTTTGTTTCCCATGCGACGTTCCCCAACAGGCCTATATTTAGATTCCCGAGAAGAAACCCTTCGACAACTTACAGAATCATGAATTTCTCCATCGTTCGGCCGCCCAGCGCTTCCGATACCGGGAGCGTTAGGAGACCTCTTCTCGGCACCCTGCCGGGGGAGGATTGACCTCCAGGAGCTTCTTCACCGCCATGGACGCTTCCCGGACGTGCCGTGAGTAGTCCTCCTTGGACCATGAGTCCATGACCAGTAGCTATGGGATGTCTTCTCTCCAATCTTGTGCTTCAATGGTTATTCCTTGTGAGCTGCCCTACATGATCAAGGCATCTATGTAATTCTCTTGCTATTGCTATGCTCGGTTTGTTGGGATCCGATGGTTATGAGATTATGTTCAGATTTTTATGAGTTATATATTTTATTATCCTTTTATATTATGTTCTTTAGTGATTCACGCATGTTCACCGCTGCTATTTATTGCTTTGGCCGAGTAGTAGATTGTAACTCCAAGAGGGAGCGTTATGCATGATTGTGGGTTCATGCCCCTTGATGTCTAGCTTGAGTGACAGAAACATGAGACTAGGGGATGTGATGTTGCCACCAGGGAGAAAACAACAGTGATTGTGACCACGGTTGCAAGGATTGTTTACCTTACGCATAGTTCGTTAATGCAGTTGTCCGTTGCTTTGAGTTTACACTTTGGGTGGGGCTCGCAACTTAATACTGGAGAGATGTTCTGGATAGATATCTCAAGGTGGATGATTAGTAAGTAGATGCTGATGAATAAACGGTCTAATTGTCTTGGCGTACTGCCCATTAGTATTGAACCTCTAACTATCAAGTAGCATAATTAGCATTGTGGTGTGTTCATAATTCTGACAGTTGCCCAACTTTGATTTGTTTACCCAAGCATAGTCGTTTATCGTCTTTTGGGAGAGAGACATCATAGTGAACATCATGTGAATCCAGTCCATATCACCATCATTGTTTACACCTCCATCATTTACCATTTTCATTTACTTTTCTGTTGCAATCACTATTACTTTCCCGCTTGTGTTTTGATCCTTTGCAAACTACAAGGCCGGAGATATTGACAACCTCTTTGTACTCGTTGGGAGCAAAGTTATTTGTGTGTGTGCAGGTCCATGTCTTCTGCTAACGTGAGGGTGGGAGACACCTACTTGTTGAGCCTAGGAGTCTTCTTGATTCGATAAACCTTATAGTTCTGTGTGAGGGAAAACTTGCTGCTGACTACATCTCAACCTACCGCGGAGTGTCGTCCGTGGGCAGGCATCCGGCTGCGATGCTCTGTTCGATAATCATGATGAAGAATTGGAGGACGATGTGGGGGAGTTATCGATCTTCGAAGGTCCCCCGGTGATCCGAAGAAATCGAGCCCAATGGAATGATGCTAATAGTGCTTGTTTGTTAGAATTGTGCATTGAGCAACGTAAAGTAGGAACATATAATGGTATAGTGATGACTGGTGAAGGGTATGAGGCTGTTGTCGATGGCTTACTTGCTATAAGGGGGTTGGCATATTCCGGCTTGCAGGTGAAGAACCAGATACTCGTTCTCAAAAATACCTACTCTTTCTAGCGATACATGCAAGTGCATACATGGTTCGGGAGGAAACCAGATGGAACCATTGATGTTGACTCTCAGTTCTGGATGACACACAGAGAGGTACACTTCTTAGTAATGCTAATTTTACTTGAATTCTGGAGTGTGCTCTCATATATTAACTAGTTTCTATGTTTCACTATCGTGCAGAAGAAACCATACCTAAGGAAGCTGTAGTGGGGTCCTCTGGCAAACGAGGATTTGCTTGATCAATTGTTCAGAGGTTACATTGTGGATGGAAGCACGACCTTTGTGCCTGGAGACGATTACGGACACAATCAAGGGCAAGATTTAGGGACAGGAGAGTAAGAGGAGGAGTTTGAAGGAACACCTACAAGTACAAGCAACCAGAGGAGCCAGAGATGCAGGAGATCATCAAGCATTGCAAGCACTTTGACCAGTCCATTGAAGAAGAGCAAGAGCCCAATGGGGAAGATTGTAAAGTGTTAGAGCATATTTCTCCGTATGGGGTTTTGGTAATTAATGAAAATTCCTATGGACTAATGGTTGCCTTAAGTTATATTTATAGGATTTGTCCATAGGCAATTCTTGAAGTCCATCTGTTGTGTTCAAGGAGTTTATATGATGACCAAGATGGTATTAAAGGTATTATCCAAAGAATGGTCATAGAGACACAAGGTTGATCAAGATCGTCAGACAAAGAGTAAATCAAGATGATCAACACACAAAGCGTACAAGACATACCGAGAGGGATCAAGTGATCCCATGGTATGGTAAGCATTGTCCATTACGTGTTTGTGTACTAACCCATGATCTTCGTGAGAGTTCTATGTGGGGGTTAGGTGTGTTTCCATGGGCTTGCATCAAAAGGAAGATCTCATACAACCCATGAAGGATGGCGTCAAGTGGTGATCGTCATCAAGATTGCAGTGTGCAAGTTCAAGTGGATCAGTACGAATATATCATGCTTGAAGCTTGCCATCCATTGTGGTGACAATGGACTTGTGAATATATGCTGAAGAGTGGCTCGCCCATAATGAGTATGGGGGAGCAATCAACTAGTCTTCGTCAAGACAACGCAATCAAGAAAGGTGGTCCATCTTCAGGAAGCCAAGATCATCATCATCTAGCTCAAGAGAACGAGGTGCAAGGTATAGGTTTTCCCTTGATAGGTTTTCTGTTTTAGGATAGATTGTTGTACTATCAAGGGGGCTCTCAAGTGAGTAGCTTGATCGTATCGTTCATTGAGAGCTCAAACCATTTGCATCCTTGCATCATACTTCTTGGTTCTTGTTTGATGTTTCTCCTTGTGAGTTTTAGAGCTTATGGTCATCTTCATGAGAAACTCGAGCTCATCGAAAACAGAGTCCATATGCATCTTCTATGATGTTTTTGGTGTTGGGAGTTTTTACCGGTCTTATTCGGAAAAGGGTTCTCACCATTTTCTTGTGGGCCTTTTCTCAATTGCTTCTTATTGTCATTTCTATCAATATTGTGTTAGCCCATGTCGTTAGCTTTCCAACAAACTTGGTTTCATTGAAATCGGAGTCCGTATGCAAAAATTAGAGCAGATTCAGTATTCAGCGGTAGTACCGCTCCTCGTGCGAGCGGTAGTAGAGCTCTTGTAGCGGCAGTACCGCCCCGGGAGCTGAAGTACCGCCCCCGGAGCAGTAGTAATTTTTTACTACCGCTCCCTAGCGGTAGTACCGCTCTAGGAACGGTAGTGCCGCTCCCGGTGGGTGGTAGTACCGCTTCGGGACGGTAGTACCTCTCTGTGAGCGGTTGTTCTTAGTCGGACTTTTTGCGAAGACTTTCTCTAGAGGTAGTACCGCCAGGGCTAACGGTAGTACCGCTAGGGTCTAGAGGTAGTACCGCCAGGGGCTAGCGGTAGTACTGGCAGGGCTAGCGGTAGTACCATTGTGCTCGGGCTGTAAGTGGGGGTAACGGTCTGATTTCTTCCCCCACTATATAAAGGGGTCTTCTTCCCCCTTGGACCAATCTATCCGTTGCGCTTTTGTTCTTCCCCCATTGTTGACCTTCTTAGAGCTTGCTAACTCTCAATCCCTCCAATGAGTCATGCTAGTTCTTGAGGGAAAAGAGAGAGGAGATCTAGATCCACATCTCCACCAATCACTTTCTCCTCTATGTGAGGGGAACCCCTTGGATCTAGATCTTGGAGTTCTTTGTGAGCTCCTTGTTCTTCCTCTCATATTTCTCCATAGCTTTTTTTGTTATGGAGGAATATGAGTGTGAAGGACTTGACCACTTTGTGAGTTGTTGCCATTGCATGAGTTGCATCGGTTTGAGGTCTCCACGGCGATACGTGGAAGTGAAGTTTGAGAAGCCATATTACCTTTTGGTACTTAGTGCCCTAGAGATTGTTCTTCGTGGATGCTTTGGCGTCCTAGAAGCTTGGTGGTGTCTTGGAGATCATTGTGGTGTAAAGCTCCGGGCAAGCGTCGGGGTCTCCAATTAGGTTGTGGAGATTGCCCCGATCAATTTGTACGGGTACCGGTAATTGCCCCCAAGGGTTGCCATTTGTACGGGTTCGGTGACCGCCCTCAAGGGTCCCTTAGTGGAATCACGACATCTTGCATTGTGCGAGGGCATGGGGAGATTACGGTGGCCTTAGTGGCATCTTGGGGAGCATTGTGCCTCCACACCGAACGGAGATTAGCATCCGCAAGGGTGTGAACTTCGGGATACATCATTGTCTCCGCGTGCCTCGGTTATCTCTTACCCGAACCCTTTACTTATGCACTTTACTTTGTGATAGCCATATTATTTATTGTCATATATCTTTCTATCACTTAGTTGTTTATCTTTCTTAGCATAAGTTGTTGGTGCACATAGGTGATCCTAGTTGTTTTAGGTTTTGTGCTTGACAAATTAAACGTTAGTTTTATTCCGCATTTGTTCAAGCCTTAAACCATAATTATTTTAAAGCGCCTTTTCACCCCCCTAGGCGACATCCACGTCCTTTCAATTGGTATCAGAGCTAGGTCTCTCTTTATTAGGTTTCACCACCTAGAGAGTAAGGATGTCGACTAGGGGTTTAGGATTCACTGACACTCTTAATTTCGATGGCACAAATTTTGATGTTTGGGTAATTCGCATGCTTAATCACTTTTGGGTCTTGGACCCAAATTTAGAGCCAATTGTAGATATGGGTTTTTCTCCTCCAAAGGATTCTCAAAATATATCTTTAGAGGGTGATAAAAACTCTTATCTCGATGCTCAAGCTTCTAATGTGCTTATTGATGCTTTGAGCAATGTAGTTGTATTTCAACTCATGCCATTTTCGGGATTCTCATGAGTTGTGGACAAAGCTTCAAGATAAATATGGTACGTCCAAGATTTGTGGGAATGATTGTTCTCCCTCCACCTCCGGTCGTGTGCTCTTCTCAACTTCTTCTACTTCACCTACATGTGGACTGCCACAAGGTAATGATATGGTGAGTAGTGGTGATCATTGCAATGATGACAGTGGGTTTATTGTTGATGATCCTTCTTCACTATATTATTGCAATGCTTCATCTTTGGGCACTAACACTTCAAGTACTCTAAATGTTTTACATGCTTGTGTTGATAGTCCTTGCATATCATGTAAAAACTGCTTGACTAAATCTCGTGATGATATGCTTCCTATATCTTGTTGCCATGATAAAAATGTATATATTTCCTCAAGTTTGTTGTGCTAACAATGTAGAGGAAATTCATCACTCCATGGAACAAGATGTGGCCTTGAATGATGCTTCAAGGGATCCTACATCATCATCTATTGTTACTCACTTTTGCCTTATGGCTAAGGCTTCAAAGGTATCTCCTACTTTGAATCCCAATGTATCTCATGATGATGATGTTGATGATAATGAGGATGAGAATAATGATGAAGAGAGTGATATTATTGCATCCTTCAAAATTAAGGGTGAAATAATTTTTAAATCTCTTTATAAGAATAAACTTGCTTGTTCCAACTTCTTGGAAATCATGTCTATTGCCACTTAGGGCAAGAAATACATTTAGGAGTTGGAAGCTCATCTCTAGGAGCATGAGGCCACCATTGAGACAATGGAAGGTCATAGCGTGATTATGCTAACGAGATCGCGGAGCTATCTCAAGCTCTTGAAAATGAACAAACCACCAAGGAATCTCTTGAGGAAACCTTTGTTATAGAATTATCTAGATTAAAGGAATCCCATGATATAGCTCTCAAGGTGCCTAATGATTTTAGAACTAAAAATGATAAGCTTGAAGTTGCACGTGCTAAACTCGTTGAGGACTATGAGCACCTCGAAAATGGCTCAAGGGCTATTAAGAGTTCGCTCATCGAACTCACCGAGTCTCATGCTCAACTTGAAACTTCATATGCTAAAGAGCTTGTCAAGTTTCCTTCTCCTCTTATTGTTAATAATGATGCTTGTGCTACTAACTCTACTTCTTGTGAAGCATCCATTTTAAAGGAGAATGTTGAGCCAACTTGAGTTGCTATCTAGAAATTATGGGAAATTGGAAGAAAGTCATGTAATGCTCACAAGCTCTCATGAGGATCTTCTAGTATCCCATAATGTGCTAAAATTAGCTCATGAGGCTATTACTACCATGGTAACATGAGTGAGCCTCATGTGGACATAAGCACTACTTCTAGTCAAAAAGCTATATTTCCATGTGTTAGTCCTTGTAATTCATCTACTCATAATGTTGCTACATCTTATGATGAATTACTTTCCATTCCTTGTTGCTTTAACAATGAAGCTTATACTTCCTCTAGTACTTGTGTTGATACTAACCATGTAGAGGAAATCAAAGAGCTCAAGGCCCAAGTCACTTCCTTGAAGAAAGACTTGGAAAAGAGTCATGAAGGAATGCCCACACTCAACAATGTCTTGTGTGGGCAAAAATCCCCAAATGACAAAGATGGACTTGGATTCAACTCCAACAAGAATAATAAGTCCAAAAGCTTCAAGAAGAAGGGCCAAGAAAAAGTCAAGAATTCGGCCAAGATTATTTGCTTCAAGTGCAAAATTGAAGGGCACCATGTTAGATCTTGCCCACTAAAGAAGAAGCCCCAAAGTCACAAGCAACAAGGAAAGCAGCCACAAGTTTAATCACATACTCAACTACAAGTTGAACAAAGCCCCCTTCCCAAGAAGACCCAAGCCAACACTCCTCATGTTGAGAAATCAATAGGGAAGAAATTAAAGGGTAGATGTTGCTACTTATGTCGTGAGAAGGGTCACTTCGCTTCTTCTTGCACGAGAGGTAATTTATCCAACCCAATCATTATTGATGATATCTATTCTCTTGGGAAGGATAAGGTTTGCAATGTGTTTGCCAAGTTTGTTGGTACTCAAAGTGGTGTCAAGAAAAGTACCATTTGGGTTGCCAAGCCTATTGTGACTAACCTCTTAGGACCCAACATGGTTGGGGACCAACAAGCTCAAACTTGATCAATAGGTGAATGTGGAGGACATTAGAGACTTGGATACATAATGAAGAATTAAGGGGTCTTCATCATTCATATTATCTCAAGCCAAGTCATTTGGATTATCGAGTTTCTATATTATATCCAATGTGGCTCCTTACGGTAACTTGTACTTAAACTGTTTACATTGTTAGTTGCTTTCCTCTTTGCATGTTGTGGTTTTGTACCTTGCATGTGTTTGTATATGTTGTGCTTCCAACTTGCTTATCTTGAGTAATCGAGTATGTGTATGTTGGTTTGCATATCATGTACATGTGAGTCTTGTATTGAGCCTTTTTGCATCTTGTGTGTATCTTTGTTGGCTCTTGTGAGAGATTAATGGATTATCCCATTGTGGGGAGTGATGTTCTTTGCACACCTCACAATCCTATAAATGTGTATACATGGGGAATATCACTTAGTATTGATATTTCAAGATTATCTAGTCTCTATGCGGTATGTCTTACTCATGAGAAATTCAAATTCTATATGGTCCATTAATTATCTCTTGTTGGTTTTAATTTGCCACTTGTTAATATTGTTGGGTTATCACATTATGGGGGAGTAATATGCTATGTGCATATTACAAGCCTAGAAAATGTGTACATTTGAGGTATTGCCACTTAGTGTTGATATTGTAAATTATCTTGTTCCTAGGTGGCATGTTAGCTCTACAAGTGTCATTTGCTTGCGTTTTATGGGTAAAGATGATCTTGGATATATTTTAGATCTACCAATGAGTATCATTCCCAAAATACTTCTTGTCCTTGACAATTGGTATTCCCATCATGTGGTAGGAATTGCTAATCGTCTTTACATTTGATTTTGTGTTTCGTTTGTCTTCCTTGCCTCTTGTGGATCTATTTTGACATGTCTAGTATTTTTATAGATATAGAGAAAGTGATGATCCCATCTTGTGAATTTTGTATTTAAATGCAAATTCTATATAATGCACATCCCTTGGGGGAGCTATCCTACTTTCTTTAGAACACTGTCTTTATTCGCCCATCATAAAATCTTTTGATCCCCATCAAGTGTGTGTTGATGGGAGGCAAGTCTTTCTCTTTATGATGCTTTGTGCCATCATGAAAATTTGTCAAGGGTTTGGTTTGTTGGAACCTAGCTCTCTTTTGGAAACTAGATACCTCGTGTTTGTTTTCCTTCAATTGGTATCTTGTTGCCTTTTATTTGGCATGTGTAAATGGATATCTCATTCCTTGAGGTATCTTTGAATTGATATCCTTTAAGTGATAGTTTTTCGTTTGGTATCTTATTATCACTTGATACCTTGTCTTTTGGTGTATTATCAACCTTGTGTTGAGTTGATTCTTGAAAGCCTTGAGCATGCATATTTACTATATATAGCTTCTTTTGCTTGCTTTCTTTCTTTGACCCAATATATAGGGGAAACTCCACCTTGTCATAAATTGTCTAAAGTGTGCATGAAATTCAAATTCATATCTATGTTCACATATTTATGTGGAGTTTGTCCTATGTATTGTTGGTTTTCTAACTCTTTGGTCTCAATGAGCTTGGGCACCATTTTGTTTGTTTTGTTGTTCCAGGAACAATTGGAGATGCGTTGGATGCTCTGCTCACCTATAAGGAAGGTGTTGAGACCATGTGATTATTGGAGCCAAGTTAGGATGATCAACGAACAACTATCTACTACATCAATCCAATGTTATCTCGGTAACAAGTATCTACTCCATGCATTCATTTCTTGCAAAGGCCCAACCCTGTCTTTTCTTTTCCAGGTTGCATCATGGCATGAATCTCTTGATTCGTTCTTGTAGTACTTGTTTCCTTTCTCAAAGCATCCGAACGATGATGTCTTATTGCTAGTTGGGATGTCTTTGATGTTCGTATGTTGGAAGTTCATATTGTACAATAAGAAAATATTAGGCCATGTGCTATGCTTCCAAGCAAAGATCTTATTGATATATTTATGACTTCCTTTTGGATATCTTGTTTGTTCCTTCTTTTAACCATTTCGTGTGTACATCCTTCTTTGTGGATATATATCATCATGATTGTCTTCTACTTAGAATTTTTTACACATGAGAGAAGTTACATCTCTAATTGATATCCTCTTTTCTTTCACGTCCACCGTTGCATTTCCTTTTTCAGTTTTGGTGGCTTCGTGAAAGGATTTGTCTTGAGTGCGTATCTTATTTTCCTACATCTTGATGCACTCTTTGGCCATGAAGATTATTTTTCCTCATGCTTGTCATGATGAGAGTTTTGCCATTTCGATTGGTATCCCTCCTTTTGACAAGGTTCTTATTTCCTATCTTCACCATGGGTTGTGACAAGCGTTGGTTCTTATTTTGTTTATTAGTAAGCTTGTGAACCCATTTTCTAGTATGTGTGTGTGGGAATGATATGTCTTGCACTTTGTTTCTCTTTTCATCAAGACTATGTTGATGAGTAATGCTCATCCTTATCTTAGTCTTCTCAAGTGCTTTGCCATGACTCACACACATTATTTTGGTTGAGCCTATTCTTAAGTTGCTTATTTTACATGTTGCTCAACCATTTGTTTTGTGCAAGTGGTATGCTTATTGTATCATCTATCTTCTTGCACTCGTTGTGTGTTTTTATTAATTTTGGGGGAGCAACGATCCTATTTTGTGCACTTGTATCAAATACAAAAACCTCTTATTAGTGCACAAATCATGGGGAGCTTCTCTAGTTTTGATAAAACACTCTGTTGCCTTTATCATAATATCGTTTATTCATGTGGTTCAAAGGACCATATGATTGTTTGTTCCATCTGGTATCTTTTGATTGCTTGCCTCTATTTTTGTATGTCCTTGTGGCATACAATTCTTTTATTTGCAATCTTTGGGTCCTCGATATAGTTTGTTTTCCTCCAACTTCTTATCATTGTATATGTGTATTTCTCTGCACTCATTTGTTGAGAAGTACACACTTTTTGGAGGACCACCTACTATATTGGCTTTCTAAACTTTGTGTCCATTTTGGCAATCGATGCCAACGGGGGAGAAGTTTAGAGAGTTTAGTTTTGTTATGCTTAGAGGGTTTTGTTTTTATTGCATAAGCATTTACATCTTTTATGCATGCATTATTGCTTTGCATGTATGTGCTTGGTTATGCTTATTTCCTTATATAAACACTTTTTGGAGGACCACCTACTATATTGGCTTTCTAAACTTTGTGTCCATTTTGGCAATCGATGCCAATGGGGGAGAAGTTTAGAGAGTTTAGTTTGGTTATGCTTAGAGGGTTTTCCTTTTATTGCATAAGCATTTACATCTTGTACACATGCATTATTGCTTTGCATGTGTGTGCTTGGTTATGCTTATTTCCTTATATAAACTCTCTTTAAGTGGTTGTCATCAATTACCAAAATGGGGAGATTGTTAGAGCATATTTCTACATATGTGGTTTTGGTAATTGATGACAATTCCTATGGACTAATGGTTGCCTTAAGTTATATTTATAGGATTTGTCCATAGGCACTTCTTGAAGTCCATCTGTTGGGTTCAAGGAGTTTATATGATGACCAAGATGGTATTCAAGGTATTATCCAAAGAATGGTCATAGAGACACAAGGTTGATCAAGATCGTTAGACAAAGAGTAAATCAAGATGATCAACACACAAAGCGTACAAGATGTACCGATAGGGATCAAGTGATCCCATGGTATGGTAAGCATTGTCCATTACGTGTTTGTGTACTAACCCATGGTCTTCGTGAGAGTTCTATGTGGGGGTTAGGTGTGTTTCCATGGGCTTGCGTCAAAAGGAAGATCTCATACAACCCATGAAGGATGACGTCAAGTGGTGATCGTCATCAATATTGCGGTGTGCAAGTTCAAGTGGATCAGCACGAATATATCATGCTTGAAGATTGTCGTCCATTGTGGTGGCAATGAACTTGTGAAGATATGCTGAAGAGTGGCTCACCCATAGTGAGTATGGGGGAGCAATCAACTATTCTTCATCAAGCCAATGCAATCAAGAAAGGTGGTCCATCTTGAGGAAGCCAAGATCATCATCATCTAGCTCAAGAGGACGAGGTGCAAGGTATAGGTTTTCCCTTGATAGGTTTTCTGTTTTAGGATAGATTGTTGTACTGTCAAGGGGGGCTCTCAAGTGAGTAGCTTGATCGTATTGTTCGTTGAGAACTCAAACCATTTGCATCCTTGCATCATACTTATTGGTTCTTGTTTGGTGTTTCTCTTTGTGAGTTTTAGAGCTTATGGTCATCTTCATGACAAGCTCGAGTTCATAAAAAACGTAGTCCATATGCATCTTCTATGATGTTTTCGATGTTGGGAGTTTTTACCGGTCTTATTCGAACAAGGGTTCTCACCATTTTCTTATGGGCATTTTCTCACTTGCTTCTTATTTACATTTGTATCAATATTGTGTTAGCACATGTCGTTAGCTTTTCAACAAACTTGGTTTCGTTGAAATCAGAGTACGTATGCGAAAGTTAGAGCAGATTCAGTATCCAGCGGTAGTACCGCTCCTGGTGCAACCGGTAGTACCGCTCCTGTAGCGGTAGTACCGCCCCCGGAGCGGTAGGAATGTTTTACTACCGCTCCCTAGCGGTAGTACCGCTCTAGGAATGGTAGTAACGCTCTGGGTGGGCGGTAGTACCGCTTCGGGACGGTAGTACCTCTCTCTGAGCAGTTGTTCTTCATTGGACTTTTTGCGAAGACTTTCTCTAGAGGTAGTACCGCCAGGGTCTTGCGGTAGTACCGCCAGGGCTCGGGCTGTAAGTGGGGGTAACGGTCTGATTTCTTCCCATTCTATATAAAGGGGGTCTTCCTCCCCCTTGGACCAATCTATCCGTTGAGCTCGTGTTCTTCCCCCATTGTTGACCTTCTTAGAGCTTGCTAACTCTTAATCCGTCCAATGATTCTTGTTAGTTCTTTAGGGAAAAGAGAGAGGAGATCTAGATCCACATCTCCACCAATCACTTTCTCCTCTATGTGAGGGGAACCCCTTGGATCTAGATGTTGGAGTTCTTTGTGAGATCCTTGTTCTTCCTCTCATATTTCTCCATAGATTTTGTTGTTATGGAGGGATTTGAGTGTGAGGGACTTGACCACTTTGTGTGTTCTTGCCATTGCATGAGTTGCATCGGTTTGAGGTCTCCACGGCGATACGTGGAAGTGAAGTTTGAGAAGCCATATTACCTTTTGGTACTTAGTACCCTAGAGATTGTTCTTCGTGCATGCTTTGGCGTCCTAGAAGCTTGGTGGTGTCTTGGAGCTCAATCATTGTGGTGTAAAACTCCGGGCAAACGTCGGGGTCTCCAATTAGGTTGTGGAGATTGCCCCGAGCAATTTGTACGTGTACCGGTAACCGCCCCCAAGGGTTGCCATTTGTATGGGTTCGGTGACCGCCCTCAAGGGTACCTTAGTGGAATCACGACATCTTGCATTGTGCGAGGGCGTGAGGAGATTACGGTGGCCTTAGTGGCATCTTGTGAAGCATTGTGCCTCCACACCTCTGTAACGGATATTAGCATCCGCAAGGGTGTGAACTTCGGGATACATCATCGTCTCCGCGTGCCTCGGTTATCTCTTACCCAAACCCTTTACTTATGCACTTTACTTTGTGATA
This sequence comes from Hordeum vulgare subsp. vulgare, assembly GCF_904849725.1. Lineage (NCBI taxonomy): Eukaryota > Viridiplantae > Streptophyta > Magnoliopsida > Poales > Poaceae > Hordeum > Hordeum vulgare. The sequence goes on from NC_058519.1 coordinate 563,428,565, forward strand.
GCCATATTGTTTATTGTCATATATCTTGCTATCACTTAGTTGGTTATCTTGCTTAGCATAAGTTGTTGGTGCACATAGGTGAGCCTAGTTGTTTTAAGTTTTGTGCTTGACAAATTAAACGTTAGTTTTATTCCGCATTTGTTCAAGCCTTAAACCGTAATTATTTTAAAGTGCCTATTCACCCCCCCCCTCTAGGCGACATCCACGTCCTTTCATAATGAGAAGGTTGTCGCAACCAACACTAAACAAATGCATATACATGCAAATGAGAAGGCTGCATTTTCTGTGAAGAGATGTCACGAGCTGGCATTTGAGTGCGGCATCGAGCAAAATGTTGACTCTGTCTATGCTCTGTCCAAGATGTTCGAAACGGAGTACCAAAGGGAATTCTTCTGTGGCCTATTAAGTCATGAGCTTAGGCTGGGTTACTTCAAGAAATGGTGAGGCACAACAATTTGGAGTAGTTCTTAGGAGGTGTTGGACCTATTGAAATTTCTGCTTGTGAGGTGTTGGACCTATTTAAATTTCTGCTTGTGAGGTGTTGGACCTATTTAAATTTCTGTTTGTGAGGTGTTGGAGTTATTTAAATTGCTGTTTTTGAGGTGTTGGAGTTATTTAAATTGCTGTTTTTGAGGTGTTGGAGTTATTTAAATTGCTATTTTTGAGGTGTTGGAGTTATTTAAATTGATGTTTTTGAGGTGTTGGAGTTATTTAAATTGTTGTTTTTGAGGTGTTGGAGTTATTTAAATTGTTGTTTGTGAGGATTAATTTCATTTGCTGCTTGTGAGGACTGATTTCATTTGCTATTTGTGAATCAGGAAGAAGGTCATGGCCACATGAGTGAGGAAGAAGAATATGATGGAGGTAGCACAAGTGAGGATGAGATCATATCCATGTGCCGCAACAATTTGGTGCAGTCCGAGAAATTAATCTTGCAGCTGGTTCCTATCTTGGGAATGTACTCCGATGACTACTTTGTAAAATTGCATAGAAGGATTAGTGGAGATTCTGGTTTGGATTGGGTGCAGGAGACACTATCCCGAGATACCCAATGCTACAACATGTTCAGGGTTGCGAGACCTTTGTTTAACAGGCTACATAATACTTTGGTGCAATCATATGGGTTGAAGTCCAGTAGTAAAATGACATCTGTAGGGGCTCTAGCTATGTTCTTATGGATTGTTGGATCACCACAGTTAGTTAGACACGCTGAGAACCGTTTCAGGAAGTCTATGGAGACAGTCAGTAGGACATTTAACAGAGTTTTGACATGCCTCCTTAGGTTAGCACATGATATAATTGTACCCAAGGACCCAACATTTTCAGAGGTGCACCCAAACTTAGAAAATCCAGCATTCTAGCCACACTTTAATGACTGCATAGGAGCTATAGATGGGGCACATGTGGAGGTTATGGTGGATAAGAGTAAGAGGGTTCCATACTTGAACAGGCACAATGAAACCAGTCAGAATGTGCTTTTTGTTTGTGATTTCGACATGAGATTTACATTTGTGATGTCGGGATGGCCTCGTTCAGCACACGACATGAGAGTTTTGAAAGATGCCATAAGTACTCATCATCACAAATTTCCACATCCACCACCAGGTTTGCTACTTGAACCGTCTTGCAACAATTTTTGGCCAATTACACTTGTTCATCTAAGTCTCATTGTGTGGCTTTGTAAATATGTAGGGAAGTACTATGTGGTTGATGCGGGATACCCAAACCGGTCGGGCTACCTTTCGCCATACAGATGCACAAGGTACCATGTGCAGCAATGGAAAAACGGCCCGCCGCCACAAGGTATGAAAGAAACCTTCAACCATGCACACGCAAAAGTTAGGAATGTCATTGAGCGATCCTTTGGAGTGTTGAAGATAAAATTTAGGATTTTGTTGAACATGCCAAAATTTCCAAAGGACAAGAAAACTAGAATTATTGTTGCTTGTATGGCTCTTCATAATTTCATTCGAGAGAGCAGAATTGCGTATAGGGAATTTGATGCATGTGATGCGGATGAAAATTATAACCCAATGCCTAGTTCTTCGGCATCCGCATGGCTAGAAGACGAACCTTTTGTTGAAGATATCAACATGAGTGCCTTTCGTGATGAGCTAGCTCATGCTCTGTTTCATGAAATGTAATTTTATTTTGTTAAGCTTGATTGATGACTTGTATGTTTAAGTGGGACGTCTCATTTGTATGGACAAAATAAAATTTATCATATTTTGGATATTTGATTTGCAAAGATGATTTTTTATGTCATTTGTGAGCGGAAGGAAGCCACACAAGATCCAGCCACAACAAATCCTGGTTAAAAGAGTCAAATGGTTGAAAAAGTGCATTTATTGTCAAACTAACTCTTTCATCCAAACACCACCAAAGGCTAGAGTTAGTTCAGGGTTAGTCGAGAGTTAGAAACTAACTCTAACCTCTAGCCAAGTTAGAGTATCCAAACATGGCCTTTATCTAGATTTTTTTGCTCAAAATATATTAACTATGGTCAATTCAATGACGAAAGAAGTAAAATATTTGCGTGTTATAAAATAATATCAAACGATAAATTAATTTTACTTCTAAAATATTGTATTTTTTGTCAATTATTTTGAAAATCATTCCTATAATTAAATGTTTTTTATGAAAAAACATATAATTTTTTAAAAATATTATTTTCTCAAAATAACCATGTATTTTAAAATATATAATTTGAAATTTCTCACGCCTTTAATTTTACTAAATAAGCATATTATCAAAAAGTGTTTGTCTATTTTTAGAAGTATTTGTGTAATTTTAAAAGGGTTCATGTATTTTAAAAAAAGTATTCATGTATTTGTAAAAAATAATTTTATTTTTTATAAAAGAAAGGGAAAAGGGAGAAATGAAAAAGGAGAACAAGAAAAAAAAGTGTAAGCAAAAGCGAAAATATAATGAAAAGGGAAGCTTGCCAAGGGGATACGGTCTAATACTCGTGAGGTTAGGGGAGATTGTGGGAACGTGATATTCCTCTCCAAGAGTATTAGAAGACATTTTTCATATGTTGTGGATGTGTCTTTGTCTTTTGAGGAGGTGTTTGACTATGAGGACATTACCATTCTGTTTCATTATCATCTATGTGAAGAGGTTTTGTTGAATTTTGTTCTTTATAAATCTACTATCCAATAATTATTTGATTTGATTATACTAATGAATCTCTTTGGAAGCAAGGTGATGGTGTTTATAGAGCCAAGAGTTATTATATGTTCATACACCAATCTATTGTTTCCAATCCTCCCCCCCCCTAATTGGATCTGAAAGAGCTGTTGAATCATCAACATTAAAGTTTTAGTTTGGTTGTTAATCATTGATAAGCATAACAGTAAACATATGTTGTGGAGAACAACAAAAAGGTTTGTGATGTTATGTATGACTTGACTAACTGGAGCCACACATGACAGAAGCCACCTGTTTTACAATGTAACTTTAGTGTAAGTATACAAAATTATCTGCAAATCAATTGGTCCACGAAGCAGGAAATGGAGGACATTGCAGTCTAGGCCAAACAAGACTTTTCGCAAGCCTTCTATTGTTGAGGTAGCCTTTATTGATTGGTGGAATATTTGTTCATAAGAAATGCAAATAGTTTCATAAAGGAAAGGTCTAGCTTTCCAAGATGGAGGAGCTCGTCCATACATGATATTTCTTTGTTAGATCGCAGGATTAAGATGAAACACAAGATTCACCTCTTAGATAGGCTTATATTTTTGCTACCTTAGTAAGTTTTCTGTTTTTCTTCTCTTTTGGCCAAGGCATCTTATAAATCTAGTATATGTTTTGTTCTTTTTAATAAATAAAATTAAGACTTGTGGTTTAAGCTTTTTCCTACAGTGTATAGTAAAAATTAGGATTAAGCTAAAAGAGCAAAGAAAGGAAAGCCCATACAAACGCTACACAAATGAAAATGGGCGCGCCCATGTAGGGCACACGTCAACAATTCGCAATAGCACGCGGCATCTTAATTATCTCCTTTGAAAATGTTATATATTGCCCGACGCGAGTGATATTGCACGCTCACCTACAATAGGGTATGAGGTTGGCCGACCTTGTAGTGGGCAAAGGTTTGAGGCGGTTTTTGCTTCACCTTTTTTCTTTGGAACTCGGGTTTTCCTTAGGACTTGTTTGGGCATTAGGGAATCAATCCCCTGATGGAACTGATCCACACGTGGATTGGATTAACACCCCTCCTAGCACCCGATCCTTGTTCATGCTCCCGTCGCTCACCATCGATTTATACCACGCACTGAGGGCGATTCATTTTTATCCGGTGGATTAGAGTGGAATGTCGTGGGTTGACGAGTGGAAAATCCACACCTCGGCTAAACCAAACGACCCTTTGGGCTTGCCGGGGAATGTTTCCACGTCTCGCTTAATACACGTGGGCCAGGATGAAAAATTAACTAATACACGTGGATCAGGTTTAAATCAAACAAGGCCTTACGGTTTTCTGCTCAGTTTCTTTGGATCGTTTATTGTGTTGTCTCTATAACTTTTTTGTTCCTTTTTCCCTTTTTATTTACTTTTAGATTTATTTGATTTCGTTTTTTACTTTTATTTTACTATGTATTTTCCTTTTTAATAATAATATTTTGATAAATATGTTATCTCTTTTTAATACATGGTATTTTTTAAATCTTCTAGATATATAAAAAATACTGGAACACCGAAATTTACATGAGCATTTTTAGATACATGAATATTTTTGAAATTATTTATATGTATTTTAAATTTATGAATGTTGTTGTAAAGGATATGAATGTTTTATCTTAGGCTCAAATGACTAGGGCACATCTACGAAATGGTTTTCGACTCTATCTCTCTGAGGCGATATCAAGGCGAGTAATTCATGTTTCCTACATCGTTGTAGCCACGAGCTCCCCTTCCCTTCATCGTCGCCTTGGTGGTAGCAGTGAGGCGGTGGGGCACCATGTCCTTCTCTATAGTGTCTAGGTATATTATTAGTTTGTCGGTGATGGATCTTGGTTGTTGCTAATGTCGTCATTTCGAATAAAAGATTACGAGCCACCACCTCGATGGCTTCTATGACGGTGTTAGGGAGCCACGGATTTGTGCCCAAGCGAGACCTTCAAGACAACAGTGGAGGTCTTGTCGGGGGTCTTGTTTCTCCGGAGCTCTCCACGCCGCGTCGGTGGTTCCTGTGTCATCATTGCATAACCGGAAAGTGTTTGTGATGGAGGTGGCTGGCGCTGTAGCCAAGGACGAATTTAAGGGGGCGAGGGGGCAAGATCCCCCTCCCTCAACTAACTCCTTCTTCAATGATAGTAGTTGTTGTAGCCTAATTTTCTAACACCATGAGAGTTTCGCCCCCCTCTATGAGCAAACTCACACCCTCTATGCATGAAACCTGGCTCCGTCCCTAGTTGTATTGACGGTCTCATCCGACCAATGGTGCACTAAGAGTTTCTTGTGTGGCGGAAGATGGATGTCGATTCTAAAATCTCTTGACAATATCGTCGTTCGAGACGTTCATGGTTATGATCCAAGAGTTGTGGAGATTTGTTCCGATCGACAACCCACAATGATAAGTGTTGCGCCATTCGTGGTGGCTCCTATTTAGAGACCCACAATGAGGCTTTGTTGTTGTGGCTTTTTCTTGGATTTTGGCTTGGTGTAGACCATTTCTTCTCCTCTCTGGCGATGGTGGTGGTTGTTTTAGTCAATGTGTTAGTGATTAGACGATTAAAGAAAGATTTTCTTCAAAATTCGGCTTGAAATGTATGCGGGCAGTTGGATGGCCGGCTTACGTATACGTATTCACGTATTGATCCCTATGTCCACAAACGGATGGCGGAGCAAATTTGCGTATCAGTATTGAAGATGTTCTTAAAATATTCATGTCTTCTTTATTGACTTTTTGACTTACTAGCAAAAAAGCCCGTGCGTTGCAATGGAAGAAAAAATAACACACGCTGTGAATGCAATATATTTTCACATGGCATCATATTTGTGTTACCGACGATGGCCTCAGTGCTCACACAACGAAAACACGTTTGAATGTATAGTCACTCGGAATAAGATGAGAAATATGTTGTTTCTCCCCACGAGATTTTCCAATGGTGTGCATGTGTGATTAACGATGTTTTCTTTCCTTTCAATTTGGTTTTAATTTAATGGATGTTTATTGCAATTTGTATGGTCGCTGGAAAGAAAGAAAAAAAGGACAGTGCATTACAGATTAAGTTTGCATAAAAATAATATTTAAGAAGTATTCGAGAGCTAAAAATAACATCCTATTTAGATTCTACACATTTTTTCAATCAAATTTCATATATAACATGTTAAAATCGAAGTTACGGTTTAAAAGATATGGATAATTTTGTTTTAGATAAAATATGGATATATTAACTGAAAAGTCAGGTTTTTTTTGTTAAAATGAAAAAAACGTTCTAACTTAAATAGGGAGGGCGGGTTGATTACCTGAAACATCAGGGAGTTTTCTGAAAAATGCAAAAAAAAGGGTTCGGCCGTGGCTAAAAGATGAACTGCGGGTTGATTATCTAAAACTGTAAGGGTGTTTTTGCAAAATGACAAAAAAACGGTTCGTTGTGACTTACAATTAGACTGCGGGTTAATTATCTAAAACTGTGAAGACTTTTCTACAAAATGACTGACGATAGACCCACAAAAGCATTGCACGCTTTATTATTATTAAGGGAGATACTGCAGGAACAGTCGATACAAACAAGAAATATATTCTCAGCCCATCAGATAAGGCTGCTCCTAAGTCGAAATTTTCAGACACAAGACTGTATCAATTCCTCCAAATTTTTGTACGACGACCCCCCTTCCTTCAGAGAAGCGTTTGCCTTCGCTTTACATGCCAGAGCCTTCCTCCTCATGTCCTCCCCTTCAACCCCTCCACCCATCAGCTTCTCCAGAGCGCTTTTCACCTGCTCGGCCCCAACCTCCGCCTTGGCCTCTCCGCTGCCAGGTTTGCCGGCAGTCAGGACGTTCGCCGTTGGCTTTCTCACGCCGACGGACACCCCGACGCCAAGCACGTCCACGATCAGCTTCTCGTTGACGAATTGCTCGGCGAACAGAGGCCAGGTGACCATGGGCACGCCGGCGGCGACGCTCTCCAGAGTCGAGCCCCACCCGCAGTGCGTCATGAACCCGCCCACCGCCGGGTGCGCCAGGATGGCCACCTGCGGCGCCCACCCGCGCACCACGAGGCACTTGCTGTCGCAGTCGCCGTCGGTGTTCTCGCGTAACCACGCCTTCACGTCGTCTGGCAACGAGTCAGCGCCTCTGATAACCCACATGACGGGCCAGCGGCACGAGACCAGGGCCATGCCGAGCTGCATGAGCTGCGCTGGCGGGATGCACCCGGCGCTGCCGAAGCTCACGTACACCACGGACTCGGCCTTCTTGCCGTCCAGCCACGACATGCACCGCCTGGCGTCGTCGCTCTCTGGGTCGAGACTAGGTGCGCAACACAGAGATACCGGCCCAACGGCGAGAACTTTCTTGCCTGCGGCGGCCGCGAGAAGCGCCGCGGAGCCGTGCTCCAGCTCGTCGAAGCTGTTCACCACGACGCCGTCCACGGCCATGTCGAATTCCCGGACCTCCTGCATCAGCCCGCTCCCCATGGACATGGAGGGCAAGAAATGCGGCGTCAGCTGCCTGCCGAGGATCTTGCACTCAAACGGCGGCAGGACCGAGATGTCGACGACCTCGTCCGCGGACGCAATCGCCTCGTGACGGCCTTGCCTGTAGAGGTGGTCGATGCATAGCAAGGCGAACGCGCCGAAGCCGTGAAAGATGTAGCAGGGCACGCCGAGGTCTCGCGCCACGGGCAGCGTCCACGTGTGGCACATCCCGGCGACGATGCAGCTTGGTCGGCGTGGCGCGTCCTGAAGGCAGTAGTGCGCCACCGCCTCGCCGAACTTCTTGTTGGCTTGGAAGAAGGCAGGCACCATGGCCGGGGACGTGGTGAGGTCCAACCTCTCGCACTCCTCCGGCAGGCCGGCTTCGGCGGCCGGGAAAGGGATCGCGGTGACCGCGATCACCGCGCCACGCGGAGTGACACGATCAACGCGGCTCTGGACAAGCGACGCGTTGGCGGGCGTCGTGATGATGGCGACCGACGCCCCATGTGAGGCCAGGAGGCAGCCGATGTCCGTCATGGAGACGATGTGGCTGATGCTTCCTATCCATGGGACGAGCACAAAGTGAGGCTTTGTGGGGGTCTCCATTTCCTATTACTGTACTGCACTATGGTGGCAACAAACTCGAAAACGTTGGGTATAACTGGAAATAATGTGATGGGGAGGGAATATGGCTATAGTTTCTGTGTATCGCGCTGCTGGGTAGGATCTTTGTTATATATGCAGGCTCCATGGCCTGCGACCAGGAGTACGAGGCTGTGTCGACACATGATGGGTAAACTTGGAGATTAGGTGTAGGATTATTCTAATAAAATCGTCCTTTATCGGAAAAAAAAAGGGAAATCGAAAGGAAGACGCGGGGAAGGCCAGATTGTCAACGAGCTGTTTGATTGTGCACGAGTTTATGAGGACATCGTGGACACACTGATGCATTCATGTCTGGCCGGTCGACAAGAATAGTCAGAACTCAGATTCATTGTTAGCTCGAGTAATACAATCCAGAGTTTGTACTTCATGCCGTCTGATCCCATGACTCCGTCGTCTCTTATTTGGACACGGCTATCGGGTCATCCCGGTTCAAGCAGATCACGTAACGAGTGACGCAGCAAGCTTTTGCCTCAATAAAATAATATAATAAAAATAGTGCTCTGTGCCGACGCGTCAGTGGAATCTTTCGGCCGGCTCCATGGCGACCCGATCCGTTGGATTGGATCTGATATGACTGTTAGATCTGTTCATACAGTAAAAATCCTTAATGCAGTAAATTTAGGCTGTAGCAAATTTCGATCACGGTGCAGAAAAAATATGGTTGTAGCAAAAAAAGTATCAACGTGATCGTAACAAAAAAACGACGTTGATGATGCGTGGTAGCAAAATAAAATGTGGGTTGTAACAAAATAATCCGATGAACTCGGCTTGCAATTCTAACGAACGTGTATGAAACTTTTTTAGTGAACGGCTATAGCAAAAATTAACACAGTTGTTGCAAACAAAATCGACAAACTCGAGTTACAACTAAATGTGAATGCAGTTTTTTTTAGTAGACAAAATGTAGTAAAAATCACCAACCGTTGCAGCAAAAATCCTTTCGATACAAAAAAAACAGTTGTAGCAAAAATAACATCGTGCGGCAAAAAAGGAAGAGGGTCCCATGCACGGAATCGCATAACACGTGCAGGATCGGATGAAGCGTTCAGCCGACGCACCGCCAAAAAGTTTCTCATAAAATAAAGAGCCAGTTAGTTTTTGTGTTTTCTTTCGGGGCCTGCTACGCATCCATCGGTGGATGTTTACTAAACATCCACCACTTGGAGGGCCGTCTGATCTACACGTAGCCGTCGGATCTGCTCCGGTCAGGCACCCCATAATTCCTGAAACGATGGTTGAGTTGCAGAAACTTTCGCTTTGTTGCAAGAAATAAACTTTGGACCCGTTAATTCCTGAAACAACGGTCGAGTTTCAGAAACAATTTGCTTGTTGCAGGATTTTTCTTCGTTTTTGCGGGAGAATTTTTTGCAACAAGGGTCATGTTTCAAGAAATTTTGCAACAAAGCTCAAGTTGCAGAACCACTACCTAGGCGGCGGGGCGGACGGCGAGCTCTTGGCGGCGGGGCGGCCGGCGAGCGGCGAGCTCTAGGCGACGGGGCGGTCGGCGGGGCAGCCGGCGAGCTCTTGGCGGCGGGGCGGGGCGGCCGGCGAGCTCTAGCCGGCGGGGCGGCCGGCCGGCGAGCTCTTGGCGGCAGGGCGGGGCGTCCGACGAGCTCTAGCCGGCGGGGCGGCCGGCGAGCTCTTGGCGGCGGGGCGGGGCGGCCGGCGAGCTCTAGCCGGCGGGGGCGGCCGGCCGGCGAGCTCTTGGCGGCGGGGCGGGGCGTCCGACGAGCTCTAGCCGGCGGGGCGGCCGGCGAGCTCTAGCCGGCGGGGCGGCCGGCGAGCTCTAGGCGGCGAGGCGGCCGGCGGCGGGGCGGCCGGCGAGCTCTTCCCGTGGAAGCCGTCGTCGCCATGCCTGGGTCCCTCGTTCTGCAACTACTTCCAAGTTGCAGAAACAATGGAGTTGTTTCAGGAAACGGGTCACGGCTCGTCCGCCCGGCCACGTGGCGAACAAAGGAGACGGTGGACGCGAAATCAGGATCCGTCGGTGGGACGACAGCGTTTCCCTTTTCTTTAAGGGAAACGTTATAAATCATCCGACGGATCGCACGTTCGCATCTGCCCTCTTCTTTACACGCCACGTGCCTCATGATCATCATCAGAAGTTTTTGCAACTAGCATGTTGTTGCAATTTCTCATCGCAACAACAGCTCTGTTGCAGGATCTGAATCCTTAAAGTTAGATAGTACGACAACGCGACGCTTCTGCAACATAATCTCAATTGCAAAAAAAAACTGCAAAAGAACTTCAGTTGTAAAAAGAAATTACAATAAGATCTTTGTTGCAAAAAAATCTGCAACAAAACCGTAGTTACAGAAAAACTGCAACTAGGCCTAAGTTGCAAAAACGAAGAAATTGTTCTGTCGCTCGACGCAACAGATCTGACGGCTTGCAAGCTGACGGATATTTAAAAAAAAATCCGCCGGCTGACGCGTAGCACGCCCCTTTCTTTAAGGGTGAGTTTTTATTATTTCGGCCATAAGAAGCGTTCCCGCAGGCAGACCAGTCAAAGCTAGGCCAGCAAATGACTTTCCAGGCTCACAACAAGCTGGATGGGTCTGAATATGTTGCCAAAGCCCTATCAGCCTGGACGTCCTGAGGTGTGGCGGGTGTGGCGAGCCCGGCTCCTATTCGGCGCCTTATGCGTCAGCTTTAGCTGTTTTTCCAAACTGGCGCAAACCCTTCAATCGCGTTGGACCAGACCATCAGTGAGTTTTTTTAGCAGGAAGCTTTCCCGGTTTTGTGAGGCTTCCCAGGAAGCTTCCAGCCAGGCTTTTTATGATTGGTTTATTATATGGTTCTCTAATTTATATATTTATTTTTTCATTTTTACATCTTTCTCTTTCCCTTATCTTTTATTTACCAATTTTGTTTTTATTTTTATTTTTCATACGCACGAACTTTCTTTGAATTTGTGTTTTTTTCAAATTTTATAAACCTTATTTAAAACACATGATTTTTTAATTCGTAAAAAGTAAAAATAAACAGAAATAGAATGCATGAATATATCTAAACTCACCAACTTTTTCCAAACATAGGAAAAAGATCAAAATCCATGATAGTTTCAAAATTTGTAAAAAATGAAAAAATCATACTTTTTCCAAATGCATGAATATATTCAAACTCACCAACATTTTCCAAACTTATCAAAAAAGTAAATCCATGTATTTGTTTTTCTAATTTGATGAACTTTTATTAAAAAAATGCTGGAAATTTTCCAAATTTGTCTTTCTTTCCCCAAACCAACAAAATTTATAAAGTTTTTATTTTCAAAATCTATAAACTTTTTTGAAATCCATGACTCTTTTTTTCAAAATTCACAAACTATTTTCAAAATTCTGATTAATACTGTGAAATCTATTTTTTTTTACCTTTTTTCAAATCTATGAACTTTTTTGAATTCACGTCCCTTTTCTTTTTTGCGTTTTTTGGTTTCTTTTGTGTTTCTCCCAAAACATGGCCCAATCGTTATGTGTGCGAACCAGGTTCACCCTAGCAAGCGATCGTGTCTCCATGTGATGGGTCGACTAATATATTCGGGTGCATGGGCGGCACAACCCCTAACTGGACGCACAAGGCGTTGATTAGGAGGTCTTGTTGGCGAGGGCCACTTCTCCATGTCAAGCAGGCAGCGGGTGCGGTCCGTGCAGTCTTCATAGGCTCGCTGCATAGTTTGTTGTGCTAGGTGTTTCACAACGCAATATGTCGAGGTAGCAAAATTGAAGTGACACCACACATGTGTTGGGAACGTTGCATGGGAAACAAAAAAAATCTACGCACACGCAAAACCTATCATGGTGATGATCATCTACGAGAGGGAATATCGGATCCACACCCCCTTGTAGATCGTTAAGTGGAAAGCATTAAGAAACGCGGTTGATGTAGTCGAACGTCTTCACGATCCGAATCGCAAGTGTCCCACGAACTCCGTCCCGATTTAGTACCGAACGGACGGCACCTCCGCGTTCAGCACACGTACAACTCTATGACGATCTCTGCCTTCTTGATCCAGCAAGAGAGACGAAGAGGTAGCTGAATTCTTCGGCAGCACGACGGTGTGGTGGTGGAGCTACTCCGGCACAGCTTCGTCGTGTCATACCAAACTAGCTACAGGGTGTCACGCAGTGGTGATGGGAGAGAAAGCTGCACTTTGGCTTGGGTGCCAAAAGCCTCTCTCACCTCCACTATATATAGGTGGGAGGGAGGGGTGCCGCCCTCGGGAAAAAACTCCTAGGGTCGGCCTGCGCAAGAGGAGACGGAGGAGTCCTCCTCCAACACAACTTGGAAGGAGGAGTCATCCTTCCCCAATTCGGTTTGGCCTCCTCTCCTTTCCCTTCTCCTTACTTCGGTCGAAGTGTCCTTTTTGGGCTGGCCACCATCTCACTAAGGGCTGGTGCGTCACCATTTGGCCTCTTTGGTTCTCTCCCGTGTGGGTGTGCCCTCCCGCTCGAACTCCGAAACCCATTCGTCACTCCCGGTACTTTACCGGTAATGCTCGGAAACCTTCCGAAAGCCAAATGAATACTTTCTATATATTAGTCTTCATCTCTGGACCATTCGAGAGACCGTTATGTCGTCCGGGATCTCATCCGGGGCTACGAATAACATAAAGTTACCAACATCAATAATTCAACTATACCGAAACATCATCAAACCTTAAGTGTGCAAACCCTGCGGATTCGAGAACTATGTAGACATGACCGAGAAACTCCCTGGTCAATATCCAATAGCGGAACCTGGATGCCCATATTGGATCCTACATATTCTACGAAGATCTTATCGATTGAACCTCTATGTCAAGGATTCAGTTAATCCCCTATATCATTCCCTTTGTCCTTCGGTATGTTACTTGCCCGAGATTCGATCGTCGGTATCCCCATACCTATTTCAATATCATTAACGACAAGTCTCATTAGTCGTTCCGTAATACAAGATCCCGTGGCTAACTCTTTAGTCACAATGGTTGCAAGGCTTGTTTATGATGTTGTATTACCGAGTGGGCCCCGAGATAGCTCTCCGTCATACGGAGTGACAAATCCCAATATCGATCTATGCTAACTCAATGGACACCTTCGGAGATAGCTGTAGAGCACCTTTATAGTCACCCGGTTACATTGCAATGTTTGATACACACAAGGAATTCCTCCGGTGTCACTGAGTTACATGATCTCATGGTCATAGGAATGTACACTTGACATGCACAAAGCAATAACAACAAAATGACATGATCACATGCTACGTTTATAGTTTGGGTCTTGTCCATCACATCATTCTTCTAATGATGTGATCCTGTTATCAACTAACAACACTTGTCTATGGCTAGGAAACCTTAACCATATTTGATCAACGAGGTAGTGAACTAGAGGCTCACTAGGAACATTGTTTTGTCTATATATGCACACATGTATTTGCGTTTCCATTCAATACAATTATAGCATGGATAATAAACGGTTATCTTGAAATAGGAAATATAATAATAACTATATTATTATTGCCTCTAGGGCATATTTCCATTAGTCTCCCACTTGCACTAGAGCGAATAATCTAGCTTCACATCTCTATGTGATTTACAATGTAACGAATCTAACACCCATACAGTTCTGGTGTTGATCATGTTTTTCTCGTGGAAGAGGCTTAGTCAGCGGATCTGCAACATTCAGATCCGTGTGCACTTTGCAAATATGTATCCTCCTTGATGTAATCGCGGATGGCATTAAAGCGTCGCTTTATGTGTTTGGTCCTCTTGTGAAACCTTGGTTCCTTGGCTAGAGCAATGGCACCGGTGTTGTCACAGAACAGATTTATTGGATCGAGTGCACTTGGCACAACTCCAAGATCTGTCATGAACTGCTTCATCCACACACCTTCTTTAGCCGCCTCCGAGGCAGCTATGTACTCCGCGTCACATGTAGAATCAACTACGACGCTTTGCTTGGAACCGCATCAGCTTACCGCACCCCCATTAAGAATAAATATGTATCTGGTTTGTGACTTGGAGTCATGTGGATCAGTGTCGAAGCTTGTAGCGAGGTAACCCTTTACAACGAGCTCTTCGTCACCTCTATAAACGAGAAACATTTCCTTTTTACGTACTTCAGAATATTCTTGACCGCTGTCTGGTGCTCCATTCCTGGATTACTTTGAAACCTAGCTGCCATACTTATGGCAAGGCTGACATCCGGTCTAGTGCACAACATTGCATACATGATAGACCCTATGGCTCAAGCATAGGGGACAAAACTCATCATTTCTCTATCTTCTACAGTCACTTGCATTGATTCTTACTCAACTTTATACCTCGTAACACAGGCAAGAACCCCTTCTTGGTTTGTTCCATTTTGAACTTCTTCAAAATCTTATGAAGTCATGTGCTTTGTGAAAGTCCTATTACACGTCTTGTTCCTTAGGTAGCTTCTCCCACGTCCTTCATTGAAAAACTTTTATTCAAGTAATCCTTTACGCTTTCCAAAAGTTCTACATTGTTTCCAATCAGCAATATGTCATCCACATATGATATTAGAAACGTTATAGAGCTCCCACTCACTTTCTTGTAAATACAAGCTTCTCCAAAAAGTTGTATAAACCGAAACGCCTTGATCAACTCATCAAAGCGCTGATTCCAACTCCGAGATGCTTGCACCACTCAATAAATGGATCGCTGGAGCTTGCACACTTTGTCAGCATTCTGTGGGTCGACCAAACCTTCTCGTTGCATCATATACAAGTCTTCCTTAAGAAACTCGTTAAGGAACACTGTTTTGACATCCATCTGCCAAATTTCATAATCGAAAAATGTAGCTATTGCTAACATGATTCCGACAGCCTTAAGCATCACTACTGGTGAGAAAGTCTCATCGTAGTCAACTCCTTGAACTTCTTAAAAACCTTTTGCCACAAGTCGAGCTTTATACACGGTCACATTACCATCCGCGTGTGTCTTCTTCTTAAAGATCCATTTGTTCTGAATGTCCTTTCGGCCTTCAGGTAATACTTCCAACGTCCATACTTTGTTTTCATACATAGATCCTATATCGGATTTCATGGCCTTTAACCATTCGTTGGACTCGGGGCCCACCAATGATTTTCCATAGCTCGCGGATTCATTGTTGTCTAACAACAAGATTGATAAGACATGATTCCCATTCCACTCACGAGCAGTACGTGCCCTTGTCGACCTATGAGGTCCCATAGCAACTTGATCTAAAGTTTTATGATCATCATCATTAGCTTCCTCTTCAACTGGTGTAGCCTCGTCAGAAACTTGTTTCTGTCCCGCGCCACCATCTGGTTGAAGCAAAGGTTCTACAACCCCATCAAGTTCTATCTTCCTCCCACTCAATTCTTTCGAGAGAAACTCTTTCTCAAGAAAAGGTCCATTCTTAGCGACAAACACTTTGCCCTCGGATCTGAGATAGAAGACATACCCAACTGTTTCTTTTGGGTAACCTTTGAAGATGCACTTTCCGCTTTGGGTTCCAGCTTTTCTGGTTGAAGCTTTTGGACATAAGCATCACATCACCAAACTTTAAGAAACGACAACTTTCCCTTCTTGCCATACCACAATTCATATGGTGTCGTCTCAACGGAATTTGATGGTGCCCTATTTAAAGTGAATGCAGTTGTATGCAATGCATAGCCCCAAAACGATAACGACAAATTGGTAAGAGACATCATAGAATGCACCATATCTAATAAAGTATGATTACGACGTTCGAACTTTTCCTACGCACACGAAGACCTATCATGGTGATGATCATCTACGAGAGGGAGATCCGATCCACATACCCGTGTAGATCGCTAAGCGGGAAGCGTTAAGAAACGCGGTTGATGTAGTGGAACGTCTTCGCGATCCAAATCGATGCCGTCCCACGATCCGTTCTAATCTAGCACCGAACGGACGACACCTCCGCGTTCAGCACATGTACAGCTCGATGACGATATCCGGCTTCTTGATCCAGCAAAAGAGACGAAGAGGTAGCTGAATTCTCTGGCAGCACGACAACGTTGCGGTGATGATGATGGAGCTACTCTGGCAGGGCTTCACCGTGCCGTACCGATCTAGCTATGAGGTGTCATGAAGTAGTGGAGGCACAGAGGTTTGCACAAAGGCTTGAGGTGCAAAACCCCTCTCAAATATCCACTATATATAGGAGGAACAAGAGGGAGGCTGCCTTACCTCTTACTCCAAATAGGAAGGTTCGTCCGAGCCAAGGAGGAAGGTCTCCTCCTCCAATTCGGTTTGGTCGAGGAGTCATTTCCTTCTTGTCCACCTCCTTCCCTTTTTTTATTTCTTCTTCCTTTATTTTTTCCTTGGCCAAAATAGGCTTATTGTGATGGCCTCACCAGCCCACTAAGGACTAGCGCACCACCCATGGTCCTATTAGGTCCTCTTCCGGGTAGGTGGCCCCTCCCGGTAAAACCCCGGAACCCATTCGTCACTCCCGGTACTTTATCGGTAATGCCCGAAATCTTTCCGGAAGACAAATGCAACAATCATATATATCAATATTCGTTCACGGACCATTCCGAAGACACTTGTGACGTCCGGGATATCATCCGGGAATCCTAACAACATTCGTTTACCAACATCAATAATTCAACTATACCGGAAACGTCACCGAACCTTAAGTGTGCAGACCCTGCGGGTTTGAGAACTATGTAGACATGACCGAGACACTCTCCAGCCAATATCCAATAGCGGGACCTGGACGTCCATATTGGATCCTACATATTCTACGAAGATCTTATCGGTTGAACCTCTATGTCAAGGATTCAAACAATCCCGTATATCATTCCCTCTGTCCTTCGGTACGTTACTTGCCCGAGATTCGATCGTCGGTATCGCCATACCTATTTCAATCTCGTTATTGGCAAGTCTCTTTACTCGTTCCGTAATACAAGATCACATGGCTAACTCTTTAGTCACATTGCTTGCAAGGCTTGTTTGTGATGTTGTATTACCGAGTGGGCCCCGAGTTACCTCTCTGTCACATGGAGTGACAAATCCCAGTTTTGATCCATGCTAACTCAACGGACACCTTCGGAGATGCGTGTCGAGTACCATTATAGTCACCAAGTAACGTTGCGACGTTTGATACACACAAGGCATTCCTCCGGTCTCAATGAGTTACATGATCTCATGGTCATAGGAATGTATACTTGACATGCAGAAAACAATAGCAACAAAATGACACAATCACATGCTACATTTATAGTTTGAGTCTTGTCCAGCACATCATTCTCCTAATGATGTGATCCCTTCATCAGGTGACAACACTTGTCTATGGCTAGGAAACCTTAACGATCCTTGACCAACATGCTAGTCAACTAGAGACCCACTGGGGACATTGTTTTGTCTATATATCCACACATGCATTTATGTTTCCATTCAATACAATTATAACATGGATAATAAACGATTATCTCGAAACATGAAATATAATAATAACTATTTTATTATTGCCTCTAGGGCATATTTGCAACACGAACACACCATTACCATGTGGTGTTCCACGCGGTGTCAACTCTGAAACAATTCCACATTGTCTTAAGTGAGCACCAAACTCATAACTCAAATACTCACCTCCACGATAAGATCATAGGAATTTGATCTTCTTGTTACAATGATTTTCGACTTCACTCTGAAATTGCTTGAACTTTTCAAACGTTTCAGACTTGTGCTTCATTAAGTAAGTGTAACCATATCTACTCAAATCATCAATGGAGGTGAGAAAATAACGATATCCACCGCGCGCCTCTATGCTCATCGGTCCGCACACATCACTATGTATGATCTCCAACAAGTCACCTGCATGCTCCATTGTTCCGGAGAACAGAGTCTTAGTCATCTTGCCCATGAGACATGGTTCGCATGTGTCAAGTGATTCAAAATCAAGTGACTCCAAAAGTCCATCAGCATGGAGTTTCTTCATGCGTTTTACA